>NC_141694.1:1131512893-1132719616 GCF_964263255.1 Lissotriton vulgaris | reverse complement strand
TACAGTGCCCATAGATTACTTCTCTGTTATAAACTCACAAGTGCCTGTCTGAACTTAAACCCAACAGTGCCCTATCTCTACTGATATATTTATTTTTTATGCAAATTACAGCAATAAAATGGAAGGTGAGCAGAATGTTTCCTTCGAAATTGTTCTGGAGACCAACACAGAAAAAGTTATTGCAGACAATGATGACTCAGATTTCATGGATGAATCACGGGACCATGAATTAGTTCAATGTGTAGAATCAGTGGATCATTTACTTCATTATGATGACGGTCAAATGTTTGAACTTATGTTCACTGAACAAGAACACATATCAGACAGTGAAATGCTAGACGTTGTATTAAATTTCGAAAAACAATCCGAAAAATAAAATTGTATGTAATATTAAAAAATTGTTTGAGTCTTTAATCATTTTTATATGTAATTCATAAACTAGTTAAATGTTAGAAATGTTATTAAATTTTGAAACACAATCACAACAATAAAAAATTGCTTAAAAAATAAAAAAATTAAAAAATAATCAACAAAACCAACAAATAATTAACATACAGTATTAGAAAAGTCTTTCATTCTTTTATCCATTAAGTTCGCTGCCCAGAACGCTTTCCGGTTCGCGAACTTGGCGCTTACCACGCAAAAAAAAATTTTTTTTTTTTTTTTTGGGACCCTCCTAGGCCCTTTTAAAACCTCCACATAAAACCTAGGGGGTCAACGAGGATCTACTATGCCCCCTTATGGTAATTTCCCCCTTTGTTTTGGCCTCCTCTTGTCTCTCGATCCTACTGAGAGACAAGATGGCGGCCGCTCCGGACTGTTTAGAATGTTGACAGACACCGGAGGGCCAATCAGCTTCGCATCGCAAAGTTCCGATACGCGAAAGGTTCGCTAACCGGATCGCTGCCCGGAGCGCTGTTACAGATATATATCTTGATTTAAACGTTAATTTCTCAAAATCCACTGAAGCACATATATTGAGACCTAGCAAAGGCACATCGGGCTAACAGTCCCTACAATTTTGCCAAGTTTCGTGAAAATCCATTCAGCCGTTCGGGCTAAAAGTGAGTTTTTTCTCAGCCCCCCCTTGACGAAACCCCACCAAATTTTCAGGGGCTGCTCAGAAACAAAATGTGCCATTTTCCTGAAAATTTCAGCCAATTCCGTCCACAAACGCAAAAGTTATTAGGCATAGAATTTTCAGAAATCCCATAGGGAAAAAATCCTAACTATATATACCTACTGGCGACCGCCAGTAGGTAATATATATATATATATATATATATATATATATATATATATATATATATATATATATATATATATATATATATATATATATATATATATATATATATTCTCCAATCACAAAAGCAACAAGAAATTGCTGGTGCACTCCCCTCCAGAGAGAAATGTTACCACTCCATTATCAGATGCAAAGAAACTGGTTTATTTTATATATATATATGAATATATATATATATATATATATATATATATATATATATATATATATATATATATATATATATATATATTCTCCAATCACAAAAGCAACAAGAAATTGCTGGCGCACTCCCCTCCAGAGAGAAATGTTACCACTCCATTATCAGATGCAAAGAAACTGGTTTATTTTTCCATCATCATTCGCATGGTGTTTCGAGCTGGATGTAAAAACCCAACGCGTTTCGACGACAGACTCGTCTTGATCACGGGTACCCGTGATCAAGACGAGTCTGTCGTGACCAGCGATGACCAAGCCACACTGGTGGCGAGTGGATTAGACAAACAGACCCCTTTTCAGACCGAATTTCAAGCCATCAGACAGTCATGGCTAAGGGGAGGAAAAAACAAGCCCCCAGAAGCAAATGTAAACGCAGGAGGACAAGAAGATACAGTGGTGGCAGGAAAGCCAAAAGGCGCGACTTGGACCACCCGCAGATGGAACAACAGAAGATAATGGGATCAACAAATCTTACAGTGGTAAACCTGATAACTAGACCACTAACTGATGCGGAAAATAAAGTACTAAATTTGGACCTTACTTTCTGCCCTGATTCGCGCCTGGAATATACTCAGACCAGGATTGATCTGTTTAGTTTCGTAAGAAAGCTGAAACTACACAAGTATTTCAAAATTAAGACTCATTTGAAAACAAGCAAAAAGCCAGCAGCAAGACTAACAGTAACAGTTAGCCTTGCAGTAATGATCTTCCAGGAATTGAAACACTTGAGGACTTGAGAAATGAGGTGATGATGTATGAACCAGATAGCCAAGATGTAGTGCAACGAGCAATAGATGTGGGTATTAAACAGGATAGAGAAGAGAGCCCATATAAACCATGCTCTACCTTCAACCCGCAAATGCCATTTGATGCCCTGGACACCTTCTCTGAGGCAATGATTAAAGATCTTTAACAGTTTCGTAAGAAACAAAAGACAGAGAAATGTGGATGGAACTTATCCCAGGATGAAAGAACAGCTACCTAATCTGGCTAATGACAATTCCATCATCATAAAGCCCTCAGACAAAGGGGGTAATGTGGTGTTGCAAACAAGGGAAGAATACCATCATGAGGCAATGAGGCAATTATCGGATGTGAGTTGCTATCAAGAAACCACTTTTAAAATATACCAACAAAGTATCCAGGCATATGATGAACTTATAAATAAGTGGTATAAGAGAGGCATGCTTGGAAATGAAGAACATCTATACTTACGCAGCTCCAACCCTATTTGCCCTACCTTTTACCACTTCCCAAGTTACACAAAGACAATTTGCACCCCCCTGGAAGACCCATTGTTTCTTCTGTTCAGGGACTGACGGAACATGTTTCAAAGTTTCTTGATTTCTTTTTGGCGAGCTTGGTAACAAAGTTAACTTCCTACGTGAAAGATACCAAGGACTTTTTAACTAAAATCCAAAATGTACAATGGCAATCTGACTATTTACTTGTTGTCCATGACATAACAAGTCTTTACACTTGTATTGAACATTCGAAAGGAATTGAGGCAGTTACTGTATATTTGAAAAAAAGACAACTTAGATATGCACAACACAACTGCATGCTAATTGAGTTTCTGCAATTTTGTTTGAACAATAACATCTTCCTTTTCGAAACAACGTATTACAAACAAGTGTCTGGCACGGCGATGGGCACCTGCTTCGCTCCCAGCTATGCAAACTTGTTCGTTGGCTGGTGGGAGGAGCGGGTGCCCAGAACCTACAGGGACGACATGTTGAGTGGTTAAGTGATAAAATGGCCTCGATACATCATCATATTTGTACAAATAGGTCCGTCCCCTAGATCTAATGCATTTTACGCAAATATTCTGTTAAACATGAACAAACTGACCCATTCCATCATGGTGGCTCTACTTTGGTATTAGGCATGATGCCTTTGTAGTCCTTTCATTATGTTTACAAATCACATGTGATTTGTTGTTTGCCGGATGCTTTATTAAACACAATTGTGGGCACTTTCCATTGAACGTGAACAAGGCTTCAGGGAAGCCAAAACATGTTGTTTTTTGGATTAAAAACCCTTGGAATTTGAGCTGGTGTGTGGAGTCTTCACTGAGAGCGTACTGAACTTTGGATATAACACAAATTAATTACCAGCGTGCTCCGCCGGTGGTGTTCGCCAATTCCCCTGGGGCTACGGAAGGTCAGAAGGAGCGCTGTGTTGGACAATATATATATATATATATATATATATATATATATATATATATATATATATATATATATATATATATATATATATATACACACACACACTCATTACCTACTGGCGATAGCCAGTAGGTATATATAGTTAGGATTTTTTCTCTATGGAACTTTTGAAAATTCTATGTCTAATAATGGCGTTTGTGGACGGAATTGGCTGAAATGTTCAGGAAAATGGCACATTTTGTTTCTGAGCAGCCCCTGAAAATTTGGGGGGGGGGTCGTCAAGGGGGGGCCGAGAAAAAAGGGGGGTCCCAAAACACGTTTTTCCCATTCATTTTTCCATAGGGCGGTTGGCCTCACTTTTAGCTCGAACGGCTGAATGGATTTGCACGAAACTTGGCAAAATTGTAGGGACTGTTAGCCCGATGTGCCTTTGCTAGGTCTCAATATATGTGCTTCAGTGGATTTTGAGAAATTAACGTTTAAAATAAGATATATATCTGTAACAGCGCTCCGGGCAGCGCTCCGGTTCGCGTACTTTTCGCGTAACGGAACTTTGCGATGCGAAGCTGATTGGCTCTCCGGTGTCTGTCAACATTCTAAACAGTCCGGAGCGGCCGCCATCTTGTCTCTCGGTAGGATCAAGAGACAAGAGGAGGCCAAAACAAAGGGGGAAATGAAGGAAAGGGGGCAAGGTAGACCCCTTCTGACCCCCTAGGATTGGTGAGGGGGATATTATAAAGCCACGCGGGGCCCAAAAAAATAAAAAAAAATCCGATTTTTTCACCGTAGAGACGCGTCTTGGTACGCTAACCGGGCAGCTAACCGGGAAGCTAACCGGCAGTCTAACGGGAGTCTGAGGAGAAGCTGATTGGCTCTTAACATTGTAAACAGTCTGGAGCGGCCGCCATCTTGTCTCTCTGTGGGATCGAGAGACAAGAGGTGGGAAAAAAAAAGGTGTAAATGAATGAAAAGGGTAAGGCAGACCCCTCCTGAACCCCTAGGATTGATGAGGGGGCTATTAAAATTCCCTGCGGGGCAAAAGAAAAAAAAAATTGCGATTTTTCGCGGTAAAGGTGCTTCCCGGTACGTTAACCGGGCAGCTAACCGGCAGCGTAACGGGAGTCCGACATATTGTGTTTTTTTAACATTTGTGATATGTGCACGTGTGGATTTTGTCTAATTAAGGTTAAAAAAAAATATATATATCTTTAAGCGTGCTCTGGCGCGCTTACGTTTTGGGTTTGGTTTGCGCTGCAGAGACGATACGTCACGGTTATGCGATGCATCATGAGGCGTCTCACGGGCTACGTGATACGTCACTTAATAAAGAATATATTTTACAGCTATAGATATTAGCTTTTAAAAAACCAATGAAATTCACAGAAAAAACCATAGGTTATAGACCATATATAGTTAGGAATTTGCATTTACAAAATCTTGAAAATTCACTGAAAAAACCATAGGTTATAGACCATATATAATTAGGGATTAGCATTTACAAAACCTTATTTTATTTGCACAAAACCATTGAAATTCCATATATAGTTAGTTGCACTAACTATATATCGCGGACCCGCAATCCACTGCTAATGATGTCACATATTACATCATTCATGACATGGTCAGTGACATCACTGATGACATCACTGATGACATCTCAAATTACATCACTGATGACATCACTGATGACATCACTGATGACAACACCCAGTGACTGTATGTTTCTGTAAAGTTAAAATATGTCTTACATATTGAAGAATGAGTGGATGTATAAGTGTCTGGATGAAGGATTTAGTAGGTGCATGACTGACTGTATGAGAGAATGATTAAATGTGTCTCACTGAGTGCATGGGTTAGTGATTAAAGTGTCTTAATTTGGCAATCATTATATATGTTGTTCTGTAAACTGCTGCATGTTTAAATCAGTAGCTATATCAGTAACTATATGGGTTATTGAATGGTTGCCCAAGTATTTGTATGGGAGACTGAGTATGTGTGTGGGTGGCTGGGAGGTGTATAACTCTGTGCATAGATGTGTGAGCAGTTGATTCCCTAGGTGTATGGGTTTAAAAGTGCATGTAGAAACAGCTGTATGGACAGTTGACTGTGTGCATGAGTGTATTGGTGACTGAATGGATATCTCAGTGCTACATGTCAAAGTAAGTACATATGTAAAACACAGTCCATGTGAGAGTTGACATATATAAATAACTGAACATAAGAGCCAGTGAATGTGAGAGTGGGTGTATGAATCATTGTGAACTTGTATCAGGGATTGTATAAGAGAGTAAATATGTGTTAGTATATGTTTGAATAAGTAAGGTGTGTATAACTGTATAGTTGAGGAAATGGAGATGTGATTGATTCTTTGCATGACTGACTAGGTGTGTGAGTAACTCCATGGATGTGTGACAGTCTGTGAGTGCCTGTTTACACTGAGTGTATCTAAGGTTTTATTAGAGTCTGAAGATGTATTTTCACATAAATGATATCATCAGTGATGTAATCAGTAATGTCAAATGAGATGTCAGTGATGTCATCAGTGATGTCATTTGAGATGTCATCAGTGATGTCATCAGTGATGTCATTTGAGATGTCATCAGTGATGTCATCAGTGATGTCACTGACAATGTCATGAATGATGTAATATGTGACATCATTAGCAGTGGATTGCGGGTCCGCGATATATAGTTAGTGCAACTAACTATATATGGAATTTCAATGGTTTTGTGCAAAGGGCCAGAGCTGATTTGCATATAGCCAGTGTCTAACCCAGGGTGGTGTGGAGTGCAATAAAACGATGGATTTAGGCCCAGATCCTTGTACAGGGGTGAATGTATGACATTGTTCTACATTCTGTCCATCAACTGTGTTTTTTGCAATTTTCACCCCGAGTGTGCTGGGTATACTCAGACGTGAGTCCCAGGCTCTCCACACCACTGGAGTCAAGCTATCCAGGCTGAAGAATGCTGATAGCCAGAAACCGGTCCTTGGATGATTGATTCCGGTCTGGGAAAGACATGGCTTGGTAGTTCGGACTGGACTGTTCCCATGACGCACAGGGCCAGAGCTGATTTGCATATAGCCAGTGTCTAACCCAGGGTGGTGTGGAGTGCAAAAAAACGATGGATTTAGGCCCAGATCCTTGTACTGGGGTGAATGTATGACATTGTTCTACATTCTGTCCATCAACTGTGTTTTTTGCAATTTTCACCCCGAGTGTGCTGGGTATACTCAGACGTGAGTCCCAGGCTCTCCACACCACTGGAGTCAAGCTATCCAGGCTGAAGAAGGCTGATAGCCAGAAACCGGTCCTTGGATGCTTGATTCCGGTCTGGGAAAGACATGGCTTGGTCGTTCGGACTGGACTGTTCCCATGACGCACAGGGCCAGAGCTGATTTGCATATAGCCAGTGTCTAACCCAGGGTGGTGTGGAGTGCAAAAAAACGATGGATTTAGGCCCAGATCCTTGTACTGGGGTGAATGTATGACATTGTTCTACATTCTGTCCATCAACTGTGTTTTTTGCAATTTTCACCCCGAGTGTGCTGGGTATACTCAGACGTGAGTCCCAGGCTCTCCACACCACTGGAGTCAAGCTATCCAGGTTAAAGAAGGCTGATAGCCAGAATCCGGTCCTTGGATGATTGATTCCTGTCTGGGAAAGACATGGCTTGCTAGTTCGGACTGGACTGTTCCCATGGGGCACAGGGTCAGAGCTGATTTGCATATAGCCAGTGTCTAACCCAGGGTGGTGTGGAGTGCAAAAAAACGATGGATTTTGGCCCAGATCCTTGTACAGGGGTGAATGTATGACATTGTTCTACATTCTGTCCATCAACTGTGTTTTTTGCAATTTTTTTACCCAGAGTGTGCTGGGTATACTCAGACGTGAGTCCCAGGCTCTCCACACCACTGGAGTCAAGCTATCCAGGCTGAAGAATGCTGATAGCCAGAAACCGGTCCTTGGATGATTGATTCCGGTCTGGGAAAGACATGGCTTGGTAGTTCGGACTGGACTGTTCCCATGACGCACAGGGCCAGAGCTGATTTGCATATAGCCAGTGTCTAACCCAGGGTGGTGTGGAGTGCAAAAAAACGATGGATTTAGGCCCAGATCCTTGTACTGGGGTGAATGTATGACATTGTTCTACATTCTGTCCATCAACTGTGTTTTTTGCAATTTTCACCCCGAGTGTGCTGGGTATACTCAGACGTGAGTCCCAGGCTCTCCACACCACTGGAGTCAAGCTATCCAGGCTGAAGAAGGCTGATAGCCAGAAACCGGTCCTTGGATGCTTGATTCCGGTCTGGGAAAGACATGGCTTGGTCGTTCGGACTGGACTGTTCCCATGAGGCACAGGGTCAGAGCTGATTTGCATATAGCCAGTGTCTAACCTAGGGTGGTGTGGAGTGCAAAAAAACGATGGATTTAGGCCCAGATCCTTGTACTGGGTGAATGTATGACATTGTTATACATTCTGTCCATCAACTGTGTTTTTTGCAATTTTCACCCAGAGTGTTCTGGGTATACTCAGACGTGAGTCCCAGGCTCTCCACACCACTGGAGTCAAGCTTTCCAGGCTGAAGAAGGCTGATAGCCAGAAACCGGTCCTTGGATGCTTGATTCCGGTCTGGGAAAGACATGGCTTGGTAGTTCGGACTGGACTGTTCCCATGAGGCACAGGCTCAGAGCTGATTTGCATATAGCCAGTGTCTAACCCAGGGTGGTGTTGAGTGCAAAAAAAGATGGATTTAGGCCCAGATCCTTGTACTGGGGTGAATGTATGACATTGTTCTACCTTCTGTCCATCAACTGTGTTTTTTGCAATTTTCACCCTGAGTGTGCTGGGTATACTCAGACGCGAGTCCCAGGCTTTCCACACCACTGGAGTCAAGCTATCCAGGCTGAAGAAGGCTGATAGCCAGAAACCGGTCCTTGGATGCTTGATTCCGGTCTGGGAAAGACATGGCTTGGTAGTTCGGACTGGACTGTTCCCATGAGGCACAGGGTCAGAGCTGATTTGCATATAGCCAGTGTCTAACCCAGGGTGGTGTGGAGTGCAATAAAACGATGGATTTAGGCCCAGATCCTTGTACTGGGGTGAATGTATGACATTGTTCTACATTCTGTCCATCAACTGTGTTTTTTGCAATTTTCACCCCGAATGTGCTGGGTATACGCAGACGTGAGTCCCAGGCTCTCCAAACCACTGGAGCCAGGCTATCCAGGCTGAAGAAGGCTGATAGCCAGAAACCGGTCCTTGGAAGCTTGATTCCGGTCTGGGAAAGACATGGCTTGGTAGTTCGGACTGGACTGTTCCCATGAAGCACAGGGTCAGAGCTGATTTGCATATAGCCTGTGTCTAACACAGGGTGGTGTGGAGTGCAAAAAAACGATGGATTTAGGCCCATATCCTTGTACTGGGGTGAATGTATGACATTGTTCTACATTCTGTCCATCAACTGTGTTTTTGTATGTTACTAACCAGCATTAATGTATCTATGTGTGGAGACCACACATAGATACAGAACGCAGCACCCCGTCAAACTTGTGTTTGACGGTCTTTTTGAGAATCTAATGTTATTAGTGAATGAATTATTCTGGATGTAACATGAATGAATTCTGATAAAAAATCGCATCAAATCATCACTTGTCTATATGAAGTTTTTCAGTAGATTGCTTGAGTATTTATTTCCTCAGTGCATATGTGTTTCAGAGTCTTTTCTAAACGTCTAAATTGCATTTGTTAGAATCGTCAAAGTGATTTGCCTTACCCAACAGAACCACCTTTGTATTTAACCTTAAATACACAGGAGCCATGATTTCTAAAAATGTTCCAGAATGTTTGACAAGATCTGCAGATGTTCAGGTGATAAAAGACAATAAATCTCAAATGTGGGCTTGGACTAAAAGAGTTTAAAAAGGCATATTTGTTTAAAAGGTACAGAAAAATGCTTATGGCAAATACCTTATAATTACTAACTAACATGTTTAATAGATCATGTGGCTGGCAATATCTCTAGAGTTCTTGTTGGAGTGCAGATATGTAGAGAGTGTCTTAAATTGCGGCCTGCCTGCACACTAGCAAAGTGAGTAAATTGTTTAAAAGAAGGAGGTTTCTGCACATGCGCCGTCAGGTCTTGAGAAACAAGCTTACTGTGTGCAAAGCTATGCAGCAAACCCAACACTCATGCAGGGCCGGACTAGGAACCACAACCGACCCTGGCAAAGTGCTCTGCCGGCCCCCCCTCCCCACTCAGAGGTGCCGCCGAGCTCTTTGCGGGGGCCGGTATTCGGCCGATTTTGCAGCTATGCTGAAAAAATGGCCCCGTAACAAAAACGGCCCCCAGGGGCCCAAAACCGGCACCCACCCATGCGGCGCACCAGGGGATTGCCCTGTGCCCGCTATGGCCAGTCCGGCCCTGCACTCAAGATGCCAGCCACTCAGAATGGACTGAGTGGGATGAGAAGTAGTAGATAGTCATTTAAACATTACAAGCAGGGAAAAGGGTGTGGCCAGACACTACATAATATCCCAGAAAAGTTTGCACCTTTGCATCAAGGTTCATGCAGTCCACAATTTGCGCTCCACTCATATATTACCGCTGTGAGTACCACAAGTCGTAAAGTTAGACTTTTGTTTCAGATTAAGAAGTGCTGCAGCATTCCTTAAATTAACCATGCTGGAGTTCAAAAGTGCAAAAAAACGATGGATTTATGCCCAGATTCTTCTACTGGGGTGAATGTATAACGTTGTTCTACATTCTGTCCATCAACTGTGTTTTTTGCAATTTTCACCCCGAGTGTGCTGGGTATACTCAGACGTGAGTCCCAGGCTCTCCACACCACTGGAGTCAAGCTATCCAGGCTGAAGAAGGCTGATAGCCAGAAACCGGTCCTTGGATGCTTGATTCCGGTCTGGGAAAGACATGGCTTGGTAGTTCGGACTGGACTGTTCCCATGAGGCACAGGGTCAGAGCTGATTTGCATATAGCCAGTGTCTAACCCAGGGTGGTGTGGAGTGCAAAAAAACGATGGATTTAGGCCCAGATCCTTGTACTGGGGTGAATGTTTGACATTGTTCTACATTCTGTCCATCAACTGTGTTTCTTGCAATTTTCACCCCGAGTGTGCTGGGTATACTCAGACGTGAGTCCCAGGCTCTCCACACCACTGGAGTCAAGCTATCCAGGCTGAAGAAGGCTGATAGCCAGAAACCGGTCCTTGGATGCTTGATTCCGGTCTGGGAAAGACATGGCTTGGTAGTTCGGACTGGACTGTTCCCATGAGGCACAGGGTCAGAGCTGATTTGCATATAGCCAGTGTCTAACCCAGGGTGGTGTGGAGTGCAAAAAAACGATGGATTTAGGCCCAGATCCTTGTACTGGGGTGAATGTATGACATTGTTCTACATTCTGTCCATCAACTGTGTTTTTTGCAATTTTCACCCCGAGTGTGCTGGGTATACTCAGACGTGAGTCCCAGGCTCTCCAAACCACTGGAGCCAAGCTATCCAGGCTGAAGAAGGCTGATAGCCAGAAACCGGTCCTTGGAAGCTTGATTCCGGTCTGGGAAAGACATGGCTTGGTAGTTCGGACTGGACTGTTCCCATGAAGCACAGGGTCAGAGCTGATTTGCATATAGCCTGTGTCTAACACAGGGTGGTGTGGAGTGCAAAAAAACGATGGATTTAGGCCCATATCCTTGTACTGGGGTGAATGTATGACATTGTTCTACATTCTGTCCATCAACTGTGTTTTTGTATGTTACTAACCAGCATTAATGTATCTATGTGTGGAGACCACACATAGATACAGAACGCAGCACCCCGTCAAACTTGTGTTTGACGGTCTTTTTGAGAATCTAATGTTATTAGTGAATGAATTATTCTGGATGTAACATGAATGAATTCTGATAAAAAATCGCATCAAATCATCACTTGTCTATATGAAGTTTTTCAGTAGATTGCTTGAGTATTTATTTCCTCAGTGCATATGTGTTTCAGAGTCTTTTCTAAACGTCTAAATTGCATTTGTTAGAATCGTCAAAGTGATTTGCCTTACCCAACAGAACCACCTTTGTATTTAACCTTAAATACACAGGAGCCATGATTTCTAAAAATGTTCCAGAATGTTTGACAAGATCTGCAGATGTTCAGGTGATAAAAGACAATAAATCTCAAATGTGGGCTTGGACTAAAAGAGTTTAAAAAGGCATATTTGTTTAAAAGGTACAGAATAATGCTTATGGCAAATACCTTATAATTACTAACTAACATGTTTAATAGATCATGTGGCTGGCAATATCTCTAGAGTTCTTGTTGGAGTGCAGATATGTAGAGAGTGTCTTAAATTGCGGCCTGCCTGCACACTAGCAAAGTGAGTAAATTGTTTAAAAGAAGGAGGTTTCTGCACATTCGCCGTCAGGTCTTGAGAAACAAGCTTACTGTGTGCAAAGCTATGCAGCAAACCCAACACTCATGCAGGGCCGGACTAGGAACCACAACCAACCCTGGCAAAGTGCTCTGCCGGCCCCCCCTCCCCACTCAGAGGTGCCGCCGAGCTCTTTGCGGGGGCCGGTATTCGGCCGATTTTGCAGCTATGCTGAAAAAATGGCCCCGTAACAAAAACGGCCCCCAGGGGCCCAAAACCGGCCCCCACCCATGCGGCGCACCAGGGGATTGCCCTGTGCCCGCTATGGCCAGTCCGGCCATGCACTCAAGATGCCAGCCACTCAGAATGGACTGAGTGGGATGAGAAGTAGTAGATAGTCATTTAAACATTACAAGCAGGGAAAAGGGTGTGGCCAGACACTACATAATATCCCAGAAAAGTTTGCACCTTTGCATCAAGGTTCATGCAGTCCACAATTTGAGCTCCACTCATATATTACCGCTGTGAGTACCACAAGTCGTAAAGTTAGACTTTTGTTTCAGATTAAGAAGTGCTGCAGCATTCCTTAAATTAACCATGCTGGAGTTCAAAAGTGCAAAAAAACGATGGATTTATGCCCAGATTCTTCTACTGGGATGAATGTATAACGTTGTTCTACATTCTGTCCATCAACTGTGTTTTTTGCAATTTTCACCCCGAGTGTGCTGGGTATACTCAGACGTGAGTCCCAGGCTCTCCACACCACTGGAGTCAAGCTATCCAGGCTGAAGAAGGCTGATAGCCAGAAACCGGTCCTTGGATGCTTGATTCCGGTCTGGGAAAGACATGGCTTGGTAGTTCGGACTGGACTGTTCCCATGAGGCACAGGGTCAGAGCTGATTTGCATATAGCCAGTGTCTAACCCAGGGTGGTGTGGAGTGCAAAAAACCGATGGATTTAGGCCCAGATCCTTGTACTGGGGTGAATGTATGACATTGTTCTACATTCTGTCCATCAACTGTGTTTCTTGCAATTTTCACCCCGAGTCTGCTGGGTATACTCAGACGTGAGTCCCAGGCTCTCCACACCACTGGAGTCAAGCTATCCAGGCTGAAGAAGGCTGATAGCCAGAAACCGGTCCTTGGATGCTTGATTCCGGTCTGGGAAAG
Source organism: Lissotriton vulgaris (assembly GCF_964263255.1). Taxonomy (NCBI): domain Eukaryota; kingdom Metazoa; phylum Chordata; class Amphibia; order Caudata; family Salamandridae; genus Lissotriton; species Lissotriton vulgaris. Next base: position 1,132,706,395 of record NC_141694.1, on the reverse strand, counting down.
ACATGGCTTGGTAGTTCGGACTGGACTGTTCCCATGAGGCACAGGGTCAGAGCTGATTTGCATATAGCCAGTGTCTAACCCAGGGTGGTGTGGAGTGCAAAAAAACGATGGATTTAGGCCCAGATCCTTGTACTGGGGTGAATGTATGACATTGTTCTACATTCTGTCTATCAACTGTGTTTCTTGCAATTTTCACCCCGAGTGTGCTGGGTATACTCAGACGTGAGTCCCAGGCTCTCCACACCACTGGAGTCAAGCTATCCAGGCTGAAGAAGGCTGATAGCCAGAAACCGGTCCTTGGATGCTTGATTCCGGTCTGGGAAAGACATGGCTTGGTAGTTCGGACTGGACTGTTCCCATGAGGCACAGGGTCAGAGCTGATTTGCATATAGCCAGTGTCTAACCCAGGGTGGTGTGGAGTGCAAAAAAACGATGGATTTAGGCCCAGATCCTTGTACTGGGGTGAATGTATGACATTGTTCTACATTCTGTCCATCAACTGTGTTTTTTGCAATTTTCACCCCCAGTGTGCTGGGTATACTCAGACGTGAGTCCCAGGCTCTCCACACCACTGGAGTCAAGCTATCCAGGCTAAAGAAGGCTGATAGCCAGAAACCGGTCCTTGGATGCTTGATTCCTGTCTGGGAAAGACATGGCTTGGTAGTTCGGACTGGACTGTTCCCATGAGGCACAGGGTCAGAGTTGATTTGCATATAGCCAGTGTCTAACCCAGGGTGGTGTGGAGTGCCAAAAAACGATGGATTTAGGCCCAGATCCTTGTACTGGGGTGAATGTATGACATTGTTCTACATTCTGTCCATCAACTGTGTTTTTTGCAATTTTCACCCCGAGTGTGCTGGGTATACTCAGACATGAGTCCCAGGCTCTCCACACCACTGGAGTCAAGCTATCCAGGCTGAAGAATGCTGATAGCCAGAAACCGGTCCTTGGATGATTGATTCCTGTCTGGGAAAGACATGGCTTGGTAGTTCGGACTGGACTGTTCCCATGAGGCACAGGGTCAGAGCTGATTTGCATATAGCCAGTGTCTAACCCAGGGTGGTGTTGAGTGCAAAAAAAGATGGATTTAGGCCCAGATCCTTGTACTGGGGTGAATGTATGACATTGTTCTACATTCTGTCCATCAACTGTGTTTTTTGCAATTTTCACCCCGAGTGTGCTGGGTATACTCAGACGCGAGTCCCAGGCTTTCCACACCACTGGAGTCAAGCTATCCAGTCTGAAGAAGGCTGATAGCCAGAAACCGGTCCTTGGATGCTTGATTCCGGTCTGGGAAAGACATGGCTTGGTAGTTCGGACTGGACTGTTCCCATGAGGCACAGGGTCAGAGCTGATTTGCATATAGCCAGTGTCTAACCCAGGGTGGTGTGGAGTGCAAAAAAACGATGGATTTATGCCCAGATCCTTGTACTGGGGTGAATGTATGACATTGTTCTACATTCTGTCCATCAACTGTGTTTTTTGCAATTTTCACCCCCAGTGTGCTGGGTATACTCAGACGTGAGTCCCAGGCTCTCCACACCACTGGAGTCAAGCTATCCAGGCTAAAGAAGGCTGATAGCCAGAAACCGGTCCTTGGATGCTTGATTCCTGTCTGGGAAAGACATGGCTTGGTAGTTCGGGCTGGACTGTTCCCATGAGGCACAGGGTCAGAGTTGATTTGCATATAGCCAGTGTCTAACCCAGGGTGGTGTGGAGTGCCAAAAAACGATGGATTTAGGCCCAGATCCTTGTACTGGGGTGAATGTATGACATTGTTCTACATTCTGTCCATCAACTGTGTTTTTTGCAATTTTCACCCCGAGTGTGCTGGGTATACTCAGACATGAGTCCCAGGCTCTCCACACCACTGGAGTCAAGCTATCCAGGCTGAAGAATGCTGATAGCCAGAAACCGGTCCTTGGATGATTGATTCCGGTCTGGGAAAGACATGGCTTGGTAGTTCGGACTGGACTGTTCCCATGAGGCACAGGGTCAGAGCTGATTTGCATATAGCCAGTGTCTAACCCAGGGTGGTGTTGAGTGCAAAAAAAGATGGATTTAGGCCCAGATCCTTGTACAGGGGTGAATGTATGACATTGTTCTACATTCTGTCCATCAACTGTGTTTTTTGCAATTTTCACCCCGAGTGTGCTGGGTATACTCAGACGCGAGTCCCAGGCTTTCCACACCACTGGAGTCAAGCTATCCAGGCTGAAGAAGGCTGATAGCCAGAAACCGGTCCTTGGATGCTTGATTCCGGTCTGGGAAAGACATGGCTTGGTAGTTCGGACTGGACTGTTCCCATGAGGCACAGGGTCAGAGCTGATTTGCATATAGCCAGTGTCTAACCCAGGGTGGTGTGGAGTGCAAAAAAATGATGGATTTAGGCCCAGATCCTTGTACTGGGGTGAATGTATGACATTGTTCTACATTCTGTCAATCAACTGTGTTTTTTGCAATTTTCACCCCGAGTGTGCTGGATATACTCAGACGTGAGTTTCAGGCTCTCCAAACCACTGGAGCCAAGCTATCCAGGCTGAAGAAGGCTGATAGCCAGAAACCAGTCCTTGGATGCTTGATTCCGGTCTGGGAAAGACATGGCTTGGTAGTTCGGACTGGACTGTTCCCATGAAGCACAGGGTCAGAGCTGATTTGCATATAGCCTGTGTCTAACCCAGGGTGGTGTGGAGTGCAAAAAAACAATGGATTTAGGCCCATATCCTTGTACTGGGGTGAATGTATGACATTGTTCTACATTCTGTCCATCAACTGTGTTTTTTGTATGTTACTAACCAGCATTAATGTATCTATGTGTGGAGACCACACATAGATACAGAACGCAGCACCCCGTCAAACTTGTGTTTGACGGTTTTTTGAGAATCTAATGTTATTAGTGAATGAATTAATCTGGATGTAACATGAATGAATTCTGATAAAAAATCGCATCAAATCATCACTTGTCTATATGAAGTTTTTCAGTAGATTGCTTGAGTATTTATTTCCTCAGTGCATATGTGTTTCAGAGTCTTTTCTAAACGTCTAAATTGCATTTGTTAGAATCGTCAAAGTGATTTGCCTTACCCAACAGAACCACCTTTGTATTTAACCTTAAATACACAGGAGCCATGATTTCTAAAAATGTTCCAGAATGTTTGACAAGATCTGCAGATGTTCAGGTAATAAAAGACAATAAATCTCAAATGTGGGCTTGGACTAAAAGAGTTTAAAAAGGCATATTTGTTTAAAAGGTACAGAATAATGCTTATGGCAAATACCTTATAATTACTAACTAACATGTTTAATAGATCATGTGGCTGGCAATATCTCTAGAGTTCTTGTTGGAGTGCAGATATGTAGAGAGTGTCTTAAATTGCGGTCTGCCTGCACACTAGCAAAGTGAGTAAATTGTTTAAAAGAAGGAGGTTTCTGCACATGCGCCGTCAGGTCTTGAGAAACAAGCTTACTGTGTGCAAAGCTATGCAGCAAACCCAACACTCATGCAGGGCCGGACTGGGAACCACAACCGACCCTGGCAAAGTGCTCTGCCGACCCCCCCTCCCCACTCAGAGGTGCCGCCGAGCTCTTTGCGGGGGCCGGTATTCGGCCGATTTTGCAGCTATGCTGAAAAAATGGCCCTGTAACAAAAACGGCCCCCAGGGGCCCAAAACCGGCCCCCACCCATGCGGCGCACCCGGGGATTGCCCTGTGCCCGCTATGGCCAGTCCGGCCCTGCACTCAAGATGCCAGCCACTCAGAATGGACTGAGTGGGATGAGAAGTAGTAGATAGTCATTTAAACATTACAAGCAGGGAAAAGGGTGTGGCCAGACACTACATAATATCCCAGAAAAGTTTGCACCTTTGCATCAAGGTTCATGCAGTCCACAATTTGCGCTCCACTCATATATTACCGCTGTGAGTACCACAAGTCGTAAAGTTAGACTTTTGTTTCAGATTAAGAAGTGCTGCAGCATTCCTTAAATTAACCATGCTGGAGTTCAAAAGTTCAAAAAAACGATGGATTTATGCCCAGATTCTTCTACTGGGGTGAATGTATAACATTGTTCTACATTCTGTCCATCAACTGTGTTTTTTGCAATTTTCACCCCGAGTGTGCTGGGTATACTCAGACGTGAGTCCCAGGCTCTCCACACCACTGGAGTCAAGCTATCCAGGCTGAAGAAGGCTGATAGCCAGAAACCGGTCCTTGGATGCTTGATTCCTGTCTGGGAAAGACATGGCTTGGTAGTTCGGACTGGACTGTTCCCATGAGGCACAGGGTCAGAGTTGATTTGCATATAGCCAGTGTCTAACCCAGGGTGGTGTGGAGTGCCAAAAAACGATGGATTTAGGCCCAGATCCTTGTACTGGGGTGAATGTATGACATTGTTCTACATTCTGTCCATCAACTGTGTTTTTTGCAATTTTCACCCCGAGTGTGCTGGGTATACTCAGACATGAGTCCCAGGCTCTCCACACCACTGGAGTCAAGCTATCCAGGCTGCAGAATGCTGATAGCCAGAAACCGGTCCTTGGATGATTGATTCCGGTCTGGGAAAGGAATGGCTTGGTAGTTCGGACTGGACTGTTCCCACGACGCACAGGGCCAGAGCTGATTTGCATATAGCCAGGGTCTAACCCAGGGTGGTGTGGAGTGCAAAAAAACGATGGATTTAGGCCCAGATCCTTGTACTGGGGTGAATGTATGACATTGTTCTACATTCTGTCCATCAACTGTGTTTTTTGCAATTTTCACCCCGAGTGTGCTGGGTATACTCAGACGTGAGTCCCAGGCTCTCCACACCACTGGAGTCAAGCTATCCAGGCTGAAGAAGGCTGATAGCCAGAAACCGGTCCTTGGATGCTTGATTCCGGTCTGGGAAAGACATGGCTTGGTCGTTCGGACTGGACTGTTCCCATGAGGCACAGGGTCAGAGCTGATTTGCATATAGCCAGGGTCTAACCCAGGGTGGTGTGGAGTGCAAAAAAACGATGGATTTAGGCCCAGATCCTTGTACTGGGGTGAATGTATGACATTGTTCTACATTCTGTCCATCAACTGTGTTTTTTGCAATTTTCACCCCGAGTGTGCTGGGTATACTCAGACGTGAGTCCCAGGCTCTCCACACCACTGGAGTCAAGCTATCCAGGCTGAAGAAGGCTGATAGCCAGAAACCGGTCCTTGGATGCTTGATTCCGGTCTGGGAAAGACATGGCTTGGTCGTTCGGACTGGACTGTTCCCATGAGGCACAGGGTCAGAGCTGATTTGCATATAGCCAGTGTTTAACCTAGGGTGGTGTGGAGTGCAGAAAAACGATGGATTTAGGCCCAGATCCTTGTACTGGGTTGAATGTATGACATTGTTATACGTTCTGTCCATCAACTGTGTTTTTTGCAATTTTCTCCCCGAGTGTGCTGGGTATGCTCAGACGTGAGTCCCAGGCTCTCCACACCACTGGAGTCAAGCTATCCAGGCTGAAGAAGGCTGATAGCCAGAAACCGGTCCTTGGATGCTTGATTCCGGTCTGGGAAAGACATGGCTTGGTAGTTCGGACTGGACTGTTCCCATGAGGCACAGGGTCAGAGCTGATTTGCATATAGCCAGTGTCTAACCGAGGGTGGTGTTGAGTGCAAAAAAAGATGGATTTAGGCCCAGATCCTTGTACTGGGGTGAATGTATGACATTGTTCTACATTCTGTCCATCAACTGTGTTTTTTGTATGTTACTAACCAGCATTAATGTATCTATGTGTGGAGACCACACATAGATACAGAACACAGCACCCCGTCAAACTTGTGTTTGACGGTCTTTTTGAGAATCTAATGTTATTAGTGAATGAATTAATCTGGATGTAACATGAATGAATTCTGATAAAAAATCGCATCAAATCATCACTTGTCTATATGAAGTTTTTCAGTAGATTGCTTGAGTATTTATTTCCTCAGTGCATATGTGTTTCAGAGTCTTTTCTAAACGTCTAAATTGCATTTGTTAGAATCGTCAAAGTGATTTGCCTTACCCAACAGAACCACCTTTGTATTTAACCTTAAATACACAGGAGCCATGATTTCTAAAAATTTTCCAGAATGTTTGACAAGATCTGCAGATGTTCAGGTAATAAAAGACAATAAATCTCAAATGTGGGCTTGGACTAAAAGAGTTTAAAAAGGCATATTTGTTTAAAAGGTACAGAATAATGCTTATGGCAAATACCTTATAATTACTAACTAACATGTTTAATAGATCATGTGGCTGGCAATATCTCTAGAGTTCTTGTTGGAGTGCAGATATGTAGAGAGTGTCTTAAATTGCAGTCTGCCTGCACACTAGCAAAGTGAGTAAATTGTTTAAAAGAAGGAGGTTTCTGCACATGCCCCGTCAGGTCTTGAGAAACAAGCTTACTGTGTGCAAAGCTATGCAGCAAACCCAACACTCATGCAGGGCTGGACTGGGAACCACAACCGACCCTGGCAAAGTGCTCTGCCGGCCCCCCCTCCCTACTCGGAGGTGCCGCTGAGCTCTTTGCGGGGGCCGGTTTTCGGCCGATTTTGCAGCTATGCTGAAAAAATGGCCCTGTAACAAAAACGGCCCCCAGGGGACCAAAACCGGCCCCCACCCATGCGGCGCACCAGGGGATTGCCCTGTGCCCGCTATGGCCAGTCCGGCCCTGCACTCAAGATGCCAGCCACTCAGAATGGACTGAGTGGGATGAGAAGTAGTAGATAGTCATTGAAACATTACAAGCAGGGAAAAGGATGTGGCCAGACACTACATAATATCCCAGAAAAGTTTGTACCTTTGCATCAAGGTTCATGCAGTCCACAATTTGCGCTCCACTCATATATTACCGCTGTGAGTACCACAAGTCGTAAAGTTAGACTTTTGTTTCAGATTAAGAAGTGCTGCAGCATTCCTTAAATTAACCATGCTGGAGTTCAAAAGGTGAATTAGCAATAAAATTACGGTTCTTATATTATTATATTTGCTGCATGTTCCAAGACAGGTTAAATGTCATGCTATGTCATCTAACAAATTCCTGCTTCTACTTTTAAGGTAGAGATTTTCTTCACTTTTTGTTCTTTGAGTGCAATGCAAGAACAGTCTTTAAGGTAAACTATATATATCAATCTTGCTGGGATAAAAGTAGGGCCATTGGAATTATGTGTTAGAGGAGGCCTAAATTATGCAGAAAGTTTGACTATATTAAGAGGCAAGAAAACACCAATTATGCATCCTAATGCAGCAAACTTTGTGATAGTATTACTTCATTATTTTGCCATTTTTACATGTTATCTCTGTCTCAGAAAAGTTTTTTTAATTGGTACCTATTCTACATCCAAACGTAGCAATAGGTAACTGAGGTCATAAAATTAACTTTTGCAATTGATCTTCCCCTATGCAGAAGCATTTGCTGAAGCGTTTTTTAGTAACCTTTGAGCTGTTTGAGCTAGAAACATAATTTGATTTTTCTTAAAATCCGCAGATTATGTGACAGATGATACGCAAGGAAGCAAATGTGGTAAATTCATAAATATACAGAAAATGCTGTAAACGCAGAATCACATAATTGCAGTGGCCCTTCTTTAAGGAAGTGCAAAAAGAAATAATATAGGATGTCAAATGGTTTTGATTACACAAAAAATTGAAATATCTGTAAATAAACTGTACACCTTTTAAACATGTACCAGCAGTTATGGAAGCATGGATGAAGCACATTTTGTTTTGTAATTCTGAAGGGTGATGGAGAGGATGCCCTGTAATTGACAGAACTGATGACTTTGTTACTAGGGAACCAAGCTCGGCTCTCTGCATTGTCTCAGCATTCTGTAATTCTCGGCAAATTGCTTACTGTCCTGTGCCTACAAAAAAAGCCTGTGTGTAATGTAACTGGCGCTCAAGTAAAACATTCCAATACCTCAGGGTTGAATTTGTGCTACATAAAACTGCAACAAAAAAAGGTTAAAAACAAATCTTGGTGATGTATAAATGATCAATATTGTATTGTATTGCAGAATTTCTATAGTGCTTACTACCCCAAAGCTGTGGGCCTGAAGCACTTACCTGCACAAACTGCAAGCTACGCTATATTGGGAAATGTGAAGTTTGTAGGATGTTGTCTTTGTTTTGTGATCTAATGTGGGTATGTGCTATGTTTTTCCATGTTGTGCGTGATAACCACTGAGGTGTGGTTATTGTGTTATGAGGCAAAGGTGTGGTAGTTGATGGGGTGTGAGAGACAAAGGCATGCAGTATATGGTTTTTCAGTACACTGGCAGTTTTTTTTCTTGATAATCGATTTTATTGATTTTACAACGAAAGTGATAAAAACTGAAAATAAACAGTACAGCATGGTAGGCAGCATCATAACATGTGATTTCGGCACGCAGTACAAGTACAGCAAAATAGATTATTGTCCCCCCACCCCCTTCAGGGGCTATATAGAGCTAGATTCAGGGAAACAGGGGTGACACTCAATCTAATATTCCCAACCAGTTGCCCCAGATTTTACGGTGTTTCGCTGGGCAACCTCTGGCTTCATATAAAGGGAGTTCCTGTGCAGCACACCAGCCTACTCCTTGGCGTCACTTAGTTATAGTGGGCGGGGTGGGGTTATTTCACGCTGCTGCAATGTCATGTTTGGCTACTATCAGAGCGGTTCCTAGGAATGCCTTATCTGCCCTGGATCCATCCAAAGCATCAGTGATACCTAGTAATATGTTCAGAGGGTTGTGCGGGACTTCCCATTCCAGTTTCTCCGTGAGCTCTGCTTCCAAGTCGCCCCAGTAAGTGGTTATGCGTGGGCATGCCCATACCATGTGAAAGAAATCTGCAGGTTCAGTACCACATCTTTTGCATGTTGGATTTGGAATAAGGCCTGCTCTGTGTAGGCAGCTGGGGGCAAGGTAGGAGGTGTGCAGGTAATAAAGCTGGACCAGGAGAAGCTTAGCTGAGACAGTGATAGTTTTAGGGGCCATCAGTGTATCTCTCCCGTCCTTATCTTCCAAAATGCGCAGCCATGCCTCCTATCTAATTCTCAGCTGTTCAAGAGAAGTGGGGCCATTATATGTTAGGGAGCGACATATGCATGAGACTCCAGCCCTCTCAAGGTTACCCATCATGACCTGGGCTTCAAGGGGGTTGTTTTCTGGCAGTGAATTCCATATTTTATATGTGTGTCTAGGGCGTGACGGACTTACAAATATCTGTAGAACCAGGATGGATGAAGTGAATATCTAGTCTGCAGGTCGGCAAAGGAATAAATATGATCACTGACACACGTCTCCAAGTTGTGAGATGACAATGAGATATGAACCTCTAAAGCCATCTAGGCCCTCAAACTCCCGCAGCCAAGTACACTGCCAAACTGGTGCTTGCTGGGTAAATTTGTCTTGCCATTGAGTGTTTCGGAGGGATGCACGCCAGTCCAAAAGGACTGCACAGGTCACCGTGGGGAGGTCTCTGGGGATGGGGGTTCCATATAGCATAGCTTTAATATTGGAGAGGCCCAAGTCTTTAAGTTCGGTCCTGTAGGGTCAGACCACCCCCATTAAACCAATCGTGCATTACAAAGAGGCGGGTTGCCAGATAGTACAGGTAGAGTTTCGCTAGACCCATACCTCCGTCAAAGTGTGGAATCTGGCAGTGCTGGAGTGCCATATGCGGTCGTCGTCTGTTCTAGAGAAATTTTATGATTAGACTGTCTATTCCTCTGAACCAGGCTCCGGGGATGTGGAGCGGAATATTCTGGCTAATATAAAGGAACCAGTGGAGTATCATCATCATTTTGAATAGAGCTATCCTCCCTAGTGGGTTGAGTGGTAGTTTTTTCCATTTCTGCAGGTCCTGCCTGGTTTTAGGTATTAAAAGTGTCACATTGAGTCCCCAAACCAGGTAGAGCAATAGGGTGACCCATATACCTAGATTCTTAAAAGATTGTCATCTGATACGGATGGTGGACTGCCAGTCAGAGCAATCCCCGGAGAGGTGCATAGGGACCAAAGTTGACTTGGCTGAATTCAGACACAGACCAGAGACCTGTTTAAAGGAGTGCAATACGTGTAAGCATCAGGGGCGAGAAACAGTAGGAAATGTTGTCGTCATGTGATCCCCCCCATTGCCAGCCCTGAACCAGACTGTCAGAACGGTCGAGGTTGGCCAGAGAGGCTCCATGGCTAGGGTAAAGAGGAGGGGCGAAAGGGGCACCCCTGCCTTGTCCCTCTTCATATTGGGAAAATGTCAGCGAGTACACCATTGACTTGCACCCATGCAGTTGGTTTAGAGTACAGGACATGGACCATATGGCAAAGTTTGTGGCCCAGGCTGAAGGAAGTAACCCAATTAGGGCCTCCCGGGTCATTCTCGACCTCCTCTAGCCTTCCACTAATGAAGAGTCGATGACGCAGTAGAGAATACAAGCAAACTAGTTTATTCACATAGTAGATTGCAGTGGAGTCCAATGTGACCAGCCACCTATGATGGCTGACAAGGGACTGACTCTAGTAAGCATAACGTTACATCATATATGTTGCAGAGCCCACAAAGACCCGCCTACTATGGAAAAACACTAATAGCTGTTGTAATACAATGGGGGTACAGAACAGAAGTTTTTATTCCTCAGCCTGGAATGAGCTATCTACCGCTTAAGGTCATCTGGCTTATCTTCCCCACCAGACCGGTGGGAGAAGGCCTCTATGTAACAGAAAAGGCATGCGTTAATGAGCAAGTTTCAACATTAGAGAAACAAAACTTACCAAGGACCATTTCTCGTAAATGAGCAAGTAACAGTTTCGAATATAATACAAAAGGGCGTCCTCGAGAACTAAAATGGTAGCAGAGGTGTCAACCTAACTTACATAACATCTGCATTTACTAGTTGCGTCTACATACAGTATGAAAATGTAATGTATTAGCTATATAAATGCTAGCATATTATTGGGTAAACGACGAGTCATATGACAATGTTATGTTTCAATTCTAACAAGGAACACTGTATTGGCAGAATCCTCGCACTCGTGTTTATATAAAGTTTGTACTGGTGAGTTAAATGTATGTGGGTGCTGAATGAGATCTCCCTTCTGGGTCGTGGGAGTCAAATAACAGAATATGGTAGCGTTATTCCTGCAGGGAACGACGTCCTCATAGAGCACTCAGAAAATAATGTTCCTTAATGTTCAGTTCTTTTTCAATAAAGTTTTATTCAAAGGTTTCATTTTGTTGATAAATCATACTTTCTTCAACGTTATAATCATTTTAACAAATCAAACAATCGAACGCCCAATGCATTTCGGGCAATGTGCCCTTCTTCAGGGGGGTAGTATTCTGTTGAGGACAAAAACACAACTGTGATGCAATCGTCAAAGCAACAGTATCAGACAAACATTTTTAAATCAGGTCTCTCACTTGAAGTGCCTTATATCCCTTCATAGTGCAATATATACAATTCAAAACTCGATTTTTGTGGACCCATGAAAGAGTATCATTTAAGCCTGTGAATTGATAGTGAAGAGTATATTTGGTGAGTAAAACCGGTATTGTGGCAAAATTCACTATAAGTTTATTGTTGTGAATTATATTGTTGTTAGGGAAGAAACAAACGGTATATAGATTGTAATACCTGGGTTGTCGCATCAATTGAATCTTTATAGTGGTATTTTGAAAATCGACCTGTAAATAAGCTGTAAAGTATACGTGATCACCGATTAGAACTGCGATGGGTGATTACAAAAACAGTGTCTTAAATTACAATTTCGAAAATTTACATACCGGTATCAATGCCCAGATCCTTGTACTGAGGTGAATGTATGACATTGTTCTACATTCTGTCCATCAACTGTGTTTTTTGCAATTTTCACCCCGAGTGTGCTGGGTATACTCAGACGTGAGTCCCAGGCTTTCCACACCACTGGAGTCAAGCTATCCAGGCTGAAGAAGGCTGATAGCCAGAAACCGGTCCTTGGATGCTTGATTCCGGTCTGGGAAAGACATGGCTTGGTAGTTCGGACTGGACTGTTCCCATGAGGCACAGGGTCAGAGCTGATTTGCATATAGCCAGTGTCTAACCCAGGGTGGTGTGGAGTGCAAAAAAACGATGGATTTAGGCCCAGATCCTTGTACTGGGGTGAATGTATGACATTGTTCTACATTCTGTCCATCAACTGTGTTTTTTGCAATTTTCACCCTGAGTGTGCTGGGTATACTCAGACGTGAGTCCCAGGCTCTCCACACCACTGGAGTCAAGCTATCCAGGCTGAAGAAGGCTGATAGCCAGAAACCGGTCCTTGGATGCTTGATTCCGGTCTGGGAAAGACATGGCTTGATAGTTCGGACTGGACTGTTCCCATGAGGCACAGGGTCAGAGCTGATTTGCATATAGCCAGTGTCTAACCCAGGGTGGTGTGGAGTGCAAAAAAACGATGGATTTAGGCCCAGATCCTTGTACTCGGGTGAATGTATGACATTGTTCTACATTCTGTCCATCAACTGTGTTTTTTGCAATTTTCACCCCGAGTGTGCTCGGTATACTCAGACGTGAGTCCCAGGCTCTCCACACCACTGGAGTCAAGCTATCCACGCTGAAGAAGGCTGATAGCCAGAAACCGGCCCTTGGATGCTTGATTCGGGTCTGGGAAAGACATGGCTTGGTAGTTCGGATTGGACTGTTCCCATGAGGCACAGGGTCAGAGCTGATTTGCATATAGCCAGTGTCTAACCCAGGGTGGTGTGGAGTGCAAAAAACCGATGAATTTAGGCCCAGATCCTTGTACTGGGGTGAATGTATGACATTGTTCTACATTCTGTCCATCAACTGTGTTTTTTGCAATTTTCACCCCGAGTGTGCTGGGTATACTCAGACGTGAGTTCCAGGCTCTCTACACCACTGGAGTCAAGCTATCCAGGCTGAAGAAGGCTGATAGCCAGAAACCGGTCCTTGGATGCTTGATTCGGGTCTGGGAAAGACATGGCTTGGTAGTTCGGACTGGACTGTTCCCATGAGGCACAGGGTCAGAGCTGATTTGCATATAGCCAGTGTCTAACCCAGGGTGGTGCAGAGTGCAAAAAAACGATGGATTTAGGCCCAGATCCTTGTTCTGGGGTGAATGTATGACATTGTTCTACATTCTGTCCATCAACTGTGTTTTTTGCAATGTTCACCTCGAGTGTGCTGGGTATACTCAGACGTGAGTCCCAGGCTCTCTACACCACACGAGTCAAGCTATCCAGGCTGAAGAAGGCTGATAGCCAGAAACCGGTCCTTGGATGCTTGATTCGGTTCTGGGAAAGACATGGCTTGGTATTTCGGACTGGACTGTTCCCATGAGGCACAGGGTCAGAGCTGTTTGCATATAGCCAGTGTCTAACCCAGGGTGGTGCGGAGTGCAAAAAAACGATGGATTTAGGCCCAGATCCTTGTACTGGGGTGAATGTATGACATTGTTCTACATTCTGTCCATCAACTGTGTTTTTTGCAATTTGCACCCCGAGTGTGCTGGGTATACTCAGACGTGAGTCCCAGGCTCTCCACACCACTGGAGTCAAGCTATCCAGGCTGAAGAAGGCTGATAGCCAGAAACCGGTCCTTGGATGCTTGATTCCGGTCTGGGAAAGACATGGCTTGGTAGTTCGGACTGGACTGTTCCCATGAGGCACAGGGTCAGAGCTGATTTGCATATAGCCAGTGTCTAACCCAGGGTGGTGTGGAGTGCAAAAAAACGATGGATTTAGGCCCAGATCCTTGTACTGGGGTGAATGTATGACATTGTTCTACATTCTGTCCATCAACTATGTTTTTTGCAATTTTCACCCCGAGTGTGCTGGGTATACTCAGACGTGAGTCCCAGGCTCTCCAAACCACTGGAGTCAAGCTATCCAGGCTGAAGAAGGCTGATAGCAAGAAACCGGTCCTTGGATGCTTGTTTCCGGTCTGGGAAAGACATGGCTTGGTAGTTCGGACTGGACTGTTCCCATGAGGCACAGGGTCAGAGCTGATTTGCATATAGCCAGTGTCTAACCCAGGGTGGTGTGGAGTGCAAAAAAACGATGGATTTAGGCCCATATCCTTGTACTGGGGTGAATGTATGACATTGTTCTACATTCTGTCCATCAACTGTGTTTTTTGTATGTTACTAACCAGCATTAATGTATCTATGTGTGGAGACCACACATAGATACAGAACGCAGCACCCGTCAAACTTGTGCCTTGAGACCCTCCGGGTATGTAGTGCGCTATATAAATTCTCTGACTTGACTTGACTTGACTCTTTTTGAGAATCTAATGTTATTATTGAATGAATTATTGTGGATGTAACATGAATGAATTCTGGTAAAAAATTGCACCAAATCATCACTTGTCTATATGAAGTTTTTCTTTAGATTGCTTGAGTATTTATTTCCTCAGTGCATATGTGTTTTAGAGTATTTTCTAAACGTCTAAATTGCATTTGTTAGAATCGTCAAAGTGATTTGCCTTACCCAACAGAACCACCTTTGTATTTAACCTTAAATACACAGGAGCCATGATTTCTAAAAATGTTCCAGAATGTTTGACAAGATATGCAGATGTTCAGGTAATAAAAGACAATAAATCTCAAATGTGGGCTTGGACTAAAAGAGTTTAAAAAGGCATATTTTTTTAAAAGGTACAGAATAATGCTTATGGCAAACACCTTATAATTACTAACTAACATGTTTAATAGATCATGTGGCTGGCAATATCTCTAGAGCTCTTGTTGGAGTGCAGAAATGTAGAGAGTGTCTTAAATTGCGGTCTGCCTGCACACTAGCAAAGTGAGTAAATTGTTTAAAAGAAGGAGGTTTCTGCACATGCGCCGTCAGGTCTTGAGAAACAAGCTCACTGTGTGCAAAGCTATGCAGCAAACCCAACACTCATGCAGGGCCGGACCGGGAACCACAACCGACCCTGGCAAAGTGCTCTGCCGGCCCCCCCTCCCCACTCGGAGGTGCCGCCGAGCTCTTTGCGGGGGCCGGTCTTCGGCCGATTTTTCAGCTATGCTGAAAAAAGGGCCCTGTAACAAAAACGGCCCCCAGGGGTCCAAAACCGGCCCCCACCCATGCGGCGCACCAGGGGATTGCCCTGTGCCCGCTATGGCCAGTCCGGCCCTGCACTCAAGATGCCAGCCACTCAGAATGGACTGAGTGGGATGAGAAGTAGTAGATAGTCATTGAAACATTACAAGCAGGGAAAAGGGTGTGGCCAGACACTACATAATATCCCAGAAAAGTTTGCACCTTTGCATCAAGGTTCATGCAGTCTACAATTTGCGCTCCACTCATATATTACCGCTGTGAGTACCACAAGTCGTAAAGTTAGACTTTTGTTTCAGATTAAGAAGTGCTGCAGCATTCCTTAAATTAACCATGCTGGAGTTCAGAAGGTTAATTAGCAATAAAATTACGGTTCTTATATTATTATATTTGCTGCATGTTCCAAGACAGGTTAAATGTCATGCTATGTCATCTAACAAATTCCGGCTTATACTTTTAAGGTAGTGATGTTCTTCACTTTTTGTTCTTTGAGTGCAATGGAAGAACAGTCTTTAAGGTAAACTATATATATCAATCTTGCTCGGATAAAAGTAGGGCCATTGAAATTATGTGTTAGAGGAGGCCTAAATTATGCAGAAAGTTTGACTATATTAAGAGGCAAGAAAACACCAATTATGCATCCTAATGCAGCAAACTTTGTGATAGTATTACTTCATTATTTTGCCATTTTTACATGTTATCTCTGTCTCAGAAAAGTTTTTTTAATTGGTACCTATTCTACATCCAAACGTAGCAATAGGTAACTGAGGTCATAAAATTAACTTTTGCAATTGATCTTCCCCTATGCAGAAGCATGTGCTGCAGCGTTTTTTAGTAACCTTTGAGCTGTTTGAGCTAGAAACATAATTTGATTTTTCTTAAAATCCACAGATTATGCGACAGATGATACGCAAGGAAGCAAATGTGGTAAATTCATAAATATACAGAAAATGCTGTAAACGCAGAATCACATAATTGCAGTGGCCCTTCTTTAAGGAAGTGCAAAAAGAAATATTATAGGATGTCAAATGGTTTTGATTACACAAAAAATTGGAATATCTGTAAATGAACTGTACACCTTTTAAACATGTACCAGCAGTTATGGAAGCATGGATGAAGCACATTTTGTTTTGTAATTCTGAAGGGTGATGGAGAGGATGCCCTGTAATTGACAGAACTGATGACTTTGTTACTAGGGAACCAAGCTCGGCTCTCTGCATTGTCTCAGCATTCTGTAATTCTGGGCAAATTGCTTACTGTCCTGTGCCTACAAAAAAAGCCTGTGTGTAATGTAACTGGCGCTCAAGTAAAACATTCCAATACCTCAGGGTTGAATTTGTGCTACATAAAACTGCAACAAAAAAAGGGTAAAAACAAATCTTGGTGATGTATAAATGATCAATATTGTATTGTATTGCAGAATTTCTATAGTGCTTACTACCCCAAAGCTGTGGACCTGAAGCACTTACCTGCACAAACTTCAAGCTACGCTATATTGGGAAATGTGAAGTTTGTAGGATGTTGTCTTTGTTTTGTGATCTAATGTGGGTATGTGCTATGTTTTTCCATGTTATGCGTGATAACCACTGAGGTGTGGTTATTGTGTTATGAGGCAAAGGTGTGGTAGTTGATGGGGTGTGAGAGACAAAGGCATGCAGTATATGGTTTTTCAGTACACTGGCAGTTTTTTTTCTTGATAGTCGATTTTATTGAACGAAAGTGATAAAAACTGAATATAAACAGTACAGCATGGTAGGCAGCATCATAACATGTGATTTCGGCACGCAGTACAAGTACAGCAAAATAGCCCCCCCCCTTCAGGGGCTATATAGAGCTAGATTCAGGGAAACAGGGGTGACACTCAATCTAATATTCCCAACCAGTTGCCCCAGATTTTACGGTGTTTCGCTGGGCAACCTCTGGCTTCATATAAAGGGAGTTCCTGTGCAGCACACCAGCCTACTCCTTGGCGTCACTTAGTTATAGTGGGCGGGGTGGGGTTATTTCACGCTGCTGCAATGTCATGTTTGGCTACTATCAGAGCGGTTCCTAGGAATGCCTTATCTGCCCTGGATCCATCCAAAGCATCAGTGATACCTAGTAATATGTTCAGAGGGTTGTGCGGGACTTCCCATTCCAGTTTCTCCGTGAGCTCTGCTTCCAAGTCGCCCCAGTAAGTGGTTATGCGTGGGCATGCCCATACCATGTGAAAGAAATCTGCAGGTTCAGTACCACATCTTTTGCATGTTGGATTTGGAATAAGGCCTGCTCTGTGTAGGCGGCTGGGGGCAAGGTAGGAGGTGTGCAGGTAATAAAGCTGGACCAGGAGAAGCTTAGCTGAGACAGTGATAGTTTTAGGCGCCATCAGTGTATCTCTCCCGTCCTTATCTTCCAAAATACCCAGCCATGCCTCCCATCTAATTCTCAGCTGTTCAAGAGAAGTGGGGCCATTATTTGTTAGGGAGCGACATATGCATGAGACTCCAGCCCTCCCAAGGTTACCCATCATGACCTGGGCTTCAAGGGGGTTGTTTTCTGGCAGTGAATTCCGTATTTTATATGTGTGTCTAGGGCGTGACGGACTTACAAATATCTGTAGAACCGGGATGGATGAAGTGAATATCTAGTCTGCAGGTCGGCAAAGGAATAAATATGATCACTGACACACGTCTCCAAGTTGTGAGATGACAATGAGGTATGAACCTCTAAAGCCATCTAGGCCCTCAAACTCCCGCAGCCAAGTACACTGCCAAACTGGTGCTTGCTGGGTAAATTTGTCTTGCCATTGAGTGTTTCGGAGGGATGCACGCCAGTCCAAAAGGACTGCACAGGTCACCGTGGGGAGGACTTTGGGGATGGGGGTTCCATATAGCATAGCTTGAATATGGGAGAGGCCCAAGTCTTTAAGTTCGGTCCTGTAGGGTCAGACCACCCCCATTAAACCAATTGTGCATTACAAAGAGGCGGGTTGCCAGATAGTACACGTAGAGTTTCGTTAGACCCATACCTCCGTCAAAGGGTGGAATCTGGCAGTGCTGGAGTGCCATATGCGGTCGTCGTCTGTTCTAGAGAAATTTTATGATTAGACTGTCTATTCCTCTGAACCAGGCCCTGGGTATGTGAAGCGGAATATTCTCGCTAATATAAAGGAACCAGTGGAGGATCATCATCATTTTGAATAGAGCTATCCTCCCTAGTGGGTTGAGTGATAGTTTTTAACCATTTCTGCAGGTCCTGCCTGGTTTTAGGTTTTAAAAGTGTCACATTGAGTCCCCAAACCAGGTAGAGCAATAGGGTAACCCATATACCTAGATACTTAAAAGATTGTCGTCTGATACGGATGGTGGACTGCCAGTCAGAGCAATCCCCGGAGAGGTGCATAGGGACCAAAGTTGACTTGGCTGAATTCAGACACAGACCAGAGACCTGTTTAAAGGAGTGCAATACGTGTAAGCATCAGGGGCGAGAAACAGTAGGAAATGTTGTCATCATGTGATCCCCCCATTGCCAGCCCTGAACCCGACTGTCAGAACGGTCGAGGTTGGCCAGAGAGGCTCCATGGCTAGGGTAAAGAGGAGGGGCGAAAGGGGCACCCCTGCCTTGTCCCTCTTCATATTGGGAAAATTTCAGCGAGTACACCATTGACTTGCACCCATGCAGTTGGTTTAGAGTACAGGACATGGACCATATGGCAAAGTTTGTGGCCCAGGCTGAAGGAAGTAACCCAATTAGGGCCTCCCGGGTCATTCTTGACCTCCTCTAGCCTTCCACTAATGAAGAGTCGATGACGCAGTAGAGAATACAAGCAAACTAGTTTATTCACATAGTAGATTGCAGTGGAGTCCAATGTGACCAGCCACCTACGATGGCTGACAAGGGACTGACTCTAGTAAGCATAACGTTACATCATATATGTTGCAGAGCCCACAAAGACCCGCCTACTATGGAAAAACACTAATAGCTGTTGTAATACAATGGGGGTACAGAACAGAAGTTTTTATTCCTCAGACTGGTATGAGCTATCTACTGCTTAAGGTCATCTGGCTTATCTTCCCCACCAGACAGGTGGGAGAAGGCCTCTATGTAACAGAAAAGGCATGCGTTAATGAGCAAGTTTCAACATTAGAGAAACAAAACTTACCAAGGACCATTTCTCGTAAATGAGCAAGTAACAGTTTCGAATATAATACAAAAGGGCGTACTCGAGAACTAAAATGGTAGCAGAGGTGTCAACCTAACTTACATAACATCTGCATTTACTAGTTGCGTCTACATACAGTATGAAAATGTAATGTATTAGCTATATAAATGCTAGCATATTATTGGGTAAACGACGAGTAATATGACAATGTTATGTTTCAATTCTAACAAGGAACACTGTATTGGCAGAATCCTCGCACTCGTGTTTATATAAAGTTTGTACTGGTGAGTTAAATGTATGTGGGTGCTGAATGAGATCTCCCTTCTGGGTCGTGGGAGTCAAATAACAGAATATGGTAGCATTATTCCTGCAGGGAACGACGTCCTCATAGAGCACTCAGAAAATAATGTTCCTTAATGTTCAGTTCTTTTCAATAAAGTTTTATTCAAAGGTTTCGTTTTGTTGATAAATCATACTTTCTTCAACGTTATAATCATTTTAACAAATCAAACAATCGAACGCCCAATGCATTTCGGGCAATGTGCCCTTCTTCAGGGACATAGTATTCTGTTGAGGACGAAAACACAACTGTGATGCAATTGTCAAAGCAACAGTATCAGACAAACAGTTTTAAATCAGGTCTCTCATTTGAAGTGCCTTATATCCCTTCATAGTGCAATATATACAATTCAAAACTCGATTTTTGTGGACCCATGAAAGAGTATCATTTAAGCCTGTGAATTGATAGTGAAGAGTATATTTGGTGAGTAAAACCGGTATTGTGGCAAAATTCACTATAAGTTGATTGTTGTGAATTATAATGTTGTTAGGGAAGAAACAAACGCTATATAGATTGTAATACCTGGGTTGTCGCATCAATTGAATCTTTATAGTGGTATTTTGAAAATCGACCTGTAAATAACCTGTAAAGTATACGTGATCACCGATTAGAACTGCGATGGGTGATTACAAAAACAGTGTCTTTAATTACAATTTCAAAAATTTACATACCGGTATCAATGACCAGCTTGTAGGATATTTACGGAGTTGATCGGTCGTTTTTCTAAAATGCAAAATAAAAGCCGAAGTTGAATGAAGGTATGATTGACAGCTTAGGGATACGCACTTAGCGTATAGCTGGTCTTTAAAAAAACTTACCGTAAAGATGATGGAATTCAACGGGGCAGGTACCAAGGTCCGAACTGGATGTGGACTACATCAGAAAACGCGGTGAAAACGACTCACGGAACTGTCGTATTTAACCCGGAAGTTCCATTCAGCAAGTAAACGCTTGTGAGTCATGGGCATAGACAACGGACAACTTCATAGAAAGATTGTACCATTCTAAAATGGCGGAACTCCGAATCGCAGTGTGATACGAGTAACGGGCCACAAATATATTCGAAGTGTGTAATAATTATGAATTCGGGTCAACTTAATTCGGATGAATTGTACCAGAAACGTATAAGTGCAATTATCTACCCTCAAAGGCAATAGTCAATACCTTAGAAAAAGTAAAAATGGTGAAAAAGAACGTAACAGTTATTTCGGAAACACAACCTTATGGTAATCTGTACATCATGATTAACATGTCTTACATTACTTAAATAAAACAATTTAGATCCATACGGTCATTGAGACCTTTTGGTTGACAAGTGTTCAAATACGATATCCAAAACACTTCTCTCCGCAAGAGGTGTTTTGAATTGTCTCGGCCTGGTAGTATTCAAACAGTTTCCAAAATCAAAAAGCGAAGTTGACTGGGAGTCTGGTTATTGTTGTTGAAGTGACTTGCCAATGGTGATTTAAGATTCTTTGTTCGAATACTACTCTTGTGTTCGATAATGCGTGTCTTAATTTTACGCTCAGTTTTTCCGACGTATGCCAGTCCACAAGGGCATTTGATGAGATATATAACATTACGACTGTCGCATGTAGCCGTTACACATAAAGGGATGGTGGTGCCTTTACTCGGGTGTTTCATTTCTTTTCCCTTAATTATGGCATTACAGTTTCCACAATTTAAACAGGGGATGGTCCCCTTAAACGGTTCTTGTCTTCCCGGTGTCTTTTTGTTCAAGATTTCTTTTATGTTTCTTGATCTTTGGTAGGCAAATCTTGGAAGATGTTGAAAGATGTTATTGAAATCATTTTCCATTGATAGTAAGGGCCAGTTTCTCAATATCGCTCGCTTGATTTTAGCACTTTCAGTTGAATATTTTGAGACAAACACCATTCTGTCTTGGGTAATTGGTTTAGGTTGTGATTGTAATAGAACCCGTCGGTCTGTTTTGTTCATTTTTGATGTTGCTTCCTCTAGAATATCTCGAGGGTACCCTCGCTCCCTGAATTTATCCATGCAAGTTTTAACACTCAATTTTAGAGATTCATCAGTGGAAGAAATTCGTTTTATTCTTAGTAATTGAGAATACGGCAAATGTCTTTTGAGGGATGGTTGGTGGAAACTGTTGAAATGCAACAGATTGTTGCGATCTGTGGGTTTTGTGAAAACACTGGTATCCAATTTTCCATTGTTTTTTGTGACTTCTACATCCAAAAATGATATTTGTTTGTTTTGTATAGTGTGTGTGAATTTTAGTCGATCATTTACCAGATTTAGACATTCTATTGCTTGCAGTAGTTCAGGTAGTGTACCTTTCGTAAGGATGAATATATCATCGATATATCTCCTATAAAGTATAAGGTTCTCTGTCCAACACTCCTTATTCAAAATGTTATCCAGCTCAAACCTGTACATAAACAAATTTGCATATGCCGGTGCGGCACAATTGCCCATAGATGTTCCAGAGCTTTGAATAAAATATTGGTCTTGCCACGTGAAATAACTGTGATACAGTATGAAGTTCAGTAGTTCCATAATGAATACTTTCAATCCTTCTTCCATATTTGATGTCATTAAAAAAGACGCAGTGGCATCCAATCCCAAATTATGGGGGATTGACGTATATAAAGCTTGTACATCGATTGTGCACAGAAGCATGTCATTAGTGAACTCAGATTTGTGGTTTTCCAAGATGGTGAGAAAGTGCGTTGTGTCCTTTATGTAAGTTGTCATAGATTGTACTAATGGTTGTAAGTGTTTGTCAATATACCGTCCAATCGGTTCATGAATAGAGTTTATTGTTGAGACGATGGGTCTGCATGGTGGGTGCGTTGGGTGTTTATGCACCTTAGGTAGCATATATATGTAAGGTATGGATGGATTGATTTTGATGAGATATTGTTTTCCTTTCTGCCCAATAACCCCCATTTCTACAGTTTTGTCAATGAGATTTACCAGTATTTCCATGAATTGTTTGGTAGGATTTTGATCCACTTTGTAGTAGGTATTGCTGTCGTTTACATGTTCATTGATTCGCTCATTGTAAAATTCGACATCCATGATCACAAGGGCTCCTCCCTTGTCCGCTTGGCGGATGGTAATTTCAGAATTGTTGGCCAAATTTTTAAGAATGTTTTGCTCAGTTTTGAACAAGTTGCTAAACTTGGATTTTGGTTGTTTATAGATTTTTTCCATTTCTTTTTGAATGATTATTTCAAAGCCGTCCAGCACCTTGTGGCTTACCGGAGGAATGTGTTTGCTTTTATTATGTATTTGCTTTTATTCCTGAGACCCATAAGCGTGTGTCTAATACTTTGGAGTGGAAGGTAGATACAAAGGAGGGTCCTTTTTGTAATACATTCATTTCCGCGTGTGAAAATGTTTGTTTGGATAGGTTAATTACTAGGGTTTTTGACTCCTCGTGTTTTTGGCTATAGCGTCCTCTGTTATTGGGCCTTTTGCCCCTCCTGGTTCGTCTGATGGTTTCTGGCCTCTCTCTAAAAAAGCGTTCCCAGTGTTTTCACTCCCATCAGATGTGGTTAGTTTTTCTTGCGATGGTGTAGCAGTTTTTGTTGGTTTGGGTCGTGGAGGCTGTTTTCTATATTGTGAGTCATCAGATGATGAAGTTTCGTCAGATGTTCTCCCTGAACTTGGTTTTTGCTGTCTTCTTTTGGCGTATATGTCCGCCCAACTATAAACTTCTCCTAGCTTGTAATCAAGCGTATCCCTTTTGAATTTCCTAATTTTACGGTCATTGATTTCTTTAGTATATAATTCCAGTTGTTTGTTAATGTCATTTAACATTTCATCCATTTCCTCCTTGTTTAACATTCCATTCAGTTCATCCTTAAGTTGTTGAGTTTCTATTATTAAATCTTTAATGAGTTGAGCCAGTTCCTCAATGATTAAAAGAATCAAATCAAGCGAACATTTGTTTAGTATAGCTTGCCAACGTTGTGTGAATTTTGGATTGTTTTTACAAAGTGTTGACTTGAGTGAGATACGTAACCCTCGAGGGATTCTTTGTACTTTGTGATACTTTATAAGAGTACTTGCGTGTAATTTTTGATTGACTATTTTCTTGGATAGGTAGAGTAATTGTTTGATGTTACTTTGTTTGGATCCTGTTTATGGTAATACTGTTTCACTTTCTTGAATCAAAGAGTAAATTTGTTGTGTGTCCTCCTCTGAGAATCTAAGAGTATCTGCTTTTTCATTTGTCATCAGTAAAATATCTTCCAATTGCATTTTTGTTGGTGGTGCATGATTCTGTTGACTCCGAATGGGGAAAAGGAACACTGTATTGGCAGAATCCTCGCACTCGTGTTTATATAAAGTTTGTACTGGTGAGTTAAATGTATGTTGGTGCTGAATGAGATCTCCCTTCTGGGTCGTGGGAGTCAAATAACAGAATATGGCAGCGTTATTCCTGCAGGGATCGACGTCCTCATAGAGAACTCAGAAAATAATGTTCCTTAATGTTCAGTTCTTTTCAATAAAGTTTTATTCAAAGGTTTCGTTTTGTTGATAAATCGTACTTTCTTCAACGTTATAATCATTTTAACAAATCAAACAATCAATTCTAAAAAGGTCCATGACCCTCAGGACATCCGCAAGGTAACCCCAGACAACCGAGTCAAAGGCTTTCTCAAAGTCAACTAGAAGAAGTGCTAAGTGGGGGGTTAGTGATTGACGGTTGGCCAGGGCCACATGCAGACGTCATAGGCAGTGTCTAGTACCCCCGGGCAGGCATGAATCCACATTGGTCAGGGTGGACCAATTTGTCAGGGTATCGTTACAGCTGTTGAGCTAGGACCGTGGCATATATTTTGATCTCCATATTAATCAAGAAGATAGGGCGGTAGTCAATTGACATTGGTGAGGGTGGCTGCGTTTTAGGAATGATAGCTATGGTAGCCGTATCCGTCTCAGGAGGGAAGGAGCCTTTTTCTATGGCTTCGTCATATAGGGCAGCCAGATGAGGGGTGGGTATGTCTCTCTAGGCAGAATAGTCTTCCTGTGGATAACCGTCCGGGCCCAGAGTCTTACCGGCCGCGACAAGTGAGAGGGCTCCCTGTTTGTCCTCACATGTGATCAGATCTTCCAGTCCATAGGACTCAACTTTAGTCACTGTAGGAAGGTGGAGGTCCTCCAAGGCGATCACTTCCACCATTGATGATTCTGGTTTGCGGGTAGAGTATAGATCCAAGTAATAGTCTGCAAAGGTTTGGGCTATCACCGGGGGGGAGTGATGGGTATGTCCCACCGAATCCCTGATCTCTGTAATTATCTGTGTTGCCAGGGGATAGGACGCTAGTCTGTGCAGTATTTTTCCTTTCTTATCACCCCACCCATTTTTTAATCTAATGAGATCTGTCCTATCTCATCACACACCAGCACCAGTTGACGCAACTGGGAGTTGTCCGATGTGGAAATGGAGCTTCTCTCCACTTGAACTGCTTGGGTTTCAAGAAGTGTGAGCCTACTGTCTCTGGCTGCTCATTGGGTTTTGAGATGGCTCTTGGAGAGTCCGCGGATCATGGATTTACTTGCCTCCCATAGAGTGCCTGGTGAAGAGGTGGAAGCTTGATTCGTGAGGAAGTATTGCTCAATGGCAGTTTTGAGTGCTTCTTTATATTTGTGGTCCTGGAGGAATCATGCGTTTATCCTCCACATTGGGCAGGGAGCAGTGGGTGGGCTACCCAGGGTCAAAGTAGAGGTGAATGGTCTGAGATGTTCTGAGGGAGAATACCCATATCCCTGACTTTACCACACTCAGGGGCAGGCATACACATCTAGTCAATGCGAGAGTGACTGTGATGTGCTGCTGAAGTGTGAGTGTAGTGGGTTTCCCGTGGGTTCCATGTTCACCATATGTCACAAAGACCCATGGCTGCAGCCCAGTCTGTAAGTTATTTGGCATGGGAGGTTCTTGTGAGATAGAGAGTCCCTGTGGCGTTGAGCGCAGTTTTCATGACAGTCTTGAAGTCCCCTCCTAATATTGACGTTCCGGGAGGCATTGAGGAGAGTATGTCACCTATACAGTGTAGGGTCTGTGATTGGGTGGTGCTTAGAACGTAAATGGAAAGGACATTAAGAGTTTTGTCACCTAAGAATCTGGAGAGGGCGACAAAACACCCTTAGGGGTCTCTGGTGGTATGGGTAGGTACAAAAGGTAGGTTGCACTTTAAGTGAATAGCCATCCCACCAGAGCCCCGTGTGACCCATGGGTGCCAGGCTCTGTCAACGCCATATCTTGTGAGGAATGGACAGAGATTGCTCAGGAGATGGGTTTCCTGGAGCAGCAGAATGTCAGGAGTGTGTCTCTGGGCATGTCGCAGGACTGCGGTTTGTTTGATTCTATCTAGGAGGCCATTAACATTCCATGGCATGATACGGAGGGGGTTACCTTGGTGGGTCATCACGTCGTGATCAATAAGGAGGACCTGCAGTGCTGCAGGGGCCTGCTGTGTGGTGGATGTCTTGGAAGCTGAGATGTACTTGCCGTGTGTTTCCTCTGTTTGCGTCTTTGCAAGGTTGTGCTGCGCGAGCGTGGAAGTGAAATGCTGTGGACTTTGGGTTGCTAAACAACAAAAACCTCAGGCAACTGCCCCAACACCCCCCACCCACAACCCTATACTTCAGGAATGAAGCATCTGTCTCCCCTTAACTGTTGAAGTGAACTAAACTATAACATTTATGTAGGTGAATGATCAAGAATGTAGGCCTCATGTGAGTGGTGGGGCCTCGGTGATGGAGTCTAGCTCTTTGACTTGGGGGACCCAGCCCTTGGGGACTTCGATCTGGCCTTGTCTATTTTTCCAGCCTCTGCGGGACTGTGTGCATCTGTTCGGCAGGGCTGAGTAGTGGATGTCAGCAGCTTGAGACCCCGGGGCCATGGACTTGGATTTGAGTCCTAGGGGGCGTCCCTCTGTCAGCCACATCCAAGCCGCTTCGGGACTGTCAAAGTAGTACATTTTGTCCTGGAAGACCACGTGCAGTCTTGCTGAGAAGAGGAGCCTGAACTTAAGATTGAGTGTGCAGAGTTTCTTTTTCACTTCTGTGTAAGAGCGCCTCGGGGTTGAACTTCCCTGGTGTAATCCAGAAATAGGCGCAGATTATTACATCTGGATCGGTTTTCTGAATTCCTTTGCCCTCCTATAAAGTTCTTTAGCTTGAGTCTGTAGGCGAACCATCTATTCTTTTAGACTAATCACACCTTCCTTGACTGAGGAGATATGTGATTCCATTTAGGTGATTCTGGAAATTGCATTGCGGAGGTCTTGTCAGATCAGGGCCATGTCGATCCGGAACTCTTCAAGCTTATTTTCGACGGAGATGTGCGAGGTAGAGATGGCTTGCAGGATCGTGCTGAGGCCTCTACTCATTAAGGGTTGACCTTCCGCACCCTCGTATCAGGTCCCCTGGTCATTAACTGTATATTGGTCCATGGTGGTCTAAGTCGCGGGTGTCTTTGGTCCTCGGTCTCTTCCCATGATTAAGAGGGATCAAGGAGGGCCAGCGATCAGCACTAGCATGGTCCATCAACAGATGATCCCAGTGGGGGGGAGGTGTTAGTTGGTCCACACGGGCGGCGTAGAACATCCGCGGTTGCTTGATGGTCACTTATTGTAGAGGGGACTCATTGTGTTTCCTAGGTGGGATTGTAGTGGGCTTCAGGTCGAGTTGAAATGAAATGAAATGAAAAATTATATTTATATAGCGCGTACATACCCTAAGGCCTCGCAGCTCACACAGAGTAGTCTGGATGAGAGGCAATCGGTCATGGTCAAGGTGTCTGGGCCCGTGCCAGGGTGCCCTCAGGGGGTGCCACCTGCAAGGATATGGGTGAGTGTCCTGTGACTGCCCCATTCAAGATTGTGGTTAGAGGTCAGAGGTTTTCCAGGTGCCAGTCCAGGTGTGGTAGAACAGTGGCCCTCCAAGGGCAAGTGCTTGTTCCTCCCAGTGAAGCAGAGTGCACGCTGATCTATTGGGCTGGGCAGGAGCCCCTCCAGGAGCCCAGTGCTGCACAATGTCGCAGCCGCCTCCCCACACTTTAGATTCTGGACATCATAGCCCTGGAGAATTCTTCGGTGACAACTAGACAGGTTCTAATCCCACCCAGAAGGCCATCTGCAGCAGTACCACCCCACGGCAGATAGGGCCTCGAGGGATCAGCTCTGGGGCCCCCCAATTTCAGTGTATTTTGTTTGCCATATGCCAGGCCTCGCAAGAATCCAAGGGCCGGTCAAGGCTGCGCAGACTTGTGGGAACTGATGCGTTAGGGAAGGTTAGTCTAGTGGTCCACCCCTGAACCACTCTAGCGGCAAATTTCTGTTAATAGGTGTCGCTCCTCTACGAGGCCCGGGGTTCCAGGGTGTTGTGTGTTGGTGACACATTGACAGCAGCAGGTGGTGGAGGCTCTTCCAACCTTGGCTTAGCTCAGTGTCATTGCAGTTAGGGCCGCAGTACCTCAGAGTCGAGGTGACAGACATATGGATGGGGGAGAGTGAGGGCCCCCCTCCCAATGCGCCCGCTGCTCGATCAACGTTGCTGATCCACCTCTTCCTGGGCCCGTCTTATGCAGGCCACAAGAACCTGGAGTTCACTAGATCAGGAAACTCATTCATGCAAGTCTCTGGGACTCCCACGTCGTCGCTCCTTTGTGCACCAGCCAATGTTACCACTGACCTCAGCCTAGTTGTTCCGGTTGAGGCCTGGCTTACCCTCTTCCCCCAGGGTTGTAGCCAGTGAGCCTCCGCTGCCCTAGACGACAGCCGATCTCCCAGTTTCAGCCCAGCACGGCTGCCAACTACTGTCTTTGCTGCATATTTGCAGCAGCAACCTCAGAGTCAAGGAAAGGAGTAAGCATGGGCTGAAAATTCGTTCCGCTCGCAAAATTTGCGGATTTTCCGCGATTTCGCGATCCGCGAATCTCGCAAAATCGCGATAAAATCCGCGAATCAGCAAAAGTTGAAGCTAATTTTTTGTAACCTTTTACAAAAGGGTTACAAAGAAATTAACTTCAACTTGGGCACCTGCTGCTGTAAGCCTGTAAGTGCTTCCTGGCGCCTCGTTGCCTACTTGCAACTATTCTCTGACCCTGCTCTGACCCTTGAAGCAGGGTCAGAGAATAGTTACAAGTAGGCAATGAGGCGCCTGTCACGAAAATTAAACCTCAACAGGAAGCACTGACAGATATAAAAACAAGCATTTGCAATGCAATAGGTCTCGCATTAGGAAAGTTGGAGCTATTGGTTTTGTAAATGAATTTTTTTTTTATTTATGTGTTGGTTTTGAAAATAGCTAAATTTATAGCTTTGTCATTTACAATGCCAATAGTTATAACTTTCACAAATGTGACACCTATAGCATTTGTAATGCAACATGTTTTGTATTTACATGACTTAGTTGTATTGATAATACAAATTACCATGGCTTTTAATTTTTTTAAATAATTAATACTTAAATAAAAGTGAATTTAATTTATAATGGCAATAGCTTAAACTTTTGTAAATAACTTTTGTGAAGATTATGTTCAGTGTATTTTATTGTGATGAAAATCCAAGAACAGAAGTGAAATATTAACATCTTTTTGTGACATTTGTAATAAAGTTTGAAACATTGAGAGAACATATTTGAACCAGTTGTTGTTGAATGTTTGCACAGATTGATGCTGGGGTGGTGCTGAGTGGTGCTGTGGTGGTGCTGAGTGGTGCTGTGGTGATGCTGAGTGGTGCTGTGCTGGTGCTGAGTGATACTGAGATGGTGCTGAGTGATGCTGGGGTGGTGCTGAGTGGTGCTGTGGTGGTGCTGAGTGATGCTGTGGTGGCGCTGAGTGGTGCTGTGGTGGTGCTGATTGGTGCTGTGGTGGTGCTGAGTGATGCTGTGGTGGTGCTGAGTGATGCTGTGGTGGTGCTGAGTGGTGATGCGGTGGTGCTGATTGATAATGTGATGGCACTGAATGATGCTGCGGTGGCGCTGAGTGATGCTGTAGTAGCGCTGAGTGGTGCTGTGGTGGTGCTGAGTGATAATGTGGTGGTGCTGAGTGATAATGTGGTGATGCTAAGTGATGCTGGGGTAGCGCTGAGCGATGATGTGGTGATGCAGAGGGCAGAAAGGCTCAAGAAGCAGCCTAACAAAGGGCAGAAAGGCAGAAATACAAGGGAAAAACGAGTCTAACAGAGGGCAGAAGGGCACAAAAAACTAGCCTAACGGGGCAAAAAGGCACAAAAACGAGTCTAACAGAGGGCAGAAGGGCACAAAAAACGAGTCTAACAGAGGGAAGAAGGGCACAAAAACAAGGGAATAACAGAGGGCAGAAGGGCACAAAAAACAAGTCTAACAGAGGGCAGAAGGGCAGAAAAACAAGGGAAAAATGAGCCTAACAGAGGGCAGAAGGGCACAAAAAAGGAGTCTAACAGGGGGCCGAAGGGCAGAAAAACAAGTAAAAAACGAGTCTAAAAGAGGGCAGAAGGGCACAAAAACAAGGGAAAAACGAGTCTAACAGAGGGCAGAAGGGCATAAAAAACGAGTCTAACAGGGGGCAGAATGAATCCCGCCCTGAGTGTTTGTTCATGAAGATGCCACCTTTTTGTGCAATACCTCTACTCGACTGGAGTGCTTTCTACTGTCTAGTAAGTGCTCCCTCGTTGGCTAAATGTATAGTGGCAAATTTACAATAACTGGCGCATCCCCAGGGATGCGCCAGTTATTGTGGGCCCCAGCTCCGCCACCCATGGTGTGCCGCATTTACAATGCAAATGCCAAAAAATTAAGGCAAAACTCCAAACATAGTCAATAAAACATATTTGACGGTCACAACTAATTGCTTGATGGATCGGGGGTGTGCCGGAATCTCAAGAAAGGAACAGTCGACGTTTCGACCCCTATTGATAGGCTAATTAAAGTCCTTAGGCGGGGTCTTCATCAGGAGGCACACGGGGAGATCTCGACCCGCAGGAACACATACAGGTGGTAGATACTGACATCACTAATGACACCACTATGTCAACTACCACCAGTCCAGTGATTAACATCTCTAAATATACCCTCCAGGAGGAAGAACGTAAAGTCCTCGGCCGAGGACTCTCGTATGTTCCCACTGCTTCAGTGAACAAATTTCTGCTAAAGACTGAATTATACAGCTTCTTCAGGAAGATAAGGCTACGATATTTTTTCCGCAATCAGACCTCAAGACCACTGAATTCGGTCACTGGCCTTAGGACACCGTCCACCTTTTTCCCACCAACATATGCCATGAACAGTCGTATCCTTGCCTTTGAGGAAATTGTTACCTCATCTGTAGACCAATCTCTCAAACAGCACAAATTTTTGAGGCTCAACCTACCCGGAATTGAGAAAAAGGCCCTGACTTCCTTAAGCAATAATAAAGATGTAGTCATCAAACCCGCGGATAAAGGCGGCGCCATTGTGGTACAGGATCTTTCAGACTACAAGGCAGAGATCTACAGACAATTATCTGATGGCATTAGTTACCGGCTGTTACCCAGTGACCCCTCGCAGGAACTGGCTAGCACTATCCTGAGAGTCACACAGAAAGGACTGGACACGGGTTTTCTGAGCAAACAAGAATTCGAATTTCCTAATCAGAAGTTCCCAAGACTAGCCACAATTTATACTCTTCCGAAGGTGCACAAGGACCTCAACAAACCCCCAGGACGCCCCATTGTCTCGGGCTGCGGATCACTGTTGGAGCCCCTGTGCCAATATGTGGACTTCTTTCTTAAGCCCATTGCTCTCAACACAAAGGCCTACCTACGAGATACTACTCAGGTGATCAACCTGATAGACGAAAGACCGTTTGACTCTCAACAGACACTCCTAGTCACTTGTGATATCATATCACTCTACACCAGCATCCCACAGCAAGATGCCTTGGAAGTGATGCGTGAGGCCCTAGACACTCGAATTGCGCCTGTTCAGGTTCCCACACAATTCATTATTGAACTATTGGAGATTGCCATGATGCATAACTTTTTCATTTTTCAAGAAGATTTGTATTTACAGACTAAAGGGGTAGCCATGGGGGCTACTTTTGCCCCAAATTTGGCAATAATTTACATGGATCATTTTGAACATCAACATATCTTTCCAGAATCCAATCCTTTCAAAGCTCATCTGTCACCCTGGGTCAGATATATCGATGACGTTCTGTGCATCTGGGAGGGAAATCATGACCAACTTCAAATGTTTCACGATTGGCTGAACACCCGGAACCCTCACATCCAGTTCACGATGGAATCCAGCAATAAAACCATACCTTTCCTAGATATTTCGATCTATGTAGAATCAGATCATCTACAAACAACACTGTTCAGAAAGCCAACAGAGCGCAATTCGTTATTACAATATCAGAGTCATCACCCGAGGGGCCTCAAGGACAACCTCCCGGTAGGGCAATTCCTACGAATTAGGAGAAATTGTTCCACAAGAGCCAACTACCTCAAAGAGTCGGAGGTCCTAAGTCAACGCCTCATATCACGAGGATATCCCTCCAGGATGGTAAAACGAGCCAGAAAACGGGCCTGGTATAATCCCCATGATTCACTACTTAATCCCGAGAATTTACCACGTGGAGCGACTGACCGTGTCATCTGTGTTACTACCTTTTCAACCCGTAGTAATGACATAAAAAAGATTATCAATCACAACTGGCCCTTGGTAGCCGAGGTCATCAACCAAACTGAACTGCCTCTTCACTCCTTCAAGAGAGCCAAAAACATTAAAAACATGGTGGTGAATTCTTATCTTGAACCAGCAAGCCAACCGACTCTAACATCACTCTGGAATTTGCCCCCGCTGGTTGGTCATCACAGATGCGGAACTTGTACCCCCTGTGACACGACCATCCAGACAAAAACTTTTGACCATGGGGGTAGAACGTATAAGCTCAAACACTACACGAACTGTAACTCAGCCGGAGTCATTTATATAATTCGGTGCCCATGTAGCCAGTTATACGTGGGCCCAACTCAACAAAAAATTAAGTCAAGGATTTCATCCCATTGCAGCAGATTAAGATGCAAGGTGACAGGGGCCCCCCTGGTTGACCATTGGTTAACAGCAGAACACACAGTCACAGACCTACGTTGGCTTGTGATTGAGAAAGTTACCTTAGGGAGAAGAGGAGGGAACTTCGCAACAATACTAAACACACGTGAGTCAAAATGGATGTCCCTTCTGGACTCCATTAACAATGGTCTGAATGAACAGGACAGCAGTCTAGCACAGTTAGCAGCACTTGGACAACGTTAATACACCTCTAACTGTTGCCTAATTAATTCGCTCACTCCCCTTTTTTCCTGAGTACACATATCTGTTGTAAAATGACAAATTTCCTTTCGAAATAATTGATCAGAGCATGTGTTTTCAAAAAGAAAATATTCCACCTTTGACCTCGTGTACTGAGAGTCACGTGGGTTTCTTTACAGTACACACATGTATTGCAAATTGGTTTTTGTCTGTTGATTCATTGTTTAATTTATTGTTGCCTGGTTTTATCCCCCTGTGTGTGAGATACACCAGTGAATGTTCACTATGAATGAATTGTTCGCTAAAAGTATGCTGGACAGTTCAAGTCCACCTTAATAATTGTTCTCTCAAGATCGTGTCCTCTGGTCTTCATCCTCCTGTGCGAGAGATGCACCAGCGACTGTGAGCTTGTAATCTTTACAATACGTTCTATATAATTCTCATATTAGTCTTATGAATTTACAGCACAATTGTAATTCAATTGGGATAATGTATGGAGATACACCTAGGCCCCTAGCGACCTTGGCCCAGTAACTCTTTCATTTCTATGTCTCACCTTCCATTTGGCCACTCCCCCAACTCCGCATTCAAGCTGTTGCGGAGTCCCTGCTTATACCGATGCAGACTACGCTGCCTGCTTTTCTGTAAGTAACTGCGTCCTTAACTACTGCCCTCATTCAGTGTTTCCGTGACCATTCAGAGACCTTAGCACTGAAACGATACAATTGTATCTTCGCTTTCAGGATTAATATACGAGCACCGGAGGTTTAACCCGGCTTTTTGAGACGGCGCTGCCCGCTTCAATTCTGTGTGAGTATTTGTCTATTCCAGCGTTGGATAAGCCCGCGACTCGCTTGTTGCTTTATTTTAAAACAATACAATTGTATCCTCCATTTCAGAACTAACACGCGAGCGCCGGTGGCTTTTACCCCGCTCTGATTCAGTCCGTGTTTTACAACTCCGCTCCCCTTGCATGACGGAGATCGGTTAAATGTCTGAGGCTTCACGCCTCAATTTCTTGTAAGTATCAGTCATTTGAATATGTAAAAACACGAGATTCGCTCGTTGGGTTTTGGAATTTAGTAGGCATGTTTACCACAGTTAGCACTCTGTCTCTCCTTCCAGTTGATTTTTGGAGACTGAAGCAGCGCCTTATTTATCAGTTAATTCCTTGCATCGTTCATAGACGTGTTTGTCAGGCAGGATTACATCATTTAGAGGTAATTTCCCACACTGCCCATGTCCTGATGGGACATTTTATAATATTTAATAATATTCCTGAATTGGGTCCCTCATGAGTATGAGTGGTATCCAACCGTTCATGACAGAAGTTTTTCAACAGAAATAGCCATTTTATCACCTTACAGTTACGTTTGTCTCCTCTGTAGCTGAGGTTCCTACCTCATTGGATCGACCACGACTTTCTGGTGTGGCGTCCCTATCCTGTACAGAGCCCGGCTGGGCCGTACTCCATGGTAATTCATTTAACTTTTCTTTCCCCAATACATAGGATGAACATTTGTCGTCCTTATAACGTACTAAAGTCTAATTATTCTTTACACAGATCTGCCCCCCCCCTCTCCAATTGACGTCCTGATGAAGACCCCGCCTAAGGACTTTAATTAGCCTATCAATAGGGGTCGAAACGTCGACTGTTCATTTCTTGAGATTCCGGCACACCCCCGATCCATCAAGCAATTAGTTGTGACCGTCGAATATGTTTTATTGACTATGTTTGGAGTTTTGCCTTAATTTTTTGGCATTTGCATTGTAATTGATTTGTATTATCATTGAATTTGGATGTTATCCTTCTTAACACTGTGTCAACATTCCATATTCTTTTTCACCTCCCTGAGCACTACCCTCCCTTCCTTCTCTTGGGGCTTGTCAATTCGCACAAGTTGATTCATTAATTGTTACCAGCAATCGCGCAGTTTTTTTTTTTGGTAATAAATTTCGTATACCAAATCTCAAATTCTTACTTATGTTTGTTTAATTGTTCCTTGGTTATCCCACTTCAGTGTATGTCCCTTACAATACACTATCCTTACGGGGACCCCCTTTATATGTACTACATAGCACCCAGGTCCCCGTGACTATATGGGTTAAACCCCCCCTTTTGTGTAACGCATTTACAATGCGGCGCACCATGTGGCAAAAATGGCACAGATGCGTCACACATCTGTGCCGTAAAAGCAGCGCATTGCTGGAGCTGCGTCGCGCTTGCGACGCTGCTCCAGCAATGCTCTGGGGGGCCCTATCTCCCCAACGCTGCATTAAGCCTTGCGCCTGCTTCAAGCAGGCACAGGGTTTTGACGCAGCATTGGCCTAAAAGTGACTGAGTGAATTCTTGTAGATTTCACTCTTAGGAGGCGTTCCTGCGCAGGAACGCCCTCCCCTGCGCCGGAACGCCTCCTGATGGCGCAGGGCTTTACAACGTGACGCATCTCTCAGATGCGTCACGTTGTTAATACCCAGCACCATGGCTGCCGCTGCGTCACAAAAGGTCTCGGTAGAGGGTGGGAGTGGTGAACCAGAGGGTGGCAGTGATGAACCAGAGGGTGGCAGTGATGAACCAGAGGGTGGCAGGGGTGAGCCAGAGGGTGACAGTGCTGAACCAGAGGGTGGCAGTGCTGAACCAGAGGGTGGCAGGGGTGAACCAGAGGGTGGCAGTGATGAACCAGAGGGTGGCAGGGGTGAACCAGAGGGTGACAGTGCTGAACCAGAGGGTGGCAGTGCTGAACCAGAGGGTGGCAGTGGTGAACCAAAGGGTGGCATGGGTGAACCAGAGGGTGGCAGTGCTGAACCAGAGGGTGACAGTGGTTAACCAGAGGGTGGCAGTTGTGAACCAGAGGTGCTGTGATGAACCAGAGGGTGGCAGTGGTGAACCAGAGGGTGGCAGTGGTGAACCAGAGTTTGACAGTGCTGTACAAGAGGGTGGCAGGTGTGAACTATAGGGTGGCAGTGGGGAACCAGAGGGTGGCAGTGGTGAACCAGAGGGTGGCAGTGCTGAACCAGAGGGTGACAGTGGTTAACCAGAGGGTGGCAGTGGTGAACCAGAGGTGCTGTGATGAACCAGAGGGTGGGAGTCATGAACCAGAGGGTGGCAGTGGTGAACCAGAGGGTGACAGTGCTGTACCAGAAGGTGGCAGGGGTGAACCAGAGGTGCTGTGATGAACCAGAAGCTGGCAGTTGTGAACCAGAGGGTGGCAGTCATGAACCAGAGGGTGACAGTGCTGTACCAGAGGGTGGCAGGAGTGAACCAGAGGGTGCTGTGATGAACCAGAGGGTGGCAGTGGTGAACCAGAGGGTGGCAGGGGTGAACCAGAGGGTGGCAGTGGTGAACCAGAGGGTGGCAGTGCTGAACCAGAGGGTGACAGTGGTTAACTAGAGGGTGGCAGTGGTGAACCAGAGGTGCTGTGATGAACCAGAGGGTGGAAGTCGTGAAGGAGAGGGTGGCAGTGGTGAACCAGAGGGTGACGGTGCTGAACCAGAAGGTGGCAGGGGTGAACCAGAGAGTGGCAGTGCTGAACCAGAGGGTGGCAGGGGTGAACCTGAGGGTGGCAGTGGTGAACCAGAGGTGGGCAGTGATGAACCAGAGGGTGGCAGTGGTGAACCAGAGGGTGCTGTGCCCATACACGACCGCGTGGTTAACTTCGCAATGCAAGCGTCCCGCGAATCTGCAAAAAGCCCCGCGAACACGCAAAAAACTCTGCGAACACGCAAAAAACCTCGTGAACATGCAAAAAAAAATCCGCAAATTCGCACAAATTCGTGGATTTTGCGGATTGCGAATTCGATTTTGCGCAAATTCGCGGAACGCGAATTCGTAAATTTTGCCCATACTTAGAAAGGAGGACCCAATCTGAGTCATGTGGCCGGACAACTGGTCCGAGTTGCGCAGCCAGACACCTCACTCGGGGCACCAGGAGTAGGAAGGGCCAAGGCCCCTCAGCTCTCCAGCCTACCTCCACCACGTACGCCACCAGGCCTACAGGTACAGTGCGGAGGGTTTCAGCCAGCAGGCGAGTTAGGTCTGCCGCTGGGCCCCAACATCAGGTCTGGGCCCCCTGCCCACCGGGTAGCAAGGCTCAGAGGGGGGAGTTTAACCAATGAGCCCGATGTGGCATCTGATCCTCCGGTCCCCGTCCACCACCCCTGCAGGCCAAAACCTTCACCCTTCAGGTCTCCCCAGCAGTGCCAGAAATGTGGCCAAAGGAAGGAGGCCTCGCCCTGGGCCACGCAGCAGGATGCCTCACTCCAGATTACTGGGGAGTGGGAACAGTCCCATAGCTCCTTTCCTTCTACCACCGGGGATCGGCCAACTCGGCAGGATGCAGCACAGAGGAGGTCTCTGTCGGCAAGCGGGGTGTGTCCACAGCGCCAGGCACAGACTTGGGCCCCAGGTTGTGGGTAACGGTTACCGCCATTTTCTGTCAGAGCAAGCTGGAGACAGTGGCCGATAGCCAGGCGCTACAGTCAGTGTTTCAGCATTCTTTGTTTCAGCAGCGTAGTATAAGTCACAACAAGAATGTTGGCAACAAGTTAGAGGGATGGATGGCTGTCAATGGTGGCGGATCTCTGTGCGAATGACAGAGGGGTCCGGAGTACTCTTTGAGTGCAACCACCATCTTGATGCTCCAAGCCACACCTCCCCACACTGGCAGTTTTTAATAGTTATACAGGTATCTTTATGGCATTTTGGATGCTTAATGTCTGTCAATCAATCAATCAATCAAAGCATTTATATAGCGCACTACTCACCCGGAGGGTCTCAAGGCGCTGGGGGAGGGGGGGGTCCGCTACTGCTCGAACAGCCAGGTCTTGACCTGCTTCCTGAAGGCCAGGTGGTCCTGTGTCAGGCGGAGGTGGTTCGGGAGGGAGTTCCAAGTCTTGGCGGCCAGGTAGGAGAAGGACCTTCCTCCTGTGGTGGCTCTTCGGATGCGGGGGACGGCGGCGAGGGCGTGGCCGGTCGATCGAAGCTGGCGTGTGGGAGCGTAGAAGTTGAGGCGGCTGTTGAGGTATCCTGGGCCTTGGTTGTGTAGGGCTTTGTGTGCGTGGGTGAGGAGACGGAAGGTGATTCTCTTGTTGACCGGGAGCCAGTGCAGATCTCTCAGGTGTCCGGAGATGTGGCTGCGATGGAGGATGTCCAGGATGAGTCATGCTGAGGCGTTCTGAATCCGCTGGAGTCTCTTCTGGAGTTTGGCGGTGGTTCCGGCGTAGAGGGAGTTGCCGTAGTCCAGCCGGCTGGTGACGAGGGCCTGGGTGACCGTCTTCCTGGTCTCGGTGGGGATCCACCGGAAGATCTTACGTAGCATGCGCAGGATGTTGAAGCACGACGAGGAGACGGCGTTGATTTGTCTGGTCATGGAGAGGGGGGATTCCAGGATGAAGCCCAGGTTGCGTGCGTGGTCTGTTGGTTTGGGTGCGCTGCCCAGGGCGGGGGGCCACCAGGAGTCGACCCAGGCGGAGGGTGAAGATCCCAGGATGAGTTCAGTTTCAGGCGGCTGTTCGTCATCCACTTGGCTACGTCTGTCATCCCTTCGTGTAGGTTGGCTCTGGCGGTGGCGGGGTCGTTGGTGAGGGAGAGGATCAGCTGGGTGTCGTTGGCGTAGGAGATGATGTTGAGGTTGTGCTGGCGTGCGATGGCTGTGAGGGGGCTCATGTAGACGTTGAAGAGGGTTGGGCTGAGCGAGGAGCCTTGAGGAACGCCACAGATGACTTCGGTGGCTTCTGATCTGAACGGGGGGAGGCGGACTCTCTGTGTCCTTCCGGTGAGGAACGAGATGATCCATTCCAGTGCCTTCTCCTGGATTCCGATGTTGCTGAGGCGCCGCACTAGGATACGGTGGCAGACAGTGTCGAAAGCCGTGGAGAGGTCTAGGAGGATGAGGGCCGCTGTTTCTCCGTTGTCGAGCAGGGCTCGGATGTCATCGGTGGCTGCGATCAGGGCGGTCTTGGTGCTGTGGTTGGCCCGGAAGCCAGACTGCGAGAGGTCGGGGGATCCGTTCATCTCGAGGAAGGCGGCCAGCTGCTTGTTGACGGTCTTCTTGATGACTTTAGCAGGAAACGGGAGCAGCGAGATGGGGCGGTAATTCTTGAGGTCGGTGGGGTCGGCTGATGGCTTCTTTAGTAGAGCGCTGAGTTCTGCGTGCTTCCAGCTCTCCGGGAAGGTAGCGGTGTCGAAGGAGGTGTTGATGATGTCCTGCAGGTGGGGTGCGATGACAGCGTCGGCCTTGTTGAAGACGTGGTGAGGGCAGGGGTCGGCCGGAGATCCGGAGTGGATGGAGTTCATCATGCGGATGGTGTCTACGGTGCTGATCGGGGTCCAGGCGTGGAGGGTGGTGGTGGGGGGTGGTGGTTCAGTCGTGGCATGCGTCGGTTGAGTTCTGAAGCTGTTGTGTATGTCCGCGATCTTGTTGTGGAAGTAGGAGGCGAGGGAGTTGCAGAGGTCTTGCTCTTTAACGATGTTGAAGAGTTCCTTGCTGTTGTGTGCCTTGTTGTCCAGTCGTTCCTTGAATGCAGTTTTCTTGGTGGCGTGGATCAGTTGGTGGTGTTTTCGGGTGGCGAGCTTGAGGGCAGTCATGTTGGTCGGTGTTGGGTCTCTGCGCCAGGCTTTCTCGAGTGCTCGGCAGTTCTTCTTGGAGCTCTTGAGTTCGTCAGTGAACCATGGGGCTTTCTTGCTGCCGGGTCTGCTAGGCGGGGTCTTCAGAGGGGCGAGGTCGTCTGCGCAGTTGCTGATCCACTTCGCGAGGTTGGTGGCCGCCTGGCTTGGGTTCGTTGCGGTGGTGGGAGGGTTCATGCTCAGGGAAGTCGCGAGCTGGTCGGCAGTGATCTTGTTCCAGCTTCTGCATGCAACCTGTTGCTGGTGGTGGTGGATCGTGGTCCTACTGAAGCTGAAGTGGACGCAGCTGTGGTCCGTCCAGTGGAGTCTGGTGGCGTGGCTGACGGTGATGTCCTTGCTGGATGAGAACACAGGGTTGAGTGTGTGTCCGGCGTAGTGGGTGGGGGTGGTCACCAGCTGCTTGAGACCGAGGTTGGCGAGGTTGTCCAGCAGGGTGGTGGTGTTGCGGTCGTTGTTGTTCTCCAGGTGGAAGTTGAGGTCCCTGAGGAGGATGTAGTCAGCGGAGAGGAGGGCGTGCGGGCTGATGAAGTCGGCGATGTCTTCGCTGAATTGTGTGCGTGGTCCCGGGGGTCTGTAGATGAGGGTGCCTCTGAGGGTGGTATTGGGGTTGATGTGAATCTGGAAGTGCAGGTGTTCGGTGGGTGCGAGGGTGTCGGTCGTGATGCGGATGGTTTTCCTGTGGATGATGGCGATGCCTCCTCCTGTCTGGTTGATGCGGTCCCTCCGGATGATCTTGTAGCTGTCCGGGATGGCGATGGCGATGTCGGGCGCTGAGGAGGCGTTCATCCAGGTTTCCGTGAGGAAGGCGACGTCTGTGGCTGTGGTGTCGAGCAGGTCCCAGAGCTCGACGGTGTGTCTGTGGATGGAGCGGGTGTTGAGCAGGATGCACTTGAGGTCATTGCTGCTGCTGCTCGGCTTGGTCGTTGCTGGTGTAGTGCAGGTCCGGGTGCAGGTGAACTTGCAGGAGTGGCAGCAGAAGAGTCCGTGGGTGCGTCTCGGGGTGGCTCGATAGCATCCCGGTGTTCGGCCGGCGTTGAGTGCGTAGAGTTCGGTGGCGTTGTAGGTCCAGCGGGTGGGCTGGGGTCTGTGGGAGCCAGGGGTCCTGGCACTGGGCGCGGTCCAGGCGCGGATGGGCGCAGACAGGCTTACCTTTGGCGCACCTTTGGCGCTCAGTCGGCGCTCCCGCTGCGCGCTCCCCCTGCGCGCGTCCGCTGCGCGGTCGCTCTGGGGGCGTCATAAGGAGGGGGACGGGAGGGCGGGCCAGCTGGGTAGGCGGGAGAGGGGAGTCCAACGGGC
This sequence comes from Lissotriton vulgaris, assembly GCF_964263255.1. NCBI lineage: Eukaryota > Metazoa > Chordata > Amphibia > Caudata > Salamandridae > Lissotriton > Lissotriton vulgaris. Next base: position 1,132,665,669 of record NC_141694.1, on the reverse strand, counting down.
GGTGGTGGGCGGGGCCGCAGGGGATCAGCGGTGGGAAAAAACTGGCGCTGGGTGGCTCAGCTGTGGCTGGGTCGCTTGGGTGCAGGGAGGGCAGCGGCGGCAGGAGCAGGTGGGCGGGAGTCCTCGGCAGTCCTCTGCAGATCGTCTGGAAGGGGCGGGAGCAAGGGGGTGGCCCGGCCTACTGAAAGGCGCACTTTCAAATTGGTTACAGCTGATGCACCGGGTTGTCCAATCAGAAACTTGGGATATAGTTGTAGACCAGAGCTGACATGGTTGGAGGGAGAGAGAAGTGAAGAGATCTGCTTGAATGGTATCACTGACATAATACGATGCATATAAATATATATATATATATATATATATATATATATATATATATATATATATATATATATATATATATATATATATATATATATATATATATATATATATATATATATACCACCCTCTTATACGTAACTAATAAATTCACAAATATCAAGAACACATATATTGTTGTTAAAATATCAATATTGGTGAAAAAATACTGTCAATCTCAAATAAACATATAATATGTCAAAAATATTGATTTCCACAATATCATGTGCAGTAATATTGCACAAATAATTAGAATATTATTAATAGAAATTGACAAAGCACGTTTTATGTAATAAAATAAACAAAAAGGATATACACTTGAGTTAACCCCTTGCGTGCTCATGATGGCTCGACGCCGTCATGAGCCAAGGGCGGCGTGTACTCATACCGCAACCGCTCTTCCCACAGGGCACTAGTTCCCCTCCTGTGCGGGAGAATTAATGAGCAGGCTTGGTCATGATGGAACCACGTAGTCATGAGCACACGCCCCTCGTGACTCATGATGGCGTGGAGCCATCATGAGCACCAAAGCGCCGCACTCACCCACTAGCCCCCCCCCCCCGCGCCACGGCGAAATTCGCAGTGCAGGGAAGGGGTTAAAAATAAATATATTACATCACCAAAATACTATTAGTTCACCCCAATTTAAGTTTTGTAACTAAATTCATAACAATGTAATTTTAAAAAATTGCATCAACGACAAACATTTTCATGGGAAATATTAATAACAATTTATATATAAAACTAACATTTTACTAAAAATTATCCTTATGACAGACCAGCACCTGAAACCATATCTAGGGAAAAACCCACAGATCACCTTCAGGAAAGGTAGATCTCTGAAGGACGACCTGAGCAAAAATGTTGTGTTGGATAAAATGGAAATAGGAGACACTCCAGGTTTCAGATGCTGTAGATCTTGCAAGGCCTGTCGGAACCGCAGTAATTGTAAGGAACTTATTGGTCCGACGACAGGCAGTAGGTTTGCGATCAAAAAGAACCTTTACTGCAACACCACACACTGTGTGTACGTTCTCATTTGTCCCTGCAACCTCTGGTATGTAGGCAGCACTATCTTAAAAGCTAAAGAACGTGTGCTGCAGCATTTGAGGGCGATCAAGAACCTCAACCTACAATATCCAGTGGCTCGCCATTTCTCTAGCCATCATTTTCAGAATGAGAACTTGGTAAGGATGGTGGTGATAGATAAGGTTGCCCTAGGCACACGAGGGGGCAATAGAAAACTGGCCTTACGACAACTTGAATCTCGATATATCATTGACTTTGAGAGTATGACCCCAAATGGATTAAATCTGCATGAAGAACTGGCAGTACATCTTGCTGAATGAACTTACAATTGTAATTAGATTAGATTATCTGTATAGCATTTCAAGCTTTTAATTCCCCCCCCCTTTTTCTTATTTATTGCTTAGGTACCTCATGACCAGCCATGATAAACTTTGGGAAAAGCCATACTAATCCAAGCATGCGAAACATGGAAATCAATGCAGTGCTTATTATCCATACCTAAGACACATGAATGATGATGAGATACATGCGAGTTTGCCCACTGGGGCGTGGACTTTATTCAGAATCATGGTTTGCAACTTTACTTAGAATCATGGCTATTTGCCCACTTGGGCTAGACTTTTGTATGACGCTTGAATCTTTGGTCATTGCCCACTTGGGCTAGATTTCTGCACACTAAGATCGATGTGGACAATAATTGAGTATAACAATGACAGTAGTTATAATACCCATGAAGGTCCACGATGGTTACTTTGCACTTCAAGTACTCTTCATGGTCAAATATAAAATTGGACACTAGCACGCAATTATTACAAAATGCATTTAACATCTACGCATTGCTTGGTGGATCTGATATTTTTCTGCAATTTCTGTATTATGTTGATATTAAACCAGCAAAGGCATGATTTGATTCGCATAAAGCAAATGTTAACCTTTCCAACATGGCTGCCATGAGAATACCTATGTTTTAGACACTTGGTGGTTTGTCCTTTCTCTAGAGGTGAAGGAACTGTAAAAAGACAATTGTTTGGTGTTTCACTGTAAACGTGATCAAGCTGCAAAGCGAAACGCGTTGTTTTCCTGCCTATTAAATTTACCGTGCACAGCAACTTTTCGTGTGTTGGCGACGTTTTTTCCAAATGAGAAATGTACTTTTGAATATATATATATATATACATATATATATACCACCCTCTTATACGTAACTAATAAAATCACAAATATCAAGAACACATATATTGTTGTTAAAATATCAATATTGGTGAAAAAATACTGTCAATCTCAAATAAACATATAATATGTCAAAAATATTGATTTCCACAATATCATCTGCAGTAATATTGCACAAATAATTAGAATATTATTAATAGAAATTGACAAAGCACGTTTTATGTAATAAAATATACAAAAAAAGATATACATTTGAGTTAACCCCTTGCATGCTCATGATGGCTCGACGCCATCATGAGCCAAGGGCGGCGTGTACTCATACCGCAACCGCTCTTCCCACAGGGCACTAGTTCCCCTCCTGTGCGGGAGAATTAATGAGCAGGCTTGGTCATGATGGAACCACGTAGTCATGAGCACACGCCCCTCGTGACTCATGATGGCGTGGAGCCATCATGAGCACCAAAGCGCCGCACTCACCCACTAGCCCCCCCCCCCCGCGCCACGGCGAAATTCGCAGTGCAGGGAAGGGGTTAAAAATAAATATATTACATCACCAAAATACTTTTAGTTCACCCCAATTTAAGTTTTGTAACTAAATTCATAACAATGTAATTTTAAAAAATTGCATCAACGACAAACATTTTCATGGGAAATATTAATAACAATTTATATATAAAACTAACATTTTACTAAAAATTATCCTTATGACAGACCAGCACCTGAAACCATATCTAGGGAAAAACCCACAGATCACCTTCAGGAAAGGTAGATCTCTGAAGGACGACCTGAGCAAAAATGTTGTGTTGGATAAAATGGAAATAGGAGACACTCCAGGTTTCAGATGCTGTAGATCTTGCAAGGCCTGTCGGAACCGCAGTAATTGTAAGGAACTTATTGGTCCGACGACAGGCAGTAGGTTTGCGATCAAAAAGAACCTTTACTGCAACACCACACACTGTGTGTACGTTCTCATTTGTCCCTGCAACCTCTGGTATGTAGGCAGCACTATCTTAAAAGCTAAAGAACGTGTGCTGCAGCATTTGAGGGCGATCAAGAACCTCAACCTACAATATCCAGTGGCTCGCCATTTCTCTAGCCATCATTTTCAGAATGAGAACTTGGTAAGGATGGTGGTGATAGATAAGGTTGCCCTAGGCACACGAGGGGGCAATAGAAAACTGGCCTTACGACAACTTGAATCTCGATATATCATTGACTTTGAGAGTATGACCCCAAATGGATTAAATCTGCATGAAGAACTGGCAGTACATCTTGCTGAATGAACTTACAATTGTAATTAGATTAGATTATCTGTATAGCATTTCAAGCTTTTAATTTCCCCCCCCCTTTTTCTTATTTATTGCTTAGGTACCTCATGACCAGCCATGATAAACTTTGGGAAAAGCCATACTAATCCAAGCATGCGAAACATGGAAATCAATGCAGTGCTTATTATCCATACCTAAGACACATGAATGATGATGAGATACATGCGAGTTTGCCCACTGGGGCGTGGACTTTATTCAGAATCATGGTTTGCAACTTTACTTAGAATCATGGCTATTTGCCCACTTGGGCTAGACTTTTGTATGACGCTTGAATCTTTGGTCATTGCCCACTTGGGCTAGATTTCTGCACACTAAGATCGATGTGGACAATAATTGAGTATAACAATGACAGTAGTTATAATACCCATGAAGGTCCACGATGGTTACTTTGCACTTCAAGTACTCTTCATGGTCAAATATAAAATTGGACACTAGCACGCAATTATTACAAAATGCATTTAACATCTACGCATTGCTTGGTGGATCTGATATTTTTCTGCAATTTCTGTATTATGTTGATATTAAACCAGCAAAGGCATGATTTGATTCGCATAAAGCAAATGTTAACCTTTCCAACATGGCTGCCATGAGAATACCTATGTTTTAGACACTTGGTGGTTTGTCCTTTCTCTAGAGGTGAAGGAACTGTAAAAAGACAATTGTTTGGTGTTTCACTGTAAACGTGATCAAGCTGCAAAGCGAAACGCGTTGTTTTCCTGCCTATTAAATTTACCGTGCACAGCAACTTTTCGTGTGTTGGCGACGTTTTTTCCAAATGAGAAATGTACTTTTGAATATATATATATATATACATATATATATACCACCCTCTTATACGTAACTAATAAAATCACAAATATCAAGAACACATATATTGTTGTTAAAATATCAATATTGGTGAAAAAATACTGTCAATCTCAAATAAACATATAATATGTCAAAAATATTGATTTCCACAATATCATCTGCAGTAATATTGCACAAATAATTAGAATATTATTAATAGAAATTGACAAAGCACGTTTTATGTAATAAAATATACAAAAAAAGATATACATTTGAGTTAACCCCTTGCATGCTCATGATGGCTCGACGCCATCATGAGCCAAGGGCGGCGTGTACTCATACCGCAACCGCTCTTCCCACAGGGCACTAGTTCCCCTCCTGTGCGGGAGAATTAATGAGCAGGCTTGGTCATGATGGAACCACGTAGTCATGAGCACACGCCCCTCGTGACTCATGATGGCGTGGAGCCATCATGAGCACCAAAGCGCCGCACTCACCCACTAGCCCCCCCCGCGCCACGGCGAAATTCGCGGTGCAGGGAAGGGGTTAAAAATAAATATATTACATCACCAAAATACTTTTAGTTCACCCCAATTTAAGTTTTGTAACGAAATTCATAACAATGTAATTTTAAAAAATTGCATCAGCGACAAACATTTTCATGGGAAATATTAATAACAATTTATATATAAAACTAACATTTTACTAAAAATTATCAAACTATTGGGCCCCTTAGGATCGCCACCGCCCGCATGGCGGTGGCGATCTGCCCGAGATCCGACCCTGCCCGTCACTTATTTCCCCCCACCATATTACCATGGCTGGGGGGACCACGGCGGACGGAAAGACCGTCCGCCGCTTTTCCACCCGGTCAACAAGTTAATCGGGCAGAAAAGAGTTTAATATGGTGGCCGTGCATGTTAGATACCACCAGCCATATTACTATGGGGGTGGAAACATGCCTTTCCGTGGCGGCAATGCCGCCATGGAAAGGCATGCAGGAATTTCTTGCGGGGGCCCGTTGCGGGACCCCAGGCACTCTAGGGGGTGGGAGGTGCACATGTGGGGTACCTATGGTGGATCACTGACATAATATCGAGGGGCATAATATCAACTACCAAAGATATTGGCGACAAAATATCGACAGACAGAATATCGACATTGTATCTACAAACAGGTAAGTACAAAAATATTGAGTAAAAAATATCGTTTACAAAAATATAGTTTGTAAAAATATTGAATTTATTAAAAACAATGTTAAATTCAATTATTATAAAAAATTATTTACTAAAATATACTTAAAAATACTTAAATTACCTTATAATAATTAAATAATTAATTAAAGTTATAAAAAAAATTTACAGCCATATTTATTAAAATATATATATATATAGTAACATAATATAATAAAAAAATATCCAAAATTATTACCGTAGGAAAGCGGAAGTGTAAAATTACTATTCCCACTCCAGAGAGTGCAGCAGTAGATAAGGCGTTGGATAGCATAGAGGTAAAAATTACTATTCCCACTCCAGAGAGTGCAACAGTAGGGAAAGCGTTGGATAGCGTAGGGGTAAAAATTACTATTCCCACTCCAGAGAGTGCAACAGTAGGGAAAGTGTTGGATAGCGGAAGGGTAAAAATTACTATTCCCACTCCAGAAAGTGCAACAGTAGGGAAAACGTTGGATAGTGTAGGGGTAAAAATTACTATTCCCATTCCAGAGAGTGCGATAGTAAGGAAAGCGTTGGATAGTGGAAGGGTAAAAATCACTATTCCCACTCCAGAGAGTGCAACAGTAGGGAACGGGTTGGATAGCGTAGGGGTAAAACTTACTATTCCCAGTCCAGAGAGTGCAACAGTATGGAAAGCGTTGGATAGCGTAGAGGTAAAAATTACTATTCCCACTCCAGAGAGTGCAACAGTAAGGAAAGCGTTGGATAGCGTAGGGGTAAAAATTACTACTCCCACTCCAAAGAGTGCAATAGTAGGGAAAGCGTTGGATAGCGTAGGGATTAAAATTACTATTCCCACTCCAGAGAGTGCAACAGTAGGGAAAGCTTTGGACAGCGTAGGGTAAAAATTACAATTCCCACTCCAGAGAGTGCAACAGTAGGGAAAGCGTTGGATAGCGGAGGTGTAAAAAATACTATTCCCACTTCAAAGAGTGCAACAGTAGGGAAAGCGTTGGATAGCGTAGGGGTTAAAATTACTATTCCCACTCCAGAGAGTGCAACAGTAGGGAAAACGTTGGATAGCGTAGGGGTAAAAATTACTATTCCCACTCCAAAGAGTGCAACAGTTGGGAAAGCGTTGGATAGCGTAGGGGTAAAAATTACTATACCCACTCCAAAGAGTGCAACAGTAGGGAAAGTAGATACTTCATATATTATTTAAAAATATATATATATTAATATCTATAAAAAATTAATTAGAAGTAATTACCAATTTAATTTAATATAACAATTAATTAATTACAAATACTAATGTAATTTAATCATTACAATTAGTTATTTAGTAATACTAATTAATTACAAATTAGTAATTAAAAACTTACTTAACAATTAAAATCTAATAAATACACAAAATAAATTAACATATGTAATTAGTTATAATTAAATTACTTCCCACCCTATTCCCCTATAAACCCACAACCCGCTACAGAAATTAAATTAGTTAAATTAACATATTTATCAATTAATTAATTAAATAAAATTAATTGGCAATTAAAATGTAATTAATTACAAAATAAAAATGATTTAACACTTAATTATAAACAAATACCAATAAATAAATTTACATATTCAATTATTTATAATTAAATTGCTTCCCACCCTATTCCCCGATGAACCCACAACCCGCTACAGAATTAAATTATGCAAAATTTAAATAACATTAAATTCATTAATTAAATTACATTATAACATAAATAAACACTTTTAACACACAAAATACTTTATAAAAAATTGATATTATAACTTTTTCGATATTTTTATTAACCTATAATATGTACTTCGATATTTTGACTATCTATACTTTAAAATTCGATATTACATTACTTACCTTCAAAACGATATTTTTGATGTCTATATTCTGTCCATTCGATATTCTGTCCAGCCTGTATTTTGTACTCGATATTATGTCCATTCGATATTTTGTAGTCAATATTTTGACTGTGCACCACCTATGGTACCCCACTGCAGTTCCATGCACAACATGTCAGGCACAGCGCGATGCTGAGTGCACCGCCCACCACAATGTAGCAGGGATTCCGTTCTCCTACAGAACTGTGCATAGAGATCTAGAACCTCAGTGACTTAGGGTGACCCAAAACTCACCTCAGTATCCAAAATCCCCTTACCGAGCTAGCTACAGTGTCTCATTGGTCATAACAAACTCCCAATGACTTAGACAAACCAGAACATGAAGTTAGGTTACCTCAGGTATCGTGGAACACATGAACACTCTTTCGCTCTATAATCATTTCAAACCAGAACGTGGAGTAAAAGAGGACACGTGCACATTTGAAATATTTATTATTCAATGCAAGGTTCTCAAACGCAGTATCTTATATAATACAAGAAAACATATTATAATAATCAAAGTTATCAGCATAGTTACTAGTCCATAGTAAGCAAACGGTGATAGCATATTATAATGCTGAAACTAATAGGAATTAATAACACCTATTTCTCGCCCTCCCTATTTAGCATATTATATTATATCTATGAAGGTCTCTTTTGGGTTTTAGCAGGGCGGGCCCATACCTCTAAATCTCAGGAGGAGAGGATCACATCATCTTCAACCAGCTCTCTGCATGCGAAGCATCATCAAGTGTGTTTTTGCATTCCCAGTAACTCTATCTTAAACCCGCTTAGAGCTCAATGTTTGCAGCAACTGTATTTGTGTTATGTCTAATGTGGTGCGAGGATCACTCATCCCAGCAACCTTGTGTTAAGTTATTCTTAGAGGGTTGGGCACTCACTGTGCAGACAGTGTACCAAGCACGACTGATATCAGAGTAATAACATATTATTCTCAAATAAATCACATCTTTCGTCTAGGTTTAAAGCTACAATAACAATTATGTGTCGTGTGCAAACTGAAGCCGAAGGAAATATGGCGTTTAAACATTTCATAAGCTCATGCTAACTTAACACAGTATATAGAAAAGCAGCATCTATATGACACCCCCCCAATGATCCGAGGATGGTCAAAAAGTAAGCCAATACTAGAATAGAGGCATAACATGAAAGCAGAGTTCAACAATATTGAGCCAAGCTAAATATATAAAAATATGTATGAATGCCTATAGTGGCCAAACAAATCTTAATTAAAAAGTCTTCAACGCAAGGCCTCTGAAGTACAAAGTTTTAGGCCTGGGTCGTATAAATTCAAATGTTCGTAAGAAAAAGGCACATTTCAAAAATACCAAAAGTCACGTGCCTTAATAATGAAAGTCTCCAAGGCATCTCATGATTGGACAGAATATGCAAAATAGGCAGCAACAGCTTCCAACATGAAATCACTGTCATCATCCGAAAACAGTTCAGCCATCCAATTAAGCAATGGGAAAAAACATACGTGCTCCTCCAGCACCGTATCCTCTAGCAACATCAGAGGACAACTTAGTGGGTTCTCAAGAACGCTATGTGCCAGAAACTCATGCGCCGCTGCGGGTATGTCCCACTGACCCATTAGTCCATGCATCGCTGCAAGGCCATAATCCGTTCGCCAGAACAAACCAACTCGTGAGCAACTACGGGGCTCATCAGGTGATTAAAATCGACGTCAGGAGATACCGTCAAGCAGAGACACAAATCAATGGCCCAGTTGAAATCGCAGCTCAGGCAATGAAACACAGGCTGGACACATGTGAAATAGGAAAATCCAAACGATAATCCAAATGCCGTGCTTAAAGTCGCAAGCGGCAGGGTGCCATAGTAATCAATCATCCGGTTACGAAACTGTGTCAGGAGGAGTTGAGCGGCTTCTTGCGCAGGATGGGCATCCATGTTTTATAAAGCAAAACAATATCAAAATGCCTGCAGCCAAAGCTAGCAAAACAGGGAATCCGCCAAACAAACTTGAAAATATAGAATGAAAAAACGCGGGGATCACACCAAATATTTTTTCAAAGGTAGTCACGAGACCACTGCTAACTAATTTAAAAAAATGAGCGAGCCCAGACGTGGAGGAGGCATTAAAGATCTGATGAACCAGCTCGCAGAAATAAAACGGCAAGTCAGTATTCAAAAGTGCCTGCACCTCTGTGCGTGTGTTAGCTATGTGAAGGACATAAGTTTCACGTGCCGAGCTCAGGGCCACTTCTTTTTGAGACAAAAGGGCTCTTATTCTACTCATACCAATGAACTCCGCTTTCAAGGTTGGGATGCGCGGCCAGATGGAAACATCTGAATCCCCATGTGTGAGAGGATATAGAACATTTTTGCAACACACCACACGTTCTGATACAGTAACCACATAAGCGATACCGACCATTAAACCACAGCACTCTTCGTTATTCAAAAGCAAATAACTACCATTTGTCAATAATGTAAATGTGGGAACTATCGCCGGAACTGGTGTGCCTTTCAAAACACAGGCTAAATTAGGTCGGTCCTGATTACAAGAACCGTGTAACTGGATGTGTCTGCATATTAATGAACGGTCAGGCGACTGCGTGCATTCTTCACCATTAGGATTCACTTCCTTTCCATCCTTTAGACATCTGTATGTGTATGGTAAGGACCATGCCTCATGGAGGAAAGCGCTGCCTAGTGGTTCATATCGCCCTATTGCAATATACCGCATACAATTAGTAAATTTGTACAAAGCAAATGGTAATGTAATTATTCCATGGATAAGCCACGTTGCAGCAGCGGCTTCAGCTACAGAAAAGGGTAAAGACTCTAACTTTCCAATATGTAACATAAAAAATGATGCATCACGCATTGAAAGCATGCGCTGCTTGTCAGTCAAATTAAATGGGGCAAAGAGGGAGGAAACGTTCATGTAACTCCAGGGCACACGGCCCGCCTTAAGAGTCTGCAGTGTCCATGCAAACTGCATTACAGAACGCAATTGATTTTGACCATGGTATAATGCAGACACCTCATCATTTACAATGTCAACAACAGAAGAAACAAATTTATTCAAAGTGTAAATTCTGGAAGAAAGCATATTAATACTGTTATCAACAACTGCAAGCACTTTTTCCAAATTAGCTTGGTCAATAGCCCTAAGGCGTTTAGCAGCCTCAATTTGTGAAAATTTCCAAATTTCATTTTAAACCGCATAACTCCACCGTTTAGATCTGCCATTAGCCGGGCCTTTTATAAAATCATTTAAATCCACATTATCATTTAACTGGGATAGATGTAGTTTAACTGCAGCTAACGTGGAATGTTGTAACCAATTCTGACACAGCTTGCCCACTGAGTAAGTTGTTACAGTATGATCAGCTTCAAAACGGGGATCAGGTCTGACTTGTGTAAAACCCTCAGTCAAACCAAGAAATCGACGTTGGCAAGAATCAGAGCTTCTATGCCACATCAGCCAACCCTTCGGATCCAAACTGGATACAATAAAGGATGAATTGTGCAATAGAGTTTGTAAATCACGAATGGACAATTCAGTGTGATTACCCCAACCTGAATATTCTTCCAATTCGGGAATAGTTGGTGTATTTAATTTTTTAGAAGTCGCCAATCCAAAGCATGTTGTTTGGGAAATGGTAGAATTTAGAAACAACATGTGATTCGGGATGAGACATGCACGGTGCAAAGCCTCAGTGCCTTGTACCTGCCAATTTTTAGTACCCCAAACTGATTTAAGGTCAATTATTTCCTTCCATAGCTCGTAGCCATCTACAGCTAACTTGTCTAGAAAGGACTTCGAATACAGCAATTTTGTATCGGTAAGTCTAACTTTGGACATTGACTTTTGTGTCATTTTGAAATAAAGTGACTCAAGATTTGATTGATTAAAGTCTGTAAAATACGTGTATTTTTTCAGAAATGTACTGGAGCTGCCTTGTAATGGAGCTGGGCAATGTTCCCACTGTGTTTAATTTACAGTACTCCTTCTGGAACTTGTTTTATGCAGAAAATGATTACCATAATGTTAAAAGCAAAACAAATCACCATAATTAACAGAATCTAAGTATAAATCCTCAGCATCAAAGGCAGCATAATATTTCAAATCAGAGAATAATGCTTCTGCGGCCTGAATATCCCAATCATCAGAACGTATATTTTGTTTTACCACATCCCCCATGTTTACTCTAAGCACATTCGGAACATTAATCACTTCAGTGGGGCCATGGATTTGAAACCTAACCGCATCCCACACAATCCCATCAAAAACAGGCCAAGCAGTGATGTTAAATGTATTCAAATATCTTTTCAGTCTGTGTGCTGAATGTGAAGAGGAAAGACGGGCCAAAGTTCCATTAAGGTACCGAATTCCTGTTCTCTCTTTGACATAGTGTCCATCGATCAGACGGAAAAAATAAAACACAAAACCAATTGACATAAAAAGATAAATTGAAAAAAGAATCATCCAAATATATGTCCATGGGGGAATCAAAAAATGTTTTTTAAATATTGTGGCATAAATTGCAATATTTGAAGGTTTCTTCGAATGTACTGAAGCAGAGTCAAAAGAGAATCTGGATTCTGTGGCCAAACGAGTCTGCAAATCCGGCATTGATAAATCAGTTGGATAGGTGTAATTCAGGTCATCAGTGTCATTAACAGGAAAAGTATTTAATAAAGGATTGGAAACAACAGGCATCTCGAGGGACACCTCTGGCTCAACACCAGAAGTAGTGGCCAACACAGAATGTCTCACCATGGAAGGACAGGATACTGCCGGTGTCATGCTATGAAGAATCGGCCACCCTGTGTATCTTGACATTGTCAATTGAGATAAATCTGTTTTCCTTACGACCTAGAAGCGGTGGTAATATGACTGTTCTCTTGCCCTTCACTCCAAGAACGCGAACAGGAGCTCGAAATGAAGGACCAAATTCTTTCTTGTTATCGATCTTCTCTCGAACCAGTTCTCCAACTTGGGGTAGCCAGCCAACTACTGGGATCTGCAACGCAACATCCGATGTGGAGGGCAAATGTTCCTTAGCTAGACTGTCTCTGGTCTTTTGTAGATCCTGTAAAACATTGCAATGTTCGTCTACGTCAAAGGCCGCGGCCTGGGCCTTGCAGTCTAGACCGTCGAGGTCAGGTACATACATCTTGATACCAAAGAGCATTTCGTATGGGATCCGCCCACCCAGAGACCTTCTAGGGAGAATATTAAGAGCACGCTGCACGCCATTGAGATGGGCTAACCAGTTTCTGCCAGTGCCTATAACTCGAGCTGTCAAAGATTGCTTTAAGTCACGGTTCATTCGTTCCACTACACTGTTACCCTCTGGTCTGTATGGAGACGAAAACTTGACTTGGACCCCCAACGAAACCATAGCATCCTTATACGCCTTAGAGGCGAAAGCCGGACCCTGATCCGAATGGAAGGTACCACAGGCAAAAATCCCTACAAAGACACGCAAATCTCTTATGACAGTCCGTGAATCAGCGCTGCGATGGGGCTATACCCACACAAAGCGTGTGCATGAATCAACTGCTACTAAGATGTACTTATACGCAGTATCATAAGAAAAAGGACCGCAGTGATCTAAATAAACACAACCTAGTGGTTTATTAGATATGTACAACTGTGTCTGAGGCGTACGCGCCGCAGTTGAAGGCTTAATCTGCTGGCAAATGTCACATTGAAGGACATAATCGCGCGTCTGTTTGTACAGTCCCCGCCACCAGAACCTTTGTTGAAGCTGTGTTACAGTGGCTGAGACGCCCGCATGCGCAGACGCCACACCTTCATGCACCGCTGTAATCAAAGTAGCTCTGCGATCCATGTTGGGAAGCAAACGTTCACCAACACCAGGAATTTTCACATAAGGAACCTTATCGGGACTTAAGTGGTATGTGTACTTCGAAGGGAACCCCGCAGGATATTTACCTCCCTTCTCAGTGGCAGCTACAGCCGCCAGGATGTCATCATCTATTTTACTTTTGGAACGAGTAACAGCTGCAACTAAGTATTTCGATACTGTTGACTTCACCGCTTCATCAGCAAGCGAATTACCGACAGCGTGGACTCCCACACGCTGGTGGCCAAGAGTATGAATCAAAAACACGAGTGGTAACTTTTCTTTAAGTTCAGCCACTCGGACCCAGATCATTTTATGTTTTATTGTGCTACCTTTGGAATCACGAAATTCATTCTGAATCCAAAAGAACAAGTTCTCATTGTAAGACTGGACACAGTAGTAAGAGTCACTTAAGATTAAAGTCACCACACAAGTATCAGCGTACTCTAATGCAAGCATCAGAGCACGAAGCTCTGCCAATTGTGCGGTGCAGTCCCCAAGTGTCTGCGTGTGCACGACATTGGACTTTTATTCATCGTTCACCATGGCACAGACCACAATGGCGCACGCGGAAACGTAGGCATGTTTAGAGCCATGCGCAACCCGCCCCGAACCATCAGTGTAAATGATGCAATGGAAATCCTCCAACAGCCGCATTGCTAAAGGATCCGGATGAACAAATTCATACTGTAAGTACTCCTGCGACCGTAAAGTGGCGTCAAAAATAAACGTGACATCCTGGGATGTCAAGGATGCAGCCCATTGAATCCACCGAGGGTGCAAAGCTTTGGAATTTGGTACACTGGCTTTCGTAACTGCCTCCAAGGCAGGACACGGGGTAACAACCAACATGCGCTTTCCCTGTGACAGGGCACGTTCCTTGAGAATTGCCATCTGTACAGCCGTCAAAACTTTCTCCACAGTGGAAAATCGCATTTCAGCTGAAGTGTACAAGTGTGACTTGTAAGCAATAGGTACTGTATCTCCTTCAATAAAAGTTAGGTACGTGAAACCTACCATCCCAGGTACAATTCTTCTCACCAGGTTGGGCTGGTTATCACGAGTCTGCAAATATTCAGAAGTGAGCAAATCAGCTTGCAAAGTCTGCAGAATAGCTGAATGCTCAGGCAGCCAGCATGATTTGGAAAAAGATGGTTGTATCAAAGCATACAAAGGCTTGATACGCTGGGCATATTCCGGAATGTATGTTCTCCCGAAATTTAAAAAGCCCAGTAAAGAATGTAATTTTTTCAGTGTTGTCAGAGAGCGCAACTGCGCGCATTTCTCCAGGAAGTTAGGTGCTAACCCTTTTCCTTCATTGTTGAGTTCATAGCCTAGAAACAACACTGTGTACTCTGCAATGTGCGATTTTGCAAAATTAAACTTGTAACCCATGTCTGCAAAGTTACAAATAATACTGTTGACTCGACACAGATGCTCCCAAAGCTCGTCGTCTGTGAGATATATGTCATCCACATACGAACAAGCATCTGGATCGATTCTCTCCAAAAGAGAGACTATGCAGGCAGAGAAAACTCCAGGACTATTCTTATAGCCCATAGGGAGACGCCGAAACATTTTTTGCACACCACCGCATGTGAAGGAGGTCCATTGGGAACTTAGACCGTCCAATCTATGGGCATAAAAACCATTGGAAATGTCAAGTGTGGTTTTAAACCGCTTACGCACAAGACTATTCACTAGGGCAGAGCCGTGAGTATTCTGTACTGCACAGTTACGGCAATGCGAGTTTAAATGCCGGTAATCCAAAACCAAACGATATGAGCCATCTGGCATGTTGACAGTAAATTCATCGGTGACACACACGTTTCAATTCCACCTTGATATTCCAATTGTTCAAGGATAGCCGCGACTGAAGCTTTGGCTTCACGTCGTATGGGATATTGAGGTTGAGGCTGCGGGTGAGACCGTAAAGGAATCTCGTGGCTTGGGGACAATTTATCCCAGCCACATTGATTGCGGTACACAGCCGGTGCGAGCGCCAGAGCCCACTCTTCTGCAAGGTGCAGCGCTTCCACTCTCGGAACAGTGTTCGCGAAACTGGGGAGGATCACCTCCTCCCCTCGCGGAGCTGCGAGAACAAAAGGTGGGGGCCAGTCAGCCTCCGAAAGCAAAATGTCATACGTAGACGAAAGATTTTCCCAAAATACCCCTTTTATAGTTCGCTGTATGTCACCTTCTATTAACAGGACAATTTCAAAAAGTCTATCAGGGGGAGCAACTCTTGTATCAGCTGTTTCAATCACAGCATAAGTATCAGTCGCTGTCACCTCCAGCAGTGGACGGAGGGCCTCTCTCACTATGGTAATCTCCGCCGCGCTGTCCAGTAAGGTCAGAGCCCTCGTCAGATTCCGAAGCCGCGTTCTCACAATCTGGGGCATATCGATGCGCCGTTAAGGCAGCGACTTTCTTCTTGGCAAACTGCGGTCTCTTAGGCCTAGAGCCCTCCTGCTTGTCTGCACCATTGCACGGGCGGGGCTGGTCACGTCCTTGCTGGCCACCCCGGCCCCTGCCGCCCCCTCAACCACCGGTTGACGGGGCCGATGAGTCCTGAAAGGAACGAGGAGAGCGTTGTTCAGAAGCCTGAAAACGATCAGGAGATGTAATCATCGCGCGGTCACGCAAATCATAAACACGTTCCGACTGCGCAGGCAACGGGGACGCAGGGCGAGAAGTTTGAGCTTGTTGTTGTTGTTGCTTACCCTGTTTCTGTTTTTTAGGCCAATTTTGTTTTTTATTGGAATTGGGCTGAACCGCCGTTACCGAAGATTGTCCCTGGGGCTGCTTATTCTCCTTATCAGAAAAAGGCTTAAGACCCTTGGCATTGCGGCCAACTATTTTATAAGCCGCCACAATTATCTTTGCTAACTGTCGGGGTTTTTCGGCATCGGGAATCGCCTTCAACGCGTTAGCAACCTGAAAGTTCACTGCATCCCCTTGACATTTGCAAGGATCAGATCGCAAACAACATTAAAGGTGCCACACAGGCGCATACCCAACTCAACCGCAGACTCCAGTCCATGTTCATCTTGAACACGTTTAAGGACCGTATACAGATTGGACATAGACGGGGTGCCAAAGCATCTCGAATAGACCGCTGCAAAAGTCTTTCCCCATGTCTCACAGTCAACAAGCTCAGGGGCCAAATCTTTCGGCAAACTAAGCGTAAGAATCCGGTGTTTTTCTCCCGGAGTCGTATTCGGAAACACCGCTTCCAGCTGGTCAAATTTCTCGGCAAGCCAGAAAGGAAAATCATCCTTATCCTGGGGCTTCTTGCCCATCACGGAATTGACCATTACAGGGCTAATTTTCAAACCAGTCTGCCCAGCCGGAAGCGCCGCACCTCCCGGGGCTCCACCCTGAAGATTACGGCTTGTGTAGTGCACTAGGGCTCTAATCACGGCAATCGCGACGACATGTAGTCGCCAAAGTTCAGCTAGGGTACAATTGCTGTGCAGAGGTTGAGGAGTAAATCCAGTCAAAACAGGCCAATTTGCGCCTGGAATGGACAAAGGACCCAAATTCGGAGCGGTTAAAGAATGGGGGAGGGCGCCACCAAACCAAACTCCATGCTGCTAAACATCAATAGGAACTTCCTACGCCCTGTACGGAGTATACACATTAGGTACAGGGGTGGCCGTGTATGTGTGGAAAACACCAGAATTTGCATCCACCGCCGGAAACGTCACCCACGAATAAAATAATTTGTACGGATAAGCATGTTCCGCACTCACCACCATTATCACAGCCAAGCCTTCCAAAGGAACATTATAAGCCCGCAAATGATCACGCACCGCAATGCAACTATGTTGCGGAATGTCCATGGCTTGTGCCATGACTGCACAGGAATGTGAAAAAACAAAGAATACTTTGTAGCACAACTGGGTAGTAATTCAATGAAACCGTTTTAGATAGATTCAAGCTTGAAAAGACCTATTTCCAAAAATAGGTAGGTTTCTCCGACACCACCGTTTTCCGGAAATGGGAATGCAGGTGTAAAGGTTTGAATGATATACTACTCGAGTCTCATGATATAAGACCGCCAACGATTGGGCGCCATGTATGTCATGGATTGGCAGCAGCGCAGGCTCACACACGCCACTAACCTTAGCTCAGGGTGTCCGGCAGAAACGACTTTGGATGCTAAGCTCTCCTTACCCCACCAGACACGGAACCCACAGTGGAAGCGAAACACAATGTGCGCACACGTACCTAGCCGGGAAAGGGGAAGTGGATAAAATAAAAAATGGGTAGCGATGATTCCTTGGGATCCCCCGGGAGTCTTGTCACCAAGATGCTTAGGACAGCAGGAGAGGACCCACCTGATTAGGGAAAAGTAAGGAACACAGTCAACACTACACTTCAGGTTTCTCGGACAGTATATGAAGCAATTCGTAGGCACATCACTCACCGGAATCATACAAAACCCTGGCAGTGAATAGAGGACACCACAGCAAGCCTGCAAGGACTATGACTCGTTCTGTAATGAGTTCAGAACTGTGGCCTGAGGTAGTCAAAAAAGGAAAGGGAAAAATAGCGGTTGTTTAAAATGGCACAAACCGCTCTCAGAGTCAGCCACAAGATTGCTTCAGGGAACCCACAAGAAAACGTCCGTGGAATAATGTCTCTGTCTCTGTGAGGCAAGAACTGTCCGTGAACAAAACAAACAAAACTATAAACAGTTCTGAGACTACGTCTCCCAGAAACCCTCTCTGGAGAGACAGTACAAGGAATATTAGCGCAGCGCGTCTTCAGACAGAACGCTGCCTAATATGAGTTGCAAGAACAAGCAATCGTCCCAAGAGTGCCCTAATCTAACTAGCTAGGGACTTTTAAACAACAAGGCAGAAAACGAAAACGAGCCCGTTTCCGTTTTTTGAGTACTTATCAGAAAAGCGCTGACAGTTCCAAACGCTGGGTAATCACAGCTTCTCAAATCCAGGAATCTTCTAGCTTCTCGCTGGAATCCGGCGGGGAACACCTTCCGCCACTCCGATCCTCTCAACAAACAAAAATTGACAAGCACCGTCCATGAGAAGGGGAGGGGCTAATATGCCTTAGGTCTCATGGCTCTTCCTGCTTGCCCCTTGGAATGCTGGTCACTGTAGTTCACTCTGCCTCTTCTACAAACGTCCCCACACGCATACCATCTTCGGGATCTTGATAGTAGTACCATCCCTCGACCCCCGGGCACCACAATCGCTACAGAACCCCCTCTCGAGGACTGCCGACTCGGCGGTCAGCCAGGCTTGCCCGGATGCAGGGCATGGAACCGGTCAACTAGTTCCGGACAGTGCAGATTCCCTAAGGGTTCCCAAGACCGATCTTCCGGGCCGTAACCCTTCCACTCCACCAAGTACTGGATCCTGCCCCTCACCATACGGGAATCTAGGATGGACTGCACCTCAAATTCCTCCTGACCATCCACATCAATAGGAAGTGGAGCTACCGGGAGCCTCATACTGGGAGGGCAGGGAACCAGGAGGGAGACATGGAACACAGGATGAATCTTCCAACCCACCGGGAGCAGGAGTTTCACAGCAACAGGGTTGATCACTTCAACTATACTATAGGGGCCCACGTATTTGGGTGTCAGTTTGGTATGCCCTTTGATGTGGAGATTCTTGGTGGAGAGCCACACCTTGTCTCCTACCCCATATGTCGGTTCGACCCTCCTTTTCCTGTCAGCGAAGCGTTTCTGCGCGGACTGGGCATCGGCCAGGCTGTTTCGTGCATCCAACAACACCGCTCTCAGATGGGCGTGGTGTTCGTGGATGCTAGGAACAGGGGAATGGACAGGCCACTCAAAGGGAAGGATGTGTGGATGGTACCCATGGAGACAAAAAAAAGGCGAACAACCCAGTGTTGAGTGCACGGCATTGTTGTATGCGAATTCGGCCATCCAAAGTAACACAGTCCAGTCCATATCATTCCTCAGAGAGAAACAACGAAGATATTGTTCCAGGGTCTGGTTCAGGCGCTCCGTCTTTCCATCCGTCTGAGGGTGGTAGCTGGAGGATAGACGGGCATCAATGTTCAAAGTGGTACATAACGCCTTCCAGAATCGAGAAGTGAACTGAGAACCCCTGTCGGTGATCAATACACAAGGAAGACCATGGGCCCGGACTATATGTTGAAGAAACACTTTTGCTAATTCAGTAGATGTGGGGACATCCTCCAGAGGTATGAAATGGCCCATCTTCGTCAAGTGATCGACGACAACTAATATCACTGTCATTCCATCACAAGGGGGCATCTCAACAATAAAATCCATGGAGAGAGTGTGCCAAGGCTGGGGAGGTATGGGCAAGGGTCTCAGTAGTCCCACCGGTCGAGCATGCACAGCTTTTCCTTGCGTACAGATGGCACAGTTCCTCACATAAGACCGGACTTCCTCTCTTAGCTGAGGCCACCAGAAGGAACGCTCCACGATAGCAATAGTTTTGTACATTCCCATGTGACCCCCCAGAACCGAATCATGAGACCAGGCCAAAACTCATTGTCTTAGGGCATCGGTGGGGATAAACAGCGCAGCATCCTGGTAGGCGAGATCATCCTTTTCCGTGCGATGCTCTGGATCCTCTTGTATCCATTCAAGTACGTTCATATCTGCAAGGGCTATTTTCACGTCCTCAAGAAAGTTGTTTGACGACAGGAGAGCTACAGATCCCACGCTTGCAGTTGTTTCTGGAAGGATCAAAGGTGTTTCTATGTCTTCGGTCTTTCTCAGTACTCCATCCTCCAGACGTGACAGCGCATCTGCCTTCCCATTTTGGGGTCCGGGTTTGTATTTGATAATGAAGTTATAGTCAGAGAAAAACAGAGACCACCGTAACTGTCGGGGAGTGAGGGCCTTAGCTGTTTTCAAAAATAACAAATTCCGGTGATCAGTATAGATCTCAACTGTATGTACTGCGCCTAGTAGATAATGACGCCATTCCTCACATGCCCTTTTTATAGCTAAAAGTTCTTTGTCTGTTATGGCATAGTTCACCTCACATTGCGTGAGCTTTTTAGAGAAGAAGGCAACAGGGTGTACTTGGCCCGTACTAGGGTGTCTTTGGGAAAGCACTCCCCCCACAGCATATTGAGATGCGTCGGTTTCCAGTATAAATGGTAGTTGTGAGTCAGGGTGACGAAGAATAGGAGCTTGAGTAAACTGCTTCTTCAGGTATTGAAAAGACGCGTCCGCATCTTTACTCCACTCAAAAGGCATATTCTTCCTTAACAAACAAGAAATCGGATGTATGATCCTGGAGAAATCCTTGATGAATCTACGATAGTAGTTTGCGAAACCGAGAAAGCTTTGTACAGCTTTCACGGTTTTGGGTGTAGTCCAATTGAGTATCGCCTCCACTTTACTCAAGTCCATTTGAAAGCCTTTCTCGTTGATGATGTACCCAAGGAAGGACACTTCCTGGACGTGGAACAAGCATTTCTCCAACTTGGCGTAGAGAGAGTTACGTTGTAACCGGCCTAGCACAGACTTCACATGCATGACATGTTCTGAAAGAGTGGAGGAATACACCAGGATGTCATCGATGTAGACTATGCAATAGGTTTCTAGACAACCCCGCAGAACCTCGTCCATGAAAAACTGAAATGCGGCGGGGGCATTGCACAGCCCAAAGGGCATTACCCTATATTCAAACAGGCCCAGCTTCGTTCGAAATGCTGTCTTCCACTCATCCCCTTTTTTGACACGCACCAGATGATAGGCTCCACGCAGATCGAGTTTGGTAAAGTATCTGGCTCCTTTGAGTTGGTCCATGAGCACAGGTATCAAGGGGAGAGGGTACCGGTTTTTGATGGTCACACGGTTAATGGCTCGGTAGTCGATACAGGGCCTTAATTCTGCGCAATCCTTCTTGGGAATAAAAAACATAGGGGATGAGGCAGGAGATGATGAGTGCCTGATGAATCCCGATGCTAAGTTCTCTTCAATGTATGTTTTCAGATATTCTGTCTCCTTCTCGGTCATGGCATAGACCCTGCTACATGGAATATCTGCTCCTGGTACGAGATCGATTCTGCAGTCGTATACCCTGTGTGGCGGCAATTGGGTAGCCTGTTGTTTGTCAAACACAGGGGAGAACGACTGATACTCCAAGGGAAGTATCGTGGCACAACAGTATCGCTCAAGAGGACATGCAGCCGCCAGACAAAGAGAAGACGAGAGTTCGGTAGTGCAGGGAACCGAAGAAACCTGAGTACAATGTTCCTGACAGTAATCGGATGACAAGGTGATAGTACGTGCGGCCCAACAGACCTTTGGATCATGTAGAGTTAACCAGGGCATTCCCAGGATGAGCCGAAACTGGGGGGCATCAATGAGATCAAACTGGATGTATTCCTGATGATTGTTTCCAATGTGCATCAGCATGGGACAGGTGTGGTAGGCCACTGGACCCGATGATAAAACAGTTCCATCCACGGCTTTCACCAACTCCGGTTTTTCTTTCTTCTCACATGTAATTCCGATCTTCATGGCAAACTCCTGATCAATATAGTTCCCGGTGGCTCCTGAATCTACTAAGGCATCTATATTCAATGATTTCTGTGGGGTGACCCAGAGAATGATTTGAAGGTTCATATGCGCCACGGCAGGATGCAATGTGTTTGCAAGACATGGGGAGATCATTTGCGGCAAACAACCCAAGACAGAGACCTCTTCCTGGTTTGGGTTCTTCAGTTTTCCGTCGGTTGATCGGACTGTACTAGAGCTTGTATCCTTGGGACGGGGTTTCTGGCTGGAACGGTGTTCCGGGCTCTACAGTCCTTAATGAAGTGACCCCCTTTTCCGCAATAGAGACATTGCTTCAAACGACGCCTTTTCTCTTTTTCTTCCTGTGTCAGCGGTCCACGGATACCACCGATTTGCATGGGTTCAGGACCTTCGGAGGGTTTGGAACGTTCTTCTATCGGACCTCTAAAGCGAGGGTAGAAAGGGCGATTGTCTCCTCGTGATCTATCCCCTCTTCTCTCTAGGAGCCTGTGGTCCAACTGGACAGTCAAATCAATGAATTCTTCACAGGTGTCGGGTAACTGTACCACTTGTGCAAGGACGTCTTTTAATTCACCACGAAGGCCTTGATAAAATAACGAGATGCGTTTTGCAGGGGGCCAATCGGTCTCTACCACCAACCTGTTGAATGAGGTGATATAAGTCAGCAAGTCCTGCGAACCTTGACGTATGGTGAGTAGTTCCCTATCCAGGGTCAACATGTGAGATTTGCGATCAAAAAGTTTGCGCAACTCAACACAAAAAGCAGAAAAATCGTGCAGCACTGGGTCGTTCTTCTCCAGCAAAGGGATGTTCCAGCTAGCAGCATTACCCCCCATATAAGACATCATAAAAGCTGTCTTAGCAGAATCGTCCTGAAATACCCCGGGCTTACATAAAAAATGTAACCTACATTGATTCAGGAATGTTTCAAACTTACGGGGGTCTCCGTAAAAGCGTTCAGGGGAAGCTAAAGGAACGCCTACGGTCTGCACCACATGAACGGTATGAGCGGCTTCAGCCGAGGAGGCACTAGAGGTGGCTAATTGAGGGGGAACAGAGAACCCACCCCCTTCCACTTCTATAGGTTTTTTTGCGCCAGGGGGAGGTAAGGTAGCAGGTTTAATATAAGGACTCCCTCCTGTTCCTTTCTGGACTAGTCCTGCGACTTCCCTTCTTAAGGTGCCCACTTCTTTATACAGGGTTTGATTTTCAGCTCTGGAAGTGGCTACTTCCTGTTGTAAGGCGGCCATGCCTTCCACCAGGGAGGCCAAGACTGCCTCAACATTCATCGTTCGGGCCGGTGTGTCAACTTGGGCTTGTCATTCTGTCATGGATTGGCAGCAGCGCAGGCTCACACACGCCACTAACCTTAGCTCAGGGTGTCCGGCAGAAACGACTTCGGATGCTAAGCTCTCCTTACCCCACCAGACACGGAACCCACAGTGGAAGCGAAACACACTGTGCGCACACGTACCTAGCCGGGAAAGGGGAAGTGGATAAAATAAAAAATGGGTAGCGATGATTCCTTGGGATCCCCCGGGAGTCTTGTCACCAAGATGCTTAGGACAGCAGGAGAGGACCCACCTGATTAGGGAAAAGTAAGGAACACAGTCAACACTACACTTCAGGTTTCTCGGACAGTATATGAAGCAATTCGTAGGCACATCACTCACCGGAATCATACAAAACCCTGGCAGTGAATAGAGGACACCACAGCAAGCCTGCAAGGACTATGACTCGTTCTGTAATGAGTTCAGAACTGTGGCCTGAGGTAGTCAAAAAAGGAAAGGGAAAAATAGCGGTTGTTTAAAATGGCACAAACCGCTCTCAGAGTCAGCCACAAGATTGCTTCAGGGAACCCACAAGAAAACGTCCGTGGAATAATGTCTCTGTCTCTGTGAGGCAAGAACTGTCCGTGAACAAAACAAACAAAACTATAAACAGTTCTGAGACTACGTCTCCCAGAAACCCTCTCTGGAGAGACAGTACAAGGAATATTAGCGCAGCGCGTCTTCAGACAGAACGCTGCCTAATATGAGTTGCAAGAACAAGCAATCGTCCCAAGAGTGCCCTAATCTAACTAGCTAGGGACTTTTAAACAACAAGGCAGAAAACGAAAACGAGCCCGTTTCCGTTTTT
This sequence comes from Lissotriton vulgaris, assembly GCF_964263255.1. Classification (NCBI taxonomy): domain Eukaryota; kingdom Metazoa; phylum Chordata; class Amphibia; order Caudata; family Salamandridae; genus Lissotriton; species Lissotriton vulgaris. The sequence continues at coordinate 1,132,641,380 of NC_141694.1, read as the reverse complement.
TGAGTACTTATCAGAAAAGCGCTGACAGTTCCAAACGCTGGGTAATCACAGCTTCTCAAATCCAGGAATCTTCTAGCTTCTCGCTGGAATCCGGCGGGGAACACCTTCCGCCACTCCGATCCTCTCAACAAACAAAAATTGACAAGCACCGTCCATGAGAAGGGGAGGGGCTAATATGCCTTAGGTCTCATGGCTCTTCCTGCTTGCCCCTTGGAATGCTGGTCACTGTAGTTCACTCTGCCTCTTCTACAAACGTCCCCACACGCATACCATCTTCGGGATCTTGATAGTAGTACCATCCCTCGACCCCCGGGCACCACAATCGCTACAATGTAGCAGGGATTCCGTTCTCCTACAGAACTGTGCATAGAGATCTAGAACCTCAGTGACTTAGGGTGACCCAAAACTCGCCTCAGTATCCAAAATCCCCTTACCGAGCTAGCTACAGTGTCTCATTGGTCATAACAAACTCCCAATGACTTAGACAAACCAGAACATGAACTTAGGTTACCTCACGTATCGTGGAACACATGAACACTCTTTCGCTCTATAATCATTTTAAACCAGAACGTGGAGTAAAAGAGGACACGTGCACATTTGAAATATTTATTATTCAATGCAAGGTTCTCAAACACAGTATCTTATATAATACAAGAAAACATATTATAAGAATCAAAGTTATCAGCATAGTTACTAGTCCATAGTAAGCAAACGGTGATAGCATATTATAATGCTGAAATTAATAGGAATTAATAACACCTATTTCTCGCCCTCCCTATTTAGTATATTATATTATATCTATGAAGGTCTCTTTTGGGTTTTAGCAGGGCGGGCCCATACCTCTAAATCTCAGGAGGAGAGGATCACATCATCTTCAACCAGCTCTCTGCATGCGAAGCATCATCAAGTGTGTTTTTGCATTCCCAGTAACTCTATCTTAAACCCGCTTAGAGCTAAATGTTGGCAGCAACTGTATTTGTGTTATGTCTAATGTGGTGCGAGGATCAGACCTCCCAGCAACCTTGTGTTAAGTTATTCTTAGAGGGTTCAGCACTCACTGTGCAGACAGTGTACCAAGCACGACTGATATCAGAGTAATAACATATTATTCTCAAATAAATCACATCTTTCGTCTAGGTTGAAAGCTACAATAACAATTATGTGTCGTGTGCAAACTGAAGCCGAAGGAAATATGGTGTTTAAACATTTAATAAGCTCATGCTAACTTAACACAGTATATAGAAAAGCAGCATCTATATGACAACAATGTCAGGAATACAGGATGCGCCCGCCACTGTGGCGGGTGCATCCTAATGGCCCCCACCGAACCGCCGCCCTTATGGGGGGCGGTCCCATTTCAGCCATCCTAATGACCCACTATATATCAAACATTATAAATAAAACCTAAATTAGCATTTAACAAAGAGAGACACAACTGAGCAAAACAATTCCAAAAAAAAACTAACTAACAAAGTCAAATTACAAACAACCTTAACCAACAAAATCTAGCAACCAACTAAAACAACAATAAAAACGGCACATAAATTTAATCAACTAAATTCTTTAAAAACAACAAATGCTGCAGGGTCAGGAGACTGATTTTCTGACCAGTCATTTAAAGAAGAAATATATACATTCCGACAACTACTTAATCGAGTAATTAAAACTTATATTTAAACTAAAACTCACTTGTAGATAAAGATTAAGGGGCCTATTATGATGGCGGACGGACCTGAGTCCGTCCGCCACCCCGGAGTAGGAGGGACCGTCCGCAGGGGCAGCGGCGGTCCCTCCGTGCAAATTAGGATGTGACCGCCACCGTGGCGGTCACATCCTGTATTTTTAAAATTGTGGCGGGTGCTGCTTGAAGCAGCACCCGCTGCAATGGCAAAAATGTAAGCTGTGCATTTGCATGCACAAAGCTGCAGGCACCGCACGGTGCCTGCCGCTTTGTGCACGCAAATGCAGGGGGGTACCATAGGTACCACCCAGGTGCACCCCCCTACCCCCCTTCACCCAGGGGGCCCGCAACGGTCCCCCGAAGGTAAGGTCCGTATGCTTTTCCACGGCGGAAAAGCCGCAGCGGAAAAGCATACATTACACACAATCCTAATATGGCTGGCGGTGTATGATAGACACTGCCAGCCATGTTAAAGCTTTTCCGCCACGGTCAGAAGGCGACCGCGGCGGAAAGGCTGCGGACAGATTTGAAGACTCACCGCCATCCCCGCATCCTCCGGGCCGGCGGTGGCTTCCGCCGGCCCGGAGGATGAGGGAAAACCGCTATCAGAATAGGCCCCTTAATCTTTAAAATAGCAAATATTTCACAAAACACTCTCCATCTTCCATCTCTTTACATGTACTCCCTAAAAGAAAAAATTACAACTCCGAAGTGATAACCTGCTGCACAAAAACACATATCACAAACCATCATAAAGATATAAAAAAGCAAGTATACATACATTATTTAAAAAGATAAGCTCACCCCAAAAGTGAGTAAAAATACACCTGACAACCTCAGCCTCTGCAAATTACCAATAAATACACATTTAAAATTAAAGTCACACGTTTTTCTTCCAACAAAAAAAGAAAACACCTGTTTCACATTACAACACACAGGAAAGTTGCAAAACAGTTTGAAAACATCTCAAATATAGAAGTAGTTGCAGATTTTTATTTGTAAATAATAAACATATGCAATGTGAAAATTTTTACTTATTTATAATGTTACACTACTTTTAGAAACAATGACATAGAGAGATAACGCTGAGTTCTGTCTATATTCTACCAACTGCCACATGTTGGAGTTTGCTCTTGTGCGCAGGTCATCAATGGTAAGTTGGCAAGCAAGAAATGCCATCCCCTAGCTTGCAGACAATGGTAGGGCACAGGTAGAATATTTCAAATGCAGGCTGTCACGAAACTGGTGAGAAAGCTGCTACTCAAACAGAAAATCTGCCTGAGCTACAGCAAAAGCAACACGAGAAAGTGTCCTCTTGCATGCCTTGTGATGCCGCTTGCAGTGATTTTTTGGTGAAGAACAAGCTCCCAGCACTATACACCAGCACAAGTAACATAACCTGCCAATTTCTGCCTGATTTTTTTAACTGTTCTGCTATGTTGTTTGAATTTGTAGCGTGCACAGATACTCCGAGGAGTGTCCCGGCGCGAACCTTAAGGAGAGAGGGGAAGCTGATTAGATGAAAAGGAAAGCTTTCAGTTTTTTTAAAAAAGAGTGGGATACTGAATGCTATGGTGAGTGAAAGGCAGCGAATTCCAAGCCAGAGCAGCCCTCAAAGCAAGGGAACTGCCACCCATCCTTTGCAGTCGAAAGCATGGGACATGAGCTAGGAGTTGAGAAGCAGAGCGCAGTTGTCTAGTTGGAGTGTAGAAAATAAAACGTTTCCACAAATAGATTGGACCAGAAGCATGCAGGGCTATGTGAAACGCCTCAAATTCTGCCCGTCCCTTCTAAATTCCCTAGGCACATCACTGGTCTTCTGACACCTATGCCCTCTTTAAAATACTTTATTGCACGACTAAAAATGCCACCAGTGATGCTCCTCCTGCCTCTAGACGATAGCAAGATATAGAAATACCTTACCAATAGCAATGGCACAATGACAAACCTTTCTTGTTATCTGGCAAAGGAGACCATGACAACCTAGTAAACCTAAGCCATTGTCAATCCAGGATGATGGATGTGACTTTCAAACTGTGTCCCAAACCATTCATGTCCCAAACCATTCACTCACATATACACCATATATGGTGAATATAACAATATAAATATCACTTTTAAATATTCCTTACTACCAAACAAACAAAGCAACACTTACTACAAACTCCTAAACCACATTAAATAGAACACAAATAACTTCCACTCACAAAAAATATCACAGACTTTGAATAAGCCATGATTCAAATGATGATAAAAAGTTACCCCCACACAGTCATGCAAGGCTGTTACTATAATTGTAATCAAAGCATAAGGAGACACCTACATTAATGTGCCTTAATTGTAGTATATGTGAAAAAAGGCGATTTGTCTTTAAAATAAAGAATATTAGCAATAGCCTATGTCTCTGTAACAAAAGTAGCTAACCACTACAGTTTACTAAAATTACTAAAAAAAATCCCTTTTTACGTACAAAACAAAGACAAACTAAGCCTCCTAGCCGATTATTTAGATTGTTGACAGGCTGCATCACTGTGATTGTAGACACTAACCCAAATTTCAGATACCATGGTGCAATGTCTTTGACAGCACCTTAGCACAGGAAGTCAAAACAAAACAACACAGTAGAAGGATCCACACAAGGCAGAGTTCAACCTACACTTTATAAATGTATAGAAAGATTGAAAAAGGAGCAAAGCTACCAACAACCACAATTAGCACCATCTGTAACCCAAATCGCATCTACACTGAGCAAACAAACCAAAAGAATGTATGTAATGCTACAATTCAAAGTAAAACTCTTAATAAGCAAGAAATGAGGGGGTTGCTTAAAGAAATAGTATCAGCATATTATAAAATAAATTCTAACCTACAAAACTCCCCAAAAAATATAGAACAATCTTTTTCAACATTACAAATCCTTTTTTCTATAAATAATATTTTATTATATCAGTGTGAACAGTAAATAAAACTCCAATGTTAAAAAAGACTGAAATAATTATTTACACAAAAAAACTATACCTTGCCAGCCAAAAAGCTCAAAAGACATACTCAATCCATTACATAAAATAAATACAACACATAAACTACACATTTCCAAAACACAATCACATAATATTTAATCAAACGAAAAAATATAACATCACCCACCAAAAAAACTAAATAAATATGACTTACTGCTCCGTAGCTGCGGATGTTCATCTACATCCACATAAGAAAAAATCTTATTCGCCAAAAATTGTAAAAATATTTTCCCAAAATACCCCAAAATGAAAACAAACCAATGGAGATCCCTCAAAGCAATCCAAACTATTGAGCAACTATGTAAACCCTGAAAAAGTGTTTAAAAAATACACTCTACTGGAAGCCCCCAAAAAAGGAAACCAAAATGTAAAATATTGGTTTACTATAAACTAAAAGGGATTTCTTTAGAAATACAAAACAGTAAGTACCAATGCCCATAGGACCTCTTCATTACCAAAACCTTTAAATGAAACAAGAAAATCTACCCACAAAACACATTACATTCCTTAAAATACATAAACATTACACTTAATCATAAAACATTAAGTAACATAACCAATGTAACATAGCATAACAATACATCACTACAACAGTGTATGAAAACCCCAAACTACAAAATAGTAAAAAACACTTCTAATATTACAACTAAATATACACAAAACCATAAACTACACTAAAACTGACCTCTAGACCTTCCCACTACCCTCAAAACCCTTAAAGAAACTTTTTTAATTGACTAATAAACAGCAGCACCGTCACCTTGATCCCAGAAAATAGACACAAACTTACACAGACTACAAAAAAGAAGGTAGCAGCAAAAAATGTTAGTAAATGAAACTAAGAAAAATCTCTCATAGAAATAAACAGTAAATAATTTGAAAATGTTAAATAAATGTTTAAAAAAATATAAAAAGTAACACTTTAATATGCAACAAAGTATGCATTTTACATCTTAATACATATTTACATTATTTTCATATTGTAGCTACACAACATTTCAAAACCTTTTTCAAATAAATGGAAATATAAAAAGAGAATGTGTCCCAAAATGTTTTTACATTTACAGTATCATTTGAAAAATTAAAAAAAGATATTTTAATGTTGATAACATGTATATTTTCTAAAAGCAGAAATAAAAAATGCAATAAAGAAATTACCTTTATTTCACATTTTTATATAAATGTATAATATATGCTTATTTTTCATTAATATGTTATAATTTTATTAATTTTATAATTTAAAATTAAATATTCTTTTTTAATTTAATGGAGTTAATGTACATTGAAAATTATCAGAATGCATTCTTTAATAAGATTATTAATGTAACAAAAGAAATGTATACATTCCTATACAAATTTGCATATCAGTAAACAATGAACATTAAACTTCAATGACATTATTTGAATAATCTCCCCAACCTTATGAACTAAAACCCCAATACCCTGGTGCTAAAAAAATATAAATGTTTTATTTGTATACATGAGCGGAACAAAAAATACTAATTTTAACTATGTCATAATTCATAAATGATCTTCCTAAAAACACAAATAATAAAAATTCAACATATTGAAGTGAAATATGTATATAGATATTACCCTATCCCATCGTCAACATGTTTCGGCCACGTGAGACTGAAAAGTTCAAGGCATTTCTCAGGACCTAAGAATGTATGTCACTCTGCTATAAGTAGTGTGTAGCATATTTAACAAAAAACATATTAGGCCATATAGTCAGCTCAGAAGCTGTTCCTGTGGCACCATCATCTTAAACAGTCCAAATAACAATGTGAGAAGCATAAAAAAATAGAAATTTTAAGAATATAGCTGATAGAGTTCCTCATATTCAATATACAACATTAGAGTCCACCATGAACGCTGCATACTGTGTGTTGAGTGTGTCTGTGCTTCCAGCGAGCATGTAACACAACCTTACCATCAGCATGTAGGCAAGGATCCACTCAACCAACCGTCATCAGACTTTTTTCTGGCATGTAGAACTCTATTTATGTGTGTACAGAAGAAATCAAATTAAAAAGGGGAAATATAAATACCAATGAATAAAATATATTAATAAAAACTACAGTATAAAAAACACAAAATTTCATGGCACAAACCAAGATCTAAAAGTATAAATGGATGATAATGTGTAGGTATCAACCCAGGCGGTAATAAACAAAACTTGCCCACGTAAATAGTGATAGGACACAACAGACCAACCCACTACCGTAGCAAAGGACAGTTTCTTTTATTAAGACAAAATTTGTTAAAAGATCACAGTGACAAAATTATTTTAAAACAAAAGCATGTAAAACATGCAATACATGTGAGCAAACAAAAAATACAAAACAGAAAATAATCTACAATAATCACAATTTCATAAAAACATAATAATAATTCCTGAGTCAAACATAGGTAAGCATGTAGTCGACGCGCGTTTGATAATCACAGGGAAAATCTACAGCTTAGAAATGTCCCACCATGAAACCTCACAAACATCAAACAATTCTTATCCAAGGTCAGTAGCAGACTGTAGGAATTTAGTGCACTTATTTCAAAATACCTTTAAAAACATAGCCAGGCAAAAAACTACAATCTGCCTAGAATCACACTGCAATATTCTGAACATTTCCTGATTCTCCCTACAGCCCAGATTTTTGCACTGGGGAACAATCCATTTTCAACGTATGTGTTGATAAAAGGGGCAAAAAACAGAACATGGATTAGCGATTCAGAACATCCTTCACAGTCTGCACACAAATCATAACACAAACCATTTTGCTCTTGCCATCTACAAGTAATTGATTTTATAGGTAAAGTGCCATACCTAAATTGAATGCAGAGTTTCCTTGATAATGGTGGGACAGTTTCATAAATGTTACTTTTGTAAAAAGCTATTGGCTTCCAATCAGTGAAAGACACAGATAAGGAGCCCTTGCACTGTCTAACATTATCAATTGACCCACTTTCCCAAATAGTCCCTTTATGCTGGACTTTCAAATGAAACACATGTTCTCCAGTGAAATCCAATCATTGTCAAAATTCAATCTGTGGAGTAGGGTATTAATGGCACAGAGTCACAGTATTTTCCATGGGTGATGTGGGACCAAATGTTCATTGATTACATCCCAATAGGAATCAAGGGTACATGTTGTCCATAGCATATAGCAATAGGTCAACATTCTGCATTTAATCTTGTGGGCAATTTTATTTTGGGCCATGTCTAGATATAGGGGGATCAATAGTATACTTACAGGGAAATTTAGTAGGGTTTCTTAAAAACCTTTGCTCCACTATGGAAAGACACTCGGGGGTATACGTACAATGAGTTAACACTGCAGTAGCATTAATTTCTTTATGTTACAGTTGCTTTTTTATTGCTGTATTTACAAGAGGCCGCTAACCACAGTTAACAGCAGTTTTCCAGCGTAAACGTGAATTTTTAGGATTGCCACTTCTGTTAGCCGGACTTAACAAAAATGAGATGCAAGGTAGGCGGTCCCGTGCAAAAACTGCCACTAAACCTACTTCGCGATATTTACAAGGAATTTCTTGTATGGTGGAAAATCAAAAAACTTCCTCTAACTCCAGTTAGAGGCAGATTTTAAGACCAGGAAATAGCTGGTCTTAAAAATGGTGCAAACACTTGTGTCCTCATTTCAGAAGGTTTTGGTACTGGACAGCGCTGTAAGAAATGTTTCTGTGATGCCCTGCAACAAAACAAAAGGGCAGGAATGTGCATTAATAATAAGCTAGGGTGCATCCCTGGATCTCATTCATGAAAAAATTTGCATTTCTTTGACAAAACAGCGTTGCAACACTTTTCACTACGTCCTTCTTGCAACACCATGGATGCACTGAATTCACTGAACAGTGCTCCATGTCACAATTCATGACAGATACGTCTGGAATCCTGACGTATTTGTCAGTGCCAAAGTCATGCATTGCTGCAGTTGAGTCACAAGCATGACGCAACACTAGCAATGCATGGGGCCAGCCTATCCCTGTGCACTGCGTCCTACAATTGTTGCAGTGAAATCTGATTGATTTCACTGCACAACTCCCATGAGATTTATTTTGTGTGGGAACGCCTAGCCTACATACATCATACCAGATGCAGGTATAATGTGGCACAGAGCTTCACAAGATCACGCATATGCCTAGATGTATCACTCTGCAAATATGCCGCAATGTGGTGCAAGAAACACGCTGCATGTACGCCAAGAAAATGACTCACCGGCTGGGTGAAACTGTCAGTAAAGGCTCATGAGTAAACCCCCCTGTCTTTTTCCCCTACATTGGTTGACAATGGCTGCCATGCGCCAAAGGAGGCACCCAGTGGCCATGGTGCAAGGGTGACTGTGTTGTGAAGTTGATTGATGGTGTGCCTCCATCACTTCTTGAGACGTCTGCATGTGGGGCTGGAAATAGTGGAGGGAGGAAATGTTGTTTGCCTGGTCTTTTCTTGAGGGATGCCAGGTTGTCTGCGCAGTTGAAGATCCATCGGTGGAGGTTGCGCGCTTCGGTGTTGGCATCTGTAAGCCTTGGTGGAGTGGTGGTGCTCAGGGAGTTGACGGGAAGTTCTTCTGTGGCATTGATCCAACTGCGACGGTGGGCAATGATAGTGATGGTGTATGGTGAGCTTGGTTAAGGCATGATATGAACAATGATGGTAGGTACAGGAGAGTCCTGTGGTGTGGCTGAAGTTGAAGTTCCCGCTGGTGGAGAAAACAAGCCCGAGCGTGTCTCAGGCTCTTTGGGTTTGTGTCATGATTAGCTGCTTGAGTATGATGTTGGCAAAGTTCCCCAGGAGGGTGTAGTGTTCTTGTCAATGGGGTTGTCCAGGTGGAACTTGAGGTGTCCAAGTAGGATGTAGTCAGTGGATGTGAGAGCCTGGGGTGCGATGAGGTCTACAATGGCATCAGTGAATAGGGTTTCATGGCCCGGGAGTCAGTAGGTGAGGCTGGCATGGACGGTGGTGTTGGGGTTGGTCCGCATCTGGAAGTGAAGGTGTTCCATGGTCACTGTCAGGTCATTAGAGTGTGTGGTCAGTCGGAGCGTACTTTATTAGACAATGGCAATGCCTCCTACTGGGTGCTAGGGGTGGTCAGTGTGGGTGAATTTGTAGCCGTCGTGGATGGAGATGGCGATGTCTGGTCCGGAGCAAAGGTTGGTCCAGGTTTCTGTGAAGAAGGCGATGTCTGAAGAGGTGGTGTTGAGTATGTCCTAAATTTATGTTGCATGTTTGGGGAGGGTAGCACGTTCAGGAGGATGCAGTTGAGCCAGTCGGATGCGCTGTTGGTCGGCTGGGCAGCTGGAGGCACTGGTGTGCTGATGTAGCAGAAGGTGCATTTGCAGTTTCAACAGGCGGAGGATAAAAGAGAATCCAACAGTGTTGCTGGATGGCAGGTTGTGTGGTGTCCATCGTTGATGGCGAGGAGGGTGCTGGCGTCATAGCAGTTGAGTGTCCGAGAAGAAGGGTCCTTGCTGCTGGGCGCGGTCCAGGGAAAGACAGATGCAGACGGGCTTGCATTTGGTGCACCAGTGGTAAGGCCGCTGCGCATGGCTGCACAGCAGCCACCATTAAGTAGTGCTGGGGGGACTGGACAGCTGGGGAATAGGAAACATGGGAATGACACTGCAGGGGGCCGGGACACAGGGGACAGCGGAGGTTGTAATTTTTTTATTTTATTTTAACCTCAATGCTGGGTCCTGCGACTTCTGTGCTCCTGCTCTCCTGAGTTTGCTTCCAAGAACAGGAAGCAGGCAGCCAGGCGCCCTTCCCTAAGCCAATCACAAATCTGCAATGCAGCATTGTGATTGTTCTTAAGCGCAGTGAGAAGTCTTTCAGAGGGGTTGGAGGGGTGGGCATGTAATCCATGCAGGCTGTAATGCAGCCTGCATTTCAAACAGGGCAGTGCGCATGACTGCTTTGGGTGACCTGAAAGGCCATTGCGCACTTGAGTGGACATACCCCTCCCCTCCTGCCCAGCTCTGTGAGTAGAGCAGCCCCACCCACAAATCTGTGACTCAGCCAGCAGGAGCCTCAGCCAGGCAGGATTTCATAAGCCTGGGTACAACAGTGGCCGTCAAGTTTCCCAGGGAACTTCAAATGCAGGTGATGCAACAGGGCCCTCCTAAGTGTGAAGTTGCAGTGGTCTCACCCTCTACAGCGTCCAGCCAGCGCAACATCCTATGGCATGTGATGCAGAGAGGCGCTGCCCACCTTTGTTAATCTCCTCCATGCACCCTGGTATAATGGTGGCAGGTGGTATGCGATTCATACCTCCCTATGTAGGTGCACAGGAGAGCCTCTACCATTCACAGGTCCAAGAGGCACCAAGAGGTCTTCTCACCCATGTCAGCAACGTGTCTCCATGCGACCTGGCAGACTTAACCATCAGAAAGGGCGATTGCTGACACCCCAATGTCTACCGCCACAGCCCCGCAACTCCATAGCACCTCCGCATCCCATTCCAGGTCCCAGATGCAGGCCTGCAATGATAAGTGATGCATTACTGGTTTTGACCAGCAATGCAATCCTAAATTTCCTCTTCCCTTGGGACTCTGCCTTGTGATCTTGGCTGTTGGGGGGCTTGGAGGGTTGATGATCTGAGCTGCACTTGGCCCTGGCTGCTCCATATTGCATCCCATTGGTTTTGTTTCTGATTCTATAACTGAAGGTGGTCTTATAGGCTATTTTTCCCTCTAGAGGCAAACAAAGTCATGTTGGGCTGACTAACGTGAGTTTTCTTACTGCTAATGGGCCTTTCGTCAGTTTTTGCTTGCTAAGGTCAGAATTTGTATTGCCTTTATGCTAGTGTTTGCGGCAGATTTTGCTGCGGCTACCTGAAACTATCGCCATTTAGAGACATATTCTAAATACACAGCTAACAGGGCAATAGTTTTGGTGGTAGGCTGCGTTAAGAAAACTGCCACTAACTAGAGTTAGCTTTAGTTAGCCGCAGTTCTTATACATATACCCCGCTGTATGTGAATAGCCCCACAGCTCTGCATTATGTATAACTATCCCTAGGGCCTTCAATTAATATACTTCCAATGCTAGAGCCACCCTTCTTGATTATGTTTTTTGGTGCATTTTCCCTATATACGCAGTGTGTTGGATCAAAGATACATTAGCTTTTTCCACCTGTGGTGACCAGCATAGGTTCTTAGTCAATTTGATACCCAGATACTCAAAGCTGGACACTACATCTAGAGCTGTATCACCCACTAGCGTCCTTCTCTTACAAAAAGTCAACATTTGTCCGGTTCAAATCATACATTTGATCTTGGAGCTGTTAAGCTCCAAGACCTACTCCACACAAAACAGATGTAAGGAATTCAGTAGTTGTTGCAAACCCAGTGGCAACTTAGAGATTAACAAAGTGTCATCCACAAATAGAAGTGTGGGAACTGTCCACCTTCCTATCTTGGGTGCACTGCACCCAACTCTATCGAAAAATCCAAACTACACCATTTGTATATATAATGTAAAAAGAGTAGGTGCAAGAAAACATCCCTGCCTGACTCCCTGATTAATATGGATAGGGTCGGTCAAGTCCCCGTACTACCCCTATTTTCAATTGTGCAAGTGTATCAGCATGAAACCTCACAAGGATGTCCAACAAGGGAGGTGGTAGCCCCGTCTCCTCAAGGACCCTCCATAGCTTGGCACTGGAAACCAAGTCAAATTCTGCAGGAAGATCGACAAAGGCAACACAAAGTATGCCCTTGTCAGGAATCACCTCTCTCCAGTGAATGGAGCCCGTGTTTATTGCCTAATACATCTTGCCACATCCTGCTGAAGGTCACGACTGCTTCCACGGAACCAGGGGCCTTTTCTTGTTTACCGTAGGGCCACACTGACGCCCGGAGTGGTTAGGGGACTTCATCCCCCACTGTCCTTTGCAGCGTGCATGCCGCGCACCGCGTTTTCGAGCAACAGGATTAGGTATAAAAAAATAGATTTCCCATATATAAGGAGTATCGGACCATATTATATTAGCATAGTGCATCTATACGAACCCTCTTTGCTTGATATATATATATGTATCCATCTATATAGCTTTTGCAGGGAGGACAGCTTTAATTCACTCCTTGCGTTAACCCTGCTTACAGATTAGGCCGAGAACCATACAGACGCCATTTTCTGAACTTATGCTCGAACACGAGCTGTGATCACGTGTTAGTCTCCGGCGGTTGACAAGCCCTAGTTCATGTGAATTACTGGGAGAAGCTGAACCTAGGCTGTTTACTCGACTGTCCTGAGACCCTATGTGGCATCTGGTTTTGGGTGCGATAAGCGCATTCTTGGAGGCGCCATGCCTACACTCCCGTGCACCAAGACGAAAGGGAGTCACCCCTCCTGACCTCCCCAGTAATAAATAGCTAAGCTTCGAACTAATCATGTGTGCTATATATGGTCCTTTCCTAGAGCTCGAGGGCCAACTGGTGTTTTTCCTTTTACAGTGATTATATGTGTTGAACTGAAAAGTATATAACCTCATGTTTGAATGCAAGCCACCAGTCTTCTCTGCGCACCCTCCGGTTGAGGGTTGGAGAGGCTCCTCTATAGAGTATTTTTGCTTAATAAATGATTGAACTTTCTTCAATGCCAACTGACTGATTGATTCCTTAATTGGATTAGGTATATTGGTAGGTACAGCCCTTTATGTTATTTTTATGGCACTTCAGTTGGCGACTCTGGAGGACCAATTGAAGGGTCGTCCTCCCGGTAACCCTGCGGTTCCCAAAGTGTGCGCCGCGGCACCCCGGTGCGCCATGATGAGCAGCCATGGGCGCCGCGGCGCGCCAGGCAGGATGTGTGTGATATACATTGCAGCTCAACATGCGGGGGGGTTTTAACCCCTTCCATGCTGATGACGAACCCCAGCCGTCATGCACTACGGTGCTCGTGTGCTGATGACGGCTGGGGTTTGTCACGGCCAGCCCCTGTTCGTGTTGTTTACAGCACACCAGGGGAATCGCGGCCACATGGAAGGGGTTAAAACGCCACCCTCGGAATGGTTTTGCACAGCATATGCATCCGTGCGTACCGTACGCATGCACGCTTCCTACTTAAGCTGCGTAGGCTCACCATTGCTGCCTTAGCAAGCTTGGAGCGTAGGAGGAACGTTGCTGTTGACCTCGGTGTTGTGCCCTGCCCTGCCCTGCCTCACCTCACCTCGTCTCGTGGGACCCTGTGTAACGTCGGAGGAACATTGCTGTTGACCCCCGTGTTGTGCCCTGCCCTGCCCTGCCGTGCCTCGCCTCGCCTCGCCTCATCTCGTGGGACCCGGTGGGAAAAAAATCGGTAAGTAAGCTTAGTTGTAAAGTAATGTAGGAATGACTAATGCTGTATTTACACTTCTGCAAGTATTCGAAACAGTAGCAATTGTAGTGGCGCGCCTCCAATGTTCAATTTCACTGGGCTCCACATGAAAGGCCCTCGTAGGACACTGTGTGGAAATATGGATTCATTTTAATCTTATTTGAGACATTTCGTTTAGTGCTTTGTTTCGGACATGAGTTTTGGCTGGATCAGTTCCGTGTGCACGGTGGAGCTGAGACAGTATTATGGACACCAGGATGGGATGACAATCGAAAGTTGGTTTGAATTACACAGTATATAGGTTATGTTACACACGTTTGCAATTTAAGGCCTTGTGAAATACTTGTATTTGCCTAAAATCAAACGTTATTAAATGATTTGCTGAAGTGCAGGAGCCAGAATTACAACCGGAGTCCAATAGAGCAAGCCAGTATTTTTGCCGAGTTATATGCTTATTCTGCATAATTGTATGCACAACTCTGGATGCTACAGTAAGGAGCAGAAGACCAAATCATAATATGGGGGTCACAGCTGTGGCATCAGAAATGGAAAACTCTGTGGGAAAATGTTCTGAATAAGAATAGGTTATTGGAGCTCTCTGGAATGGCACAGGGAGAGGTGGGTGGGACTCACCTGGTAGAAATAGTCCTGCAGGCTCCAATGAATGGGTCTCCACTTCTGCAGCATATTTATTTATTGATTGATTGATTTTATGCGGTTTTATATAGTGCAGACTTTACCCAAAGGTGTCAGAGCGCTTCACAATAGGAACAGTAATGATACATGAGGAGAAAATTACAAGTGACCAAATTACAAAAGCAAACGTTAAGTTACATGAGGCAGTAACGTGAGCAAACAAAATACAAGTAGTAGCAAAAGGTACATCACAGGGGGAAAAAGTGATGTGTGCAAGTTACAAAAACGTAGAAACTACAAGTAGAGGTATAATACTGCAATAAATGGCAGACACTCAAGCACAAGAACAAACGTTATGTAGGCAATGGTGGTACTTGTGCAAGTATCTAAAGCAAACAAAATGTAAGAGGTAGCAAACAGTGTTGCAAGAGAAAAGTGACGTGTGCATGTTACAAACGAGTACCAAACAAAGGTAGAAGGATAATACTGCAATAAATGGCAGACACTCAAACCACAAGAACACATTGGAAGGCACACTCCATAGTCATGGAGAATAGAATTTTCTGTACTAGAAGGTCTTCCTTCAGATAAATAGAGAGGACGTGAGTTAAATTTGGAAGTGTCTTTGAAGGAGGAGAACTTTGAGGTCAATTTTGAAGGCCTGGGAGGAGGTGGTGGCTCCCGAACACATGCAGACAAAATGGGTTTTCTCTGAGAAAAAGGCCCCAGGCAGGGCGAGTTTGGCACTCTCTGGTGAAACTAGAGACTGGTAAATGAAGTGTGGCTGATCTAGGGGCCACCATGTCCCGGGGCCCTCTGTGCAGCAATACTTTGATGAACATGCTCTCTGTTCATGACTCCAGTCTATCTGCGGCTCAATGCTGTTCTGCTGCGCTCCCATTGTTGCTGTATGGCAGGTGCCACGCACAGTGCCTGAAGGCTCTTTATTAAGGATGTTATTTAGCTTTTGCACTAATGCAAGCGTTCTGTACTTGGTCCTTGATGCCCTGTTTTGGTGCTGACTGCTGTGTGGTAAGCACGTGGTTTTACCAAATGCCGTTCCTTTGCAGTCTATCTATCCCACACATCTCTTCACTCAATTTCAGTGGGGGAGGCATGGGCCCTCTTGACCAGTAGTAAGGCCCACCAGGATGTTGCAGATGGCAGAAGGAAATGCATGTTGCGATCTCAAAAATAACTCCAAGATTTCCGGAGCTATGTAAGAAAAAACAAGCACATCCATCTCACTAGGATTTGTAAGGTAAATTCGAACTCCGTTGTTTTTCCTGCTCATTGACAAAGATATTTTATTATGCAGAAGTTTTTAAACTATTCTTGTGTGATCCAAAAAAGTCTTGTATTGTTTCTCACTTAACAAGTTTTTATTAAACAATTGTTATCTTTCTTATTTTGTTACAAATATGATTATAATACCTTCATTGCGTCCCAATTACTTTAAGGAAGACAACAGGAAGTACTTCCGAGGTCGGGTTTACATCCCGCCCACCGGTAAAAAAAAAATGGTGGGGAGCCACGGCCAACTGCCGATTAGGTCAAGGGAGCCACAGGTCAAAAAAGTTTGGGAACCACTGCCGTAACCGGTTAAACAGGAAAACGAAAGGGGAACTCTGGTCGAGCGGGTGGACAGACCGAACATTTTTCACTTACTCTGCTCTCGCGATCAGGGTGCCTCAGCTGCTAGTGACCCTTCGCTGGAGTCCTACGGGCGTAACCCAGGAGCTGACTGTGTTGGTCTTCACGAGTTGGCAGTGGAGAATACGCAATTGTACCTGCATGCAACAGGTGAGTGGATTGTTTTTGGTGTCCTTTGGTACGTGCTGTTGAGCAGTGCTTTTGAAGCAGTTAACTGAGTTGGATTTGGTGGTCAGTGTACCACGGAGAATCTTGGGGGTCTGATGGGGTAGCATTGTGGCTGCACGGGGAGATGCTCCACGGACTTGTTTTGGAAACAACAGAGGCACCGATCGGACGCCCTGGTGTGGCTCGCGTGGTGCGCACTCAGCCGGACTGGTCTTCGACAGGTCTGTGGTTGAACCTGGGTAGCCCTGGGGACATATCTGAAGCGGTGCTAAGGAAGCAGGCTTAGTCGGAAAAGTCTCAAGGGTGAACCAGGAAGACTGCAGGATGGTCTGTAGGACAGTCTGTGGTTATACCTGTCCGATGGACTCTTGGTCGTCTTTGGACTGCTTGATTTTGGTATCTGTTGGTCTGGAATCTGAATTGATTGATTCTCCAGGAACAGGTTTCAACAGGCTCTTTTCTTTGTTTGGAAAGACAGAAAAGAGGCATGTTGTTTTGAATATCTTTGTATGTACATATAAATTGTTCGGTGTGTGTTCGAATAAGAGTGAGGTTGAATATGTTGTGAATGTTTGAACATGGCCATGTTTGAAAGTATGTTTTCATGATTGAACGAGGAATACGTGACAACAATCACAATGCCGTGCTTTAGCAAATTGAGTTGTGTTGGATGTTGTTGCCATCCTAATGATACGCGATTGGCTGAAAATCAGCCTGCCCCAACTGAGGACGGCCCAAGTTATGATATGTAAGTAAAGCATGGTATTACACCTATCTTGTTTAACACTATATGGCATAAATATACTAAGGATAATGTAGAATTGCAAATGCCTTTAACCGGGACTTTTGATGAGAAAAAGATACATTTTCTGCAAGATCGATTGTTTGCTAAATGTAGTCGACAGTCAATGTTTGATTCCCTAAACATATGGCAGAAGGAAGCTAAGCGCAGACGGATACTGGGGGAGAAATTATGCAGAATGAAGGGAGGTCAGACAATTACGCAGAAAGCCATTGCTTATGATAAAGCTCAAACCGAACAGGGAATTGATTGTGCAGAAATACAATTCAGATTGCAAGTGGATAAGACCTATGTGACTAGGACTGAGGCGGAGGATGAAATGGAGGATTTATTGAATACTCGTTGGCTCCCACCTTATGCCCCACAACGTATATATCCTGTTGTTTCCCCAACTCCAGTACAGGTCCCTTTAGCCTATGGCCCTGTTGTTTCCTCTTCCCCTGTCTCTCCGGGAAAATCCTCTGTTTTATCTCCCTCTGTGTCTGAGACGACTACCTTATGGTCTGTTACATTGCCATCTTTGGTTATGTCCACAGCTGTTTTGTCTCCCCCTTCCCTTGCGTGGGCTTCCCAGTCCGTGAGCACGTCCCTATCTCTAGCTGCTTCAACTCCGGCTCGTGCTCCGAGGGATTTGGACACACGAAATGATTTACTCGTTCGACTGTAGAACTAAATGAGAAACAGATGGTCAAAAAGCAGTCATCCCAGTGGATGCGATATCCTATTTATACTATAACTGATATATGGAGCACGCTCCGAGACTTTGAGCCTGTGATGTAGCAACATGCCCTGAAACACATGGCCACATGTCTTATTATTTTATGGGAACAGTGTTTTGCAGGAGCGATGGCCCCCCAAGTGATGTATGATATTTGGAACAAGGCTCATAAGTCTGAACTTAGACCAGAGGAAGTGTACAAAAATGTTGAGGTTTTATTAAGTTATCGAGGGCGAATGCACCAAAAATGTTCTTCATGGGACTCTCAGCACCCTATGCGAGAAGTCCATCCTATGATTCACCCTGAAATACTGGAATTAAAAAATGATCAGGATGTAGTGACTAGACCTCGTGTAGAGGCACGAGTACAGGAACAATGGGTTTATACTCCTTGGAAGAGGAGTGAAGTCCTCTCACTAAAATCGCAACTACCTGACCCCGGTAAGAATCCCACGGCTAATTAAAAAGAACTCACAGAAGCGGCTTCCTCAACCATTATGACCCTAGCTGACATGGAGCTATTTTTGGCATTGCTAGTCCCTGTTGATGTATTGCGTCAGGTGCATGATCAGGACCATGTTCAGGAGTTGGGTGGAACATGGGAACAGATAAAAGATTGGGATAAGGAACGTAAGTCTGGAGATAAACCAAAATGCAAACTATTGGCGTTACCTGGCCGTATTATTACTTACATGCATTCCTTAATTCTGCCTCATAAGGTGGATTGGGATAAATTGACAGCCTGTAAGCAGAAGAAAGACAAAAGCATTTCTGATTTCTTCACTAGATTTGAAGGTGTTTTCATTGACTTTAGTGGACAGGATTTATCATTGGAAGGCGGTGTACGATTATTTTTTAATCGTTTTGTAACTAATTTGTTACAGGAAGTTTCTGCGCGGCTACAAGCCGCTGTAAGTACCTGGACCACATCTAAGCCCTCGATAATATTGAGTATTACTCAATATTATGAGCATAGAGAATATGAGAGTAAGGATAAGACGGAAAAGAAAGCGAAAGAACTTAAGACGCGGGTGTTGTTGCAACAAGTCGTTCGAGGATGAGGCAGGGAGAGAGGTGGTAGAGGGTTCGTCCCGAGGGGGGCGGGAACCGGACGAGGCGGATGGCCGGCTGTTGTTTTGGGACCAAACCAGTGCGCTTACTGGAAAGAGGAAGGACATTGTCGATTTCAGTGTCCATTGTTGCTTGCTCAGAATGGGGCTATGAGAGGAAGAGGTCGAGGTGGTGTGGATCGTAGTGATATGCGACGAGATGAGGCAGCGCACATCGGATCAGAAAATAATTATTTGGATAATATGAGAGGTAGGCAGTATTATAATGAGGACTGTGCAATGGATGCAACCGAAGGGTATGCCTATACATAGGACAGCCAAGGTCAGAGTGGGGGCCAGAAGTCAGTACCCGTTGATCAGCAAGGTCCTTATGTAAAGGCGCATTTGATGGGGACATCTGAAAAGTTTTTAGTTGATACGGGTGCGATGAATTGTTCTATTTCTCGTTCTCTGGTCCCAGGGGCTGCTCTGTCCGGGCACAATAATGTTTCAGTGGGATTCTCAGGAATTCCGGTAGTAAGCCCCTTTTCCAAGCCTATTCCTTTCACAATTGGTCCAGTCACAGTAGACTCCCCGTTTCTTTTGACTTCCCATTGTGGTAAAAATGTATTGGTCTTGGATTTGTTGAAGAAATTACATGCAAAAATTCATTGTTCACCTGATGGTGTTTATTTGACTATTAATCCCTTTGGCAAGCATACTTTGCAGTGTTTCAACAAAAATGAACCCCTCCCTCCTGAGTTTGCTGCTATCCCAGAGACGCTGTGGGCCACTGGAGACACAGATGTAGGAATATTAAGGATTCCACCCATTTCTATTACTCTGAAACAAAATGCTCGACTTCCACGTATACCTCAGTACAACATTTTGAAAGCTTTGCTCTCCATCATACAAAATTTGATCAAAAGGGGTGTGGTGGAGGAGACGGCTGCTAATGTATGTAACAGCCCCATTTTACCGATTTTAAAAAAGCCCCCTGTTGGAAGTGATCCTGACTATGTTGATACTTATCGTTTTGTGATTGATTTGCATGAAATTAATAAAATAGTGGTGCCCCAATACCTTGTGGTTACTGACATCACGACTATTCTTACCATTATTCCTCCCACTGCAAAATATTTTTTCCGTGATCGATTTAAAGAATGCTTTCTTAAGCATTCCGATACATCCTGATACCCATCATATTTTTGGCTTCTCGTTATCTGGTCGCAGCTTCCGGTTTTGTCCCGCTCCCCAGGGGTACACGGAGAGTCCTGGTGTTTATTGTCAAGCTTTGAAGACATTGTTGGATGATTTGGTCCTACCCCCTGATAATGTGTTTATGCAATATGTCGATGATCTGTTAGTGGCCTCTGATACTGAGGAAGGTTGTAAGGAAGCCAATGTACAATTATTGTCTCATTTGGCGGCTAATGGCAATAAAGTCTCTCTTTCTAAATTCCAATACTGTCGACCGGAGGTGACCTACTTAGGTCATCTGCTGTCAAAAGAGGGGAGGAGATTAACCCCTGAGCGTGTGACTACCATATCTAATATGTCTGTTCCTCGTACTCAGCATGATGTTCGTGCATTCCTCGCCATAGCTTCTTACTGTCGCCAATGGATACCTAATTTTTCCCTTCTTACTAAACCTCACCTGTATTTCACCACTAAAGATGTGCATGAACCTTTACCTAGGACTGATGATTGCCAAAATGCTTTCGACTCTTTGAAATCTGGGCTTTGCTCTGCACCTGATAATAATGAACTTTATTGCACGATTAATAAAAATCTTTTCAATTTCTCTTTAAAAAAAAGTGAAGGAGATACATGATCAAGAGTTTTACAAAGAGGGATAAAAGCAGTAGAAAAGTTAAAAATGATGCTCTGCACCTGTTCTCGGTACCCCTGACTACCAAAAAGGTTTTGTGATTTATGTACATTAGGTGGACGGTTGCTCGCTTTCTGTGTTAAGACAAGGATTTGGTGGTAAGCAGAGACCTTGTGCCTATTTCTCGGCGGTGTTGGACAATGTTGCAAGAGCACTCCCTAGCTGTTTAAGGGCTACTGCTGCGGTGGCTATTCGACAGTCAGAAGGGCTTGTTCTGAACACTGCTCTCACAGTGATGGTACTACACGCTGTGGATACATTATTGAACAA
This sequence comes from Lissotriton vulgaris, assembly GCF_964263255.1. NCBI lineage: Eukaryota > Metazoa > Chordata > Amphibia > Caudata > Salamandridae > Lissotriton > Lissotriton vulgaris. Next base: position 1,132,620,161 of record NC_141694.1, on the reverse strand, counting down.
AACGAAGACCCAGCACTTTACTAGTGCGCGTCTTACCGGTTACGAACTGACTTTGTTTGCTCCCCACATTACAATTAACCCCTTTGACGCTGATGACGAGCTCAGCTCGTCATCAGCCATGGGTGGCGTGTGCTGATGACGAGCTGAGCTCGTCATGTAACGCGGAAAAGGGAAAACAGCCGCACAGCGCGAAAATCACCGCAGCAGAGATGCGGTTAAACAATGTGCCACTCTGAACCCTGCCACGTTACTAACCCTCCCTTCGAACGAAAAGAACAATGATGTTCAGGATTGTATATTTCGGACAGAGGAAGAGACGAAGGGACGGGTAGACCTGACACACAATCCCCTACCTGACCCTCAAGGAGAGTTGTATGTTGATGGCTTTTGTTTCAAATTACCAGATGGTACGCCAACTGCTGCATATGCGATAACTACTCTTCTCACTGTAGTTGAAGCTTCTTGAATACCCTATCAATCAGCACAAGCAGCTGTGTTAGTGGCATTGCTTCGGGCCTGTGAGCTAAGTGAAGGATTGAGAGTAAATATTATCACCGATAGCCAGTACGCCTTCGGTGTGGCTCATAGTTTTGGCCCGCTTTGGGCTGAGAGAGGTTTTCTCACTTCCCATGATCAGCGAATACTGCATGGCCCCTTGATTTTGCGATTGCTGACAGCATCGACCTTACCATAGATGGTGGCTGCAGTTAAATGCAGTGCACACAAGGCAGTGGTTGATGCAGTGGGTGAGGGTAATGCCTTTGCTGATCAAGTAGCTAAGGAAACTACGAAATCCAAAATGACCTCAATGTTTCTGTCTAGCTCTGCTAGGTGGGTGGTTTAAACAGAGATGTTTAATAACACCGTGGAGAGTGTCCAAGAAATACAGAAAGAAGCTCCCCCTATTGAGCTGGCTCACTGGAAAGAGAAAGTGGGGAAATTAGATTCAGATCATTGTTGGATTAATTTGACAGAAAAGCAACGATGGTTGTTGCCCAATGCATTAGTGAATGCGGTGGTAACCATGGCACATGGTTCGGCTCATATTGGGGCGAAAGGTATTTGTGCATTATTAGATCCTGTATGGTACAATCTCAATATTCCAAGGACCGCTGCTTATTTGGTGCAATATTGCATGGTTTGCTTACAACATAATCCTGGGAGCAGGGAGCCTGTTTAGAGTGGAAACTTTGCACCACCATCTTTGCCTTTTGAGTTGCTCCAAATGGTTTATATCCAGCGGGAGTGTGTAAATAATTTGAAGTATGTCCTGGTCGTGGTGTGCACTTTCAGTAAATGGGTGGCTACCCAACCAAGGAAAATACTGCTTTGGCAACGGCAAAGGCATTGGTACAGGAATACTTCCCAAGCTATGGATTGCCTCGGGTGATCTGGAGTGATAATGGAAAACACTTTAATGCAGATCCTGGCAGTCACATTTGTAATGGATTACAGATTAAACAGAAATTCCATGTGGCTCGACACCCCCAGTCCCCTGGGTTGGTCGAGAAGTATAATTGGATACTAAAGCTCAAATTGGCAAAAATCCAAAAAAGTACCGGATTGAAGTGGCCAGATGCTCTACCACTGGCATTAATGTCAATACAGGTTACCCCACATTATCATTCTGGCTTATCTCCATATGGGGTCATTTTTGGGCGCTCTGCTAATGTTTGGGGCGTCCCGAGACCCAGAACGTTTTGTGATATAGAGTATACTATGTTGACAGACTATCTGTATGCTTTGACTAAAGTTCTTCGTTCCATTCATCAACAGGTCTCAGCAGTTTTGAAGCACCTGCCGGAGGGTCCCGGACATCGTTTGGAGCCAGGACAGTGGGTTTGTGTCCGTAATTACCAGCGAAAATCCAGCGTGGATCCTAGTTGGTCTGAACCATTTCAAATGTTGTTGGCCACGCTGACGGCGGTAAAGGTGAATGGCAAGCGACACTGGATCCATATGTCACATCTGAAAAAACTATCCCTCCCGCTTCCATATGATCAGGGAATCCAGGAAGGGGTTCTGACCCAGGAAAGGGAGCGAGTTCCTCGTTTTGTCCCTTTTTACGACACCCAGGTAATTGGAGAAGGGCAAGGAGAAGGTGTCTCGGGCTCAGAAGGGGCTCTGTCCTCAGCACAAGTGATTGCCCCAGATTCTGTTGCCCTTACAGTCGAACAAGAGGCTCGCATTACACAGTATTCTGGTTCACCGGATTCATCATCCCCTGTTTTGTTCTCTGATCAAGAAGTGCCTGGCGATGCTCGATACAACCTGCGGCCCAGAAAACAACGCGGTATCCCAGGTGAACATGTTAGGGGGTAGGGAAAGACTTGAGTGACAGGGTACAGACCTGCTCCACGAATGTCTGTTATATGCGCTTCTGGGGTACTGAGCGAGACACTGAACTGAACGCGCTGAGAGCCTTGAACATTTGCTTGCTCTGTTCAGAAAGAAAGACTGAATTTCCTGTTTAAAAGGGCCCAGGTTGTGTTTTCTTCAAGGGTTGTGTGAGAACATAACTCCAATGTGAGAGGCTTGCTTTGGTATCATTTGTGATGAACGATAGGAGCCTGCCTGTGAGGCTCTAGACGAACACAGGAAAGAAGCACCCTCTGGCAGGTTGGAATGCATCGCCCGAGTTTATTTTTTAGACTTTTAGTTAGCATGTATCCCTTTGCTCTTTTCGGTCCTGAAGACGTTATTTCCCTGCATATATGCCTGTCTTTTCTAGTTGGACCCGACATGTTAAAATTGCATTTATAGCTATTATAGCAATAATATTAATCATATTGATGGGAGTATTCATCTATTTGGAATTTCGCCACCCTATGCATACTGTTTTAGGAACAACTGCCCTAACTCCAGAACATGTGTTTCATACTTTAGCCCCTCATAAGGAAAGGCATCGTCAGACCTATGTGAATATTGTATTTATTGAAATGCTTCATCAAACACACAGCGCAACCAATGCTACAAATTGTTGGGTTTGTGGTCTTTTACCATATGTTATGCACAAGCACGACTTATTCATATTCCTACCTTTGTCTCATCTGAGGAGTTGTGAGGCTTGGTTTAAATTACTTTCAAAGATGTACATGCATTATACTGTGGACACTCAAAGATTTTCGGAAAAGGATTATGAAATGATTTTAGCATATATCGAGGTTCATCAAGGATTCGACCCTGAGGGGAATAATGCAGAGGGAACCTTAGACCCGAATGCATGTATGAATATTTATACAATGCATGAAAATACCACTTGGTTGAAAAATGAGATTTTGGATTTTGTAGAGTTTAATTTCACTCAGTATTTTTGACATTTTCAAGACCGAAATGTTACTGAAGATAAGGCTATTCCAGTGCCTATACTTAATAGTACCTCTGCATTCTGTGTTCAGGGAGTAGGATACATATCAGTGGGAGAAAGCCGATGTAATTATACTTATCGGTTGCGTACTTTTAGCAGTCACCCTTTGTTAACCCCTCCTAATTTATATTTTGTTTGTGGAGAGAATGCCTATACTTGGCTTCCACGAGGTTGGGCTGGACGTTGCTACCTGTCCATCTGCACCTACCTATCTATATTGCCCTTTCTAATTATCCCAAGGATCACCGCTTAGATAAACGAAGTATGCCTGTTAAGAGAAATAAAAGAATTATAGATTCTACTGATATAGATCAGACAGATACTCCTGAACAGCATTTTACCGATATTGTAAAAGGAGTGTTTCCTGGGGGCCTATAATCACCAGCAAAGAAGTACGTTGTTTGTCCAGAGTAGTTGAAGGGGTAATTAACACTACTGCAGGAATATTGACTAATCTTACCGTAGACCTGCAAGCGACGAGGCTCGTTTCGCTTCAGAATCGTATGGTTTTAGACTTTATCTTGGCAGATGGAGGAGGAACATGCCATGTGATCCGCAGCTCTTGCTATGTTTATATCCCTGACTCCACCTCCTACGTTCATTGGTTATTCAGAAGCTACATCGTTTGGCTTCCAAAATACGTGTAGAGACAGGTACATGGTCCCTCTCTAGGTTGGTTCTGGGGTCTGATGTCTTCTTGGGGATGGAAAATTCTGATAGTGCTGGCATATATAGCTGGTATCATATTTACGTGCTGCCTTTGTGTACAATGTGGACCTGCATGTTGCTCTTATTGAGCAACTAAACTCACCTCCTCTTTGACCGGTCCATCCCCAGCAGCAGTAAAGGCTCAGTTGGTTCAGCAGGAGCTCAAAGATTTAATGCAGATTGATGAAGGAATATTTGAAGATTGAGCTGTTTTAGTTAGCTACATCATGCTAAAAGGGCGTTCTGAGGGATAAAAAAAATAGATTTCCCATACATAAGGAGTATCGGACCATATTATATTAGCATGATGCATCTATACGTACCCTCTTTGCTTGATATATATATATATATATATATATATATATATATATATATATATATATATACATATATTACCTACTGGCTATCGCCAGTAGGTATATATAGTTATGATTAATTCCCTATGGGATTTTTGAAAATTCTATGTCTAATAACTTTGGCGTTTGAGGACGGAATCGGCTGAAATTTTCAGGAAAATGGCACATTGTGTTTCTGAGCAGCCCCTGAAAATTTGGGGGGGTTTCGTCAAGGGGGGGCTGAGAAAAAAGGGGGGTCCCAAAACGCGTTTTTCCCATTCATTTTTCCATAGGGCGGTTGGACTCACTTTTAGCTCGAACGGCTGAATGGATTTGCACGAAACTTGGCAAAATTGTAGGGACTGTTAGCCTGATGTGCCTTTGCTAGGTCTCAATATATGTGCTCCAGTAGTTTTTGAGAAATTAACGTTCAAAACAAGATATATATCTGTAACAGCGCTCTGGGCAGCGATCCGGTCCGCTTACTTTTCGCGAAACGGAACTTTGCGCGCAGAAAGCTGATTGGCTCTCCGGTGTCTGTCAACATTCTAAACAGTCCGGAGCGGCCGCCATCTTATCTCTCGGTAGGATCGAGAGAGAAGAAGAGGTGAAAAACGAAGGGGGAATTTATTGAAAGGGGGCAAGGTATACCCCTCTTGACCCCCGAGGAATGTTGTTGGGGTTATTAAAGGGTCGCGTGGGGAAAATAAAAAAAAAATGATTTTTCACGGTAGAAGCGCTTCACGGGCCGCGAACTGGGCCGCAAACTGGTAACGAAACGGGAATTCGCCATTTTGTGCTTCGTTTTAATTGTTTAGAGACAAAAATTATCGCCGCACATCGGCCACAATGCATGAATATCGCTGAATATCGTCTGTTTTTGATGCACAGATCATATTGCACCCTATGCATGATTTACCTGACTGTACTGATTGCTTCTTTTGATTTATTTGTCTGACGATGTATTGTTTCTCTCATCTGAACCATGATCCCTCATGTACTTTTCTATGTAAAGCGCTCTGATATCCGCAAGGATCTTGTCCGCGCTATATAAAACTTTCAAAATAAAAATAAAATAAATGCATTATCCAGCAAATGCTCTTAGCCATGTTATCCACCTTCCATTGGATAACATGGCTAAAAACTGCTCTGTGCGTGAGCTTTTTTTTTTTTTTTTGCTGCGTGACGTTTGTTAACGTTCGATTCGATGGAAATCAGGAAGTGTTGACCACCACTTTGTCACTGCGAGTAAATATTGTGTTATAAATGAATCCTTATTGATAAACATTGTCTGCGCCATCTTGCGTTTTTGTCCAATGCCACAATTTTGTCGTGCAGGGCAGCCATTTTAGATGCCTTGACCAGGGCCACTCTCTGCACGCCACCGATCCTCAGCATGGCTCCCCACCCTCGCAAGCATCTTCCCCACGCACTGGTCACCCCCGCTCTCTCTCTCATGCATGGGACATATACTTCCCCCCATCTGCGCTGCTCTTCTCTGAGAATCACACCCTGTGCCCGCCCGACACCTCCCTTTCACCCTATTCACTACCGCACCCTCTGACACTCCTCTTCCTCTGTGTCCGATTGTCCAGGCCGGACCTCGGCTATCACCTAGCCCTGCGGATGTAGTTTATGGCCCCAGCTGTAGAGTATCCAGACATGCCAACCCTCCCGATTCAGGCGTGAGACTACTGATTTCAGTGCTAGTCTTTCGCTTCCCGATTCCTGCAAGGAAAAACCCGGGGGCATATTACCAACAACTAGCGGTAATTTTTGTCTCTAACTTGTTTAGAGACAAAAATTATCGCCGCACTTCGGCGAATTTTATCGCACATAAACCTTGCTATTAGCAAGGTTTATCGCAAATGCGTTAAAAAATGGCCGCAATGCATGAATATCGTTGAAAAGTCAGCGATATTCATGCATTATCCAGCAACTTTAGCCATGTTATCCACTTCCCATTGGATAACATGGCTAAAACCGCTCAGGGCAGGTGTTAGGTTTTGGAGATATTCGCGCTTAGCGTGAATATCTCCAAAAGTTGGTAATAGGAGATAGCGATGGTTAGGGACTGTTTCCAGTCGCTAAAATCTTGTCACGCCCACTTTGCATGTCATTAGTGATAAATATCACTGATATGCAAAGCGGGGCCCAAGATGGTCGCTATCTCCTTTTAGCTGTCACTAACTGGTGTTAGCGACAGCTTGGTAATAAGGAGATAATTTTATCTCTTTTTTTTTTGGCTTTTAAAGCCAAAAAAGCGGAAATAAACCCCCTTGATAATATGCCCCATGATTTCTCGGGGGTTTCAGCTGACAGGGCTTGGTATTGTGTTACGTGCTAATTCTTCCAGGAAACGTCAGAGGGTCGATGCAGGGGTTCCAGAAGGGGTGATAAACCATTTAAGCCTCATGAACAAGCGCATGGTCTTTTAAAGATTTGTGAAGTACTCGGGGCGGCGGTGTGTGTGTGCCCTCTTTCAGGAGCGGGCGGGGGGGCACTGCCAGCAACTTGCCAGGCCAGGCAGTGTTCAACACGTGCATTACCCTTTCTCTGCCTGCTATTGCGCTCCATGCTTCGGAAAGGTAAGAAAAAGAACGTGCATTTGAGTTTGAAATGTCCGATCTTGTAGCAGTACACTTGCAAAGCCCACACATGACAATAACCCGATTCAAGGCCCCATTTACCCGATTTTTTAAACATATATAGCACTCCAACAAAGTTAGATTTTAAAACTTTATTAACATTTAAATATAACGAACGCAACAAAAACTGTAAATATATTTAACCATTTTTTGAAATTAACCAGAACTATAACGATAACAACAACAACAACAATAATATAACTTTTATGCCTAAATTACGCAAACATTTAGCTAATCTGCTAAAGGGGGGAGTCGCCATTTCTTTACAATAATCAATAATGAAAAATCCACATCAATAGGGTTGTCCGTTTTCTCGATGCAGCACTATAGTGCAATATACACAGCACCTGGGGTGTCAAGAGTGAACAGGTCTTTCTTTGTTCCTTAAGATGTTATCTGTGTCAACCTCTTCCGAGAATGCTGATGCGTTAGGATTTCCTTGTGTTTCTTAATAGCATTGGTGTCTGTACACTTCTTTGTCAATTCTGTCAAGATGATAACTGCTTCATAAACAGACGATATCTTTGTTTAGTCATTAGTGTTAAGTGTGTCTGAAACTACAGTGCCCTTCTGTTTTTTTTTCTTCAGGCTCCACAGAGTTTTGTGTGTTGTTCTTTTGAGCGACAATTATTCCAGAGGTTTCAGGTTCACTTGTTTTGTCCTGCAGTGAGTTAACAGCTTTAGAGAGTTCATGTTTATTTGCTATGTCCTGCTGTTCGTCAACTGCTTCAGAGACGTCAGCCTCATTTGTTATGTTTCAGTAGATCCTGGACCTGCCCGGCCGCGCCCAAAATGGCGCCGGTGTAAATGGGACTCGTAACTGCTTGTTGTGTACTGGTTGCCCAACCTTGATATCACGAGATACATATGCAGTTTTGAAGCACATGGCGGAGGCTTGTCTGCTGTAGTGGGGCGCCCCTTTATCGTTTCAGTCGCCATTCCGCCCGCTTTTGCTACACTGTGCCTTTTCCGCCATTCAGCTGTTTAGCGCCCGCTCTTACGGCTACAGCGTCTCGCTCACCATGTAGTTGAGTTGCTCCCACTCTTGCGGTGCAGCGATAGGCGGCTTCCACAGGACTCCTAAAATGGCGGTCGGCTCTTCGGATTTGGGCCTGGTCCAGTAAAATGGCCCTGGGACACCTTGGAACTCGGACGCTTGTCTGCCAGGGCCTGGGTTCCATTCTCGAAAGCGTCCCCTCAGCCTTGAAGATTGTACAAAAGTCTTGGGGGCCGTCGACTCCCGCAGGCTTCCGGTGGGGAGCGGCTGCCATGATTGCTTGCGGAATGGCCACGACGGAGCTACGAGATGGTGGTGCTCTCATGGTGACGCCAGCTTCAGTCTGAAACATCCAGAAACAAGGTGGGGCTTTCATCGTTTGGGAAAAAAAATGTTTTAATCCAATGAAAAGTGTTATTTTTAGGTCACATGACCTAGTCTTACATAATTAGGAAAAGAAAAGTAAAATGAACCAATGAAAAGTTTTATTAACAAGTCACATGACCTGTTATGCTTACGTTACGCGCTGCGCGGCGCGCTCTGGATCGTTTCTGGGAAGCTGCGCCTTGCGCACCGGAGCACTTCCGGGTGCGCTAACGCGTCGCGTCATATGACGCATTACGCGACAATGCAGGTCCAGAATATAGTCAAAATGTCTCCACCAACCAGCGGTCGGAAATCAACCGCTTTCAGCAGTCCAAAAAGTTCCGTTAAATCTTAAGAGCGGGAGCAACTCAACTACATGGTGAGCGAGACGTTGTAGTCGCAAGAGCGGGCGGTAAACAGCTGAATGGCGGAAGAGGCACAGAGTACCAAAAGCGGGCGGAATGGCAACTAAAACGGTAAAGGGGCGCCCCACGACAGCGTGTCTTCAGGTCAAACGGATTGTGGGACAAAGTCCAGAATGGAAGATTCTTCAAAAGGGAAAAAATTCCGCCGGACCCCGGGAGCCGGCCGCCTATGCCGGGGGCGATCTCAGGCCTCACCAGGGTAACACGACTTGGGGAGGGGGCAGGAGCCAAGCGCCCCCTCTCAGTCCCCGCCATCTCACCGCCCCTCGGGGGCCTCCGTCAAGCGGTTTAGGGAGGCACCGTATCACATTGTTTTCCAATGCAGTCAGGTCCACAAATGGACCCCACTTACTTTGAATAGTGAAGCTGCAGCAGGTGCAAATAAGGTTTAAACAGTGTTACAATAGCTGCTTAGAACTCTGAAGTATGGCACTCAACAACCAGGACTTATGCCATTTGTGTAAGGCAGTGACATGGAAGCAACTCAGGGACAAAAAGCATGAACGAACATTCACGTATGAAAATCTTATTTGGGGAAGGGGTAGAATCCAAACGCCCCCTGCCAGTTCGCGCCACTACACCGTATGTGGAAAATCTGAAGCCATAGTTCTACAAACTCTCAACGCTTGTTATCAGTGCATGAGTTTCATGCTCGATCGATTGAGCTAGCCGGATCGGGCAATAAAAAGTATAAAATAGTTATGTAAATAGTTATTTAATAAAATGTTTTACTCTGTTTCTTTGCTGGTGTGTTGTGTATATTTATAATATTTGCATAGGGTTTGTCGTTATTTTGGGCGGTGTGGGTGGCGGAGTCGAGCTGTTTTGCAGCCCTCATGGTGTGGAGCTTAGTTAATTTCATTATTTTCGTATTTCTCATGAAGGGTTGTTCCTAATGTTTGTATTTTACCGAGGTCAAAAAGAGATCGAATTAGTGGTCTACTGATTTTGCTCGATTACTTTTATTTTTTTACACGATTTTTCACTATCTGCAAAGACTAAACAGAGTATTGCGACTTTGTGCTTGTTTGTAAATAGAGAATGATCCAAAGAGAACCAATTGTAAAACAGTAAATGCTTGGATAATAATCAATCAAATGGAGAGACAAGCAGGTACGACAGATTACAACAGGGGTAAAGGTCTGCGTTAACTACCGTTCACTATCTGCAAAGAGAGAGTACTACTAAGAGAAAAGAGGGAAGTGGGGGGGGGGCAGCGTTCAAAGCACATCAGCGTGCATAAACACGAAAACGTTTTTACCTATCACGTACTTGACATTTGACAGCTTTTGATATTTGCTATTAAAAAACCATTGAAATTCACAGAAAAAACCATAGGTTATAGTCCATATATAGTTAGGAATTTGCATTTACAAAACCTTGAAAATTCAATGAAAAAACCATTGGTTTTAGGCCATATATAGTTAGGGATTTGCATTTAGAAAACCTTATTTTACTCGCATAAAACCATTGAAATTCCATATATAGTTATAAGCGCTAACTATATATCGCGCACCTGCAATCCACTGCTGATGATGTCACATATTACATCATTCATGACATGGTTAGTGACATCACTGATGACATCACTGATGACATCTCAAATGACATCACTGATGACATCACTGATAACATCTCATTTGACATGACTGATCACATCACTGATGATATCATTCATGTGATAATACCATGAACCTCTTCAGACTCTAATATAACCTTAGATACAATCAGTGTAAACAGACAGTCACAGACTGTCACTCATCCATGGAGTTACTCACACACCTAGTCAGTTATGCCAAAAATCAATCACACCTCCATTTTCTCAACTATACAGTTATACACACCTTACTTATTCAAACATATACTAACACATATTTACTTTACTCTCTTATACAATCTCTGATACATGTTCACAATGATCCATACAGCCACCCACACATTCACTGGCTCTTATGCACAGTTATTTATAGATGTCAACTCTCACATGTACTGTGTTTTACATATGTACTTAATTTGACATGTAGCACTGAGATATCCATTCACTCACTAATACACTCATGCACAGTCAACCGCCCATACAGCTGTTTCCACATGCACTTTTGAATCTATACATATAGTGAATCAACTACTCACACATCTATGTACAGAGTCACACACCTCCCAGCCACCCATACACACACACTCAGTTTCCCATACAAATACTTGGACAACCAATCAATAACCCATACAGTTACTCATATAGCTACTGATCAACATATGCAGCAGTTTGTAGAACAACAGATATAATGATGCACAAATTAAAACAGTTTAGTCACTAACCCATGCACTCAGTGAGACACATTTAATCACTCACTCAATCAGTCAGTCATGCACCTAGTAAATCCTTCATCCAGACACTTATATATCCACTCATTCTTCAATATGTAAAACATATTTTAACTTTACAGAAACATACAGTCACTGAATGTTGTAATCAGTGATGTCATCAGTGATGTCATTTGAGATGTCATCAGTGATGTCATCAGTGATGTCACTAACCATGTCATGAATGATGTAATATGTGACATCATCAGCAGTGGATTGCGGGTGCGCGATATATAGTTAGCGCTTATAACTATATATGGAATTTCAATGGTTTTATGTGAGTAAAATAAGGTTTTCTAAATGCAAATCCCTAACTATATATGGCCTAAAACCAATGGTTTTTTCATTGAATTTTCAAGGTATTGTAAATGCAAATTCCTAACTATATATGGACTATAACCTATGGTTTTTTCTGTGAATATATATATATATATATATATATATATATATATATATATATATATATATATATATATATATCCATCTATATCGCTTTTGCAGGGAGGACAGCCTTTATTCACTCCTTGTGTTATCCCTGCTTACAGAGTAGGCTGTGAACCATACAGACGTCATTTTCTGAACCTATGCCCGAACACGAATTGTGATCACATATTAGTCTCCGGCAGTTGTCAAGCCCCAGTTCACCTGAATTACTGGGAGCAGCTGAACGTAGACTGTTTACTCGACTGTCCTGAGACTCAAGGTCACATCTGGCTTTAGGTGCGATAAACGCATTCTTGGAGGCGCCGTGCCTACACTCCTGGGCACCAAGACAAAAGGGAGTCACCCCTCCTGACCTCCCCAGTAATAAATAGCTAAGCTTTGAACTAATCATGTGTGCCTTATATGGTCCTTTCCTGGAGCTCGAGGGCCAACTGGTGTTTTTCCTTTTATAGTGAATGTATGTGTTGAACTGAAAAGTATATAACCTCATGTTTGAATGCAAGCCAACAGTCTTCTCCACGCACCTGATGGGTGAGGGTTGGAGAGGCTCCTCTATAGAGTATTTTTGCTTAATAAATGATTGAACTTTCTTCACTGCCAACTGACTGATTTATTGGGTAATGGGATTGGGGCTATTGGTAGGTATAGCCTTTTATGTTATTTTTATGGTACTTCAAGGAAGCGCTAAAAAGGGGGACAGGGCTCCTGCAGCGCGGGACGCGCATGGGCATTCCCGGGCCAAGGGCGGGCCCTTCTGCGCCCGTCAGAGGCAGGGAGAGGCTGGATTGGGCCACCCCTCCGAGAAGTTTGGATTCTGCATTTTCTTCTTGGAAACCCTCAACCCGATTGAAGAACTAAGGTACTGTTAAGAGACTGTTAAGAGTCTAGAGAATAACTGGGTTATTTGACTCACAAGGTTATCTAAAAAAATGTGTTTTTTTAAAACAGAAAAACGCAAAGGGGTTGCTGGCACGTTAGATGCCTTTTTAGTAAGGGCGGAGTCACTCTTAACCCACGAAATTCAATTGACTGAGTGGCGTCTTTCCTCTACATTACAGAGACACTTAACAACTGGCCTCTCTTCACCGGTACTGGGGGATAATAACCAGGAGATTTTACCAAACATTACCTTAAGTGCCCTGTCTACCCCTGCCCCTGTCCCACCCTTATCTCCCCCTGAAGCGATCCTAAGCTCTTCAGTGGTCCCAAATAGAGCTACCAGGGCCAGGGCTGCAAACAATGAGTCAGATAAGACTGAATCCCGGTTAGATAAAAAGAAGCGGGGCACTGGGACAAGAAAAACCAACGGCAAGGACAATAATGGCACCTTTTCCCCTTTAAAAACCACTTTGGTTGGGACACAAACAGAAATAAACTTATCTTTTACACCTTTGAATGTAGCCAACATTAAGGAAGTTATGACTGAGTTTCCTGCAGGATTGAATGACCCTGGGTTAGGAGCAGCTGTAACTCAAATGTGCAACCTGATTGAAAAAAACTTATCGAGACTGTGGGATAAAATCAGCCTTTTAGAGTCTACAAAAAAAAAAACTAAGTTGTAACATTGCGGGTGTGCAGTCATCCAGAGTGGAAAGGAAGGTCACAAGGTCACTAATGTATAGTTGCTTATTATCTGCCCATGAGGGGAATTTTGAGAACACAAATAGGAATAGATCCACTCAAAATAACAAGGGAAAAATAGTTTTGATGCACTGTCTGTAAGACCGAATGTGGTAGTCTCCCAGGGCCCACAGAGGGGGCATGTAGTAACTTCAGACATGAGTAATGGAGCGAGTGCTCCTATTGGGCACCTGAGAGCTAAAGAGCCTAATCATACTTTGGCCCCTACTATGGAGACATTGCGACTTCCACCGGCATTATGTTCTCATGTTTTGATTTTGACCGGGATTCCAACATTAAGGGTTGGGCAGAAAGAAAATTGGACTGACATAAGGAACAAAACTGTAGACGGGTTGGCTAGACACAAGAACCTTCATCCTTCTAATAGCGATGAGATTATAATGGTCCGCAGGGTAGGATGGATAGGGCAATCCACTAAGAGTATAAGAGGTAATTGCATAGTGGTCCACTTTCGTAGGCCAAGGGAGGTTCACCATCTTTTACAACATTGTGATGCAACCGTTGACCCTGAGACTGGGATTAGTGCACTTCCCTTGGGATATTCTATAAACCGGAAAGTGGGAACAAAGCTATTAGACTTCCACCGGCCACACAATTTCATAGATACCAAGCATTGTCAGACCTGGATTCCCAGGACTGACAACTACTTGGAACTCGGCAGGGTGAGATAAACGAGTGTGCAGCTGTGGCGATACCTATTAGTGCTTTGATAGGTCCTATAGGGACAGGAACTATAGCTATTGATAATATGGTCCCAGAGGCACTTATTAGTAAACACCAAAGGAATTTGACAGGTAACTTCTATAGTATTCAGAATGAAACTATATGTAGGAATTCTGAAGGACTTACAAAGAGCATTGTTGACCTAAGCAAAGTGTGTGATGGGAAAGATCCAGTAGCCCATAAAAGAAGGAAGATATACTAAATGGCAACTCTGTTAGTAACTTTAGTAATGATTGTGAGGCAGCCCCAACAGTAGAAAATGGAAGTGAGGAGATAAACTGGAACAAATTATGGGAGAATGTAAAATAAAGATAAAATTGACCTCATGGAACATTGCAGGGATTAGGAGAAATCAAAGGGATGTAATATGCCAGGATTATATTGGGCAGAGTGAAATAGTGCTATTCCAAGAAACCTGGGCCATGGAAAACCTTTAGTACTACTGTTATTCTGTTAGTGAGAGGAAGGCCTTTGGGCGGCCTAGCTATTTGGGTGAAAATTACTCTAGGTGCTGACTTTAAGCAAATTGATTCCCTTTCTCAAGACATCTTGGGAATAAAGTTTTAGCACCAGACAAAAGGGAAGTTTACATCTTTAATATGTATAGTGGACCAAATACAGCAAGTAGAGAAGCAGAAGTTATCGAGCATCTGGATCAAATTTTAACTACGATTAACCAGTGTGCTTTGATAATTATTGGGGGTGATTTCAACAGTAAATTTGAACCTGTGGCTGGGTTTGAAAATATTTTTGAAGATGAGGACTTGGTCAATAATGTTCCGTTTTTGGATAGTAACCCAGTAGTATCTTGTACATGTGTTGTAGCACAGCTGTTAAGGCTGGCTTCAGCCCATGGCCTTCGCGCCTGTAATAGGCGATTACCCTTTGATAGCCTTAACTTACCCACATTTACTCGGGGAAGTTCTAAAAGTTACATAGATTATATATTGATATCCATTCCACTTTGGTCCTTGGTACATGATCTAGTAGTCGAAGACCGAACAGAGAGTGATCACTACCCTTTATGTTTGACACTCTCAGCCTCCCTTTTTTACTTAAGTCCCCTAAGGAGATGTGACCCCAGCTATAGTCTTTATCAAATAATCGCAGGGCACTTAAGTGGCCCTCAGTTTTGGGAAATGAAGAGACAATCAAAGAAATGCATGATATTTACATAGAAATAGTCTCACCGCATATTAACCTACCATTAATAGAGATACCAATTATGGATATGCATGATAAGCTGGTAGAGGAACTTGAACCAATAATAAGTAAGGCTCCAAAGCCATCTAAAAAGGGAGTATCTGACTCAGCAAAGCTAGAGAACCCATGGTATAACAAAGATTACCGTAATGCAAAAAAGAGATTTGATTCAGGCAACAAAGGCCAAGGATATGGTAACTTTAAGGGAAAAAAGGATTTGTTATAAGAGGGTACTAGCCCAGGCAAAGAAAAGTTGGGGAGTTAACATCTGGGCTGAGTTGAGAAATTCAGGTAAATGAAACAACCAAGCTACCTTTTGGCGTTTGATATCCAAGGGTAACAAAAAAGGGAAATGTAATAAGGACCTTTTCCTAGATGCAAAAACCTGGGTTACTCATTTCTCACAACTTTATTCAACCACTAATAATGATCTCAACTTTAATTATGAAGAACTTGCCATTAATCCAAGTTATGTCCCTTTGCACTTTACTATAGCGGAAACAAGAGTAGCAATAAATTCAGTAAAAGCAGGGAAGGCACCTGGACCGAATAGGATACCAGGTGACCTATGGAGGCATGAGAAAGAAGTTTGGGCTCCCTACATTAATCTTATGTGTAATGCAGTTGCATCGGGTTCACTGATCCCTGAAACAAGGAGGGGTGCAGAGATTGCAACTATTTTTAAAAAGGGTAACCGTCATGATCTGTCGCACTATCGGGCGATTATTTTAATTGATGTTTTACAAAAGATATATGCATATCAAATTTTAAATAAATTGAGTAACTGGATTGGGGAGAAACATATTTTATCTAAGTATCAAGAAGGCTTTAGAGCCAAAACTAGCACAATCGACCAGGTTTTTTAATTTCTTTGTATTATCTGGAAGTACATTACAGTTAAGAAAGCTCATCTGTATATAGCCTTTTTAGACCTTAAGGCAGCCTTTGATCTCATACCCAGAAATCTCCTGTGGAAATCGTTAAGAGACCAGGGTATCCCAGGGGAAATCCTTGTGCAGATCATTAGACTACACGAGGACAACTTTGCAAGGGGTAAATGGGGGCCAAATGGCGAACTTACTGACTGTACACAAGTAAATAGGGGGTTAGGCAGGGATGCGTGCTGGCCCCTACATTATTTTCGTTGTATGTCGATGACATTCCCAAATACCTCTTGGGCTGCAAAGATGATTCTCCCAAGTTGGGGGGGGGGTGCCAGTACCGGCAATCTTATTTGCTGATGATACAATTTCAATATCACAAACCCCCAAAGGTCTGCAAAGCTTACTTAATACTTTCGAAACTTACTGTGAAACAAAGGGCTTGGAATTTAATTCTACCAAAACCAAATATATGGCAGTTAATCCACATAAATGTTTTAAGAAAAATTTAACTGTCAAAAATGATAAGATAGAATACTTGCTTAATTTGAACTATTTAGGTATTATTTTAGATTCCAAAATGAACTGGAGACCACAATTGGGCAAAAGCAAAACAATATTAATTCAAAATACAGTCCTAATAGCAAGGAAGCATGGGAGCCGCTTGTTTAAAGCTGTTTCGCCTGCACTTGAGTTATACAAATATAGGGCACAATCTGCTAGCCTTTATGGGGCAGAACTGTGGGGTCATGTAGCAAAGAATATCTTTATGGTGCACGAGAACACATTGTTTAGGAAACTGTTAAGTTTGCCACTGCGCACACCACTAACACCAGTAGTAATGGATTTAAATATCCGCCGTACTGACCAGTATGCGATTTTGCGTCCACTATTGTTTTGGGTCGTCTGTGGTCAACAGATGAACTTGTTCATTATAGAGAAGGTTTAGAGAACATTTTTAGAATTAAAAACAATGCAAGGTTGCCGTGGCTGAATCACATTCAGGATTGGTTCTATAAAATAGGATTAAAAAAATTCTGGGAGGTCCCTCAGAGTTTGTCTTTGGGATCAAAAAACTGTTGAAACAGACCTTTTGGGCATGTATCCAAGGTACTTTGTCCCATAGTTCAAAATTAGGTACCTTATCTACAAGATTTCTTGCAATCAAACCCAATGGTAAATGTAAGTCCTTTTTGGATGAAATGCAACACAACTTGCTGAATCCCTTTACCTTAAGTTTCGATACAGCATTTTGCATATTAATGCAAATACTGTGAAATGGGCATGTGGGCGATGGTACTGCAAATGATGGTTGCTGTGATATCTGCCACACTGGTGCAAAAGAGAATGAATTGCATGTGTTGTTCTTTTGCCCAGCCTATATTCATGTTAGGAGGAAATGGATTAAACCCATTTGCCATCTGTTGGGGATTAGATCATGCCATGAGGCGGGAAGAATATTGCAAACAGATACTACACAAGCAATAGCATTGAGTGTAAGCAGATACCTCTTTGGTGTTGATCTTATAAGAAGGAAAATAGGACTGAAACTCTAGGTATCTTTAAGTACATTTGTATGTTAATGAACTCACATATAGATTTGCACTAGAGGGACCATGTCCCACTATGTAAAATTTTAGATGGCCTTCATGGAACCTTGTATACTTTTGAAAGAGTTAACAATGCCTTACTAGAAAAAGTGCTCCCCAGACAAATTTGTGATTTTAAATACCACTGAAATCGTTGTTTTATTGTAAATGCATTGTAAAATTTATGTTTCTGACAGAATTTTAATCATATTTAAAGTTTTTTAAATTCTAAGAAAGGCCTTACATTGGGACATTGACTCCCAAAGGAATTGTGCACTTTTGAGTGGAATACCCTTTGAAATACTGATGTATGATGTTTTTTACATTGAATGTAATCTTTTATGATTTTTTAAATTGAAATAAAGATCATTGAAATTAAAATTGCATGCAGACAAAACAAAACATCTGATAGCGTACTCACATTGGGCCTAAAATCTGCCTGCTAATCTGAGAGTATACTGTCATCCCTAATCTACTCCAATATATGAGCCAAATCCTGTTAACAAAAAATTAATTGTAGAGAGTCTATCACGAAATCAGGCCTATAATTGACAAGGTTTGCAGGGTCCCCTTTTTTTGTAGATGGTAATATTTTATAACCTATGCATCACTCTCGGTAGTGATATATTTGTGAAAATAAAGCTATTCAAAACGTGCCATCCAAAATTGGAGCTGGATACAAAAATCGAGAATTTGTTTATGACCATTGAGACAGCCAGCAATTGTTTTCCAAAATGACAAAGGGGCCGATTAAGATTCGGCCCATAAAGGCTTCGTCTGACAGTCAGAGCTGTCCTGGTTTCATTGTAATGGGCTGCTCTGTTTACTTTCTGACAGATGTATTATGATGCTAGCGGTCCGAAAGTAAATCGTTAGGCCATTCCGGCTGACTTATGATGGGCTCATGGGACCCACCGGAGACGGCTCTTAATCCCATAGGGCGTGCCTTTCCGCCCTTGGGATTACAATGCATGGTTTCAGGCATGGTTTCCATGCCAGCCTGTCTGACATGGAAACCATGTCGGAAAGCATGTTCGGGGGCGCCAGCAGGGCTGCCTTGTTTGTGCGGCCCCCATTTTGGAGGCCAAGGGGCCACCTACGGTGTCCCTCTGTTGATCTCTGCACTTTGGGCAGTAGGGGTTGCATAGAGACTCGTAGTTGACTGTTACACTTAATCACTTCTAGTGCCTCTGTGTTTTATCACCCAATACCATCTAATTGTTCTAAGAATGGTGGTGTATGAAAGGGAACCTCTGTCTGCATTACCATAAGATGCCTGAGCTGAGGGTACTTCACCCCTTAGCAGCATACATAGAGCATTATGGTCAATATCTGAGTGCTCGACTATATCCATATCCGCAATTTCTGACCAGAGCTTTACGTCTGCCAAAAAGTAGACAATTCTGCTACTATGTCATACCCTCTTAAAAACCCATTTGCCTTGGCAATCCGAGTGACATCTACCATTAGTGGCACTAAGATCACCGTTTAATGTCATGGCCAGCAAGTTACCCGCCTTTGCTGTCCACCTAAGTGTTGGTAGATCTAACAAGGGAATACCCCATTGGTTATCCTGATCTTGCAAGTGGAGAGGCTGCCAATGGTTCATAAGTGGCATTTAAATCCGCTGCCACCAAAAGCCTATCCTTGTCCGGGTTCTCAGGGAGAGCTTGTTCTAAAATACTAAATACGTTAACATTCTTCTTGCTATTCTCCACTCTATTGTAGATTCTTAATATCAACCCAGATGGAAGCACCAGTCTAACTGCCAAAATATCACAAGAAGCTACAGGCACTTGAGATATTCTGCATTGAAGTAATGTTTTAATCCATGTGCACAACTCCCTTGAGTCTACCCCTAGCAGATTTGATTGCATTCACACAGAAGGATGTATACTCACTCTTATGAATGGGGGTTGTGCACCACATCACTTGAAAGAGACAGATGTCAAATGTGTCAATAAAATAACCCCACTCATACTCCTCCAATAACATGGTCAACCCTGCTACATTCCATGCCGATATATTGATGGGAGTATCCTGGGATTGTAAAAGTCCAACAAAAGATAGAGGGGCTGATTGCCCAACAGGACTGCCCCCATTGCTCACAGCCGGAGTCAAAATCTCTGAATACAAGGTCTGACCCAACAGTCCAGCAGCTGAGATTACTACGTTTGTCCCCAACTCAAGGGTTGAGGGATAACCAGCATTTGAGCTGGTGGAGGATGTATCAGCTCTTCCTGCCCAAAAGTCCTAACAACTGCATTAATTCAGGGAAGGTAACAGTCATCTCGCTATTGCATTTGTCCTGCCCAGTCTTGACTCCTGTATGTTATAACACTCTAAGCATAGCTGGATCACTGAACATAATTTGGATCTGTAAGTTTGAAATAGAGATAGTGCAACCTTTAAACTGTCATGAGAACATCCACCAAATAATTGTTAACAAAGGAAATATGCAGTTTATCATTGCAGTGATCAGTGGTACACAACCTTTCCAACCCTATAATGTAATTCCTAAATAATGTGTAACATTGTCTTGTCACTCCGAACTAATATATTACCTTCAAAGTTCCAAAAGACCAAGGCAGCAGACCAGGTCAAGCACTACGGATCCTATCCTTCTAAATTTTGGATGGTGCAAACTTCTTCCTACACCTGCTACCAATAGGTGTATAAATCAGAGATACACAAACATGAGATGGAAGGTGCACACAATTAGAGTCCAAAAGAAAGTGGTGTATTTTATATCTTCTTCTTTATTTAACAGTATTCATCAGATACAGGCACAGCCAACGCGTTTCGTTCCATTTGCCTTGTGGAACTTCGTCAGGGCGAATCAATTCAGTTTGAAGCTGTCAACCTATTCGGACAGAACCGTGTGGATCAAACAGCGGATGACAGTTGTTGGTCAGAGGCATATGACCTTCATATATTATAAGGCGGTGTTCACACTCGGTGCGAGTGAGTCATTCCAGTAGGTGTCCCAACGTTATGTTCAATAATTTTCAGAGTTTGGCAGATTTCAGGGACTCGATACAATGGTATTTTGAAGTTGAGCATATGCCCACCGGGGAGTCTAGTGGTTCCCAGGGGAAATTTCCTATTGTCCTCGTAATTTTATTCTCCGGAAAGGGCATAGAGTGAAGGCGTAGAAGACACCGGTCTGCAGTGTGGCGCGGTGTTCGTGGCAATAACCACCGAGCACCTGTAGTCGGGTGCTCGGGTTCAGTAATCTTGCTCGTAGCGGCGTCCCGGGACACCTACTGGGCTGACTCACTCGCACCGAGTGTGAACACCGCCTTATAATATATGAAGGTCATATGCCTCTGACCAACAACTGTCATCCTCTGTTTGATCCACACGGTTCTGTCCGAATAGGTTGACAGCTTCAAACTGAATTGATTCGCCCTGACGAAGTTCCACAAGGCAAATGGAATGAAACGAGTTGGCTGTGCCTGTATCTGATGAATACTGTTAAATAAAGAAGAAGATATAAAATACACCACTTTCTTTTGGACTCTAATTGTGTGCACCTTCCATCTCATGTTTGTATATCTCTAATATATAACCTTGTTAATCAAGGTATCTAAGTCTTCCCTAAACCCAGAGGCTAACTTGTGGACCCTATTAAGGAATATCATAGCTGACTGGTCCCCTTCAGTACCCGGAGTGTAAATACCATCTTGAACTTTCCCTCTTGGCCGACACCTCCCTACTACAGCAGAATGGTGAGTACAAACATACGGTAGGCATTGCTGCAGCCAAGACAATGTGACTGGTTCCCATTCAAGTGGACTCAGTCTTAAAGAAGAAGATTGTGACCACCCTTTCTTAGCTGCTAAACACAACCTATTTTCCACTATAGACCAGGGTGGAGTTGGCTGGGGAGCAATATTAATATTATATGAGAGCAGCTGAGCCAGGGCGTGGAGTGATGGGCTCCCTATTACTTGAGCAGAGCCCTAGGGGCCCCTACGGGATGGACATCTGGTCAATTTGCTTTTTTTCCTCAAGACTCTCAATCGTCTTCTGGAGTGTTTTAATCTGGTACCTTATGTCCCCAATAATCCACATCATATTTCGCAGCATTGCAATCATCTCTGGGTTTTATACGGCCCTGACCAGCTGTTTGTAGATTTTCTTTGCAACTTTGTTTTCCTCTATAGGAGGGCCTAATATCGATTGCTATGTTCAATAGGTAGTTGGGTGGGTATTAAATGTGACTAAACAGGGCTTGTGCTGGATTGGGACCCATGCAAGTAATTATGGAAAGCCAGAACGGGGCATTGTAGGTGTTTAGATTGAGCTTTTTCCCTTTGGGAGCCCTGGGACCACCCTCCAGAGCTTTCCATTTTTCCATTTCAAAACAAGGGTATAAACAGGGGAAAAGAAGCACAAAAAAGAAAGGTTATAGGGGTAAGCAACTTTTTCCAAATCTTACCACTTAGTAAAAAAAAAGAATACAATGAAAGCATTAAAACCTGGCAGTAAATAACTAATGGGTAGTGTCTGAGCTATATTACCTTTTAGTGACAATGGGTGCAGGATCTCGCCTTGGCCCCTCATCCTGGGGCAGATGATTTATGGGACAATGAGTTCTTCCAGCAGAGCAGCAGACAAAAAGACGGGCATCCTGCGCCGCGGGAGAAGTGGAGTTCTTAAGAGCACGAGCAACGTGGCGATTACTCCTCCTCCTGGTACAGATGATTTATAAGATAATTAGTCCCTCCATCAGAGCAGAACAGCAGAGCAGCAACAAAACCGGCATCTCTACTAGAGAATAAACCAACATTTCACCAATCACCAGATAACATAAAATAAAATCTGCTGTGAAGGTGCTGTGCAACAATGAACAACCAACAACAATGTTCGAGGCCTGATGTTGCTTAAGGATTTGGAGCAAGATGCTTCTTGTCATGGTTAGTGAGAAGGAGCCTCTGTAATTTGAACTGCAGAACGCTCCCTATTTCGATAGTCCCAAAGGTTTGTAAAGCAGCACAAGGAGAAAAACCAACAAAATAACAAAATAGAAAATAAAGCCCCACCCTCGCTTGGTGTCAAAATACAAATTTGTAATCACTTAGTTGATGACACATTATCTTTCCCGCAATCCTCTCAACAAAAACCTACAGAGCAACTGAGGCCGGCGCACCTCTCTACAGGAGTAAGCATCTATCTCTGGGAGTTGATGTGGGTGAAAGAAGGCTTATACACTTGCCCCTAAGTCCCATTTCCAACTAAATGTACCAGTTAAAAAAATTCTTGCGGGATCCCCCCCTTGGGTCTTTAACACCTTAACCCCGGAGTTAAGGTGTGTCCGCGGCTGTGCATGCTGATGCTGTGTGCTTCCAGAAGCAGGCACAGTTCTAGAGGTGAGCAGGAAGTGGGCTGTGAGGAGACATGCACAGGCTGCTAAGGTCCTGGCGCTCTGGCTGCGCAGCCTCGGTGCTGCGGATGAGCCGGCCTTGAGTAGAGCGTTCAGTGGCTGTCTCTACTTCCTGGGAAGGACTTGTTTCTAAGAATAATACTTGGTGAGCATTTGGGCTAGCGTTTTTATTGGCAGAAGTGTGGGTACAGAGGGTGTTAGAAATGTTATTGGTCTTCACACGTTCCTTAATATTCCTTTACAGAAATATGACAAAAATCTGTTATTTAGCAAAAGTTTGGTGTTTGAAGGTCATACATGATAAGAAAAGGTATTGGGATCCCTGCAGGTTACACCACCCCAGACCATCCTAAGCGCCATTTTCAGTCAGTCAGTCAGTCAATTATCTTTATTCGATTATTAAAAATCATAAAAGAACGAGCATAATTACATAGCAATAATTCATCAGAGCACAAGTTAATACATAATCATGACGGATAATCAGTGTTCATTTTCATAAATATCTGGGTCTGGCAAATTTTACTGGGCGCCGACTGAGCTCAAGCATAAATACCACATCTAGAAACATCACCAGAATTGGTCATTTTGCAAAGAAGGCAAAAGCTTGATGGTTTTTAGGATCTTTTTAGGCTCAGGGAACCTTTATGTTCATGGGCAATGGCATATTTGCACAAGTGGGATGCTATTGTTATCGGCAGAAGTGTAGGAACACTGTGTGAGAGAACATTTGAGGCTACCTACAGATTCTATTAGCACGGTCAGTTTTCACTTGTTTTGCTGTGCAATGTTAGTGTCCACAGCATGCTGCGTAATACAGCAAAATAAGAAATCAAACCCAGGACTCATTGGTAGCATTTCCCTTGATTGATAAGTTTGAAACTATTTCTGGTGTTTCTAATAGAAACATTCATTTTTCCAGTACTGTGGATGACCTGTTGCAGTCCAACGCACTGTGAAAGTATGTGGTGCGTGTCAACGGGTTGTTGTTTGCCTTAAAGCAATTAAAATACACCAATCCCATCTAGCCAAGAAGAATTGACAACAAGCTGCAGGGATAAGATGGCCTCATTGCAGTTAACTATTTATTTCATGGTGGTAGTGGACATCTCCAGTTCCAGAAGGACTTCAGAATGTGGTCAAAGAAAGGTTTTAGGTACTGATAATGGCCATGCACTGCTAATAGAAAGTTTTTGTTGCCATACCTGCCCTATGGAGAAGAGGGCTAGAGAGAGAATAATAAATATTAAGTCATACAGAGAAAATAGAAGATTGAGGGAAGAGGTTCTAGAAAAGGAGAGATGATTGAGAGAATGGAAGAGAATAAGTAGGAATAGCAAGAGAGAGAGAGAACAGGAGAGACAGGAATGGGAAGATAGATACAGCAGCAAACAGTAAGGGATAATGGGGAACGATTGAGAGAATGACCAGTTGGGACAGAGATTAGGAGATGGGGAGACAAAATAGAAAGTAAGAGAGGTCCCAAAGCAACAAAATGAGAGCTGGGTACACATGGAGAAAAGGTGCTTGCGATTTTAAGTGGAATTGTTAGCTTATCATGGTTTAGCCAATACACCTGGCCCACTATAATTTCAATTTACAATTTTGCACTCTATTTTCGAAAAGGTTTTTAGTGTAATATACAAAAATCAACTTGCATAGTGGTCTCTAAAATTCTAATAACGTTTAACCATTATTACTTTATTCACATTGCTTTTTGAAAATTGTTTAGCAATGGCATTCTCTTGTTATTTGTTACTATAACCTTTTGGTGAGAAGTGCTGACACCTTCACTTTTAAAGAATATCAGCAATGTCTACATTTGCTGGTATAGTCACTGGAAAGTCCAACCTATTTCTGGAGAAGTCCAAGTTGCATTAAGGAGGCGATTTGGCATTCTAGTGTACATTTAAATTTGACAGTTTCCTAACTGCTTCTACAATTGTAGTAATACTGATCAATCCCTATGCAAGTAAATAGTTTCCATTTCTAATACACATGGCAGGCGTCCATGCTTTCTACAATCATCTCTCATACAAGTGCATGTTTGTCCAAGCAATGGTAGCTACTTGTGAAAGAGTGGAGAATGCCCATAAATCCAGAAGGGGAGGACCATGTAGCATCCAAATAGGAGGTAACATTAATTGGTGAATAGTACCCTAGATGAAAACCGTGAAACCGTCACTCAGAGCCTTAGAGGCAGTGCTGCTGACTACCCATCTAAGGCTCCTCGAACTGTAGATTAAAGTAGCATCTTTAGCAAGGGCACATGCCTCAAATAGATCCATCCCAGGCTCACACAATCACATATCCTTTATCATTCCTACCTGTCTTGCTGGTCTGTGTCTAACGACGGTCACCTTTCACACAACCTACCTGAAACTATGAAGGTGTATGCCAATCTTGGTGCCTGCTTCAAGACCATGCAGTTTTTACTGGTGCTTTTTATTAAGTGTGATTAAACTATTCAGATTTTTCCACAAATCTATGGGGAAATTCATTGTTGGATACTCCCGAACTCACCTGTAAATTATATTTAAATTCTACTTAGTATTCACCAAAAATGCATACTGTTTGCCAGTAATTCCCTAAAATATTCTTGAAGTATGTGCTCAAAGCTCTCTGTAAGTTATTTTAAAATAGTGGCAAGTTAAATTAGAACTACACTTATGAAGTTGAATGGAATTTGGAATCTGCCTCACAATTTTATTTTTTTGAGTTTGGAAGGTTTCTCAGGTACAGTGATGGTTGAAAGGATCAGCTCTTGGACTATTGCTTCTTGCAGATAAGTTACAAGTATTTTATCTGCTGTGGCATCATTTTTTGCAGTCTGTATAATTTCCTGAATGAATGAATGAAAGGAGACTTGTACCGTGCAACTCAGCCCAAGGGCATCAAGGTGCCAATAAGGTCATACAGTCTAAAATTCTCCTAGTGCACAATTACTGGTAAGCCTCTATAAAAAAACACGTTTTTAATGCTTTACGGAAAAGCGCAAGAGAAGGTTGTCCTGCCAGTTCAGGGGGAAGGGAATTCCAGAGCCTGGGCACCAGGGTAGAGAAGGCTCTACCTCCCCACCTTGCTTTCCCAAATCTAGGAACTGAAAGAAGATTTTTGTTAGATGAGCGGAAAGCTCTGCTGGGGGAGTAAGAGTGTAGGAGGGACCTGATACCCTCTGGGCCAGAGCCATACACAGCCCCATGAGCAAGACAAAGGATCTTTAAAGAGATCCTAGACTGGATAGGCAGCCAATGCAGGTTCTTCCTGGCCAAAGAAGCTGAAGAAAGTCTAGGAAGATTGAAGACCATCTTGGCCGCCGCATTTTGCACTATCTGCAGGCGCTGGATGAGGCTCTTATTAGTACCTAAATAGAGCGCATTGCAGTAATCCAGTCTCGAAGAGACGAGTGCCACGGTGACTTGCTTCCGGGCATCAGGGGAGAGATAGTGGGCGATCTTTCTGAGGATCCTGATGATACTACATCAGGTGGAAACAGTTCTACTAACCTGACGGTCAGAGGAGAGTGAGGTATCTATCAGTACCCCCAGACTCCTGGCGGATTGAGGGGGAAGGGGACAATCCCCAAGGGACGCAGGCCACCATTCGCTCGACCAGAGGTCCTGGTTGCCCCCAGAGATCAAGACCTCTGTCATCTCTCCGTTTAACTTCAGGAAGTTCTGGATTCTCCATTGGGATACTGCCTTCATGCAGTTCCTGAAGTTCAGGGCAGAGTCACTCACCGACCATAATTTGGGTGTCGTTGGCATATGACAGCACCTCAAACCCAAAAGATCTCACTACCCTGGCAAGTGGGGCCACATAGATGTTAAAGAATGTGGGACTTAAAGAGGATCCCTGGGGGTCCCCACACTGCACAGGTTTGGAGGGAGAGAGGAATTTGCCCAACTTCACCATTTGTTCTCTTTGATTAAGGAGAGAGGCCAAGAGGCTCAGAGCTGGGCCTCCGACTCCTATTTCCCTGACTCGTGAGACCAGGAGAGAAGGAGACAGGGAGTCGAAGGCCGCCGTAAGGTCGAGCAGTACCAGAAGAGTGGTATGGCCCTTATCGACCTTCGAGCGGATGTTATTAATGACCACAGTGAGGGCAGATACGGTACTATGGGCACTTCGAAAGCCATGTTGTGATGTGTCTATCAAGCTGGAGTCATCCAAGAAGGAGCTTAGGTGACGGTTAAGATGCGATTCAAACATTTTTGCAGGGGAAGGTAGCTAAAAAATAGGTCAAAAGTTTTTCAAAACCCCAGGGTCCAAAGTGGCCTTATTCAGGACAGGTTTAACGAACACCATCTTCCATGAGAGAGGGAAGATTCCCTCCGTAATTGCTAAATTCATCACCTCTAAAAGGGGAGGAATAGCCACTTCCCTACAGGCCTTAAAGACCTTAAGTGGGCAAGGGTCCAGAGGGGAGCCAGATTTGGTGTTGTCGAGGAGCTGGTTAATCCCCTCCAAGGTAAGGAGAGGGAAATTAAGGAGGCTAGCGCAGGGTCCATTCGCCCGACATCCAGCTGTGGGAGTGGCAGGGGAGGATGGAGAACCCAGCTCTAGGTTGAGGGATTCAAGGGAGTTATAGATATCTGCAATTTTAGTATGGAAGAAAATCGAGATTCTATCACAGAGCTCCTGGGTTTCCACTATGGGATCCACAGCCTGAGGGGCGGAGAGGGAGTCTATAATCTTAAACAGGTCTCTGGAAGAGTTCAGGGAGGCAGTCAGGTTATCAAAATGAGCCCTCTTTTCCTCAATTATTGCCAGCTTGTATTCTTTAAGGAGACTTTTATGTTGTTCTTTCTCTTTGGGATCAAGATGAGCCCGCCAGAGCCTCTCCTGTTTTCTGCATCCCTGCCATAGCAACCTGAGCCTATCTGAAAAAACCAGGGTGCTGACGTCCTCTTTCTAGCAGAGTAGTGCTGTTTGGCAGGGGCCAAGATGTCCACGGCCCCCGAAATGGTGTTTGAAAATTCAAGAGCAGCGTAGTTAGTATCCCTCAATGTGAAAGGCCAGTATCTGTTCATAAATGGACATCAAGGTCATCATTGATTTGTGTGTAGTAAAATAAAGAGAGATTTTAGTAAAAGATTTGTAGTGTGGAGACCATAGATACTAAAGATGTTCAGGATGCATTGCTATATTCCTTTATTACAAATGGAGAAACATGCTCCCATAGCAATACATTTGAAATAGTTCACTAGTATTCTAGCAGTTGTAAATAATATTTCAATTATGAACCAATTTACCTGACTCTACTTGCTTGCAACTATCTGAAGCAAACGCAGAACCTGATCAGGAGGACGAGCCTTCTCTTACATCACTCCTTAAGCATTAAATGACCCCCCTCTCCACATCAGAGCCTCCTCCTTCTCTATTCTTGAATTCGGCAAGAAGCAGAAGATTTGGCTTTAAAATTAACCAACCTACCACAGGTAGGGTAAGGCTCACACACCTATTCAGCACCAGGATACTCTCACAGGTGATACTGCACTTTACAAATATGCAGAACATACAGTCTTGCAGGTCCCTCTTGTATATAAAGATCAGACATTCCACCCGTACACTGAGAGCCATCTTTAGCAAACATGTGTTCATCTAATGAAGTAAAATATACATTTGTGAATAATACTCTTCCTCTTTCTTTAATTCTAACATGTTTCCTCTAATTCATTGTTAAAAATCATACTAATGTATACTACAGTCTCCAGAGACACACTACTTTATCCACAATTTTTTCACTTGATTTATGTCTGATAAAGTAGGGAGATAATATCTAGCACCATTAAGGCATGGCTCAAAGAGGAAAAGTATCCACAGAATTTTGACTTTGTGCATGGAGCTTCTGGCATGCAGAGGAAAATATTTTGATTATGATTCAAATGAGCAAGACTTTTCAGACTATTAATTATTCATCAACATAGGAATACATCTATCATGTCTAAGTGCAACTGTAACACAAAGTGAACTACATAAATCCTTGCACATCTTTATGTTGTCAGCAATAATCGTTCCCTAACCATAACTGTAATGGATGTAGCCATGCTTTCTCACTCATGCCAACTATGCCTAAATAAATGCCTATTTATAGCAGTTAAAGCTACTCTTTCACATCTTGACTCTCAAGACAAAGTTTGGATTATAGTGCTTAACTGACAAAGATGGCATTCCTATTACAACAAAAGTTCTCCCTCTTCCTTTCTGCTGATATAATTTTCTGGCACCTGTGAACTATCTCTGTTTCTCGAAACCAAGAGCCTAATTTTTATGTTGGTTGGTAATCCTCCGACCGCTCGTTCGAAGCTTACCAACCGACATGGAAGGTTTACAATCCGACCGTGGGAACACAATGTAGGCAGTTGGAGTTTAAACTGGCCGGTCAATCGGTCTTAGTTCTGACAGGCTCAATGAGGCCCTCGACAAAATTCAGAAACCATCCACAGTCCCTTAAGGATGGTGTTTCGGGCATCAGGATTATGATGTTCGTTTCTGACAGCCTTTTCATGTCGGCATTTCTGACATGAAAAGGCTGTCAGAAAGTGACTTTTGGATCCCCTAGCATGGCCCCCATCCCTCTGAGCCCTACAGTTATGGCCGTGAGGTGCCTCCCATACATGCAGGGATTTGCACAAATTCCCCTTATTTAATGGGAGCTTGTGCTGTGGGTGGTTTCCACCCTCTGTGCAAGCTCCTATTGAGAATTGGGAGTTGAAAGAATCAGCCATTGCCATTGCACCATGTGCAGTTGCATCATAATAAGGTTTGCAGAACTGCTGACCCATGGTCGGGTGGTTCTCACACAGAAACAATGTTGTCCGCCTGACATGGTAGTGAGAGCTCATGTGTCTCCCATATGAAATATGTTTGTAAAATTCTATATTGAGCCTTGTCTTTTCTTAGCAGCTTTCACTGTCTGTGATTGCTGATGGTCTCCCTGGTCGACCTGTTATGTAATTCACAGATACATAAATATATGTTTTTGTGAATGTACATTTTAAGACATCTATTGGACTGAACACAAAGTTTCTTAGAAACTGCAACAACACTATTGTACATATTGCAATACAGACTACAGACAACATGTCAAACAGGACACACACAATAGATACTATATTATGCCTCCAACTACACAATGGCCAAAGTAACACTTAAGAAGGTTTTATGTTACACCCAGTCTTACTCCCAGTGATATTGTAAGTTATTCACCTTGTTGAGCATACCTACCTTTACTAACACACAAAGCTAACATATATGAAAGATATCTAGTCGGCAGTGGTACTGACATTTCATCACTACTAAGACCTGTGGAAATATTTCTAATGCAAAACCATTAGGTACACCATAGTTACTGGTTGTCCCCACCAAAGCACTCCAGCCCTGCATGCTTCCATAAATTTGTAGAGCAACCACTTATATCTGTACAGTAACCATCATTTAATCATTTGGATACTAATAACTGCATATTACACACTATTTATCCTGACTGACCCTGTTTCATTTAAAAAATACCATTAAGCAGAAATGTGCAGCATGTTGTCATAGACCTCATCACAGTGGACCCCCCACTCCTTTTGGCTGTGATTAGCCATAGTTCGGGCAACATTCTATTCAGAAGCGAGTTTATATATTTGGAAACAAAGGAGGGCTTGGGCCAGAGGTGTAGCTGTCCAGCTACCTGTGAATATGTGATTGGAGGCAGTATCCACAGGACGGGTGGTGGTTTTGGAGTAGAAGAGATGGGCTAAATCTTTGCAGCTGCTTTCTCTTATAATTATATATGTACTATAGTGGATATTTAGTTTTTAGGCCATTTTTAGTATGTGTAGTAAGGATACATGTGGAATGTGATAATAAGATAAATTGACTTAGCGAGAGAGATACTTTATTCGGTTATAAATAACCATCGAAATGTACTCAAACTAAAATACAATAGTACAACCACACCATTTATAATACAATCAAAAACACATTTAAAAATATATATTTAAAAAGTAACAGGAATTATCTCAAATATCTGCGATCATCATTTCTTTAAAGCAAAGTAGAGAACATCATAACCACCTTATACAATTTCATAAACAATGTACCACTAAGAGCATTATCTAGCAGAGTGATAGGTCAATAGAGTGACCGTGCCTAGTACAAACAGATCTAATATACACAAACTTGATTGTTAAAATATATTTTCATAAAGAACAATGGGAGACATATCCAAAGACAGTATGCCATTATAAATTGTTTTCCTGACCTGAGCAGAGTTCTAAAAATGTACCATCTATAATCCACCAGTCATTTCATGAGCAACATACTCATGAAAAACACTAAAACAGTACGATAAAACCAGAAAGTGACCACGCATAGAGCAATAGATACTGGTGTGCAAAGAGCAATCTAATTAAAAAGGCATAGGCATATTCAATTAACACAATTCGTTTTAAAAATGTTGTTCTCCTGAACCAAACAGCTCATAAAAATGTGCAGACTGTATATACTATTTTCGTCGATGTATCACTTTTTAGTATTCTATTATATATTAGATTGCCAGGAGCCCCCATTTTCAACAACACTTGCCATCGTTTTTGACGTGGGATTAGATAGAACGCTGCCCTAAAGTCAATAAAAGTCACATAACGTTTTCGGTTTTGTAAAAAACTATATTTCCAAAATAAAATAGCAAACCTAAAAATCTGGTCTTTTGTACTGATCTTCGCTCTAAAACCAGCCTGAAATGGAGAAAAGATTTAATTTATATTCACCCAATCGAGGAGTCTCTCCAAAATCTGGTTAGCGAAAACATTTTGGGCATTGTCATAAGGCTTATAGGTCTGTAGTTGATGATTAACTTGCATCGCCTTTTTTATAAATTATTACAATTTCAGCCCCAAGCCATGAATCCACTGCAGTGCCCCTGACTGCTATTTCTCTCTCCAACCCTCTATGTGTGTATAATTGCATTAGAGAATTCATTTAGGTATGCGGATGAGATCAAGGGTTCAGATTTGTATGAGTTTCTGGGGATTTTATCCGGGCTAGGAGCTTTAGCAGGATTTATGGATTCAATCGCTCTAGTCAAGACTAAAGACGACCAGGTTATAAAAGAATCAGAATGATCGATACTACTACTTAAGTCATACAAATCTGCGGTGGGATAAAGGGTAGAAAAATGTGTCACCCATTTGCCAGGTAAGATGTCATAGTAATATGGCTAGGACGTATTTGCCTTCTTGTGGGCCATAAGGCACCAGAATAATCTGATGTCATTAATTTTACTAGCATCCAGAATTTCCTGCCATAATTTGTCATCCCAACTCCTCTTTGCCTCTATCAGAGCTAGCTAATAGGTGGTTCTTGATTCACTGATCCTAGAAGGATTGCCCTCAATGACACCTGTTCTAAGCACTGCCTTTGATGTCTTGCATGCTTCATTGAATCATTTTGCTTCCTTAGCAGGGTTAATTTTCAAAATAGGAATATCCTCATAAAAAACCCTTCTCAGCTCATCAAACAAGCCAGTATGTATATTTAGGATAGGGATTTCATTCTCACTGAGCCCCACGTATTCCTCCAAGTACATTACAACAAGTCTGTAGATCTGCATATGTCATTTTTGATTTAACGTTACTTTTGGGCTTATTTGTCGTAACATGAGCTGGTACTATAGTTGTGCAAAAATTATTTTCTTGTCTCAGAATCACCCATCAGAGTCACTTCTAGGGAGCTGTGGTCACTATTTAATTACGTTACCACTGTCATATCAGCCAAGAGTGGCTATAGTCTCAGATCAAGAAGGGCATTATCAATAACTTTGGTGAAATCCCCTCTTTTAAATGTTGCTGGTCTGTTAGGCTCAGATTTGAAGTAATCAGGGTTCCCAAGGCCTACATGCTCCGAAGATAACCCACTTACACTCAAGAACTGTTGGCTCGGAAACTGTAAAAGGCAAAGAACAAGTTTATTAAGACCCCATGGGGTGGTGGTACACTCAAACAGCACCCTTCGGTAATGCAAGAGGTATCACACCGAACACCGGTGTGACCCCGATTTATATACAGTTTTGGGGCAATAAAAGATAGGCGGCACAAGTGAGAACACATTTCAGAGACATAAATGGTCATGTTTTGGAACACCGCCAGCTTATTGGAGGGGGCACAACTCCACTGGTCAGTTTGGCACACATTCCTAAAGGCTTACTGGTCAATTGGGACTGCGCATGTGCAAGCTTGACCAGTACTAAAAATAGCCTGTTGCTGGGCAGACTGAAGTGGTCAGTGAAACGGACAATGGACTAAAGGGCACGCCGGCCACGAGGCCGCTTATGATCTAAGATGGCCGCTGCAGTATTCAAAATGGCATTCTCGTTTTCAGCCAAGTTAAGGAGGACAACGTGTAGTTTCAGCTAATCGCTAACGCGGCCATGCCAATTACGACAGACGGCCCTTTTAGCGTTTAGCTGAATCTACCTCATAATGAACATAATCAGGATGTTCGTCCTCGATGTCAATTAACATTATTTGAGTTACCTCTTTATGAAGCATCACTTTGTCATGGGCAAGAGCTCGTCGTGATGGTATGCAAACTGATAGGCACATAGAACATAAGGCTGGGCCACATTGAATACATAGGCACATAAAAAACATTGCTCCCACAATTATACATAGAATTGTCAACAGTTTCCAGCCCCAAGTAGCAAGCATGGACCAGAACCATCCTGAAAGTGTCCAAGTTCCATTGTCCGGATGTATCTCAGCTGCGATCTTGTGGAGCTTAGATATCGCATCATAAACAGATGGAGAATTGTCTGGAATGTATACACAACAGCTGCTTCCGATAATTCTACATGCCCCCCCACGATCAGCCAAAACTACGTCCAACACCATCCTGTTTTGAAGCGTAACGATCCTAGAAATCTGTAGTTCCTCGGTAATGTTTCCCAGGGCAATGGCAGTGTCATTCGCTACAGCCTCAACAACACGTGTCAGTCGTCTTATTTTCCGGCTGTTCAGTGCAGCCCCCACAAAGGAGAATAGTCCCAAATTAAAGTCCACATACTGTTGCAAAGCAGTGTCGGTCTGGTCGATGTCATCCAGAACAACAGTTCGCTTAACCCTATTCAAGACGAAATCATGGTATAACGTGTAATCATTGTGATACATTGGTGGGGCAATGAATACAGGAGGTAGTACAAACGATACATAGCATGTGCCCAACCACCCCAATGGAAGCTGATGGTAACCCTTCGTTCCACAAATAAAATACGTATTCCGTGATGCAAGAAATGAGATGCCATTCGGGCTATCAAAAGTGAGAGTAGTATTACATTCGCTTTTCCCCACTGCAATCGAACCCTTATTTCTGATACATAAATCGGCTTTTGTGGCAATGACATTAATGACATGTGCACTTGATACATTAATATTCCTCTGGTTGCTGTACACACGCGGGGCAGACACGTTATCGGGCCTGTACTCTTCCCATTCAAATCGAGTACCCTCAGCCCGTGGAAACCCATCCTTGTCATGGGAACATACTTTATTCAAACGGAAAAGCACCCCCCCTTTGGTTGGCCATCTCAAAGTAAAGAGGAGGGTGTACCAGGCGTTGCATGATCCATTATGTGAAAACGGGAGTGGAATAAGTGGGGTGCCCCCTCTCTTTTGGTGCCCCGGCAACATCCCACACACCCAACAGTTTGAGGTATTGGTCATGTTATGTGTGTGGTGAAGAATCTGAATGAAACTGTTATTTAGATACGTTTGCCTATGACGTTCTTCATGAAAGGGTAATGTAAAATGAAAATGTTCAGACGGAGCCGGGGTAGTCGGCAGCAAATGTTCACGTACAGGCACCACAAGTTCAACTACCCAGGCTATAACAGCTATCACTACAATAGTCAGGACAAAAAGAAAGGCACCCAATACTTTTTTATCTCGTGATGTTGTTGATGCCATAGTTCAGAAATGTTCGTGCAAAATCTCAAATAGCACAAATTGTTCACAAAGTCTCAGATACACGTGCGTGTATACCTAAAAAAGAAAAATACGGTGCTGAACTCCGAGGTAGCCGTTGTTTTCTTCTCCGGGCCAAGACGGGTGTCGCTACACTGGCAGAACTGATCCCCCCCCTTGGAATTCCCGGTTTCCGTTTCACAAACCTGGAGCGGTAACCAACCAGTCATAAAAACAAAAATCTTCTTATCCAGGGCGCAAGTTGTAGCGCTCTCGTCCGGCAACAGCGTGGTCCGGGAAGGCTCCCTCTACTTCGGCCGACGTCACAGCTGGGCTCTTTTCTTTATCCAGGATCTCTTTGTAGTCGGTCAGCACAGCAGGAGTCACCAGATCCGGAGAGACACGGCGGCAGTGTGTCGAATGCACCCACCGCTTCCTGTTGGTCACTCGTACAGCGGTTCGGGTTGCAAGGAGGACCTGTTCGGGGCCCTTCCACCTTGGCTCCAGACTGCTTGCTCTCTCAAACGACCGAATCATCACGTGGTCACCAGGGCGGAGATCATGGCCCTCTCCAGTAGAGTTGTCAGGGAGCGCTTCTCGAACCTGTTGATGAATAGAGAGTAAATCACTTGTTAATCATGCCAAATAGTCGTTCATCATAACACAAGGCACATCATGTATTAGTCGCGGCTTAGGCACCCCCCAGATATTCATGGGGCGCCCAAACACCACTTCATAGGGCGTAAGGCCAGTTCGTGAATGGGGTACTGATCTAAGAGAGAGTAGTGCTAGCGGCAAAGCGTCTGGCCACTTCAACGATGTAGACGGCACAATTTTGGCCAGTTTAAGCTTCAACGTAGCATTGTACCGCTCGACCAGACCTGCTGACTGAGGGTGGAATACAGCGTGGAACTTCTGCTGAATCCCTAACCCCTTCAGTACATATTCCACAATCTTTCCAACAAAATGAGGCCCATTATCGCTCCACAGAAATTTACAAACTCCAAAGCGCGGAAAGAATTCCTTAAGCAACACCTTAGCTGTTGTCAAAGCCGTATTGTCTTTCGTGGGGAAGGCCTCAACCCATTTGCTAAAGGCACATACCACCACTAAGACGTACTTCAGGTTGTCGCAGCGCTCGAGTTGGATGTAATCCATTTGGAGTACCTCAAATGGTGCAGAAGGTGGAACGAACCCTCCTTTCGGAGTATGGGTCCCCTTTCCAGGATTGTGCTGTAAACAAACCAGGCAGGTCTGCACTACTCTCTTCGCAGTGTTAGCAATCTCAGGATGTTCCCAAACTCGTGTTAAAAGCCGAGTGATTGCAAGAGCTCCGACATGCGCCAGTCCATGTGTCATCTGGACCATCGCCTGCAAGTAGGCCGCAGGCAATTTCCACTTCTCCATGTCTTTGCTTCTCCAACAGCCCTCATCATCTAGTACCCCATCTGCTGCCCATGCCGCAAGTTCAGATTCAGTAGCTGACTTTTGAATATCCAATATTTCTGCTCTAGCATCACTCCATCGCTCAGCCTGCGATTGTATCACGTACATGGGGGAGCTAGTTCGGGACATAGCCGTTTGTCTTGCTATGCTGTCTGCAAAGGCATTTCCTTGGCCCACTTTATCCGTGATCTTTTTGTGGGCACTGCACTTCACTATCGCTACTTTCTTTGGGCCAAGCAGCGCATTTAGGAGATCTCGCACTAGCTCTCCATGCATAATGTGCTCTCCATGTGATGTCAAAAACCCACGTTCTCTCCAGAGTAGCCCGAAGTCATGTGCCACTCCGAAGGCATACCGGCTGTCCGTGTATATGTTCACACATAGACCAGTACTCAATTCGCAGGCTCTTGTTAGGGCTATCAGCTCTGCTGCCTGAGCCGATTTTTGTGGTATCCTGGCTGTTTCTACCACTGTCTTAAGTGTCGTGATCGCATAGGCTGCGGAAGTCGTACCATCTGGCAGCCTTACACACGATCCATCAACCCACAGTTCCCCATCCACATCTGGAAGTGGGACATCCTGTAAATCGACACGACCCTTTGTCTGTTCCCCGGTCAGGAAAACACAATCATGATGTTTTTCTTCCTGACCCTCGTCGGCCGGATAGGGCAATAAAGTAGCAGGGTTCAAAGTAGTGCATCTTTTCAGTGTAATATGTGGCGCCAAAAGTGTCAGCTCATATCCTGTTAGCCGTGCACTCGTAAGGTATTGGGTCTTTGTTTGGTTTAGCAGGGCATCTACTGCGTGAGGAACTAACACCAACAGTTTGTGGGATAACACTATTCCCTCACTCTGTCGTATGGCCACTGCTGTTGCTGCTACCGCTCGAAAACACCCAGGCAACCCTAGTGCTACAGGATCCAGAATGGCAGAGAAGTATGCACATGGTCTCTGCTTATCCCCGTGTAATTGCACCAACACTGACAACGCGCACCCATCATTCTCGTGCACGTACAATGTGAAAAGTTTCGTGTAGTCTGGTGTGCCTAACACGGGTGCGGAACAAAGGGCCTGCCTCAACTGTTCAAAAGCCTTCTGACATTCATCTGTCCACTCAAGAGGCATTGGTGTAGCTTTGGACAGTAGCGCTAACAAAGGTTTTATGATATGTGAAAACCCCATGATCCATTGTCTACAAAAAGACGTCAACCCTATGAAGGCACGTACATCTCTCTGCGTGCGGGGGACTGGTGTGTCTAAGATTGCTTGAATTCGATCAGATGTTAATGCACGCCCCTCCTTAGACAACAGATGACCGAGGTAGGTCACCTGGGGTCTACAATATTGAAGCTTTTTCTTCGAGACCTTATGATTGTTCTGTGCCAAAAAGGAAAGCAACGCAAGTGTACTTTGTTCACATTGTGCATAAGAGTCAGCAGCAAGCAGAAGGTCATCCACGTACTGGATGAGAGCAACGCCAGACTGCAATTTAAAAGAATCCAGCTGCCTTTTCAAAGCCTGGCTGTAGATGCTAGGGCTTTCAGTATAACCTTGGGGAACACGTCAAAATCTATACGATTTATTATTTAGCGTAAAGCCAAACAGGTATCTGCTATCAGGATGAACAGGGATGGAAAAGAACGCATTCTTTAAATCAATGACGCTAAACGTGGTGGCCGTTGGTGGAACCAAGGTAAGCAAGGTCGTAATATCGGACACCACCGGGTATTGGGGAATGACAATTTTGTTGATCTCTCGCAGATCAATGATAAAGCGATAGATTTTGCCGTCAGTGTCTCTCTTAAGGATCTGAAGAATAGGACTGTTGCAAACATTGTAAGGGACCTCCTCCACAACCCCTGCAGAAATCAAATCCTGAACAATACGTGTCAATGCAATTTCACCTTCTCTCGAGATCTTATATTGTGGCACTCGTGGTAGAGGGGCCCCCTCCTTAACAGTAATGTGTATTGGTGGAATACGCATCTCTCCCACATCCGTATCTGAGGTTGCCCATAACGTATGCGGTAGAGAGGCCAAAGCTGGAACATCTAAGATGGCGTAAAACCTATCGGGGTCAGGATAATTGTCATTCAGGATAACCCGCACTCCCTCAGGGGCGCAACGTATCGTTGCTCGAAAATATTTAAGCAAGTCAATACCCAGGATATTGTCTGGTGTATGGGGCGATAACAAGAATTGACCAAAACTAAAGTATTTGTCAAGACATAGTGCAAGGGGTTTGGACAATGGGCTGGGGGAGGGTGTGCCATCAAACCCTACACATGTAATCATTTCGCCAGACAGGGGAGCCCTCGGAACCAAGTTTTTCGACAAAGCGCTATGTGTAGCCCCTGTGTCGACAAGAAATTGATCAGTAGAACCCAGAATACCCGCTGTTACATATGGACCCTGCTGATCTACCGGCACTTCAACTGATTCCTTACCCCATCCTACGCAGTCCTATGCATGCACATAATCCTGGTGCTCCACATTCTCTCCCTCCGAAATCTGATATTGATTCCGCCTATCAAACATATTTCGTTCATCCTGGCCACGGCCCCTCTCCTCAACCCTTCCACGATCACTTCCGCTACCTCTTGCTCCCGTATAACCTCCTCTCGACCTTCCACCTCCTCGACCACGCTGACTACGCTGCTCACGAAGTACCGGACAATCTTCGGCCCAATGCCCAAACTCCTTACAATAAGCGCACTGATCCTCCGCAATGTCCGTACGACCATACGACGTATTTCCTCCACCCCGTCTACCTCTATCATTCCCTCTACCCTGTGGTCCCCGAACCTGCGCCACCATCACCTTCGTTTTACATTTCCTTCGCCTTTTTCTCAACACTTTCTTTAGCCTCCAATTCCTGCCGCTCATAATACTGAGCCATAGTTAACAAGGACGCAGGGGTTGCCGTGGCCCAGGAACTTTCACTCGACTTCAATCGTTTTGCAATCTCCGGTAGGAGATTAGCCACATACTTATCTACAAACAGATGCCGACCCGTATCGTCTGTTAAAGATTGACCACTGTAATCATGGAACGCCTCCTCAAAACGTGTAAAGAAATCTGAGACCGTTTCATCTGATTTTTGCTTGCACGACGTCAGCATGGTCCAATCAATCTTTTTAGAGGGAACAAGCATGTTTAATTTAACTGACAAGGCTTACATGCCGGTTCCCTATCTAAATCGGCAGCATTTATTTCTTTCCATGTGCCCCCCAATATTCTTTCATCATTATTTTTACGAATTTGCCTCCACATATCAGGTGGTAAAATTAGCCCAAAGAACAATCTATATCCACAAGAGTCATCACACAAGACGAAATAGCCCCTTCCACCCCTTCATAAAATGCCGCCGGATTTTTCCGAAGATCAGGTAAAGAATTTTTCAATGCCATAACATCTGCTCTATTCCAAGGCGTGTATACCCAGTTATATACAAAATACCCTTTCGCATCTTTTGATAATTTATCATCATCTGTACCTTCCCCTTTAGGTGGAACATACAAGGGCGCAGCTTCACGCATAGGCATAACATGCAACGCAGAACTCTTATCTGAACCACGGCGAGAGAACACTCCTTAGCCTGCCCGTTATTCTCCAATTCGGACTCCTTTTGCCTCCTTTTCCGCTCCTCCCGCAATCTCATTGTTTCGTCCCGCAGCTGGATCAGTTGTGTGAATAGGTTGTCAACATCTGCAAGATCAAATACACCTTTAAGCAAATTCTCACGATACACTGACAACGATTTAGGTTCTAACGTGACAGAAAGTTCACGATACGCAGCAACAACTTCATCTGCCAAACTAGATAAAAAAATACATTAATTCAAGATCCGACCACGCCCTTTTCTCCGCAAGCAACTGATCCTGAGAGACGCACTTCTTATTCACTTTACGAGCCCAACTACGTAAATGTGCGGACCTCTCCGCAGTAAACCTGAGAGCAGATACCCCCTTCTGTTCCGACTTATCCTGTCCATCGTCCTCTGAATCTGCAGCTGGTGCCGTCGGCGAAACATACGGAGGCGGTGACCGATCTAGCAATGAAAAATCGTCAATTTCATTATTAAGGACAGGATAAAGCGGTCGGCGAATAGGAAATTGACCAATCGTTTGCAATTTACGTTCCCGTTCCTCCCTCTCTTTCTTCTCCTGAGCCTCCTTTTCCTCAAGCTGTAAAGCCTTATCCCGAGCAGCCTTGCACTGCTCTTTGTCCGCCAAGGCAACTTCACGCTTCATTCGCTCGCGCACCGCTTTCTCCCACATTCGCACACAGTCAAACATGTTTTGTCTAGACCTGCGTTGGAACAAACATTGTTCCACAAACTGTACTTTTCGTAAATCGAAAGACCCATGTAGAGGCCATTGTAATTTGGGATCGGCCTTTGTATACTTATGCCATAATTTGCTGTACATAATAGGGGGAAGGCCTAGTTTGATATACATCTCACGATTTGGTGTTCCCTCTGGGGGAGCCGGCTGTGCTTCCGCTAACCTAATTGTGGTACCCTCTCCAAGACAGCACATCCCTCGGAGTGTGCTGAAAACAGGCATGTTCAAAAAGTATCACGAAAGCGTGACACCGTACAAAATGGCACTTACAGTACTTCACACAACTGTGCCGCTCAGAGGAAAAAAACAAAGTTAGAGAAACATCTCTACATGCCTGCCTATGTGAAGTGCACTACACATATAAGTTCAAAGATCACAAAATCACAATGTTAGCTAACTCAAATCAAAACGTAGATCGTAGGACTTCGGCAAGCGTCCGAGGACTACCTTACCGATCACAAATCATAGAACTTCAGTAAGCGTCCAAAGACTACCTTACCGAACACAAATCTTACCCAAATTCTCAAATGTTCAGATTCCAACTGCCAAGGTCTTGTAAGCCAAATCAGCCAAACGGCACTTTCTCAGCAACGCAGACACTCGAAAACTCAGTCGGAGACCGGCGCCACCTGGAAGGTCAGATCGGAAGGAAAGGAAGAAACACCGTGGCAGCCAAGACTCGGGTCACTCGTGGCAGCGCGCGTCCATGGCGAGTTTCCAAGCCTTTGTCACGACCTCTCCTTCGGGCATCCGAGTCGCCGATGAGTCCCTTCGTGGTCGCCAATTTGAAGTAATCAGGGTTCCCAAGGCCTACATGCTCCGAAGATAACCCACTTACACTCAAGAACTGTTGGCACGGAAACTGTAAAAGGCAAAGAACAAGTTTATTAAGACCCCATGGGGTGGTGGTACACTCAAACAGCACCCTTCGGTAATGCAAGAGGTATCACACCGAACACCGGTGTGACCCCGATTTATATACAGTTTTGGGGCAATAAAAGATAGGCGGCACAAGTGAGAACACATTTTAGAGACATATATGGTCATGTTTTGGAACACCGCCAGCTTATTGGAGGGGGCACAACTCCGCTGGTCAGTTTGGCGCACATTCCTAAAGGCTTACTGGTCAATTGGGACTGCGCATGTGCAAGCTTGACCAGTACTAAAAAATGCCTGTTGCTGGGCAGACTGAAGTGGTCAGTGAAACGGACAATGGACTAAAGGGCACGCCGGCCACGAGGCCGCTTATGATCTAAGATGGCCGCTGCAGTATTCAAAATGGCGTTCTCGTTTTCAGCCAAGTTAAGGAGGACAACGTGTAGTTTCAGTTAATCGCTAACGCGGCCATGCCAATTACGACAGAAGGAGTACGCCTGTTACATGCTCCGAGGCCCCTACCAATTGTTAAGAATGCTAAACGTAGTGCAAGATTAGAAAAACAATTCTTAGGATGTCATAGTAGGGAAGGGATGCCATGTTTTATTTTCCATTATTGTGATCTCATTTAAGTGGACAGAGGGTTCAAAGGAGGTATTAAAATCCCTTACTATTACGATTTTTGTCTTTGCTTGGACAGTGTTCATACCTTCTTCCAAAAGGGACATTGTAGGAGATTTGTCAGATCCCCTAAAAGTTCTGACTTAGATATTAAAAATGGCTTCACTAAATCCTGATGTGAAGGTCACAGTCATCCCCAATGGTTCAGGGCTGGCAATGGTCATAGGTGTGAGTGTGCTAATACAACCATTCCTAAGTAAAAACATTAGACCACCTATGATTCTCCCGAATTGCTCGGCTGGTTTTGCCTCTACACTAAGGGGCTGATTCTGATGTTGAACGGACCGGAGTCCGTCCGACATCAGTCAGGAACTGGAACTGTACGACCCCTTGTTGTCGGTTCCAGATCTGCAAGTACTATGCGACAGAGCTCTGTTTGGTTGCAATTCTATACTTAAGCATGCATTCTGCATGGAATGCATGGTCGCTTCGTTAAGTGCAGGGGTGCAGTTCTTACCTGCACCCCATGGGAGGCACCCCAAGGAGCCTGCCACCGGATGCAGAGATTGTTATATGGTTCTTAGGGTATTATATGGCGCCTGGGGACATTGCCGACATTGCTAAGTTAGTATGAGCTTCGCTGCCATGATGCTGCTTTTGCGCATGTTACTACATGACTTTGTTTTTGCAGGAATCTGTCTGTGCATTTCACATGAGAATGGGCTGCTTTTCGCGTTCTCTACCTTTCCTGGAGTTTAATCTGAACATGAAGTGCAACGTCGATAAGCAATGCCCCTTGTTATTCTGTTCTGGCCAGTCCCTAAGACCTAGACATAACATGCTACACCCAGCTGCAGTACTGAAGGCTCGTGTTTTGATATTATGTTGTTGCATGTTGTTTTAACACACTTGAAGAAAGCCGTTCCATGGAGAAGAGCTCTGTTGTTTCTATGATATAAACCTTACATCCAGGCTTTAAGGTATGGGGTCTGCTGATAAAGCCTAGAGATCGGCCTTCTTATAAAATAAACTTCTTCTAGTCAAGGGGAGGATGGTCAGGCCTATAAGCCCTTCTTTCCACAGTCTTTATAAAATTACTTCTCCCTTTCTATTCTATGGAATTGTAACAATGCTAACTGTGCTGAGTGTATGCATTTTGCTCCTAGTTTTGGAACGTATACTGTATTGTAGAGCACAAACATTTTGAACTTTTTCAGTGACTGCCTATTCTCATTGTGGACAAGTATGAGTGTGCAAGCGAAAGAGTACGTCTTGCTCCCATGATTCCTGAGAGAGGCATCAGCTCTTCCTAATACTTATCAGCCCTAGGGGGCTCTTTACCTTCTACTTAAATCTTGGCAACACCAGATTTGGTTTAATTGCGCCCTTCCTCACCCAATAACGCCGGTCCGT
This sequence comes from Lissotriton vulgaris, assembly GCF_964263255.1. Taxonomy (NCBI): domain Eukaryota; kingdom Metazoa; phylum Chordata; class Amphibia; order Caudata; family Salamandridae; genus Lissotriton; species Lissotriton vulgaris. Next base: position 1,132,576,431 of record NC_141694.1, on the reverse strand, counting down.
TTAGGTCCTTTATCGATAGATGGGGCCATGTGGCCCATTTTGGCTGGGTATACGTCTCACCCTAATTTGCTGACAACAGTGATGCTTGCAGAACTGCGTGTGTTACATATGTCTTTATTACACGTACATAGAACTGCTATACAGTTAATGTCACGCATCTTCCAGGTGGAACCACCTGACGTTGCTGCACAACCTGCTGGACCTGGTGATGTAACTATCAGTCCCGTCATGATTAATTCAGTTATGGAGAAGTGAGCACAGAATAAGGATGAGTTACATTATTGGCTTGCTAAAAAATTTGGACAACTAGAGGCTGTTTTTCCAAATACCTCTCATGTGGAGAAACACAGGATATTGACTATTAGTTTGCCTAAAGACTTACTTCCCGAGTTGGCTGATTGTAACACCTGGGGCATGGTGTTTGCAGCAGTGTATTCAAAGTGTTCTGGCACTCTCTCGATGACAGTGTGCCCCTCGGTGATTAAGCGTGTTCAAGATGAGCAGAGCTGAAGCATCTGTAGAGCTGATGATGAGACTGTTGAGGGTGTTGGATGTGGTTGCTGATATGATCCTTGCTAACGTCAAGGGCGATGTGATAAGATTTCAAGTGGCAAATACCTTGGAGGCTGTCTCTGATGCAGACAAGACACACAAATTACCAACAATTATTGCAAAGGCTTATAAGACCATAGGCCACAATAGTTTGGGAGTTAAGCCTTTTACTCAATCTCAAACTCAACTAAAAGTCCAGACTGATAACGATGGAAGTCCAGTCTTCCCTAAAAAGAACTGGAAGAATAAAAAACAGGGGCAGCAACAACAGAAGCAAGGTTTGCGTGCTGGTTCACCAACACCTGAGTCTTCTGACTTCTGACTTATGACTTGCGCGATCGCACAAAAATTAAGTCTCCTAATAGGTTTCAGGTCCCTGATCAATGTTCTCCTTGTTCTTCACAGGACACATCTGTCTCTCAAGTTGGATGTGGGAACGCCAAGATTGTGGCAAGAGTCAACTAGCGCCACGGGTATGAGCCTCAGCAGTTTGAAGTCAAAGGAAAACAAGACAAACTACCTCATTTTGGACGACCCGTTTCAGAAAAAAAGTTGCAGCTCTAACAGCAAGGTATGCCTCAGACGGTAAAAATGCAACTCCTGAATTGGACATGGGCAGTGACTCTGCTCGACAGCTCAGCAGAGGTTACCATAGTGCGAGAGGCTCTGCGTCCCTGTCTGGAGGTGACAGCAATTGATACATTCATTACAGAAGAGACTGCAGATACCGAGGTTGCCCCCCTGGATAGGCTCTAAGAAATAATTTTTCAAATTGAAGGTGATATACCTCATCCAATCAAGGCGGATTTTTGGGAGAATCTAACTTCCTCACATGACATTTTGTTAGCGGAGGTGGATCAACCTCCACCATTTGTGTTAGCCACTTCTAGAGGGGAAGGCTTGATACTTCTGAGTTTTTCCCTTTATGTTCCTGAGGAGCATGCACAGGCTTTTGCAGCTGAGTGGGCTCTGGCGGTGTATCATATTCAGGTGGGTTGGGATGTTGATTCACAGCCTCATAAAATAACTTTACGCCGTATGCCACAGCCACAACCGCAATATCCAATCTGATGTGAAGCGAAAGCTTCCGTTTGTGATATTCTAACACAGTTGAGTATCAAGGTGTGATTGAATCAGGTACATCACCGATGATTAATCCTCTCTTTACGGTATCTAAACCTGAAGGTTCATATCAGATTGTATTGAATTACTGAAATTTGAACAGTCATCGTTGCACTTTTGCGATGCAAAACACACTCAGCTCAGTGCAGGTGAACAATCTTATTTGTAAAAAGTACAAAACTACACTTGATACTTGACTTCTACAGTCACAATCTCACACCTGAGAGCTGTGATTTGACAGCATGCACTGCCATTGGGAATCGGAAAAAAATGTACACAATTGCCTATGGGGTATAAGAATAGCCCCTGGGCATTTGTGGCACGGATTGTGTCTTTGTTGAATGACATAGACCCTAATGCATTCTCGCACGTGGATGACATTTATCTGACGGATGATGAGCTTATGCCGCATCTTAACTGGGTCAACAGGATTATTTTGTCCTTTGCCGCCTATGGATATAAATTCAATTTTGCAAAATCACACACCGCTCAAAAATGAAGGAAAGTGCTTGGCCCTGCACTTCTTGAAGAAATGTGCACAATTGCAACTCCCTTCTATACTGAAGAAACTTTAGTCTTTGAAAGGATTTTAAAATTTTGTGAGGACGTACGATCCTGATTATGACCAGCGTATCAAACTGCTTTATCCGTTTTTTCAACCCACTTTTTCTTCTGCCAGCTGGCTTCCGAAACATACTTCTATTCTAAACTCTTTGCAGACTGACTTGCTTGCAACTAACTACTTGTTGAAGCATGATAACACCACGGCCCTGGTGATACGTATCATTTCTGGAACAGTTGGTTTCACTTACTTGACAGTCAATGAGGGTTACACAATACCTATTGCATACAAATCATATTTATACACTGCTGCTGAAATACGCTTTTCCATGGTTGAAAAAATCTTGACGGCAGTAGAGATGGCGATTCTGAAAGAACGCTCACTGGCGCAAGGCAAATGCATTCTTATGGTCATGCCCTTACCTGCTTTGGAAAAATAACAGTTGATGGACAGAATGCAGAAAAATGTCATACATTCACCCCAGTACAGAGATCTGGGCCTAAATCCATCATTTTTTTTGCACTCCACACCACCCCAGTTAAAACATGACCATATGCAAATCAGCCTTGCCCCTGTGCCTCATGGGAACAGTCCAGCCCGAACTGCCAATCCATGTCTTTCCTGGACCGGAATCAAGCATTCTAGGACCGATTTCTGGCTATTAGCCGTCTTCAGCCAGGATAGCTTGACTCCAGTGGTCTGGAGAGCATGGGACTCCGGTCCAGGGAAGACATGGCTTGGCAGTTCGGGCTGGACTGTTCCCATGAGGCACAGGGCCAGACTGATTTGTATATAGCCATGTCTGAACTGGGGTGGCAGAGTGGGCTAATGAACGGTGATGGATTAAACCCAGATCTTTTGACTGGGTGTGAGTGTTTGATTGATTCAGATGCTCCGTCCATCACCACCCCCTTTTGTACCGCTTTTGGCCGCCATAAGTGTGGCAGGGTATGCTCATACGTGAGTCCCTTGCTCACTTTGCCACTGGATTCAAGCAAGCCGGCTGAAGACGGCTGGAATGCCAGAAACCGGTCCTCGGAACCTTGTTTCCGGTCCAGGAAAGACATGGCTTGGCAGTTCGGGCTGGACTGTTCCCATGAGGCACAGGGTCAGACTGATTTGCATATAGCCATGTCTGAACTGGGGTGGCAGAGTGGGCTAAAGAACGGTGATGGATTAAACCCAGATCTTTTAACTGGCTGTGAGTGTTTGATTGATTCAGATGCTCCGTCCATTACCACCCTCTTTTGTACCGCTTTTGGCCACCATAAGTGTGGCAGGGTATGCTCAGACGGGAGTCCCTTGCTCACTTTGCCAGTGGATTCAAGCAAGCCGGGCTGAAGACGGCTGGAATGCCAGAAAACGGTCCTCGGAAGCTTGTTTCCGGTCCAGGGAAGACATGGCTTGGCAGTTCGGGCTGGACTGTTCCCATGAGGCACAGGGTCAGACTGATTTGCATATAGCCATGTTTGAACTGGGGTGGCAGAGTGGGCTATAAAAGGGTGATTGATTAAACCCAGATCTTTTGACTGGGTGTGAGTGTTTGATTGATTCAGATGCTCCGTCCATCACCACCCCCTTTTGTACTGCTTTTGGCCGCCATAAGTGTGGCAGGGTATGCTCAGACGTGAGTCCCTTGCTCACTTTGCCACTGGATTCAAGCAAGCCGGGCTAAAGACGGCTGGAATGCCAGAAACCGGTCCTCGGAAACTTGTTTCCGGTCCTGGGAAGACATGGCTTGGCAGTTCGGACTCGACTGTTCCCATGAGGCACAGGGTCAGACTGATTGGAATATAGCCATGTCTGAACTGGGGTGGCAGAGTGGGCTAAAGAACGGTGATGGATTAAACCCAGATCTTTTGACTGGGTGTGAGTGTTTGATTGATTCAGATGCTCCGTCCATCACCACCCCCTTTTGTACCGCTTTTGGCTGCCATAATTGTGGCAGGGTATGCTCAGACGTGAGTCCCTTGCTCACTTTGCCACTGGATTTAGGCAAGCCGGGCTGAAGACGGCTGGAATGCCAGAACCCGGTCCTCGGAAGCTTGTTTCCGGTCAAGGGAAGACATGGCTTGGCAGTTCGGGCTGGACTGTTCCCATGAGGCACAGGGTCAGACTGATTTGCATATAGCCATGTCTGAACTAGGGTGGCAGAGTGGGCTAAAGAACGGTGATGGATTAAACCCAGATCTTTTGACTGGGTGTGAGTGTTTGATTGATTCAGATGCTCCGTCCATCGCCACCCCCTTTTGTACCGCTTAGCTGCTTTGGAAGCAGTGACTAAGGCGAGTGTCCCTAACTTGAGAGCACTATATCCCCGTTAGATACAATGGGCCAGTTCATTGACATCGGCTAATGTTACACTTTTCTTTGATCCTTACTTAAAGATACAGGAGTTTTTACAGTATGAATACATTCATCCTCCTCCCTTGTCTCTGCTACCTTTACATGAGTACACCTGCATCATTTACACCGATTGCTCTGCTCAACCGGCCATGGATTCCAAACATGCTTATTTTGCGGCTTGCGTAATTGTTGCTGGCTTAGTTGTTAATGGAGAGTTTAAGTCTTCCATGGTGCATACTCAGGCACTTTGAGACACCACGGCACAATTGGAAGAGCTGCATGCTCTTATACTTGCTCTCGAGTTTGCTTATCCAGATGTGAATACTCTTATTGTGTGCGATTCCTATTATTGTGTCCAGTCGTTCAATGACAACTGGTCTCGAAATGACTATCAAGATTTGAAAGGCAGTGCAATTAAGCATAATACACTTTGGGTTTGAGTGGCAGATCTTAAACAACATCTGCCCCTCACACATGTTATACATACTCTTGTCCAGCAGTGTGTGGGAGCACATGATCTTGGTAATTCTTTGGCTGATGAAGCGGCCAATTGCAGTAGCCCGTGTTCCGTAGCAAGGTCCATGACAAAAATAGATAATGAGATTCTAGCAGCTGTAGCTGCAACAAGGGAGGTAACTGCTTTTCCTCAAGGTTTCCCTTCGAAATACTCTTATCATTTAACTCCCTAACAGAATCCTTATGCTTTGATTCCTTCTGTTGGGGATCGGATGATTCCCAATTTGGTCCCCAGACCTGCTTTGATCAAAGCCGCACACGAAGGCATAGCGTCAGCACATGCCTGTGTGTCGGTGACAGTCTCTATTTTACAGCAATGTTACTGGTGGCATGGTTTATATAAACAAACCTGTAATTATGTACTTTCTTGTGACATTTGTCAGCAAATCAAGCCCTCTACGGTCACCTGCTCACCACAAACACAGCTATGTATTTCTAATCAAACTTTTAGCTGTATCTATCTTGATCACTGCGGTCCTCTTTCTTCTGATACTGGGTATAAATATATATTTGTTGCAGTTGATTCCTGCACTAGATTCCTTTGGGTTTGGCCACAACACAGTGGTGATGCTCGAAATGTCACCAAAGATTTGCATGTCTGTGTAGGGATGTTTGCCTGTGGCATCTTCCATGCAGATCAAGATCCAGAGTTCGCCTCTAAGGCATACAATGATGCGATGGAGTCTATTGGGGTAATGGTGCAGTTTTCGTCTCCATACAGGCCTGAGGGCAATTCAATTGTGGAGTGAATGAACCGTGACTTAAAACATTCCTCGACAGCTAGAGTCTTGGGTACTGGCAGTAACTGGCTGGCCCACTTGTGGGGTTCAGCGTGCTCTTAATGATCTCTAGGTGGGCTGACCCCATACGAAATGTTCTTTTGCATTAACATGCTTTTGACAGACCTTGATGGTCTAGACGTTCTGGCGGCTGCTGCAAAGTTTGACGTACATAATCATTCTACTGTGTTACATGATCTACAAAAGACACGTGACAGCTATGCAATTGAACATTTACTCTCTTCCACTGATCTAGCACTGCTGATTACCGTTGCCGGATGGATTCCGAAAGTTGAAGATCTGGTACGAGAAAAATTGGAGAACAAAAAGGAATTTGGTCCCTCTTATCTTGCACCGGTTCCAGTGCTTGTCTGAAGGGTACTCGTACCGTTATTTTACCACCTTTACCTGGAAACAAAGACAACAGATACATTTTAGTGGACAATGTCAAGCTACACTATGTGGCCAATTCCGAACAGTGTCACACCTGCAGTTTCGTGCAACGCAATTTAATTGGTTCCACTGACTCCGTCATCTTCTACTGATCCTCGTAGGGCTAAGAAAGTGATGGATACTATCAATGATCTGACCTCTATCTTCTACCATGGATGTCGAATATATATATATATCATCCTCATGAGTCCATGATTGAGGTGCTGAACAGTCCCAGAGAACATCAAGCGGACCCAACACTTCCATCTCTGATTAATCAACCTACCAGTGGCTACTATGGATATCATGCCAGCCTCTCTATCAGCTCGTCTTCCTCAACATCCAGTTTGGCAAACACACTGACTAAATTAAGTATTTTCCTCTACTGGTTCTAAAAGACTTAGCTGGTCCCTCCTTGGGCCTACATTTGATTGGTGCGTATACTAATTTTCCCCTTCATGTCAATTTGGTTTGTGACAGTGTTCTTTTTGCTCATCAATGGTCATTATTTGCCAGAACGCACTGCTGTAAACTTGGTTGATGTAATTCTGATCCCTCATACATCGTCCCATATAATCATGTATCATGTGCACATTTCGGCATTCCCGGCTGCTAATGCATAATTTGGGATAAAGTAGCCTATGAAGTCCACGGCCCAACCGAGGTACATCGAGTACCATATGTGTTTTGAGTCTCTTTAGGAGATGTGGTGACAAAGGACATACAATCGGATGATTGGGATGTACAATCAGTACATGCACAGTTTTCAGATTTAAAATATTATGCAGCTTTTGATGCTGAAGATTTGTATTTAAATTCTGCTAATTATGGGGATTTATTTTGTTATCATCAATATGGGCATCATTATTTACACAAAACAAACATGAAGAGACCTGTTTTAATTATACACAATGGGAACATTGTCCTACTCCCGTAGAGGGGAGTTCTAAAACTCTTAGAGTTCAATTCACATATTTTACAGATTATGACATATTTAATCCGGATTCATATTATTTTAAACTTCGGCCATCTTCCCAATCCAAATGAATGTTAGCACACACTAAATTAATTTACGCCACTTTCTTTAGAAATAAGTTGGATACTCAGGGTTATGATCATTGGAAAGAGACTGTTGGTTTAAAATAAAGCTGGGGCACGAAGCCTTGGCAGGTTCAGGGAACTGAAGCTTTACATTGTGCCTGCCTGATCCTAGCTCAAATGTTGTTTTTAAATGATATTGTGTACCAAGCAACTTGTTTTGTCCTGGTGTTGTAAGCAAACCTCAGCTAGGCCTACTTAGTGCAAGGGTTCGCCCTTCTCTGCACAGAGTCCTCAGACCTTAGGAAGAAGTTGGCAATGAAACTGGAAAATGCAAAAGCAAAGTTTATTAAACCTTTAAAGGTGGTACTACAGCCCACACAACACCCTTCGGTATTGTATCGAGTAGCACACCGGACTAAAGCACATGGCCCCTTTTATACACAATGAGGGGGCTCAAGAAAAGGCGGTACAAAAGACAAGAGCAGATTTATGACCATAAAAGGACATTTTGGAAGGCACAATCGATGAGTGGGCGAAGTTAACAGTCTCCGATAACTGGTAGGCACATTCCTATCTGGAACCAATTAATAACGGTCACTGATCCTACTGCGCATGTCTGGGCATGCTGAAAGCGGAACCTACTAAAAATAGCCTGTTGCCGGGCAGACTCCAGGCGCGATGAACAAGAAGGTAGGACCAAGCACATGACGAGCACATGGTAATGTATGGCATACAAAATGGCTGCTACAAATACAAGATGGAGTCGGCACATTTATTACAATAATGGTTAAAAACGAAGCATGTCTTCTGCTAATGCTTAATCTAACAGCTGCTGATTTACAACAGACGACCCTTTCAGCATTAGCTGAAGACATTTGACTTCCTATGAAAGGCCAGATATTCATCTCTTATATCAATCGCCATCATACGAGCTATTTCCTTTTTCAGATCATTTCGCATTTTGACTTCTGTAATATTATTTTTTGTTGGTATACAAGCATTGACACACATAGAACAAATCATCGGGCTGCATTGAATACAGACACAACAGGTAAAAATTATTGCAATTATTATACATAGGACTGTTAATACTTTCCATCCCCAGGCAGAAGTCCAAAGCCACCCTGTAAAAGTCCATGTACCATTTTCTGTGTGAATGTCTGCAGCGATTTTATGAAGTTTATTAATCGCTTTATACACTGATGGAGTATGATCAGGCATAAACATACAGCAGCTGCTACCTATAACACGGCATGCACCACCTCTATCTGCTAACATTACGTCCAGAACCATTCGGTTCTGCAAAGCTACAATTCTTGCAATCTGCAATTCTTCAGTAATATTTCCTAAAGCTGCAGCTGTTTTATCGGTAACAGCTTCCACTACTCAAGTCAATCGTCGCACTTTCCTGCTATTTAATGCAGCACCTACAAAAAAGAACAATCCTAAATTGAAATCTATATATTGTTGTAGGCTAGTGTCAGTCTGATCAACATTATCAGTAGTCAACGTTCTTTTATACCTATTCACAGTAATATTATTGAACAATTTAAGATTTCAGTGATACAGTGGAGGGGCTAAAAACACAGGGGGCAACAGAAAAGAAACATAACAGATACAAGTCCATCCGGCTGGCAATCGATAATATCCATGATTTCCACACACAAAATAGGTGTTGTGTGAAGTTAAAAAAGTACTATTATTTAGACCATCTATATTCAATACAGTGATACAATCGCTGACTCCCACAGGGATATGTCTAATGCTCTGTACACATAGTTCTGCTTGCGTTTGAGTAACAGAAATAACAACATGTTCAGCATTAGATGAGTCTCTCGTGTTGGTGAAGATATATGGTGTTGAAATATTATCCAGTCGATATTCTTCCCACTCCCATTTAGTTCCATTCGCTTGGGGGTACCCATCTTCGTCCTGATGGCACTCTTTATTTAACCGGAAAAGCAGTCTGCCCACTGTAGGCTTCCTATTCGCAAAGAGCAAAGTATAGCAGGCTCGACAAGAGCCATTATGAGAAAAAGGGAGAGGTATAAACGGTGTACCTCCTTTCTTTGATGTGCAGGCATCATCCCACAAATCCAACAGTTTGTTGCATTTCTAGCGATGTGGGTATGATGCAACATTTGAATGAATGTGTTATTAAGATAAGATTGTCGATGTTTCAATTCTTGATATGGGAGAGTAAAGAAATAATGCTCCTCTGGTGTAGTAACAATAAACAACTCATGAGCAGAAGTTGTTTCCTCAACAGACCATGTTATTGTTGCGACAATTATCAAGGCAACAACAAACCCTATAACACAAAAAATCTTCTTCTTCTTCTCCATTCTCAGTCACAACACAAAACAAATCTTCCTGAAACTAAAGTAGTTGTCAGAGATCTTACCCCTGGGTAGCTGTTGATTTCTTCACCACGGGCCAAGACGGGTTTCACTACTCTAATGCAGGGCTGATCCCCCCCCTTGCCACATCAGCTATCCATTTCACTGACCCAGGGAATGCTCAGACAACTTTTATAATGCTGCAGATTTCTCTCTCGGCCTCAAATGATATCTTGTTGCTCCAGGGACTGTTTGGTCCGGGAAGAACTCCTCAGATCTGTCAGGCGTCGCAGCACGACCTCTTTCTGCAGTCAGAACCTGTCGGCGGTTGGTCAATACAGCAGGCTCCACCAAAGTCGGGAGTACTCGGCGACAAAGGGTTCCGTGGACCCAGTTCTTCCGATTAGTGACTCAAACTGCTGTTCTTGTTGCAAGTAGCACCTGCTCTGGCCCGCGCCACCTCGGTTCCAAACTGCTCGACCTCTCGAAAGATTTCAGAAGGACGAAGTTGCCAGGTTGGAGGTTATTGCCCTCTCCTGTGGATCTGTCGGGAAGTGCTTCTCGAACCTGTTGATGAATAGAAACCAGGTTATCAGTTAATTATGCCAAATAGTCATTCATTAAGACACAAGGTACATCATACACAGAACTTGGTTTAGGAATTCTCCAGATATTCATGGGTCTGCCGAAAAGGATCTCATAAGGTGTGAGACCCATTCGAGAATGAGGCACTGATCTGATTGACAACAATGCCAGTGGCAACGCACCTGGCCAAGTCAGAGAAGTAGAAGCCTGTATTTCAGCTAATTTCAGTTTCGGAGTTGCATTGTATCTCTCCACCAAACCTACTGATTATGGGTGGAATACTGCATGAAACTTCTGTTTGATCCCTAATCCTTTCAGGACATACTTTATAACGTCCCCTACAAAATGAGGTCCGTTGTCACTCCACAAAAATTTTCAAACACCATAGCGAGGAAAGAATTCCTTCAAAAGCACCTTTGCCGTAGTAATTACAGTATTGTCCTTGGTGGGGTACGCCTCAATCCATTTACTGAAGGCGCATACCACCACCAAAATGTACTTCAAATTATTACAGCGTTCAAGCTGGATATAATCCATCTGTAAAACCTCAAAAGGTGTAGTTGGTGTAGCAAATCCTCCTGCTGGAGTCCGTGTCCCTTTTCCTAGGACTGTACTACTCCCTTAGCTGTGCTAGCAATTTATGGATGCTCCCAAACTTGTGTAAGTAATTTCACTATTGCTGAAGCTCCAACATGTTCTAGCCCATGCGCCATCTGAACCATAGGTTGTACAAAAGCTATAGGCAACTTCCATTTATCCATCTGTTTGTTTCGCCAACAACCTTCATAATCCAACTCTCCATCTATGGACCATTGCTCTCGTTCTTTGTCAGAAGCGGTCCTTTGTATCTCTAATACTTCTTTCCTGGCATCGTGCCACCGCTCAGCTTGCGATTTCACTACATACATAGAAGTAATATCAGGCTGCATCGCAGTCACACGTGCCACTCGATCTACAAAGGCATTTCCTTGTCCCACCTTTTCAGTCACTTTCTTGTGTGCACTACATTTTACTATAGCTATTTTCTTTGGATATGTTAATGCAGTCAAAAGATTATGCACTAGTTCTCCGTGCATTATCTGCATCCCGTGTGATGTCAAAAAGCCTCTTTCCTTCCAGAGCAGGCCAAAATCATGGGTCACTCCAAAAGCATAGCGGCTATCTGTATAAATATTCACACACAATCCTGTACTAAGCTCACACACTCGTGTCAAAGCTATCAGTTCTGCTGCTTGAGCTGACTTCTGTGGTATACAAGCTGTCTCTACTATCATGTGAAGCGTAGTAATTGCATATGCGGCTGAAGTTGTACCATCGGTAACTTCAGACAAGATCCATCAACCCACAGTTCTCCATCCACATATGGAAGGGGCGTATCTTGCAAATCAATATGACCCTTTGTCTGTTCCTCAGTCAGAAAAATACAATTGTGTGTTTCCTGCCCCTCAGGCTGAGTCGCCGGAAATGGCAACAACGTGGCTGGGTTTAGCGTTGCACTTCTCTTCAATGTAATATGAGGAGCCAGCAGCGTCAGCTCATATCCTGTCAGACGAACACTAGTTAAATACTGCGTCTTTGTTTGATTCAAAAGAGCATCAACGGCATGAGGTACCAACACCAACAATTTATGTGATAAGACTATCCCTTCAGTTTGGCTTATTGACACAGCTGTTGCTGCAACTGAGCGAAAACATCCAGGCAACGGTCGAGCAACAGGATCAAGTACTGCTGAAAAATATGCACAGGGGCGTTTCTTATCACCGTGTGTCTGTGCTAAAACTGACAAAGCACATCCATCCCTCTCATGTACATACAATGTAAAGAGCTTCGTGTAATCTGGAGTACCTAACACTGGCGCTGAACAAAGGGCTTGTCGTAGCTGTCGGAAAGCATTCTCACATTCATCTGTCCAGGGGAGGGGTACTGGAGTATCTTTTGTCAATAGTGCTAACAAGGGTTTAGCGGTATGTGAAAATCCTAATATCCATTGCCTACAAAAAGAAGTAAGACCCAAAAATGCTCGAACCTCTTTCTGTGTGGAAGGTACTGGTGTATCTAGAATTGCTTGAATGCGATCTGATGTGAGTGCACACTCCTCCTTAGACAAAAGGTGACCTAAGTAGGTTACCTTTGGTCTACAATACTGCAATTTCTTTCTTGATACTTTATGAAGGTGTGAAGCAAGGAAAGAAAGCAAAGACAGCGTGCATTTCTCGCATTGTTCAGGGGTATCACCTGCTAACAGAATATCATCAACATACTGAATGAGCGCCACACCCTCGGGTAGAACAAAGGAATCAAGTTGTCTTTTCAATGCTTGTCTGTAAATACTAGGACTCTCAGTATAGCCTTGAGGAACTCTGCAAAATCTATATGATCGATTATTCAAAGTGAAACCGAACAAATATCGGCTATCAGGATGAATAGGGATCGAAAAGAAAGCGTTCTTCAATTCTATAACAGAGAACGTGGTTGCAGTAGGTGGAACTAGGGTAAGAAGCACCGTGATATCAGAAACCACTGGATATTGTGGCACCACTATCTTGTTGACCTCCTGCAAATCAATGATGAATCCGTAGATCCTATTATCAGTTTCTTTTTTCAAAATTGGGAGGATCAGACTGTTACAAATGTTAAATGGAACTTCCTCAACAACTCCAACTTCAATAAGATCTTGTACAATTCGTGTGAGTGCTTCCTCGCGCTCCTGTGAGATTCGATATTGAGGCAGGCGCGGAAACACAGCTCCCTCCTTGACACTAATATGCACTGGTGGAATAACCATCTGACCCACATCTGTATCTGAAGTAGCCCACAGAGTGTTAGGTAGGGAAGCTAATGCAGTATCTTCTTGAACAATACAAACTCTGTCTGTTACTGGTTAATTGTCATTCAAAATCACACGCACTCCTTCAGGGGAACATCGTATTGTGGCTTTGAAATACTTGAGCATATCAAGACCCACAATATTGTCTGGCATGTTCGGGGAAAGCAAAAACAGTCAAGGAGCAGCAAACTTATCAACATGAAATGCAAGTGGTTGTGACAATGGGCTAAGGGAAGGTGTTCCATCGAACCCTATCTATGTAATCGTTAATACAGACAGGGGATCCCTCGGAACCAATTGTTTAGACAAAGCGCTACAAGTAGCTCCTGTATCAACCAGAAACTGATCAGTAGAACCCAAAACATGTGCTGTAACATAAGGACCCCTCTGATCTACTGGAACTTCAACTGATTCCTTACCCCATCCTACGCAATCCTATGCAGAAGCAGAATCATGCGACTCAGGCTGCGCATAATCAGACATTTGGTATTGGTTGCGCCTATCAAAAGTATTAAACCCATTTTGTACCCGCACATTAGAATAAAACCTAGCACGATCATTTATTGCACCTCTAGGGCCTGAGTTTCCCGAGCGGTTCCTCATGAATCCTCCGCCACGGACATAGCGCTGTGGGCGCAACAATAGACACTCATCTGCCCAGTGACCAAATTTCTTACAATACGCGCATTGATAAATAGCCAAAGAGTAACGAGTAGAGGAGGAATTAGGAAATCTTCGTCCGCCTCTATCGTTACCTCGAAGAGGTGCATCATAGACCTGAGATAACTTGACTTTTGTTTTTAATTCTTTAGATTTCTTATCCTCATTGCCCTTCGCTTCAAGTTCCTGACGCTCGTAATATTGAGCCATTGTCAGGACGGATGCCGGAGAAGAGGTTGTCCAAAAGCTTCCGTTGGCTTTCAAGCGGCTAGCCACTCCTGGTAATAGATTTGTTACATACGTGTCTACGAATAAGTGACGGCCCATATCGTCTGTTAGCGACTGGCCAATAAAATCATAAAAAGCTTCCTCAAAACGTGTAAAGAAATCTGCAACCGATTCATCTGTCTTTTGTTTACAGGATGCTAAAAAAGTCCAATCAACATTTTTAGGGGGAATAATCGTTTTTAATTTAGCTAATATTGCACCGGGGAGATTTAAAATCAATTGACATGGCTTTTGCACTGGTTCCCTGTCCATATCTTCCCTCTCTATCTCCTTCCATAGTGCCCCGTACGCTGTGCTATCATCTACTTTACGCACGGAGCGCCACATATCGGGCGGCAATATGAGCCCGAAAAATAAATCGATATCAGCCAGCGTCATGGTACAAGAATTTAAGGCTCCCTCGACTTCCTCATAAAAGGCGGCAGGGTTTTTACGCGGGTCAGGCAATGCAGCTTTAAGCGCTATAACTAAACAACAGAATAACTATGGGTCAGAATGGGGAGGGGATGTGTCTTTTTTGAGCTGTGTCTGGGTGAATGAATGTGTGTTGAACAAATCGTTTGAACAGCACACAACAATGTATCGCACTAGATGGGAAGATATCCATCAGTTTGTCGTCCTTTGCCGCCCTGTCATCATTTGATGGGGGAGCGACAGTCATCCCTGACACTACAACTTATAAAGCTGAGTGTTCCAAACACTTGAGTGATAACAGATCTTACCGTTGTTTGGCGGAGGATCCTACTCCCAGATTGACTACTATGATTGGTCATCTGGTAGAAGAAGCCCTCTCGGAAGGATGGATAACCGCTAATGAAGGAAACTACCTACGCAGAGCACATCCAATGATGCCTTACTTTTACATCTTACCCAAGATACACAAGAAGCAGAGACCTCCACCAGGCTGGCCGATAGTATCTGGCATCGGTTCACTCATGGAACCTCTTTCATCCTTTGTGGATGTTTTCCTGAGGCCGCTAGTACGATCTATGCCATCTTATTTGCAAGATACTAAAGACGTGCAGAGGCTCCTGCCAGAGATCGAATTCAATTCTGGATCAGATATTCTGGTGTCCTTCGATGTGGAATCGCTTTACACCTCGATTCCACAGGACGAGACCCTGGAGGTAATTGAACAGCTTTTGAATGCACGCGACCATGATTCCATCACGCCAGTCTCCTTTATCATGGATCTGGCGTGTATAGCAATGAAGGAAAATTTCTTTCAATATGAGGACAACTACTATCTGCAAACGTCGGGCACCAGCATGGGCAGCATTTTTGCGCCAAGCCTGGCGAACCTCTACATGCATAATTTCCAACAAGATCACGCACTCAACAACACAAACCCGTATCTACCATCTGTACGGGTTTGGAAAAGATACATAGACGACATCCTAGTGATATGGCGTGGCAGTGTGCAGGATTTGATGGATTTCCACAGTTGGTTGAACAATTGCAACAACTACTTGAAGTTCACCATAGAGTATGACCATCAATCGCTGGCCTTCCTGGACTTGTTAATACCTGCATGCCCAGAAGGATTGAGGTCTGAGCTATATAAGAAACCCATGGCTCGCAACTCTCTTTTAGAATATGGAAGTTGTCATCCTAAATCCCTGCGGGACAATCTCCCATTTGGACAATTTTTACGTGTCCAACGCAACTGTTCAACTAAGGAGACTTTCAATAAGCATGCCAAGGATCTTGAAGAGAAGTTGCTGGAAAGGAAATACCCCAAAAAACTGGTTCGAACCTCAAAAAAGAGGGCTACCAATAATAACCGTGAGGCCTTACTAGAACCGGCCCTCCCAAAAACTCAGAGTGACAGGATAACATGCGTGAATACATTCAGCACAAGATCTAATGCCATACAACAAATCATCCGCAAGCATTGGAAGATCCTGAATAAAGGCCGTGACAACTTGGAACAACCCTTGTTTGCCTTTAAGAGAGGAACCAGCATTAGAGATCAGCTGATACACACCAGGCCCAGGACGGATAGTATTCGCCAAGTTGGGACACTCTGGGATATGCCCGCAGTGACAGGACATCACCCTTGTGGTAACTGTGCTGCATGTCCGCAAACTAGCAAATCCACCAGCATTGATATTGGAACAAGCAGAGCATGGGAACAAAGGAGTTTCACGAACTGTAATAGCAGTAACCTAATATACTTAATTACCTGCCCTTGTTCCCTAAGATACGTAGGAATGACAACGAGAAAAGTACGAACAAGGATCTCCGAGCATAAGAGAACCATCCGTTGTAAAAAGCAGGCAACTCAGCTTACAAATCACTTTCTGGAAGTTAACCACAAACCCACAGATTTCCATTGGACAGTATTGGAGCAACCATACATTCCTTCTCATATTGCAGATGTCTCCAAACACCTCTTCAAGATTGAGCAGAAATGGGTGTATAAACTGAACTCGGATAAGGCTGGCCGGAATGAGGACATCCCTTGGATGTCTCTCTAATTACTTTCGCTGGGTTTCTTGAATTATTTTCAGCACTTGTATTTGCCATGCACCTACATTTAGCAATCTCTGATGAAAGTGATTTATCAGGGTACCCTGATTGGGATCATCAATACTTACTCACCCATTCATTTGGTGATATGTTTTTGGTTTCCGTTTGTAGGTTTACTCTCAAACCACATACCACACATTTAAATCATGTAGGATTTTTCATTCTCGAAATATTTATAACCCAAATAGCGTGTTAATCCTTAAAGTTCATCTTATAAGATTCATCTGCGATATTTGCTCGTTTTCCAGCCCACACACACACTATGTCATCCAGAATCGCTGGGCATCAACAGCGACTAAGAGGAACTACAGTTCCCGGCATGCTTAGTCGCATGGTAATGACGTAGTAGTCGCGACTTCGAGTAAACAAGTAAAGGCGCCTCACCCATTTCGATACCTCCCCAGCAGCACAGACGGATGCTGAGTGTACCGACGGGCAGGTAAGCCCTTGAATGCATGCGTGTCTGAGATTGCCAGGATGTTTTGCGAAATGGGAACCCGTTGAAGCGGGAGCGCCGCGCACTGGTGTTGAGCGAGCCCGTTGGGATGGAGGCGCCGCGCACGGGTGTTGAGCGAACCCTTGGGGCTTAAAAGTACCGGGATTTGACATTGGAGGCGGTCATTTGGTTGTCCCCCTGATGCCGCTCACTACCGGTTACAAGCGAGATATTTGCACCGCTAATATCCGGTACGGCGAGTTGCCTAAACATTGCTGAAACATGACTGTTTAGGAATAAACCGAGTAGACCCGAGCAAATTTGTTCGTGTTTGTGATATCGGTAACATGAGCTCTATGCTAGAATACTGTGATGCTACTAGTTAACACAGCTTGTGTGGCGGCATGTGTGGTCTCTTATGATGACACTTGGATATACTATATCTTAAGAACATTAGATCAAAACACAAGAAAACAACCCCTATAAACTACAGTTTGGTATGTTTATTTTCATAACATATCAAGACGGATGTATCTGATGTTTACTACTCCATATCAACAATATAAGATCAAACCCCAACAATTACGGAGGGGTTTGCTCTTTTCCTTAAATAAAACTAGGACGGATATCTACAGTAGTCGTGTGTGCCGGCGTGTCTGGCTCTCGCAGTGGTTTCTTGACTTTACAGGTGTCATCTCCTCTATATTTTAGAGCGGTGCACTATCTTCCTGAGCTGTAGCCAGGCGAGGAGTGGCACGTTCCTCTAACCCTAAAGGTGAGCGAGCGGAATATATATGAATGGTAACTAGTCTAACAGGAATGCCATATCATGAGTTTGGTAACTAGTTTTACAGTTATGCCATATCATGAGACAGAAATGTATAATGTAAAATGACTCACACTAACCATGTAAATGTCGTTTTTATCTTTGTATGTGTCTTTTTATTTGTGTTGTCTGTGTCTTGATGACGTCTTTCCTGGACTTCCCCCCACACACTTAGGAGGATCACCAGGTTTGATCAGGTGATATCTGTATCAAATTCCTTTTAACGCACTTTGAGCAGTAGCATATACTTTAGGTCCTGATGAAGCGGATGATACTTATTGATCTATAGACCGCAGAAACATGTCGACCACAATGATATGAATCAGTGATTATTAAGGTTATTCACTGATTGTGTTGCACTGAATTCTTTAACCTTGGAAGTGAACGGCACCAGAATAAAGTTCCCTAGCGTTCACTATCCAATTTTAAACATAGAGCACCATTTCTCCTTTCCTTTTGATTTTCACAAACTCTTTTCTTGCACTGCTCCTCAGTTTATCTAGCAATATCCCAGTTACCGCACACTACCTTTTCCTTGTTGAAGTGGCAACAACTTTGCTTCCACATTTTGGGAAAGGTTTCAAATGATGACAGGGCGGCAAACGACGATAAACTGATGGATATCTTCCCATCTAGTGCGATACATTGTTGTGTGTTCATTCACCCAGACACACCTCAAAAAAGACACATCCCCTCCCCATTCTGACCCATAGTTATTCTGTTGTTTAGTTGTACTTATGTTCAGGGGGCTATAACTGTGTGGTCACTAAAGATTCCCTGGGACCCTCCACCCATCTCTTTCTTATTCCTTGCTTTAAGCGCTATAACATCTGCTCTATTCCAGGGAGTATACACCCAATTTGGAATAAAATACCCTTTTGCATCTACAGAATATTTATTGTCACTAGTACCCCCTCCTTTAGGAGGAACATATAAAGGCGCGGCCTCTCGCATAGGCTTTGCATGCCCTATCGCGGTCTTATCTGTTTCGAAAATAGATGATTGTTTCCCGTCGACCAATCCCGCTCGGTCATCTGTTTTAGCTTTTCGTTTCTCCTCCCGTAGCCGAAGCGCATCATTTCGAAGTTTAACCAGTCGTCTTTACGTAATTGCTTACAATCAATTGCCACATCATCAGGTTCAGGAACATCAGATACTTTTCGAAACATCTCGACAACTTCATCTGCAAAATGTTCCGTGAAATACAAATGCTCTCTATCTTGCCATCCCTTAAAAGTCTCTAAAATATCTGAAACAATAATAGTATCCTTAAGTGACTTCCGAACCAGGTTCCTAAGTTCAGCCGCACGGTCGACCGGAATCATGGAGCAGGTATCTGGTTTAGTTCAATCAGTACAGGAATCCTCATTTTCACCCGATGGGACGAACGGAACAATATACGGAGGCGGAGGACGATCTAACAAAGAAAAATCATCTTGCAGTTTATTAAGGACATGATAAAGAGGTTGTCGAACAGCATATTGGCCAGATACCTGTAATCTGCACTCCTTTTCCTGTCTCTCTTCCAACTCTTTCGCCTCCTTTTTCCTCAATTCTTGCGCTTTTTCATACACATTCTTCCGTTGCTCTTTCTCAATCAGTGCTTGCTCACGTTTCTCACGCTCACGCACTTCTTTCATCCCCGTTCACACACTTTCAAACATATCTTGTCTAGATTTTCGCTTAAACATACACTGTTCCACATACTCAATTTTCCGCATATCAAATGACCCATACTTCGGCCAACATAACTCAGCATCCTTTTGCGTGTATTTCCTCCACAACATGCTGTACATTATAGAAGAAAGACCGTATTTCACGTACATCTCTCTATGAGGCGTCCCCTCTGGGGCAGCCGGCCGCGATTCCTCAAATTTTAACCGGTTATTTCCACAAAAGCAGCACATCCTACGAAGTGCGCTAAAAACAGGCATGCCAAAAATAGTGCAGAATATGCAGTATTATAATCAAAGTGGCACTTAAAGTATCTGTAATACGTTGTGCCGTTCAAATCAAAATCGTATTAGTGAGAAGAGTCTCCTCATTACCTGCCTATATGTATTGCAACACATATATTTCACATACACATACACATCAGTGACTAGTCCTTCCAAAATTGCCACAGCAAGCGTATCCTAAAACTGCCTTGCCACTCACAGGCTTCCAAAACCCACAGCAAGTACTGTACAATGGTTCTTACCACTCACAGGGTGTCCAGTCTCCACCTGCCAAGTTCTAAATTCGACCAAACGGCCACTGCACGGCAAGCCAACAGAAGAGATCTCAGTCGAGGACCGGCAACACCTGGATGGTCAGATTGGAAAGAAAGGAAAAAACGCCTTGGATGCCAAGACTCGGGTCTACTTTGGCATGCGTACGGGTCCGCAGCGAGATTACAATCCTTCGTCACGACCGCTCCTTCGGGCATCCGAGTCGCCGATGAGCCCCACGTGTCGGGCGCCAATTTGTTGTAAGCAAACCTCAGCTAGGTCTACTTAGTGCAAGGGTTCGCCCTTCTCTGCACAGAGTCCTCAGACCTTAGGAAGAAGTTGGCAATGAAACTGGAAAATACAAAAGTAAAGTTTATTAAACCTTTAAAGGTGGTACTACATCCCACACAACACCCTTCGGTATTGTATCGAGTAGCACACCGGACTAAAGCACATGGCCCCTTTTATACACAATGAGGGGGCTCAAGAAAAGACGGTACAAAAGACAAGAGCAGATTTATGACCATACAAGGACATTTTGGAAGGCACAATCGATGAGTGGGCGGAGTTAACAGTCTCCAATAACTGGTAGGCACATTCCTATCTGGAACCAATTAATAACGGTCACTGATCCTGCTGCGAATGTCTGGGCATGCTGAAAGCGGAACCTACTAAAAATAGCCTGTTGCCGGGAAGACTCCAGGCGCGATGAACAAGAAGGTAGGACCAAGCACATGACGAGCACATGGCAATGTATGGCATACAAAATGGCCGCTACAAATACAAGATGGAGTCGGCACATTTATTACAATAATGGTTAAAAAACGAAGCATGTCTTCTGCTAATGCTTAATCTAACCGCTGCTGATTTACAACACTGGCAACTGTCAAAAATTTGAATACACCATTCATTCCGTCTTTAGGAGAGTATGATGATTGGCACACTTACACAAATTATACCATCGAAGCGTTGCATGCTTTGTTGGGAAACAACACTTTCAATGTCTCTCAAATTGATTCTTCCGGGTGGTTGGTTTGGCAAACTAGTATAAATACATGCCAATTGCACTTTTATTATGTTGCGCCTGGTTTCAGTTAGACAAGACCTGACCCTCATTATACCAGTACACATTCAGTCACCATATATTCGGTTGGTAAGTTATGCCAACAATGGTTGGAACATTCCACGCTGACATCAGTGAAATAACATCTTTTGCTGCTGTGGCATGACATCGATCCGGCTGATTTCATCTTAGGGCCTAGGAATCCTAGAGCAAAGCGATTTCTTCATGCTGTGTACAATGACATCTGGAAGCTTTCGCAGATTGAAGCTGCTTTTCATCTGTGCCAAATTGATCAAGCCAATTTGGAAAAAGTCCTTACCGTAGTAGACAGGAGCATTAACAGACTTTCCTCACACATTTATAAATTGGATAATATTGTTTCATCTGTTATTGATAATGTTCAAAGTGATGGTTCTGTGTTATATCATGTTCAAATTCAGTTAAAATCTGTCATGCAATTTGCTTGGATCTCGCAGACTCTTAAAATGGGAAAATAACATTGGGATTATTTGAATGGCACTGCTTTGTTTATGCCATTTAATCTGACTGATGAACAACGGTTTATGTCCATGAAAGATGCTGCATATACATAATTGCATATTGAACAATGAGAGCCCTTGCCATTCTCAGTAGTGGAAATTGACTCCGCTGTTTGGTTAATTCATGGGGTTATCTCTCCCTTTTTCACTGTTTCAATTTAAATCTTGCATGCATTACTTACCGATTGACTGTTTTGAACCACTAGGTATTGCATTTCTGCATAAATTGTGGTCCCTGCCTTTCACTTACAGATGTCAGAGGGAAGGTGAGGAAGTTTTTCTAACAGGGGAGGACTACTGTTTCACAGTAGGACATTACCTTGTTTGCAAACACGTTAAGTTGCACAGCGCTCGTAACTTTTCGGTGCCTAATCTGGCCTGTTTTATAAAAGGGTCCCCAGTGGCATCAATAATTCTAGCTTTTACATTGCTTACAAATGGCAGTTATCCTATTTTGAACAACCCAGAAGGCTGTTGTTTACGGGCAGGAGTCCCGTATTTAGTAATAGCTTCCCAGCACCTAACTTGTTGTAGCAATGTGCTTTTTCCACCCCGCATGGGAGTCCAGATAGTTCAAGTTGGCCTTCAATTCCTACTTTGAAAACAGATTTCAACAAGATGAGCAGGTTCAAAGCGCTACTATTCCAACATGAAGTGTCTCTCACTTCCGCCTAGTAGACTTTCGAGTTACAGGTGGATAGGACTTCGAATGAGATACAGTCCCTTTTGAACACAAACCTCCCACAACATTTTGTGGAGTTTATACACCAAAGATTTAATGCGTCTGACACAAAAGGCCTTGCACATTTTTTTCACTTGTGGGAACTGGCCTTGAGACTTCCTTTCAGACGATATTTGGAGTAATACTGGCTTTTATTCATTCTATTTTTTCAAGCATCTTTGGAGGCTTTCCCTTACTCTTGGTGTTAGGTGCTGGAATCCTGCTTCTCCTGTTCCTGCTGCGCAATGGCTGCTCATTTTGTGATAATGCACAGACCAAGCCAATTGCAGCGGTACCGTGATGGCATTCAACTGTTTTTTTTACGCTTGCCGTCAGTTATGGATTCACTTTTCTCTTTGCCTACTTTACTTGAGTGCAACCAATATTCCACTGTTGGGGATGCCCCTTTTAATGAGCAATGGATTTATGCCTCTCCATCACGTCACGTCCAGTCCTGGACTTTATCCAGTTGATGGGCCCCTTAGAGGCTCATGACCAGGCTTGTTCTGGGGATGGCCATATGGTGCGTGCAGCTGCACTTGGAGTATTGGCTGAATGGCACATCCGTTCCGGCTGCACAGAATGTCCTGAAATGGAGTTTCATCAAATATCACACAAGTTTCCCATTTATGCTGTTAGAGGCCTTTGATTATGAGGGATGACATCCGTCTTTTCCACCAATGACAGGGATGATCTTTTGGACGGAATGGCATTCCTCGGTTCGCATACCTTGATGGACTTCCCTTCTCCTTCATATTAAGTTGTTTTATAATGACTTTTTTTATACCGGAGACAGCTCCATTTCAATGAGCTAGGATGAGATTATTGAAAAAAAAAATTACATGTAGATTTTTTCCAATTAGTTTTTTTTCAAAAGCTTTGAACTCTGCTTGACTCGTGAGCTCTGTTTTGGTTGGTACATTGTCGATGTCCTATGACTTTACCTAGGGGAGGGTGTTATATCGTTCATAGGGTGTTATATGGTGTCTGGAGACATTGTCGACACTGCTAAGTTAGTTTGAGCTTCGCTGTCATGATGCTGCTTTTGCACATGTTACTACATGACTTTGTTTTAGCAAGAATCTGTTTGTGCCTTTCACATGAGAACAGGCTGCTTTTCGCGTTCTGTACCTTTCCTGGAGTTTAATCTGACTAAGATGTGCAAGGTCAATAAACAATGCCCCTTGTTATTCTGTTCTGATCAGTCCCTAGCACCTAGACATAACATGCTACATACAGCTGCAGTACTAAAGGCTCGTGCTTTGATTTTACATTTTTGCATGTTGTTTTAACACACTTGGAGAAAGCCGTTCAATGGAGAAGAGCTCTGCTGTTCCCTATGATGTAAACCTTACATCCAGGCTTTAAGGTATGGGGTCTGCTGACGAAGCCCAGATATCGTCCTTTTTTATAAAATAAACATCTTCTAGTCAAAGGGAATGTGGTCAGGCCTATATGCCCTTATGTCCACAGTCTTTATAAAATTACTTTTCCCTTTCTATTATATGGATTTGTAACAATGCTAACTGTGCTGAGTTTATGCATTTTGCAGCTAGTAGTGGCACTTATACTGTATTGTAGAGCATGATAGTTAAAATAAACATTTTGAACTATTTCAGTGACTCTGCCTGTTCTCATTGTGGACAAGTATGAGTGACTAGGCGAAAGAGTATGTCTTGCTTCCGGGATTCCTGAGAGAGTTGGGAGTGTTATGTTCTGGGTTGTCTAATCATTTGTAGCTCTGTGATATTTGGAGGAGAACGAATAGGACACTATAGCTAGTCGGTTTGGGATTTTGGGTACTAATGTAGTAGGTTGGTACACCCCTATTCACCGAGGTCTTGTTTTCCTGCGCATAGTTCTGTGTATGTGCAGAATCCCCTGCAACAGGATCAACACCATTAGTGCCCCTGTAGGCCACCATTCAGTGGCCTCCCACCCACAGGTGCCACACTGGGGACCCCAAAGACAGTTTCCCACTACCTTTCTGTGTCAGAAAGGCTGGCACAGAAAGCAGTGGAAAACGACTAATGTCCTCCCTCAGCCGAAAAGAGCTGGCCAGTGGAGTACTGAAGGGTTTCCGGATGGCGGGCGGGCTCTCTGAGCCCATCGGAAACCATACGGAAAAATGAGTTGGATCCTTTCCGACCAAACCCATTAGAATGGCTCGGTCAGAAAGGAATCTGAACAGCAATGCAAGATGCGGACAGGAGGGCTCCGACCCTTGGTCGGAGCCCTTCCTGGCCACATCAAAATCGGGCCCTAAGTGAAGTGAAGCCATCCATAAATACCTTTCCTTTACCAAGGTTTCTAGGAATAAACAGATGTTGTGTTGTGATATGTATGTCAACCATTCTGAATCTATCAACTTAGACCCCAAACTAGATTCAATTAAGCATGGGCGAATTTTGCAAATTTGCAGATTCGCGGATTTTGCGGATTGTGTGGGTAAAGGCCGGGCGGGAAAACGGTGCACATCGCTAGTGTGAGGGGAGGGGCCAAACAGACGGGGCTTATATGTGAGTTCACATGCCTCTTGTGTGCATAAAAGGACAGGCACGGATCAGAGAAGCTCGTGGTCACAGGAACTGCACTGGAATTGAGCTCGTGAAAGTCAATAATGCAAAGGCCTCCATCAAGCATCAAAGCTAATTTTCGACGATAGATATGGGGAGAACGCAAACCTGCCCAGCCTCGACAAAACTCACATTTTGGGGGGGGGGAGCTGATTAACTTTGCCATCACACCGAAGAGCCCATGGGTCCCTTGAGTGAGCTGCCTGCCAGTGCCCATCATCCTGTAACAGGAAGCACTAATAGATAAAATAAAGCAGGTGCTCGAGCACCTGCTTTATTTTATCTATTAGTGCTTCCTGATGAAGCTAATTTAGTAACTATTTTAGGATGGCGCTGGCAGCTTGCCGGCGCCATCCTAAAATAGTTACAAGTTCAACAGGCTTGAACTTTTGCCCCCCAAATCCACCGCTCGCGGATTTCCGGTAAATTTGCGGGAGTTTGCGGATTGCGGATTTACCGACAATCCGCGAAATCCGCGAGCGGAACGGATTTTGCGCTCACCCTTAGATTCAATCCATGATTGTAGTCTAATGCTAGTGGGGAGGCGTTTAACCCACTATGTCTACTTCCCAATGAAACCCTTGGTATCGCATATAAGTTTATGACGCAGCTCCCTGTTGGATTAGGTGAATTAGCTCTAGCTGCCTTAACACTATCACTGAGCCCAGTGGTACTGTCACAGCTCGCTATTGTGTTAAGTGTGTTAACTCTAGCTGTCCTAACACTATCCCTGAACTCATAGGTGTCATCTATAAAATGGATGGCAAATACATTATTTGACTTGGTCACAATTGGGCTACACCCTCCATTACTCCCCAGTACATGAGCAATTACAAAAGCTTTAGAGTTAACAACAGATATTTTGCCAGATGCACAATTGTAAACCTTGGAAGAGTCTGTTATACGGTTACACATTAGTCTGTCAATTTCTTCCAAACCTGTGGGAGACTGGGGAACCTGGGAAACTGAGTTCTTCCCCTAACCCGGTCTCTGCTGTACTGGTGGCAAGGTTGGTGTTTCCCCCCCCCCCCCAGTTGGGAGACTGCGGTGCTGGTTAAATGAGCCTCTTAGTGTGCAGGAAGCCTGATGGGAGACTGCCGAGCCCGAAAAACTGAGTTCTTCCCCTAACCCGGTCTCCACTGTACTGGTGGCAAGAACAGTGTTTCTCCCTTAATTGACTTATCATAAGATCATGTAACAATAATGTCAATTGAATGCTTAAATATTTGTGCGTCTGTAATGATCTTACCTTCTTCCCCAATAAAAAAAAAGGATCTCATCACAATCAGTGGAAGAAATTATTATCATGTTCATCTACATTCTTTGGATAATGATGACAATAAAGATGCAGAAGATAAAACTGTGATTGGTCTCTGCAAAATCAGAGCAAATGTTGTAGAAGTGATTGTAGACCTCTAAACTATTACAAGTATCCAAATACATATTTCATTTGAGTCTATCATAGAGTTTTCATTGTTTTTCATGGTAGAGCACTGGAGCATTACCATATAGCTTCATATCTGAAGTTGATTACCAATGTGCGTTATCGGATGGTTAGCATGCTACACAATGGGGAGTGGATAGTTGGCAGGGTGATGTACTTGCAGTAATCTTATGTTTTGCTGTTGTGCACGAGTGGCCTGAGAGATTGTCCTATATTTTCCTGTGATGCAGAAATCCAGCAGTGCGATGGAGGTGTAGATCCGAAAGATAGGGGCACAAACAGAAGAAGAAAGATGAAGAGACAAGTGAAAGAGGCAAGAGTCTACCATGGAGGGTCTACATTATAGGAAGTCAATTTGGAGGCAAATGCTACAACACTTAAACAGCTACATAGCACACAAATGCCTGAGGGGCTGTGAGGTGTTTTGTGTGTGAACATCAATAAAGGGGGTAATTAGTAAATAACAATTCATATGCAATGTGCGTAAGGTAAATTTGCTGTCAAATGAGTGCAACGATTCTACTTGCGCAAGAATGGCAATCAGTTGAATGAGCAGTAGTCACATACCTTATTAAATGCAGGTATATTGCCTGTTGCTATGTAAGTACACCTCAAAAGCAATGAAAGAGGTAGAAGCACAATCCAGGTTTGCAGCCTGAGCAGAAACAACACTATTTTTAACGACCTGGACTCCAACTACTCCTGTTAGGCTGAAGGATGCTAACATATGGAGCAGGGATTGCATTCCAATCCCTTCTCGTGTTCCCAAAGGCTTCTAAAGGCAGATGAGCACTAGTCGGGCAAGCCCCAGTTAGTCTTACAGCCTGCACATGCTTAGGAGAGAGACAAAGTGCTTAATGGTTTGCTGCCCAGTTAGTACAAGAATGAATCAGCCCATCCAATGATACCCTTATGTACTCACCCCTCATTGCAAGCCTATTACTTAGATAATGGAGACACTTGGTCATTCTTGTATACATGAGTAGACATCCTCCTATTCTTTTGTAAATTCCTCATAAAAAACTTCCACTTATAGAAGCAAATTATATTTTAGGGCATACAAAGAGCCAGCAAAGCCAATAGATTGTGCTGTTTGACTGTCGTTGACATTGCAGCTTAATATGCCTTTGGGTTTAGGAGCTATCACTCAGTTGTTGTATGATATGGTGCTACACACAATGTTGTGAGCTGCTAAAGCACATTATCAAACAGGTAGCACACACTACACTGTGAAGGAGTGCATGGTTGGCAGAGTGTTGTGTTTGTTGTGTTGATATGTGGGGTGTGAAGATAACACAGCTATTGCTCATCAACAGAGGTCTTGCAAATAGGATGCAAAGACAGCAGAGCTGTTGCTCAGATCACACAGCTAACTATCATGAAGTTTTGTTAACATGGCTTTACAAATAAAATATGACTGCGTACATTCATAAATGGTTTCATCAACACTCTAAATGTATCAATACTCATGATCCTGAAAGCAATTAGAAAGTGACAAAACTACTATTTTTTGTCATTCTAATCCTAGGTGCAGTGCCATCCATTTTGCTAACAAAATGGTAGAGTTGCACAATGAATTAACCAACAAATAAATCAGGGCCTGAGTCTAAAAATGCACAATATTCCACCTTTGAAGCTACCCCACTATGTGGTTATCTAATGAAATAACGGCAACAAAAATATTAACACTAAAAATATCACCACAAAAATTGCAAGGATATAAAATTGACTTTATATAGTAAAGTCTCATATTGTGAGGTGTATTGAATTTTCACCATTATACATTATACTACTTTTAAAACACATAATAACTTTATAAATAGTGCCACAATTTTAAAAATAATATAATTCAATCAATCAATCAATCAAAAAGCTTTATTTCGGCTATTACAGCCATAGAAGCACATATTAAATAACATTTTCCATAAGTCATAATTCATAAAATAACATATTAGTTTAAATATAAAAATATCAACATATAGAGGATCGTACCCCTTGGGATCAAAAGTCAAATATGGGGCAGCAATTATGGACAATACTATAGCAGGGGCATAGTATTAACAATAAAACCAATATAATCATTAAAAGAAAACTTTAAAAATGTAAATTAAAAGAAAAATGCTAAAAAAAATCATAGCCTAGATTTTTACCAGATCACAATATGGTGATAGTAGTACGTAATTGGCTTATTTCTCTAATCTGTCTAACAATAGCCGTCTACGTATACACCGCATAGCAAATACAAATTTGGAGATAGCAACGAGAAAAACTGGAAGAGTACCATATTTTAATACCCTATAGAATTCTCTGTAATTTCTTATCCCTAGATTTCTGCACAATTGCAAGACCCATTTGGATCTGGCACACGGGACAAAGTTATTTAGTAGAGCCGAACCATTTATTTGTGAACACATAGAGTGGGAGCGTCCCGTACCTAAATTGCAGAAACAGTTTCTTTGCTGCAAATGGTTGGTTAGAATCCAGCACTAATTCCAAATTATATTGTAGTTTTGCATCCAAGAACCCAGAAGTCAAGCTAGAGGAGTCTACTGTCTGCAAATGTGTGCTAAGTTGTAATCGTTAAAGGCAATTGAAAATGCTTTTTTAGAAATGACTTGGCATGCCTCCTCTGGTGTCGACCATAGATCATCCCTCCCAATGGGGCAAGATGTATTCCTAATAAAGGCCAGACACAGGATATTTCCCACCCCCAAGATAGACATGACAGCATTTAGATTTTAGTTCCTCCATATAGTATTCTAATTGGCGTGCTCCAAAGCCGTCGCCAGTAGAGGAGTGGACGAGAAGCAATCAGGTCTGCAATAGGATGGATACCCAGATCCATCCTTAGTGGTATGAGGGGGTACTTTTAGGCAAACCCAGAACCTGTCTTATAAAATTATTTTCTGTTATAGTTAAAGCTTTAGCTAAACAATGGCCCCAGAGTTCAGTACCATACATTGCTGCCCCCTTGGTTGGATCTTGTAGATTTCTACAGGTGGCCTTATGACCTTTATGGCACAACTCCTATGTACCTTTAAAATCCCCCCAGTGTCCTGGATTAGCTTTAGATTAGCTATATTATTTGTGGTCCCCACCCCATTTTATCATTTAGGGTAATACCCAGGTAGTCAAATATGGGTACCCTCTCTAGAAACCTAGAGTCCATTTTGGGGTGTGGACAATTGTAGAATCAGCATAGAAGACCATATATTTGGTTTTCTTTATATTTACCCCCAAATTACGCTTTTTACAAAACAGGCTAAATTAATCTAGGACACGCTGGATCCCTATAGGTGTTTTAGATAGGAGCAGCGTCTCATCCGCAAACATTAGGGCCGGTATTTTGCGATTAGCGAGTCTTGGGGAGTCAATATCCTTAACGGCAAGGAGGTCCTTAATTAACCTGTTTAGAAAGAGTGAGAAGAGGGTTGGTGCGAGCACACAGCCCTGCCTCACCCCCTTCTCAACGGGAAAGGGGGCTGTTAATTCCGCATTCTTCCTGAATCTTACCCTAGCAAAAGTGCCTTCATGGAGGCGTTTCAGATGATAGCAGAGGTAACCTGGAACTCCCATGTCGAGCGATGGGCCCCACAACTGATCGCGATCAACCATATCAAAAGCAGATTTGAGATCTACGAATGTAAGGTAGAGACTGCCACCCTCCAGTGTTATATGTTTCCAATAGATCAGTTGAAGTCTAAATAGCTGATCCATAGACGAGGTTTTGGGCCTAAATCCTGCTTGCAGAGGAATTAAAATGTTGAGGTTATCTATCCATGAATGAAGTCTACCTAGTAACACACGAGCAAAAATCTTCTGTGTTACGTCGATGAGGCTAATCGGCCTATAATTTGCAGGTTCTAGGGGGGAACCTTTTTTAAAAATTGGAATGATCGCGGCCCCTGCCCAAGTGAGGGGAGTGCAATACCATGGAGGATAGCATTAAAGAGGGTCTGTAGATAAGGAGACCACACTACCTGTTCATTTCTGTAAAGATCCCCAGGGACCCTATCCAGGCCAAATGTTTTATTAGGTGGTACTTTGGCCAGAGCCGCAGAAACCTCGGCCAATGTGCAGGGCGATACTTCTCCAGAGAGGTGAAAGGTTTGAGCATTAACCAATGTCCTTGTCTCAATGGGACCATTGTGTACACTAGAGTACAAGGCTTCAAAGTGGACTCGCCAAGCTTCCTCCCCAAGATTTGGCTCAATAGCTGACCTCCCCTTGGTTTTTCCAGTCTTAACCAAATTCTAAAAGCCTCTAAAATCTTTGACATCTAAGGTTTTTTTAATGGTCTGCCATCTCTCAAGCTCCCATTCAGTTTTTGCAGTAATAAGATTTTTTTTAAAGAATGCCCTTGCTTCCCTTATACGTTTACTGTCCCCCTCTCTAAGTCTTAACAAAAGATCACTCTTAGCATCCCTGCATGCCCTGTTATACCATGGGTTTCTACCTCTATGTTGGTTACATTTTTTAGGCTTGGTACTATTAAAAAACTCGGCCAAGGTTGAAACCAAATTCTGGTGAATTTTCCCTAACTCTTCTTTGGATTCTTTAAAACAATTATTTTCTAGGGTAAGGTTTGCTTTTTCCAAAAAGGGAATAATATGATTATACATAATGGCCATTTTTTCCGGAGATTGTACAATCGTACCCCAACGTATTCGTCTCTCTCCTTCCACCACTATTAGATTGTGGAAGGATGGATTACCCACACCTTGCTCTGTCAGCAATTGGTAACTATCTAAACTTACAACCAAAGGTTTATGGTTACTTTCCAAACAGGACTGGACCAAACAATTCGTAACCCTGCGCCAAAATTCCACATTTACCAGTATGTAATCAATTGTGGATGCCTGCCCATTTCTATCAAAGATAAAGTTCCCAGGATCATCTGCAGGGAACCTACCATTACATGCTCTAAGCGAGTAAGTGAGGGTTAGCGAGGTCAATTACAACACTAGTGGGGTCCAACCCCTTATCGGGTAAATATTACACGCGGGGATAGACCAAGTTGAATCCTCATCAGCAGTAATAGAAGATGATAGACCATTGAGAGGATTCTCTGATCAAAAATTACCCACTAACCTAGATACAACCAACCCGGCCAAACGTAACATCATCCCTTCCCGGACCCTATTTAAAATGATTCCTGAATACTTACCCAGGAATGGGGCACTCACAATATACAAGCTTATATCATCAAAAATACTACTGGATTTAATGGGGTTAGTAAGAATAGTCACTAATAACTACGGAATTCCATATCCCATTCTATAATCTTACCCTGTAGCCCCACGACAATCCAGCCGGGACTACTCTACCCCCTCGTTTCTCGGGTGCAGCGCCAGTATATAACGCCCTATCCTGAGCGATCTCTCTTTACAGTGTCCCCACTAATAGCCCAGCGACAATCCAGCCCGGACTACTCTAGCCCCTCGCTTCTCGGGGAGCAGCTCCAGTATATAACGCCCTATCCTGAGCGATCTCTCTATATAGTGTCCCCACTATCCTATTAATACCTCCTGCTCTCTCTCTCTCTCTATTGGGAAAGTTTCTGAATACCTAATATTCACTGGAAGTTATTTCCTATCAGAACTACCCTGTCTTCCATTTCTCAGTTACCTGTCAGTACCTGGCTAAAAAGAAAGGTTAATTCTGTCTTGGAAAACAACTCTCAAGTGCAATTACTACGTATTGGGGTCTCTTTACACACTAATAGAAATAATGAATATCCCTCATGTGATAGATAGGAAATCAAATCCTCTCACACAAGAACTGCCAAATTGTTACACTTAAGAATTTTTCCTTGACATAGAACTCACATCAATCTCCCACATCAGTTACCTGTAGGAAGGGAATCACCCATCCTTCCATACGATAGCACCTGGCTGTAAAGAAAGGTTAGTTCGGTCACAAAGAAATAATAATTAGGCATGTGTTCATTACAATCTGGGGTCCCTTTATTACACAATAACATACAAAGAAAAGATTGTATTATAAGGTCACAATACTACCTAACAATCTAAGCATAGCCCGAAAAGTAAAGGACAGAATTAGCATAGATACACTATAATAGCAGGACAGACTTCACCTTATAATTATGGAGTCCGGTTCTAGCTGTCATCTGGGTCCCTCTCTCATCTGTGCCTTGGCTCATCTCAGATTCTACTCTGCACCCACAGATACACGTCTACACCGCTATGCTCCTTCAAAGCACTGCAACCCGTCTCTCCCTCGTCTTCTTCGTCTCTGATCTATGTGGCTCAGGTCTGCTCTCTCTCTCTCCCACGAACTGTCTTCACCTCCCGACTTCAATCTAATGATATAGTTTCACCCGCTCTGGAAACCATTTGTTCAACTAACTACTTCACTCGGATTATTTTAACTCCGTCGCTTAACTATCTCCAACTGCTCTAATAGACTGACTCACGGTGTAACTTCAGTCTCTCCAAAATATCATCAGCCCTCGATTACTCCAGACTCCAACTGTTATCTGCAATTGGCAATTGTCGACTGCCTTCTCCTCTCTGTCATCTGTCTCCTCTACTTTTCTGCGTTTCGATAATATAGAGAGCCCTTAGTTCGTGGAAATTTCCAGACAGTAACCTGCTGCCCACCAGGCCCCGGACTCTCGACGCTCCCACAGTGGCCACCTGTTCTTGCGTCTTAAACCCGAGCTCCGTTTACATTCCTCCGATAAGGGCCAGCTCTGACCGGTTCCTCTCCAGCGAACAACAGCTCATAACTAAAAAGAATATTTTTGACCTACAAGCGCCTCGGACAGCCGAGGCAGAAAAGAAAATGGAGTCTCTCTCGTTTGGGCCCTGCAGGCCGGAAAAAAATGAAAGAGACGCATAACTCTGTCAAAGTACATAGGCAAGCCCTACCAATAGGTAATATTGAATCAAGAATAAAGCATCTACCTCCTAATATAAGTCTTCAGGCTCAAAAACGATGAAAGGAGCACTGAATTATGTCAAAGTCAACAGGCTAATTCTAAGAATAGAATGAAAATAGGGATCTATCCACTATACTAGCATGGTAGTAGACTAAAGTCACCATCACTTGAAAATATGACAAAATAACGGGTCATTACAATTCACCCTTGACTTTCGTCTTCTAACATCTGTCAAACTGAGCGAACATCTGATGAGGAATAATAAGAAACAAAACTAACAGACCTAGACATAGTATGTGGTTTAAAATTTTGAATCAAAGAAGGGACACATTGAATGCAAAAACAAAGAGCAACTAAACAGCAATCAACACCCCCCAACACTTGACGTAGGGAGTGCAAATCAGGCAACTAATTGAAAAACCAATCAAACCACCCTTGGTCTATATGTTGCCTAACTACTTCAGTTAATTCATGAAGTTTATCAATGTGGGACTGGATGGATATGGAATGGTCCGACAGATTAAAACAACAAAGACCCTCAAAATCTGAGCAGCCATGACCATGTTGAAGCAAAAGGTAATCTATTGCAGCTCTATTTTGTAAAATGGCTCTACGTGTCAGGATTCAGCCACTGTAGCAGCGTTATGCTGTATGGAACTTCATTTCCCATGATTGGGTGTGCTAACAGGAAGTGATAAATCCTGTCATGACGCGTGAGAGGTTGCGCGTAATTCTTCCTGTTTTGGTTCTTTGTCGGGTTGGCGAAGTGAGTCCTGGTTCTGGAGAGCGAGTATGGAGCTGAAGATTGCTGTGACAAACCGGATGCGGCTGTAAGCACTGTCTCTCTTCTGTTGCTGGTGTTCTGCTAGTGGGTGTTTGCCGCTTGGTGGATCTTTCACTTCTGCACAGCGGGTTACTGCGAGCTGGATTGCCGCGTAACACCGTATGTGAGGATTCTTCTTGGTTTGGGTATGAACATTACAGCGGGTTACTGCATGCTGAAGAGGCAGCGTAAAGCCGTCTGTTACATTTGTGTGGAAAGGTGTTCAATGGACATTACAGCGGGTTACTGCGTGCGGCTGCAGCGTAACACCGTCTGTTAATTGGGAACCATACAAACAGGTACTAAGTGCGGAGCTTGGCGGTGGTCACAATCGCAAATTACAATATTTGAGGATTTTCCTTTGGAGTGCACTTCTATGCTTATGCTGTGAGAATAACAGCGTATATGGTTTATTTGATAATCAGAGCAACTTACTTTCCTAGGTAGGGGGTAACCAAGTGTCTACTTCCAAGGAAGGCTTCTGTATCATCGCTTGGGTAGCCTTCAGTCAGGGGGATTTCTAACCTTGCCTTTCTGCCTTCGGATTCAAAATTCCCTGGAGGTTTTCAGGTCCTGTGATGCTCATAAGATTTCCAAGCAGGGTAGGGGTTCTGATAAAGCACTTTGTTGAGAGTCTTTTTATCAATGAATATACACTGATGCATGATTCTGCTTTCCTCATCAGATGGTGTTACAGGGTGTCATACGGTGTTTTGTTATATACGTATGCAGAGGACAAACAGGTATTTTAGACATATGTGATTTAGCGAGAATTGATGAGAGTAGATTGTTTGACATTATCTTATTGTTGTGTTTATGTCTTTTCAGAGCCTTTGTCCATGCTGACCCCTCCCCTACCTAGTGTTCCTCGCTTGATAACTCGAAGACCCTGGGGGAAACCCCATGTCAGGGTACTTGGTGATGTCAGGAGATGGTCCTTTGTTCTACTGCGACTGAATCCTGCGAAGCTCAACCTGACAGAATTACGCGCCCAAGATATTTGCTTCGCCCGGTTCAGTTGTAGTAGAATAATGGCTACCATGGATAATGTGATGCAGGCTCTTCTGCTAGTCCAGCAAGAGCTGGCTTCTTCCAAAGCAGAGACTGCTGCATTAAAGGATAAGGTTGAGAGATTGTCCAGGAATCCTTTTGATTCAAGTGACTGTCCCCCCTCCCATTCCTCTGGCCAGTCCAGAGAGGTACTCCGGAGATCCCTCCAAGGGTCAGGTGTTCTTAACACAGATAATGCTACCCTTCTCCTGTAAACCCGCTTCCTTCCAGAGTAACCACTCACGAGTTGCCTTCGCCATATTATATTTAGTTGGGGATGCGGCTAATTGGTAAGAAACAATGATGACATTTTATCGGATTGGGCAGCATTCAAGGCAGAATTTGAGCGTGTATTTGATCGCAGAGCAACAACATTTAGCGCAGATAGGGAACTGCTTGAATTAAGATGAGGGAAGAAGGACCTGATCACTTATTTAACCACCTTTACAGGTTAATAGCAGAGACTGAGTGGGCCGAGGAAAAAAGGATGTCTTTGTTTTACCAGGGCCTACGAGACGAGCTCAAAGATGTCATAGCCCAGATAGATCCCCAACCTACCACTTGTGCTGCTATGATTAATTTGACTCTGAGATTATATGGCAGGATGGCTGATAGAGGTGGGGACAGAAGGAGATGGGACAGGGGGTCATACAGGTATGACAGGTTCTCTCGTAAACCTATCTCCTCTCCTGAGATGGGAGTAGAACCTATGGAAATAGGTGCGGTTAGATCTGCCCTGTCCAAAGAAGAAAGAAACACTAGACGCATGAAAGGGTTATGTATGTATTGTGGGAAGAGAGGGCATTTCGTAAGAGAGTGTCCCACCAAACCCAAATCCTCTGATTTGTGGACCAGTGGCAAAAAAGTAGCTGTGTCATCATCAGGTAGTCAATCACAGAGCAGCGGACCACTGGAGAGGGGGAGGTCAGACCAAGGGTTGCAGCTTCCTTCCCTGACCGCTTTGGCGCTGGTGGAAAGTGAGCCACACATGAAAATACTCATGGATTTAACACACAAACACGAGACACATCAGGTACAAGTGATGTTGGATTCAGGTGCCGCAGGCAACTTTATCGATGGCGGCTTGGTATCCCGGTTTGGCATACACAGGGTGAGATTGGGAAAGGCGGAAGAAGTGTTTACTGTTGATGGACAACCTTTGAAATCAGGGTTGATAGTGGAAAGAACGGAGACGGTGGTGTTGACATACAAAATGGTTATGGAGAAGCACACTGAGAGCCTGGGCCTGAACATAATTAAGGCACCTCAGTACGAGGTTATTTTGGGCATGCCATGGTTCGATTGGTCTGTCTCCCTTCCATGCCACATATGGGTTTGACGCTAAGGTACTGCCTATCAACATCCCCGTAGAGGTTCGCAATCAGCCTAGGGTACTGATGGAAGTCAGGAGACTGCAAAACCTACAGAAAAAAGGTGAGACAGCACTTGATTCAGGCTAAGGAGGTGTACAAGAGATGGGAGGACAGACACAGACATGACAGACCTCAATATCAGGTGGGAGAAAAGGTATGGTTGTCAACCAAGAACATCAAGTTCAAGTTGCGCAGTGTATTCCATCCCAGGTTCATTGGGCCATACACGGTGGTGAAGCGTATCAATCCTGTTGCATACAAGTTGCGCTTGCCCGGTTCATTGAGAATACACCCCGTCTTTCATTGTAGTCTATTGAAGCCAGCTGTGGGGGCTGGACGTCGAGCTCCTCCTCCGGTGTTGTGTGACGGGGGGCTGGAATATGAGGTCAGGAGCATCAAGGATTCCAAGATACGCAGGGGGGTGTTGTGGTACTTGGTGTCCTGGAAGGGGTATACAGCTGAAGACGATTCCTGGGAATCATGTCGGGATGTGCATGCCCATGCTGCTGTTCGTTCATTCCATCGCTGGTTCCCTGCCAAGCCAGGGCCGGGGTGGCGTTAGGAAGGGGGATGTACTGTCAGGATTCAGCCACTGTAGCAGCGTTATGCTGTATGGAACTACATTTCCCATGATTCCGGTGTGCTAACAGGAAGTGATAAATCCTGTCATGACGCGTGAGAAGTTGCGTGTAATTCTTCCTGTTTTGGTTCTTCGTCGGGTTGGCGAAGTGAGTCCTGGTTCTGGAGAGCGAGTATGGAGCTGAAGATTGCTGTGACAGAGCTTCAGCGGAGTCCGTGAGTAAACGGAGCGGTTGCGGCTGGAAGCACCGTCTCTCTTCTGTTGCTGGTGTTCTGCTAGCGGGCGTTTGCCGCTTGGCGGATCTTTCACTTCTGCACAGCGGGTTACTGCGAGCTGGATTGCCGCGTAACACCGTATGTGAGGATTCTTCTTGGTTTGGGTATGAACATTACAGCGGGTTACTGCGTGCTGAAGAGGCAGCGTAACGCCGTCTGTTACATTTGTGTGGAAAGGTGTTCAATGGACATTACAGCAGGTTACTGCGTGCGGCTGCAGCGTAACACTGTCTGTTAATTGGGAACCATACAAACAGGTACTAAGTGCGGAGCTTGGCGGTGGTCGCAACCGCAAGTTTCCGTATTTGAGGATTTTCCTTTGGAGTGCACTTCTATGCTTATGCTGTGAGAATAACAGCGTATATGGTTTATTTGAAAATCAGAGCAACTTACTTTCCTAGGTAGGGGGTAACCACGTGTCTACTTCCAAGGAAGGCTTCTGTATCATCGCTTGGGTAGCCTTCAGTCAGGGGGATATCTAACCTTGCCTTTCTGCCTTCGGATTCAAAATTCCCTGGAGGTTTTCAGGTCATGTGATGCTCATAGGATTTCCAAGCAGGGTAGGGGTTCTGATACAGCACTTTGTTGAGAGTCTATTTATCAATGAATATACAATGATGCATGATTCTGCTTTCCTCATCAGATGGTGTTACAGGGTGTCATATGTGTTTTGTTATATACGTATGCAGAGGACAAACAGATATTTTAGACATATGTGATTTAGCGAGAATTGAAGAGAGTAGATGGTTTGATATTATCTTATTGTTGTGTTTATGTCTTTTCAGAGCCTTTGTCCCTGCTGACCCCTCCCCTACCTAGTGTCTCTCGCTTGATAACTCGAAGACCCTGGGGGGAAACCCCATGTCAGGGTACTTGGTGATGTCAGGAGATGGTCCTTTATTCTACTGCGACTGAATCCTGCGAAGCTAAACCTGACACTACGCCCACCTTGAGCATCTAATAAAAGGTCAGATAAAACAATGGAAGTATGATTAATCGATTTGACCATCCAGCAAGCCAGTTTTCCGATCGACTTAGTATTATATACAGATAATGCAGGCACACCTAAAATGAAAAACGCTAAACGAAGGTATTCAGATGGGGAAAATAAATGTAATGAGGAATCACAATTGGCTTTCAAAGATGGGGCATCACATGCGGTTCGGGAAATAACATCAGGATATGAAGAAAACATTAATAAACTCAATCTAGTAATAGCACAAGGACCACCAGTGATATTAGCGGGAATATAGGGCCAAGATGTATTGCCACATGAAAACAACCATCCAGAAGGTAATAACACCATATGATAGTGACTAGTGGTAATTACAAGACGCCTACAAGCCATATTATTTTTAACAGAAATACAAGATTTAGATGGTCTTTCAAAACATAAAATGTTTTCATGGGTAGTGAATGAAGTAATATTATTCTGTCTTAATTGAATGCATTTGCCTATAAATTTAGGGTCACAGGTCATGAAAAAACAAAGATCACCCTTGGTAATATTGTAAGTCATTATTTGGGAATTCAAAGGGGGCTGTAAATCAGGCAAAACCGTGCACATAGCACAATAATCATAGGCCGTAAAATCACTAAAAATCGCATTGGGATGAGCATCAGATAAATTAAAAATATGGGCAAGTGTCCCCATGGAAGTTGGGACGGCTACCAAGCAGGTTGCTAAAATATCAGTCACCGAATGATTAGGGGTCAAACAGAAATGATTAGAGTTAGTTAGTCTCCTTGCTAGAGACGTCCAGAGATTAGACGATGAATCCCCCGACGCAGAAGAACGACGTCTTCGGTCCAAGGAATTATTCCAGTCCTGGGGGCTCTCCCGTCTCTTGGTGCAGCAAGCCAAAAGGAGTCCAGCGACGACAAGTCCGACAGCAGCAGTCCAAACGATGGTCTAGGAAAACGGGATCAAAAACAGGTATTATTCATTCTCGCAAATAACATTTGTCAGCTGGGACAGCTTCCCAGCTATCTTGCCCTGGCATCATAACTATAACTGTATTATCCTGACCGGTTGCAATTATTTCAGCCTGTTCAGGGGGATTTTTAGGTGACTGAACCCACACTCTTGCTCCGGGATTGTCAGTGGAGCCAAAACCATTTTCCCTTGTACAGTTAACAGGGTTGGGGCAGTACCTTTTTGAATCTCACCACTGACAACGGGCATAATTAGCAATTGAGCAATTCGGTCTGCTTGGTGTATTGGTAAATCAGAATCACCACTATTTAATAGAATCACTTTAATCTCTCCTTGATAATCACTGTCAATGACACCTCCGAGCACCTGGACACC
Source organism: Lissotriton vulgaris (assembly GCF_964263255.1). Lineage (NCBI taxonomy): Eukaryota > Metazoa > Chordata > Amphibia > Caudata > Salamandridae > Lissotriton > Lissotriton vulgaris. The sequence goes on along the minus strand of NC_141694.1, from coordinate 1,132,536,719 downwards.
TTTTAAAGCCAAGCCAGATCTCGGGGCAATTAATCCAAAATTTCCAGCGGGTATTTGGACACCAATGCCGGTCTCCACAATAGTAATTTTTGTCTTTTTTCAGGGTAATCGCATTTATAGAATGCAGGTCCAGGCCTGCAGAACCTGGGGTTGCTCTGCATGGAGCCATGGCTCCAGGGGAAATTTCCCAATACATTACTGTACTCTCCAGTGTGTTAGGTTTAGCATCAATAGCTGGAGGAAATAAACACATTAATGGGGAAGCATAATTTAAATAAGGACGATTATTCAAAATCAGCAATGCATCAAACAAATAATCTATCCAGTTCTTATAGTTGTCATTTGATAATCTACGTAATTGATCTTTCAACAACCCTTTCATTCTCTCCACAAGGCCGGCTGCCTGTGGGTAATAAGGTATATGAAACACCCACTCAATGTTGTTCTCTACACAAAATTCCTTCACGAGTCTGCCTTTAAAATGGGATGTGTTGTCAGATTGTATTTGAAGTGGAACACCATAGTACAACATAATGAACTCTAACATTTTAATAGTATTTATTTGAGTAGCTCTCTTACAAGGAAAGGCCACTAAAAAACCACTGAAAGTGTCTACAACTGTACAAACATATTGACAATTTTTACTCATGGGAAGAGGACCTATATAATCTATTTGCCAAATCTGTACAGGGGATTTTTCACGGTGTAGGTGGCCCTTTACAATTTGAGGCACTTCTCTCTGTCTAGAATGCTGACATATGGGGCAATGAAGTATAACGTCTTTAATTAAATTGAGAGGTATATAGATTCCTCGATCAGCAGCCCACCTGCTAGTAATTCTTTCTCCAAAATGTCCTGACTTCTGGTGGGCCCATTTCACCAATCCCGCCAAATCGAAATCTAGTTTGTCCACCATTGCCTCAGAAATTTAAATTTCGCATCTGCAATTTGGTGAAAAGGTTTATCAAAGGACTCTACATGTGTATGTGCATCAACATGAAAAACTGTTACATTACACTGAGGAGGTAGTTCCCAAATCTCTTGCCATAAATGCTTACCCCAAAGCTCCTTAGAATGCAATGTCCAGTTAAAATGTGACATGTACCAGGCAATTCTTGTTTCAAAACTTGATAAACAGCATATAGTTCGGCAAATTGACTACTCTTTCCTTCACCTGTGGTACTTAGCAATTTCTGTGTGATCGGATTGTAGGATACTGCTTTCCAATGCCTCTTTTCTCCAATATACCTCGCTGAACTATCCGTAAACCACACATGTTTTCTGTCCTCCGCAGACAAATCATCAAATGGTTTACCCCACTTAACAGGGGATTCCTGTACTATAGGTATGGAGCAATCACTTTCTGCCTCTCCTAACGGCGCCAGCACCACTTGCTCATGTAACATTGCAACACCTTTCGGTCCTACACGTGCCCTGTCTTGTATATGCCATTTCTATTTAATTACACTTGCTTCTTGAGCGTGTCCAATCCTATGAGTTTTTGGTGAACTCAAAACCCATTGCATAATAGGAATTTCAGGTCTTTAAATCACATCATGTCCCAAAGTCAATTGCTCGGTATCCACCAGAGCCCAATAGCATGCAAGTAATTGTTTTTCAAAGGGTGTATAACGCTTACTAGCACCACGTAACTTTTTAGTCTAGAAACCTAAAGGTACTTTTGTTCTACCTTGTTTTTGCCACAAACTCCAATTTGCATAAGGGCCTTGCAGAGACACATTCAAGTCCACATCACCATCACGCACGGGCCACAAATCCAAAGCATGCTGAATCGCTGCTTTCGCCAATTCAAACGCATCTTGCTGTGGTTTATTCCATTCAAGTGCATTCTTTTTACGGGTAACTTTGTACAAAGGGGCTAATATCTGACTCAAATTTGGGATATGTTGACGCCAAAAGCCAAATAAACCAATAAATCTCTGTGCTTCCTTTCTGTTTCGTGGGACTGCAAATTCTGCAGTTTTCTGTTTTACTTATGGAATCACTTCTCTACTCCGTTCAGGCCAATTAATGCCTAAAAATGTTACACTTTGTGCTGGACCTTGCAGTTTGTCTGGATTAATTTCCCAACCTTTACTCTGCAAATGAGTTACAATTGAATCTAATTGGGTCTGAACTTGTTCCTGCGTTTCACCTTGAATCAAAATATCATCAATGTAATGACACACCTGTATTTGTGAACTCATCGATATTTCAGATAAATGTTCTGCCACCAGCCGGTGACAGGTCGTAGGACTATGCACATAGCCTTGGGGAAGACTTCTGAACGTCATTTGACGTCCATTCCATGTAAAACTGAACTGTTCTTGACACTCAGGGGCAATCGGGATGGAAAAGAAGGCATTAGCAATATCAATGGAAGCATACCAAGTTCCTGAATGTTTTTGAATTCTTTAAATTAAAGTAATAATGTCAGGTACTGTAACTGTCAAAGGAGGGGTGTGTTTATTTAGTTCACGATAATCAACTGTCATGCGCCAAGAATTATCACTTTTGCGCACCAGCCATACGGGATTATCCCAGGCAGAAGTAACCGGAGTTATAACTCCTGCATCCACTAAATCCAGAATTGTAGCACTGATCTCTTCATGCCCACCTGGAATACGATACTGTTTCTGGGAAATTATTTTTGTAGCTTGGGGAATTTTTACAGGAGGAATTCTTAAACAACCAACTCTCACAGACTTTGATGATATATAATTCCTGTCTCCAAATCGATAACATCCATCATCCAAATATAGTGTCATACCTTTTAGTATATCAATTCCAATTATGTATTCAAGAAGGGGTACCACAAGTACAGAATATTATTTTCGGGGAATTCTACCTATTTTCATTATAACATTAGCTTGCACTGCGGGAGCTTCTTTACAACCTAATCCAGTAATTTTTAAAAATTGTCCTTTGAATTTCTTTGGGTTCCCATAAATTAATGTGGCCTCCGCTCCTGTATCTAGCAATGCTCGAGCCCTCTGTATGTTATGATGTCTCCAAAAAATGTCAATATCTACATAGGGTCTGTAATCTCTGTGAGCCCAATTGCGTACCGGAACTTTACCTATTTCCTAGTCATTTTTATTGCGTTCCGTCGCCAAAGTCAAATCAGGACAGAGACTTTCAAATCTCTTAGATAGTGTCACTTCTCGTTCTTACTTATTTCCCTCACGAAATGGATTTTTATTACCCACAAAGTATTGTGAATTTCGTTCAGAAAATCTGTGTCGTCTATCTCTCATTCTCACTTCAGGAGATTCATCCCTCTCCTCTCTATATCTGCTTTAAAAACGCTCATTTGTCCCCCTTTCTCTCTCACCCTTTTCCACTCCCTCACGTGCACCATAGGGAGACAGATCCCCCTCATACCATCACTTGCCATGCCTGTCAGAGGAATCACGGTTCATATCGTCAGCACTGTCATCAGAATGATAATGATCATAATCCTGTTAACGTACTCGCCTAGCACCTTCCTTTCTGTCCAAGCCACGTTTGCGGAACATATCCCACAAACGACCATTTGGCTCACCATCAATATCATCTTTCTTCACACCATCAGCCAACAAGGCGAGAAACATGTCACGTCTAGAAAATCGATAATTACCACCAGTACGACCCTCGGGTCTAGATTGCCTGTCCCGTTTAAACCACTCGCCCTATTCACCAAGTTGACGCACAGCCTCAAGCACAAAAGACAAAGGACTGCCAGTCTGGTTAATCAACAACGTCATCATAACTTGTTTATAGGCAACAGGGGCGGATCGAATAATTCTATTCAGCACAGAAGAAGTCAATAAGCCATTCACCAATCTGTCAGACGTGCTCAGAAAAATCGCAGTTTTCATCACCTCCTCTTTCAGTCTCTGCGATGCATCTCCTAAAGATGTACCACAGCTTATCATTCAAAGGCCAATCAGATTCAGTAGGATATTTGTGATTACAACCTTCCGTCGCTAACTGAAGCAAACTAATCCGCCCATTACCATTATAATTCCGAAAATGATCTTGCACAGTAGAATTGGAACTCAAAGAACAAAATTTAAGTGCATCTCCACTATCCAACATGACGCCAGCAGCACCCAACTAAAAAAGACGCACCATCCATGTAAGCAAGGCCTCACCAAGCCATTGTCGAAATCGATCCAAAATGTCACTAACTTCCTGTTGTGTAAAATCTTCCAAACTGTCCAAAGGTATCCCATTGAGATTACCAGGAGCCTGCTGTAATTTTCTCCGAAAGACAGGATGTGTAGAAACCTCCGCACGATCACCACATGCACACTGATCGTCAGATTTACAAGAAGCACACGATTTACAGTCACGTTCAGTACGAGAAGAGGTACGCCTCTCATTCTCCTAATCCGAGGAGCCAGACTCATCCGAGTCCCTGATATTACCATCCCACTCATCAGGGTTCCAATCGAGCCCTGCTTTCGCCACAACCAAACGCACTTTCCTTTTACTGACTCGACCACCTCGATGTCTGTATTTGTATTTAGCAATACGAACTGCAGCACTTTCCGCAATAGTCTGGTATGTATCCAGTTTGTCGGCAAGCAATTTATTCTGACATCTTAAAAGAGTGCAAGCATTCTGCACTTCCACAAACTGATCTTCAAATTCTTTGCATTGATGCTGCAATTTCACAAACTTTTCATGTACAAGCCTGTACGCGTACAAAAAAATCCAACATCTCCGTCCTAATATAGGAAGCTCTTCGCCCTTCACAATCCGCGCCTTCTGTAAGCAAGCAATCACCTGAGCTGGATCCCCTGTTTCCAGACAAGAATTCCAGCTCTCACTCAAACCAGTACAATCAGCCCATTCATGAGCTAGCGCCTCATAAGGCGTGGATTCCCATCCGGGAATTTCAACAGGCATTTTAAGAGTAGATTTAGACCTTCTCAAAAACATCGCAACAAAAGTAGAAAGATATATATATACAAAAAGAAACAAAAATATACAAAAATAACCTCCGCACACGCTTAGCGCAAACCAACAAGATGAAAACAAAACGCGCTACAAGGCTTTCGTAAACGGTTCGTGACGCCAAATGTAATGACCGGATTCTCGGACCAAAAATTACCCACCAACCTAGATACAACCAACGCAGCCAAAACGTAACATCATCCCTTCACGGACCCTATTTACAATGCTTCCTGAATACTTACCCGGGAATGGGGCACTCGCAATATACAAGCGTATTTCATCAAAAATACTACTGGATTTAATCGGGTTACTAAGAATAGTCACTAATAACTACGGAATTCCATGTCCCATCCTATAATCTTACCCTGTAGCCCCACGACAATCCGGCCCGGACTACTCTACCCCCTTGCTTCTCGGGGAGCAGCTCCAGTATATAACGCCCTATCCTGAGCGATCTCTCTTTATAGTGTCCCCACTTGTAGCCCTGCGACAATCCGGCCCGGACTACTCTACCCACTCGTTTTTCGGGGAGCAGCTCCAGTATATAACGCCCTATCCTGAGCGATCTCTCTTTATAGTGTCCCCACTTGTAGCCCCACGACAATCTGGCCCGGACTACTCTACTCCCTTGCTTCTCGGGGAGCAGCTCCAGTATATAACGCCCTATCCTGAGCGATCTCTCTTTATAGTGTCCACACTATCCTAATAATACCTCCTGCTCTCTCTCTCTCTCTCTCTCTCTCTCTCTCTCTCTCTCTCTCTCTATTGGGAACGTTTCTGAATACCTAATATTCACTGGAAGTTATTTCCTATCAGAAGTACCCTGTCTTCCATTTCTCAGTTACCTGTCAGTACCTGGCTAAAAAGAAAGGTTAATTCTGTCTTGGCAAACAACTCTCAAGTGCAATTACTACGTATTGGGGTCTCTTTACACACTAATAGAAATAATTAATATCCCTCATGTGATAGATACGAAATCCGATCCTCTCACACAAGAACTGCCAAATTGTTACACTTAAGAAATTCCTTGACATAGAACTCATATCAATCTCCCGCATCAGTTACCTGTAGGAAGGGAATCACCCATCCTTCCATACGATAGCACCTGGCTGTAAAGAAAGGTTAGTTCGGTCACAAAGAAATAATAATTACGCATGTGATCATTACAAAATGGAGTCCCTTTATTACTCAATAACAGACTGATCTCTGTGGCTCAGCTCTGCTCTCTCTCTCCCACGAACTGTCTTCACCTCCCGACTTCAATCTAATGATATAGTTTCAGCCGCTCTGGAAACCATCTGTTCAACTAACTTCTTCACTCTGATTATTTTAACTCTGTCGCTTAACTATCTCCAACTGCTCTAATAGACTGACTCACGATGTAACTTCAGTCTCTCCAAAAGATCATCAGCCCTCGATTACTCCAGACTCCAACTGTTATCTGCAATTGGCAATTGTCGACTGCCTTCTCCTCTCTGTCATCTGTCTCCTCTACTTTGCTGCGTTTCGATAATATAGAGAGCCCTTCGTTCGTGGAAATTTCCAGACAGTAACCTGCCGCCCACCAGACTCCTGTACCAGGCCCCGGACTCTTGACTCTCCCACAGTGGTTATCTGTTGTTGCGTCTTAAACCTGAGCTCCATTTACATTCCTCCAATAAGGGCCAGCTCTGACCGGTTCCTCTCCAGCGAACAACAGCTCATAACTAAAAATATTACTTTTGACCTACAAGCGCCTCGGACAGCCGAGGCAGAAAAGAAAATGGATTCTCTCTCGTTTGGGTCCTGCAGGCCCGGAAAAAGAATGAAAGAGACGCATACCTCTGTCAAAGTCCATAGGCAAGCCTTACCAATAGGTAATATTGAATCAAGAATAAAGCATCTACCTCCTAATATATGTCTTCAGGCTCAAAAACGATGAAAGGAGCACTGAATTATGTCAAAGTCAACAGGCTAAATCTAAGAATAGAATGAAAATAGGGATCTATCCACGATCCCAGCATGGTAGTGGACTAAAGTCACCATCACTCAAAAATATGACAAAATATCTGGTCACTACACAATTAAAGCCCCACCAATTATAACATGGATTGCCCTGACCAACGTAGAAAGAAAAGTAGCCAGACAGTCTAGCGTCTGGGACGTCTGCCCATGCCTTACTGGGCGAGAATAAACATTAAAAATAGACAACATTGGGAAAAATCTAGAAGTGAGGAGAATATATAGAATATCCGGGGAATGGGTTTCTAACTTTTTTACTGTACAGCCCAAATGCATGGCAATTTAGATACACAATCCCCCGAGGGTCTCCCCCTTGGCCCCTGTACTGCCTCTTCACAAAAAGCAGCAAAGCCAACTCTATACAAAGATTTTAATGCCCAAGTCTCTTGGAATAAGTAGATCTTGTGGGAGTCTATATATTTACCCCAATCAGGCAGATCCCATCTAGCAATTAGACCTGATATATTCCATGACATAATCATAAAATTCTGTGGTCTTTGTAACCTTTCCGGCTCGGGATCAAAAATGGCTCCTCCATTTGTGATGCCAAGAGCAAAAACATCTCCAATTTCCCGCTACAAATAACTTCTGGGGCCTGGGAGGGACGGTCAATACTTTCTATCAAATTGGTGTTGAACAGCATCTCGTTAGTAAACAGTGGTCGCAAATTTATTGGATTAGCTCCCTGCAGTCTTTCTAACTTTTCGGGTTGGGTGGTACTAACATTCTCTCCTTGGCGCAATAATGCAAACTGATTTTCCACCTCTCCAAAGGGAGCACTATATGAGACCTCCTGGCCGCTATCTTCAATTCCCCTACTGGTCACTTTAATCAACAACTCATTCATAACCATCGGTTGTTGGTTAGTGGCATCAACTCCCACACCCATGTCACCTATTCCTGACTCAATAGCCTTAGTTAGTGGATGTTGATCAATTGGATTCAGTCAATCCACCTGGTCTAGTACACTAACCCTATTCCTTACAGGAATACTAGGTGCTAGATAGATACCATTGTGCCCTCCACTGCTATATATATTTCCATAATTGCATAACAAAATAACAAATGTTCAACTAACAAACATTAATTAAAATGTATACATATAATAATAAAATAATTGTAAAAATAATATTAAACATATTGTTTAAAACATTACTAATGCATAATAATGACTAATGATTAAAAATAATTATAAAAAACAATAATGGATACAATAAAAACATAACACAAATAATCAAAATCCAACAAAAAAGTTACATTAAACTATCTTTTAAAATGAAAACAAAACAAATAGTTTATAACAGTTTAAAAACCTAAATAAAACATTTAACTTTGAGGGATAAAATTGACTATCCTGACTCCAACCGGAGTAATATTAGGGAAAGTGTTGAACTTCAGAGAGTTTAGATTTACTACTCTCACGTCAACATACTATTAACCGCATCGCTGCGGCGATTATTATCGCGCTACGCGGCTTTTTTCTAAAAGCCGCGTTAGATGACGAGCTCAGCTCGTCATCCGCACACGCCCCCTGTGGCTGATGACGAGCTCAGCTCGTCATCAGCATCGAAGGGGTTAATGCTCCACCCTGAGCAAGCGTTGGAAAAGAGTTGGACTTTGAAAAGGATAAATGTGCTCCTTTGTTTCCAACGTGAGGAACCATAAGGAAAGTGTAAGACTTTGGAATGGTCAAAGTTATCATTTCCAATCCAACCTGAGGAAAATGAGGGAAAGTGTTGGACTTTGGAGGGGTTAGATTTACTGTTCCATGTCGACAGAAGCAACAGTTTGGAAAGTGATGGATTTTGCATGAGTGAGAGCTGCAATTCCTACTCCAGCATAACCAAGTGTAGGGGAATGTTACATTTGAGAAAGCTCATGTTACATTTTGCACATTTTAAATGAATACAAAATAAATTACATACACATATATATAAAATGAAAAATTTAGAATATTTTTTCAAAACGTTTTTTTGAAAATATATTCACAATATATAATATGTAAATAGGTATTCAGAAATAAAATCAAGAAGTAAAATTATTAAATTATGCATAAAGTAATTATTACAAAATTAACTAAGTAATACATTTAAACAGTGCATATAAATTACTTTACATTCTACTATCTTAAAATTCCAGCTAAAACTAGAAAATAATTTATGAGACCAAAAGCGTAAAAATCTTTATTAATATCTAAATTATTAAAATATAAAATATTTAGCACAGTTAGCAAATTATTCAATTAACAAATAAAAACAATATTATCCTATTATTAAATGTACCTATTAAATAACAAAATGTATTTATGAAATTACCTATCTAATAACAAATTAAAGTACATAAAAAGAATATATATAATCAATTGAAAAATATTTAAACTACTTCCCATTCTTATCCCCTATAAACCTAACAATCAACGAAGAACAAACATGAAATGGGCACAAATAAAAACTGTGTCAATATTTTGAAGATTAAAATAATAATAATTTAAAACAGTAAAAAACAAACTGAATATTTAAAAAATAATATTATGGGCAGGTACATTAAAAAAAACAGATATAAGACACTTACAAAATGATATTCATACCTTCTATATTCTTTCTCACAATATTCATGACATGATAGCTGCACCTCACAATATTTATTATTGAATATTCTGTTGGAATACCCATGATGTACTAACTTCTGGGCCAATCAACTGGTCTTCTAATAGTTCCAACACTATTCCCTACAAACCTAAATCCCACAAAAAAAATTATACAATTTACATGCATTCAAAATAAAACCTTAAAATGTATTCGCAAAGCAAATAAGGCATTAAAATGAATCATACATATTTAGCATTATTATAATAACAGCTTACAAGATATAAACTAAAAAGACACAACCAAGGGCCTTATTATGATAGGGTCAGAAAAGGCTCTAACCATCGATCGGAGCCTATCTAACCACATCATAATATGCAGGTTGGATTCCTTTCCGACTGCCCCATTACAATGGAGGTAGTCAGTAAGCATGGGCTGAAAATCCATTCCGCTTGCGGAATTTGCGAATTTTTGACAATTTCGGCGTCCGCAAATCGCGCAAAATTGTCAAAGAATTCGCAATTCGCGAGTTGGCGGATTTTTTTTGCTTGGTCGTGCTTCAAAAATACAATCTTGCACGCTCGCGGTTGACTTACCGTGATTCTGAGTTCACCGAGTTGTTTTCCTCCCGGATTGCGTGCACTGCACCATTTTTGATCTTGCTGCGTGATCGCGCAAGATTTTTCGACCGCGACTTCGTAATAGCGTCCCGCCATCTTGCACTGCGAGAGTTGCTGAACGCGAATACGTCATAAGAGCCCATGATCAAGCACCGCAAGAGAAAACAATTGCGAAGACGTAGATGCGACGGCCAGCTGACACCCGGCGGGAGATTTGAACAGCTTGCTTTCCTGAAATTGCACAAATTGCAATTCTGCACAAGAAAGCTATCGCTGGCAGCATAAACCTCCTGAAAATGATGATTTGGATCAGAATAACTCCTTAGATTGGCATTTGGCTGCATTGTTTTGTGCAAGGAGTCCATTTTAGGGGGGGGGTGGGAGGGAGGAAGTGCCCTACAGTCTCCAACTTCCTGTTCCTGTCCAGAAGCCCCCTCCCAGTGCTTTGCCCATTGTCCTGGTTACTTTTCATTTGGATCTGGAGCTGAAGGATTACTCTTTGTGGCTGCTACTGGATATTTGTATTTGAGGACTTTTGTTAGGGTTCACTTTTGGATTTGAGATTTTAACAAGTAAGTTGATGTTGTTTGCTTGGGGCATTGCAGTTGCTGCAACTACAATTTATAAACTTTTTCACAACTTTAAAAAATATATATTGTTGGTAACTACAGTATCAAGTAGGCCCAGGGTTAGTCATGGGTGCATGATAAAACTGTTTCTGTGAGTTTTGTTGAACTTAAATATCATTTATGGCATGTTATTGAGTAGCTCACTGTTATATGTGGAAGTTTTTTTTCATTTTGGGGTGCGTGTTAAAGCCACACTAGCCAGTAGGCCCAGGAGTAGTCAGTGGTGCATGGGCCAAGTCTTTCTGTGTGTTCACTTGATTTTAAACATCATTTAGGGCATGGATGCCATTGGATTGGGATGATTTTTTGTGTGTATTTCGATTTTTTGGGTGTTGTTGGGGCCTGGTCCAGGGCCTGGCCATGTGGGTGGGGTCTAGGGGCCATTTTGAATCCAGGCAGTGTGCTTTGTGCCATAGTCCTGCACCCAGTCTGCCTTGCTTTCATCCATTATGCCCAGGGGTACTCAGTGGTGCATGAAACAACTCTCTCTGTGTGGTCTCTCTTCTATTAATTTAAACATCCATTTTGGATTAGAATTGCAATTTTTGTTTTGGGTATTTCCGTTTTTGGTTGTGTTGTGTTAATAATAATAAATGCCTAGTTGCAAATAATAATTGAAGCACGACATATGCAACATTTATTTAACTGATGTTCCTCTGGCTTCCTTTGCTTTTAGGTGCACAAAGACTGAGAAGAACCAGGAATCATCCTCATTATCATCACTTGTTGTAGTGAGGAAGAAGTCCTGCTGCGGTGTGTACACAACATCACGTGTGGCCACAGACAACTCTGCAACTCGTGCAACTGCATTCTGCTGTTCTTCTGACAGCTGAAGAAGATGGGCCTAAAGAAAGGTGGCTGTAGCTCCTCTACCAAGAAAGTTGCCAGTGCCACTGCCAGTAAGAAGGAGCAGAAGAAGGAAGTGGCGACACTTACCAAGAAGTCTGGTGTGCCGACAGACACTTTTTGGGGGGAACAAAAAATATGCCTGCAGCAGCTGTGTCCGCCGGAGACCAAGCTGGGAGCAGCACCTCCGCTTCATTGGTCTCAGTGCCACCACGCCAAGTTAGGCCCAAGCCCTTGAGTGCCGCAGAGGCAGCCACTTTAACCCCTTTGAGGCTATTGACGAGCTGGGCTCGTCATCGCGCTTACCTGTCCTGCGCGGATGACAAGGCCAGCTCGTCACGTAACGCGGTAATTTCGAATTTGCCGCGCACAGCGGGAAAAGCCGCCGCAGCGATGCGGTTAATTGCTCTTTCACCATCGACCAGTGATGTTAGCGTTGAATCATCGCAAAGTAGCATTCAATCAACACAGGGTGTAACTCATCTGCTGAGTGTTCAACCACAGCCGCAATGACAACCACAGGTGCTACAAGGAGAGGCGCAAGGAGAGGCGCAAGTAGAGGCGAAAGTAGAGGCGCAAGTAGAGGCGCAAGTAGAGATGCAAGTAGAGGCACAAGTAGAGGCGCATGGAGAGGCGCATGGAGAGGCACAACTGTCCACAATGCTTGCTCCTCCAGAAGTAGCGGCACATGAGGAAATCGAGATTCATGCAGAGGTATCAGCCGAGCAAGTCACTCTGAGTCCTGATGATCCATTGTCTTCCAGATCCCCAACAAAGGAAAAGGAGGGCTAGAACAAGTTCTTCTTCAAGCCCCCTTCATTCTGATGATCTAGATCTTGATTGGTAGCCACCAATTCAGTCTGAGAGAGAGGCACGCCATGAGCCGACAAAACTAGGTAAAAGAAAGGTTCCCACAAGGCTTCCACTTATGGGTGATGACGAAGAAGCAGTAGAAGTGGTGTATTCTGCTGCTGATGAAGAGTCTGACGATGACGACCCAGTCATCACAGCCGTCACTCCAGCCCCAGTGGGAATGCAGCAGACAGACATTTTTACCCTATCCCAAAATTCTGCTGAGCGAGATGTGGGCGCCGTGGCACTGGTACTACCACCAACACAGGTAACTACTACACCAACACGACCTACAGCTGCCATATTTTCTCTTCAGAAGGGCCGGCAGGGACCTCCATCCAGCTCGACCTCCGTTACCTCAAGTAGTGGTGCTGTAACTGAAAGTGCACAACAGAGTCAAATTCGGCCACGCCCCTCCTCCACTTCATCTGGCATTGAAAGTAGCACCTCTACCACCACCAACAGAAATCTCAACTCCCCAGTTTGGGACTTCTTTAGTATTAGCAAAAAGGCAGAAACCTAGTTATTTGTTTGATTTGTAAACAAGTAGTTAGTCGTGGTAAGCTTGGTACCAGAGAGGTCATCACAAAACACACCACATTATCCGGTGGGAGGCGCACCTAAGTAAGATCCGGGAAGCCAAAAGTACAACAAATCCAAATGTATCCATTGATATTGCATCTGATGATGACGAGGGGCTGATCGTTCAGGGGGCAGGTGAAGAAGCGAGAGACATTTTTTCTGGTACACAGAGTACCCCTGGCAAAAGCACTGCAGTGGTAGCGCCCACACCCTCTACCCCAGCAGCATCTATGAGGCACAGTAAGAGTCTGGTGGAGACACCAATGCGAAAAAGTACATCAATGAGCCTAACTGGGTTGAAGAAGTCTAGATCATCATCATCACATATGAAAATGGTCTAGACCACCATTAAAATGATGTTTTGGTTGGAGGCGCCATTTGAACGCAACCACCCAAAAGCACGTCTGTATAATGCAATGCTGGCTAAAATGCTAGCGCTGGATCTTCTCCCTTTTTCTTTCGTGGAAGGGGTGGGTTTACTATAATTGCCCTAAATGGAAAGTTCCTAGCCGGTCCTATTTTGCCAGAGTTGCAGTTCCAGCACTACATGAAGATGTGCTGGAAGTGATTGGGGCAGCTTTGCAGAAGAGTGCTGTTCACACTATCCACCTGACAACAGACATGTGGACCAGTTGCCAAGCCGTTTATTACATGTGCAGCACTGCAAACTGGGTCTCTTTTGCGAGGGTTAGAGATAAGATAGCTGCAGGTGTTGACAGTGGCACAATTTTTCAAGCTACTCGGAAACATGCAACTGTAGCCATGTTTGCCATGGAGAAATCTCATACTGCAGTAAACATTTTGGAGGAGTTATATATATAAAATCTTTATTCGGTTATTCAGACAGAAACAACCATAAAAGCACAATAAATGATAAAATCACACAATATAACAAAATTAATCTAAAAACTCATGTTAAAAGTGACAGTCACAGTTGGGTGAGTAAAATGGTGTGAGCAGTACTGAGCAGTTAGCCCTCCATGCTATTTCTAAATTTTAAAGCTGATTTTAAAAAGCCAATCACAAATAAGGTACTTTCGTGGTTTAGCAATTGTAAATAACAAAGTGCGGGTCTAACCTGGGTAAAGTTCAATTTTTTAAGGAGGGGCTTAAGATAAAACCTCCGAGGTGGATCATAAAAAGAACAGATAAATAAAAAGTGCAACAAATCCTGCGGAGACTCATTGTCGCAGCCGCAGGCTGGTAGCACTTGACCTCGATGACAGCCCTTTGGGACAGCCTTCATTAAATGGAAGAAATCCAATCTGAACCTAGTTAACAGATGGCGATCAAAGCCCGACATTGGCCAGGATAAGTAAGGCTCCGTGTGCGGAGTAGTTTTCAAGATGACATATTTCTGGACACTACATTTATTTAATTCCGACTCTTCACGAGACAGGTATCGTGAGAGGGAAAAAGTTTTCCTCACAAACTCTACGTCAGCAGGCCTGATGGAATCTGGATTTAAAAAGAGTTCTGGTCGTCCCATACTAAGAAAACAATCTTTCAAATACTTTAACCAGGGAATATAAAGCATATTATCCCACGATAAAGCGTCTCTTAGGAGAAGATGATTGAAAGGCAGGTCTTTATTTAGCCAGCATTTTAGCCAGTAAATTAGTGGACATAGTACTATAGTATCACTTAGAAAGGGGATACCAGATTCTTCATGCACCATTAAGTTTGAAATTCCCCTCGGGACCCCCAACAGCTATTTCAAAAAGTTGTTTTCTGCCACCACAAGGTCATTAACTGCCAAATACCCCCAGAGTTCGCTACCGTAACAGCCTATCGCCACACTCTTTGCCTGATAGATCTTTAACAGAGCAGCAATAGGGCGTTTGCCCATTTTCCATGCAAAATTAAAGATAGCCGCGTTAGACCAGGTTATCTCCCCCCTTTTCTTCTGAACTGAAGGGACCAAAGTCAGCTGGTCATCAAAAAGGACGCCCAAATATGAAAAGGTTTTTGTTATAGGGATCTTCTCCTCGTTAATCCGAAACAAGAACGGGTTCTTATTACGTTGCCCTACCTGCATTACAAAAGATTTTGTAATATTAATAGATAGATCACGGGATTTCGTAAAGCTATAAAATGCTTCTAGTAGAATTTGGAGCCCTCTTGCGGTCCTAGCCAACAAGACGGCGTCATCTGCGTATAATAAAACAGGTAGCCCCTTACGCCCAACGTAAGGGTAATCAGTACCAGTATTTAATAGGGACTCCTCCAAATTGTTAATATATAAATTGAATAAAAACGGGGCCAAAATACAGCCCTGCCTGACTCCCCGGTGGACACCAAAGTCCCTAGATACACTAAGGTCCTGGGAATACCTTACATTGGCCCTAGTATCCTGGTGCAGGTCTGCCAAAAAGTTAACCAGGTTTTGCTCCACACCCATTTGCCCATGACCTCCAAGAGCTTACCCCTGTTGACACAATCGAAAGCTGAGGAGAGGTCCATGAACGCCATGTGGATGGTGCCCTGGCGCGCTCGGGGGGACTTTCCTAAGACCATATATAAATTAAGACACTGTGCAATTGTGGAGTGGCCGGGCCAAAAGCCGTATTGAATTGGGGATATTATCTCATGCTCTTCCGCCCATGCTGTTAATCTATTCAGAATTACTCCACCCACTACTTTAACCACAGAGTCAATTAAAGATATCGGCCTATAAAAGGAGGTGCTATTCCAGTCTCCTTTCATAAAAACTGGCACTATCGTGAAGGTCCCCCGCGACTTTGGGCAGCCATGTTCTGCAGCTGCGTTAAGCACAGCAGTAAGAACAGGCGCCCAAAGAGGTACCATAGGCTTAAAAAGGTCTGGGGGCAGGCCATCGGGACCTGGCGCCTTATTACTAGACAACCCCGTAATACCCCTCTCAACCTCACTCATAGTAAAGCATGGTGGGTTTGCTCCTTGTGTGCCTCTCATAGATTCCAACTGCGGAGTGCTACTGCTAAAAATAGTACTAAAATGTGATACCCACTCATCTTCGCTAATGTTAGTGCCAACTGATGTATCATCTGGTGACTCAAATAAAGGTTTATTAATAATACCCAAGAATTTCTCGCTATTTCCAAGAATTCTGGGGTCTACCAAATCTTGCCAAATATCGTCTTTCACTTCTAACTTGCGCTTAGCCAGAGCTTTTTTGTATGAAAGACGTAATGCCCTGATCTGTATTGGATCCCTAGGGGTGATCTTCAGTGCCGCCTTTAGTTAACGGCATGCCATGGAGCAGGAGTGGTCAAACCATTTAGGTTCACTACAAGCAGAACCCGAGGATGGTACAGTTAACATTTCACCTACTTTAGATACGATACCATCAAAAGGTTTAAGAATTTCAAGGGGCGAAGATACTTGGGACACACACAGTGAAAACTCGGTTGCACAAGAATTATTGATCTTGTCATATAATTGTCCAGCGTTCACCTTAGCCCACTTTAGGCATCGCCTTCCATCCATGCATTTGAGAACACCACCATCTTGTATTCTTTCCCGTAATTTTAGAAGGTTGCCACCCAATAGAATACAAACTGGGTTATGATCACTGTGTTGATTCTCCATGATTTCAAAGACTTGTATAGATGTACAAAGGCCACTAGAGAGAAAAATATGATCAATATAGGAGCCCCCTGTGTAGCCTTTATATGTTGGTACTAATTGAAAACTACAATCATCCACCAGAGACATGGCAGGAATTAAATCAAATTCGTTTGAAAGCTGGTTCAGCAGATCACCCCGGCAAGTATGTTCAAAATGTAGGCCCCTCATCCTATGACAGCCCAGTAAACCAATTTCAGTATTCTTTGGATTCCCACAAGGTCGTACATTAAAATCCCCAGTAATGAGGATTCGATGGGAAGGCTCTCACAATGGGACCTAACAAATGTACCCAGATCGACAAGTCTACAGTTCCCCTTTGTGTTTGCTGCATTGTAGAAGTTAATTAGGGATAACGTTTCCTTCCCTCTTTTAACCGTCAATACTTGGATATCAGTGTTGTAAGTAGGTGTTATTTTGATGGTGCAAGACAGAGCTAAATCAATGTACACGGCCAATCCCCCTTTAGCTCTGCCACTTTGTGACGGCTATGCAGGTACAAAAAAAACTTTTATAGCCTTCTGTAAAAATGTAACTCCCTATCAGCCAGGTCTCTTGCAAACATATCACCGAAAAGGATCTTATAAAAACCATCCAGGACGGATCCTTTACTTTTCCAGCTAACCCGCAATGTTCCAGGAAATTACATTAAAATTCAAAGCTTTAGGTTCTACTGGGGGCCAAGTTTGTCAAGAATGAGGTCCTCCAATACCGTAACTGTACCAGCAGATTTAGTTGCACACAGGGTCGGTGCAGGTTGCGATGAAGGCCCAGATGACCCAGATTGGATCACAGACACATCTCTCACATCCGTTGATAATAAATTGGTGTTACTGGCTTTTTTAGGGATTTTGGGCCTTCTTCCTTCTCCGAGTTCACTAGCCCCCCGCTTCCTCTTCGGTATAGCTCCCTGTAACTTCCCTCGCATCTGTCTGGTGTTTGGTCTTTTCGGGAGAGTTGTAGTTAGACGTTACACTTCCTTGAGTAGACGTAGATATTTGGAGCTGGTCAGCTATAGTAAAAGTGTCCTGGACCGGCGCAGCAGGAGGATTATGAACTGTCACAGGGACATCTATGATATTCATTCGTAGAGATAACTTTGGAGTACGGGCATTAGCAATTTGTCCCATAGATGATCTCTTAGCAAGTGCAAGGTCTTGTGAGACCCTTCGCTCCATAAGAATAATTGCTTGATCTATATCTGAATTTGTCCGAGTAATAAAGTTATCAAGTGTTCCGGATAGGGTCTCACTCTGGTTCACACCCTTACTTCTATTACATGCACTTACAGACATCTTGCAAGACTTTTAAGCGGCCCAATTGGTACTTACAGTTCAGGTCAATGCCATGGGTTTACGAAAAATGCAGGTAAGAGGGATGGCCCGGTCTGGTCTCCAACGGCCTCGAATGGGCTAAAACGCCCAGCTCGTCCGGCACGCGTCCCGCGATGCGGTGATCAGGTGTTGATTATATACACCTCCTCTGGGCGTTGCTTGGGGGAGTAGCTGTGCCCCAAGGACTTCTGGGCAACGTAGTCTCCTTTTGCACCACTCAGGTGTGCTCCCAGGTGAGAGTTTTTCCGGCAAAGCGAAAACGCGAGATGCTGAGGCAAAGTTCATGGGGGAGTGCGGGGATCACCCCCGGTCCGCAGGTCCCACTGGCTACCTCTTTCCTGGTCTGGCTCCAGTAAGGCAAAGATTCCCTCGATGCGGTGGTCAGGTGTTGATTATATACACCTCCTCTGGGCGTTGCTTGGGGGAGTCGCTGTGCCCCAAGGACTTCTGGGCAATGTAGTCTCCTTTTGCACCACTCAGGTGTGTTCCCGGGTGCGAGCGTTCACGGGAAACGGGAGATGCTGAAGTAACGTTCGCGGGGGGTGCGTGGATCACCCCCGGTCCGCAGGTCCCACTGGCTACCGCTTACCTGGTCTGGCTCCGGTAAGGCAAAGATTTGGAGGAGTTTAACAGTAAGGTATTTCAATGGCTGCATCCAAGAAGGTGCATGATTGGTTATGTTTTCACGGATAATGGCAGTAGTATAGTTAAGGCCATGCATGATGGTGGCTATTTCAGAGTGCCGTGTTTGGTGCACAGGATTAACATTGTTGTTCAAGATTTCTTGAAAAAAGAAAACACAGTCAGCAACTTACTGACCACCTGCTGAAGAATCTCATCCAGGAGGTGGCAACATGTGGGAACTCAACCTTCTACATGCTTGAGCGTCTTTTTGAGCAGAACATGGTAATCAATAAGTATGTCTTTAACGCACGGCTGCTGCTATGAAAGACATGAGGCTAGAGTTGGAGGAATGGCCCTAGTTAAAAGCTTGACAGAAATTCTTCATCCTTTTGAGGTCTTTACCCGTGAAGTCAGCAGTGAGGACTGTAGTTTGGGCAAAGCTATACCATTGTTGCGCATGCTAGAGCACCAACTGAAGGCGGTGTCTTCAACGTTCCAAGTTGATGCTGAAAAACAAGGCGCATATGTGTTGGCGGACAGCTTACTAAGCCGCCTAGTTGATAATGAAAGGCTTAAAGCAATAGATTTAGAACAACATTACATATGTTCCACTATTCTGGATCCACGGTACAAAAAAGCACTGGCCAGCAATGCATTCATTCATTTTTCTGTAGAACATGTTTGAAAGAACAAACATTGGCTAGCTCTGTCTGCCATTCGGTTTGAAAAAGAGCGGCAGGAAATTGAAGGAACCACCACAAGTACTACTGAAGCAGCATGCTATCCGGCGTCAAGGTCCACTTCTGTGGCCGAAGGCAGTTGTTTTCCCTCAGAGCCGTTGGAGACACCAGCAACCGGATCATCACCTGCACCAGGCCCAGCCATAATATTGTCGGAAGCAGATTGGATAACTCATCAAGGGTTTGCTTGTTCCAGTGCTGATGCAAAGGCAACAGATGGTACACAAAGTGGAGCACCCCTTGAGGAACTTGAGCGGATGGTGCAGGCCTATCTGAAAGACCCAACAGAGGTCTTCATTGATCATAACCCATTGGGGTATTCATATGGGAAAAGGCCTCAATGGCCACTGATCACCAGGCTGGCTATTAATTATTTGGCTTGTCCACTCGCAAGTGTGTCTTCAGAATGTGTTTTCAGTGCTGCTGGTGCCATTGTCACTTCAAAAAGGACCCGCCTCTCACCCAAAAATGTGAACAGGTTAACAATGATCGAGATGAATCAGCACTTCATACCACCAGATTACAAAATATGTGAATCCACGCAGGAAGAGGAGGACACCGACTTAGGTGACGGAAGTTCTTCTCTGTTAGCTGACCTACTCCATGTTCAATTCACAGAGTTTGAGGATGAGCTCTACTTCCCTGACAACTAGGCTTGAAACACTTACTTTTTTTTTGCTTCCGTCCTCATTGACTTTTATTTCTGAGTGTCTTTCTTTGATCTGCAACTTTTTGCACAACAATTATAATCCAATTATTTCCATATTGAAGGTGCCGCTGTCTGCATTCCTGAAGTTCACAAGTTCACAACCCAGTCACTTCGGGAGCTGACTCGCTCCAGCGAACCTCTCTACTGATCTTCTGACCTGTGGGACCACGGGTCACTGTCTTACAAAAGAAACGGCCCATCGGACATCTGCACCACGCAAAACACGAGTTGAGACAGGATCAAAGGATATATTGCGCACACATACAGTTTCTGGTTCACCCACCCAGGCAGTCCCCTTTTCTTTCTTCTTCCACCCATCCTTGCTTCAGCCTTCAACCGGCTATGCATCAGATTACCAGCCACCCCGGGCAGCATTCAAAAACACGTATCATTCTTTGCCGGTCATTAATTTTAACTCGCTCATCCTTCCGTACACCCTTCTTTCCCTTTTCGTTCACACCATCCATCAAGTTCATCTCTGATCTGACTTGGCTTCTCGATAAAACTTTCACCACTGAGTTGAAGTCAAATTTAGAGGAGGCCATTGGTTACTCGTCAACTCCAGCCGCTAATGATATTGCTAATGCAAAGTCAAGGTTGACTGTCTTCTACCTGGTTGACAAAAACTTAGTTCTCAATTTGTAAGTCTTCTTAACAGTAAAATGTACTTGTACTGTACAATATATACACCCCTGCAGAGAGCCCAATCTGCAATCTCAATAAGTAAATATAATAGCTTGCCACTGCCCGCCACTACCGTGGCATCCCCCACAGCAGTTCCAGCTGCTGTGGCGCCGCATCCGCCCCTGGAGTGACCACCTCTGCGCTGGCCCCGGCACTGGTGGTGGGCTGTGCCGATGGTGGTACGCCTAGAAAATATATTTAATATTTTTAGATGCCATATACACCACTCCCTATTTTGTCTAGGAAAGAAAAAATATGTTACTAGTACTTCATAAACAAATTTAATAATTTGTGACTCTCTAGTCTAAACTAACAATTTCCCTTTCTTCAGGGAAGTGTGTTTTTTATTTATGCTTAGCCATAGCATGTGATGCTACACTTTTTGGCACAACTGATGAATGCTTGCTTTTTAACACGCACCATTTTTCTCATAACAGACAGAACCTTCCCTTCAACGAACAAGAGCAAGATCATATGAATGTTAGTCGGAGTCGTCATCATCACCACTAAGACTTTAAGTTCCAACCAGGTGAGGGGTCTCCCACAATTACTGTGTAAATCAGCCACTGTTGAGTTTTCAGTTCACCGTTTATCTTCTATGAAGTTAATTTTAATGCATGTTCTTAATGCACAATTTTATAAAGAGTACACACATAGCTAGTTGTTTCACTTTTAAAAAAGATTTAATTTTTACATAGACTCTGTGGTTTTTGGTCATGAGTGAGTGAGCGAAAGGGTTTGCAATTTGCAAGCATGAGCCTGTGACTCTGAGTGGTCGGGACTCTGACTCCGTAGTCCTATGTTCTGGGTCGTGTAATCACTGGGGATCATCGCTGCATTCTGGAGCTAAATAATGAGTCTGACACATTAGCTAGTCAGTAAGGAGATTGGGTGTTCAACTTCTGTTTTGACTGAGGTATGTGGAAAGTCTAACTGCGCCTATTATCACCAATGCCCTATTTCTTGTCCATAGTTCTGTATATGCAGAATAGTCCCTGCAACAGTAGTAGTATGTCCTCCTATCGAAAAGTAAACTAGTATCTTATTCTTGGTGGCCATTGACATTTCATTGTTGGGAATTGTCAAAGCATAAACATTTAGAAGACTTCAAGAGACATTATGGACAACCCAGAGGACGGCACTCAGTGCCTAGAGCTATTGCTGAATAGGAGTTTTGTTTAACACCTTTTGCCAACTGTGCAAGATTAGCTAGCTACACATACAGACTAATAATAATCTAGTAGTAGCACAGAGAGTCTTAGTAGAGGCAGCATAATAATTTAGAAACAATCTACAAGAAGATCAAAGACGATTTAGGAAAAAAAAGAATTATGAGGAACGTTTGGAATAAATAGGTGCTGTAAAAGATAGGGAAGTATAATTAATAATATAAACAGGAACACTTACTGGGGCCAGCAGAGGAACCCTCGGTGGACCTATCCTGGCCTTCCTGTTCCTGCTCCGCCTGCGCCGCTATCTCCTTCTCTGTCCTCTTGCCCCTGGGGGGAGCTGATGTACCACATGAAAGAAAGACACAAACATGGATGATTTTTGTCAACCAAATCAAACATTTCAAAAAAACAATAACAAATTATTTCAGGAAAATAGACAACAATAGCACTAAATTTATTGACCTCTCTGATGTGGTCTACTAGGATATTAGTATTGCTGGATTCGCGGACAGTCTACTTGGAAAGTTATATAACTCACTAAACCAACTACAAAAAGGTTCTACTAAGACTGGCAGGCAGCACTCCGCAGCACGCAATGTGACAGACATAGTCTGTCATGATTGCAGACCACTAAAAAGTTTCCTACTAAATAACCAGTCATAATATACTCAAACTATCAATCCACCACCAATATCTCTTCTTAGTGGCAGGAGTACAAAGGAAGGACTGGACTTGAGTCTCTAGTGTCTAGCATTACGCAGTTCTGTAAAGTACACTCATACATAATCACCCAGGCCAAATGAGCACAAAATTAAAAACAAGTAAGCATAGTAGCACCGCCAGTGAGCAGGCGAGCACCTGCAATCACAGAAGCTTTTGAAACATAATTTACCTGCAATGTAATCTCAAGTGTCTAGCATTACGCACTTCTGAAAAGTACACTCATACATAATCACCCAGGCCAAATGAGCACAAAATTGAAAACAAGTAAGCATAGTAGCACGCCAGTGAGCAGGCGAGCACCTGCAATCACAGAAGCTTTTGAAACATAATTTACCTGCAATGTAATCAGCAGCATTCTTGCTCTTCGGAAAAACCAAATATTTGAAATATCATAACACAGAGCAGGAGAAAACAAAGTAGTGATTAAATAGCTACTACTACTCACCAAGCCCAGGGATCTCAACGGCAAGCAGGTCGAGCAGGTCTTGTTCCCGGTCCAGGATGGTAGACCACCAGTGCGTCGTCTGGTTGTAGGTGCGCCGGACCCCAGACTCCCGATATATGGCTCGGCACACCTTCCCCCGTAGCTGGCGACGCTCCCGGAGCCCGTACCCGGTGCCGGGCCTGCCGCGTGCCGCAACAGTCTCGGGGAGCTGGCGCTGGACAAAGAAAACCAGTGCGGCCACCTCCACCGCGCTGAAGATCTCCCGGGCAGTTACTGCCTCCCCCCTTAAGCGCCCGCAAGGGAGCCAGCTACGGGGTGCGGGACCCTCCCCCTTAAGGTTTTTCCTGCTCCCTTTGCCATGGTCCTGGACAGTTAAAGGAAAATAAAATAGGAAAGAATAGGGAAAGTAAGTAAAAGAAAAGAGAGTTCAAAAAAGTAGTTTTAAGGTAGCAAAAAGTAGAAAAAAACACAAAATGTAGATGTAGAAAAATAAATAGATAGATAATGAGTAAAAAAGATCCCAAAAAAGTTCAAACAAAAAAAGGATTACAAAGATTAAAGGAGGATGCCCAGAACCATAGCAATGAATGAAAATCAAGATGGCCGCTCCCATTGCAACCATGTGGGTAAGTTCGAGCGATATTTCCCTCGCGAGCACGCAAAAACGGACGTGAACACACAATTTTGCACAACACGTAGGAAATGCACAACGCGAGCATGCAACTAGCACCCAGAAACGGAAATACGCAATGCAAACACCGAAAACAAGATGGCCACGCCCATGTACGACCGCATGGGTAACTTCGCGGTAGCCGCGCAGAAAAAAAACCCACGAACACGCAAAAATAAAAATATATGCAAGTTTGCACAAATTCGTGGATTTTGCGGACCGCGAATTCGCTTTCTCACGAATTCGTGTACAGCGAATTCGCAAATTTTGCCCATACATAGTAGTCGGAAAGGAAGCCAAAAGGTCATTCCGACTGGCTTCCGAAGGGCTCAGAGAGCCTGTTCGCCAATTGGAATTCAGCCAGTAATCACAAGGGAGGCTCTTTCCACCCATGGGATTACTATGTCGAGTTTCGGCAGCATTTCCGTGCTGACCTTTCCCACACAAAAGGCAGTCAGAACTCGACTTTGGGGACCCACAGCCAGCCCCCCTGTATGCAGGGCTCTTGGTTGGAGGCCTAGGTGCCCCCCTGTAATCCCTGCACCCTGTGGCAGGAGCCTTGAGGTACCTATCACGTCATGTAGGGATGAATTGCACCTCCTATTTAACAATAAGAGCATGCATTCCGACCGGAATACATGCTTGCATTGTAAAATATGGGAATGTGACCGAACAGTGTTTAGTCACAACTTAATTAGTGAGTCGGGACCACTGATCGGGTGTCTGTTGGTCCCACGACCATTATGATGTCGGGTGGAGGTAACTCCACCGACATCCAAAAAAGGCCCTTAGTATTTAAAAAATGATATTAAGTACAATTACGTGTAAAGAAGTGTTATGAAAGACCTACAAAACAATATTTTTATCTTCTAAATTCTGTCCTACGATTTTCTTGGCATTATGATATTTTTTACATAACATCAGTTTCTCACACTATTTTTTTACACTATATTTTGTTTCAATATCTACTGTGTACCAACTCCTGTCCATTCCACTGGTTCACTATTGCTTAATATACAAGTCTGCAATGCTCAGTCTGAGGGTGTATGTTGTACTCCGTAGAAATCAATCTACTCTTAAGAACTTTGATAAATTTGTCAGGTATTTTACAAATCTGTGGTTATCATTTAGGGAGGAGATGTGGTCTGGCGGCCAAACTGCTGCTTTGGAAACTTGGGAAATCTGGGGCATATTAGCAAGAAGCTCGATAAAATTATCGCCATTTAGCAGCAGGAAACTGCCGCTAAAACAGCGATGATGGGCTTGCTAATATGCGTTATAGAATTCCAATAGAAGCCCAGGTTAGATGTGCAGAACATCTAACCTGGGCTTCTATTGGAATTCCATACCGCACATTAGCGAGCCCATCGTCGTAGTTTTAGCGGCAGATTCCTGCCGCTAAAACAGCGATAATTTTTACGAGCTTCTTGCTAATATGCCTTCTGTGTCTTGTTGTTTACTGCACCTCAAGTGATATCCAGCAGTGAGTTTAGTCTGTATAAATGGCAACATATAGGCAGATTCTTTCTTCAATTTATGAAAATAATATTGTTGGGTGGTCACGCCCATGCCCAGGCACATTACATTGAAGTTTTCATTGATTCTTAGGATGAGCTCTCACAAAAGAAGTACAGAGAACTCCTTTATCCATCTGGGTCCTTCTGATTAGGCAGTGGAGATGATCTGCAGGGCCGGACTGGGAACCAGAACCGGCCCTGGCAAAGTGCTCGGCCGGCCCCCCTCTCCTCCCGGAGGGAGGGGGGAGAGGTGCGACCGTGCTCTGTGACAGGGCCGGTTTTCGTCCGTTTTTGTTACAGGGTCGTTTTTGCAACATAACGGCCCTGTAACAAAAACAGCCCCAGGGGCCCAAAACCGGCCCCCAACCATGCGGCCCACCGGGGGATTGCCCGGTGCCCTCAACGGCCAGTCCGGGCCTGATGATCTGTCATAGTTCACAGCAACTATGTGATATCTATCTTCTGCATCCCGACAGTAGCCCATGAAGTGTATGTTATGTGTCCTTTAGAACCTCATATTAAACATTTTACCCACAAACCCATCATGAACTTTCTTTGAAAGAACTTCCGTTGTGGAATTTTGAACATTTTTTGTCCTGAAAACTAAAAGTTATTTTCACTGGTGATAGGACATCTCTATAAATGATCTTGACAAATTGTGCTTTGTTTTATATATTATAGCACGTTTCTGAATGTTTAGAAGTTGAATTTTTGCACCCATTTGAAATTAGCACCTGAGAAATACCCATCTGAAATTAGCACCTGAGCAGTTAGAGTTGCTGATTGGTATCATTGATGCCAATTCGATAAAATTATACAAACCCCTACTTGACAAACTTGATATTGTTTCCGGGGAACTGAAACGGCTAGGAGGCCTTGTGCAAACTCATCCTGGCCTTAATAACTGTGTGGTATCTGCTAATACGGCCCAGGGTAGCACCAGTGAGCCACTGAAGTTGCTTAATGGGGGCCCAAGCACTGATACGGTAGTGGTCACTAACCCCGTGTCCCCAAATTTTCCCACTACTTTGACTACAGGGAATACACCGAGAACTAATATTGTGAAGACAAACCGTTTTGGCTATTCTTCGCCTGATCTACCACCTGACTGTGCACCTTATGTGGCAGTCTTGACCAATGTCCCACCAGTAAGGGAGGAGGGTCCTCATAGTATCCATGATACACATGAATCGTTAAAGAATAAAACTGTGACCTGGCTTAACAGAGAATGTGGTTTTCCAGTTGCTTTGGCAGACCTCATTTTGGTAACCACTAGAACCAACTGGATAGGTACTTCACATAAGAATATTTTGGGCGATTGTGTCATTATCAATTTTAAAAGTCCCCATCTTGCCACCACCTCTTTGATCAGAGCCACCTCTCGCCCACTGAACGACCAGGGTATCTCACTCCGTCCCCTGGGATATTTTTATAGACATCACACTGGCCAGCCTAATAATGAACCTGGGTGGGGTAGAGTGAGTGGTCCCAGTATGTTTAGTATGCCTAGCGGGTTTCAGGTGGTTACCTACAATCATTTTCAATGTTTAAGTAGGTTAGACTCTAACGATAGACTGGATTTTGGTCTGGCCCCCTCCTCATCCTGTGAGGATTCTGTATTGCCAGGAGTAGGACCCGTTGTAGCAACTTCAGGGCCTGTAGTTAAAGAAACTCTGCCTCATGCAGATTGCACGATAGCCAGTATAGAGGGAGAACTAGGGGGATGTAATGAGGAATTGCCAGAAGATGATAGTCAAAGCATCACTCACCCATCCACAACCAATTCACGGGGTAACTATAGTATCAATATGGCAACTGGATTTTCTAATTGCCATATTGCTAGCTGGAATATCGCGGGTGTATCATCTAAATCTGATTGCCTGGGGTGGTCAGATTTTATGGCCCTTTATGATATTATTTGTTTCCAGGAAAGTGGTGCAGAGATTTTAAAGGATATAATGGATTTGTTTCATATCAGTTACCCGCTATGGTATCTACCTCTGGTAGAGCTAAAGGTGGGAGCTTGGTTCTGATTTCTGTCAAAATCCCCTTTATTGTTAAAAAAACATGTACTGGTTGGAGCACACTCCCAGATTTGATGGCTCTCCCAGAAGGACGGTAGAAACATCCTTTTAATTAATTTTTACTATAATATTTTTGATAGCAACAGGGTCCAGGTGGTTAATGCTTTAGCAAGTGCCCTGGATGACTTCATAATGGGCTCCAATGT
Source organism: Lissotriton vulgaris (assembly GCF_964263255.1). NCBI lineage: Eukaryota > Metazoa > Chordata > Amphibia > Caudata > Salamandridae > Lissotriton > Lissotriton vulgaris. The sequence continues at coordinate 1,132,509,206 of NC_141694.1, read as the reverse complement.
TGTCTTTGATTTGCTTTTGGCAGGGGATTTTAATACGTCTGTTTGCCCCCTCTCTAACCTTAATACATGCGGGGTGGTCAATCGCTATGGAGATGGAGATCCTAGCATCATATGACATGGACATTTTGGCCAATGAGAAAAATGATCTAGGTGAGACAATCCCCACTTTTGCAGGTCGGGGGGCCAACACTGTGATTGATTTTATTTGTATTTCCTCCAGCCTTGTGCCCTGGACTTTGGCCCCTAAAGTCGTTGACATTTTGCTCAGCAACCATAACTGTCTAACTATAGAGGCCTTTCTATGGAAAGAGAATAGGATATCTAGTACGGGGCTTATTGATAATATTGAACCCTACAGACCTAACGGGACAAGACTAAGATGGAAAGGGGATAAAGCAGAAATGATGTCTGATTCTATCATAAATAGCTGCTTAACTGAAATCACTGAGATTCTTGAAGATGTTGATGTCACTGCCAGAATCATTTGGCATTTTATCCGAATTAACTTTGTTATTGATTGCAAGCTTACCATCTCAGTTAAGCGCAAGTCAGACCTCCTAAGGGGGTGGTTTGACCAAGCATGTACTTCTGCGCTAAAAGACCTAAAAAGGGCACTGGCAGCCAAACCTAGAGTTAAGAGCCTGGTTTTTAAACTTAGAGATAGCTATAGGGTTACCTTAAAAAGAAGGAAACTGGAACTTCAGCAGGAGGCCTGGGATAATTTGGCCCAGGCGGCCGAAACTAATAATTGTACCTTGTTTTAGGCCACAGTGAATTGTCCGTTCCTTAAAGATGGGAAGGTTCCAGAATTAACATACAAGGTCAACAGGGAAACCTGATCTCTCATTTTTCTAGTATTTTTGATTCGGACAAAGCTATGGGTCTTGAAGAGGACTGTTGGTTAGCCCATCGTCCCTTAGGACATTACTGTCATTGAAGTTTTAGATAGCATCAGGGCCAGCAAAGGGGGGAAGGCACAGGGCCCGGACGGGGTGCCTATCGATATTTACAAATTAGTTCCGGAGCTATGGGGCCCTATGTTAGCTAAAATTTTTAACGCAGCAGTTTGTTATGGGGTGCCCCCTACTTGGGAAGAATCCATAATAATTCCTATTTACAAGAAAGGAGACCGGGGGGATGTGAAGAACTATCGCCCGATCTCCTTGTTAGATTCTTCAGTAAAAGTTATGAGTAGGGTGCTTATGGTCAGGTTGGAAGAATGGGCAGAGGCCAATGGCATTTTGGCAGAATGTGAATTTGGGTTCAGAAAGGGGCGTGGGACGATCGAACAGTGTTTAAATCTTGAACTGTTGATCGGAAAGTATGCGCAGGCCAAGTCGAGCTCCATTTATATCTGCTTTGCAGATCTGAGCAGCGCCTTCGAACTGGTGGACCACGCAATCCTTTGGGCCAAGTTGATTGAAATGGGGGCACCGGAGGGTATAGTTTATTTTTTAGCACGCCTTTATGCCAAACTACGTACCTGTGTACAATACGGTACTCATGGTGAGTGTACAAATAAGTTTAGGATTGGGCGGGGTATTAGACAAGGGTGTGTTCTCGCCCCCTTGCTCTTTACACTTTTTATTAACGAAGTGGATTCCGTCCTAAAAACCATTGCAGAAGATGCCCCTAAAATTAACGATGCCAACGTCCCGGTATTTCTTTACGCGGACGATGCCGTTTTATTGTCACGCACCCCGATAGGCCTCCAACGCCTGATGGATGGGTTTTCACAGTTTATAAAAGGGAGAAAGCTTGTGATTAACAAATCCAAGACTTATACAATGGAATGTGGGCAGGGGCGTAAAAGGAAGTCATCTTCTTATTTTATCGATGGACATAAGGTTCAACAAATCGAAAGGTTTTCATATCTGGGTATCACATTTTCTAACAATTGCAGCTGGACTAGCGAGCATAAAAATGTGAGGGCCAAGATGGCGAAGAGTGCTCATGGAGTGTTTACATTACCCACGAAATTAGGGGATAGGCGGATTAAAGACATGCTTAAAATATTCCAGTCTAGATGTCTCTCCACCGCTCTGTATGGTGCCGGGGTTTGGGGCTTTGCTCCGGCCAGGAGCTTACAAGTGGAGGAGAACGTCTTTTTAAAAAGACTTCTGTGTCTACCCAAATCCGCCTCCAATGAACTAGTACACAGAGAACTCGGCATTCAATATCTTACCGATTTGATTCTCCTTAGACCTCCTATGTTATGGTGATCGATCTGGATGAAAGATGAAACATCTCTATGTAGAGCCATCATCAAGGACTGCCTCTCTATGGATAACTATTTAAAGATCCCATGGATTGAATACAATCTAGATAGCTTCCAAGTGATCTATCGCCTCAATATTAAATTAGATAATTACGGGGCCTCCGAGTTATCCAAATCCGAAATGAAGAAGTCCTTCTTGAATCTTCTTTCTGAGAGGCGGTTTAGTAATAGTGGCAACCTATCCACCTGTGTGTCCTATAATGGTTTAAATGAATTTGTGGGCTACCAACCTTATTTGGCCCAAGTGACTCGAGCATTACATCGGTTAGTTCTAACAAGATTAAGGATTGCGATTGCTCACAAATTGGTGGCTTTCCCTTCTCAGAACAAACACCCGGTTGGTCCATGTCCATGTGACAATATCTCAGCACAAAGCATCATGCACTTTCTTCTGTTGTGTGAACTGTATAGGTACTTACGAATTGCTTATTCAAAACCTATTTTTGTGAAGTTTGGAGTCAGGACTGTAAACGACACCATGAAATTGCTCTTTAACTTGCATCATCCTGATGTTTGTTTTTTCACGGCTACCTTCCTTCTTAAAGCAATCAATGCAAGGAAAAGTATGAGCTTTTAAATCATTTATTTAACCCCTGAAATGAAAATGAAATGAATTTTTGTATTATTTGTTAATTTCGCAGATATCTCTTAAATCTTACTTGGATGTTTGTCAAATCCTGCTAGAAAAAGAAAGTGTCCATATTTTCCAAAACATACATGTGCACATAAGAGGTTCTATTTTTTACAGCATAAAAACCGGATCTCGTTCAACATAAATGCTTAGGAAGGGCACAGGAAACCACATAAACATGAGACATGCATTAATCGACAGTGCTAGAAGGCACTTAGACATTCCTGGAATCGCATGGATAGACTATTGGACTCTGAAACATTATTATCTGACTGCCACTCTGTGTACCACTTATAGTGCGTTAAAGGGATTCTATTTGTACTACCATTCATAGAAATAATACCTACATTATCTGATAATGGATTCTCATATTAAGTGGCGAGATTTCCGGCCTGTGTATTTCTTGAAATTTCTATTGACGACCAGTTTTATTTGAAAAAAGGAATTTTCTTAGATAAAGTGACGATTTCGAAGAGAGTTATGGCTAAACAGTTCTCCGCCTTATTATTAAAAGGAAGACATTCTGTCGCTTTTGTAATGATTTAAATATAATAGCAAACGGTTATGCAAACCTACCTGTTCCCTGTTAACTTAGTGCATGATTCTAGGTCCAGGAGTTCTGGAGAAATTTAGGAAATCGTAGTTTATTTCACTGCATTTCTGCTCAAGTTTTCGTATGTATATATTTTTTTATTATTATTCTCTTCATATCTCGTCCCTAGAACCAGTGCGTCCCCTTTCCTAAGACACGTGCAGTCAGACAGTAGTAGGAAGATTTGTTGCAGAGAAACTCTGAACAGAATTTGCATTGGCAATACTCTAAGATCGGGTTTTAATATTTTGTACACAGCACTTACACAGGCTCACGGATCAACCTCCACACGGGCAGTGTCTTTGACGTTTGGTTCCCTGGGAATAGGACTAATAAAGTGCTTGGACCTGCTTTGGGAAAAGGAACAGTTTATTTATTTATTTTATTTATTTAAAAGGTTTTATATAGCGCTGGCTAGACCCAGAGGTATCAGCGTTGTACATGGGTATCAGACAATAAACTGCATGTTACAGCTTTACAAAGGTTACACAGTTATTAGAGCATAGCAATTTTAGTTACAAGTAAGGCTGAGACAAACAAAAAGCAACGTATAGGTAGGTGTAAAAGCTGGCAAGGGGAGATATTTCATGGAGTGGGGGGGAAGAGTAGGGGAAGTAGGCAGAGAGTGGAGAAGGGAAAGAGGAGGGGAGGGTTAGAGACACGGCATGGCAAGAGGAGGGGGAGGGCGACAGGGACACAAACCGGTAGGCGAGTCAATGCTGCGCCCAAAGTCCAGAAGCTGTGATCCCAGGGGGAGTGGTATCATTTCCCCATCTCTGTTGCGAGAGGCTCCCTAAGCGCAGTAGACTCTCTCAGAGGGGTCTTTGAGACTGCAAGGCCTATTTACTGGATCCTTCCTCAAAAAGGGGAGAGGGAGTGCTTTGGCAAGGGGTGCCATATCATACCTCAATTGTGAGTGGCTCCCTTGGTGCTATAGACTCTCTCAGCAGGTATGCTGAGACTCCAGCATATATAACTTGGATCTTTCCCCAAAAAGGGGAGAAGGAGTGCTTAGTCAAAGGGCACAAAAGGACAGGGGGCTAGGTGGTGAAAGCAGGCAAGTGGCGATATTCAGGGGAGAGGTGTGGTAGGAGCAGGGGAAGTAGACAGAGAGTGGAGGAGGGAAAGAGGAGGGCAGGGTTAGAGACACGGCAAGGCAAGAGGAGGGGGATGGTGACGGGGAGACAAGCGGGTAGGCGAGTCAAACCTGCGGCCAAAGTCCAGTAAGCTGTGAACCCAGGGGGAGTGGTATCATTTCCCCATCTCCTTTGCAAGAGGCTCCCTAAGCACAGTGGACTCTCTCAGAGGGGTCTCTGAGACTCCAAGGCCTACTTTACTGGAAAAGGGGAATGGCTCAACCATGAGTGCATGAGAAGAGGAAATAAGCCTGTGTTGTGGAGTGTAGGTCTGAAGCTGAGAGTTGGTATACTCACTTCTATGGCCAGAAAGTGCCTTGTGCACCATGCAAAGTGGCCTAAATAAAATCCATTAACTTACTGATAACCTGTGAAGGAAGTCCTACTGTGATTTAAGGGAAGCAGGCTGCAGTAAACTAAGTAACGGACATGACATATAAAGGCGGCAAATTAGATATTTTGGCAAAACAAGCAAAACTGCGTTTCTATTCTCCAAAAAGGATTCAATGGCTGTCTAAATCACTAACATTCCCCCTTCAAGTAAGTGGCAAGGTAGGATTATCTTTAAGGTCTTCAAAAGTGAATACTATGTGCCAGTGATCTACTTGATATGCAGACCGAAGGGAAGAACAAAATTGATATTAACATCAAGATTTTTGGTCCCATAGAAGGAACCTGGGGTTGCCTAAGAGCCAGTGACTGTCCAATAGAGGTCTCCTAGAACCAACACCTCCATTTTATCTGCATTCAACCTTAAAATGTTATTAGTCGCCAAACACACAACTAAAGCAAGGATTTCCAAAATATAAGAGGAAATTCAGTTACTGCCACTTTGTGGTATTCCACTTAAATATCATGTCAACCATTTTCCCTGAACATAATAGTGGGGTCAAAATATCATGAGACCTGCTAACCTTGCAACAAGCTCAACATATCCGGTATTTCTCTGAAAACTCACAGCTATGATACCATCAGACTACAGACTAAAGGCCTGATTATGAGTTTGGCGGACTGACTGCCAGACAGCCGTGACTGCGACCGTCAGTAGACTACAGCGCTGATGTTCTTCAGACCACCATATTACGAGTTTGCCATGTTCCCGGTGGTGTGGCTGCATTGATCTTAGGGTGGTGGTGATTATTTTTCCATATGTATCGATGCTTGTGTGAACAGTTTAAGTGCAAATCTGTTGAATGCACACATATGCAAGATACATGTGGAAAAATACCATCTACCTATTTCTGGAGTATGTCCCATATGTGGGCAGTACAGGCAATGGGTATATAGCACATCCTTGGGATGAAGATGCTGCTGTGAAGGGGTCCTGAAGCAAGTGATCCACATGGAACTCTGATGGAAAGAACAGGAAAGGGGTGAGGACACAGCACAAATCCTTAATATCCGCCAACTTGAAGCTGGCAGTCCAACCGCTGTTATATTCCAAATAGGTACCCCAATATAGCCCCAGGTAACATCACAACCTTTCACCTATATTTGTCCCTGCATTACATACATAACGTCTACTAGGACGAACCCTTTACTTAGTTACAGTACTCCTTACAGAACATGTTTTTTTCCGTGAACAATAGGCTCATACATTTTGCATGAAGATTTAGAATTCTCTGAAAAACAGCAGGACTATCATCTCCTGCATAATAACTATGTACAAGGTTCAATCCCGACGTCATCCTAGGTCTGACAGTGGCACAGCAAGTTAGAACCCGTGGGAATACCTTTGAGTATATAAACATCACATCTTGCTGAGATAGTCAACGGAGATCACAACTTCCATGCTGACACACTGACATGAAATGCTGATATTCCTGCATGCAGATACGCCAGCTCGCAGCACTCTGAACATCCCTTGCGGGGTGTCTATTCAAGACCAAGACGTTGCCCCACAGTATCTCACTTGAAGTAATGGGGTGGACTTTATCCTTGAGGGATTCTTGGCTTTAACACCTACACACATGCTAGGTACAATTAGGTGCATCTAGATATAATTTCATCGTAGGAGTACGCACTTTTATTGTCATTGTTTTTATATACCAGTCTGTATTCATGATTATAACAAAATGGGAGCGATTTACCATCCTTTCACGTTTCTAGTGCTTCTAATCATTTATATTTGTTACTGTCTGATGATGGACTCAGCACACCTCTTTTACACTAGAATGAAAAAGTCCCTACCGTTTATTCTGTGTACCTCTCTGAGACTAAGTGAGCACGAGTTACTGAGACAAATGTACTGCACTGTTTCCAGTATTCTGAGGGATCAGGGTTGTCATCTTCAATATTTGCCAAGAACTATTCTCTCCTTGATAAGAGAAGTTTCTAGAGGCACTGTGAGCTAGCTGGCATACAGGCCAACATAGCCGGTGGGGTGTCTGGAATTAGTCCAGACCTCAAGACTGCAGTTAATGTTGTCTAAATGTGCAGATCTTATATAGATTTATAAGAACTACACGACATGGCGCTGCCAACGTTGGATGGGCACTTATTTAACAGTCAAATCTGAGTAGTTCAGTTGTGCTTTTCTCAGAGACCCTGACTCACATTTTCCCCAGAGATGTCTGTATTGGCTGTTGGTTTTACTCAAGCCTGAAGGATACATTGTTCCTATTGTGCATTACACCTTATCTCAGTTCCCTTGAAGATCTCTTCTTACTAAAAACAATGTTGGGACAGGAAAACCTGGCAGTTGAACTACATTTCTCAGCTGAAGAAGAAGATGCAAATGCAATAGACATTTCAGAAAATGTCAGAAATACCATCACCCTAAAACTAGAAGCATACGGTTTAACAGCCAGGGTGGGCAAGTAACTTTCATGAATGAGGCAAACAAATTTGTTGCAGGCGCTGCATCGCATATGGCGATGCAGCGCATGCAAAGAAATTTGTTTTACTTATTTGTTTGTGTACTTACCTCTGTGCGGCCATATTCTGCAGTTTATTACCCCCTACCCTGCTCCTTCCCCGCCACCCATCAGCGCCTGGCAGCACTCAAGCCACGGGCTGCTACTGATATAAGACAGAGGTATTCTATTCATGGATTAGATTTCCACAGGCAAATGCAAGAACTAAAACATTTCATTACTAGGTCGAAGATGACATACATAACAAATTAATTCCATATGAGGACATTGAAATTCCACTAACTTACCAGGAACATTTTTACTGGTTTAAATGTGCCCTCCCCTAAACAAGAAATAGAGTAAGACCCAGTTTGCTCGGAAGAGACGGAGCAACCTGGTTGGTACTAGCGGCCTACACACCACACCCTGACATTGACACCATGCCAGGAGAAGACTTACTTATAAATCATAAAGAATTAATAAAACTTTCAGGAAACATGATACAGTTCATGATGAGAACACTCATGCTTCAGCCAACTCCGGCTATACAACCAGGACTAGTCAACACTTCTACAACCAAAATTACAACACAAACATTACACGCAGTGAAGGGTAAAATGCCCACTAAATGTGAACACATGCCTTTCTGGAGAGCCTAAAAAATAACACAGTTGGAGGCAGTATTTCCACACACTGGCCCGCAGGAAAAGCAGGGTATACTAACAATTTGCTTGCCAATAGGGATAGCTCTTCCAATAGAGGATTGTACTTCTTGGGGTACGGTCTTTGCTGCAATATATACCAGAACTCATGGTATTCCATCCTTGGTGGTAATACCAGATGTATTGAGACAAATACAGAATGAGTATGCAGCAGAACGTGCTCTGAACTTAGGGATGAAGTTGCTAAATAACTTTTCCCAGGTATCAGCTATAATATTAGCATACATTAAAGGGGAAGCAGCATCAGTGGCAATATGCCGATGCCTGAGAGACTTCACTCCTTTACAAGAGGAGACAGAACTACCTATAATAATTGAGACTGCATATGCACAATTAGGTAGAGATAGTCTGGGAGCTAGACCAGTAAACCCTCAACTAGTGGCAGGTCCAGAGAAAGAACAGGCAAAGCAAAATCTTGGCCCATATTATCAACAAAGGGCGTTACATTATCGCCGCTTTTATCGGCAGGAAACTGCAGATAAAGCGGCGATAATGGGCTTGATAATATGCTCTTTTGAATTCCAATCGAAGCCCATGTTAGATGTCTTCACATCTAACATGGGCTTCGATTGGAATTCATAGAGCATATTATCAAGCCCATTATGGCCGCTTTATCGGCAGTTGGCTGCCGATAAAAGAGGCGATAATGTAACGCCCTTTGTTGATAATATGCCCCCTAGTTTCTTAAAAATGAAATGGGATAATAGTAAATAACAAAAGAATAGATCTCAATCCAGGGGAAGGTCTCCTCAAAAGGAGCCCACAGAAAGGAGATATAATCTTAGGAATAGAGATAACATTAAAAAACCCTGACAGGTGTCAGGACACTGATAGATGTTCTTCTCGTTCCTTTCATGGTTCATCAAAAAACTCAGAGAGGGAAGGATGGTCAGAACACAGACAAGAAGAGGGTATAAAGTCCAGAGAATCTCAATGCACTTCAGACTACGCTTCCAAAAAAAAAGAAAAGCCTAAAGCAAAACCTCAATTCAAAAAGAAGATGGTAGCAGGTCTACAAATTACACATGCCCAGAATTCTGAGGACTCAACTACTGAATGGGGAATGGGCCCTGATGATGCTAGACAGCGCAGTAGAAGTAACAATAGCTCACCAGAACCTGATGGAATTTCTGGTGACAGCGGAGTTGAGTGAGTACATCACGGTGGAAACATCTGATACTATCGTAAGTGTCCCACAAAGGTTACATGAAATAACACTCCACATGGATGGAGATAAAGCCAGGAAGAATAAATGTCTCTTTGGAAGAACCTGACTTTTGGACATGGCATTCTAATAGCTGAAAAAGATTGTCCGCCTGCATTTGTTATGGATTGCCCAAAGGGAGAGAAGATAATTATACCAGCCTTTTCCAACTTCGTTCCCCAATACATAATACACAGATACGTGCAAGAGTGGGCAGTAGCTCTAGCACGTGCACTATATGGCAACCATGTGGGTGGGATGAACAATCAGCTCACCGCGTGATACCACTGAAATCTGCTCCAATTCCACAGAGACAGTATACAATAAAACAAGAATCAAAGAAACAGGTCAGGGAGATCTTAGATCAACTTGAATACCAAGGTGTGACTGAAACTTGCACCTCATCAATGAATAATCCTTTGTTTCCCATAGTGAAGCTTGATAATTCATATTGTCTAGTTTTAGGTTACAGACATCTGAACTCATGCACAAAAACATTTGTAGTACGAAACGCCCCTAGTGCAGCATTGATGAATAACATTGTCCGGAAAAAGTACAAAACAACATTAGATATCTCAAATGGATTCTTCTGCCAGAATAGAACACCTGAGAGCAGATATTTGACAGCATTCTCAGCGCTGAGGTCCCAACTGCAATTTTGTCGACTAGCCTACGGCTATAAGAACAGCCTGGGGTTACTCTCCGCCAGGGGAACTGAATTACTTCAGAATCTAGACGAAGACACATTATCCTATGTAGATGATACTTATATGACAATGGTGACCTGGAGGAACACTTGACCAGGGTAAGCACCATCATTTGAGGATTTGCCTGAGAGGGCTACACGTTTAACTTGAAGAAATCAAAAATAGCACATCTCAATGTCCTATTTTTGGGATATGAGCTTTCAAGTGAAGGAAAAAGTCTGGCAGCAATCTTTCTGGAAAAGTGTGCGCTGCTCCAACCTACAAAATCATTAAAAAACTTACAATCAATCCTGGGATTCCTGAATTTTAGCAGAACATACATTCTGGATTAAGCTGAAAGAGTTAATGATTTCTACGACCTGATAAGACATGATTTTTCAATTAAGCAATGGACACAGGAACACACAGACATTCTTCATTCCCTACAAGCTGACATGATATAATCTAAACACTTACAAACATGCATAAATGTCTGCAATCTGGTGATCCGTATAGTCGGGGTCAATCTGGATACACCTATCTGACATACAATGAAGGTGAAATGGTACCAATAGCATACAAATCATATTAGTACACAAATGCAAAGATACGTTTTGCATCCACAGACAAAAGGCTGACAGCAGTACAGACTGCTGTAGTGAGAAAAAGAGCACTGGCTCAGGGAAAAAAATATATTGTCGCGACCCAAGTACCAGCCCTATAGACTGCTATGAAGGCAAGTATTTTGAATGCTAAAGCTTTACGTCCACATTGGATACAAAAGGCTATTTCTCTCATTGCATCAGATGTAGAGTACAGGTACAACACAAGTCTGAAAACACAGGCATTCCTGCAATACGAACAAGAATATCCTCTCCCAAATGAAATTATGTCTCTAGATCAGTATGAATTCATAATTTACACTGACGGATCTGTTCAACCGGCCATAGGGAGTAAACAACGATACAGCACCATGTGTGCAATTCTTAAGGGTCGGATGAAGGATGGTAAATTTCATCTGAGCTGTACTAAGACTCAGTCCTTAGGTGACTGTACGTCTCAGTTAGCAGAACTAAAAACTCTCTTACTGGCACTGGTTAACACGGATCGAGAATTCCCCACACTAATTGTGTGCAACTTGTTTTACTGTGTCCAGTCATGTAATGAATATCTACTGTATTGGGGACAAAATGGGTTTAAAGACTGAACAGGTGGCACAATAAAGCACAAAATGCTATAGGAACAGGTAGCGGTGTTGAAAAACGAGCAAACAAGAGCTCACGTGATACACACACTGAGTCACCAATGTGATGGCGTTCATGTTGAAGGAAATTTATTGGCTGATGAAACTGCAAAGGGGGCAGTACGTACTGCGTCCATAGCTGCAATCCCTAGTTCAAAAATGAGAATAGACGGACAGATAATGCTAGCATTCATTGCTTCATACAAAGACAAAAAGCACTTCTGAAAGGTTTTCCACTCAAGTACTCCTCCAAGTTAGATGAAAACAACATTCAATTTGCTCAGATTCCAGGAGTGGGAGATAGAGTAATACCATACATGGACCACAGATTAGGCTTAATTTTAGCTGCACAAGGGGGTCTGAGTTCTGCACAAGTGGGGGGAATTTTAAGCAACAGTTTCTTTATTGAACCAACGCTATTGGTGGCCAGGGTTAATGAAGCAGACCAAAGGCCCATCACGTTGAATAATTGCCCTTGCAAAGCACTGGAATAAACAACAATGTATGGAGCTCATTCCTCTTGCAACAGAAAATCAAAATCAAAATAAAGACAAATTTCAGTTCGACCTAACACTGATGTCTACATAAATATGCCTCAAGAAGAGCAATCAACAAGTTCAATAAAACATGCTGAGCTACCAAACTTAGATCAAACCGCATCTGGCTATTTCATAGACTTTGATACCTTTTCATTGGATCCAAGTGAACCTGAAACAACGCCAGCCCCAAAAACTCATAAACAGCAAATCAAAGATTCATTCATTTTTCTTAGGAAAGCTTGCCTGGTATCACTTTGGATGGAACTTTGGAAAATCACTGGGATACTTTTTTTCTATTCTGGAAAGGACTAGTGACTAATTTCCAATTACTTATTAATGGATCGTATCTACGCCAAAGCTAAGCAGCATCAAAAATGAACTTGGTCCTGACACCGCATGTTTCATCACACCGTGAACAAAGAGATTTGGCATCAGTGAACTTTACAGCAGTTCCTATACCTGATGGTATCATATCTGACAAGGTTGATTATGATATATTTGACCCTATATAACTTTTAAAAGTACCAGAGTTGTTTAAAATTTCCTTAATAATATCATTACCTCCAGTACATTTTCCGATGATTGGGATTCTGAAACTATGAATAATATGTTGTCTGATTTAGAACAATCTGTCACATTTTCTAGCAATGAAATGCTGAAAGGCACTTCAGTTTTCAACACTATGGGGGTCATTAGAGTGGCAGGTGGACTCAACAGTTCAAAACAGTTTGCACAGAAATGTTTGTTCTTTTCAGGATTTACCATTTCAGATCTGACCTCATATTATTATAAGGTTTCACCAACATTAACACAGAAAAATATGTCAACAAACACCAAACAGATTTACTCTGCTTCTTTTATCACCCAAAAGTCTGAACAGGATTTTGACTTATGGAAAGACACTATAGACTTTAAATCAGTCTGGGGTTCTATGGATTGGCAAGTCCAGGGAACTGAAGCACTATTTAGAGCATGCCTCATTCCAGAGCAGATGATTTTTCTAAATGAAACTATGCAGCAGACTTCCTGTCTTGGTATAGCCAAGAACAAGGACTTGAACACACCTTAGATTCCAACACCAACACAAACCGAGAAAAATAATACATCACGAGAAGGGGCTATAATAGATGACATCCTAAAATACAATAGATCAGACCCCAGTTGGAAGGGATGGTTGGTTTAGCCCACAGACACTAATAGATGTCAAGAAATATTCAGGGTTACCACTGAAGGGTATAGTATCCATAGGCCAGAGTCAAGATATGTGCAAAGAGAACATCTGGGGGTGGTGACATCATACAGTGTTGGCAAGTTATGCCTTGATTGGCTAAAACCCTTAGCACTAACACAGGTGAAACAACACTTATCCTGACTGTCAGAGGACATGGAATTAAGGGATTTTTTATTAGGCCCTAGAAAACCACATCACAAACGTTTCATATATGACATCTATAATGAAATTTTGAAAATCTCGCAAAAGGAAGCAGCTTAGAGACTACGGGAAATAGATAGGATTAACCTAGAGAGGGCATTATCCGTAGTTGATAATGGGATGACTACGTTAGCATCCAGGATATATTCACTGCGCAACATTGTATTTTCTGCTATTGACGTACTAGAACAGGACTTGTCCATCTTACAGCAAAGGCAATCATAATTACGATCTATTATGTTATTGCGCTGGACGCTGCAATCATTGCACGCTGGTTTTGTGCCTTGGCAGTAACAGCACATTTCTGTTTTTTGCTTACAATTCAACGGGAAAAAAGATGAAAATGGCACAAAGCGGAGCAAAATATACAATGCTGTGTATTGAAAAACTTGACAGATTAACTTTTACTGTGGCTTAGTCACTGTCCACAGACTGGTTAATCCTTGGACAAATAACTCTATCGGTCACAACTTTTTGGTTTCAATATTGACCAGAACAACAACAGGTGGGCAGATATGAACGGATGGATAAGGAATACATCAGGGAATCTTGGGAATTACTGTACAGATTTTGATGCAGAAGTGGGGATCTTGAAGTTTTTTTAAGCGGTAATAACAGTGAAAACACTTTGAGAGGATCTCTCATATGCCAGGATATTATGCTACACCGAGCGTGTAATGGTTCAGTGGCAAACTTATACTGTCATTTGAAAGGTGCACCGCAGCTGGGATCACTCCGGTATTCAGACTTCTCTCAAATGGGAGGTAACTTGATGCTTAACGATCAAGGTTTTTGTGGGATGCTAAAGGGCATTGCGTATCTGGTAACCGTGAGCTCCAGGGTTACTTGCTGTATGCAAGTAATGTTTCCACTCACACATACAGTCAGGGAGGCACCGCTATGGCCTACATTGAATGTTTCTCTTATACGGTTTGACACTCTGAGCAGAATGAAAGCCATGCCTTTACAGAGAACCATTCCTTTAAACTCTGCCCGGGAGACTTTTAATCTCCAGATCGCAAGGTCCACGGCCGAGATACAAGCACTAATACGAACAAACTGCCCTTTCCATTAAGCAGAAATGGTCAATTGTATCTTTAACATGTCTGATACGACGGGTATGGTTCACCTATTTAAGATCATAAGTTTGGGACTATTAAACACCTTTCAGACATTCCTCTGAGTTATACCAAACTTTATGCACTCCATATTTGGAAGCATTTTTGGAGGACTTTCACTGATCCTGTTTCTAATAGCAGGTATCCTGAATGTAATTTTTCTGCTACACAATGGACGTCCCAGTCACCAAGGAGATGAAAATGGCACTCCTGAAGCGCAAATCCTGTGAACTCATGGTAAAACATTTGGGCACACCTAGCCTATGAGAACTAAGTGCATCTTGGTTGCTGTCATTTAGAGCAGTCTGGATAGTCTGCATCTTACCTGTTCTCCGATGCCTGTTCTATGGAGAGGAATGCATGTTAGGTAAGTGTTTGGCGCGTCCATCAGTTGCGTAACCAGAAGTTAATGCATTGCTGGACCCGATAATTGTCACAGTCTGCTTCTCCTCGGGATCAGGGTGATGCTGAAAGGGGTCCACCTCCTGATTTCCCCACACCCTGACTGTACAGAAACACAGAGCATAGAGGTAATCAAGCGAGGGATAAGTCAGGGAAGGGTAAGGGAAGGAACAGCAATGGAAGGGATAGATGAAACGACAAGAAGAAAGAGTTTATCACATCAATTCTGACTACTCTCATTCAATTCTCACTAATGAACCGATACATACCACATTAATCAGGAGGTGGCCTCTGCCTCTCTGTGTCATAGATACTTCTCTATAAATGAGTGCTTCCTGTAAGAAAACCAAAAATTACTGGTGGTTCAACAACACATTAGAACACCTCAATAGACAATCATGCAACACACATACCCTTATCTCACTTCCCCTGAAAGTATAACAACTCTCTCCAGTAACCCAGCGTGGAATTTCTTGTCAATGCTAAAACATCAGTTCAAGACACTGGAGAAGAAGGATTCAGTAAAGTCTTTCCAAACGATACCAGCTCATCCAAGGACAAAAATAGAACACGAAATAGTATTCCTAGCTGGGCCCAACTAAATATGGAACACTAACAAAAATAGGAAATAACGAATTCGACCTCCTCCGAGGCTTACCAGCTTATCGTAGATATTGGACTGCACCTTTGGATGTTTTGTTGCGAGCGTTTTCTCGCACTCCTTAACCCAAGTGTTCTCCACGGAGTAAGCTAATTCCTTCCTCGCGGCAGCCGCACGCGGGAAGAAACAAAAGTACAAATAAAAACCCCTAGGCAGGTTTCCTTTCTTTCTCCACCAAAATCCAAAAACCAAACAGTCCTCTGGTTGGAGCACCAAAGCTGAAAACCCTTCCTCGCGGCAGCCGCACATGATAGGGTGAGTTGACAAGGCACGGAGACGCCTTTCAATGTCCACAGTCTCCGAACTAGGATTCTCCGCTGAGACCCGTTTTCTCTTTACTCGCGACACCCGCACGTGGTAAGAAAGGACAAAGAGAGGTTTCCTTTCCAAAGTCTTTACAAACGAAATCTTCATTCATCAGAAAAGCCAACGAGAACACAGGCTTCTATTCTTTGATCCTGAAAGCAGTTCCCAAACACGGAACTCGACACAAACACAACCAGGTTCCAAAGAGTACTCACTTACAAGGCCCCCTGGTGGACGCCGGGGATATATAGATTCAGTTCTGCCCTCTTTCCTTAGCATTCTGGGATATGTAGTCAGGCAGGCGCAAGTAGGCAAATCATGACAATATGTCCTCCCTCCTAGTGCCTCTGAGCACCAGGCTTCCCCGGGTTCTGGGCATGGAACAGCCTCACCGCACAAGGGGCATGCACACCCATACACGGCTCCCAGGAATCGTCCTCCGAGGTATACCCTTTCCACAAGATCAAATACCACAGCTACCCTCTCCGATAACGTGAATCCAGGATATGCCGTACTTCAAACTCCAGCTGACCATCTCTCATTACTGGAGGAATCTCCTTACGACGACCTGCTTTGGCAGGTTTCAACAAACTACAATGAAAAACCGGATGGATCCTTAAGGAGGCAGGCAACTTCAGCTTGTATGCCACCGGATTCACCACCCGGATTATCTCGTATGGTCCGATGAAACGAGGGTGGAAGATACTGCGGTAATGAAACTGGATGTTTTTTGTCGAAAGCCACACCTTATCCCCTACATGATATACCAGTCCCTCCTGATGACGCCGATCTTCCCACTTCTTGTAAGAGGACTTCGCCTTCTCCAAGTGCAACAGCACTCGACGGTGGATCTTCAACAAGGCCTTCATCTGGGCAGCAACAGTAGGATGGTTTTGCACATCACTAGGAACGGTGATTGGCAAGGTGTCTGCATGATATCCCGTATTTGCTCTAAACGGAGACTCCCCAGTAGAACAATGCCAAGCATTGTTGTACGATAGCTCGGCCAGCCACAACAAAGACACCCATGAGTCATTCACCTCTTCAGCGTAACATCGCAGATATTTTTTAAGAGTTTGGTTCAGTCTCTCCGTTTGGCCATCAGACTGGGGTTGGAAACTGGTAGACAAAGCATCCTTCATGTGTAACGCCTTACACCATGTGTGCCAGAACCTTGCGACGAATTGTGGATCACGATCAGAAATGATGACCTTGGGTATACCATGCAACCATACCGCCTGAGTTAACAACAACTGCGCTGTTTGTGCAGCTGTAGGAAGATTCCGGCATGGAATAAAATGTCCCATTTTAGTCATGCTATCCACCACTACCAGGATGGCATCACAGCCTTTATCCAAGGGCAAGCCCAGCACAAAATCCATACTAATCACCTGCCAAGGCCTTGAGGGTGTAGGCAGCGGCATCAGCAAACCTTTACTCTTGGACTGTTCACTCTTGGCTCTAGCACAAATCTCACACTGGTCTATCCAATCCTTCACATTCTGTGTCATACCCTCCCACCAGAAATGTCTTTGTAATGCATGAATGGTCTTCTGATGGCCCGGATGACCAGCAACCATGGCGTTATGACACCAGTTAAAGGCCATCAATCGTAGTTTATGCATGGGAGGAAACAGAGTGTTATTTTGCATTGGTAACCCATGTTTCAGTGTGCGTTGTTTCTCCTTCCCAGCCCACTTCTGCCATTGAGTTAAAGTACGTTGAGTACGAACCTCCTCAAAAAACTGCTCAACTGTTGTGGAACACACCACCATCTCTGGAGAAAGAATGGACAACTGCTCTCCTTTAGTGGATGATTCTGAGTCCATTTGACGAGATAATGAATCCGCTTTTCTGTTGTCAGCCCCGGGACGAAAGGTGATGATAAAATCGTACTCCGCAAAAAACAACATCCAGCGCATTTGTCGTTGTGAGAGGTGCCTGGCCGTTTTCATAAATTGCAGATTTAGGTGGTCCGAATACACTGTGACCGGGTGTTGTCCCCCCCACAGGTATGGCCTCCACTTCTGAAACGCCCTCTTAACCGCCAGCAGTTCTTTTTCAGCCACCGTATAATTCACCTCCGCCGGATTCAGTTTTTTGGACAGAAATGCGACAGGATGCAGTTGACCAGTCTGTTTATCTCTTTGCGACAGGACCGCTCCTATCGCTACATCCGAGGCATCAGCTTCCACCACAAACGGGACATCAGACTGTGGATGTCTCAATATGGGTGCAGTGCAAAAGGCCTGTTTCAACTGGTCAAACGCTTCCCCTGCTTCAGGGGTCCAGCAGAAGGAAACACCCTTTCTCAACAACCGGGTTACTGGAGAGGCTATCTGCGAGAAATGAGAAATGAATCTCCAATAATAATTGGAGAAACCTAAGAAGCATTGCACATCTTTCACACTCCTTGGGGTGGGACATTCCTGAACTGCCTTCACTTTTCTATCTGCCATCCTAAAACCCTGGGGACTCAAAATCACACCCAAAAATTCTACTTCCTTCACTCCAAACTCACACTTACTGAGTTTACAGTACAAGCAGTGTTCCTGTAGTCTTTGGAGGATCAAAATGACCTGACTAACGTGTTGGGCGGGAGTATCTGAATAAATCAGAATATCATCGATATAGGTGACAACAAAACGATCGATGTACTCTTTCATTATGTCGTTGAGAAAGTATTGGAATGCCGCAGGGGCATTACAAAGCCCGAACGGCATCACCAAATACTCAAACAAACCAAAGCGTGTTTTAAACGCCGTCTTCCACTCATCCCCGGCCTGAATCCACACCAAGTGGTATGCCCCACGCAGGTCTAACCGGGTGTAAATGTTGGCCTCCTTTACCTGGTCTAACAGGACGGGAATGAGCGGAAGAGGATAACAGTTTTTAACCGTGATTTTATTCAACTGTCTAAAATCTATGCATGCGCGCAACTCACCATTGGCCTTCGATATAAAAAAAGAGGCGAGGCCGCTGGAGAACGCGATGGTCGAATGAACCCCAATGAACAGAGATGTTCCAGATATGCTTTCAAATACTTCGTTTCGGAATCAGACAACGCATATACCCGGCAAGTGGGTATCTTGGCACCCTCCACCAAATCAATACGACAATCATAGTCGCAATGAGGTGGGAGTCTCTCAGCCTCTACTTCACTAAACACACCTCGATACCGTTGGTACTCTATAGGTAATGAAACCTCTTTCTCTTCTGCTGTAGCCACTTGAAACACCTGGGCTAAAGATAGCGTGTGTGCTGCACTGTCCTTCCGTAAACATTGGGACACACATAACTCTGAAGTAAACTGGATGGTCTTTAACTTCCAGTCCATCGATGGGTTGTGTTGCCACAACCAGGGCATCCCTAGAATGATTTCGTATTCTGGAGCCTCTATCATATTTAACACGATGTATTCTACATGATCCCAAGGCTGTCACAAAGAGACAATTCTAACACCTCTGTATGCTCCACTATGGGACCTGACTTCAACGGGGTACCGTCCACTGCCAAAACTAACTCAGGTTTGTGAATGGGCACTTTCTTAAGTCCCAACCTCTTCACTAAACCGTAGTCAATGAAATTCCCAGTAGCACCAGAATCTACCATAGTGCTCACCGGATACTGTTGTTGTCCTAAGCCTAGAAACATGGACAAAACTACATGTGACACCGACTCTGCACTATCAACCACCCCCAAAGAAGGTATCCTCCATTCCTTAGCGGGTGTTGGCAGACTCTCAGTGCTCTCACTTACATCCTGACTTTCATAAGTGCCTTCGGCTACTACAGCCACCACCTTTTTTGTAGGGAAATAAGAACTCCTCTTCTGAGGTTTCATTGTACAGTCCCGCACATAGTGCCCTTTTTTACCGCAGTACATGCATAAGCCTTGGGCTCGTCTGCTTTCTCTTTCTGCTTTGGTTAAAGAAGGACGAACTGCCCCTATTTCCGTAGCCTCAGGTCCTGATTCTTTCTTGTGTGGGGGGCACTCTAACTTGTAACCACTCCCGGGTCTACCACCCCGCCTACGCTCACATCCCCTCTCAGAGAGACGATGGTCCAACCTCAATGTAAGATTAATCAACCCTATGCAACTAGTGGGCTGGGGGTCTATTTGCGCCAGGACATCCTTCATTTCCTCATTCAATCCCTGATAGTAAAGCGCCATCCTCTTCTCTATCGGCCAAGCAGTTTCCCCTACTAGTCTATTGAACATAGTCATATACGATACAAGATCTTTTCTCCCTTGTCAAAGACCCAATACATCGCGGTCTACACTGAGGGTGGTAGCCCGCCTATCAAACACCCTCTCTAATTCCCTTCGGAATGCCCCCCAGTCTGTTAACAAGGGGTCATCTTTGCATACTAAGGGGACCGCTTAATTCGCTGCATCTCCCGTTAAGTAAAAGATAGCAAAAGCCACTCTAGAGTGATTAGTGGGGAAGGAAGCTGGCCTACATGAAAAGTGTAAAGTAATCTGGGTTAAGAACATCTGTATCTTAAGAGGGTTCCCTCCGTTCACTCTCTGGGCTAGCCAATGGTATTGGCGGGGGCACCGTAACTTGTATCCGTGGAGCTCCCACTGAAGCATCAAAAGGGTTTCGGGTTTGTCTGTCCAACCTTTCTTTAAGGGCCGCTGTTCGGGCACGAGAATTAACTAACTCCTGCTGTACAACCAACAATGCCTGCATTACATCTTCTAAAGTGGTCATCTTTCAGCACACCCTGACCGGGAGGTATATTTTTCTTGGGTAAGTGATTCTGTCACAGTCTGCTTCTCCTCAGGATCAGGGTGAGGCTGAAAGGGGTCCACCTCCTGATTTCCCCACACTCTGACTGTACAGAAACACAGAGCGTAGAGATAATCAAGCAAGGGATAAGTCAGGGAAGGGTAAGGGAAGGAACAGCAACGGAAGGGATAGCTTAAGCGGCTCCCAGGAATCGTCCTCCGAGGTATACCCTTTCCACGAGATCAAATACCACAGCTGCCCTCTCCGATGACGTGAATCCAGGATACGCCGTACTTCAAACTCCAGCTGACAATCTCTCATTACTGGAGGAACCTCCTTACGACGACCTGCTTTGGCAGGTTTCAACAAACTACAATGAAACACCGGATGGATCCTTAAGGAGGCGGGTAACTTCAGCTTGTATGCCACCGGATTCACCACCCGGAGTATCTTGTATGGTCCGATGAAACGAGGGTGGAAGATACTGCGGTAATGAAACTGGATGTTTTTTGTCGAAATCCACACCTTATCCCCTACATGATATACCAGTCCCTCCTGACGACGCCGATCTTCCCACTTCTTGTAAGAGGTCTTCGCCTTCTCCAAGTGCAACAGCACTCGATGGTGGATCTTCAACAAGGCCTTCATCTGGGCAGCAACAGTAGGATGGTTTTGCACATCACTAGGAACGGTGATTGGCAAGGTGTCTGCATGATATCCCGTATTTGCTCTAAACGGAGACTCCCCAGTAGAACAATGCCAAGCATTGTTGTACGATAGCTCGGCCAGCCACAACAAAGACACCCATGAGTCATTCGCCTCTTCAGCGTAATATCGCAGATATTTTTTAAAAGTTTGGTTCAGTCTCTCCGTTTGGCCATCAGACTGGGGTTGGAAACTGGTAGACAAAGCATCCTTCATGTGTAACGCCTTACACCATGTGTGCCAGAACCTTGCGACAAATTGCGGATCACGATCAGAAATGATGACCCTGGGTATACCATGCAACCGTACCACCTGAGCTAACAACAACTGTGCTGTTTGTGCAGCTGTAGGAAGATTCCGGCATTGAATAAAATGTCCCATTTTAGTCATGCTATCCACCACTACCAGGATGGCGTCACAGCCTTTATCCAAGGGCAAGCCCAGCACAAAATCCATACTAATCACCTGCTAAGGCCTTGAGGGTGTAGGCAGCGGCATCAGCAAACCTTTACTCTTGGACTGTTCACTCTTGGCTCTAGCACAAATCTCACACTGGTCTATCCAATCCTTCACATTCTGTGTCATACCCTCCCACCAGAAATGTCTTTGTAATGCATGAATGGTCTTCTGATGGCCCGAGTGACCAGCAACCATGGCGTTATGACACCAGTTAAAGGCCATCAATCGTAGTTTATGCGTGGGAGGAAACAGAGTGTTATTTCGCATTGGTAACCCATGTTTCAGTGTGCGTTGTTTCTCCTTCCCCGCCCACTTCTGCCATTGAGTTAAAGTACGTTGAGTACGAACCTCCTCAAAAAATTGCTCAACTGTTGTGGAACACACCACCATCTCTGGAGAAAGAATGGACAACTGCTCTCCTTTAGTGGATGATTCTGAGTCCATTTGACGAGATAACGAATCAGCTTTTCTGTTGTCAGCCCCGGGATGAAAGGTGATGGTAAAATCGTACTCCGCAAAAAACAACATCCAGCGCATTTGTCGTTGCGAGAGGTGCCTGGCCGTTTTCATAAATTGCAGATTTAGGTGGTCCGAATACACTGTGACCGGGTGTTGTCCCCCCCACAGGTATGGCCTCCACTTCTGAAACGCCCTCTTAACCGCCAGCAGTTCTTTTTCAGCCACCGTATAATTCACCTCCGCCGGATTCAGTTTTTAGGACAGAAATGCGACAGGATGCAGTTGACCAGTCTGTTTATCTCTTTGCGACAGGACCGCTCCTATCGCTACATCCGAGGCATCAGCTTCCACCACAAACGGGACATCAGACTGTGGATGTCTCAATATGGGTGCAGTGCAAAAGGCCCGTTTCAACTGGTCAAACGCTTCCCCTGCTTCAGGGGTCCAGCAGAAGGAAACACCCTTTCTCAGCAACCGGGTTACTGGAGAGGCTAGCTGCGAGAAATGAGAAATGAATCTCCGATAATAATTGGAGAAACCTAAGAAGCATTGCACATCTTTCACACTCCTTGGGGTGGGCTATTCCTGAACTGCCTTCACTTTTCTATCTGCCATCCTAAAACCCTGGGGACTCAAAATCACACCCAAAAATTCTACTTCTGTCACTCCAAACTCACACTTACTGAGTTTACAGTACAAGCAGTGTTCCTGTAGTCTTTGGAGGATCAAAATGACCTGACTAACGTGTTGGGCGGGAGTATCTGAATAAATCAGAATATCATCGATATAGGTGACAACAAAACGATTGATGTACTCTTTCATGATGTCGTTGAGAAAGTATTGGAATGCCGCAGGGGCATTACAAAGCCCGAACGGCATCACCAAATACTCAAACAAACCAAAGCGTGTTTTAAACGCCGTCTTCCACTCATCCCCGGCCTGAATCCGCACCAAGTGGTATGCCCCACGCAGGTCCATCCGGGTGTAAATGTTGGCCTCCTTTACCTGGTCTAACAGGACGGGAATGAGCGGAAGAGGATAACAGTTTTTAACCGTGATTTTATTCAACTGTCTAAAATCTATGCCTGCGCGCAACTCACCATTGGCCTTCGATATAAAGAAAGAGGCGAGGCCGCTGGAGAACGCGATGGTCGAATGAACCCCAATGAACAGAGATGTTCCAGATATGCTTTCAAATACTTCGTTTCGGAATCAGACAACGCATATACCCGGCAAGTAGGTATCTTGGCACCCTCCACCAAATCAATACGACAATCATAGTCGCAATGAGGTGGGAGTCTCTCAGCCTCTACTTCACTAAACACACCTCGATACCGTTGGTACTCTATAGGTAATGCAACCTCTTTCTCTTCTGCTGTAGCCACTTGAAACACCTGGGCTAAAGATAGTGTGTGTGCTGCACTGTCCTTCCGTAAACATTGGGACACACATAACTCTGAAGTAAACTGGATGGTCTTTAACTTCCAGTCCATCGATGGGTTGTGTTGCCACAACCAGGGCATCCCTAGAATGATTTCGTATTGTGGAGCCTCTATCATATTTAACACGATGTATTCTACATGATCCCAAGGCTGTCACAAAGAGACAATTCTAACACCTCTGTATGCTCCACTATGGGACCTGACTTCAACGGGGTACCGTCCACTGCCAAAACTAACTCAGGTTTGTGAGTGGGCACTTTCTTAAGTCCCAACCTCTTCACTAAACCGTAGTCAATGAAATTCCCAGTAGCACCAGAATCTACCATAGTGCTCACCGGATACTGTTGTTGTCCTGAGCCTAGAAACATGGACAAAACTACATGTGACACCGACTCTGCACTATCAACCACCCCCAAAGAAGGTATCCTCCATTCCTTAGCGGGTGTTTGCAGACTCTCAGTGCTCTCACTTACATCCTGACTTTCATAAGTGCCTTCGGCTACTACAGCCACCACCTTTTTTGTAGGGAAATAAGAACTCCTCTTCTGAGGTTTCATTGTACAGTACCGCACATAGTGCCCTTTTTTACCGCAGTACATGCATAAGCCTTGGGCTCGTCTTCTTTCTCTTTCTGCTTTGGTTAAAGAAGGACGAACTGCCCCTATTTCCGTAGCCTCAGGTCCTGATTCTTTCTTGTGTGGGGGGCTCTCTAACTCGTAACCACTCCCGGGTCTACCACCCCGCCTACGCTCACATCCCCTCTCAGAGAGACGATGGTCCAACCTCAATGTAAGATTAATCAACCCTATACAACTAGTGGGCTGGGGGTCTATTTGCGCCAGGACATCCTTCATTTCCTCATTCAATCCCTGATAGTAAAGCGCCATCCTCTTCTCTTCCGGCCAAGCAGTTTCCCCTACTAGTCTATTGAACGTAGTCATATACGATACAAGATCTTTTCTCCCTTGTCGAAGACCCAATAAATCGCGGTCTGCACTGAGGGTGGTAGCCCGCCTATCAAACACCCTCTCGAATTCCCTTCGGAAAGCCCCCCAGTCTGTTAACAAGGGGTCATCTTTGCGTACTAAGGGGACCTCTTAATTCGCTGCATCTCCCGTTAAGTAAGAGATAGCAAAAGCCACTCTAGAGTGATTAGTAGGGAAGGAAGCTGGCCTACATGAAAAGTGTAAAGTAATCTGGGTTAAGAACATCTGTATCTTAAGAGGGTCCCTGCGTACCTCTCTGGGCTAGCCAATGGTATTGGCGGGGGCACCGTAACTTGTATCTGTGGAGCTCCCACCGAAGCATCAAAAGGGTTTCGGGTTTGTCTGTCCAACCTTTCTTTAACCTCTTGGCTGCTAATGACAAGGGTAACTCGTCATGCACTTTTCATCGATTTCAATGGAAATTAGAGGAGAATAGTAAAATGGCCTTAGCAGTAAAGGGGTTAAGGGCCGCTGTTCGGGCACGAGAATTAACTAACTCCTGCTGTACAACCAACAATGCCTGCATTACATCTTCTAAATTGGTCATCTTTCAGCACACCCTGACCGGGAGGGATATTTTTCTTGGGTAAGGGATTCGGTCACAGTCTGCTTCTCCTCGGGATCAGGGTGAGGCTGAAAGGGGTCCACCTCCTGATTTCCCCACACTCTGACTGTACAGAAACACAGAGCGTGGAGATAATCAAGCAAGGGATAAGTCAGGGAAGGGTAAGGGAAGGAACAGCAACTGAAGGGATAGCTGAAACGACAAGAAGAAAGAGTTTATCACATCAATTCTGACTACTCTCATTCAATTCTCGCTAATGAACCGATACATACCACATTAATCAGGAGGTGACCTCTGCTTCTCTATGTCACAGATACTTCTCTATAAATGAGTGCTTCCTGTAAGAAAAGCAATAATTACTGGTGGTTCAACAACACATTAGAATACCTCAATAGACAATCATGCAACACACATACCCTTATCTCACTTCCCCTGAAAGTATAACAACTCTCTCCGGTAACTCTGCGTGGAATTTCTTGTCAATGCTAAAACATCAGTTCAGGACACTGGAGAAGAAGGATTCAGTAAAGTCTTTCCAAACAATACCAGTTCATCCAAGGACAACAATAGAACACAAAATAATATTCCTAGCTGGGCCCAACTAAATATGGAACACTAACAAAAATAGGAAAAACTAATTCGACCTCCTCCGAGGCTTACCAGCTTATCGTAGATATTGGACTGCACCTTTGAATGTTTTGTTGCGAGCGTTTTCTCGCACTCCTTAACCCAAGTGTTCTCCACGGAGTAAGCTAATTCCTTCCTCGCGGCAGCCGCACACGGGAAGAAACAAAAGTACAAATAAAAACCCTGAGGCAGGTTTCCTTTCTTTCTCCCCCAAAATCCAAAAACCAAACAGTCCTCCGGTTGGAGCACCAAAGCTGAAAACCCTTCCTCGCGGTAGCCGCACACGATAGGGTGAGTTGACAAGGCACGGAGACGCCTTCTCAATGTCCACAGTCTCCGAACTAGGATTCTCCGCTGAGACCCATTTTCTCTTTACTCGCAGCAGCCGCATGAGGTAAGAAAGGATGAAGAGAGGTTTCCTTTCCAAAGTCTTTACAAACGAAATCTACATTCATCAGAAAAGCCCACGAGAACACAGGCTTCTATTCTTTGATCCTGAAAGCAGTTCCCAAACACGGAACTCGACACAAACACAACCAGGTTCCAAAGAGTAATCACTTACAAGGCCCCCTGGTGGACGCCGGGGATATATAGATTCAGTTCTTCCCTCTTTCCTTAGCATTCTGGGATATGTAGTCAGGCAGGCGCAAGTAGGCAAATCATGACAATAATGGCCCATGTTCTGCAGTATCACCAGCGTATTCCTATGATAATGGCAGAATTCTTGGAGCCACCACAGGAAATTTCAGCTCCTGTTGCTAGGGACACCGGCTCATCCATGAACACCCAGGCTTTGAATGGTACATAGGCTGCCCCATCATCGGCTGCAGGCAGTGCAGAAGATCATCTGTGCTCCTTTGACGTAATCTGTGAGGTGGTACAGGGATCATTGTCTGCGAAGGAAGGCAACAGCAATGTTGCATCTACCAGCCAGGACACCCAATCATTTGGCCAATCGTGTGCTGGGAAAAATTTGGTTTTAAAAAAAAACCTCACATTAGAGTTCCAGTACAATTTGATACTTTTATGACCTGCATGGCTTTCTAATGCTTGTAGTACTTGAAACTATATGTATGGATACATTAGAGCTATTGCTTGAGTGGCAATTTCTGTTTTTGGCACCTTTTTATAGTTTTTAACAAATTTTAAATTTTTGATGGAATTATTGTTTTTACGTATGTTAGCATACCAGTACATCGACAGGTTGTACATTAGTATTAGATTATGTCGTCCGGTCGGATCAGGATGGGTGTTATATTCCATATAGCTACCACAATATAGGCCCAGGTAACCTCACAACTTTTCACCTACATTGGTCCCTGCATTACATACATGACGGCTGTTAGGACTGACCCTTTACCTAGTTACAGTACACCTTACAGAACGTGGGGTTTTCCCTGAACAATAGGCTCATACAGTATGCATGAGGATTCTCAGAAAATCAGCAATACTATCATCTCCTGCATAATAACTATGTACAAGGTTCATTCCCGATGTCATCCTAAGTCCGACAGTGGCACAGCAAGTTAGAACCCCTGAGGATACCTTCGGGTATATAAACATCACATCTTGCTGAGATTGTCAGAGGAGATCATGACTTTCATTCCGACACACTGATGGGAGACGCTGAGATTCCTGCATGCAGATACTCCAGCTTGAGAGGTCTAAACATCCCTTGTGGGTAGTCCAACTTGAGACCAAGATGGGGTCCCATAGTATCTCACTTCAGGTAATGGGGTGGACTTTATCCTAGAGGGATTCTTGGCTTTAACACCTACACACATGGTATGTACACTTAGGTACATCTAGCTAGGGTTGCTTCGTATGAGTACAAACTTGTATTGTCATGTATCTTATATACCTGCCTGTATTCATAATTATAATAAAATGGTAGAGATTGACCATCTTTTCACTTTTCTAGTGCTTCTAATCATTTATATCTGTTACTGTCTGATGATTGTCTCAGCACACCTATTTTACACTAGAATGACGAATGTTCAATAAATGCTCACGTCCCCACTGTTTATTCTGTGTACCTCTCTGAGACTAAGGGAGCACGAGTGACTGAGCCAAAAGTACTGCACTGTTTCCAGTATTCTGAGGGGTCAGGGTTGTTATGTTCAATAGTTGCCAAGAACTATTCTCTCCTTGATAAGAGGAGTTCCTAGTGGCTCTGTGAGCTTGCTGGCATACAGGCTAACATACCTGGTGGTGGGTCTGGAATTAGTTCAGACACCAAGCTCACAGTGTATGTTGTCTAAACATGCAGATTGTATATATATTTATAAGAACTACACGACACCACCATAATACAGATGGCAGTCAAACTCCTCTATACCGCCCTATGGCAGCTGCATTTCCCCAACCACAACTCTGCTGGTCTGCGATGTGCTGGCATGTTAGTAGTTCAGCTGCAATATTTGTGATAGCAAACCGCCCGACTCATAATACGTCAGTTGGACCAACGAGCTTGTGGTCATTGGACAATGACCGCAGGAATGGTTGTTCACGGACAGCCAAACTCATAATAAGGCACTAAGAAGTGTAAAAATCAAAATCTATTAATCAGATCGTTTCCATCTATGTACCCAGAATCTGGAACAACTTCCCCATATCATCAGGGCTGCCCAAGCATTGCTTTAATTTAGGAAAGAGTTGAAGACACACCTCTTTAGAGAAAACGACATCAAAATGAACTGCAGCTGTGAGTTACATGTTCTGCCTACATAGAGGCATTTCAAATTGACAAATACTTTTTTACATTACTGCTGGCAATCCTGCGTGATGCACTGAGGTGATAACTACTGGTTATCTTGATTAAGGTGGACGCTAATCTAAACTTGTCTAATATGGTCTCTATTACTGCACTAAGATTATTGGAAAATCAAATGATTTTCATTGAACATAAGTTACTCTTATTAAACAAAAGTTTAGAGAACCCTCATTTAAAGTAACTAAAAAAGTTAAATAAAGATTAAGAACTCTACAAAATGTACAATGATATTTAAATAACCATATCCAGTGTTTTACCTTTTAAAACAAAAATATCCTATAATTCTCACACACGTAAATAATAAACCTGAAATTCAAATTGTGAACAATGAGAACAAGACTTCTTCAACACCACCTGAACTAAAGATATGTGTCAGATGGTGTCTTTGTACTAAACAATGTACAGCCCTTCCTAGTGTGTTTGTCACATAGGTCACAATGGGATTGTCTTCTTTTTGTAATTGTCCCAGAGTTCTCAATGTAACACCCTTTTCTTCTGTATTTGTCATGTAGTTATCTATTTAAATCCTGACTCCGAGGACATTGTTGAGGAGCTGTCCTGGGCTGACTCATTAAATAAGGCAATGTTTGTAAAATACTTTCGCTCTAAAATGAAAAGATATATTAATGTTCACAAAACTTAATACTATATTCCGTATTAAAAATGTTTACAAGATTTCAAATAGATTTTCAAATTGGAACACTACTTTCAAGGGTCTTAGGGGTCTCAAATAATGCATCTTAAAGAAATATCACATGGGGAAACTAAACCTGTAAATATTGTCTGCTTCGGTTTTCTTTGAGGTGCCATGTGGCATTTTGTACACCAACAGACACAAAAATGCATCATTGGTCCAATATGTAGTTAATGAAAATCATGAGGGTTTTTTTGCAATGAAAAAGATTAAGGGCTATATTGAGAGTTTGGTCGTCTTCTTGTCAGCTGGCTGTCACCGAGCCAACAGGAGGAGTGTCAAGCCAGTCGGATTCTGAATTGAATTCACGACAGTGGGTGGTGCTACAGCGGTCTCACTGCAGCGGCTGCGTAAGGCATATAGAAGAGCCCTAATGACAAACCGCGGCCATGACAGCTCCTGCATCACATTCCTGCATTGTCTGCCATGCATGCACCACGGTACAGGAAAAGGGTGCAATGCCAGGGGAGTAGGACATGAGCTCCCCTGCATGCACCCCGAGGACCAGATCTGGCCGTGGGCTCACTTTGGGCCCCCTTACCTGCAAGTCTGCCACCCTTTTCAAGGCGGGCTTACCGCCATGAAAAGGGTGGTAGATATATAAGTCATATTATGCTTGGAGGTGTCGGCATCAGCACTGCAGGCATATTGAGCTGGTTGCAGACCACCCATGCAGTGGGATCCTTGATCCTGGTGAAGCCGGTGGTCTCGTGGAGGTCTGACCGCCACACTCAGAATACTGTTGGTGGATCTACAGTAGTGGCGGTGGTTGGACCACCACTGCGAATACAGAGGTCCTGAGGACTGCTATACTCGGAACAATGCCCTTAGTCTTCAAGCTTTTTCAGGTCATTCACAACATAAAATTAGAGGGCTACTGCCTGTGACATACTATTTAATATTAAAAGAAACATTGTGGCTATAACATGAAAGTAAATACATATAACCATGTTGTCTCATTGTACATGGACCCATGAAACATTTAGGAAGATTCAAAGAATACACTGACATGATCCTTAAATCTGAGGAGATATTACAATTTTTCCTTTGCCAGATTAAGAAAAGGGAGATATGCATTAAAGGTCTTCTTGGTGCATTTGTCAGATAATTTAAAATGTAAATGGAAAAACATGAACACTGTTTGTCATGGGTTTTCACTTTGTAAAATCTATTCCAAATGTAGCCACAGAATTTACATTGTAAAATCAATTTTTGTTGAAGTTGCCAGAGTGTACCAAGTGATACCTTTTCCTGTGGGTTTATTATAGGGTTCATAATGTCAAATCTCGCTCTATGGTTTTTGTCACAGAATTCGCAATGTAAAAACCCTTCCTTTTGAGTTTGTCAGGGATCTCACAATGTAAAATACCTTTCTACTAATGCTGCCAGAGAGTTCCCATTGCAAAACCACTACACATTGTATTTGTCAAAGCTGACAACCTCCCAATTGCATTTTTGAAAGTGCTCACAATGTACAAACCTTCCAGTTCCATTTGGGACAGAACTGATAATACAAAGCTCATTCATGTGGTGTGTGGGGACATGGATTAGAAAATCAATCAAAACTGAGCAACACACAAAAATAAGAAGAAATTAATTCCCAGCCAGTACTTTCTGAAAAAAGCATTGACAAAGCCTATAGGTTTGGCCTATGCAAAATGTATTTGGTTTGTAAGTGTTCATATGCTGAATATTCATACAATAGGCAGCTCCTACTACATATGCTGCTTGCTGTGTTAGTATCGAGATTGGTGGGTTGCATTCAGGAAGGAGGCGGGCAGTAAGAGTCGGGTGCCAGAGACTGAAAGTGAGAAAAGAAAGCTAGATAGTTAGAAAAGAAAAGAGATTATGAGGAAGGGTCCCAGAGGATAACACAGGGCTAGCAGATTACTAAATAAAGATAAGGATATGAAGACGATGAACACAATGAAAGAGGAGAAGACTGAAAAGGACTGGATCATGAGACATAAAAGTACACAGGTCAAGCACACAACAGTGGACAAGTGATCAAACAGATTACAGAGCAGAAAAAAAGAAGAGAGAGGTGTGGAAGGAGAGATGAACGGAGACCAAAGTGGTCAGAGAACTGGAGAGTGAAAGTAGAAGGGCTAATGTGGTAAAAGAATGAAATCTCGATATCAGAAAGTTACAGCTAGCTGACCACCGTCCTTTCCAGGTCCCAATCAGAGAATCCATGGAGTGAACAGAGTGAGTGACTTTGGAATAAACCAATGGTAAGTTCAGGTGTGTAAGGGGCACGTTCTTAGTCCTTTTTAAGATTTTAAACACAAAAGCCTTTGCAAGCTCATCGCAAGCGCTGAGCAGACGTAACCTAAAAACGAATGTGCCCTTGTGCAATGCTACTGGAGCTCAAGTAAAGGTCCCCAATACATTTGGTTCGCGTTTGCGCTATATAGAACTATAAAAAATAAAATACATAAAAGCAAGAGGATGTGGCCTAATGTCCAGAGCTTCAGAGTTTGGAACTGGGGAACCAGGTTCAAGTCTCGGTGCCAGCTCAACATCTTGTGATTGTGGGCAAATCACTAAATCTTCCAGTGCCTAATACAAAATAAATGATTGCGGAATGTAACTGGTGCTCGTGTGAAGTACTCCAATACCTGCTTTGGGTCGAGTTTGCGCTACATAAACTTTCCTAATGTGATACATGCTTGAACCACAATAGAGTCGGTAATGGATTTAACAAAAAACAGATGCATTACACTCTCCTAATGTTGCTTGCATCAATGTTTTTTTCTCCAAATGATGTGCTGACAATCTTTAACGTACTACAAGCAGATGAAGCAAAGTATAATATTATTGCAAATAAAATGCGCCTGAATGTGCTGTTTTTCAGCTCTATAATTGACTAATATCCTAAAATCTCTCAGTATTTTTAAATCCACTTCTACAAAACATTTTAGTGTTTTTTTTGAAGCTTGTTTAACACTGTCTGCGATACCTCCTGCTGCAGAGCTCATGATTAAATATTACTATAATGATCGTGTTGAAGCAGATACGGAGTGGAAACTGGCATAAAATTACATTCAAATACTTAGTTCTTGTAATTTGTCTTAGGGAAAAAGATGCTGGCAAATTAAAAAATCATTTAATCTCGATTTTATTCTTCAAATGTCATTTAATTTACGGACTTGGGTGCCTATTAGCAACAACTTGCAATAATTATCGCAAACCTCGCTTAGCGTGAATTTTTTTATTGCCTCCTATCACTGGTTTTTATCGCGGAGATAACGCAGTATTACTAACATTTATCTCTAATGCGATATAAAATCCAGCGATAGCGGCGAATCCCATGTTTAACGTGAGATTTCCAACATTAAAAATCCTATTGCTAAGGAAAATCTTGCTAATAGGCAGGTGAGGACTTAGCCGTAGAATCCACATCCCATTGACTAATATGGCTAAGTCAGGTTTTTACCAGGTGTAAAATCCAGGCGCTAATCGCGGTTGGCGCACATTTTTTTATTACGTTGCAGGTATTGCTAATAGGCGATAAACAGGTTGGGTACGCCCACTTTGCATGTCATTAGCGATAAATATCGCTGACATGCAAAGCGGGCCCCAAACCGGTCAATATCGCCGAAAAGCTGTCACTAACTGCTGTTAGCGACAGCTTGCTGATAGGACGATAAAAATATTGCTGCTTTAGCGGGAAAAAGTTCAGCTAAAGCGGCAATATTGCCCTTGTTTAATATGCCCCTTAGTTATTATAGAAACGTCTCTACTCAGTCCCTTTATACTATTAAACCAGAAGACACTGCTTTAGTTTCCATATAAAATGCACCTTTAGCTGTGACTTTAAGTCCATTAACTCAACCTCATCCAGATGATGCCCACCTTTTCCCCGTAATGCCTCTTTGCCCAAAATGGCTTTTGTGGCTACATGTCTCTTTGCTTTGGAATGACTTTGAGAAATTCACATTCTGGCCTGCAGCATACCTTTCCTCACCCTCCATGTAATCTTGGAGAGATCTGATAAGGATCACAGAAGATGTAATGGGTGCAGTTCTGTTCGAGTGGACACTTACACACAATCACACATTCATTAGCCCAGAAAACCAAAGCACATCGTAAGTGCTGTCCTTCTTTCAAAAGATGCTCTCTTTATTTACATACAATATGTTCTGAAACGTCAAACCACACCTGCAAGCGATCTCAAATCATGAATGACAATGACACCTTCAGCTAGTCTTGACTTTTTTAGGCAACAGTACGTTTGCATGCCAGCCTTCCACACTTTAGGAATGTACGTGTTCCACTGCATCGGTGATTGGAAAGTCATAGTTATATTTTTTAAGAAATTTGATAACAATGCCATGGATATAGCATAACCTCTGACTACAGCTAAAGACATTAACTCTGCAGTGCACACTTCTTTTTGTCCATGATGTGTTTGTTTTTACGTAAGCCTGGAGCAAGTCTTTTTGGGGGTGGCTTTGAAATATTTGTCAGTGGAGTGTCTTTTTTTTTCTTCGAAATCCATATATTACAAAAATTAGCATCTTAATATTTATTCATCAAAATTCCTCTATAACACCATATCAGCAGGTCATATAATTTAACATAGAATACCAATCAGGAATTCAACAAGCTGACAAATCAAAAGCTGCGTTATAGATCCAACAAGATCAGACACCTGTTGTCTTGAAACAAAGTCCATTGCCACATATAACTAACAATTTAAACTGATCCTTAGTTCTTACATTCCCAAAATATGGACCACGTTAAGAAATATATAAAAAAAAGTGACTTGAGCCTATAAAGTTTACTAAAAACTCAAAAGCTGTTCAAAGTCATTGGAGTGTCTTGTTACAGGAGGCAAAGGATTTGCAATCGACACATTGGGCTGATGGCAGCAGCGTGGGTCCTTCTGAATTTTGGAGGGTCATCCTGGCAGGACTCACTCTGGTTTAGAAGGCTCTGCATGGCCCCGCGAGAGGCACATATGTACTATATGTGCACTGCAAAATAGCCTTCATACTGCTGTTGAGGACAGGTTTTAATTACCTGGTGTTTCTGTGAGTAGTTTTGTGCGTGTTTTGATGGATCTATTCACTAGTGTTTCGGTTGATTGTCTCACTTGGGGTGATAAAGATGGTGGTTTTCCTCACTAGTTTTAGTTTATATTTCACCGTGGCTTTGGTGGAGTTTATGAGTTCTGGCATATGGTGACATGTTTAGAGGAGCACTTAATTTTTAGATTGAATGATGAGCAGACAATACATGTTTTGAACTCAAAGTTTTTATAAAGTATGTTTTCTGAATATGTAATATTGTATGTTTTGTGTTAGATTCATGGTGCAACATACGTCCTGTGGATCGTCTAGTTGATTTACCATGTATGATACCGATACATTGATGCTACGACACCTTTTTTGTTTATATATTTACCAGCAGATGTTTTTTTAATTGCATTGTTCAAACAAATTGATTGCAATATATGGCTGATTGCACATACTGTCCATATTCCTGAACAAAAGTTGTCATATACCACTGTATATACTAAAGATAATGAGACAGTAGTTATTTGGTTGCCATACATGTGATGAATTCTGGAATGATATTCTATGTTCTATCAAGAGAATATATTGAAGATGTCAAGAGATTAATTTTATTACATTAGCAACTTTTTTGATAAAAACTTCTTGAGTTCTGTGGAATTTTGTTCACTTAAGTGACAAATGTAAATTACGAATCAAAGTTAAATGAACCCTCAATGATCACTTATGTTTTGTTATTGAATATACCCAGTTCCTTGGGGAATAGTGGGTTGCCCTATTGTTGTTTTTGTTTTATATTACAAATGCCAGCAATTTTATCAAGGCAGGAAAAACAACAAAGGATGCCTGCTTAGCAACAAAGCAAACTCTTGTACCCATTAAGCAATACGAAAAGAATATGTTCAATTTTGGACAGCTGTGCAAAGAGTGAAGTGGTTGGTGGTGGATTGAAAACTAAACCCAATAACTCCTACTCGACCTTTTATCTTCCAGCATAGGAAACAAGCATTTACAATGCAATGGTTTCGCCTTTGGAAAAGTTAGAGCTATTGGCATTGCTCACACACAGAGCCCCACACACAAATACACACACACACGCAGTCGGACACACACACACAGAGCCAGACACACACACACAGAGCCAGACACACACACACACAGCCAGACACACACACACACAGCCAGACACACACACACACAGCCAGACACACACACACACAGCCAGACACACACACACACAGCCAGACACACACACACAGAGCCAGACACACACACACACACAGAGCCAGACACATACACACAGAGCCAGACACACACACACAGAGCCAGACGCCCACACAGAGCCAGACGCCCACACAGAGCCAGACGCCCACACAGAGCCAGACGCCCACACAGAGCCAGACGCCCACACAGAGCCAGACGCCCACACAGAGCCAGACGCCCACACAGAGCCAGACTCCCACACACAGAGCCCCAGAGCATAATTCCAAGAGCCGCACGCAGTGAATTCCGGCACCACCCACGCCCCCTATCACCTTTCTGCAGCTCACGGGACGCCGCCCGCACCCGGCCTGCATCCGCCTCTGCCACCATTAACTGGGGCTAGGCCGCGCCGCACTCACTACCTCCGGGACTGGGTACACAGGGGCCCGCCTTCACTGCAGCGGCGGCAGTCACCAGCTCCAGACTCCCCCTGCTGGCAGGACCAGTGCACCTCACGTAGGCCCAGGCTCTTTATATGTTATTTATTCACTGCACAACGAGGCGCTCGTGTGGCCTCCAGAAGCAGTTCCTTAGCCCACTCCACACTTAGACCGCACGCCCGCAGGTTCTCGATCCCAGCTCCGACGGGGGGGGGGACATGGGGTGAGGGGTTTGGGG
Organism: Lissotriton vulgaris; assembly: GCF_964263255.1. Classification (NCBI taxonomy): domain Eukaryota; kingdom Metazoa; phylum Chordata; class Amphibia; order Caudata; family Salamandridae; genus Lissotriton; species Lissotriton vulgaris. The sequence goes on along the minus strand of NC_141694.1, from coordinate 1,132,473,054 downwards.
GGGGGGTTACTGCTCACCTCAGCTTGTATCTTCACGCAATCTCGTACCCCTGATCCAGGCTAGTACTGGCACACCCTGTTGTGAGAGCGGCCTTCGCACATGCACGCTCGTGAGCCGGCTGCCTCTGTGTGGCCAGAGGTTGGGAAACATTTAAGAAATGCGCCCAGGGGCGAATTTCTTCGAAAAGAATGATTAATCTACCAATAGGCACAGGCTTCACGGGCGCCAGAGAAAAGTGAAAAACAGCCAAATATTTGTGGCAGAGGCCGGCGGAGGACAAACGGGCGAGAGGTCGGACTCCCAAAGAAAAGATCCGTCTGGGGTTGAGTCAACAGGCATTTCAAGTAGATTTGGTAATAGTGTCCAGTTTTCTCTCTCCTGTAGCGGCAGTTGTGGTATGAAGGCTACCGTTCCCTGCCTATCTCTGGATGGCAGGCACCCCATGGACTGTGAAGGGCAGGGCATGTCGCCCTCGCCTACCCCCATCCGGGCTGTCCTTTAAAGCCACTGCTCTTGACGAAGGCTATGTTCAGCTTGACGCAGAGCAAGTTTCTTAAATTTTACGTCATCGGAGAACCAACGTTGTGCTTTCTTGAGGTCTGAGTGATTCAGAATAACAATGTGAATAGAAAAGAATAGGACATGTCTAGCTCTGATAGCACCTGTCAAGCTGCTATGAGAGAGAACATGCATACTAAAGCTGCACATTTAAGGACAGTGTAGTAACACTACTATACATGAGAGCTTGCAGTCCATCTAAAGAATCGAGTCTCTATTTTTCCTACCTATTACAATCTAGTGATGACATCACTAGTCAGCTGTGATAAGAACATGATGTGTCAGAAATGCTTGAAGCATTTACTGCTGTTCTGCCAAGTCTACATAATCCTGTTCTCTTAAATGTCAAAACTGCTGACTCCATTCCATTCAAAAAGCTGTATTCTATTTTTTACAATCATAAAAGCATATGCAACCAGCAATACATCAGGAATACAGTTTAAAACAGATGGCTGGCATGAATTCGTATAAAACCCAATAAAAAAGAGAAGATTACAGATCAATAAAACCAAAGGTTAAAAAGTTAAAACATTGGATTTATCGACATTATATATGTAAAATATAAAAATAATTAAATCAAATCAAGGACAAAGTGCAATTTGGCACGCCCTCAAGATCCAAGCCCAGTCTAGGACTCTCCCAGTGGCTCCTATTTGTTACTTAGCTTCTTCCATGGTGGATCCCCATACTCAGCCCCCAAGGATCTGGAAACCTCAATAGAAGCACCTACCTCTCACATTATGACCCACCAGTCACCGCTTCCCCTCTGGTACAAATAATGGCGGGTCAACCAGAAAACCAGTTGCCTCTCTTCTAGATTTAATGTAAATGTTATATGAACCAATACATATACTGTGTGTGCCTATATATCCCCCCATATCAACACAAAAATGCCTCTCGAAACCAAAGCTTCACTAAAATACAACTTTCATTCCTAACCCCCTGACAAAGTTAGGAAGACCAAGCCTTGATTAGTGTAGCTCTCCTAAAACAAGCATTTACAATGCAATGGTTTCGCCTTTGGAAAAGTTAGAGCTATTAGCATTGCTCATGACATTTCTTTTTTTTTTTTTTTACTTATAAATAAATGGCATTGTTATTTACATTGCAATAGGTCTCACATTTGTTGGAGTTGGAGCTACTGGCATTGTAAATGGCAATGTTTTTTATTCATGCTTTTTTGTTTGCAGTGGAGTGATTTTTTTTTTAAAGTGCACACTATACCATATTATAAGCTTTTATAGCAACTATACAGTAAAGCTATAGCTATTTTAACGTAAAAGGGTGTAAATGGATGAATACAAATACAAAAAAGAATCATAAACTGTATGGTGGAATGTATAGCAGGTGACAGAGACTACTGATCACAACATACGTACTTGAAGTGATTGTGGGTACCATATGTAACGAGATGCATCCATAAGATTTGAACACTTTTAAGAGGCACAGTCAAGTATTTTGGAATAACGACAAAGAGAAGAGCAGCAGTTAAAGCGATATAGAAATAAAGAAGAAAGAAGAAACTGTGTAGAAAATAAGAAAGAAATATCTTAATCTCGCATATATTAGCATCAGCCCTAATAAATCATCCAAGCTCCCTCTTCATTGATCTGGCCTGTTGAATTTGGGACTTTTAAGCTGCAGGGAGTGCCACTGTCCTGGGAAAAAGTGGCTTTGGTACTTGATGTTAGGCTGGAACATATTGAACAGGAGAGCAGCAATAAGAGAAACCACAGGAAAGCACATGCAGCAGGTATTATCCACGACCAATGCAATACAAAGAGGAATCAAATGCTTTCTTAAAAAGAACCCGGAGCTCACCCTTTACATGACGTCTACCTCGTGTGTATCGTTAAGAAGAGATGCTAACAACAATATGATGTTTGGATAGTCAAGTCCAAGGATGACTAGCCTCCACCAGGGCTTTATAATTTAGGCTCTATGTGATCGCCCTCCTCAAACTATTAATGGGTCTGCATCCTATGGAAAAGTGTCTTTGCAATTGCTTACTGTATACAGGTCTCAGCAAGAGGAAGACACAAGCATACCCTTCATGCTCAAAGTCTGCCTTGGGGCCAGCAATGATGAAAACTATGCGTTTAATCCCATGGCACCTGGTCATCAGGAGGTTCGGGCTCTCTCTCTCAAGCAGCAGCACATTTTGTTAGTTCTTCTTATTGTCCGGGCATCTGATGTATATGTTGCACTTTATAAAATCACTAACATAAGAGAAATGATCATGAGTTCTTGAGTTCTATGTAAATGTTAGGGCCTTGTCATATTCCTACAATATGGCCTGCAGGATGACTGTGCAAATGTAAATGCCCAAGTCTTATGTTAAAGAGTTGAAAAGAAAAAACTTTTGACGCCTACAGCTGTGTCATTTGGTAGACATGTGTGCCATAACAATTGCAAGCGCACCCTTACAAATTACATAGGCTTTTTTTTGTTACACACCGAGTTGGCTCAGTAACTACAAAAAAAATGCAAGGGTTGAGAGCAGAAGCAAAACAGAGAACGGGGGATACGGGCGGAGAAGGAAAATGAAGGATGCGGACCAACCCTTTCCTTTTTACGGGCGAGCTCACGGGACATGCTTGCTGCGTGGCTCCTCCTAAGCAATTCAGGAAGCAACCGCACCTCAAGAAAGGCATAGAAGGCAATCATGCTGCATAGGACAAACAAGCGGCGGCAGGACTTCCGGCTTGCTTGCGGCCCGGCCGGACCAGATTCGGGGGCGTTCCCGGCTTTTGGCTGACGTAGCATGACGTAGCCAAAAGCCAAAAATTCTCGGGAACGCCCCCGAATCTGGTCCGGCCATGACGGACGCCTCTCTGTTCCAATGGCTAGCCTCCATTTATGGAGCTAGCCAATCGAACAGAGGGCGGGATTGCCGAGCAACATACTGTAATCATCAGATTTCTCCTGCGCAAAAGCTGCTTGCGCAGCTTTGCAGTCGAAACCTAGCCTCTCTGTTCCAATGGCTAGCCTCCATTTATGGAGCTAGCCAATCGAACAGAGGGCGGGATTGCCGAGCAACATACTGTAATCATCAGATCTCTCCTGCGCAAAAGCTGCTTGCGCAGTTTTGCAGTCGAAACCTAAAAAGCAGGTGCATGCAGGATTGTTTGATAAAAACTGTACTCAAGCTCTACATAGTTTGAAGCAGGCCTTAGGTACCAAACCACGAAATACAGCACATACCCAAGATTTAAGTTTGAATTATTAGCTAGTTATCAAGGCCAGAAAAAGAGAACTCCAAGCTGAAGCATGGGATAAACTTAGCCTAGCAGCAGTTACCAATAATAGCAAATTGTTTTGGGAGACAATAAATTGTCCCTTTTTAAAGGATGCCTGTGTACCAGAATTGCCACTTTGGTAAAAATCTGCACGACATGTAAATCATTTACATATGGTACCTTATAAAATCTGCACGACATGTAAATCATTTACATATGGTACCTTATTGCGACATGTGCACATCATGCAATTTATATAGCTAGCACTTGGCACTTTTATGCGATTTTGCACGAATACATTTTGTTTAGGTTGTACATAAAGTTACCCATGATGAATGTATTGAGGGCTGTTAACCATAGTTTTGTACTTTAATGATTGCTTATACGGTTGTTATTGACAAACCGAATAAAGCTTTTGAAACGAAATGACATGAATAAAGTGCTGATTCCATTCCCTCCATTAAACATTTTCCGTGCTTGCACTAGGAGGATTCCTTCATTTATTTGACGCGCTTCTGCCTGCGGTGCAGTAGTAGACACGTGTCTGCCATGCATAGCCGGAGGGAGTCTGGCCCCGAGGCTGAAGCATCCCCTCCTGCGGGTGAGGTGAGCGACTCCAACCCTCCCTGTGATCCCTGTTAAGGGGAGGCTGAGACCGGACAGCCAGCGCTGCCCCTTCGAAGCCAGGTTCTAGTCCCGGTGTGGGCTCGGCATCCCAACCTCCCCCCCCCCCCCAATAAAAACTGACTGATACTCTGTGTGACGTCGCTGCTGCTCATTTGCAGCGCTACGATGCCTGCGGGACGAGTGGGCGCTGTATAAAGCTTCAACAAATGATAATAAAGTCAGTCTCATGCACAGAGCGGAGCATCGCCCCGGCAACAGTCCGCTGCAGACTCACCGCTGGCGGCTGCAGGACAGGCGAGGAGCCGGGCTGAGAGCAGGAGGAGGTAGGCTGCAGGGAGCATGGTGCGCCGAGGAGCAGCGCCTTGAAGCGGCAGGTGCAGCGCCTCAGAGCGACGCCTCGCACTGCACACTGTCTCCACGCTGACTCCAGATGCCGGTCGGGGCACGTGACCTGACACCCTGAGGCGGTCCTGTCGAGGCCAGGCAACCTTAACCAATCATCAGCGAAGAGAGCGGGGCCACGCCTCTGTGCTTTGCCTGGCCTAAGGCGTGGATTACAAGGTCTCCCTATCACAGCAGACTGCTTTCCGGGAAGGATTGGGGAGGGGTGGTTTGCGTTGAAAGCATCCCCCGCGAGGAGCTGAAAAACAGGGCGGTCTCAGCAGTGCTCTACATGCTCTCTCCTACTGAGCGCACGCCCCCCCCCCTCCCCTGTGAAAGGTGCGTATCAGGGCCTCAGTGAGACGAACTGAGAGAGACAGTGACAGAAGACAGAACAAGCACCTACGAGGACAGTGGGGGGCGGGAGAGGAACGGACGGCGGGAGGGGCGGGAGAGGACACAGGGGGCGGGAGGGGGGCGGGAAAGGACACAAGAGGAACGGACGGCGGGAGGGGGCGGGAGAGGACACAGGGGGCGGGAGGGGGGCGGGAAAGGACACGAGAGGAACTGACGGCGGGAGGGAGGCGGGAAACGTGGGGACGGCGGGAGGAGGGACACAAGGCAGGACAGCAGCAAGCACGGCCCGGCCGGACCAGACTCGGGGGCGTTCCCGGCGTCGCGTGACGTCGGCAAAAGCCAAAGAATCTCGGGAACGCCCCCGTGTCTGGTCCGGCATTGACGGACGCCTCTCTGTTCCAATGGCTAGCCTCCATTTATGGAGCTAGCCAATGAAGCAGAGAGGCGTGTTCAAGTCACCCATACTAGAAACTACAGATTTCTCTGGAGGAGGAGCCTAACGGCTCCGCCCCCCAGCGAAACCTAAAGAGTACCATTTAGTCGGGGCCCGTGCTACGAAGTGGTGACACGAAGCACTACGGTTGATTTAATAAAACCCAAAAGTATTTCCTAAAGTGAGAGGTCACTTTTGAATATTGTTTGAAAAGTGAGAACAATTGATTGGTTTGTTTCCCGATATGCGCTGGTTTTGTGTTTTTTATTGTTTTGGTATATCCGGGTACTATTTGCAAAATAAATATTTGCAAATATTTTTTGTGTTAAGATTCTGTTTTGTCAAAAACGCAAATCGTAGCAGATATTGTTCCTTATTGACGTTTGCATTAAACACGACATGTATTGCTTTGATATGTAAGAATACCTTTTTAATGCATAACCTTTGTTCATGACGAGCGCATTCATCCATGGGTTTCTTGGGGCTAGGTGGCGAGGAGGCTAGCTCAAATATACTTATTTCATCAACTTGGGGGGATGAAGGGCTGATGGGACACGTAGAGAGCAAACTTTTTTTTTTGATGTTCTAGTGGTTTGCCGGTGTGTTAATTGACTAATATTCCACTGCCTGTGATATGCATTCTGGAAAACGGTCTACGTATGTTTTCTTTCTCTTTTTCTGTGTTGGTGCTGAAGGCAGCCTTTAGTGTTTTTGCTGCTCTTTATGATCGTAGCCTAGAGAGAGCTCAGGCAGGACAGTGAGGCGGGGTGAGGGCAAAGAATTGGCGCTGGCGAAAGAGAGCGGGGTCCAGTGACTGGAAAATGAGAGCGTGTGTATAGTGCCTCACCCTAGTATGTTTGAGAAGGTGAAGCATTCCTGGTCAGCGGGGGACAGTGCCGCACCTTGAACAGTGTCGGAAATATAGCAGCAGGATCTTTAAGTCAGGGGCTGTCTGAATGTCCCATCCAGCAATTATAGTGTAGAGGGCTGTGGCCCTGGCATTAATGCAGACTTTATGCGGTGCAGAACAGAGACACCTGCACACTTGATCACAGTTTGTCCGTGAGGTCACGTGCGACCTTGGCCCCTTTATTATATACCCTCGTACCAAGTCCGGTCATGAGGGGTGCTGTGCGTACACCTAGCCACATAGATGAAGGGAGGCACTCTGCATCCCTCCTTTCCTTTAGCTGTAGCTGATCAAAAAGTGAAGGTGACGAGAAGTGGTGATAGAAGAGAAAAGAAAAGAAAGAAAAGAGATGGTTTAATGTGGAGGTGTCCAATGTTCACATAGTCTCTGATCGGCACCCCAGGCGTTCTCGCGCAGGTCCAGTCATTTAACACACATAATCTCGCACCTTCTGACTGGGCGCGGGATTATTGACTGCGGGATGATATTTTATCCTGGCTCGAGGTGACGCTGCTTTGACGCTTTGACGTCGGTGTCCTCGACTGGACTGGGCTGGTCTTCCACATGGTTGTCCTCTGTCTCCTGACAGTGTTGTATGCTCTCATGGACTGGGGACATTTATTGCAGAGAAGTCAGGGAGGTCTTCTTCCTCCTCGGGTGCCACCGGTCTAGTTCTTAGGCTGCCTGAGACCTCCTTGAACACTGATATGTTCCTCACCACAGTGTGCCGTCTCCGTTGTGCGGTGACCATTGTTCCCTTGATCTGGGTGACCACCCACTCCTCTGGTTCATATGGCATGCAGAACTTTCAGCCTGGATGGCGATCCTTTAGAACTACTTGAGACCCGACTCGTTTCGAGGGTACCTTGTCTCCCCTGGTGAGGGTGGCTTTGTCGTTGGTCTGTTAGCACTTCTGTTGAGCTCGTTCCTGGTTAAGGCCTTACGGTATTTAGTTGGGGTCTTCAGGGATAAGATCCCTGGATGCCGCTTTAGAAGGAGCGTTGCGGGGCACACCCCGTGGTTGAGGGGGGTGTTTGCCGGTAGGCGAAGAGGAACTGGTGAAGACAGGTCTCCGGGCCTTGATGCCGGTCCACCCCTATGCGTAGTGCTCTGTTCAGAGTCCTCATAAACCGCTCGACCTCACCGTTGGCTTGAGGCCACTGCGGTGTGATCTGCCGGTGTCAGATAGCCTGTTTCTGTAGAAAGTCCTGAAACTCCTGACCCTGGAAGGGCGGTCACTGAGGCATGTGAATGAGGAACTGTGGGTGCCGGTGCCTGTGCTGCTGGGTCATCTCACATGATGCCTCTCTGTTTTGTGCCGACACTTGCTTTTGAGCAGGGCTCTTACTGTTGAGTGTACCCTCTGTCACTTGTCTGCGCATCGCTCCTCTCTCCCTCTCTTCACGGCCTGTGACTTTGACGTATGTCCTGGCCTGATTTGCACTGTGTGTGAGTCGAAAGTCGCAGGGCAAACTCTCATCTCCTTCTGCCTCTTCCATGCTGATGGTGTGCTCTTCTGCCCTCTTGGGAATCTCTCCCTTCTGTCCCCCAAGCAGCTGTGCTGGCACTGTGCTGTGGCTGAGGTGTGGCACCCGCGGGCCTAAGAGGTGCTGCAGGGGGTCAAGCGGCCTGTGAAGTCTGCCGGCTGGGCCCACGTTGGGAGCCGCGTGCGCAAGATGTGAGGTGCTCCCCTGACATCAGGAATAACACGTGGGGCCTCTGGGGTGAATGCAGGCCTTCCGCTGAAGGCTGCTCCATGTGCGACGCGGAGCACTGTCTCTGCGGTGGCAGTCTTGCGTGACACACGCTGGGGCGTGTAATTGCCGACATTCTTGGCTTGCCCAGAGCACGCACAAGGAGCAGCTCTGGGGATGCACCACCACGGGCCATGCGGCGTGGGCGCTGCCACTCTCCCTCGATGCCGGTGAAGGACGGGAGCATGGCCTGTCTGAGGCAGCGCAGCCGGAGTCAGGAGAGTGATCAGCTGCAGGGCGCATGGGCTCTCCCTGTCAGCAGCCGGAAGGCTGTACGTTAGCCACAGGAATCGGGCAGGATTGCAGGTGAGGGTTCAGGATACACGTCCTTGTCGCCAGTGTAGAGGGCAGGGGGCCTGGCAGTGATGCAGACATTATGCGGTGCAGAACAGAGACATCTGCACACTTGATCACAGTTCAGCCATGAGGTCATGTGTTACCTTGGCCCCTTTATTATATACCCTCGGACCGAGTCCGGTCACGAGGGATGCTAGGCATACACCTAGCCACGTTGAGGCCGGGTGGCATTCTACAGATAGTAGATGATGGAACCACCCAAAGACAAGATTAGCCAGCGCCTTGGGTGAGGTTTTAATAAAAAAACAAAAGTAAAGTATACGCAGGGGTTTCAAATTTATAGTTCGTCGCAAATGCATGACATTTTCGATGAAGAACATTGTGAGAGGAAGATGATGCTGATTGCCCAAGGAGGAGCGTGAGCTAAAGAATAGAGCAGCTGCAGAACAAGGAAAGGGAGCTAAGGAATGACAACAAATAAGAGCGAAAGGCTCACATGAAAAAAATGTGCAATCAACTCCTGCTTTATTTACCCATTCCACGCGCTTACTGTTTACCAGTTATACACGGCACAGCTGATCCAGCACTGGGCTACAGGGGGTGGCGGGGTGGGGTATTGGGGCGTAAGTGCCAATCCCAGCACTTGGCTAACGAGAATAGATCTAATGTGAGAGATCCACCGGAACTGGGCTAAAAAGAGGCACTCTACAGGATAAAAAAGAGTTCTCTTGAACAACAGAGCACAGCAACCTTAACAACATTGTACTTAGTCGGTGCTCGTCTGTGGTAAAACAGAACTGACGCATCGCTGCGCTAACCAGTTAGGAGGCAGCAATGAAGAGGGACACTGGACGGAACCTATGGTAAGCAGCAGATGGGCGTAAAGTCATTTATTCTTTAACTTAAGGTCTTAAAGACAGCACATGCACCCTGCCTAGTCTCGACCTAAAAAGGAGCACACAAATATCTATTGTGCAGACATTTCTGAATGTTTGCAAGATTTCAAGTGAAATCGCTAATCAAAACCACTACTCAAAAGGGCCTTACAGAATCACATGCACCAAAGAATTATCCCAGGAGGCAACTAGCCATGTGCACGTAGAATGTTCCCAATTTCTGTGTGGTGTTAAAATTTACAACAAAGGCTCTAACCTTAAAAAACAGCTGTGGCCCTATATAAGCCTTTCGCAACATATAAAGACTTTCACCATTAACAAGGTGAGTCCTACAAACTTTGTTTAATCATTCACATTGTAAAATAAAATCTCTACTCCTTCTCTCAGCACATTTGCAAAACAATGCTAAGCCTATTGGTTTTAACATGAACACAAGCATAATAATGTGGTATCAGTTTAGAGAAACCCCTGAAAAATGTATCCAGATGCAAAGTATACATTGAAATAAGCATAAAGTCTCTGTCTGCAAACACCAAGCATATAATATTGCCTGTCCTACAAAAAGAACTATGGGCTAAGCCCCTTGCTGTTGTATTGCGAGAAAATTCCCACTGTAAACTCCTTTGTCATTGTTTCTGACAGAGTCTTCACAATGTAAAATCCTTCATATTGCACTTATTGGAAGATTCGCAATGTAAAGATTTTCCTTGTGGTGCTTGCAAAGAAATTTAAATGTTAAACCCATTCCTGTTTTATTTTTCAGATAGTTCACAATGTAAAACACCATTTCTACTGTGTCAGGGCCGGCTGTAGGGCCACACCGGAGGGTTTTTATGTGGTAAGACAGGATAGAATCACTGGGAGAGGTGGTGGTCTAGCCATTATTCATACAGGGGCGTTGCAATCCAAAATCGAACCTATTCAGCATCTAAATTGCGAAGCCTGCACTTTCTCCATTACACTGAATCATAATCAGGTTTTTAAGGGAATTCTTATTTACCGCCCCCCAGGCCCGCATAACCGCTTCCTGTCGACTCTTGTTGAACTTACGGAACTCTCAGTGGCCCATTCTGACTTTACCATTTTGGGGGACTTCAATTTTCATTTAGAAGTCGTAGGGGACAAAGACACCTCCCAACTGATCTCCGACTTACTTGCAGTAGGATTACAGCAGTTGGTGGAAGCTTCCACTCATCAAGCAGGCCATACGCTTGATGGCTTGTTCACCAATAACCCGAACATCTCTCTGTCTACAATTCTCCTCATTGTATGGTCAGACCATGCCGCAGTTGTGTTTACTATCCTGGCTCATAACCCCAACCCTCCGCAATCCACTTGTTGAACCCCCATCAGTACTAGAGCCTGGAAAAACTTGGACTATCCTCTTTTGTCCAATATTTTGGCTAGATCCTCCTATGAGGCATCACCGCACCCTATGCTACTGTCCAGTAGATACCATGAATGGATTCTGGATGCCATTAATCAAGTAGCCCCAGCTAAAACCATTATTTCCAACCGGGCAACACCATCTGCTCAATGGTTTACAGAGGACCTTCGGCTGTAAAGGCAGTATTGTCGGAATTTAGAAAGGCGCTGGCGCAAGCGCTACAGGCCCGTGGATAAGCAAACTTATAAAGATGCGCTAGCGTTATATAAGAAAGCTATCATTAAGCACAAAAAGGCTTTCTTTCTTTCCCAAATTGAGTTTGCCCAGAACTCTTCCAGAAAACTTTTCCAAGTAGTCGACTCCCTCTCCAATCCTCCAACAGGGCCTCCTATTGAACCTTCCCAAGACCTGTGTAACGCCGTGGCAACTTTTTTTCTACCAAAGTCACAAATATCTATTAATCTTTCTCCCCCCTATACGCTCGGACCGCACCAGCCCTGTCCCTTGTCCTTTTCCACTCACTCCCACCTTTGCTAACTTTCACACGGTCACGACTGATCAGATTGCCAAGCTAATCACTTCGATTAAAGCGGGGTCCCCACTAGATCCCTGTCCCGCCTCTATACTGAGTGCTCTTACTGAGGTCATTACTTCTCCACTCACCGACCTATGCAGCGGTCATCAAGCCCTTGTTAAAAAAGCCTTCCCTGGACCCCAAGGACTCTGCTAATTATAGACCTACTGCCTGCCTTCCATTTCCGGCCAAAATATTTGAAGCTATTATGAACAAACAGCTGTTGGGTTTCATTGATTGCCATCAACTTCTAGATGATACCCAGTTCAGCTTCAGGAAGGGCCACAGTACAGAGACGGCTTTGATAAAGGCCTCGGACGAGATCAGGACTATAATGGACCAGGGTGGGGCAGCGGTCCTTATACTCCTGGATCTGTCAGCTGCCTTTGACACGGTCGATCATTCCATCTTGATCGACCGTGTCACATCCCTGGGGGTGACCCACCTTGCCTGGGACCTCATCGCTTCATTTCTGGCTAACCGTACTCAGGCGGTGAAACTGGGCACTTTTTACTCACCCATCTTCACCCTCCCGTGTGGGGTGCCCCAGGGCTCCTCGCTAAGCCCCACATTATTTAACATATATGTTGCAGATCTGGCGAAAGTTATTAAAGCACATGGACTCCGCTTAACCACCTATGCGGACGACACCCAATTGGTGTTGGCGGTGCACAAGGATGGACCAGCTGTGGCCGCAAGATTTCAGGAGGGGATGCTGGCCATTAGTTCTTGGATGTCAAGCAATTGCTTGAAGTTAAATTCGGACAAGACCGAGGTGATGACCTTTGGCAACCTTTCACCGGAATGGTCTTCCATCTGGTGGCCCAGTGAAATGGGTCCACCCCCCACTCCGGTTGCCAAGGTCAGAAACGTCGGTATCATGTTCGATGAGAAGCTGTTGTTCAAACACCACGTGAACACGGTGGTTTCATCATCTTTCTATACACTAAGGAAGATCAAAAAGCTGCTGCCATATCTCTCTTCGGGGCAGGGAAAACCTTGATCACCACTCTTGTTTTCTCTAAAATGGATTATGGCAACGCCCTCTTCCTTGGTACTCAAGAACAGATCCTAACTAAACCACAATTGGTGCAAAATGCAGTGGCTAAAATGCTGCTAGGCATCCCCAGCCGTCGTCTCACCTCTCTGGCCATTCGCCAACTGCACTGGCTAAGAGTCAAGAGCAGGATAAAGTTTAAGGCACTCTGTATTGCCTATAAGGCCATCCATGATTCAGGACCTAGGTTCCTCAAGGATGCTTTTCGGATCTACGCCCCTGTAATGGCAGGGTTTTTGGCTCTATTTAGCAGTGATATAGATCTTGATCTTGCTCACATCTAGGATAGGTATTCTTAGCTTGTGTTGGCCCTTTTAAGCCCTTTCTTCCAGACCTAGAAGAGGATAGCTGCTTAATATGATGATAGATCCCTTATTCTTGACTCTAACCTGTCTATTGCCTATTGGCTTTGACATACTTGCTTATATTAGACACATTGGTATGGTTTATGTAGGTATTCTTACAGAGCTAAGGGGTATTTCATCCCTTTCAGGCCTACAGGCCTAGAACTAGAGGGACTCCATCTTGAGGGAGCTGAGAGGCTTTTTAGAGTAAAGGTAAAGTTTATAGTTAAAGCTGTTGTTCGCCCTAAGCGAACCGGAGAGAACCGGCCAGAGCTGAATCTAATCAGGAATTGTTCCCGGGCTCAGGTCTCTAGACGAAACAAGCAGACTGGTCACTGTGGGAGCGTCTAGCGCAAGGAGCCGGGGGCATGGGATTGGTGGGAGGAAGCTGCTGGCTGGAACTTTCCATGAGGAAACAGCATTCTATATCAGTGAAGTGCAGAGGCGGAGTCAGTCAGTCGTGTTGAGGTGGAGGAGTGGTAAGGAGTCGAGTGGAGGTGGCGGAGCCAAGCAGTCGAGTGGAGTTGGCAGAGCAGAGAGGGTTCAAGCTAGAGAGAGCTGAATTGAATTGAAGGAGCAGAGAGTGTTGGTAGAGTTGGAGGAGTGGAATTGCAAGAGTAGAAGAGACAGGACATGCTTGGAACAGAGAGAAGACAAACAGACAGTCAGTGAGCTGGAACTGAAGGAAGCAGTCAGAAGCAGTTACTTATCAGGAGGAGGTGTGAATAGCTGGAGTCTGAAGTAATGCCTTTTAAAAGAGACGGAGGAGAGATTGTGGACTAACCTGTGGGAGCAGCTGGAGTTATTTGGACATTGGCACAGAGATCTACCCAGAATGAACAAGCTAGTGGAATGAACGGTGATCAGAGCGGCAGAAACCATTAGATTGAAGTTGGAAGGTGGAGACAGTTCGTGGGGGAGAGGAGTCCAGTGCAAAGTGATCAGCGCAGAGGTGTATCCAAGAGTGCAGGGGAGAGAGTCTGAGATGAGCCAAGGCACAGACGAGAGAGGAACCCAGATGACAGCTAGAACAAGACTTCACACTAATCAGGTGATATTGATTCTGTCACATTAGTTTACTTTACACTTGCATCTTAATCTTGTCTTTATTATTGTATTGCTAATCTTTTCCCTTTCAGCGGTGTGTTCTATCTATAGTTTTTGTCTGTGTAGGTGTTTATATTGTTATAATAAAACCCCCAGTTCATAGTGAACTGCAATGTGCCTTGTATTCTTGTTCAATCTTGGTAAACGTGGCTTCTAGGTGGTTGGTGTTTTTGTGAATGGATGAGTAACCCCAATCAGGTAAGTGTTGATCACATAAATAGGGAGCGAGTGGACCTTTGATGCCAAGAATAAGAGGTACATTATATTAATTGGCTAACTCCTAATATTGTAGTAGCAGACCCTTAGTGAATAGACAGAGAGCTGAAGGTATTCATAGGAAAGTGGTCGTCATTGGTAAGTGGCGTTAATGAGAACACCAGGGAGAATACTGGTGTGTAATGAGAGCGCTGGGGAGGATTACCAGCGTGGAGGGCTGCCGGATTGCGGCCCGTGTGTAAATGAGAGCGTTGGGGGGGATTACCAACGTGGAGATCTGCCGGATTGTAGATCATTTGGAAAAGAGAGCATTGGGTTCTGCAGGCCCGTGTGTAGACACGCCGGATTGTGTGTCATGTCTGCCCTGGGGTAGATCAGTCTGGGTCTGAGTGGCCGCGAGACTAACTGATGTATGAGTGTGGTGTAGGGCAGGGATATCCTTAGTAATCAGTGAGTATTCTTAGTATCCCTATAGATTTAGTGGTGTTTCTAATAATATGAGCTTGTATATTGCGAGTTCCCCATCCTCAGGTAGGTACCCAGGTGCCTGGATAGATGGTCCTGAGGAGGGATGTGGTTACGCTCTGGCTGGGTTGGAGGGGCCCCTAGGGGCTGATCCCATCTAATCAGAAAACCCGGCCATAACAGCCCCTCAAAGGGCCCTTCACTCAGCTTGCACCCATCTCCTCTCTATCCCATGTACCAGGACCACAAGCTGGGGAGACAGACGCTTTCTAGTAGCAACCCCCAGGCTGTGGAACTCACTTCCCCTGTCCATCAAAACCAGTCCCAAACTCATTATCTTCCGTAAACTCCTGAAAACCTGGTTATTCAATCAATGATTCATCTGGTAGTTCTTCATCTCAGGCAGTCTGATATGCGCCGAGACACCCTCGGGTATTTGTGCGCAATAAAAATCTCAAAAATATAAACATAAACATAAACATGCCACTGCACTGGGCCTTGACTTGGGGATGTCTTTTTTAAAAATGTATATTCTTATTTTAAAAGCACCTGCTGCCCCGTACCTGGCCTCCAGCAATTTTCAGACATCAATTAAAATATCAAGATAACTCCCCTGATTAATCGTCTTCCTGGAAAGAGACTTAGGTTTGTCTAGTGGAAGTTTTGACTCATCCAAAGGTAGCACAGTTGGTTAACCACATCGCTGCTACAGGGATTTTCCTGCTGTGCTGCTTTTTTATGAACAGGGTGTGGTCGTGACGGAACCATTCCGTCATCAGCACAGCTCAACCGTGACTGATGACGGAATGGTTCCGTCACCAGCATCGAAGGGGTTAAAATGCCTGCTGCTAAGAACTTGCACCATACAGATAACAAAGTTCATGTAAGGTAAATAGGTCAGTGGGTTACTGCTTCAATATGAGAGCTCAATTTGTGACTTGGGCAGCTTCGTTGTGCTTCCTCCTCCGTCCGTGATTACCACGGTGGCCACGGACGGAGGAGGAAGCACAACGAGGCTGGGGGTTGATTGGAGTCCTATAATACCCTTCGATCTAGTGTTGGCCCATGAGGCACTGTTCCTCATCATAATGAGCATACTACATGAGTATCTCACTACTTAGTTAGGGATGTGTATTGAAATATAAAATATATATACATACACATAGATCCCTTTTCTTCACCTTTTTGAAATTAGACCCACTGTGGCGACACACTAGTGAGTGACAGGGGGATCTTTTACCCCGGTCCTAACGAAGGGGCATGTCGCCCCGAAACATGTCGACCCACACAGGAAAGTAAGCTCATAAACCCGCTTACCCTTTCCGACACCACTTATTTTAACAATACCAGCCAGTGTTTAATAAATAGTTTTTGTATCACTAGGCCAGGTATTTTTTAACATCACTAGTCTATCACCCCTGACCCCACTGACACTCACTCCATTCACTCACATAGCACCCACAATTTATAAAGGTGCTCCAGCGTAGTCGCTTGTCGCAGCACTGCCCCATCCGGCAGCCGGGCGGGAAGACCCCGATGATGAAGCATGACACCAAGGGCCCTTTTGGTGTGTGAGGGGTATTTTAACCATATGTGTGTATTTCAAGGACAACAGGATACGCACTAACCCCCCCTTTTTTTGAGGTGGACCTTTTTGATTACAGGTATTATGAAAGAGAACCTGTAAGAATGTTGTTATGGTTTAAATTCTGAATTTGTGCTTTTACAGAATAAGGACTAAAACTATTTTGCCTACCAGTATCGATGGCATGTCACTCCCACACTACACCCACCTTATAGTCATGTCTGATGTAACATTTCCTATACATGGATTTACTTACATATGATTGTCTCTATGCAATGTGTGTGGTGTAGAGGGCTCTGACCCCTTACACTGGTATGAGCGGTGCTATAAAATTAAATGAATCTGCGAGACAGTGGTTATGGAGACTTGAGAGGCACTGTTAAAGGGTAGTAGTGAGAGAATCTGTGGCAGACGTGGTCATTGGGGGAGAGTCAACAGACATTGTCGCACAGGGCGCCACTAGCGCTAAAGCGGGCCCTGTACTGTGTTTGAGAAGACCACTCTGCCATTTCCAGGGCTAAAGAAAGTTACTCGCCCCAACTATGTCGAAGGCGACATTCTCACCTAGGGTCCTTACTGCCTCTATTCCTCAGGTCCTCAACCTAGGCACTAAACACCCCAAGGATGACTCAGGGAAATACTGTGAGCTATAAACTCAGAACATGGCAATACAAAAACCAACACTTTGTCATTTCATTCACTATGTAAAATGAGAGACAAACTGCCTTTTGTACCACATTCAATAATTTATAAAGCAACTCTTTTGGCTTTACTTTGAACTGAACTTCAACATAAACAGAGCCACTGATCTCTGCCTAGAAAAACTCTTCAACAAATGGAGGTACACACAAAGTATACATTGACATGAATATTCATTCTCCTTCTCGATACATCATGGATTTTCTGCGGCACTATCTTAAAAGGAATATGTGTACTACTAAACAGCTTTCTATTGCATTTGTCAGAGAGTTGACTGTGTAAAACCCATTGCTATTGTATTTGCCAACTCCTTCATATTATAAAAGTTCTTCCTATGATGTTTTCATTATAAAGCCACTTCCTAATTTATTTATCAGAGTTCACAATGTAAAACCACTTCGCATAACATTTGCACACATTATAAAATGTAAAACTTATCATGTTTGGTAAGGGGTTTACATTGTAAAATCCCTTTCCATTGTATTTGTCTATGAGTTCATAATGTAAAGATACAGCAATAACCCGTCGGAATTCATTTTATAAAATACATGTGTGAAGGTTTTGAAAAAGTGTAATAACAATCCACTAGGCCTGGGCGTAGTACTACGCTACGCTCGTGGAGCGTGCATAGTTTGCTCTACTACGCGCGATGCAAATTGCACATAGCACAGTGCAAAAGAGTGTAGCATAGAGGGCATTTTTTGCTTGCTCGTGTTTCTCAACGTCAAGTTGGCGATCGCAAGCGAGCAAAATCCACATCCTGGCAAGACTTTTTCCTCGTTCGCGATCAGCAACATCAAGTTGCCGATAACGAGCGTGGAAAATAAACCTCCCAGCGAGATTCTCAGCGAGATTCTCAAAGCGAGGAGGTCAGATTTCTCATTGCGAGTGGTGGAGACTAGAGAAACTACCAGTCCACATTGAGAAAGCGGCCCCTCGAGTAAAAAGCTACTCGAGCAGCAGAAAACGACCGCTTGCACTGTGCAAGATGCCGTTTGCAATGATTGCACAGTGCGACAAGCATCCATCACTGTGCAATCAGTGCAAACATTATTTTCCCTACCGCACCACTCAGTTCGCGTAGCTATGCATAGTGCGAAATGCACTTCGCGTAGCTACGCGTAGCGCTACTACGCAAACTACGCCCGGGTTACAAACCACCCATAAAGGATTGTTGGCTTTAACATACGCTTTGCTGCTATTGAGAAGCATCGTCTGCTGGATGACTCGCAATACGGCTTCAGGAGATTTCATGGGACCGAGACTGCCCTTATTAAGGCTGCTGACGACATTAGAGCCATAAGGGATCAAGGCGGGACTGCGATCCTGGTCCTACTTGATCTGTCAGCAGCTTTCGACACGGTCGATCATAACACCTTGATCGACCGTGTCGAAAGGCTAGGCATTGGCCATGCTGCCAAAGACCTGCTAGCCTCCTTTCTCGAGGAGAGAACTCAAGCAGTCTCCCTTGGACCATTTCAATCCACTCAATTCACGTTGCCATGTGGTGTCCCCCAAGGCTCATCCCTTAGTCCGACACTTTTCAATATCTACGTGTCGGACCTTGCAAATGTCATCAGAGCATACGGGATGGGCCTAACATCTTACGCGGATGACACGCAACTGGTCCTGGCCATTAAGGGGGATGGAAAGCAGGTAGCCCATAATTTTAAAAATGGAATGAAAGCAATAAGTGCATGGATGGCCACAAATTGCTTAAAACTAAACTCGGAGAAGACCGAGGTAGTCATCTTCGGTTCCCTTCTCCCAGAATGGCCATCCTGCTGGTGGCCTACGGACCACGGATCACCCCCCATCCCAATCACAAAGGTCAGGAACCTGGGAGTCATTTTTGACAACGGGCTCAGCTTTATGGACCATGCAAATAAAGTTGCAACAACGGCTCATTTTAAATTAAAAATGATAAGGAAGATCAGACCTTTCCTACCAGAGGCATTAATTAAAACACTGGTTTGCTCATTAGTCCTGTCCTCATTGGACTATTGCAACGAACTCTTTCTTGACGCCCAGGTCAGAGTCATAAACAAGCTTCAGTCTATACAGAATGCGGCAGCACGCCTGCTGTCTGGGACTGCCAAGTTTCACCCTATCGCTGAAACAATAAGGCAATATCATTGGCTCACCATAAAAAATCGAATAAAGTTTAAGTCCGTATGCATTGTCTACAAAACCCTTAACAACCAAGGACCCAACACCCTTAAGGAACAATTAAAACCCTATAATCCCAGGAGACACCTGCGATCATCGGAGCAGCATCAATTGGTTGTTCCACGTTCAAAGACGGTGTCATGGGGAGATCGTCGTTTTCTTGTAGCAGCATCCAAGCTATGGAATGCACTTCCTCTTCACATTAAGACGAGTTCCTCTCTCCTCCAGTTCAGGAAACAAGTAAAGACATGGCTATTTAATCAGTGAAATTATCTGCACAATATGGAAACAAACTGAACGGTCTAGCGCCGAGACGCCTTAGGGTATTCGTCGCGCTCAATAAATGTCATAAATAAAATAAATAATAATAAAATAAATTTGCTCTTCACAATAAACAATTCAGACATGATACCTTTGTTATGAATCAATTGACTTTATTTGATCTAATCAAATCATAGATCATAAAAGTACAAGATAGCAGTGAGAATCAGTTTCAAAAAGTAGCAGTGCATAAATGCAAGAATGACATTGTTACGGAGACTTCAAGGGGGAAACATAAAAATGAAAGGTTGAACTGCAATGTTAAAAAAGGCCAAAGAATAAAGCACAACTAATGTGAATGCTAAAACCTCACTCCAGGGTCTGCCAAGCACTCCAGTTACCATGGTTTAAAATAGCAATGTGGCTATCATTCCTTAATAATTAAATTCATTTTATGAAAAAAAAATATGTCTGGGCTGGTTAAAAGCATGATCTATTGTGTTTTAAATAAAGTGTTATAAAAGGTTAAAAAAAGACATTCAAGACATAAAAGACCTTAGAATTGTCATCAGTAGGCCCAGGTTAGAAACCTTTTAGACATTTCTACTGCTGAGAACTCCTAGTCATTATTGACAAACATAAATCAGATGCTTTGCAATGACACACAAGGTGATCAGACAGCATTATCAGAAAATTAAGAACGTGGCAACACTGCCTTAATTTTTATTTTTGCATGAGGGGGAAGGATAATTCTTTTGAGATGCACCACATGGAATTTACATGGGAAAATAAAATGTAAATTGGTTTGAGGGGATTCTCTATCGCAGGGGCAGGCCGGCAATGCATGCAGAGAAAATTCCCGTTGGATGACCAAGCATAAAGGGCATGAGGTTTAGATTAAATTTTACCAGCACATATTGATGCTGAAGATTAGTCACAGACGTTGGGTAAGGATTTACATCATGGTGTACGGAGAGTGCCTTCAGATATACAATCACCACGGATTTGTTACGGTTATTTTCATGTCCATCCCTATCCATTTTAGATGAGAACGGATTTTTAATTAGGGCTTTGGGGGTTGTCAAGTAATTAGCTGGGTTATTGAACAAGGACTGCAATCCCAGGGAGCTCAGTTTGCTTTTAACATGATGGATCCAGGAAACCTTATGTGCATGGTCAAGTGTTAAATAGTCCCTTATAATGTTTTTGGTCAAATTAACAGTTTCCCTTCTACACACTGAATGCCATATTAAGATCAAGGCGAACCATGTCTGATATATAATGGGCATTCAGCTCGCAGTGTTGAAATTTGAGCAGCTTCTGGGAAGGACTAAGAGTTTTTTTCAGGAAAGTGTCCCATATGTGGCTACAGTGATGGAATCTTTTTGGTTGACTCCAACAGCTTAGTCCCTAGATTTTTAATGAAGGATTATATGCGCGTGGGTTAGTCCTGAAGGTTGATGGGGATTGAAGTTACCTCCAGTTGTGGCAGTCCAAAGTTACACAGCTTCTCCCTCTTTGCTGCTGACAACAATATGGGCACAGCTGCCGTGGGTCTGCATTGCGCTGATATGTGCATTTATTAGTTCTGAGGGATGATGGGGATTGAATTTGCCCCCCATCAGTGGCAGTTGTAAGTTACATGGCTTCTCTCCCTTTGCTGCTGACAACAATACGGAGAAATGTATACCACACGTTCCAATAGTTAGTTAACACACATATATTATCTTTTGTCCTTGTCAGCCTACGTCACCCATAGTATCCAATGTATACTGTACATGATGCCAATGTGCAATTAGATTGACTATTGTGAAAATATTACCATCTGCATTAAACACAATCATCCATTGACGAAATACAACTGCTGCCTCCTGCTGTCAAATACTGAAATCTTCAATGATTGTGATCACCCTGACAACAGTCTACCTTTGATTGACCAGCAACCTGGGCATTAAGCCAACCCCTGCCCTTTTGGTCATCACCTCACAACAATAATAAAAAAATTAAAAATGTTCTTGCTACGAAAATGATACTTCTACTGCTACAGCTCTCGGACTGAAATGAGCTGGCCAGAGACGTGTTGCAATGCAGACTTTAAATTGAAACTTCAGAGCCTATAAAACTGTGCTGTAATCTCTGGTGCTATTTAAAGAAATCATCTAACATAATACCAGCGCCCAAAAAACAGCAGTGGCTGCCAGTGACATTGAGAATAACATTTAAAAATCCTCTGCATAGTCCAAAATATATTCACTTAGTATTCTTAAGCAATGTATAAAAAACAGTCTGAAAATCCGAGAATGCAAGGTTGCATACGTATTCATGCCAGATTCAACAAAAAGATTCAAGGCAGCGAGTAGACTCACATGGTGGTGCCACAGCTCTGCAAAAAATCTTTGTTCAAAAATAAGGAATGCATCTAAGAAGATAATATTAAAAAAAACATTTGAAAACAAGACTGTTAAATGATTCTCTTCAATCATCAAAAGTACCATTGGATTACCCCTCTCCTTCAAGAAAACATGAGGACCCTCTGTGTGCAGACTTGAGCAGAGGATTTTACCTGAAACCTCTAGATCTGAGCAAAGGATTTTATCTGACAGCTTCTCCTAAATACATACAGCCCTCTGCAGCAAAGAATGATAACACCAAACAGTGGGTTAAACGAATCTTCTAGAATTGTGGCTGTCACACCACTGCTTTTGTTTCGAAGTGTCAGTCTGTCACAAAGCAGCATTTTACAACAAAATAATTAAATAAATAAATACACAAACAAATAAAGAAACAAAAAAGTGAATGCTCACCATTCGGAGGTATAAAAGAAAAGTAAGTGAATAAGGCATCAGTGTTAAGAAGTATTGGCAAACTCAATAGGAGAAAAGACAGTGAGTAAGGTAGCAGTGTTTAGAAGTATTGGCAAACCCAATAGGTTTTTCCTTTAGGGTATTTTATATTTGCCTTTTGGTGATGCTGAATAACATGGCCTAAAAATAGAGGCATAAAAAGCTGTAATGACGCAGCAGGAGCAAAAAAGGGAGGACGGAAAAGAGAACAAAAGAAAGAAGGTAAAGAAAAGTGAATACAGAAGCAAAGAAACGAAAAGGAGGGGGCATGGCCAGCCAAGATGTCCAAGTGGAAGTAATAAATGGAGACTCCTCTACCATCTACTGAAAACTTAGGACTCAACATCAATATTCAGTGCACTTTGACTCTGGAGCTGTTGGGGACAGGAGTTGGCCTAATGGCTAGGGTGGTCAACCTTGAATCTGGGGAATGTGTTTGAGTCTCTTCAATGATGCTGAACATCCCGTGATTCTGGGCAAATCACTTAATTTCCCCTTGCTTAACTAAAATGAATGTGTCCTCATGTAATGCAACTGGTGCTATGTAAACCACTCTGATATCCGATTTGGGTCAAGTTCACACTATATAAAACTTTGTAAAAAATGATGACTCACTGGGGACAGAGTTTATAAGGAGAAAGAATGAGATGAGCGTGGATTGCAGCCAGGTCTACCCCAGACAAGATAGTGATGTTTCCCGTTTGAAGTGGCCCCTGGGGCGGTACACTATCTAAGGAGCCCCTGAAACGTGGTGAGAGCCCAGGCACTGGTGGTGTAACAGAGCGATCCCCAACTGGAATGGCGAGGAGCACAACAGAGATTGCGCCTGCACCTAGTGAGTGTTGTGTAGTAGCCTGGGTGTCCCATAGTGCATAAAGAGACCGCAGCAGTGTGAGGTGGAAGAGTAAACTCAGCACACTTGGGATCAACCAGGTAATCTCAAAGTGACTGTATATATTGCTAGAGAAGTACCCCTCAGTGAGCCTAGGCCTGTGGGTGCTGGTGGCAACTGGTTTTTAACCGCTGTGGAAATGAGCTTGCCTACCCTGTCACGTAGATGAGCCCTATTAGGAAGGAGTGGCCTCGAGAGACAGTTGCACCCAGAAAAACACCCAGTCCCCCAAATGCATTCCAACTACAGCAAGTAGGGTCTAAAGAACATATGTAGCAGAGCTCACATGTGCTGTACGCAACCAGGCCTTTCACACAACTACTGTACTTATCTTTATGCCACCGAAGAAACTGCAATCCAACAGGGTGTCCCATTGCTTCACCAAAGCAGAGGTTCAGGGATATCCAGGTAACAACTGCAACACAGGATACCATGGCCCTCACGATAAACAAGCTACTTGCTTCATTGTGAGAATATAAAATAGAAATCCAGGAGGAATTAAAGATTGAACTGTTGTCCTCACTAGGAAGCCGAAAGGCTGATCTGAACGGTAAACTAATACCCCTTGAACACGATATCGACTCAGTATGTACCAGGGTGGTGGATCTAGAAGCCAAAACACTCAATAGGGAACAACGCACTAACCAATGGAGATCTCACACAATCCCTCCAATTACAGTTACAAGCTTCTGGAAAACTAAGACCTAGAACACAGGTCCCGATGTGATAATATCAGAAAAAAAGACCTCTGGGAAGCTGCAAAGGGGCTAGACCTTGAGGCTTATGGTATAGTCTGTTCTCAGAGGTACTTGTCAGGATTCAGATGTAGAGGATACATCGGGTAGAGAGACTGATAATGGGTGAAAGTGGTTGCCCATGAGATGTTTTAGTAAAACTATACTCATTCAAGGTGAAAGAGGCCATTCTTCAAGCAGCCCAGAAAAATGGACATGGTAACCTTCCAAGAATCCTAGTGCTCCTTTTACCAAGATGTAGCTCAGGCAACTTAAGCTTGTTAGCAACTGTTCTGACCAGTACCAGACAAACATAGATGAGAACACATCAAATACCAATGGACCTACCCTTTCAGCCTCGCTGTAGACCTTGGTTAGCAAAGCACAATATGTAACAGACCTTGCAGAGGCCATAGAACTCTTAGAAAAACTCAATCCCGAATCACAGTAGGTCGAGGAGAAACCGGAAAGCTCAAGGAAATATGCCACTCCTTGGCTCTCCCAACATCGCCCATAAACTCAAAGGAAGTGTTGTTGGCATTAGTGACATCCGACAATCTTCTACCCCATGTCTGATGATATGGCAGTACTAACAAATTGACTGTTTGATGATTGTAACAACCACAGGCAACATTAAGCTAAACTCATCTGGATAACAATTACAACAGATAAGACAGATCCACAGAGGCAACATTCTTGGATGGCCATGCAGCAATTATGGAACATTACTGTAAAGTCTTAACTAACTGCGCAACTTGAACAACATGGTTGTGGTCTCAGATCAATTCACCTACCATAAAGTATCTTCATTTAAATGGTAATACTGACTGGGGACCTGTTGTCTCAACAGTTTCTAACTTGGACATTTTATTTTATTTTCAAGTGCATGGATGGTGCTCTTTTAAGCACACAGAAAGGGGTAATAAGGGAGACATTGCTCATACAGGGCTTCAGGGAAAGACAAGAGGAAAGAAGACATTGGAGGGACAAAGCAAAAGGGAAAGGAGATTGATGAGTAGGCAGGGACCTCATGAGTGGGGAATCAAAAAAAATCAGACATTAGGATTATCACCACCCTATTGTGGAATTTCAGGACCCTAACCTCCCCAACTAAGTACCCCAAAGTCTGGAAGTATCTGATGGACAAACATTATGAATTTGTGGCCATACAGGAGCCCCACCTGAAATGAGTGGTGGACAACAAAGCGAAATACAAGTCCTACTCATTGGGTTGTAAGTCCTCCACAAAACACAAACTGTTATTTATCCCCCCCCCCTGAAATTTCAGCCTGAAGGATATAAGACAGACAAAGGACGTCGGATGGTTTTAGTGAGGGGCCGTATTAGGTGAAAAATTATGTACTTTTGCCTCAGCCTACGCATCTAATCCTAATCAGGTTCCCTTTGTTAACTCACTACTAACATTGCTAGGAAAATTTGCAGAGGGTGAAATATTAATGATGGGGGATTTTATTCTGACATGGCATTCGGGTATGGGAAGCACCCACCCACATAGATCTCCCACAGGCAGCTTCCTAAAAGAGTTAAAACAGGCAAGACAGGAACTAGGCCTCCTATAAGCCTTGGGGGCTGCTTCACACCAGCACTAAAGACTACACCTTTTACTTGCACACTCATCTTATGAACTCCCGCTTAGATTATACCTTCCTAAGCTGGGCTCTAGATACCTAGCTTAGAACGGCAATTATTCAGCCTATCATGATATCCGAACATGAACTGGTCTCAATAACTTTAGAAGGGTGGATGTAGCGATCCACCACCGAAACCCACCTGATAGTTTCTCCCAGCTCATTGGTGCAAGATAGACTATTAAGAGATGACCTCAGGAAGGCCATCAGAGAATTTTCCCAACTAAACGTGATGCCACATCCTCCAAAAGCTGGGATACATTTAAAGCCATGCAGGGAGGCAAATGTGTGGCACTTGTCTCAACATTTAATAAGCAGAGAACAGAGGAAAGGCTAACATTAGAGGGAGAACTGCGAAGTCTTGAACAGGTGCAAAAGGTTAACCCATCCTTAACCCTCCAGCTTAAAGTGACTACACTAAAAGGGAAGCTCAACAGGGTTTACACTAGAAGGGCAGAATTAATGCTTTTGTGCAAAAAAAACACCAAATTTCTGAACATGGCAATAAGGAAGGAGCACATATAGCAAGACAGCTTAAGTTCAAGAGAGAAAAATAATATATTGGAGAGATCCTGTGGGAATCAGGGGAACTTGAGAGCTCGGATGAGAGGAAGTGTGCTTGTTTGGTACCTTCTATGAAAAATTATATATTGTAGATCAAACAGATACACAGGTGCATCTTGACTATCTTACCTCTGTGGACCTCCCGCAGGTGTCACAGACTCAAATTTAATGCTTGGGAGAACCCATCACTGACAAAGAGATCCAAAGGGCTATTAGGTCCCTGAAACTCCATAAATCACCTTTGCGATTTCTAAATAGCGATTTTTAAGGAATCGCTATTTAGAAATCGCAAAATGGGATGTATGTAAAAAATCGCTATTTTTTAGCGATTTCTTAATCTTCCTCAGTTGCGAATTCGCAATTTGCGAATTCGCAAATAAGGAATAATTTCCCATTCATTACTATGGGCCAGGAGGCCCATAGGAATGATTTTGAAATATATCTCAATTTGCGATTCACAATTTGCGAATCGCAAAATGAGATTAATTTCAAGAGAGCAGGGGTGTCTCAAGGACACCCTGCTGCACCCCTGAAATTAACATGTGTGTGCATATGGCGCACATACATTTATGTGCGTCACATGCCACATTAAAAAAGTGCCAAATTGTGCATTTTTAAAAGAATTCGCAACTTACCATCAACTACAAGTTGGTGGTAATTTGCGATTTCTTAACCAAAATTCGCAATTAGAAAATGCTGTAGCAAAATAAGGAATCGCAAATGTTTGCGATTCCTTATTTTGCGATTTTTTGATGCATGCCAAAACATGCAAAAAACCGTTTGCGATTCGCAAATGCAGGAATTCTGTGAATTCCGGCCTTTGCGAATCGCAAATGGCTTGATACACCTAGGCCGAGGTCCGTATTCGACTCACAGCCAAGCTTTATAAGACATTTAGCACCAACTTGTTTCCCCACTTGCCGCACTTTTTAATCAGATAGTAGTACAGAAGGCTATCACACCTTCAATTAGTGAGGCCCTAGTGGCCATTTTACCAAAATCTGGAAATGATCCCATCTCCTTAGATCCTAGAGGCTAATCACCTTATTGAATTTAGATTCCAAGCTATATTCCAAAATCCGGGTATCAGTATTAGAACATTTGATGCCAGATTTAATCCACCCAGATCAGTCGAGCTTTATCAAATGCATACAAGTCCCTTACAATGTGAGGAGGGTGATCCACCTGATTGAGAAAACTACTGGGAGGCAAATACAAGCAGTGCTACTGGGTCTTGACACCAAAAAGGCATTTGATTGGGTGGACTGGCCCTTATTATTACACACATTAAAAAGATTTGGCTTCTGCAATGCCTTTATCGCTGTTATTTATGCCAATAATGCAACGTCCAGTTCCAAAGTCTCAGTCAATGGAGTGAATTCAGAGCATTTCCATCCCCATGTACAAGCATTGTTTTTTGATTTTTTGATTGTTTTCTCAAAAGCAAAAGTATTAGTGATGGTTGACAAACAGTATAGGTTTTTGGAGCATTACAGCTCAGACTGTGCTAACTGTTTCATTAGATCCTGTGTAAGACATACATACTTTATGAATGTGTATGCTAGCTATGGCATGGTGCTAAAATATTTTAAAGGTGGATAATGTAATGAATCAAATAAACTTTGTTTGTCATTGATTATCATATGAGATATAGGGCCTAATTATGAGATTGGTGGTCCATCCATTGTTGGAACACAGCGCCCCCACCAGCAGCCCATGGTGCTTGAGGTCAAGTTTTCAAGTTTATTTAATTTTATTTTCTTTGGTACTCAACTGAGGACCACAAATATTTTAAGCATAAAATTCAGTTTTTACACCATTTAAGATTTCTCATGTTAATACAAAGTTAAAAATGGTTTTAAAAATTTGGAAAATGTATGACAAACAAATTCATTTGGAGGAAATTTGCATAAAATGATCAGTTCCTTTGCTGAGTTATTTCTACATTTGACGTATATAGATTGCAAAAACTTTTTCCTTGCCATTACCACTTTTGTATTTGGGCATACAAACATTAAATGCTCTAAGTTCTGCTCTCCGCCATTACACAAATTACATATCGAGCTTTCCTTTAAATGCCATTTAGATGTTACAGCTTTAACAGGTAATATGCCGAACCGGAGAAGAACAATCGCTCTCCTGACACCATGATTTAGGTTAAAAGCAATATACTGCTGAGGTTTCTTAAATGTTATTGATTCAATTAAATTCTTATATACAGTTAGTTTAGAGCAATGCAAAGAGTAAAGTTCGAAACTAAATCTTGGAGTATAATGTTTTAAAAAGAGCTTCAACTGGGCTGGTGTCCAAGCTAGCAGCAAATTGATGTTAGTCTCTGCTAGCTTAAAAGCTATTGACATGTTCTTAAAAAATACCTGTTTAGATGAGTCTCGATCAAAGGTCTCTGTTTTGAGCAGGGATCAGAGAGTTCCTTCCTCCGCATGTAGGAGATTGTACACCCACCTGATAATATTAGGGATTGCTCGAGAATAAGAGCTGGTTAGTGAAAACTCGAGGCGGAGAGCTTGTACTGGAACAGCCTGAGACACCTTCATTAATCTCCGTAGTATTTTCCCTTCTTTTAGGTCTAGGAAGCTCCATTGATTTATAGGAATATATTCCAGGGCATATGATAGTACTGGTGGAATTTTGACGCTGTGCACCTTAAGCAGGGAAGAGAAGTGCCTGTGTCCCGAGGCTGCATATAACCTTGAAAGAGCTCCCGCATGTACATCAGATTTCCTGGTCAAATTCACAATCTGTGGCCGATTTTGTGGAGTATTAGAAAAAATTCTGCCTAAATAGGTATATTCCTTTACCTCTTCCACCTTTTCTCCCCCAAGGGTCCAGCATACTTTGGGCTCTTTTTCCTCCCCGAAAACGAGACTATTTTTGTTTTAGTGATGTTAGGGATTAGGTTGTTTTCCTCCGTGTATTTATGGAGTGCCTGGAGATTGTTTTGCAGACCAAATGGAGTTAGATCTAATATGATAATATCGTCTGTATATAACAGTGTATGTATATTATGGGAGGCTACCTTTGGTGGAAAATTACGTCCTTCCTGGAAACATTGAGGCATGTCACTAAGATAAAGTGAAAGCAATAGGGGGGCTTGAAGGCATCCTTGTTTGAGGCCATTAGGGGTCGGGCTAGGGCTAGTTAAGCCCTTTTCCCTCCCCATTTGAACCTGGTACTAGGTGTCTGTGTGCAGAGAGATTAATATTCGTAATAGCTCATCAGGGATACCCATTTTGTTAAGTTTTTTCCAAAGTATTCCTCTGTCCACTTTATCAAACGCGGTCGAAAAATCGAAAAAAGCTGTGTAGACAATCTGAGATTTAATTGACACATATTTGTCTAGGATGGTTTGCAGCACCGCGATATTGTCCGTGACTGAATGCTTTGGCCTAAAACCTGCCTGGTATGGAGGAATCAATCCAGATGAAAAGGCCCAGTTTTTAAGTCGGTCCAGGACCTCTGCCGTAAAGATCATTCCTGTGGCATCCAGAAGAGCTATTTGTCTATAGTTACCAGGTTTGGGTCTAGATCCCTTTTTGTGTATAGGAATAATGATGCTCCCCTTCCAAGACTTCAGGATTTCCCCAGTACTAAGGATGAAGTTAAAAAGGGAGGAAAGCATCCTACTCCATACTTTGGGGTCGGACTGAAGGACCTTGATTGGAATTTGGTCAGGGCCAGTAGCTCCTGTTGATCTCGCCTTTCTTATGTGCATCTCGATAGAAAAGGGGGTAGATGTTACGCTATTTAAAGATTTAATTTCTGGATTACTAGAGATCGTGTAGGCCATTTCTGAGGTAGTATTTGATTTGTATAGATTAGTAAGATAAATTTCCCATTCTTTTGGGGGAACCGGGATAGCTTGTAGTGCTTTTTTTGTTCCTGTTTCTTTGGAGATTATGGACCAATAGGCACGTTGGTTGTACTGATTTGCTGTTATCTGCAGATCCACCCAGTTTTTATCTTGGGCTATTCTCTTGTGTTTTTGTTTTTCCCTCCTGCATTGGTTCTTGAATTTGTTAATTTCTACCTGTCTAGACGATGAACCTTCTAGGAACTGTGCTCCTATCAGTTTATTTAGAAGCTTTGTACTGGAAATTAGCTTTGGATTTTTGTTTTGGGACTTTGTAAATCTCGGTTGCTTCAACTTTTCCTGCAATTTTTGCGTTAGTTTATTAATGATCATTTCAAAATTTATTATTGGGTTTGTAGAATGCATTGTTTGAAGAAGCTGGTTAGTGTCTATTAAAGTAGTTATCTTATTCAGTGTTGTTGAGTTCCAATGAATCCGCCTTTGCTTATGGTTTACCATAACTGTACTGTACTTGTAGATAATGTGGCTGGTTGGACATAGCTATATTTTCCATTCTGTACGTAACAGCAGAAAGGCATGATCGCTTCCATGAACGAAATTAATTTGGAGTTGTGAAGCAGACCCAAACAAGTCAAAGCTACAAATCATATAATCCAGGAGTGAGGAGCTGTTATTTCCCTGTCTCGTGTTTGAGGCGGGAATGTCGCCTTCCACGTTCCCATTTAGTATGATTCCATTTAACATTGGGAGTGATGCTAGTAAAATTTTTCCTCTTTTATCCGCCTTATTCCCTATAGGAAATAACGGTATGGAAATTTCCAGCGCCTCTTCTTTATACCAGTTGGCCCATTTTATTATTTCCTCGTTGGATAGTTTTCCATTAAGGTCACCAATAATAAGAAATGATGGATAATCTTGACTTTCGATTATTTGTTCGATGTCATCCTGAATTTCTTTTGACAGACCATCCATTTTTGCTCCAGGAGGAATGTATACATTAAAGATTAATAGGTTTTTTAAGAAATCTGAAGGGTTTATCCCGCACTTGATCTTGATACATTGATAGTGACATGATTTCGTTGGGACTATTTCTTGGGCCCAGGTATAGTCTTCGCTTAGTAGAATCGCTATCCCGCCCTTCGCGTGACCTCACTTGACCCTCAGAGCAGGGATATCATATGTGATATATCTTTCCTGATGAAAGTTTTGTGTAGTCCATGTTTCTTGTAGGGCCACAATAACGGGTGAGTTTTTTTACTAATTCTGCCACTTTATCTTTAGTTTTTCCCGCTATTTTCCAGGAGGATATCACTAAACCTGTGCTAAACAGGAGACTTGGTGTCCTTAATTTGTTTATTACTATTCAGGGTCTCAGCGATCCAATCCCATGACTGATCCCTTATTGTTGCTTCCTTGTTAAGGGTGCTTTTACTCCAAATTTCCCTTTCACCATTCTTTATGGAGATAAGTATATTTTCTGCAGAGCAGTCTAAGGAATAGGTCTTTTTGTTTATAGGTTGGTGCATTTTTTGAGATCCTTCAGGTGGATGCATCATATTACGGACTTCATTTTTTAGTACTGGGATCAAGTCATAACCACATTTGTGGAGAGTCTCACTCTCCTTTAAGATAATTCCTGGTAAGGCTGGAGACCAGAATTCTACAATTGCAGTTTTTGTTTTAGCTTTGTCCGGAAACATTACTAGGCTAATTTCATTTCGCGCTAAGGATTGTAGCGGCTGAATATGTTGTAAGAGATTAGTGATTCGACCACGATTGAGTGGAGCTTCATCAATAGGAAATAGCTCTGTGATTTGTAGATAGTTGGATCTTATCTCCTCTAATTGTGATCCTTTTCTCTGCGATTCTGAAAGTCCTTTAGAGGTCCCTCTTAATGTTGAACTTACCGGACCATATAAAAATGTGGAAGTCTTTGGATTTAGTATAGACTGTTGATAGAGATTTTTGTTTCCGGTTTTCTCCGGTGACTACTGGTGCTTTATCCTCGGTGTAGGGGACAGTTCTGGCCTTCCTTCATGATCTGATAAAGCGCTTGGTAGAGGAGTCGTGTTCTGAAATTTGATTTTGTTAGCCTTCTTCCTTTTAAATCTTCTTATCGCCTTTCTTTTTTTTTTACCTTTCTTGGTTGTTGTTTCTTTTTTGTGTTTTCCAAGTTCTGTGTATCCTCACTAATTAAACCGATATTGACGTTTATTTCAGGGTTAGTTGCAAGGCTGGTCATATTGGTTTTGCTTTTTGTAAAAATTGGGTAGTAAGCCACAGGGTGTTGGTGTGGTTCGGAATTATTTTCCTCTTTAAAAAGGTATCTGAGGGAATATGTGATGGTGTCTCCCTGCTTACCCAAAATTTCGCCGGATGATTTCTTTCCGGTTTGTGTTGCAATTTCTTTTTTCAGGGGAAGTGGTACGTTGTTGATTTTGATTGTTAAGTTATCTCCAGTTTCCCCTTGACATTTGCCACAAATTCCTGTTATTATTGTATACCTGATTTGCTCTTTCTTCTTTTGTTCCTCAACTAGAAATTTTAAAATTCCTATTTGTACGTCAAGCGTTTGGTCAGAGTTCTCCAATATGTTGCCTAAATGGTTAAGAACTGATTCCAGAATCTTTTGCAAGGTAATCAGTAATTTGGATACTGGAGTTTGGTTTTTGATTGAACCGGTAGTTTTAAAGATAAAGAGATCTGGTGAATTTTCGAGGAGACCCTCTATATATGATGATTTTTGTGGAGTACTGTTCTGTATGTTATCGGTCCCCATTTGTGATCCCATTTGAAATACTCCATCCTTGATGTTAATATCTGGGCAAATGGTATTGCGCTCTGAGTACTGTTGTATCTTAGATACATCCGATGTTTTTAGTCCAGTTGCCATTAAATCTGAAAGTGAGTCCTCCTGGTCAATTAGGATACTTTTTTGGTCTGCCTCAGGAATTTTA
This sequence comes from Lissotriton vulgaris, assembly GCF_964263255.1. Taxonomy (NCBI): domain Eukaryota; kingdom Metazoa; phylum Chordata; class Amphibia; order Caudata; family Salamandridae; genus Lissotriton; species Lissotriton vulgaris. Next base: position 1,132,440,267 of record NC_141694.1, on the reverse strand, counting down.
TGGGTTTGATCTTGAGTTAGATATATTGCACCTTTTCCATCCTCAGTAGCGCCTAAAATTTCCATGTTTATCTGATCTTTTACTGTTTGCTCCTGTTCATCTGAGATTAGTTTTGTAAAGTACTTTCTGATCCCAGGGGTTACTGTTATCTTTCCATTTCTTACCGCCTTGTTGGTACTCTTTCTAATTGCCTCTTCCGTTCCCATTCTTTTCATAAAGATGGTTCTAGATCTGAGTTTCTTATACGCCATTACGCTGTAATAGATCTATTGGAGTTGGCATGTTGTTGCTTAGGGTCTTAACAGGGCGGAATCTTTATATATTATCCCCTACTGCTCCCTGCTTTTGACCCGCGAAAGAGGAGCAACTCCGGCCTGTTTCCAGTTGATGCAGTCGGGAAGTTAGGCTTCGGGGACCCGTGTCCGATGCGCCGCTCATGCAACACCAGCACTGGCGCCCAATTCCGGTTACGTAAGTCTGTTTCTTGTGTGTTTATACAATTTTAGAAAACAGTTCAAGACTACTCGCAGCTCCTACTGAGACCAGGGAAGCTCACATAAGAGAGAGAATGCTGGTGCATACAAGGGGGCTGAGGCTTCAGTGCCACTTACGGCAACTATAACGACCTGCGTTCTCTCCCCGCAGGAATATACCGCCTCGCCTCGCCCGGTACATGGGCGATTCGGTGGCAGATTCGAAAACTGCACGCCGACCCCCGTCTGGGGCCGAGTCTGGAGGGGCTGGAGGGAAACGTTTTCCGCTCCAGTCACCAGAGAAATAAATGTTTAGTCTCTGAGACTCTAGATAACTCCAGAGGACTCCAGCACCAGCCCCCTCACACTACGGCAGGGAGAGGTGCTGACTCACGCTAAGAAATCGCGTGTGAGGGGCAAAATATGAGCAAGGAATGAGGCTGGGATGAGGCTCTGTTGTCAGCGGTTTAATGTTTGCTGCACTGCCGATGAGAGTTGGGACGGATCCGCAGGCTCGGGGGACTGGCCCGGAGTACGAACCCGGGGTACCGGGGACCGGCAGCTGGTAGCCGGTAGCCGGCAGCCTCCGTTACTCCACCCAGTCCCTGCTCCCAATGCCGCTCGCAGACGTCACCCCAAATGACTCACCGGAGCTGGGGCCATAACCCTGTTTGCCTGTTGTCCGGGCGGCTGCTCTCTGAACACCGGCTTCTCTGGCGGCGGCGGTGGGGGGGGGGCGGCGGCGTTGTTCTCACAGCGCTCTGTTCAGCGCTCTCGCCCAACCGCAACTGCAACCGCAGGCTCCTGTCCTCTGCCCTGCTCTGCTTGCACGGCGTCTGGCTGAACGCAAAACGTGGACTGGACATCTCCTCCCTTTCCAGTAAAACACCAGGACATGCGATTTGTGCCTCCCTACAGGGATGGAATGGTTGCGCAGCTTGAGATCCAAAGACTGTTGCATTACGAGTGACCAGTGGTGTGGAGGTGTAGATCTTGCAGTGGTGGTGAGTTGGTCACAAATATATTGATGCCTGTGTGTACATTTCAACTGCATATGTGTGGGATGCACATATATGCATGATATATGTTGAAAAATACCATTTACCCATTACCAAGGTTCAGCCCATATGTGGACAGTCCTGGAAATGGGTATATGTTTCTAAAAGAACTCACCTAAAGATCGCTGCAAACAGCCTCGTAATCCTCAGGGTGCAGATCCTGCTGTGAAGGAGGGGCATGAAGAAAGAGATCCATGTTGGAATTTGTCTGGAAAAGAAGAAAGGATTGAATGCTCACCCCAAATTCTTTGTCATCGTCCCTTTACAGCAGGCGGGTGGACTGCTACGGTCCACTCGTGGAACAGGCAACTTGTACTATGGACGGTGGTGCAGCTCCCCTGGACCACCCTATTGCCGTGTTCTTTACCAAACCCTGACCCTGGCAGTCTGCTGGCTATCTTGTTGGTTCAGTGGAGGTGTTCACAAAGGCCATCCACCCAACTCGTAATGCGGCGGTCGGACCACCATACTAACCATGCTCAGACCTCCACTGCCAATACGGCAGTACACAGGATCACCAAACTCGTAACAAGAATCTTAGGGGCATATTTACAAGCCCCTATCGCCAGCACAGCCTCACTTTTTGTGATGTTGTAATGGTGCAAGTGGCTTCGCCTAATTTACAAGGCAGCCATAAGCTGCTTAATGAGGCTTAACGCTGCCTTGTAAATAAGGCACCCTTTCAGGTTGTACTTAGCATGCAAGGGGAGCACAATGGGTGTTGGGGTGGGCGTTTCACAGCAACATTGTTTGATTTTGATGCTGACTCCTATTCACAAGAGTGGGGTAAATAGGACAAAAAATCAAAGGAGGGAGTGAAGAGGAAAAAGGTAGAATCATCCTCCTGTTGCTACCTTTATCGAACATAGGGATTCTACCATGTATTATGTGAATATATATGCACCTATGTGTGTTCTGCTATTTTTATTTTTATTTGAAGTGTTTAGTCATACGTGAAAAATGGCGCAAAAGGATCAGAGCTCCCTCTCTCAATTTGTGGGAAGAGCAATGTTTCAAAAAATGAGAAAATATCCCTCATACACTGAAACCTGATTCAGTGTCATGCTTCATCATTGGGGTCTTTCCGCCCCTCTACGGGATGGGGCGTGCTAAGACTTACGTAGACACAGGAGCACTTTATTCAGTGATTGGCGAGTATGTGTAGTGCATGGGATCGTGAAAAGAAAATGTGAGATGGTTAAAAATTCTCGGGCTATTGGAACAAAAAAAACTTATTGTCTTTCATGGCTGAGAATAGTAAACATGGGGAGGTGTAGGTGGTGTACTATAATGAGTCACCTCCTACAAGGTCGGCATGTTTCAGAAGCCATTTCCTTGGCTTTCTTCCTCAGGGCCAAAAAAAAGATCCCTGTATCACCTCAATCGGTGATAGAATGAATGTACATATGCCTGTTAGTCACAAACACTGTCCTTTGTTCACTGTTATGGGAGTAGACTTTCATCATTTATCTTTTCTATTCACATCACCATCACCTGGACATTTTTAAGCTTTTTAATGAAATGTTTCTCTTGTGCAACCCTGTTGTAGGTAATAGTACCATTTGTTAAGTATCCACTACTCATAAATCTTAAAGAAAACTCCTTGTGATTTTTAGTGACCAGTATCACATTTATTCAATACTCTTTCATTCATATGTATCTCCTAGCAAGATATATCCTATGCTACAATTCATTCATACATAAAGGAAGTATTTGTACACTCCTATTGTGCCCCAAAAGGTTACAAATTGATGTTCACAGCAACTGAGGACTCGCATTCATACTCCCATGACAAGCTTTGGAAAAATGGGAGATGTTTAGCAAAAGACTGTGCACTTGTCCTTTTTAAACTGGGATTCCATGGTGTGTCTTTAAAAAAAATGGTATTTATGCTCTCAAAAGGGCATGCCATAGTAATACATACTTTAGAATTTAATCGTTATCGCTCCATGAGCTCACACAAGCAGTGTAGGGCGCCTTCAAATAGACACTGTGGGTATTTTAAAAGAACTGAAGGAAAAACAAGGTTTTAACTCCAGGGTCGTTTTTAAACAAACAAGTGTGGTCTCTTTCGCTTTTTTCAGGATATGCCATTGTCCTACTTAAATGCTGGAAGCAGCGTGATCACCAAAGGAAGTACCTTCTCGTGGCTCGTCAGAACTTAATTGAGGTTTGCCAGAGCCCGGTGTTTTAAAGTGCAAGGAGGCATGGTTGATAGGAAACAGGTGTGGCTGGAAACACTAGACCTTGAAATTTCAAGATGCCTGCCGATAAATTGACCCAAAACAGGGTTCATTTTGATCCACTTCCTGTTGGAATGATTAACATTGAATCGGTTGAAAAAACACTAGACCTTGGAATTTTTAAACATGGCATAACAATTTGTTATTTGTTTAATAATTCCTTTCAATTCAACCTCCATTTGGCCCCTTTTAAAACTCATCCATAATAAGCCTCAAAACAAATATATACTTGATTTTTCAACCGATTCAGTGTTAATCTTTCCAACAGGAAGTGGTTAAAAATTAATCCTGTTTTGGGTCCTTTAACGGCGGCCATCTTTAAAAATTCCAAGGTCTAGTGTTTTTTCAACCGATTCAGTGTTAATTGTTTCAACAGGAAGGGGATCACCTTTTGTATCCCTGTTAGTAGGGCTAACAATAACAATAGCAGACATCCTTTTGTGTTTATAGGTTAACTGTAGGCTGCAGTTTAGTCCCTATGGAAAACAACAGAGTAGAACCATACCCACATTTGTCTCCCACTTTCCTCTCAAAATTTGTCTTGGTGGAAATGTGCAATACAAACGTTCTCTATTACGGCTCTCATGGTTCTATCCATGTGTGGTGGCATGTAGTGCTCAGATTCAGAAATACATATTATGAACACAACAAGCCTGCCAGTACCAAGCTGTCCATCTCCTGTTGGATGGACTAAGCTTCTACGTGCAATGTTCTTCTGAACTGCCTCTTCCTGCAGTGCTGTTCCTATTGTCTTACCTGGATGAGAGACCCAGTCACCAGAAGAGTTTAGAGAAAGCATATCAGAGTAGATGCCCTCTCTTCCAATGAACAAAGTTCAGTAAAGTGCTGTGCAACCATATTTTCAAGTGCAGTTGTGTCTCCTGAAGTGGTGACTCAACTTGACAATGATGCTGCCCTTTACTTCCAAATATCATATTAAAAGGGAATCCCTGTATTCCTCAGATTCTGGGTATCATATATATTTATAAGCAGGGATATTTTTCAAATTGATTTATGAATACTCTTCTGCATGGATAATGAGAAATTACAGTTCACATGCATTTGAAGTGAACCAATATGCTTGGTTATATATTGAATCATATGTCAAGAACAAATAATATTAATATGGTAACAAGGGTAGTGCTCCTTAATATATGATATGAGAAGCGGCACAGTGCTTGTGAGGAGTGAAGGAATATAAACATTGGTTGAAAAATGCACAGAAGGCATAGCCTAGCAAAATAAATTAGTTGTGGTTATAGTGAACTATATTTAATTTAAAAAAGTACTGTCAAATGACACAAATACTTAACTTCCAGTGATCAGTTACAATTAATGTAGGCATTTCAACCCATGATACGCTGATTTGAGGTGAACTGGGCCTTCATCAGCACAGAAAAAGTGAATATACAGTGCAGAGTGTGTAGAGGCAATCAAACGGTTGAAAGGAATCGTCACGGTCAGGTGCCATGGTTATTTAATTGACTGAAAGTGAGCGCAGAAACTATTGTGAATTTACCATCCTGTTAGTACTGGTATAATTGACAAATCAGGCGTTCAGCTCTCGATTTTTCACTACAATTGCGATTCAAGAGCCATTGACCTTTCACAAATCTGGGTAGGCCTAGTAACTGAACTTGTCAATTTCTTTAGCCTGTTTACACATAACCTTTCAGTTATGAGAAATGTATGCAAGGACCTCGGTTTCAATGGAAATGCCTCTGTTACTAATCTATCGGGATGCTCATCTTTTATATTAGAAGCAGCCTTGTGATGTGCAAATAGGTTAGCAATGTAATAGATATGTAGATAGCCCTGTTGCCCGTGGAGGATTTTGGGAATAACTCAGGAATATAACACCAACTTCTCATACTAGGTGTCTATATCCAAAAAGCTATCTATAAATCAAGTAGACAATCTTAAAAATGTTTTAAAAACTACACTTTAAAGCATCTAAAAGCAAGTTTTGTTTAAAATATGTATTAGAAAGTCATAATTTAATTTTAGTCCTGAAGCACTCAGAAAGCCATGGTGCCAAGAAAAAGCAAAACGTGTTTGGTTAATTTTGTTTGAAAAAGAGGCCAAATGGTTCCCTCATGGACAGGGCCATTTGTTTCTGTGCTCCAAGAGGTAGACGCAATAAACGTTCCGCGAGGCGCACCAAACAGCACCTCACAGCATGTTTATGGAGCTAAGGCGATTCAATACAACAGCCACTGAGGGAGGCATCATACTCCTTACATTTTCCTCAGAGCTTTTGTTCACATCCCTAAGAGCTGAATCATCCCAGGGTAGCTCTTAGAATGCATACATCATCAATGGAATACGCTGGGGAGATCAATATGCATGAGTCTTTAAGGGGTCCATCAGTAGTTCAAAGTCCGGTGGTGCAACCAACTCTGATCCAAAACATATATACAGGATGCATCTGTGGATGCAAAGCAGACAGCAGAAGACCGGTTATATGCAGTCAAGCCAGACAGGCCTGAAGGATAAGAATCAATGCTTGTTTAGGTCCTGAAACAGATGTCTGCCGAAGCATTATACCATGCGCTCACGTCAACACAGTACTAGAAGTGCTGTCTTCATTCTGAGTTGAACTGCGTTGTCCATTGCGGAGCAGATAGAATAAAATCAGGATCCCTGCAACAAATAGCAGGATAAGTGGGAACCTTCCAAAAATGCTTCCCATCATGGAGTGTATGAAAGATGGTATACCTCAGAAAATCGTCAAATGGTTTTAACCAAACCAGAGCCAATACATTTAAAAAAAATGCACTATTCCTTCCGTATCAGACATGTTAAAGATATGACGGACAAGCTGCCCAAAATACATCTGGAAGTTAGTGTGGAGTAGTGTCTGTAGCTCAAAAGAAGACCTTGCAACCTGAAGATCAAACGTCTCTTTGGCTGAACTTAATGTCACATCTTTCTGGAAGAGCAAGGCTTTGAGAAAGGGAATCAAATTTTATGTTGGAAACATTTATTGGAGGCCATAGCTCTGTCTCCCTAACTGTGTTGGCAGGTGGAAACATTACTTGTGTACCATAAGTCACTATGGAATTAACCGTCACCAGATAAGAGATGCTTGGTACATTCCACAGCAACCTTGATCATTCAGCATCACATAGCTTCCATTTGAGAGTAGCCGTAACACATGATGAATTAAGGCAGCTAGGGAACCCTTCAGATAATATGACAAATTTGCTACTGAAGCATTGCATGCCCCATAGATAGAAATGCCCTTTTAAATTAAGGATCCGCTTAAAACATCTTCACAGACAAAACCGCTAAGAAATACTTCTTTGTCCTCAGTCCTGCATCTAAACCTAAGCGGTAATTCCCAATGCTCATGCATATATCCTTCCCCAAGCACTTCATATCTGCCTACCTGTTAGTATTGGAGACAATATTGGAATTGGGAAGTCGTGACCAGTAGGGTGATGTAACTATTGAATATCCAGTCAGTGGATGGTGTCTCAGCCACAGTGAAAGGAAATTGTTTTAATTTTTCAATGTGCAACATGGTATATCTCTGCATGCCATTACTATCTGTCTTTCCGTTAGATCCTATGCTGAAAACATTTCTAATGTCCAGCTTATTATCACTATTGACTGTGATTGTGACTTACCATGTTGTAAAATAGACGTCTTGTGGTATTGTGTCCACAGCCAAAGCCTTTTCTAAATTAACCTTATCAATCTCACACAATCTCCGAGCAGATTCCTGGTGAGAAATCTTTCATGGTTCATTGCATATTCTGTACAAAAGCACTTTTGATGTGGTTTCCAGGGGCCTAATAAAAATCACTGAGATCCATGGCTTCAGAAAGAAGGGACAAGTGTTGCTTCACATGGGTAAGTGTTGAGCTCTTTAGCCACTCAAGGCACAACTTCCCAACTCTATATGATGTCACCACCCGAGTGTTCCGTTTGTACATATCGTTGATCAGGTCTCTTCACCCTAAACAGTTTAATGATACCCAGGAATCCAGATTGACACCAGTTTGTGCCCACAGGCCAAACAAACCAACCCTTCCATTTGGGATCTGCTGAATTGAAAGAGACATTACAAATCATGCTATCTAGTGTATCCTCACTAAAGTGAGTAAAATGCTGCCAATTCTCAAAGCATGATCATGCCGGAATATGTGGTGTGTTCAAATCCTTAGTTTTTGCTATACCAAGATGTGAGGTCTGTTGCACTGTCTTGTTCAGGAAAATCATTTGATGAGGTAAGAGGCATGAGATAAATAAGGCCTTTGTTCTCTAAACATGCCAATCTTTTGTTCCCCAGACCTATTTTGTGTCTTTGTTGTCTTTCCAAAAGTCGAAACTCTGTATAGACAGTTGGGAAATGAAGGAAGCAGAGTATATCAGCTTGGTGTTTGTTAACATATTTTTCTTTGCAGCTGTAGGTGCATGCCTACAGTAATAAGAGGCAGGATCTGATGCCTCAAAGCCTGAAAAATAAGCACACTTCTCTGCAAATGTCTTTGTACTACCTTTAGGTGGTGTATGACAATGTTTCCATTGTGTGTAATTATAAACAGCACGTAGGATACTAGCTTTATGTATAAAATGATGACCATAATGCTGGTACAGAACATGTCTCCAAAATTACTTGCACCATCATAGTATTCATCATTGGAAAATGCAGCTGATTGCTCTATATCTGAAGGCAAATTATGCACAGTTTCAATCTCCCAGTCATTGGTACTAGAGGTGATGATGTAATTTAAAGCAATTTTAAACAAATAGGGAATTTGCAATAATTCAGTAGGACCATATACATCATACGATTCCATGTCTGATACAATCCCTTCAGCAACTGGAACCGCTGTAATGTTCACTAGGGAAAGGACCCTTAATTCACAGTGTGATGCTACTTGTGGTTTAAGAACGAAGTTCACAAGATGTACTGCAGAACTATCTGGGAGATAATGTCCACTCAGAAGCAGGAAAAGGATAGGCACTAAACCAATCAAGAGAACCAGGAAAAGTAATCCAAATGTAATCCAGAGATGTATCAAGGGAACAAAAAAGTATGTAATTTTCAGCCAAAGATAGAAAGTATACATTTGTAGTTTGAAAGGGAGAGGCGATACAGGCAGTTCAGGTTCACTGGGATCCAAGGACGCTATCTGGTCCATTCTTGGTAGCTCAGCAGGTTTTAAAGAACTGGCAGATGACTCGATCTGTGGCATGTTCACATAGACATCGGTAATTTGTTGAATTGAGATTTCTGTACTAGTTGACCGTACATTTGTAGTTGTTTCAAGTGGGAGAAGTAACATTTCATTCCTGTTTATAACTTCTCTTTGGAGAGTGGAATATTTCTTCGTAATTAAAGCTTCCATCTGATCTTCCTGTAGGGTAGCGAGAAGAGAGAAGAGGCTACCCAGGAGCCCACGTGGCCTACTGTTGAGAATTGGCCACATAGTGTGATTTGATCAGATCAATTGAGATGAACCTCTTGTCTCAGTGACAGGCAAGCGGAGGAAGAAGTACAGTTCTGGTACCATCGACAGCCAGCACAGGTACAGGCGCTCTGTAAAATGGGACAAATTCTTTTTTGTTCACAATTGTCTGACCAGGTCCCTAATCTTCAGGACCCATGCAGGTCTTGCCGGTACTATTTTCACTTCCCCAGTGGCAATGCGTTTTACTTGGATGTTGCTTTGGAAAGCTTGATATTATTAAAGGTCCTGTAAAACATCCAAATTATCATTGATGCCAAATGGGGTTTTATCCGCCACTGTGCCTACAGTATTGAGGTTGAGTACCCACGTTCTCACCCCAAACAGCACTTCATAAGGTGTTCGACCCCCCAGGAAATTTCTTGGCATGTTGTTAAGTGGTATCTGGATCCCATATAGATAATTGACTCAAATGCCACCGAGCCTAATACCCTTGCTGTTAAGGATTGCTTTGTCACAGTTTTTCCTCTCAACGACTGAATTTACCTCGGGCTGGTATGGAGAGGAGAATCGCAAGGCCACACCCAAACTTACCATGGCTTCTTTGTAAGCCCGAGAGATAAGAGCTGGACCCGGGTCGGAATGTAGTATGCCAATTGCGTATGTACTGATAAAGACTCACAAATTCTTGATAACAGTTCGAGCGTCAGCCGAACGCTGAAGCCAGCCTCACAAGAATCTGTAGCATTAATCTACTGCCACCAAGATGTAATTGTAAGCCCTGTCTAAGTGTAAGGGGATGCAGTGATCCAAATATACACACGCAAGAGTTTTGACTGAGATCAATAGAGGTGTTAGTGGTGGACGTATTATGGTGGAGCCCTTCATCTGCAGGCAGATGTTGCATTTGAGGGCCAGATCTACAAGCCCCTTGCCCTGCCAGTACGTCACTTTTTGTGATGCACTGGCAGCACATTTCCCTGCCCCATATTTACAAGGACAGGAAAGCCCCCCTGTGTTGCTTTTCCTGTCCTTGTAAATATTGCCCCTTTACATGCAGCACTTTGACTGAAAGAGGCATTCCATGGGTGTTGCTGTGGGTGTTTCCACGCAACACCCATGGAACAATACACATTTCCAGATTTACAAGGAATTGTGCACAAAAAACAATCTCCCCATGGTGCATGTATCCTTGAACCATGGTGCAAGGGTGCCGGCACTTGTGCATGGCAACTGTCTGTGCACCAGCACAGTGGTGAGCACAGGAATGCGACATATCATTGTAAATATGTTGTATTCCTGTGCCCTGAAAGTGGAGGAACCGTGGCGCAGCCACAGGGCTCACGGAGCTGCACTGCGGCACTTTATTGTAGATTTTCCCTAAAGTCCTTAGTCTGCTTAGTAAGAACCTGGCCACCAAAATCGCTGTTTAGTAGTGAAACTGTAGCAGTGATCCCTGGATGAGCTGAACCCAGACCCTAATGTGCAGCAAGTATCAATCCCAGTCTGAAAATAGTGTTTTGCATTACTCTATCAACCCACACCCGGAATCTGAGGATGTAGCAAGATGGCTCTGTATATAATATAGCAAAGTGAGGTAGAGTGTGCAGAGTCTAGTGGTTCCCAAAAGGTAGGAAGAGGTAAAGTTAGAAAGCACCTCACTCTGTATTTGTGGTAGTGTGGTCGAGCATAAGGCAGTGTCAGAGGACAGTGTTGAGCATTTGTTGTACACACTCAGTCGGAAAATGAATTCACACACTCAAAGATTGAACTTCAGACCAATTGTTTTTGTTTTAAAATATTTTCTTAGTTATTTTATTTTCTAGAACCAAAAAAGCCTGGCACAGGTAAGCAATACATACTTTACAGTAGTAATGCAATTGAAATACAGTTTGAATAATAATTGTATATGCACTTTGCTTTGATTTACAGTATGGATGCAGAGAAATCCAATACTTAGTAAATGCAGTGCATAGACTTGAATTGGCTTTTTAGTAAAATAGCAGGTAAGTAACTTTTGAGATTACTAGGCTTACACAGAGTAGTATACCTAAATACTACTCTGAGACATTTCCTGAAAACAGGTAAGTAAAATCGTTTTTGTTAGATTATGCAATTTTAAAGAATTTCTTTAGCTTCTCAAGCTCCACCCTTAGAAACTTTTCCAAGAAAAACAGTCAATGTTATCCTATGTAGGAAAATAGTGTTATCTGTTTTGAGATAAGTATTTGGTAGTGGGAGTTGAGGTTTTAGGGGTAAACTCAGAGGTCCCCCAGTGTCAAGGATGCACTCTAGTTACACCCTCAGCGGCACTAGGGTGGCTGGGTACAGAATGCTGAGGTCCAATGTTATCCAAAGGGGATAGGGGGCCTCTGGTTAGTGGCTGCTGGCAAGCAGGCCCCTTTGTTGTGGGAGCAAAGCTCGTGGACTTTAGCACAGGGCTAATAGGGAAACAAAGTAGCACCAAAGATGCACCCTAAGTGGCACTAGGGTGGCTGGCGGCAGGGTGCCGTTTCAATGTCGGGCACTCTGTTGTTTGCAATGGGGTTGGTTAGGCACCATCGGTTTGGGCACCCATGGCCGTGGGGCATCCGGTGCCGGGGTGCCTTTTGGGGTTGGATCTTCTTACCAGCTCCTGGTCGCGGTTGGGGAAACTTTCTAGATTTAGACTGCAGGCATTGGCTAGAGGGTTGAGGCAAGTCAGGGGTCACCTGATCTCAGGTCAAGATTGCCGGGGTGACCTCCCCGTGGTGTTTGCCCACTCGAGCTCGGGCCATGGACGGTGGGTGCAGAGTGGGGCAGATCTGCGGTGTAAATCCAGTGTTCACATAAGACAAAGTCTTTGTAGTTGAAGGCAGGCAAGTTCTCCAGAGTTTTCGAGTTCACTGGCTGAAGGAGACACCAGGATTTCTCAGGAGCAGGTTTGAGGGTGAGACAGGCTGGTAGGGCTAGAGCCAAATCATTGGGCCTCTTCCTCTTGTTAGCTGCTGCACGTCTGTTCAGTCGTTCTTCTTCTTCTTCTTGCAGGTTCTTATCTGAGAAAGCAAGGTTCAGGGGTGCCCCTAAAAAGTCGATTTAGGGGTGTTATAGGTAGGTAAAAGGCAGGGACCAATAAGTCCTTTCCCTGGGGTAGGTACACCCCCTATTAATCCACCCTCCATTGGGAGGGGGCATGAACATGTCCCTGTCTGGCTGAGTCTCCCCATATTCAAGATGGCATGGACTGAGAGTTGTGCTTCCCCTCACCTCGCCTACTTGAGTGGTGGAGTTGGAAGAGGTGGGCACATCTCTCTTCCTCACTTGTTTTTCTTGCCGTTCTCTCACCCATAGTATGGGTCAGAACCAGTGGGAGCTAGTTGCTTTAGAGCAGCAAGTGGCCTCGAGAAGCTCACAAAGGCTTCAAGCATTTGTAGCTTGCCCTTCGTGAACCCTGCCCATCCTAGGGGAGGAGGCTTGGCACCTCGTCCCAGGATGTCCAATGTTTCAGGCCCCAGAGAGCAGCAGGCTCCCGACCCAGGGGTCCAGAAACATTTCTGGCGGTGGCAGCTGAAAACAGACACTTAGCCTGAACTATAGTGGTAGGTCAGTTTTCAGGGGGCGTCCCTAAGATGCCCTCTCTGTTAATTTATCATTAAATTCCACACTGGCATCAGTGTGGGTTTAATTTGCTGAGAGGTTTGATACCAAACAGTAGCCATTATGGTGCTGTGGAGTCCGTAATGATAAACTCCCAGCACCATATAATATGAATGGCAGCACTGCACTTACAATGTCTAAGAATGGCCTTAGACACTGTAGGGGTACCGGGCTCTTGCATGTACACCCTCACCACTGGTATAGTGCACCCAGCTAGAGGGGTGACTGATCTGTGCCAGGCCAGTAGGTTGTAGGCATGGCACACAGGGATGTTGTCCATGTCGACTCTTCACTTTGTTCTGCACCAAGACACACAGTTTTAGGGAAAGAACATAGGCCCTGGGTACCTGATTAGCAGGAGCCCAGAGCACACTCAGTCAAAGTACATCAACAATTCAGCAAAATGTGGGGGCAACCATGTAGAAAGAGGGCACTTTCACACAGAGGATAGGGAAAGTGTTGTGCATCGAATTTATAGGAGCATTTGAGGGGAAAGCCTTTTGGCAGGGCAGAGCTGTTGCGCATGGCATTGAAAGCGATTATAGTTGTTCCATCTATCCTCGTACTAGAGCAAGTTATTGCTCAGACTGCAGCATTGCAAAGTTTTTCCTTGGAAGCTTCATCTACGATTGAATTCCCTTCAATGTGAACACCAAAAACGTTGATGACTCAATGTTTTAATAACATGAGGCTGTGGCTGGCATTCTTTCAGATTTGCCACTTATTCCCAAAGCATCTTGTGCTTTACTGTGTAGCCTTTGGAAACCCTAAATCCATTCTGGCTCCAATAATGTAAATATTCGTTGTAAGACTGGACACAGTAAAATTATTCTCACGCAATTAGTGTGGTGAATTCATGATCTATAAAAATTAAATTTGTATCCCAGGTGGGCAAGCCCAAGAATTATTTGGTTCACCCAAGACAAGTGTTCCATTATTTCATCGCCCATCTGATAGATGTCATCTACATAGGACAATGCCTCCTCATCAAAACATTGAAGTAAATCTGTTACCCCGGCTGAAAAAACTCTTTAGGGCTGCCCCTATACCCTTGTGGTAATTGAAAAAATTGGCGATGAGAGCAGAGCACTGAGAATGCTGTCTAATATCTGCTCCCATGTGCTATATTGTGGCAGAAAAATCCATTTGAGATATCTAGTGTTGATTTGCATTTTTCTGCACAATGTTATTCATTACAGCTGCACTATGTGCATTTTGTAATGCAAATGTGAGTGTGGATTCATTTAAATGTCTATAATCTAAGACCAAACAATATAAATTATCAGGTTTCATTTTGGGAAAGAAGGGATTAATCATAGGAGAAGTGCAATTCTCTACCACACCCTGGTACTCGAGTTGATCTAGGATCTCGCTGAATTGTTTGCTTTGCTTCATTTCATGGTTTATTGGGTATTGACTCTATGACTGAGGAAATGATTTTAATGGTATTTCATGATGAGGTGCTCATCATCTCACCAAAAATGCTTGGGGTAAAGTGCAGGAGCTAACGCTAATGTGCACTTCTGCGTGTATGAATTTTAATCTTATTCTGGTATGAGGTCTGAGAAAGTAGGTAAAATAACTTCTTCCCCTAATGGACAATCCATTACGAAATCAGAAAGTCACACTTTTTCTGCCAAATGAATATTGTAACCATATTTCAGGTTCTCCCAACAGACACTTTTTACCTTCCTGGGTGTGTCACCCTCCATTTGAAGTGTTATTGTGTATGAACAATGTGGGACACTTACTCTTATATCAGGTATTTCCATCATGATATACTCACTCAGCACTGCTACCCCCAGATTGTCCATCAGGTTCTGGCAAGCTATTGTGACTTCTCCCATGCTGTACAGTATTGTCACTGCTCATTCCCCATTCAGAAGCAGAAACCTCAGTATCCTGGGCATTTTTAATTTTAGTCCCTGCTACCTTCTTCTTTTTAAATTGAGGTTTTGAAATATTTTGTTTGTCTTCCTGTTTTATGATGTAGTCAGAAGTGTAACGTGCCTCTAGTTTTGGCTTGACTCGCTCTTCCAATCTGTACTCTGACTGTTCGTCTTTCTACGAATGCTTTTCGGACGATTCCTGAATGGAACCAGAGGAACATGTCTCAGTATCCTGATACCTGTCAGGCTTCCTAATATTGTCACAGTTTCTCAAATTGCATGTTTTTCTTGGTGTGTTCCTGTTGAGGAAACCCATCCTGTAACTGTGTTTTGTTTTATTTATTCTTTTGTTTATTAACCCATTTTTTCTTTGAAGAATTGGGTGCTTGCTTAAAGTTATCCATTTCAGAATTGCTCTTAACTATTCGTTTCCCAGGCTAGCATATGTATCTTCAATAATCTTAGGCAATTCTCGCTCCTGCTACGCAGAAGTGAAATTCCTCAGGCGTTGGTGTATGGCTACCGCTGCTGCCTCCTCTTTTATGCTACTCAACATAATTGTGCATCAGCCTCATATCTAGATTTAGGGCAGGCTCTGCCCTGTACTCGAGTTATTGAAATTTTTGAGAGAGACCCCTTCAAACCAGGGGAGTAAGGTTACTGGAACACAGTGTAAGTAAGTTTTCCCTTGGCTAAATTCAATAGCTATTGAAGCCCAAATACTCGTCTTGGACACAAGCAACTAAAAGTTAAATCATAAACATGGCAGCATTCTTTGTATGAAAATATGAAAATATTTTATTAAAACAATTGTCAATACCGGATCATATGGACAAAACACTTCATAAAAATAGAGTTGAAAAGGACTCTATGCGCAACTTATAAAAACATCAACACATAATTGTATTAAAAAACATGAATGAAACATGTATGTACTGCATTAATCAAACAATTAATCCAAATGGAAGACCTACTCAAATTCAATAGAGACATAAAGATTTGTGGGGGAGAGAGACAAAACAAACACAGACATTCACAATTTGTCATTCAATATTGCACATTAAATGTCCGATTCGACTCAAACCCAGACCCGACTTGTTCTCGATGTTCTTGGGGCGAGTTTGGTTGTTTTAATTGTGCATTAGTATGCGTCGACGCGTTTCGATGGTCTTTCTAGATGAATGCCATCTTTATCAAGACTTGTAAATCTTGTTTATTGCTCTCCTACAGTGGCACTGGATGGTTGCCTTTGTACATAGGTCCTGTTGGTAAATATATTTGAGTAAGTATATGACATGAGGTTACATCTTACTTTCACTGTGAACATTTCTTTAGTCACACTCAATATTTGTTAGCTATTATTGTCGGCATATGCCATTTAAGTTTCACATTTGTTCTTTACGTGAGGTTAACAAACATTTGTCATCCAAACATTATTGTTCTAACATTATTGTTCTAACATCCCTGCATCATTAATGGGCATATACTTTTAAGCAATGCATTGTAATCACACCTTATTCGTCCTACTAGTATATGGGCTTCTGTTGAATTTCCCAATGACTAAAGAAGGGGGGACCCGCCGTATTTTAAGATATACAGGGCGTGGACCATCTCTTGGGCAGTGCACAATAATTCATCCCCCTTTATGTTGGGAGGGGGGAAAAAAAGAATTTTTACCTTAAATCATGTTTCTTGTAAGGTATACTGCTTTAAGCATCTTATTCTGATGGATGGTACTGATGAATGAACCTGGTCTGCAAGGATATAAGTTGATGAAATTAAACTCAAATCTCCTATTTTTAGTCCTAGGTTGATTTTACTGCTGGGGTTTATATATTACCTGGTGATTGTATCTCCTCCGAAAATTATTAGTCCTGTTCAGAGATTCTTGATCTTTGGTTAGGAGATATGGAGGCATGAATGCGGAGCCATCTACGTAGTAAATATAGATATTATTGTAAAAAAGTTTATTGTCCTTAATTGTACTTCAGTTGTTGGACCTTTTAGTAACTATTAAATTAAATGCGCAAGATTACCTCCAAAATTGTTATCCTCAGCTTAGAACTGCCCTTCCTAGCTGCTTGCTGATCGCTGTATCATGGAGTTCTCCCTCTTCCTTAATATCCTAGAATAAGTATTGATTGTTGTATGAGTAGGATACCATTACTTTAGTACATTGTATAATAAGCGACTGGCAACTAGCGCTCCCTTACCTATGTGGTAACAGGTAAAACGTCTTGGGATCAGGTGGTTTTGAAAATACAGAGCGCCGTGTTTCCTCGCCGGGTTTCACTACGTCCCTTAGGGTAATGGAAAGGGGAAAGAGTGATTAGTTTGCTATCCCGTTTGGCATGACTAGGGGCTCCCAGGGTTGTGGAACCTTACCTGTCGCTTTGTTGTTCCTTGCGTCCCGCCCATCCGTTTCACGTCTGTCCTGCTTGCAGTCTTCCTAAGAAAGTGCTAATTCTCGAAGACGATTGAGGGTCTTTTTAAACTGTGTTTCCGGCGTATAATTGGCTACTATCTAATTTATAACAGCTGCGTTGTGTTTAAGTTTAAGCGGGATCGTATTTTTACCTCTTGGAACGTAGGTTTATTGCTCTCCTACAGTGGCACTGGATGGTTGCCTTTGTACATAGGTCCTGTTGGTAAATATATTTGAGTAAGTATATGACATGAGGTTACATCTTACTTTCACTGTGAACATTTCTTTAGTCACACTCAATATTTGTTAGCTATTATTGTCGGCATATGCCATTTAAGTTTCACATTTGTTCTTTACGTGAGGTTAACAAACATTTGTCATCCAAACATTATTGTTCTAACATTATTGTTCTAACATCCCTGCATCATTAATGGGCATATACTTTTAAGCAATGCATTGTAATCACACCTTATTCGTCCTACTAGTATGTGGGCTTCTGTTGAATTTCCCAATGACTAAAGAAGGGGGGACCCGCCGTATTTTAAGATATACAGGGCGTGGACCATCTCTTGGGCAGTGCACAATAATTCGTCCCCCTTTATGTTGGGAGGGGGGAAAAAAATAATTTTTACCTTAAATCATGTTTCTTGTAAGGTATACTGCTTTAAGCATCTTATTCTGATGGATGGTACTGATGAATGAACCTGGTCTGCAAGGATATAAGTTGATGAAATTAAACTCAAATCTCCTATTTTTAGTCCTAGGTTGATTTTACTGCTGGGGTTTATATATTACCTGGTGATTGTATCTCCTCCGAAAATTATTAGTCCTGTTCAGAGATTCTTGATCTTTGGTTAGGAGATATGGAGGCATAAATGCGGAGCCATCTACGTAGTAAATATAGATATTATTGTAAAAAAGTTTATTGTCCTTAATTGTACTTCAGTTGTTGGACCTTTTAGTAACTATTAAATTAAATGCGCAAGATTACCTCCAAAATTGTTATCCTCAGCTTAGAACTGCCCTTCCTAGCTGCTTGCTGATCGCTGTATCATGGAGTTCTCCCTCTTCCTTAATATCCTAGAATAAGTATTGATTGTTGTATGAGTAGGATACCATTACTTTAGTACATTGTATAATAAGCGACTGGCAACTAGCGCTCCCTTACCTATGTGGTAACAGGTAAAACGTCTTGGGATCAGGTGGTTTTGAAAATACAGGGCGCCGTGTTTCCTCACCGGGTTTCACTACGTCCCTTAGGGTAATGGAAAGGGGAAAGAGTGATTAGTTTGCTATCCCATTGGGCATGACTAGGGGCTCCCAGGGTTGTGGAACCTTACCTGTCGCTTTGTTGTTCCTTGCGTCCCGCCCATCCGTTTCACGTCTGTCCTGCTTGCAGTCTTCCTGAGAAAGTGCTAATTCTCGAAGACGATTGAGGGTCTTTTTAAACTGTGTTTCCGGCGTATAATTGGCTACTATCTAATTTATAACAGCTGCGTTGTGTTTAAGTTTAAGCGGGATCGTATTTTTACCTCTTGGAACGTAGGTTACTACCGCGTTCCATGCCTCGTTTTGGGTTTATACACGCCTCATTGTGAGTGTACTTCCGCGTGTTACAATCTCGGTTTCGGGCAGTTATATATGTTGCTCGAAATACTGTTTCAGTTGCCCGGCTTATATTTACAATGAAAACGACAAATCCTAATTAGATCTTTACGTGGCATTGAAGATTTTTTAAAAAGACAATGTTATATATATTTGAACCGCGTGGTATAACACTCGCGCATTCCAAGCCTCGTTCTGAGTTGATACACGCCTCGTTTTGGATACATTTCCGCACATTCGGACCTTATTCTCGATAGACCTTGTTTTCTCTATGAACGCTCCAAGCCTCATTCTGAGTTGAAGCGCGCCTCATTTTGAATCTATTGGTGCACATTAGGACCCTATTTTGAACAAACCTTATTTTCTCTACGTAGGCTGTCGACCCTTTTTATCCATGGAGTCATATTGCCCCCTACTTCACATAGTCGATGTACTGACAATTACTGGCTCTTAATTTCCCATATTAACAACCTTTTTGTAGTACACCAAGTTTAATCCTATGTGTTAGTCATATCTGCTATCACCCTATTTCGGTAGAACGCAATACACCCTATGTACTTATCTGTGTGTATATACTGGATTCCTTGTTAGGATGGATCTTCCTATATTTTATTAGTTTTGTGTTTTCACTTCTGGTTGTGTTAATGCCTTTGATTCTTAAGCCGAGTTGTTACAGTTCACCTTACAGATTCGAGATAATTTTCGTCCATTCCTCCCTAGAATTTAGCCCATTTTCTATGGTGTCTAAGTAACATATGAACCATTGTTCTCGTTTTTTTCTTTTGACCTCGATACTACCTCCACGTCTACTGACAGTTATTTTTTCAAGGATGTACCACGTAAATTCTTCACAGCCATGTTTTTTATACCTTGATAGTGCTGTGTTAGTGGTGCATTTTCTTTCATATTCCTGATTGCTGACTTGTGTTCTAAGAGTCTAATCCGTAACTCCCTACCAGTCTCCCCTACGTAGCCTAAGCCACAAGGACAGACTAATAGGTAAACCACGTTTTTGCTTCTGCAATTGTTAAGACTTCTAGGTATTAATGTTTTGTTATTGAAAATGAATTTCTTGGTCACAATACAATTGGGGCAGATTGCACAGGACCCACATTTATACTTTCCTGTTGCCTTTGCGTTGTTTGTTAGGGTAGTTTGGAAGATATCACTGGGATTTTTGTAGGTTCTCACTAAACTGTTCTTGATAGTTTTATTTCTACGGAACGAGAAAAGTGGTTTGGGTAATGGAGCAGACAAGCCACTGTTTATGACTTTCCAATTTCGATATACTACGTTTTTAATTTTATTGCTTATGTTGGAATATTGGCTTACAAAAACTATTCTATCTTGAGCTTTATTGACCTTTTCTTTATTCATGTCTAGTAGTTGTTCCCGGTCGTAAAACCTCGCCCGTTTTAATGATTGTTTAATTAATTTTTCAGGGTAACCCCTATCTTGAAGTTTCTTTTCCATGATTTCAGCATGTTTGTAAAAGTCGGTTAGATTTGTTTGATTTGTGCAATTACGTCTTAAGCGTAAGCGTAAGAATTCCCCAAACGGGATGTTGTTTTTCTGGGCTTTCGGGTGATTACTTGTATTGTAAGAGAGTGTTTTTGTCGGTCGGTTTTGTGTGTAATTCTACTTCCAAGTAACCGTTACTCTCTTTGATTTTTATATCTAGAAAGTTTACGCTGTTGTCGCTGTAATTTGCAGTGAATTTCAAATTTCTGTCTCCAAGATTTAACCATTCTAAAAATAGATCTAGGTCTTCACTGGCACCATTCCAGACGAAAATAATATCGTCGATGAAACGATGCCAGTGAGACACATTCTCAAAGAACGGTGCCAACTCATTATATATATGTTTGAGTTCAAAATGGCTTACATATAAGCATGCCAGGCTGGGGGCACATGTGGCCCCCATGCTGGTCCCTTTTACTTGCTGAAACAGCTCATCCTTGAATAAAAAAACATTATTTTTCAACACTAGTTCAACACAGCCAAGTATAAACTCCTTGTTGCCTCCCTTCAAGTCTTCATATTCCAAAACAGATGCCAAAACCTCTATCGTGTCGTTCTGGGGTATATTCGTGTACAGAGCTTCGATGTCCAAGGTGACCAGGATCTGGGTCACCTTATCGAAGCTCTGCCCCTCGAATACCGCAATCGCATGCGCCGTGTCCCTCAGATATGACCGCTGTTTCTGGACAATGGGGCGCAAAAAGAAATCCGCATATTTACTAAGCGGTTCTAATATAGAGCCTAAACTGCTCACTATAGGCCGCATTGGAGGGTCATTTACATTTTTATGAATTTTCGGCAATCCATATATTGCCGGTGTAATTGGGTTGCTGTTGCACAAGAATCTATACTCGTCCTCACAAATTAATTCATTTTCTTTTCCAAAATTTAAGAATATGGATACATCTCTTTTAAGTTTGTTAATCACATTATTTGGGACTGGGATATAGTGTTCTCTCACATTCAAGAGGGTTCTCATGCGCGAGTTGTAGTCATCAGTGTTAAAAACTACTACCCCTCCGCCTTTGTCGGCAGGTTTAATCGTTATTAGGTTGTTTTCTTGTAATGATTTGAGAGCTTCCCTTTGGCATTTTGGTAGATTGTTACATTGTCCCTGTGTGTTATTTAGGATGCTCTTTATTTCAATTTCTACTATTCTTTCGAATAATTCCACATTCTTATCTATTTGGTTTAGACTAGGTGTGAAGACCGATTTGGGTTTCAGACCTGTCACATTGGGTTTGGGTACATATTCTTTGTCAGAAAAGAATCTATTGAGTCTGATTTTTCTAAAGAAGCTTCTTGTGTCTTTTTCCAGTTCGAACTTATTTGGATAGGCTGTTGGTGCGAAACTAAAACCTAATTTAAGTACTTCTTGCTCATCTGTAGAGAGAATTTTATTCGAGAGGTTTATTATTGGAAATTCATTTACCTCCAGTATCTGGCATTTCTGGTTTTCAGATAGTTTGGAGTTGTTTGGTTTGGAGGTGCTTGGTTCCTCGTGGGTTCCTGTCGGGAGTGATTCCGATAACCCCTTTGGCCCCTGTATTGGCGATTCCCTAAAAAATGTTGGGGTTCGTTCTGATAGTTGGACGTTGGTCTACCTCCGAGATCATTCATATGTTCTTCATCATCACTGGACCCTGAAGTTTCGGAGAAGGTTACTCTTCTATTATTACCTCCTCTCGAAAAGACCTGTCTGGGGTATTGGGGCTTTTCCCACCTTTGCTCGTTTTTGCTCGTGTAGTAGTCTTTGTTAAGAAATGGGTACACTATTTCAGCGCTAAATTTCTCAATATCTTTTCTTAGTTTAGTTGTCTTTTTATTTGTTAAATATTCTCTGTACCCTTCAGTTTCTTGTGTTAATTCGTCTAATCTCTTTTTTATGTCCTCTATTGTTGTATTGCTTTTAATTTTTGCCTCCAGTTCTTCAATTTGTTTTTGTTCGAGGACCATTGTGCTGTCTCAATAATTAAGATTAGCCAGTCTCTACTGCATCTGCTGGCAATGTGGGTCCAAATTTCCAAAAATTTCTCATTATCTGTGAAAAGCCCCGGTTCATTCCTTATTCTGAGGCCTAGTGGTATCACTCCTGCTCTTAGGTACCCTGTTAAGAATTCGGCATGTAGCTCGGTTCTTATGAGTTTTTTCCTTAAGTTTAGGATTTTAATTAATTCTTCGTGTCCGTTCTTATCGGTCACGAAATTCCCTCCTGATTGTGGGTTTTGATTCAATAGTCTATTGAGTTGATCTTCTGTAAAGCCAAATGTTTAAAATTTATCCATTATTGGCTTGACCTGTGCACCCAGATGGGTGATATATTAAGGACTCTAGATTATTCTTTTATTACTAGGGTCCTAATTCACACACTCTCCAGTTCAAAGAACTGTACTCAAGTTATTGAAATTTTTGAGAGAGACCCCTTCAAACCAGGGGAGTAATTGTGCATCAGCCTCATATCTAGATTTAGGGCAGGCTCTGCCCTGTACTCGTTCTGCATTTCTTTCAGTGCATCTAGTATAATTGCTATTGAAGGGGTACCATGGGTTCTGGTATAAACGGTAGCGAAAATTGTACCCCAAGTGATACAATCTTCTATCAGGGAAGCAATCCACATTGGCAAGCAAATTGTCAGTATTCTGTGTTTTTCCTGAGGCCCATATGGGGAAAAATTGCTTCAAGCTTTGCTGTTGTTTGTGTTATGGGAATCTTTCCCACAATAGGGTCCAATGTTTGTGGGCTAATACCTGTAGGAACCATATATGGTTGTATAGGCTGTGCAGCCCTTGTAGGTTGAAGTGTTAAGGTTCTCATTATGTATTGTGTCAGATTTCAGTACATATTTACTAAATCTCTATAGAGTGTACGCATTCCTGCTGCTGTTAAGGCAGCAGCGTCCGAATGCGGTTATATGAAGCTAGGACCGGCCAGGTTGTTCCTTCTCTGTTGAGCAGACCTAGTCTCACTTTTTCTGTGATATGGGCTGGGGCGCCTTTAAACCAAGTAATGTGCTCTTGGTAAGCTAACAGGACTTTTAAGTCCACATATTGAAAATATTCATCAGGTGGTTCAAATTCAATATATTCATGAAATAACTGTGTGTGGGCAAATGCAGGAGGGAATTTAACCCAAGAATAGAATACCTCTGTCTGTTCTGAATGCTTTTTTGTGCCTTAGCCATGCAGGTAACATCTCGACCCTTTGCTGGAAGGTCATGTTGTAATAATTTCATGGTAACTGCCTGTCTGCAATTTTCTGAAATATATAATTCAACTACCTGTTCTTCAATGTCCTCAGTTTGTTCGGTCATTGGCACAGCACTATTATTTAGCTTGATATTTTATTGAGATGTGGTCTAGACAATTAGTGAACTTCTAAGTTTGAATAACCTACAGCCAATACATAGGGTATACCTACTTAGCTGAGGCGGATTCGTTTTTCTTCCCACTATAGACGTCTCCGGTTTAGATTTGAGTAGAGGTCTCTGAGAAGGCACGACTGACCTACTCAGGATTAACCATTAAATAAGTGCTTAACTAACATTGGCGGCACCATGTTGTGTAGTTCCCACTAATCTGTAGGACCTGCGCATTGTTCAGACAACATAAACTAAGGGCTTGTGGCCAAGACTGATTCCAGACACCCGTGCAGGATATATTGGCCTATAGACCAGCTAGATCACAGTGCCTACCGTAAGCCCCCTAAGCTACCAGGGAGCAAGTTGTTTTCTTCAACCACTGAACAAGACAACCATATTTCTTCAGGAATCGTGGAAACAGTAGAAAACCTTTCGCTCAGTCATTCATGCTTACTTATTCTCAGAGAAGTATACAGAGAATATACAGGCAGACATTTTCAAAAATATTTATTTAACTAATGTTATTCTTGCATAATATACATGTGCTGCATTGATGATTAGTAGAGCAAATCAGATAAACGTGATAACAAGCACCAAAGGCGTGAACAGTAGATATAGTTCTGCCATGATGCTGAACAATTGTTAATATACAGGCATATAAACAAGACAGTAATCTAGCATACTCCTATTATACAGACCCTACTCTAAGTGTGTAGCTGTAGAGCCAAGAATCACCCCAAGGGACGATCCAACCCCATTACCCTGTTGGGATAGAGTAAAGGACCCCCGTCTTGGTCACAAACTGGTCACCTCTCACAAGATGTCAGGTTGCTGCGTGATGATTCTCAGTATGAAAGGACCCTCAGTGATTCAAGATTCAAAGATAGCTTTATTCGGTGTTTGTAAAAAGACCATAAAAGCACGTAAAATATAAAAACATTTCATCCATAACATACATTTGTTCAAATTGATGCACTAAGTTACATGAGGACAATTAATAAATAAATGAGACACATTAAAAAACAGTTCTTACAACACTTAAAAGGGACCTAAATAATTGTAGAGTACTATTAAATGTAATAATGTACAGTATAATACAATCATACAAATCATTAAGCCATCGTCCCTCTGCATCTTACTGTGTATTTCAGAAATTTAACAGCTGCATTCATAGTGTGTTCGTCTTGCATCATATATAGACTGATCAAGGCTGGTTTGCATTGCCTCAGTCCCCACGTCTTTAGAACCGGTAACAGGTAACTCTTTCTGCCCCACTCATAATATTTGCAAAAAAAAGATGCAATGAATGTTTGACTGAGTAGATAAATCATCACAAGGACAGTTTATTAGTGTGGCAGACCAGTCATTTGGGGCAGGAAATGATATCAGCCTATAAAAACAATCAGTCCTCATCCATGTCAGTAACATTCTATGGTAGCTGGAAAGTACCGGGGCCAGGTAAGGATGTAAGCCTGGGCCATGAAGAATGCGTCGGTGGGAAATGATCGTAGACTTGTTTCCATCCAGATACCACCGCCTGTCTTCTAATAACTCAAAGCAAGTTTCTTTTAGAGCTTTTTTAGACATTAGTGCGCATGAGCTAGGGGTTGTATAAAGTTCTGGATGGCCAATAGAATACAAAAAAATTTTAACATAAGAAAGCCATGTGAACTTGTTGGCAGCTGATTGATTCATGCAGTCTTGGATTACATCCCTACTGAAAGCTGTGTCCTTGGAGGACCATATCTTATGCCACAGCATGACTGGAGTTATCTTTATTAAATCTATGATGTGAGCTCGATCTAGTTCTTTGTGGCATATGGTCGTAGAGATTGATCTTGGGACTGCTAGCAAATACCTGAAAAAGGCATTTTCCGCTAGTTGAATTTGCGTGCAATCGGCCGTCCCCCAAATACCAGCACCATATCTCGCAGTAGAGACACATTTAGCTGCATAGATCTTAGGCAGGGTGTCTATGGGTTTTCCGCCCAATCTCTTGGCAAATTGTTTTACTGCACCTATGGTGCGGGAGAAGGCCAGGTTGCGTGTAGTGATGGCTGTGGTCCATGTTCCCCTGTTATTAAAAGTGATACCTAAATATTAAAAGGTTTTTGTCAAGCCTATCTTTGTCTGATTGTCGAAGTTTTTGCAGTCTACTTTAGATTTATTTTTTGAGGTACAACACATAGTAAAAGTTTTTCCCACGTTGATCTTCAGACCTGTAGTACTCATGAAAGTTGAAAATCCAGTTAAAGCCTTCTGGAGGCCCATCTGGGTTCATGACATAATCACGGCGTCGTCGGCATATAGTAGTAGTGGTACTGGCAGGCTGTTTATTTTGGGCTAGTCAACTTTCAGATTACTTAAAAAATCTGCCACTTCGTTAATATATAAATTAAAAAGAAAAGGGACGAGGATACAGCCCTGTCAAACACCCTTTTCTATGGGAAACTTTTTAGTGCGTTTTCCATTTTTGCCATATCGGACCGTTGCTCCTGCGTCTCTATAGAGTTCCTTAATGAAATTCAGGACATGTGGGTCTATCCCCATCTTGGTCAGGGTATTCCATAACACTTTGTGATCCAAGCAGTCGAAAGCCGAGCTTAAATCGACAAACGTCAAATACAAGTTCCCTTTTTTGACTACCATGTATTTATTTGTTATTAATGTCAAATTGAGTCCCTGCTCGACTGTGCCCAGGCCGCTCTTAAATCCGTATTGGAATTTGGAGAGAACTCCTTCACGTTTGGCCCAGGTTTGCAATTTTGTGAGTAAAAGTCTACCTGCTACTTTCATCAGGGAATCGAGCAAGGAAATAGGTCTGTAACATTTTGGGTCCTGCCTATCACCTTTTTTGAATACAATAGGAATTACAATGGCTTCATGCCATGTGTCAGGAAAGCCTGTTTGTCTGTAAGCATTTAATATGTTTGTAAGAAGTGGGGCCCAGAGTTCTGTATTTTCTTTGAATAGATCGATGGGGTTTCCATCTGTCCCTGGAGCTTTTGAATTAGCACTCTCATGGATAGCTTGCAAGACCTCTTGTGGGGAAAAAATGGGAAGGTATCCAAAGTAAGTGATACTTCAGACTGCGAGACAGTGTCAGAATGCTGTAATGTCGCACGAGAGTTTGAAGTCGCTAGAACATCATTTTTATACAAAGCCGTGAAGTGACTGACCCACACGTCTTCGGCTATGGCAACCTCCAAAGAATCAGTCTTTCTCTCAGCAAAGAAAGGGGCGTTAACTTCTCTCCAGAATGAGATATTGTCCCGAGGGCGCTGGCCTTGATTAATGCCTCCCAGGCAAGATTTTTAAGTTCATTCTTCCTATGTTGTAAGGCCTGTTTGTAATGTAGCCTGGCAGCTCTAACTAAGTTAGTGTCTTTCGGCAGGGTCTTCATAGCCTGTATAAGAGCTTTATGGGCTCTAGTGCAGGCCGAATTGAACCAGCCATTTGATCTTATTTTCTTGCCATCTTTTTGTTTCCTAGTCAATTTATCATTTATGGTGGCGACTATCTTGTCATAAGCCACTCTGATCAAATGGGGATTAGGATTTTGTTCCAAGCACGTGAAAAAATGGTCACGCTCTTTCTTAATTACCTCCTTTAAGAAGTTTTTGGGGTCAACCTTGGCCCACTTAATGGCGTACCCATTTTTTCTAGACAGGGAAATTGAATGACGATATAAATCAAATCAAATCAAATAAGCTTTATTTGATTTATCAAAAAATCATAAAAGCGTACAAGTACAATTTATACAAAAGAATTAAGAACAATTTTCACATGAGTAAAGTTACAAAATAGATAAAACATTTCTCCAAAATTTAAAATCTACAGCAGTCATTGGACAAAGGGCCTCGTGTTACACTGATCAGTCAATATTGACGTGTGCTACTTAACTCATTGAGTTTCTAAATTTCATCACTGACATCAAAAAGCGAGAAACAGCAAAGATAACATCCACATCTTCTAAAAGCAATAATTTCAAATATGCAGGTTTACATGTTCTTATCCCCCAGCGTTTAAGTAAGGGTAGAAGGAATAGTTTCCTCGGGCTGGTATACAGATTACAGAAGAACATGATATGAATATTACTTTGTATTGAATGGTCATCGCATGGACATATTAATTTCAGTGAGGCCCAATCATTCTGTTTTGGCAAAGTGACCATGCGGAAGAAAATCCCTAGGCACAGCCTAGTCAAAAGCATGCGAGGATAGGGTGCTATTTCAATCCCAAGATAAGATTGTAGGCCTTCAGTAGGGGTAATTTGCTGATAGCTCAGGATTGTGCCTTTAAGTTTCTCTATATCCCATCTTGCACTTTCTAGGTGTGTAATTAATAGTTTTTTAAGGGCCGGCCTAGTCATGCTTTGTAAAGTCTCTGGATCATCGTAAAATTCAGAGTATCCAATGTTAGAGAACATCGTTTGTACATATCGCAGACATTTGACTTTTGCTGCACCATCCAGAGCCATGCAGTCTTTAATGAGGTTTCTATTCAATTTACACTCCTCTGTAGTCCAAATCTTATGCCAAAGCAAACAGGGTGATATTTTTATGATGTCACTAAGGTATTTAACGCCGGTCTCAATGTGAGTCATAAAAGTCGACGTGGTTTTAGACACACCCAGTAGGTAACAAATGAAAATGTTCTCACAAGTTTGTAATGAGGACACATTCTCGAAGCCCCAGAGACCTGCGCCATATGTGGCCGTGGCTATACACTTTGCCCGGTAGATCTGTATCATTTCTCGAATGGGTTTACCCCCAATTTTGCCTGCAAAGGTTCGTAGAGCACCTATGGCACGGCTGAAGGCGAGTTTCCTAGCTGGCACTGCATGTTTCCACCTTCCCCACCTGTCAAACACAATGCCCAAGTAGCAAAATGTGTCTGTTATGGCAATCTTTTGCTGGTCCAGATATATTGAGCATGGGGGTCTATTGTTCTTTTGGGAGCAGGACATGGAGAAAGTTTTAGAAATGTTCACCTTCAAGTTTCTTTTATCCATATAAGATGAAAATGAATTTACTGCTCTCTGCAAGCCTACTTTTGTCCTAGACATGATTGCCGCGTCATCGGCATATAAAAGAATGGGTACAGGCCTACCATTGACAGCCGGGTAATCGCTTGACAGAGTTATTAAACTCTCAGCGATAGAATTTATATAAAATGTGAAAAGCAAGGGCGCAAGTATGCAGCCTTGTATGCAGCCTAGCCTACCACACACCCCTTGGTCTTGGCCCATAAATACCGGAGAGAGACACTGCGCGGGAGCGCGCGGGAGCGTCCGGGGCTAAGACCGGGCAAAGAGCGGGCCGTTTGAGGCCGTTCGAGGTCTGAGCGGTCTGGTCTGGGCCCCTTCTCTTACACCCTCGTCTTGCATCCTGGGTTCTGTGTTTGCCTATTCTTGTTGCCTGGGTTGCTAGCTATAGCTAGTCCACATGTGTACCCGCGTTACACGTAATAGGGCGGCCAAGGGAGGGCTGGTCCATAACGGGCCTATGGACGACTTTATCACGCGGACAAGCAAGGCGATAGACCATGAAATCAATAAATTGCAAACTAGAGTGTCCCTTGACTTGGAAGCGGCTAGGAAGCTGTCACTCGAATTTGCTTCTCATAAGAAATCCTCCCTTGGACACATAGCTACTGTTACTTCCCCTATTCGCACTTCTATTCGGGAGGGCGTCTTAACGCTGGTTGATGTTCACGATATGCCTGTTTTGCCCACCACCTCTCTACCTCTAGGTTTATCTGCTCTGCCTGACGGCCCGCCCATTGTTGAGGGTAACCCTCTTGTTCCCCCCATCTCTTCCCCACAATCCTTTGATACATCCCTGGCCTCCACCTCATATGGCGGCCTCGATAACATCCCGGTGAATTCCAATAAGAGAAAACGTTCCCCCAGTCCAACCTCCCCACGGAAAAAAATGCCAATGCAGGGGGTCAACCTGTCCACCATTGATAATACAATAGCTGTTGCCAGTCCGGTTACGTCTTTTTCCTCCCCATTGGTTCCTTGTGGCGAAAATATCATGGGGCAAGTCCCTTTAGATCCTGGAAGTACCCTACCACCTGAGAGATCAGACCCGGGCTGGGCTAACCAAGAAGGGAGGGAGAGGGAATTCATAGGAGTGGTTTGGGAGTCTCTAAAAAATCTTCTATCTCCCCTGGACTTAAGGCTTTCTCGTATAGAGAACAATCTCCTGGAGATGGAGAAAAGCATTATCGCCTTGGCCACTCTTGGCCTGAGAGGCCTTGAACGCCAGGGTTTGATTGACAGTAACATGGATACACAGGTTCCTACCCCACCTCCCACAGCTATCCCTGGTTTGCCCCCTAACCCCACTGTGCCTTGCCCTACCCACCCTATTCCTAAACCCCGCACTAGGAGTCTCATTACTGCAAATCCGCCCCCCCAGGCTAGGGCTAACACCTTAAACGCTCCAACAACACAATCTCATATTGGCACTACATCAGCTGTACTGAGAGTCCAGAACTCAGCTAGCTCCAGTTCCCGCCCTGCCCAGGCCCCTCGGAACAACACTACACCGGCTGCACCGAGAGTTCAGAACTCAGTTAGCTCCAGTTCCCGTCCTGCCCAGGCCCCTCGGAACAAACCGCCTCCTCATTCTGCTGGGGGTCCTCATACCAGGAGTAATTTTCGAGGAGGTTATATCGATCTTCCTCCAGAAGCAAATGATTATATGGTGGTTTTGACGGGTGTCCCAGAATTAGAGAATGGCCAATATGAAGACCAGCATTCCCTACGCAATAAAGTTATGCACTGGCTTAATACTTATAGACCTATCCCCAATGGTAGGAGGAGTAGAGTCTTAACGACACGAAGAGTTCCGTGGGTGGGTACCACGAGGAAATCGACCCCCGGTGACTGTATAGTCGTAACCTTTGATGATGTGTATACGGCCAAACATATCTGGTCTCCTGGGAACCAAGATTGGGGTTCCTCTATTGCTCCGAGGCCTTTGTCATTCTTCTATCCCCCCCGTGCTGTATCCCCGAGGGGGGTTATTGGCCTACAGTCCCCCAACAGCCTAGTTGGGGATACCCTCCCAATGCATATAATCCAAACAGTGGCTGGCTTGGAATTGTAACTTCAAATAGGTTTGGCAGCCTGGAGGATGTCGACTGACTCCTAACGCCCCCAGCAACAGCACTACCAAGTAATCCCAATGGTCTTACACTGGAGGCGGGGAGATCGTCTTTAGCGACTACGGTGGGTGAGATTAGTAATGCCCCTCCGACCCAGTCTTCAACTCAGGTCCCCTTTATACAGGACCTGGTGCACCTTCCCTCAGCTGGTTGTTCTCCTACTACTCCCTTAGCCTTAAACTTGATTGCCCCCGATGCCTCGCCACCTGCAGCTTCTCTCCAATCTCCCAGGGTCGATGATATCCATGCCACTTTTCCAGTTCCTGAGTCACAGTCTGGTAAGACCTTGGCAGGTGCTCCCCAGCTTAAAATCCTAAGCTGGAATGTGGCAGGGCTTGCCCGGAACTTTGACAAACCTGATTGGATTTCTTTCATGGAGCCTTTTGGGATCTGCCTTCTTCAAGAAACTTGGTGCCTGGAGCCCGTCCACAGGGTCGGCTTCACGACCTACTCTGTGCCGGCCTCCAGGTCCAAAGGCAGTAAAGGCCGTCCTTCTGGTGGCCTTCTCATCTGGGTTAATGTATCGCTGGGGCTCACAGTAAAACATATAAATTCCCCATCCCCAGATCTCTTGAGACTCACTATCCAATGCCCGGGGGGCAAGACTCTAGAGCTTTTTAACCTGTACCTCAGGGGGGCCAGGGCGGGGAACTCGAGCCCCTTGTCTCTAACTGGAGTAGAAGAGGAGCTAACTGGCTGCAACATTGACTCCTTCATTATTCTGGCCGGGGATTTTAATTGTTGTTTCGAGCCTCTGGCCAGTGATGACATTTTGGACACATGGGAGGACGATGCCAAGAGAGGCATTCCCTTGCTTGCCCTTGACCCCATTAAGAAATGGACTCAGAATGCCATTGATATTAACGCACTTTGCTTGGAATACGCCCTCAGAGCCACTAATGGCCGCTGTAAGTCAGATACTGGGGGTGCGCACACATTCAACAGGATTGGACACACCTCCAGAATTGATTACGTGCTGTTAAACTACAACTTGTGGGAATATGTCCTTGATATGGTTGTCCAACAATCCACGGATAGTGACCACAATCCCTTGGTCCTCTCGCTTGCTCTCCCGTGGGACACAGGGGCCACAGCACTGTCCCGGCTAACTTGGAAATCATCCCATGAAGTTGTTCCATCTAACTGTGGGAGGCGATTGAAGTGGGCGAAGGTTGCATCTGATGTTACAAGAATGGCCCAAGTAAAGTCCATAATGATGGAAGCTAAGTGTATTGTAGGCACGCTGGACTCTGACACCCCGATCCTCGTGCCATTTGTGGAGACCATTGTATCACTTAGTAATCTTTTCTTGGTTCCTGAGGGGAGGGGGGGGTCCAAGCGGAGAAATGAGACTAGGGGTAGAGATAAATGGTACTCCCACGCTTGCCGTCAAGCAAAAAGTGAGCTAATCCTGGCGGTCAGCGCTAAAGACCCGACTTTGATTGCATTAGCTAGGAAAAACTACAAGAAGGCACAAGCTGTGGCAAAGGCCACGCACGAAACTAACTTCTGGAGTGATTTAATGGAGGCTGGTTCTAGAAAGGACTCAAGGGCTTTTTGGGCTCTGATTAGAGGCAGGGACAGGCCTGTTGATTCCCTGCTAACATGTAATATCACAGGGGAAGTTTGGTTGGCCCACTTTTCTAAACTCTACTCTTACACCTTGGGGGTTTTGGGTCCAAGTAGGGGTACTAGTCATACAGTGTCAGATAATAGCCCTCATCCTGGCCCCACTTTTTCACCTAGGGAGGTGGAAATAGCAATCAGGTGTATCGTCCCCAATAAGGCGGCAGGCCCAGATGGAGTCCCTGGCGACTTGCTTCGTAGCAATGTAGAGGTCTGGAGCCTATATATTGCTAAACTCCTGAATGAGGCAATGGTGGGTGGTGGTTTTCCGGATTCCTGGAGGGGTGTGGAAGTCGTCCCCATTTTTAAAAAGGGCTGCAGGGACGACCCTGCCAACTACCGACCCATAAGTCTGCTTGATTCCACTCAGAAGGCAGCAGGGAAGGTAGTTTTGGGCAGGATCTTGCAGTGGGCCGAGGAAATGCAGGTTTTGTCTGACTTTCAGGCCGGTTTCAGATCCGGAACCGGTACGATTGAGCAGACATTCCGTTTCCTAATGCTTTATTGGAAAGTGGTCAAACTGGGCAAGGGCAGTCTGTATCTCGCTTTCATCGATTTACGGACTGCCTTTGATCTTGTTCCACGCAACCAACTGTGGGCTGTTCTTGAGGGTATGGGTATGCCCGCGTACTTGTTGGCCTTAACCATCAAATTCCATGAAAGCAACTTTGCCCAAATTAGATGGGGTCAGCAGGGCCAAAAAACATCTCGGATTCCTGTTGACAGGGGCGTCCGCCAGGGGTGTGTGCTAGCTCCCACTCTGTTTTCCCTCTATCTAAACGGAGTGGTAGAGCACCTTCTCCAACTACCAACAGATGCTCCCTCCCTGGCGGGCAGAAAGATACCAACGCTCCTGTTCGCAGACGATACCCTGTTGATTTCGAAATCCCCGAAGGGCCTCCAAACCCTGCTAATGAGGTTCCAGGGCTTTTGCGACGCAAGGGGCTTGGCTATTAACATCAGTAAAACCAAGTTCCTTGTGCTGAATCCCCCCAGGAAGGCAGTCTACCCGCCATCTATAGACGCAGTACCCTTAGAAAGGGTCAGGGAATTCGATTACTTAGGAATCAGACTTTGTGATTCCATGTGTTGGAAGGCGCACCACCAAAAAACCATTTTGACATATAGGAGGGTTACGGGCGCCCTCCTAAAAGAACATCGCGCCTCACCCCTTAAACCCATTGGGGTGATACTCGACATCTACAAGGCAAAAGCTGTGAGTGCGGCATTGTACGGGGCTGAGTTGTGGGGTACCCAGAAATTTGATACCCTATCCCATCTGGAGAATAAGTTCCACAAAGACCTTATGCGGCTCCCCCACAGCTCTCCTACTCTACCCCTCCTACTTGATACAGGAACACGATCCATAGCCGATCAGGCCAAGTTACGTCCCCTCCTTTTGTGGGCCCGCATATGGAATGTCCCCGAACTTTCAAGTTATGCGGATGCACTAAGCGAACTTCTTTCAACCCCGGGCTGGTGTAAGATCGGTTGGCTCCTTGGAGTAAAGCGCCTCCTTTGTGACTTAGGCTTGGATGACGCTTGGGCCAATAGATCCTCACCACCTAAACAGCTGTTAAAGAAAATATTCTGGTCGTGGGTGGATAACGAGAGAGTGTCCCATCCGAATCTGTGCAGATCAGCTGAGGAGTTTTTGGTTATCAAATGCCGTCCCTACAGAGAACCCTACCTTGATGTAATTTTGAATCCAACAGATAGGGCGTTGTATTTTAAATTTAGGGCTGGGGTTTTGCCCTTAGGCACAAGGACAGCCAAATGGAAACCACCATGGCAAACCATAGAAACTTGCCCTTTCTGCACGACCAGGGATGAATCCATCCCCCATTTGTTGTTCGAATGCCCAGCCTACGCTGCTCCCCGTCGCAGATGGTTGAAACCGCTCTGCGCGAGGCTGGGCACTCGGTCACACTTGGAGGCCCTACAGCTGTTAAGATCAGACCCTCAACCACTGTTTGCTTGTGGTCTGGCAAAATTCTTGGGGTGGGCTTGGAGGATAAGAACCGCGAGGAGAATGATCCTCCAGTAAGGATGTCATCCTACATCTCAGTGGCCCGGTTCTTTTTTGTATGTGTCCCTTCCCCATTATTCCTTTTCGAAGTTGATAATTATGCACTTGCACAAATGTTTTTAGAATGGATGTTATCTACTATGTTGTATATTTGTAGCGTCCTTTTTTGAGATTTTGTCAGTTTTGATGTATAACTTTTTTTATGCTCACATTGATTTTTACTGTAATGCTTTTATGAAATGAAACATTTCGAAATAAAGCTATACAACAACAATAAAATGTGAAAAGCAAGGGCGCAAGTATGCAGCCTTGCCTCACCCCTCTGTTTATGGCAAATTTTTGTGAACATTGCCCCTGGGTCCCAAATCTTACTCTAGCCCCTGCGTCTCTGTATAATTCTTTAATAAATGTGAGAATAGTTGAGTCCACCCCAATCTCCTCCAACGTCGACCAAAGCAGCGCGTGGTCCACGCAATCGAATGCAGAGCTGAGGTCGACAAAGGTAACAAATAGGTCCCCTTTTTTGGCCTGCGTGTACTTAGAGACTAATAGGGACAAATTTAGACATTGCTCAAGTGTCCCTAGTCCCTTTCGGAACCCATATTGGAACTCCGAGATGACCTTTTTCTCTTCTTCCCAGTGTTGTATCTTCTTGAGGACAATCCTTACTGCGACTTTCATAAGTCCGTCCAGTAGCGATATTGGACGGTAACAAGCAGGGTCGTCCCTGTTCCCTTTTTTAAATATGGGGACTACAATCGTATCCGACCAGGTGGTAATGAAACCGCATTTATTTCCCATATTCAATACATTAGTTAACAAAGGAACCCAAAAATCCGGCTCTGATTTATAGACATCCACTGGGGTGTAGTCAGGGCCGGGGGCTTTGCCTAAGGCACTTTCCCTAAGGGCATCTTCCACTTCTAAGGTGGTAAATACCAGTTCAATCGGGTAAGGGGGTGCTGGGGAGACAGTTAGCTGGTTGTCCTGAATTATACTATCTGCAGATGAAGTCACCCTGCATGGGTTCGGGGCATTCCCCTGGGTGTTGTTAGAATAAAGATTACCATAGTGTTCTACCCAGAGCTCGCCCGTTATGGCTACTTCCACAGAGTTATCTCTATCTTTTAAATTATAGACAGATCTTATGACTTTCCAAAAGGCATTACTGTCCTTATTCCTAGCGGCCTCCCCCAAAGCTTCCCAGGCCTCCTTCTTCAGTGTCGCCCTCCGCTGTTTGATAGCCAGCTTATAATCTTGTCTCGCCTGACGAATTTGAACCCTATCTTTTGGGTCAGCGGACAGAGCTTTCTTTAAGTTTTTCAATGTAGATGTGCATCTAGAGTCAAACCACCCACGAGTATGCCTCCCATTGTCCTTGCAGTTCCTAGTCAGTGCATTTTTTATGTGACGCTGAATGTTAGAAAATGCAGCCATGATGCTCTTTGGGTCAGTATCTTCCTCTAAGCAAGCAAGAATGTCCGTGGAGCAAGAGGATAGGAGGTTTTGAAAGAAGGATGTTGGGTTCATTTTCTCCCATTTAATTACATACCCGTTAGTCTTAGTTAGGGTAACCTCATATGGGTATAAAACCCTACTAGGTTCCTTTACTTTGCCCCCCATCAGTTTTACCCCGAAGGTGATGGGATAATGATTGCTCATAGGGTCATCCCCAATTTCCCAGTAGGTTATAAAATCAGGATGAGTTGGTGATATCAACGCAAAATCAATTGTGGTTTTACAACCTCTTCCATTATACGTTGGGGCAAAGGGAACCGGGGGGTAGCATGCCTGGTTGATAAAAGTGAGGTCAAAGGTAAATATAACGTTGTTAAGAAGAGACCCCATGTTGGTATGGGAGAAGTGCAAAGGACCATCCTCCCCGAGATCTGACAGGCCGCACAAACCTAGCTCAGAAGACGGACAGATGGTACAATTGAAGTCACCCACCCACAGCATTATATGATCCCCCGTACCTTCATCTCTCAGTTTGTGGATATGATGCATCATAATGTTCAAATTTGATTCCACTTCACTAATTGGCAAATTATTATAAAAATTTACCAGAATCACCCTTTGCGAAGTGCCCCATTTAAGTGATATGATTTGAAAATACTGACTGGATTGGAAATTGCAAACTTTTACATCCCCTACATTCGAGATGTATATGCACAAGCCCCCCTTGTTGCGACCCTGGGCTGATGGCACAGCAGGAGAATGAAAGGTTCGGTAGCCCAACATGTGGGCTTCCTCTATAAGCCAGGTTTCTTGAAGACACAGGATGCCATACTTCTGCACAATCTCCAGCCAAGGTTTGTGGGTGATCTTACTACCAAGGCCTGCTACATTCCAGGAAAGAAGAGAGTGCATTGGGTTTCTATATTCCTGTGGATGATGCCCTTCATTCCCCGTTGTGCCTTTCAGATCTTGCGAGTGTGCAGGCTCTGCCTGTCGTGTAACCTGGGCAGTAAGAGCGTGCTGTTCAGGGGGGTTTGAGTCTAGCCCAATGTGACTTGGAACTTGGGATCTAGGCATTGATTTTTCACTCGAATCAGTCTCCATTGGGGGATTATGGGCATTGGTAGGGATTGAAGCAACACTAATTCCCAGTCAATCCACCTGATCCAGACACTCAAACCTGTTCATAGTGGGCGCTCCTTCCCACCAGTTATTAATGGGTTGCCAGCCATCCCCGTGTCCTTTCCATCTGCGATTGTGAACTATTGACCAAGCCCCAGGTGGCTCAACAGACTGTTTGGGAGGATAGAAAAAAGTGAGGGGTCTGGTGACAATAGATTGGTCAGTATCACCTGAATCCCAAAAAGTGATATGTTGGGCTGTGTGGGGGTCTGCAAATGAAACCACTATGCAGTCGCCAGGGATAGATTTATGGGTACGACCCACCCATGGCACTCTCCTAACCATTAGAACCCTACTCCTAAGAGTATTAGGAAGCTGCCTATTGACGTTAAGCCAGTGAATCACCTTATTCTTTAGGGACCACTGGTCTCCATAGAATGTGGGTCAAGTGCTGGTACACCAGCCAGTATAACAACATAGGGTCCGGCGTCAGGAGGGAGATCAATATAACCCCCACGAAAGTTCTGGCGACCATGGTACTGGTTGGTTATGCGCGCAGTAGGAGGCATATTAGTCTTATTATGCTTGTGGGCAGCCTTAGGGATAGGTTTGGGTAAGGTCAGGTTCTCGGGGCCTTTTGTCACTGGTATTGAGAGTTTTGGTATGAGGGGAACAGGAACATTTGGCTTAGACCGGGGTTTGGGTATTGGGGTAGGTTTAGGTGGGGGTAGAGGCAAGACAGGGGGCACCATTTCAGGGGCAGGGAAACTAACTTCAGTTACTGGAGCCGGATGGATACCATCATCACCATCCTAGGGAGTACCTTCAGCAATACGAGGATAACTTGCTTCCAGTTGCTTTAGGCTAAGAGTGGCCAGGGAGACTAAGGTCTTATCCATCTCTAGAAGATTATTCTCAATACGTGAAAGTCTGAGTTCCAAAGGTGACAGTAACTGTTTTAATGTGACCCAGACTGTTTTAAGAAAATCTTCGTCATCACCCCCCTTGTCTCTATCCCTCCCTGGCTCACTTTGCCCTCCCTCTGTGAGTTTCTCGCCGTGTGTGGGGAAAGGCCCTAAAATAGGGTCAAGGACCACGTTAAGGTTGCTGTGTTCCTTGCCCCCCCTATTAGGTGGTTATCCAAGTTTGGCACTTCTCTGGTCTCCCCCGTAGTGGGTAGTGTTCGCCTATTGTTAAAGAACTGCGACCTTGCAATTTTGGCTTTTTTGCGAGCGTAGGCAGACCTCGCGTTGCTTTTCTTTTTTAGAGTTGGGCCATCTTTATTTTTATTTTTATTTTTCGCTACAGGGGGAGGGGGGTCAGGACTGTCAGGCAAAATAATGGCAGTTCCAGGTCCAATAGGCACGATTCCCTCGGAAGTTTTAGGGGGCACGGCAGTTAAGGTGGGTATAGGCTCTAATGGAAGGGAAAGAGAAAGGGGAACATGGTGAACATCGGCATTAATTATCAATGAGGGAGGGCAAGAAGCATGTTGTGGTGATGCAGCAGACGCGATTTTCCCCAGAGAGGATTTTTTAGAATGGGCAAAGGTCTGTGAAAGCCTACGTGCAGCGTCAAGCTCAACTGACACCCTCTTCTGCATTTTAGTGATTTCAGCATCAATTGCCAAGTTAGTCTTCACAAGGAAATCATCCAATGTCCCGCTGGGCTTACTCAGCCCCATTGCAGTTTTACTGGGACTGCCCCGTGTACTCATGGTAAATCTGAATTACAGTACCGACAATGTGCTTACTGATAGCAATGGGCAGGCCAGGTGACACGAACCAAGGGGGGTGGGCCAGGCCAGTCCTCTTTGTCCTCGAATGGCCTCAAACGGCCCGCTCTTAGCCCGGTCTTCGCCCGCTTCTTCGTCCGCGCGCGTCCCGCGTTCGCGTTCGGGGCGGATTTGAAATGGAGGAGGAGAGGAGGGGGCAGGAAGAGGAACCAGGTGCGCGCGGTGGACGGCGCAAGCACTTCTGGACCTCACCTAGGCAGGTGACGTTTGTGGCTCTCCCCCAGCAATGAGACAGCGATGGTGACCGAGCTGGTGTGCTCCCAGGTCACTGAAAGGGCTCCAGAGAGTGCTCCGCAGTGTAAAGTGCCCCAAATACAGCTATAACAAAATCCGCACTGTGACTCAGATCACGAGCGGCTCCCGCGCCAGCGGGGGCCGGGAGTAGTCTTTGAAGCCTGCAGGAAGGTCGGAGGGAGGAGGGGGCGGGAAGAGGAACCAGGTGCGCGGGGTGGACGGCGCAAGCACTTCTGGACCTCGCAGTCCCGCTCCCTAGGCAGGTGACGTTTGTGGCTCTCCCCCAGCAATGAGACAGCGATGGTGACCGAGCTGGTGTGCTCCCAGGTCACTGAAAGGGCTCCAGAGAGTGCTCGGCAGTGTAAAGTGCCCCAAATACAGCTATAACAAAATCCGCACTGTGACTCAGATCACGAGCGGCTTGTTGCATGGCTATCATGGCTGCCCGCATCAAGACTGACGCTTATTGGAAAGTGGTCCCTCATTGCTAGATCTTCTGTTTTAAAACCCTGAACGGAACCCTGATTGTTGTTAGACAACAACATAAAGTCTATCATGGTGCCTGCCCCTCGGCCATGGAAAGTTGGTTGAAAGGCAACCATGGGCTCGCAGAG
The DNA here is from genome assembly GCF_964263255.1 of Lissotriton vulgaris. Taxonomy (NCBI): domain Eukaryota; kingdom Metazoa; phylum Chordata; class Amphibia; order Caudata; family Salamandridae; genus Lissotriton; species Lissotriton vulgaris. The sequence continues at coordinate 1,132,400,582 of NC_141694.1, read as the reverse complement.
TTCATTGGCATGTCCTATGTCCCAGTCGTGCATTAATTGATTTAGCATGTTACCAAAATTGGTGTGTTCAAAATGCGTGCTAGGTTCCCATTTTAGGTTTATTATGCCGCAAATGTTGGAATCACCGTGAGGGCATAAGTGACAATTAAAGTCTCCGACTATAAGAATACAATCAGCCTCTCCCGCTCCTTTATTTAAAATAGAAATCAACTTGTATATAAATGCTTTAGCGTCTTCTTTCAGAATGTTATTATATAAGTTAATCAAAAGAAGACGCCGCCCTTTCCCTTTAACAGAGAAACCCTGCAGAGATTTGCACTCCCTATTTTTAAGCCCCTCGGTTTCGTATCTCTTCACTGTCAGATTTGCCAGGTTGGAGACATACGTACCCAGGCCTCCAGATCCCCTGCCTCGATTGCCCTGAGTGGAAGGGGTAAAGAGGGTACTAATACCCTCTATAGGGGTCTCCTCCTGGTCCCAACACTCCTGTAGACATATAATGTCAAATTTTTCCACAAAAGTTAGGAATGTTTGGTCCTTCGATTTCTTGAAGAGGCCCGCGATATTCCATGATGTTAATGTCACGCTGGCTCTCCTCTCAATTTGTAATAAACCTTTTTCCGGTTGCAGTGGGCTCGTGGTGATAGCTGCATAATGCCCTGACGTATTTAAAGTGCCTGTAATTGTTTCGTCACAGGAAGATGTATCAGGTTCCTCATTTATGTCTATAACAGCGGGTCCCTCAGATGTTGATCCCATAGCTAATTGATGTGAAGGGGGGTGGGCCTGAAACGCAGGTGCCCGACAAGAGGCGGGATTAATGTTTGTCGATATCAAGCTGGTATAACAAGGAGACTGTTTATTATTGTACAGGTTATGTGCTCTTCCTAGAGTTGGAGAAACAGAAGAAGTGCTTGGTACCTGGTATACCCCGTTTAAGTGCCCTGTTGGTTAATCGACCATGTCTAAACAGTCGTACCTATTTCTTGTAGGAAAACCCCTCCAGCCTTCCAGATTAGGCTGTTCTCTTCTGGAAAACCAGGACCGTGGTTCCCAGTCTCTAGTCCAATTCCTGTTTCTATTTCTATTCCAATGACCCACCTGGTTCCAATACCAGTCCGTACCCTCCTCCCAGCTGGGGGGTTCACCGTAATCGAAGATATTCGATGGTGGATAGAAGAAGGAGAGACGATATGCATCAATCCCCCCCCTTTTTATCCAAAGCAGGCCAGGAGCAAATATAGTCAACTGTGGAGGGATCATCACAATTGACTATAACGCAGTTGCCCTGTATGCTTTTTTTCGATTCGCCAATCCAGGACACTCTTCGTACCGATGAGATTCTGCTAGAGTTTGGTAATTGAAGAGGTCTGTTTTGGCTCAACCACTGCAACACCTTGTTTCGAAGGGACCAAGGAGGTTCATCTGTGTTTTCGGGCAGCTCTGGGACCCCAGTAAGGATGACAGTATATGGGGTCGCCTCGGGTGGCAAATGTGTCGGACGCCTGAACCTCACTCCTTTCCTCCCTTCGCCCAAGGGTTGCGGGCCGACCCTTTGGAAGGTATGAGTGGTGTAGCTTTCGGCTTGGCTGTCTGAGTTGGGCCTTTTGATGGTCCCGGGATTACCTGAGGGGTATCTAGAGTTCGATTAGGTTTTGCCTTCCCGTCTCCTATTGTAATCTGGGTGGTGTCTTGTGCAGATTTCTGCTCTGATTGCGTGTTTACAGTTTTTAAAGCTAGTGTGGACTTTGCTCGGGTGTCATGTTGGGCTGGTTGGGCTGGTGTGCTAATGACTTTGGGTCCCCCCCCCTGCAGTAGACGGACCTAATGGGTTCAAAGGTTCAAAATAAGCTTTATTCGATATTCAGCAAAGAAATATCATATAAGCGTACATTATTATACAATATTTTTAAAAACAAGATAATAAAAAGAGAAAAACATAGAATTTCAATTTAAAATTCATCAATTACTTAGGAATTGGTAAAAACACACTGTTTAAGAAATCAATTAAAAACAGCATTTAAAAGCAGCATTAAACAATGACAGTTGTTAACACCCATATCCTTCTAGGGATGTCCTAAATTTGATCAGTAATTTTAAAAACTGTTCCATTTTAGAGATCACCTCCCGGTCTTCAAGTTCTTGCAGACGCTCGAAGGCGATTTTACAAGACCTATCACCCCATCTCTTTAACAGGGGTAACAAAAGGGCTTTCCTCAGAGACATATAATATTTACAGAAAAGAATAGTGTGGATGTTAGTTTGGGTTGACAATTCATCACAGGGGCATGGGCAGAGAATCTGTGTCCAATCGTTACGTGTAGGGAAAGTTACAAGTCGGAAAAATGTACCCAGTCTAAATCTGGTAAGCAACATCCTCGAGTAGCAGGAGAAATCCGAAGAGAGGTATAATTGTAGACCCTTATGGGATGTCACCCTTTGATAAGCCTGAATATTATTAAGATGTTTTTGCTTATTCCATCTAGTTGTTTCCAGGTGGGCCATTAGGGTCTTTCTTAGGGTTTTTCTTGAGATGTCTTCCAATAGTGAAGGATCCGTAAACCACTCTGGATGCCCAATCTCCGCAAAGAGATTTTTGGCATAGGTCAGCCATTTGGATTGGTTGATGGTTTTGGCCCCTTCCACTTTTAAGATGTCTAGTATAACTTCTCTGTTCAAGGCGGTCTCGGGGGTAGTCCAGATTTTGTGCCAGAGGAGAAGAGGCTCAGATTTTATAATGTCCGATATGTATTGCAGATCCAATTCAATGTGCATCATATACACGGAAGTTGCTTTTGTGGTGGCCAGAAGGTATCTTAAAAATTGATTTTCCATTATCTGTAGCGATGAGATGTTTTTATCTATTCCCCAAAGACCAGCCCCATAGGTGGCAGTAGAGGCGCATTTTGCTTTGTATATAGTTATTAGTTGTTTCACAGGCCTCCCCCCTATTTTTCCTGCAAAATCTCGGAGTCCACCGATGGCTCTTACAAAAGCAAGTTTCCTCTTCTCTATTGCCGCTTTCCATGTTAGTTTTTTGTGTAAACAAATGCCCAGGTATGTGAATGCCTCCACAGTCTCGAGTCTTTGGCCCTCAATGAACACGGGGCAAGGGATTTTTTTATGCCTTTTATTACATAGCATTGTGTAAGTTTTTCCTATGTTGACTTTCAGGCCCCTATCGTTCATGAACACTGTGAATGCAGAAACAGCTTTTTGTAGGCCCACTCTGGTCTGGGAGAGAATAGCCGCGTCGTCTGCATATAGCAGAATTGGGATAGATTGACCACCTACTTTTGGGAAGTCACATTCGATGTTTTTGAGCTGTTCGCCAATGGCATTTATATAGAGGGAGAAAAGCAGGGGGGCTAAAATGCACCCCTGCCTAACCCCTCTATTGATGTTAAAGCGTGGCGAACAGTCTCCCTTCAGGCCAAATCTGACTCTGGCACCGGCATCTCTGTACAGGGCTTTAATAAATAGGAGAATTGATGGATCTATCCCCAGTTGTTTTAAAATGCCCCATAATTGGTCATGAAGGACGCAGTCGAATGCTGAAGTTAAATCTATGTACGTTATGTACAGGCTTCGCTTTTTAGTATCGACTTATTTAGACATGATGAGGTGTAAATTGAGGGTCTGTTCTATTGTTCCTCTGCCTGACCGAAAACCATATTGCAAGTTCGACAGTATGTTCTTATCCTCTGTAAAATTAGTTATTCGTTTCAGGATAATACGTCCGACAATTTTCATTAGGGTATCGAGCAGGGATATTGGTCTATAGCATGATGGCAAGTGTCTATCTCCTTTTTTAAAGATTGGTATTACTATTGCCTCAGCCCAAGATGGAAGTAGATCAAAAGTATTTATGGAATTTAAAACAGAAGTCAATAGGGGGGCCCAAAATTCAATTTCTGCCTTGTACACATCTGCCGGAATGCCATCCGGACCAGGTGCCTTCCCAGGGGGTGTTTCCCTAATGGCCAGTTCAACCTCCTTGTGCGAGAATACAATTTTACTAGTGCTCTCCGGGGATGAGTTTAAGATTGATGATGAAATGCAATTTGGTATAGAGTTAATTGCGCAAGTGGGATTGCTGTATAGTTTTTGAAAATGGGCCGCCCACGTCTCGCCATTTATTGCCATGTCCAAATACCTCTCAGGCATAACTACCCACGGCAGGGGAGTGTTGATAAGTTTCCAGAAGGCTGACATGTCCCCGGTTACAGATGTTGTCACCAAATTCTGCCATGCTTCCCTTTTCAGTTCCCTTTTTCTATTTTTCATAGCTTGGCGATATTGGATCCTGGCCTGTCGTATTTCTGGAAGTGGTTTGGGTGTGATACGCAGCAAGTTCTTTAAAGACTTTAGAGCCATGGAACATTTCTTATCAAACCACCCTTTGTGTACAATAGGTCCGGATTTGTACTGGCGCGTCAGTAATTCTTTTAGTGTAGCCTGGATGTTGATGAAAGCTTTACAGATGTCATTGGGGTTATTGTTGTTAGAGAGACAGATATGAATCTCCTCCCTCCTCTTGGTGACTAGGTTTTTGAGAAGATTAGTTGGGTTGATTTTTGTCCATTTAACAGTATAACCGTTTGTGGCTCCAATTTGAATTGGTTGATCATATCTTACCTCTAAGCTCTTTTGACCCGTAGTTAGAGAAGGAAGCTCAACAGATATAGACAAAGGATAGTGATCACTATAAGAGTGATTGAGGGTGTCCCAGCCTGATATTAGCGAAGCATGATTTTTTGAGAAGAATATAAAGTCTATAATAGAGTTCGTTCCTCTGCCATGAAAGGTTGTTTTAAGGGATCTTGGGGTGTGAAGAAGCTCATTTGCTAGATGTAAATTGAGAGAGGTCACAAATTTATTAAGCAGATCCCCTGATTTTGTGTGTTGGAGATGATTGAAAATAGCATCGGCAGAGTCCAGTTCATATGACTCATAGATATCGCAGGCATCTCTCGTTGTGTTAGGGCAGATGTGACAATTAAGATCGCCCATGAAAAGTATTACACACTCTCCTCCAGAAGTTGCTTTGATCGTTAAGAGGGCTTGATGTAGGTTGTCCACTGCTTTCTCCAATTGTTCCACTGTCAAGTTGTTATAAAAGTTAACAATTAAGAGTGAGAGAGACGGGGCGATATCCATGACAATTACTTGGAATGAGTCCCTAAGTAAAGTTTTTCTAATCCTATTGGCAACTGCTACACTAATATACGTGCAAAGTCCCCCTTTGTGTCTGCCCTGCTTACTCACAGACGCAGGTGAATGAAATGTTTGAAAACCCAGTAGATGGATAGGAGAAATCACCCAAGTTTCCTGAAAGCACAGGATGGAATACTGGTTAACCACCTTAATCCAGTCTGGTAATGTGACTTTTGTGGAAAGACCCGCCAAGTTCCAAGAGAGGAAATGCAAATAGGACGTTTTATTCCTGAGTCCCATTTGTGACGAGGGAACGTTGTCAGTGGGTTTTGGGCCTAAACATAGTGCACCTTTAACTTTGTCCCTATCAATGGATTTTTCTCTATTTCTAGCTCCAATAACTGAAAGGTTTTTGTCAAGCCCATCATCCAGATCATCCTGAATGGCGTTGAGATGGTCATTTGATCTTACAGCATACATACTACCCTGGTTTTCTTCTTTGCCTTGAAGGAGTCACTCTACATCATCAAGACCGTAGAGTGGCTCATAAAAGTTATGGCAGGGAAAGTCCCAGGACGGATTTATGAATGGGGAAGGTTGAGCATAGCCCGCATGGTTGTATCGTGGTGTCGGCAGTTGCCTATAGTCAGTAAAGGGGAAAGATGTCTGATCCCTTACTCGGTGCCTTGTGGGATATCTGTCATAAAATGGTCTTCTAGGGTGTGCCAGTGAGGATTTGTAATGGTAAATTTTTGATTGATGTGGCTTAGGCGGCATTAGAGATTCAGGGTAAAAGTAAGCCAGAGGTTTAGGCGATATTGGACCCTTGCTAAACCCAGAAAACTAATCTGTGATATGTGTAATGACCCTTGGGTCTTTAAATGTGACAATTACAACGTCCCCATCAATATCTTTTGGGCGAATTCCGACCCAGTTTGTTCTTCTTACCATTATAATATCGCCGTTTATGTGGGGAGGTAGGGGTCTGTTCTCACTGAGCCAGAAAATCACCTTGTTTTTTAGGCTATGGTGATTTTCATGACCTCCTGTAGCGGATAATGGTAGGACCCCCGTTAATACTATAACGTTTTGTGATGCCTCGGGGGGAAGGTCAGCATACCTTTCACGTGGGCGTTTTTCATATTGTGCGGCAGATTTATTTTTTTCTAGAGTGGGCTGGGTATTGCCCATTTTTGCCGAAGCCATAAGGGAGTTTATTTGTAGCGTTTGCGCCTGAGTATTAGGAGGCGCTTTTGGGAGGGGAACTGGGTTTTGTTTTAATGCCGTCTTATTAGTTGGGTCTGATGGTTGGGTTTTTTGTTGGTTAGAAGGGGTCATGTCATTCTTGGACTTTTGGACCAGGGTCTTTTGTTCTTTATTTGTCTTTTGTTCTCCAGCTGTCAAAGAAGTGGGCTTAGTTATGGGCAAGGAGGTTTTTACTATGCTCTGGGTTTTATCTCCATTATTGAAGCTCGTAGGAGCTTCTTGAGCCCTTTTACCAGCCTGGTTTTGTGTCTGGGTTCCTGAAAGGGTGTCCAGCTGAGTGCCTATTCTCTTCACTCTCTCAAGGATTGGTATTAATAGTGCCTTGATAAGGTGTTCCATTGCGTCCACAAAGTCCTTAATTGTAGGGGGCACGCAAGAAGTAAGTGTTTCCCTCGGTAAAATGGATGTTCCCTCTACAATTTGTAACAATTCTTTGGTTAATTGGTCCTTAGCCGATATGTGGGTTTTTGGAATCCCTTTTACTGGGGCTCTTTTTCGTCGTTTTTTAGGTGGAGATCGGATGGTAGCCTGTTTCTTTTTGGGTAAATTTTTGGTGGGTAAGGATTTGTCTGGCCTTAAAACAACGGGTAATGGTTGAAACATGGTTAGCTTTTGTGTGTCCAGGGGGGACGGAACTACTATTATATCAGGTGGAACAAAGTCAGCAGTTTTTGGCAAATTTTGAGTGACCAGATCGATAAGATCGATGGATGCAGTGGTTGTATTATTCGCCAAGTGTAAAGGGGATGGAGTGGATGTACCATTTTTCGGGGAGAAATAAGATTGAAACAATAATGGAACTTTATCTGTGTTCAATGGGTCCCCGTCAGTGTTTTCCAAGGTCGAATTTAAAGGGAGAGGCTCGGGGGTGAGTATCAAACAAGGATCTAGGATGGTGTTTTTAAGTAGCTCTATAGATTGTCGCCGTGCGATGCGGCGCTCAGCCAGGGCCAGGTCTCTATCTTTATCTTTTTCGCCCATTGCTTTAGAAAAGAATTTATCCAATGGACCCAGGATTGAGCTCCCTTCAACAGCTTTGTGGCCTTCAGTCCCCGATTTAGGCATCGTCACGAGCCGGAAAGGTGTATTACTGTGCAGGACACTGAATGGGGGTGGCCCAGCCCGGCCTTATCAGGCCTTGGAGGGCCGTAGAGGGCCCGCCCTTTGCCCGGGCTTAGCCCCGGGCGTCCCGCTCGCGTCCCGCTCCACCGAAGGCTGTGTGCTTTATTTGCCCCTCCCGGCGCGTGTGACGCGTCGGGGAACGCGCCGCCGCTGAGACTGTCGGGATATGCAGTCCCGAGGCGGCGGCGCGGCTGGTGGCGGTGTTGGGGTCCTTCTCTACTCGACTCGCTCTCCTGTGGATGTCAGCTGCCTCTTACAGTTCAGGCGCTGTGTCCGCTTTGTCAGGTACTGCTTTCCTTTTGGCAAAAGGGGGGGATGCTGGCTGGCTGCTGCGAGCGGAGCACACAGGGGGGCCGCTGGTCAGTCAGACTGCCTGTCGGTCAACCCCCCAGGCTCTTACTTCACGGTAGCCGCTGTCGGCACCGCGCTCGCGTTCGTGCTTCGCCCCCCCACACAATACCTTAAATCCTTAGTCCTTAGTCCGTGCCCCGTGGCTGTTGGTGAGTAGCTTGTGCTCACTTTCGTCCTCCTGGCCGATGGTCGTGCTGACAGTGCAGGGCGTTTCAGGCAGTGGCTGTGGGTCCCAGCCCGATGTTCGCGTTAATGAGCTCCAAGCTCCAAGCGAGCTCCAAGGCAACACCAGGTGGCTCCCAGGTAGCAGCAGTAACAGCAGCGGGGGCCGCTTCACCTTGCCTGCTCCCGCTGCTTCTCTCGCCTTGCGGGCCCCTTGCCACTCGCCTCCCGTCTCGTTTTCCTGAAGGGCGGGTGGACAGAGTTTAGGCAGTGAGCAGCCTGCTCGCCGCCGCCCGTTTCCGCTGCAGTCCGTTTCGAGATGGCGTTCTGGCGTCCTCATACAGCTCTCTAGCGCACTCTAGTGGCTGCAGGTTCCAGAGGCAAATCAGGCAGACGGACCTAATGTTTTCTGGGAAAAAGGTGGTGTTTTCAATTTTGCTAGTTGTTTTTCGATATTCATGAGCCTTTGTCCTACTGGGTGTAGATGACGTTTGAAAAGCTCCCCCACGCTCTTTAAAAACAATTGGTTGTTCGATGCACATGTATTACATGTGTTGCATGTGCCCCCCACTGCCCCCAGACTGTTTAGATTCTCGGGTGCTCCTGTAGTGTTAATTAAGGGGGTGTTGCTAGCATTTGTAAGGGTCTGGATAGACTGGTTTGAAACAGGTATATGAATATTTGTGGAGGATGTAGGTTTGTTTGAATTAGAGCTGATCTTTTTTTTCTTTGCCCTTTTTGCTATCGCACCCTCCCTCTTGCCCTTAACATTTTTCTCCGAAGTTTCAACATGAGAGTGAGATAGTTGTAAATCAGGTGTTTTTTCTAAATCGTCACTTAAGAGCGATTCAAGGGACAACTGAGTGGCAGAGAGATCCACTATGCTGGGAACAGTGTGTATCTCTGCGATAGTTTCAGATGGAAGAAACAAGGGGGTAATCGTCCCCTGATGAATTGGGGTTTGGGCAGAAGCAAGGGGCCCCATAGAGGATCGTCTATCTATTGCCAGTTCTTGAGATATTCTGCGCTCCAGCATAAATATGCTCTGATCTATCACCTCGTTTGTCCTGGTGATAAAAAGATCTATAGGGCCTGTTATCTGTGCAGCGTTTAACGCCGTTTTGCTTCTAGTGCCTCTGTTCATGACTAAACACGATTTAAGGTGAAAAACGGGTACTATTTCATAAATAACAGAAAACAGCAAATATGTAGAATGTATCAATTGACGTGCAATTTATCTGAGGAACAAAATGCAAATAGCGTGGCCCAGTCCAGTCTTACCCGGTCTTTAACGGGCTTAAACGGGCACGCCCTTGGCCTGGGCTTCTCCCGGCGTCCCGCGAGACGGGGGTGATGTGGTTTATAAGTGCCTCCTGCCGCGAGAAGCAGTGCGGAGATGCCGCTAGGGCTGCTGGGATAAGTAGTTCGTGTTCCCCTCTTTCCCCATCCGCACTCCGCTCGGCGGCCTGGCTCCTAAGATGGTGTGAGGAGTAAGGCGGCGGGAGGCGGGCAGGCAGGGTCCCAAGCACGGTAGTGTCTTTGGCAAAATCCGTTGGTAACAGTAGCAACGAGAAGGGTTTGGCAAAGCAGGATTCCCCCTCTCCACCGGGATGACGTGGTTTATAAGCGCCTCCTGGCGCGAGAAGCTGTGTGGAGATGCCGCTAGGGCTGCTGGGATAAGTAGTTCATGTTCCCCGCTTTCCCCGTCCGCACTCCGCTCGGCGGCCTGGCTCCTAGGATCGTGTGAGGAGTAAGACGGCGGGAGGCGGGCAGGCAGGGTCCCAAGCATGGTAGTGTCTTTGGCAAAATCCGTCGGTAACAGTAGCAACGAGAAGGGTTTGGCAAAGCAGGATTCCCCCTCTCAACCGAGGTGACGTGGTTTATAAGTGCCTCCTGGAGCGAGAAGCTGTGTGGAGATGCCGCTAGGGCTGCTGGGATAAGTAGTTCGTGTTCCCCGCTTTCCCCGTCCGCACTCCGCTCGGCGGCCTGGCTCCTAAGATGGTGTGAGGAGTAAGGCGGCGGGAGGCGGGCAGGCAGGGTCCCAAGCACGGTAGTGTCTTTGGCAAAATCCGTTGGTAACAGTAGCAACGAGAAGGGTTTGGCAAAGCAGGATTCCCCCTCTCCACCGGGATGACGTGGTTTATAAGCGCCTCCTGGCGCGAGAAGCTGTGTGGAGATGCCGCTAGGGCTGCTGGGATAAGTAGTTCATGTTCCCCGCTTTCCCCGTCCGCACTCCGCTCGGCGGCCTGGCTCCTAGGATCGTGTGAGGAGTAAGACGGCGGGAGGCGGGCTGGCAGGGTCCCAAGCACGGTAGTGTCTTTGGCAAAATCCGTCGGTAACAGTAGCAACGAGAAGGGTTTGGCAAAGCAGGATTCCCCCTCTCAACCGAGGTGACGTGGTTTATAAGTGCCTCCTGGAGCGAGAAGCTGTGTGGAGATGCCGCTAGGGCTGCTGGGATAAGTAGTTCGTGTTCCACGCTTTCCCCGTCCGCACTCCGCTCGGTGGCCTGGCTCCTAAGATGGTGTGAGGAGTAAGGCGGCGGGAGGCGGGCAGGCAGGGTCCCAAGCACGGTAGTGTCTTTGGCAAAATCCGTCAGTAACAGTAGCAACGAGAAGGGTTTGGCAAAGCAGGATTCCCTCAGTGTCAGCAGAAGTACCTTCTCTACAAATCTATCGGGATGCCTAATATGTATAATAAAAGGGGTCCTCACGATGTGCGTGTTAGGTTAGCGATGTTATGGATATGTAAATAGCATTATCATCTTGTGGATGAAGATAGGAAGACTTCTGTACTCAGTGCGTAGAGAGGCCAAGTACATGATGTTTAAGGCCTCGTGATAATGTTGTGGGAAGCTAAATGTGTAAACAAAGTAGTTTCAGAGAAACTTATCCAATATTGTCATGCATGCATGTGCATGCAAATGTGCGCAAAAGGGCACAGGAGAAATATTATTTTCTAGGGCAATCTAAGCTTTGCAACATGGGCCTAACTCTGAGATATAAGAGCTGAGTGTAAGATTTCTACAAAGCAACCATTCGACCCACAGTCATAAAAGTAAACATTTTTGTAAAATTACAGTTGGCAAAGAAAATAATCTCTCTCCTATGAAATCCTAACAAGAAATACTGTATTGAATACCTTCTAACCCCGCAGTTTGGTCCAGAGATCTCCAATTCCAAAACCCTTGCCAACAAACTTTATCTCTGAAATTTCATATAACAAAATACCTGCCTATAGGCTTTAGCACAATTAATCATAATCCACCCTCAAAGGTCTATTGACTTTAATGCATACTTTTTACAATAAATTGGTCAATCCCACTGGCTTTGTCATATTAAACAGATCAAACTTATGAAATTTGGCATGACATTTCCAAAGTAACCCTTTACCCTTTAACATTGGTTTGACACGTTACTAACCCTGGGCGTAGTTTACGTAGTAGCGCTACACGTATCTACGCGAAGTGCACTTCGCACTATGCACGCTACGCATAGCTAAGCAAACTGCGTAGTGCGGTAGGGAAAATGCTGTTTGCACTGATTGTATAGGGCCGGCTCCTTGTCCGCACTGTGCAATCATTGCAAACAGCAACTTGCACAGTGCAAGTGGTCGTTTTCTGCTGCTCCAGTAGATTTGTATTAGAGCATCAGCTTTCTCAACATGGACTGGTTGTTTCTCATCGCGAGCGGTCGCGAGCATATGCGACCACTCGCAATGAGAAACCTGACCTCCCCATGTTGAGAATCTCCCCGAGAGGTTTATTTTTCACGCTTGCGATTGGCAACTCGATGTTGCTGATGGTGAACGAGGAAAAAGTTGAGCCGGGATGTTGATTTTGCTCGCTCGCGGTCGCCAACTTGACGTTGAGGACCGCGAGCAAGCAAAAAATGCCCGTTACGCGTTTTTGCACTGTGCTACATGCAATTCGCGTAGTAGCGCAAACTACACCAAGGGTTACATGTTACACGGCACCGGTCTGGTCAAGTGCACATAAACTGGTAACCATCATGCATAGTTATAATAATGCAAACTAGTAGAAAAATACAATTTGTAAAGCAATATATAACCCCTCTCAACACAGCCTAGCAAGAATCATCACAGTAAAAAAGCCCAGGGTTTGTCAGTGTGGGTGACAAACCCCAAAACCCTCGCCTACTACAGCAATCTGTAAGAACACATGTAGCAAAATACCTGTCTATAACTTGTAACACAATGTGATGACAACCAACTGTTAAGGGCTTGCAGGCCTTAACATATGTTATTTTTACAATTAATAAGCAAGACAACAGCATGTATCATAATGTTTCATAATATCTAGACCAGACCTATGCCATTGAACAACATATCCAATGCACCAAACAAGCATATAACCAACTCAGGCAACAGTTTTGAGTGTGAGTATTTCTACAAGTCAACCATCAGACATGCAGTCAAAAATTAGAAAGGTTTAAAAAATGACAGTTAAATAGGCAAAATACTATTTCGCCTAAGGCGACCTAAGATAGATTCTCACAGAACAAATCTCACACTGTTTAATCAGCACCAAACCTTTGACTATTAAAATGATCTGTGAGATTTTTTGTAAAAAAATAAATATATGTGATCTCTAATATAGTGTAATAATCTCCTCTTAAAAGCCTACCAACATTAACATAATGTCAAGCTCTTACCTAGGTGCTCTGCAGAAACTACATGTAAGATGAAAACTCCCAACTTTCACCATTCACCTATCGAGCCCAACATTGTCAACGTATCAATGGTAAATAGGGGGAAGAGGGGAAAGGGAAGGAGGGAAAAGAAAATGTCCTATAGTGATTCTCAATTGAGTGGCAGTCCAAGTAGACAGGAGGATTCCTATATAGAACAACGAGGAATAGGGTGATATTTGTGCACTCAGATAGAGAAATGTTAAAGGAATGTAACAATCAATGCAGTGTAGATACCTGAATAAATCTCCTCTTCCTTGATTAATGGAATGGAGGTATTCATCTATAAGCGAAATAACAATGACAGTAACATAATAGGCAATAACCACCTATGAATTCAGTGAATGCAATAAATCAGGAAGAAGGGGAAACACACACCTGTTTAATGTGAGGATTTTTATTAAAGAAATTCAAAAGAACCAAAAGTACTAGCTATCTGCTAGCATGGTAATATATTTCACGCTTCCTTACTTCAGGACCTTAGTACATGTATTTCTTTATCTGCAGATATAACATAAATAAAAAGGCTTACAAGGCAGTTCCCCAACGACTGAGGAAATTGCTCAGGTATGTATGATCCATATAAAAAATATTCTAGGGGAAAGAAAAAAGAACGAGGTTACCAGGAATTTGGTTTTTCTCGTCTTGGCAGATTCGTCTGGGCAGGAGGCGAGAATACCGGAAGAACCGCCAAAACGCAAGTACTGGCTCAGAGAGCAGGGATTCTGTAAGCACCAGCTCAGGAAGCAAGCACAAAAAGGCAGCAGGAAGAGAAATCCAAAGAGGCGCACCAGGAGCACAGGAGACGAACATGAAGCATAGAAGATGTTGAGGACCACACCGCCTCTGGAAACTGGAATCACAAGGCAGGTAAACAGGAAGCCAATAGGGATCGAGGAATCACTAGAGCGCGAAGTGTTCTGTTGCAGAGTCGAGGGAGATTCCCACTCCCCTGTGGTGACTTGCTATGAGTCACAGCAAGCATGACACATGAGTTTCTAACAACAAATTTGTCAGGCCTAGAGCCTCTGTCATAATATTTTATAATTAACAGATCAGGCCCATAGCCATGATCATTGGCTTGCCTCCATAACCAAATCTGACCTACTGTATCAAGCATAAACTTTGGCACAAGCCAAAAAGTACAATACCAAAGGGTCTTTCGAGACCAATTAAATCCTGTAATAAGATAGACCAACATATGGGAGAGCCCCTCTCTCAGTAAGATTCTGAACTCCGGACACACACTCGACGCCGTCTTCTCATCCAGCAAAGACATCGCCTTCAGCCACGCCACAGGACTCCACTGGACGGACCACAGCTGCGTCCACTTCACCTTCAGAAGAATGACGATCCACCACCACCAGCAACAGGTTGCTTGAAGAAGCTGGAACAAGATCACAGCCGACCAACTTGCCGCTTCCCTGAGCCAGCACCCTCCCGCCAGCTCAGCGAACACCAGCCAGGCCGCCGACAACCTCACGAAGTGGATCAGCAACTGTGCGGACGAACTCGCCCCACTGAGGCCCCCGCCCAGCAGACCCGGCAGTAAGAAAGCCCCATGGTTCACCGACGAACTCAAGAGCTCCAAGAAGAACTGCTGAGCCCTCGAGAAAGTCTGGAAAAGGGAACCAACACCGGACAACATGACCACCTTCAAGCTTGCCACCCGGAAGCACCACCAACTGATCCGCGCCACCAAGAAAACTGCATTCAAGGACCGGCTGGAAAACAACGCACACAACTGCAAGGAACTCTTCAACATCGTGAAAGAGCTCTCCAACCCCAATGCCGGAAACAACGACATCACCCTATCGCAAGACCTCTGCAACTCCCTCGCCTCCTACTTCCACAACAAGATCGCGGACATACACAACAGCTTCAGCACTCAACCGACGCACGCCACGACCGCACCAACGCCCCCCACCACCACCCTCCGCGCCTGGACTCCGATCAGCACCGTAGACACCGTCCGCATGATGAACTCCATCCACTCCGGATCTCCGACCGACCCCTGCCCTCACCACGTCTTCAACAAGGCTGACGCTGTCATCGCACCCCACCTGCGGGACATCATCAACACCTCCTTCGACACCGCTACCTTCCCGGAGAGCTGGAAGCACGCCGAACTTAGCGCTCTACTAAAGAAACCAACTGCGGACCCCACCGAACTCAAGAATTACCGCCCCATCTCGCTCCTCCCGTTTACAGCCAAAGTCATCGAGAAGACCATCAACAAACAGCTGGCCGCCTTCCTCGAGATGAATGGATCCCTCGACCCCTCACAGTCTGGCTTCCGAGCCAACCACAGCACCGAGACCGCCCTCATCGCTGCCACCGATGACATCCGAGCCCTGATGGACAACGGAGAAACAGCGGCCCTCATCCTCCTAGACCTCTCCGCGGCATTCGACACTGTCTGCCACCGCACCCTAGTGCAACGCCTCAGCAACGTCGGAATCCAGGAGAGGGCACTGGAATGGATCATCTCCCTCCTCGACGGAAGAACACAGAGAGTCCGTCTACCACCGTACAAGTCAGAGGCCACCGAAGTCATCTGCGGTGTCCCTCAAGGATCCTCGCTGAGCCCCACCCTCTTCAACATCTACATGAGCCCCCTCGCGGCCATCGCACGCCAACACAACCTCAACATCATCTCCTACGCCGACGACACCCAGCTGATCCTCTCCCTGACCAACGACCCCGCCGCCGCCAGAGCCAACCTTCACGAAGGGATGAAAGACGTAGCCGAATGGATGACGACCAGCCGCCTGAAACTGAACTCAGACAAGACGGAAGTCCTCATCCTGGGCTCCTCGCCCTCTGCCTGGGACGACTCCTGGTGGCCCCCCGCCCTGGGCACCGCACCCAACCGACGGACCACGCACGCAACCTGGGCTTCATCCTGGACTCCTCCCTCTCCATGACCAGACAAGTCAACGCCGTCTCCTCGTCGTGCTTCAACATCCTGCGCATGCTACGGAAGATCTTCCGGTGGAATTCCCACCGAGACCAGGAAGACGGTCACCCAGGCCCTCGTCACCAGCCGACTGGACTACGGCAACACCCTCTACGCCGGAACCACCGCCAAGCTCCAGAAGAGACTCCAGCGGATCCAGAACACCTCAGCCAGACTCATCCTCGACATCCCACGACACAGCCACATCTCCGGACATCTGAGAGACCTGCATTAGCTCCCCGTCAACAAAAGAATTACCTTCCGTCTCCTCACCCACGCACACAAAGCCCTACACGATCAAGGCCCGAGCTACCTCAACAACCGCATCAACTTCTACGCTCCCAAACGCCACCTCCGATCAGCCAGTCACGCCCTCGCCGCCGTCCCCCGCATCCGAAGAACGACTACAGGAGGAAGGTCCTTCTCCTACCTGGCCGCCAAGACCTGGAACTCCCTCCCGACCGACCTGCGCCTGACCCAAGACCACCTCTCCTTCAAGAAGAAGCTCAGGACCTGGCTGTTCGAGCAGTAGCAGCACCCCCCCCCCTCCCCCAAGCGCCTTGAGACCCTCCGGGTAAGTAGTGCGCTCTATAAATGTCTTGATTGATTGATTGATTGATTGATGATAGGTGCACTGTGCACTGTCGAGCCAGACCTAAAAATGCATATAGATTAGTGTGGTCCTGGAATCACAAACACAAAACTACATTCTAAACCCTAAATTTATGAGTGCCAACCCATCTGAGCGGTAAACAACCTTTCCAACGAAACTTTTACAACGCACTACCATTACGACGCAACTTTTACAACGCAAACCATTACAACGTATTGCGCTGGGGGGCGCTCTAGGATAGGGAACAGGTTTAATGTACTATCCAACACCTTCCCTACTATCCACGGGGACTGGAGTTGGAATAGTAAATTAAACTATTCACTATCCAGCGCCCCAAAGCACTATGCGTTGTAAAGGCATGCATTGTAAAAACGGCGTTTTAAAGGCATGCGTGGTAAAAGCATGTGTTGTAACGTCATACATCCATTCACAAGGGTAAATGTACACTTGCGTGTAAGTTTATGATTGTTTGCTATTCACAAAGAGATTTACCAGTAGTATCTTTACAAGTGCGGAGTCTCCACACATAAAAAGATCTATATTTCTATGTGCTGAGAATTTACAATAGACCTGTGCACACATATAATCAAAATTATACAGAACTTTTCTTTTCCCTCCCCCTCCTTCTTTTTCTCTTTCTCGTTATTGTTTATATTGGTTCCTTTTTCTATAGATTATATTTACAGACTATTGCGACTTGAGGTATGTTTCCATCGCGTGATTAAGCACCTGGTTCTTCTTTTTCTCACATCCTGATTCTTTTGGGATCTTTTTCGGTGGCATGATTCTATGAAAAGTTTTTTTACATTTTCACTTATGGGATGTTGTTTGAGATCTCCATTTAAATGTTTTGATATTCTAACCTCTTGGAAGATACGTCCGGTTTCTGGTTGCACCGCTTTTCCAGTGTGATTTATGGATTTGATATGCAGGCCTGCTTTTTCTCAGCGGCCACCTGGCTGTTTTTAAACTTCCGAAAATGGTTTTGCTCTCCACTAGTATCGTGCGATTGAATGACTTTGGAGTTTCCATCTGTATCATTATAGAACACAATGTGTACAATTTCCTGAGTCAGTTCATTTGTATTGTTTCCAGCCCTGAGGAGTCGGAGATTATCTGTCTCAGACGAAACACGTGCCGGCTGGCTGTTTTCTGTACCAACACACATTAAAAGAACAGAGGAATTCACAACCAGATTATGTTGTCATTGTCTCAAATAGGATTACATTCTGTATAATTTTGATTATATGTGTGCACAGGTCTATTGTAAATTGTCATGTGGGGTTAGTTCTAATCACAAATATGTATAGGGTCACCCCTTTTCTGCTAGCACCATTAGATATAGAATTGTGTTGGACTGACTACCGGAACTCCTGCTGAGCGCCACTAACTCCTCTATATTAAAACCCTAAAATCCTAGATATTATTCTATGTGCTGAGAAACCACACTCATGAAGATAATATTTGTAAATCCCTTTTTGAATAGCAATCAATCAAGCATTTCTCACACAGGTTACAGTAGGTGCAGTCCTCTTCTGAACTCAAACGTTCAGCAGGTACAGTCCTTCTTCTCTCTCCCACACGTCCATAGGTGTTCTGAAAAAGGTTCCTATTGATACTTATTGAACTAGAATCCCCTATTGATCCCAGTCTATGCATTGCGTTCCGACTTATCAGTTGTCAAGGTTATTAGGGAATTGTACTTGTGCACCAAAGCTTGTTAGGGCTCCCTCTGGATCACATCATCCTCCTGCCACATGGCTGGAGGAAGATGTGATCCATAGGGAGCCCTAACAAACTTTTGTAAAGGAATCACACTGGGCTCCATAATCCACTTCTAAACAAATACAAATTACAGAGACTTACAGAACAACATGAGCAATCCAGAAAGGCCTGTCCTGCTCCTTTGATTTGGTGCACGAGTACAAATCCATAATAACCTTGACAACTGATAAGTCTGAATCAAAACCTTATGTCGTGCCCCCTAAGAATTCACCAAACCCTTGTCTGAAGAGAACCTCCAAATAAAGTGTGGGTTTGAAACACATAGACCGGGATCAATTGGGGAACCTAGTTCAACCAGTATCAATATGGACGTATAAATTCATTTGTCTAAAGAAACTATTGCAAGCCCTTATTAGATACATTTTGACCCTTTATGTGTTCCAGTACTAAGAGCACTTTCTGTAAATGTAATGCTCTGGTCTTGTATAAAATCTTGGATTGGCGAAGATGCAATTTTAGCCTAGTTCATGTATAAATTTTGCGTTATGGCAATGTGTATTTGATTTATTTTTCCAAATTTCTCATGTTTTTCAAATATTTTTTCACTGTATATCGATCAAGTTGAATGTGGATTGTCCTTTCTTTCAAATGTGAAAGTTTAGAAAACCGTTTTATTCAATCCTTACTAAAACACATTTGAGGTCATGATTATTGAGTAAAATGTACCTCATGCATAGGTAAAGATGTCTTTAAATCTCACAACCACCCAATATTGTTATGTGTATACAATTGTATTAGGCCCAAGGTGGTTGTTGCTAAGGGCCAAATCCCCCAATTCACACAGAATTTTCAAAAAGTGGCACTTTCAAAATGGTAATTTAAAATCTAACTTTACCATTTGATTGGATTTTAAATTCCTATTAACTTGAAACACTGTTCTAGCTATTTCCAAACTGAAGTTATGCATTATGATTGAAACTGTAATTGCATTCACATAGTGTTTACTACACCTAACAAGGGTGGAAGTGTTTTTCTGTGAGTATTAGGCTATTACGGAACCCAAAAAGGATTAGTGGTGAATTAGTGAGGGGAAAGAGGAAATCAATTTGAGCAGTGGACATGTGAGCCTGTTATTAGGATTGAAAAAGGATAGTGGAGGGCTAGAAGAAGGAAGGTTTATTATTTATTTAGCGCTTGGTACCCGGGATAAGGCACCAGAATGCTTTCTTAGACGTAGCACGCTACTCCAGAACCTGAACAGGATTAGTGGTGAATTAGTATAGGGAATCATGAAATTATTTGAGTAGGGGCCGTTGAGTCTCTTAGTTCGATTGTGTAGGATAGGGGAGGGATGGAAGAGAAATAGGTCCAGAAAGTGTTCATTTGGAGATCATAGCAGCTGGGGAGGTTTGGGGTGTGGGGAGGGGAAGAGTCAGAGGAAAGGGTTTAGAAAGGCTTGTTTGGGAGATCTGAATAGTAAGATTAGAGATGATGCAAGTAGAATTAGAAGAGGGAAGAGTCTAGAAAGGGTTATTTTGGGGATTATAGTAGTAGAGTTGGATTAGGGAGATAGTGGAGGTAGAGGATATATTGGGTGAGGTATACGGTGAGAAAATAGGGTAGTGCATTGGAAAGAGTAGTAGCTAGAGGTTTGGGATGAGTCAGAAAATGGAAGTAGAGGATGTATTGAGAGAGGTATGGAGTGCGATATAGGCTAGTGTATTGCAGTTGCTAAATTAGGAGTAATGTAATAAATATAAAGATTCATGGAAGGACTATGTGTATGAGAAAGGTAATAAATCTAGATTTACATTGCATTTAATTAACTCAGCCTTTCAAGTGTTGCTGTACTTTAAACTAAATTATTTGTTTTTATAATATATATTTTTCTTAATTCAATAGTGAAGCAATTGTGGACGAATAGTTTGGATAAAAATTTAGTTATTTAAGCAGTGACCTATATTAATGTTAAACATAGAATAACATAACCAGAGGTAATATGTACATTTGTTAAGCAGAACTAATGAATATCTATATATTTATAATCATGAATATTGTATACATTTATGCAGAGCAATAAACATATCTAGGTACACATATATAATTCACATACCTGCTTATTACACATGGATATGCTGTATATTTATGTTTGAGTATGGTGGTTATATGGGGAAGAGCCAACTCTTGAGGAGTCTTCTCAAGATTAGGCAGCTAGGGCCAGATGTAGGGCGCCCAATACCGGTTGGTAATGGCCAAAATTACCGAATTTTGGCCGTTACCAACCGGTATTGGGCTTTCCAGATGTATGGGGCATTTTTTAAGTATTCGGTATTTTACCGAATCGGTAATTTAAGGATTCAGTAAAATACCGAATTCTTAACATACCGATTTGGTAAAATACCGAATCCAGGATGTAGGAAGCACTCAAGTTAGTGCATTCCTCAGTTAAAGATTTGTTATTTACCACCAACTAGAAGTTGGTGGTAAATAATGAAAACCTTTGAAAAAGCATTTTTTTTGCTTTTCCATTAGTGCCATGTTGCAGAAATACATGCCCTTAGGCCATGTATGCCTGCAACATGTGCACCCATACACAATTGAGGGGTGGAAAAGGGTGTCAAAGTGACACCCTGCCACCCTTCAATGTTTCCCCAAATTACCGAATCGGTATTTACCGATTCGGTAATTGACATTCATTCCTATGGGCCTCCAGGCCGATAGGAATGAATGGCTATTGCCGAATCGGTAAATACCGATTCGGTAATTACCAAAACCTACTGATTCGGTAATTTTTTCGGAAAAATTACCTACATCCCATTTGCCTGTTCTTAAATACCGAATCGGTATGATTCAGTATTTAAGAATCAGTAATCTGGGATTACCTACATCTGGCCCCTAGTCATGGATCTTATGATTGGGGGTGAAGAGATGCATAGTTTGGCTGCTTGAACTGAGTAGCATGTTCTACCTATGGTTTTAGGTCAAGCCTAGACAGCGCATGTACTGTCTGCAAGACATGGTGTATTCAGTCTATTGGCATTAAACATGGCCAACACTTTTGATTGGTTGTTTGACCTGCCTTTCAAAATTCCTTTGCTCTGGTTGGTGGATAGTGTACGTCTTTCCTACTTTTGGGAGTTTAGGTCCCTCTCATCGGACTTCACTGATTGATCCTTTTGTCAGTAATCTCTGGCCATCTGTTGCCTTCTTTCTGTACAACCCCTTCCGGTCATTGCTGTACACCATGAAGATTGCTTGTTTTTCAGGAAATGATAGCCACAGTAAAAGTAATTACACTCTGCTTCTTTTCCTTAAAAAAAACAAGTTCAGCAAGGAATTTACAGGTATGACTGTACAAGTCCGTAATAATTGGGTTTTCTTGTGCAGTTTGTCTACTGATTTCCTTGTAGGGCAGCCTCATTCTAAGTCCTCTAGACAGTGCAGCAGCTGCTTCTCTGGTCCCTTCGGTACCCATACCTCCCGTCATTGCAGTGCACCATGAAGATTGCTTTTTTTCAGGATACGGCAGCCACAGTAAAAGTAATTAGACCTGATGTGCCTGCTAATATAATTCAGGGGTAGCTCAGCAGGAAAACACTGAAACACATTTTAAAATTCTATGATGGAATATAGTGGGAATTCCCTCAAAATTGGGGCATGACGACTGGTTGGGCTTTATTAGAGGTTTCAATCTCTTGTGTCTACAAGGAACATGGTCATCAGACAACATCTTTATTGATGGTTATCGTTCTTTTTGTGTCCTTGCAACCCATCTCCATCAGGAAGAGACATGGGATGTATTGTGGTGCTTATTGTGGCAAAGTATGGATCTGTAAAAGCCAAATGTATAAGCACATCCCCTTGGTACCAATTAATAACGATCCCCAGTTTGGCCAAGGTTAAAATACTATTGGTAAATTGATATCATAACATTTTTGACAAAGGCAATTGTCAAGTAATAGAGTCCCTGCAAATGGAAAAAACCCAAGTCATTATGTATTTTATGGGTTGGGGATTTTAATTGTACAATTTGTAAGTACATTTCTCAGCATGTTGCTGGACTGGAAGACACTAAGGGTCAGCATGTGGCTCATTTCATTTTCTCGCCGCATGGTGAGGCCCTAAATTATATTCTTGAGTCAAATGATTTAATTTTTTTTAACAATTATGACTGCAATATTTTCTTGCATTGGTTGTGATAGGGTTAGGTATATCGATTTCATGCTAATGACAAACTATTTTACCACTCTCGTTCAGGATTTTCTGGTTAAGCCAAACTGTACAAGTGATCCTCTTTTTGTTTCTTTTAACTTAAAACCAAAAATGGAGCATAGTGATGAACGTCTGATTCAAAACAAATACCATAAAGAAATAAGATTGTAGTGGGGTCAAGGAAACCCTTTAAAATTTGAGAAAGACAATATTATAAGTAACCGTAATTTAATAGATGGATGCTGGCATCTAGATTACTCCCCGGCAGAACTGGTTAGGGAATTTGAGCTATTTTAGTGTGATATAGCCCAGAGGCTGACCAGGAATTTCAACTAAAAGCAACACATAGAGGCGCAATGGTTTAACACCAAATGCTCCAAGGCCCACAGCAAATTAAAAAGTGCCCTACATGTCATCCCCTGTGATAGAGAAGGGGAAGAAACTCACCCAATCATCTCAACGAAGGGTGTTAGGCAAGGATGTACCTTAGCCCATTTTCTGTTTTTAATTCATACAAATAGGCTGGAGGCTTTTTTTATTGAATGGGGAACTTGACTTTCCCAAAATTGATAATAAACCAGTTCCTCGATTATCATATGTAGACGATACAGTTCTATTGGCAAGGACAGCTATGAACTCTAAGACCACAAAAACTTAAAATGTTATTGCCCAGGGAAAGAAGATAGAAAAATTTAATAATTTCTCATACCTGGGTAATTTGTTTCATTATGAGATGAAATGGAAACCTTAATCACTAGAGCAAAGCAGACAAGTAGGGCTGTAGATGCATTATTTTGGTTTGCCTGTAAAATGAGGCACAAGTCTGTGACGGAATTGATTACACTTTACAGTGCTAAGTGTCTTTCTATTGCCACATACGGGCTGGGGTTTGTGGCTACAATAAAAGCCAACAGCTCCAAGTAATAGAACACACATTTATCAAAAGATAATTGATGACACCTAAGGGCACTTCCATCTTTCTCTGGCATACGGAATGGGGCCTAGAGTTAATAGAGGACCATATAGGCAGAGCTCCCCTGTATTTATGGGACAGGATTTGGCTTTCAGATCACATATAGGTACACGCATCAATGTAGGCTTTTGCGATTCCTTAATTGCGATTATTAAGGAATCTCAATTAAGAAATTGCAAAAGCTGATGCATAAAGAATTCGCTATAAAATTCCTTAATTGCGACTCGCAAATTGTGCGTAGCAATTAAGGAATGCCTTCCCATTAATTCCTATGGGCCTACAGGCCATTAGGAATGAATGGGAGCTTGCATGTGCAATTTGCAAGCACCAATAGGTACTCGCAAATTGTGCAAAGGTATAAAAAGGACACCCTATTGCACCCCTGAAATTGCTCTGTGTACACATGTGTGTGTGTAACCTACAACTTTTTTGCAAATTACCATCAAGTTCAACTTGATGGTAATTTGCCCCCTCTAGTAGCGAAATCGCTATTCTAAAGTGCTCCTTGCATTGCATTTAAGGAATCGCATCTTGAGAAATCACAATTAATTACGAATTCTCAAATTGCGAGTGCCTTGAACCTTGATGCATCACAAATGCCCTTTTTGCAGGTGTAAACGGCTGATTTTTGCGAATCGCACCGTTTGCGCTCGCAAAAATGGTTGATGCAAGTGCCTGCTAATGTTTTCAAGAGATGTCATCAAAGATTGTTCAAAATCAGATAATGCCTTAAAGTAGCCTGGCTTCATTATCTGAGGTAAAAAAAATTTATGAGATTGGTCAAGGAAATTTTTGGGAAAATCCTGAAGAATCCCCCCAAATGCGAAGGTCATCATTAAAGAGGCGTATTGCACTAGGGTCGATATGAGCAATCATCAGCAATAGGGCAATATGTGAGAGCCCCACTTATTTCCTGCTCCTCTACAATTTTATTTACCTTTCCTAACAACTCTCTGTTTAGATTTTATCTAACAAGTTTCCGTTTATGCACTGTGCACTTTTTGTTGGTGTTTCAATGTCAAGGAGTCTGGACAGGCAGGCTCATGCCCTGTCCCTGTGATAATTCTTCCAGTCAAAGCAAAATACACTTTTTGCTGTTTTGAACATTGTATAAATCGATGATAATGAGATTTTTGCTGATATTGTTAAGAAATATTCACCCTTGTTCCTATATTTATGGTTTTAATTTCTTGTACACACCAGCAATCGCTGACATTTGCCAATGCAGTAGCTAATTATATACAGGGTTCTATCACAATTAGAAAGCATTATGAGTAAAATTGTACAAGATCAGTGGGGCAAAATTTTGCTGCTGAAATTGACTTTAAAAAAAAAGAATAGCAAGACATATCTGGAATTTTATGAATTGCTTTTAAAGTTTTTACTGCAGATGTCTCTTGCATTGTATATTTTCTGAAATTGTTACTCTTTTATGGTACTTTGAACTGAAATAAAGTTATTCTTGACTTGACTTGAGTCTGCTTCCTTTCCTTAAAAAACAAGGACAGCAAGTAATTAACATGTATGACTGTACAAGTTCATTATATTTAGGGTTTCTTGTGCAGATTGTCTACTGATTTCCTAGTAGGGCACACTTGTTCTAAGTCCTCTAGACAGTACTGGTAGCTGCTACTGTGGTCCTTTCGGTAATTCCTTCTTCTAAGACTTCCAGACAGTGCTGCTAGCTGCCACTCTAGTCCCATGAGTAATTCTGCATTCTAATTCCTCTAGACAGTCCTCTAGATAGTGCTTCCATCGATAATTCCTCATTCTAAGTCCTCTAGACAGTGATGCAGCTGCCTCTTAGGTCCTGTCAGTAATCCCTCATTCCAAGTCCTCTAGAAGATAGTGCTGCAAACTGCTTCTCTTGGCTCATCAATAATTCCTTATTATAAGTATCTTGACAGTACTGCAGCTGCTTCTCTGGTACTCGCATTAATTCCTCATTCTAATTCCTCTAGGCAGTGCTGCAGATGTGTGTCTGTTCCTAGCAGTAATTCCTCATTTTTAGTACCTCTAGACAGTGCTGCTAGCTGCCTCTCTTGCCCGGTCAGTAACTCCCCCATTCTAAGACCTCTGGGCAGTGCTGTAGCTGTCTGCCTGTTCCCAGTGGCAATTGATCATTCTAAGTCCTCCAGAGAGTGCTACTTGCTGCTTCTCTAGTCTCTTGGTAATTCCCTCATTCCAAGTCCTCTAGTCAGTGCTGCAGCTGCTTCTCGGGTGCCAGTGGCAATTCCTCATTCTTAGTCCTCTAGACAGTTCAGATAGCTGATTCTCTAAGATGGTACAGTGTAGTCCAGTGAATCAGCCTTACCACAGCGATAAGCAACATTGGAGATTCTTCTCAGGGTAAAGTAAAGCTCAAGTGCACAAGCCCTACTAAATATCATACATCCTGGCCTATGGGCCCTAAAGGCCTACCCTACCTTAAAAGTGACTTATAAGTATTAGTAAAGATGGTTCAGGTCTGTCAAAAGATTTATTTATACTGGTAGAATTTGCAGTTTAGAAACTGCATAGCTAGGTTGCAGTGGCAGGCCAAGAGTCATGTTTTTACTTGTCACTTCAGTGGTGGCACAATAAGTGTTGTAGTCCACTGGTGACATTGAACATACAGGTCTTGGGTACACAGAATACTATATGATATGGACTTATATGTAGAGTAAATTTGCCAATCAGAGATAACCCAATTCTACATGTTTTTAAGGGTCATAGCACATACAAGTGGCATTAAACGCAGTGCCCCAGTGCTCAAAAAGTCCACACCAGCAGCATCAGCAGAAAACTTTTGGGAATGTACATGCAAAAATTGACCTTCCCTTTCACTGCTTGCTTTTTTCTGGTACATACAAGAAAACACGCTAATTAGGGGTGGATTACCACTGGATGAGAATTTACTGTAGTGTGAATTTATGACCGACGAGTGTAGCGGAGGTATTGGTCTTGCTCTACTACTTTGTGAGGTTGATTGTCTTTGTTTCATTGTTTTCCGCTATTAGGTTGAGCAAAAACGATATATTTGATTTGTTTTGGTGTGGTGGTGGTGAAAGGCATTCTGTTAACTTCTTTTCATGGCCCTTCATAAGTTGTAATTGGTTAGGTAACACTGAGAATCATGCAGATTGGCTGGTCATCATTTGTTTGTTTTTGCATTTGTTGTGAATAGTTTGGTCAGAAAAAATGGGAGCAGAATTTACAAGACCTAATGTTTCTTTTTTTTTCCTATTATGGAAGGACACAAGATTCCTCCTGAAGACTGTCCTTCTTTTGAAATGATAACAGACATTGTATTTTGTACATGTGTGCGGTTAAAAAAATAGCATGAGTTTCCATTAGAAGACAAAAGTGTGCAATCTCCTATGCCGGGTAATATCAATATTAGAAAGTCTGATTACCTTAGATGTGGAATGTCATAGAGAAAGCTGCAACCTAGATCTACACAATTCGAAGCACTAAATGAACGGGATCCAATGGCTGTTGGGAAAAAAAGGAAAAGAATGAAGAAGCAGGTTATGAATATACTGAGCCATTGGTTAGTATTAAAGGGTGGCATGCAGAAACCGGCATGGAGAGAGGGCTCAATGCAAGGTGTGAGTGTATTTCCTGCACTAGTGTGAGACGGTCAGGAAGATAATGGAGAATAAATCTGATGTTTCTTATCTTGAAAAGCAAAAAAGAGAAGAAGCAAATAACTCTGACCAGGAGGATTATTTCTTAAATGACCTTTTAGACTCTCCTCCCTCTGATCAGCTTGATTGACACCTCACAAAAAATCTTTGGCAGGCTGATCCTAGAAAAAATACTGGCATGGGAACGGGACCATAATATCTTGTCCAATTTACAAGCAGGTTTTAGAACACCTATTAGCACTGTCGACCAGGTATTACATTTTACAATGCTGTACTGGAAGACTGTGACATTGGGTCGCGGCAGTCTTTACGCCGCCTTTGTAGACTTGAGAGCGGCCTTCGAATTGGTTCCCCGCTCAACTTTGTGGAACGTTCTTAAAGACATGGGTTTACCTGGGCCTTTACTCTCACTGGTTAAAAAACTCCATGACCTAAATTACGCCCAGATTAGATGGGGTAGTCCCGGCAATGTTACAACTTAGTTCCCTGTCGAATCTGGAGTCCGGCAGGGCTGTGTATTGGCCCCAACTTTATTTTCCCTTTACATTAATGATGTTGCAAGAATACTAGTTAATTCCAATGTTGATGCCGCAATTCTTGCAGGAGCCAAAATCCCTATTTTAATGTTCGCCGACGATTGCCTCATAGTAGCAAAAACCCCAAGTGGGTTGCAAAAGGCCCTGAAGCTCTTTGATGAATTTTGCACCACACGGGGTTTAGAAGTTAAATCTAAAATCTAAGTTTATGACTTTTAATGCTCCAAAAAGTTTTAAAGGTTCAGTTACCATGAATGAGCGCCCCTTGGAGAGGGTCCAGGCCTTCAGTTACCTAGGTGTGTGTATCCAGAATGATCTATGCTGGAAGCACCAGATTGAGCTGACCACCCTGAAACATCGTCAGCTCACTGGTGCTCTGTGCCTGGAACACTCGAGGTCCCTCACCAAACCGATAGCCCCTGTCCTAGCGGTCTATAAGGGTAAAGTGGTTAGTTCCGCTTTATACGGAGTTGGAATGTGGGGGCATGACGGTGTCTGAAAACTCATTTTTACCGAACTTAATTAATTTAACTCAGAGCACCCCCCTGACTCCCCTCTTTCATGACTTATGGCTGTCTCCAATAGCTATCATTGCATCCTTACACCCAGTTTTATACTGGAGGAGGATCTGGACCACGTCAGAACTGGCCACTTACTCTCGGGGTCTGCTGGATATAATTACTAGTGGTAACTCCCATAAAATTAAATGGCTGGTGCATATACGGGGCATGCTATGTGAATTAGGCCTCAAAGAACTGTGGGAGGATCCACTGAACTCAAATTTTCCTCCAAAGAAGGAACTCAAGGACCTCTATTGGAAGTCCTTGGCTACCAAGCTTATTAGGAAAACAGACCCTTGTTCCCTGACCGGTATGTTTCTGATTATCAAAGAGAGCCCAAACTTGGAAGACTTCTGGGACACTATCATGAATGCCCTGGATCGCAAACACTACTTTCAATTGAGAGTTGGGAGCTTGCCTGTAAGGGGTTTTACTAGCAGATGGTCTACAGGAGTCAAGCCTTCGTGTCCAGGATGCCCGGCGCTTTCTGAAACTATCGGACACTTGTTCGAATGTCCAGCTTACGTGGCCCCTCGCCGTTCTGACTGCGCCCAATGTGCAGGTTACTAGACACCAATAGTGGACAGGTTGCTCTAAGAATTATTTGTACCTGCACTAATATGACTGTATATGTAGCCACAGCAAAATTGCTGGGGTGGGCATGGCTGATTAGATCTAAATTGCTTGTAAACTAATTTTGTTCATGGATGCAGATTTGCTATATTTATTCCTTGTGCAACATGTCCAGTTTTTAGAGTCTTTTATCTGTTTCTATATTTATAAAACAATGTTTAACTGTATTTATCTATTTTAAAATCAAACTTATATGTACTGTATGCTTTTATGACAATTCGTCGAATAAAGCTTGCTTGACTGACTGACTCTCCTCCATATACTAAAGATGCTCAGATGTCAAGAACTCCAGCACATGATATGAGTGCTGACGAACCAGACATGTGTATGCATACAATTACAGTTTCAAGTACTCTGCCAGAAAGTGTTCTGCTTGAGAGTACGTTGGCACTTTTACCTGGTCCTACTAAAATTACAACTACGGTCTAAACAGTAGTTGCTGTTATTGAAGCTTTTGCTGATGCTCCTGAGAGAAGTCAAATAAATACTGCTAATTTGAAAATTAAATTTTGGAGAAATTCAGCAGGGAATAATTGATACAGAAAGATTATTTGCATATAACCCTGGTGCTTTGAAATATTTGATTAGGGAAGCAGCAAGGTGTGCTCTAGAGTCCTACAACAGGCTTGAGGATTTAGTAGAAGAATGTGACATTGATTTAAAGAGATATAAGAGCATGCAAAGAAACTTCTGAATTTATTTGAGTGAAGCAAAAATGTGAAACTATGTCTAAAGACTCTGTGATTTTATATCAAGGAGTTGATTACATTCTAAAAGGCAGTACAAAATCGAGAAGTACAGAGAAAAATGGAAGAAAAAATCACTATAAAAAGAAATAGATCGATATGGATAGGAAAGCAAGCTTGGTTAAGAAGTGAGCCTAGAATGGATGTAGAGTTGTCTAAGTTTCCTTTGAGGGAATTTAATGCAGGGAAGTATGTGCATGTTACTTTGTCTATGGGTGATCTTTATGCTTTTTAACACATTTTTGAAAACTGAGAGAGGAACTAAACAAGTGGTGCACAGATGTTGTAAGACTAGTGACCATTCAGGAGTGCTTTGGACAGATTTTAATTTGCTGTTTGATGTTGTCATTCTTAAAGATGTATGGGCTGAGTGCAAAGCTGCTGTTTGTTGGCCAATGGGTGAACTGCATAGGGTACTACCTACTAATAGTCTGAATGTTCAAGTGATGAAAACATACAAATCAGTAATAGAGCATTTTAAGCAGAAGGTGCCAGAGAAAGCAGAAAAACTGACAATTATGAGAGCTACACAAAGAGTAGGTGCATATATATTATGATAGGCTTATCAATGTTTATGGAAAGTACATCAGAGTCAAATATCTATCAAAAGAAGGCATTAGCAGTTTTGTGTCAATGTTCATAATGGGTTTCAGTCCAGATCTTGGTTTGCATATTCAGCAGAGTGTGTAGTTTTGGCAGATCAATTGTATTAGTGACATACTCAAGTGTGCAAATTCTGTAGTGATTGCTTTGATGCTAAGAATAGCAAGAGTAAAGCAAAGTTGATGGTTGCACAAACAAAACAGCTACAGAGAGATTTTAAGAATCAGATGATCAATTCAGACATGGATTTTGTGCCATCTGCAAATTCTAGTGGGAGTACAAATTCGAATGTTGGAATGCAATGAGCTGAAATGTAAAGAAGTTATGAAGTGACACCTTAAGCACAAAAGTTAGGTAGAGGGTTTGTGAATAATTCTGGGAGAAATAGTAGTGTAACTATGTTAAATAAGAGCACAGCTTGTCATTTGTGTAGGGAAATTGTCTTTAGATGCGCAAATGTAGACAGAATCCAAATTGAATTGTAAATGTTGTTGTCCCCTGTTGCAGCAGAATGCAAATCACAGTTTGGGACATCAAGCTGTGTCCCCGTTCAACAGACTTCAATTAACATTGTGCAAAATCAAGGGCAACTTCACAAAAATAAGTCAATAACTCCAGTCTTATAGCAAAACATAAGAAACAAAATGCCATAAAACCTATGTTACCAGCAAAATCTATTTATTCTGGACAATGATTTCTCCCAGTTCACACCAAATGCAACTCATTCACATATCTGATGCCTGATGAAGGAGGAGGATTGCATACATGCTGCATTCCAAGTGGTAGACCAGAGTGGGCTATATGTAGATGGTGAGGTAAGCGGCCACCCCGAACGAAATTTAATCAATACTAGTGCTGCTTATTCCATGGTTGATTCTATGGAGGTGCCCAAGCCTACCTCTCTCAGGAAATGAGTCCAAGGTGCACATTCTCAAGGAGCTATCGCCAAGTTAACAACACTTTATCGCAGCCAAAGTCGCAATAAATGTATTGCCCCATTCAGAAGCTGGTGCTAACAGCCCATAGCAACAGTTTACCTGCGATAGCAGCCGCAAAAAACATCGCCTCAGACGACCCCGACAACTATTGTTAATGAGATGCAGAGTAGGTGTTGCCGTGCAAAAAGCTGCGACAACACCACTCCACCGCATTCTTAATGACCAGCCAGATCGGCAATACGACCACAAAACATGCGATAAGGTGCAATAGGAACAGGGAATTAACACCTGCTTTGACTTGGTGCAAAGCCAGACGGCAGCCTGCACCACAAAAGGGAGCCCAGCCCACAGCCACACCTGAAGAACAAAACATGCCATGGAGCTACTCATCATGCAGCTTGGAGCCCCAACAGGGCCACAACAACCACCACCCCAAGACTGCCACCACTCCCCAGACCCCCCCCGCACCACCCCTCCAGACCACCACAGAGGCAGCGCAGACACAGACCACGGACCTTCAGGAAACGTACGAGCCTCACAGACATGACACCAGAGTATGTCATTGCCCACTACAGGCTCAAAAGTACAACCATCTCTTCTCCACACAGTTTGACACTAGTAAAAATAGTGAGTCAACCGTAAAGGGGCCAAGAGTTGCCAAGAGTCAAATCAAGAGTCTTGGAAATGGGGCTAAAAACCCACTGAAACATTGTTTTGGCCGGACAGAGCTGCCCCCGGGACCAGTGATTGGGAAACAGAGCTATTCATAGTCTCTGCATCAAAGACACATTTTTTGGTCGTACCCTGTACCTATAGGCACTGGAACTAGTCCCTCACCTTGTCCTTGGCTGTCCTTGCTGTGAGACAACCCTGTCACTTAGTCCATGTTGTAGTCATCATGATAGTATTGTCTTTCTTGAGGTTCGTCAAAATAATTTCCACTCTGCCTATTGTGTGATTTATCCTCTAACTGCATCCCCACTCTACCTCCTGTGCCACATCCGTGTCCCTGAAAATCCCGCCCTCTTGGGCCTCGTTTTTCTGCGACAACTCCGGACACTCGTTCCGCCAAAGTCCCTCCTGCTTAGAGTATGCACATCGATTGAGCTCGAGGGATGCACTTGAAGCACCACCCCTACCAGACCGGGTAGCTGCTGGGCTGATCCCAAACCTCTTCCTGGTCCTCGTCCCCCTCCCCTCGCAACCTGCTGCATCAATACCCTCGTCTTCAAATCCTTTGACTTTTTCTCTACCCTTCCCTTGACCTCATTCTCTCTATGTTCGTAATACTGTGTCATACTCCATCTTACAGATGGGCATGAAGTTCTCCAAGTACTTTCTGAGGCCTGCAACCATGTTGCAATCTCTGGGAGCAAGTTAGTGACAAATCTGTTAACAATCGAAAACCACCCTCCTGTGACAAGTCCTGACCACAAAAGTTTAAAAACACTCCTTCAAATATGGTAAAGAAATCCAACACACTTCCATCCTTCTTCTGATGACTTGAAGTCAGCTTATTCCAGTCCACTCGCTTTGGCGGGATAAGAGAGTGCATTAAAGTTATGATACGCCCATTCAATACTAGGAGCTCCGCTTTCGGCTTATCGCCGGGCTTACGCTCCTTATCCTAAGCTCTGCTCTCATCCCAGGTGCACACCAAACTCTAGTACATGATCCTGTGTATGAACCTGCCTCCATATGTCCACCAGTACCAACAGGCAGAAAAACAACTCTATAGCAGCTAGCGTCATCACTGTGGAGGAGGCTGCCTCCATCAATTCTTTGTAATACGCAGTTGGGTTCTCCCAAGGGTCCGGCAGCTGGCTCTTCAGAGATTGGACCTCACTCCCCTTTCAAGTAGTATAGATCCACTGCTCCTGGAACCAAGATTTGACTCATGGCCTAATTACAGTGTTTGTAGAGTCGTGCAATTCTGGTATCTAAGGGTGGTAAATGGGATGTACTTCCCTCATGGGATGCTGTGTCCCTAGCGTTGGAACCTTCTGGAGTAATCTGCCTTAGTAACCCACTAGTGTTATTACAGTGCTAAAAACCTCATTTGGAGCCATCCCTTCAGCCTGTACCCTGTCCTGTATATCATGGATTATCTGTGGTGCAATACCTTGAAAACACTGTTCCCATAACCCTATTAGCGTGGCTGACATGTGTTTAAGAGCATGCTACTGTGTAAACGGGTCATAATCATTCATCACACTCCACATGTCTTCCACACTATAGATCTTGTTCTGAGACCAGAGATGCCTGTTTTGCCACCCTTTGCTCTTCCTCATCACCCACTGCAGATTGCAGCAACACTTTATCCATCCGGTCTCGTGCTGCTGCCCCGTTTGCTTCATGGGCCCCACACACAGGATTTTCGGCATTCAACAGTGATTGGGGTGTCACACTCATGGGAGAAAGAGCAGATGAAGAGACGGGTACCATCATGTAGAGAGACAGGGTATTAGGAGTATAAGGGGTAGTAGCAGTCAATACAGAGCTAACAGATTGGGCAGGGGAGTTAATAGCACCCGCCGTGCTGACTGGTACGAGTGAAGGAGAAGCAAGTGGGGCCGGGCTGAGGCACTAGAAATAGGAGCACTGGAAATGGCGGCACCAGAGGCCGAGGTCTGGGATGTCAGGACAGTTGGGTATATCCGTTCAGGGGCATAAGGAGGAGGGGACGAGTATCCAATAGGTTCTTCAACAAAATAGTCACCTTCCTCTCTAGCAATATAACATTTGACTGTCTGTAACCTAAACGTTCTATCTGCACACTCAATGCCCTTCTCAATCTTCCCTCTTTCGTAGGCTACTGTTTTCTGTGTTATAGTTTGTGTCTGTCTCTTCCAAGCCACTCTCTCCTCCCTCATGGGTCGCTGCTTTGCTTTGAGTCAAACATCGACTGCCTGCTCTTTTTAGTAAACATTTTATCCTGTAAATAATTCAATTTTTGTTCATCGAACAAACCTGTAAGTGGCCAGTGTAACACAGCACAGTCCCTCGTATATTTATACCACAGTGTGCTAAAGATAATAGAGCCAATACTATGTTTAATGTATACGTCAAAATTTGGAGAGCCCTCCTTAGGCGCAGGCTGGCTCTCTTCCAATCGAGCGTCAGTAGAACCACATCGATACCCAAAACACACCAATTTGCTTAAACAAGGCTTCCTAACATAAGACACATGCACTGTCCCTATGGAAAAAGTGTACCACCAGCAATGGTAAATAAAGGAGAGAAACAAAATAACAAATATTATTCGCGAACCAAACCAAACAGTCCAGAGATCACTCTCTACAGTCCGGGGACTGTACCAAATTCAAGAAGAGAAGCTTCAGCCTCAGACCTTTTCAAACATTTGCCACATTACCAGTTGGTCTGGCAGAATGTGTGACAACAGCCCCGATCCTTGTCAAGCGCGGGCTGAATTTCCAGATTGTCCAGCAGACTGCTCGCAAACACTCTGTACCTTTTCAAGGGTCCGCAAACCCACCAAGTTCAAAACAAGACAGTCTGGAGACCATACCAAGACACAGCCCCTCGACTCGGGTTGTTCAAGCAAGGCAGTACAAAAACTGCAGACAAGACAATGTCTGTAGGCTTGCGCCGTCCAAGAAAGGCGACATTTTCCAAGAGTCAAATCCTTCATCTGGTGCACACACGTTGAGTCAAATTATTCTCCACTGCTGACTCTCTAGACTAAACAGTCAGCTCCAAGGTTTCGCCTTATCAGGACCCCTGCTGGTGACCACTAGATGAAGGGGAGCCAATCAGCCGAGTTGGGCAGCTGTGAGAACCAGCCTCAATCATGTGGGGATCCCCGATCCGCCCGACGACCAAACGCACCCCCGACCCTACAACCCGATTATGGGCAAGTCGGATCACCTTGCAGGGTCCCTGTTCGGGCGCTAACTGAAGGACGTGGCCCTTAGGGGTCACGTGGGCTACTTACAACCATCTGCAATGCCTTCCAAAAAACGAAGAGTTGGTCAGACAGTAGAGAATACAAACATACATGTTTATTGTCAATGCAGACAAGTCCTATCAGACCTGCACTCTAAGATGTCTGCAGAGGGAATGACCCCCCAACAGTCTACAGTGGATAATCATTCCTCTCGCGAAGCCCTCAGCCACGCCCATAATGGAAAACTACCGGCCTGAGCTGAACATTAACAAAGAGGCACAGTAGCATGAAGTAGCACCTGCCAGTTGGGTACACGTTATCAAGGCCTCAATGCCACAGCGCTAGGGTCTCAGCATCTCCTAAAGTGGGAGCAGAAATTACACATTCAGATAGGGATTGCCCGGGCAAAAAGGCCTATTCATTAGCAGGTTAGAATACAGCCTTGAGCAGCAAAAAAATAACGAAATGCATTGTTCTGCTGAGGCAAGCAACATGAGCAACAAGACCTAACTCAGGCCCAGTCTAAGCAGCCTAGTAGGAATTGTGAAATGCAAAATGGAGTCACACTTGCTAACTGAAACCTGCACATTACAGGGATAACTCAGCAGGTTGTATATCATGGATGCAAATGGTGTCCATTTAGCCACGTACTGCTAACCTAATATGGTATGAAACAAGTGCATTGAAGGAATGGGAATTTCAAACCTAACACGGCCTGCTTGCTCTGTGGAGAACTGGAAACAGATTACATACACCTAGCTTGGCTTTGTGCTCCGAACCATCACTTTAGGGTGCAAGTTGAGAATGACCTGCCATCCAAGGTGATGGAACTGGTGGAGTGCAGCCCTGGGATGTGCTTGCTTGGACTAGTTAAAAATTTACAGCCAGCCCATCATAAGCTTGTGGAAGTGGCTTTACTATTGGCAAAAAGGAGAGTGGCCATACAATGTGGTAATGAGCTGCAGAAAAAATAATACAGAAGTTTAATGATATGGCATATTGCAGAGAACAACTGGAACCGATTACTGAGGAATTGCTGCTTCCCTCGAGCCCGAAGGATATTTGAAGTCCTCTTACAGCCTACCTGCTGATAGCTCCGAATATGTCCTAAAAAGTTGGATTGAGGAGGCGATGTGCAATTTGAATGGTGGAGCTCATGATAGCGGCACTGTACAGAGCATGTGATTGTCTTAGTGTTTGCAGAACACATTGGCACTATATTTATACATTTTTCTGTATTTGATGACAAAAATCTAATACAAAAAGAAAACAAATGCTGGTTTCAAGGGGTGAGTACGTGTAAGTCTTCACTTTGGAGTAACTTTACACTTGGAAATGTTGACTAGCTAAAATCTGTAAAGGTACTGAAAAGTGCATAAGTAAATTTCCACGTAAGTAAAACTACATGTGTAAATTTACACTTGTGAGTAGGTCCCTATGACTGCACCTGGAAAAAATCCCATCCCTTTCTTCCTTTTGGCATATTGATTTTCCCATCAGTCTTACCCTAACCCTTTGTTTCCCATCTTTTACCTAATCTTGACCATCATTGTTGACTAAGGCTTACATTTTTGTCTTAGCACTCATGCTTTTGACTTTGGGATTGGAGACATATGGGGCTACTTGTGTAAATACCAAGCAGGAAAAATGTCATACTAAAATACATACAACCAGATTTTCAATGTCTTCCAAAAATTATTTAGTGGTGGATCCACAGTCTATTTTGGTTGCGTCATTATGATTTCCAGAGATGTGGAACCAGAATGTACTTTTGGGAAAATGGACACACCCTTCACTCTGCTATCACCAAACTGAAAACAAGAATTTAGCTTTCCACAGGTCAGACATGTTAGTAGGAATACATAGATATCCTTCTTAGTCATTTGTCCACATGTGAAAAAAAATCCCTGCCCAGATGAGGATTTTCAAACACAATACTACTTTTGAAGAATGTCTGAAGAATCATGTGAGTATACATTCCAGGGTCGCTGTTATAATTATAATTAGGGCTCCCGGTTTTATGGTATTTATTTTTTTGCCATTTCCGTCTGTATTTATCCATATTTATTTTTTGGGCATTTTTTCTGTATTTATCCACATTTATTTTTGGCACAAACAAAAGACGACGCTAGAGCTAGTATTTTTCCACATTTATTTAAATTGACAATTTTATTCGTTTTCTTGTACAATATAGTCTATATTGTACTAGAAAACAAATAACAAGCATTGACATAGCCAATAAGTCTAGCCTTTGGGACTTTATAAGTATTTAGTTATGCAGCACAATATCCTTGGTGCAACAATAACAACTATTACATGGATAAAGACTTATAACGTCCCAAAGGCGAGACCTATTGGCTATGCCAATGCTTGTTAAGGTTCATGTGGCACCAGTTTGCATGTGGAAGAATAGGTGCTTCAACAGCTGAGCACTGGTTTTGAGGCTACGCAATAATAGTCACAGTATGCAATTGCAACAAAAGCGTGCACATTTGTAAAACAGTTAAACTTGCATTCAACGCTTAAAAATTAATGCCCTCATCCCTCATAGGAAAATAGTTATCAGGTTTAAAAGATTCCAACCAAGCAGTATGTCATAGCTCTGGGAAACCAACATTAATGACTAAATTAAACAAAAATTAAAATTAAGTAATAATATATTCTTAACACAATGTTCTCTTGCAGACTCTGTAAACAGAAAAAAATGGTCAGTTTTTTTTTGGGGGGGGGGATGTGTGGTCCCTACTTGTGAGATGCTTTTTCACTATTTCACTACATGCATTTCCCCACTGTGGCAGTAAAAATAAAATTAAAAGTAAGAGATAGCGAATAGGCAGATTGGGAACACATGGGATACTGGAATCAGTCAACAAAACCTCTCTAAGTAATGTAAATGCTCCTTTGAAGACCTGTGAAAAACGTGTGCTTGTCAGAAAAGACACCAGAAACAACAGCTCAAGCTGCAGCAGCAGCCCGGCCTCGGACACAGGACGGAGGGGATGGGGGGGAGGGGGTGAAGGGGTGTTGCATTCCTTTGAGCCCTGCGATCGGGGTGCAGCCTGATGACATGTAACTGGAGACAAGTCACAGGGCATGTGCAGGGCCATTAGGTAGCGCTTTCGCGCGCTAATGGCCCTGTTAATCACAGAAGGCAGAGAGGAATTTCCTTTAAAAAGACAGTTAACGAGGCTTTGTTGTTTATTTCTACCCTTCTAACCAGACTGCAGGCAGTGTCTACCCCCTGTGAGAGCTGCCTTTTACACGGGTGCTACGTGCCCAAGTCCATTAGCAAAACTTTGCTACCATCTGTCAGTGTCCCTTTGTTTCTACTCGGCGCCCTGCTGCTCTCTAAAGCCCTTGCCTTATCTTATCGCGCCTTATCTTCCATTCGAAGTGCCTGGTCCTTGCAATACCCGACGCCAGTGTGCCAAATTTACTAGTATTTTGCCGTTTATAAATATAAATACAGACATAGGAAATATAGATTTCCGTCTGTATTTATATGTATAAATCCGTAAAAACGGAAAACCGGGAGCCCTAATTATAATTATTATTAATATTATTATTATTATTAACCACTTGTATTGTTCAAAGCTGCCCCAGAGGTGTTTCTAGTGAAGAGCAGTTGCAGATTTATTGTTCCACAAAGAAGGTTCAGAATAGTCAGGTTTTCAACATCCTACGGAAGGTGAGAAATGATTTATAGTTCCTTAAGTCCTCTGGTAGAGAGTTCCAGAGCTTAGGACCCAGATAGGCGAAGAAGTTGTCTTTCATCTTGGGTCAAGCGAAACCTGGGGACAAGAACAGGGACTGGGTCGAGGTTCTTAGTGGCCGAGTGGGCAAATAAGGAGATACTAGTTCCTATAGGTAGTGTGGTCTGAGGCCAAATTTGGCCTCAAATATAGAAGGGTCATTGTTGCCTTCTTTACTGGGAGTGTCTTTTCATAGAGGCGAGCAGCATAAAAGCTTTTGTGTCAATTAAACTTAAAAAAAGAATACATGTATATTTTTCTATCTCTCTAAGAGTGACACAGGTATTCATAATTTTGGAAGGTAAAATTGTATCAAAGACCTCTGAATGTTATTGCTGAACGTTTTTCAAAGGGTTACTTGCAGAAGACGTTGACAGCTTTTGTACATTGAAATCACACAATCAAACACAAATTCACCTCTCGGGACGTCTTCAAACATACCCCATAATTGTAAATGGACATTCTTGACAAATACATGACTGAACCGATACAACCAGGACTTTCAATAAAGCATTTTCCTGGCTGGCACAATTGGGTTTGCTATTCAGGTATTAACTCTGAGAAACTTTGAGTTATATGTATGAACATTACGAGTTGTATGTATGAATATTAGGTTCTCAGGCGTCAAAAATGTCTCTCTGCTTTGCCATGAGCCAGTGCGCTTGATGATGATTTAGCTCCTGGTTAAAATTCATAGGGTATTACAGTTTATCTTTGGTATTTGTAGATTTCATTATACATATTTACTGATTTATTTTCTATTACATGTAATAAATAGGTGAAATCACTATTATTCTATTGTTATGTTCATGTCGGTACCCTGATATAGGCCCTGGTAATATAATACACCTTTACTTACATTATCTTTCCTATACTACACAGTAACAAGCCTTTAGAATCGAACCTTAACCTAGTTCTAGTCCTGGGCACAGAAGGTGGGTATTCCGTGAGCAATAACTTTCTTTAACTTCATCTGAGGAAATAGAAATTTACGTGGCCAGTGTGTCCCCTACACGCACCCTATGTATGTACCTATGCCCCATGTATGTCCATGTCATCATGCAATTCCCTTCTCATGCCTGTAATAATAATGCCTCTGCATTTCCGTCCAATGTTAGCATGTCAGTTATTAGGCCCTCCATGAATGAAACGTTAATTCTGCCCTGAGGCCTATGTTGCCAATGCATTTACATGGTACACGTTTAACTGTCGAGATGAACACTTTTTATTGGCACAGCTGAGCCAGGACCCGAATTCAGGCTCCGAGCCTCCTGATACTCTGAAAACTGCAGTTTAGTTATGTATCCCTGACCTCTCACATACTTCCTCTCAGCCAAGAGGTGCCCAGCCTGGCCTGCCAAGTCAGTATTTTGCCTACAGTTATCTGCTCAGCTCCACAGAAACACATTCCTGTTTAACGAAAGGGGTAAACATATTCCGCCTGCAGAAGATAGGGCCTATGTGTAAATGTAAATGTATTTGAGCTTATATAGCGCACAGCTACCCACAAAGGGTTTCCCGGCGCTTGCTTAGGGAACCCGTCCTGGTATTCCCCTGTGAGATAACCCCAGCAGGGTATCCACAAGGTGAAAGCCAGGCATCCCGCAGCGAGGGGCCGTTGTGGAGATTAAGCAAGCTATTGCCCAGAGTCGCAGAGTGTGAACCCTTGAGTCGAGAAGGCACCGGAGCGAGAATTATCGAGTCTGTGAAATTTTTGAGCCCAAGACCCGCCGAGGCGGGGAATTGAACCCTGGTCCAGGGCCGATCTCAGCTTCCGGGTCTGCCGCCTCTAACCCCTGAGCCACACTTCTCCACCTAGCCTTTCTGTCTCCATCCAAGTGATTTACAGAACCCGCTTCCATAGAAGGCCCATGGCCCCACGCAATGCACGAAGAAATATATGCACACACTAGCATTAAGTGATGAGCAGCCTTTGCTCGAGCGACCTTTACTTCAGACAATACATCCTCCAAACACAAGATATCAGATAATGCCAGAGGTGCAGGTCGTTCTGACATCCCAGACTCTTCTACTAGCACTAAAGTCAGCTCTCCCCGTTACACGTCAATTTCACGTCATGACCAGTTTTGCGCGCACAAGTAGGGTAAAGGTTCCTGCTGACCATGCAGACCCCCTCCATGTATCCACCCACCTATTACACACCTCTGACACATCAAGTGAACACCCATGTGTACGCCCTCTTTCATGCCCATGTGCTCTTATCTCTCTGTTTCACTTGCTCCGCCTGGAGCGTTCCGCCTTCTCTATCCAATTCAATGTATGTTTTAACTATATATAATATATTCTGTGAAAAAAGATTCAGATGACGATCCTTCCTGAACCTTAGTGGTGATGGAACCCGATTCTCCATTATCTCGAGTTATTGTATTAAAGCCCTTCTGAATCGGACACCACAGACTCTGCCTCTCATTATATGCATGATCCTTATTAATGTATAGAAATTATGACAGGGTAATTAATTATTTACCACATTAATCTGGCGCCCGAATAGGGACAAGTCCCCTTCCCCACGCGCTGGCGATATAGGTCCAGCCCCCTACCCCTTCTACAGCCGTGACGGACTTCAAGTGTACACGACAGCGGGACTTCCTGCCTACTCCCTCAGGCCCAAGGAGGAGACGGAGGCTGCGACCAGGCATCCACACGAGGCGGTGAGGATCGCGGACCATCCCGACCAGAGCCCAAGCCGAGAGAGCAAGGTCCGAGGTATCCCGAGGCCCACCTGTTCCAAGGCGCATGCGCAGCAGCAGTAGCAGCAGCCAGCAGTCCAGTCCAGTATCGAGTTTCCGAGGCCTTCAGTTCTGCTTCCCGGTGAGTACCATTACTGGGAATGCATAGAGACGGGTTCATTTATTTGAGCCCGGTAAAGACGTGTCTGGGTACACAGGTACGGTAGAGACGTGTCCATTTCGGTGGACGCGGTAAAGACGTGTCTCTTTACGATACCGGTATGGTTGTACTGTTTTGCAGTGCATAAAGTAAACAGTTTTTCAGGATCATGTTTTTTCTATGTACTAGTTAGGATGTATCTGTTGTTAATGTTTTAATGTTGCAGTGTGAATGGTTGTTTCCAATCTATTCTAATGTGTATTGTGTTTTCGTTCAAGTTAGTTCCAACATGCCACTGTTTTCGAAACTACGTCAGATAGGGACCAGGAAAGGGATACTTGAAGAGGCAGTCCCTGTCCCGCCTAGAGACACTCCTTGCCATTTCATGTACCAAAAGCACGGGTTAGATGCCATACTGTTTTTAGACTTATGGGTAGATTACACAAAGGATCTGGACGAGAAGTATAGATGGCCTGCCTCAGGGACATGGGATGCTGATTGCATTATGAGAGTAGAAGAAGTACTATGGAAAAAGAAAGCTAGACAGTCCCAGAAAGATGCCATTGAGTTATGGTGTAAAGAAGCGCATAGGAGATCAGAGAAAGAATTCCACAAAGCAGAGAGAAGTAAAGAAGCAGCAGAAAAAGCCAGAGAAAAAGAGCTAAAGGAAGAAGGTGAACGGGTTAAGGCAGAACAAGCAGATAGACAAAGAAATGCCCTTATTAAAGGCATATATCCCGTCCTCGCTGAAGGACTAACTAAAGTGACCCCGGAAGTACCTAGTAATTTGCCGCCACCACTGATCCCGACTAAAGTACGTAGTCATAAACAGACAGCAGCGGACATTTTTCTTTCTTCCTATTTAGAGGAAGCCGCTCCGGATTATGTTAAGGCAGGTTTTCCTCCCCCTCCTCCTCCTGGAAATAATCCTTTTCTCCCTCCGCCTGCATCACAGGATCAGTTAACACCACTGCTTCCTCCACCGACAGTGAAAGACGACTCAAGCCAAGGGGCAATGGGAGGGGGGCCCACCACAGACATACCGCAAACACCACCACCATCACGAGCATTGCAAGAATTAGCACTACAACGAACGCCAAAAATGACAGCATCACCTCAGAAACAAAATGTAACGATTTCACATTG
The DNA here is from genome assembly GCF_964263255.1 of Lissotriton vulgaris. NCBI lineage: Eukaryota > Metazoa > Chordata > Amphibia > Caudata > Salamandridae > Lissotriton > Lissotriton vulgaris. The sequence goes on along the minus strand of NC_141694.1, from coordinate 1,132,358,036 downwards.
TATATATGATCCAGTACCAGGTGTGGACCCAATGCTCATATTCTCACTACGATTAAGACGCGTTGCAGACTATCTGATCACATTACCAGGCATGAAGGACAATTTAGACAGAATATACCATTTCATTAGAACGGGGGAGGGACCCGAGAGTATTCATGAGGCCATGTCACAAAGAAAAGTGGAGGTTCAACGCGCACTTTTACGTTTTTTGATTAATTGTCTGATCAGGGAACAAGACCAGCCAAGTAAAGGAGTAACTAGGGGTATGACAGAGTGGAGCGACAATATAGCTGCTTGTAAACATGATACAATGTCAAAGATAGAATGCATGTACAGGAAAATTCGTAAAGAAATTCGGAACTCACACAGGAAAGAGTCGGACGAGAAAGAGGACGACTTAGCATCTGATGAGGCCGAGTCCGAAACAGAGGAAGTGAGTAAAATAAATTACGTAGGTAGAGCAAGACAGTTTGACAGGCCCAAAGGTCAGTAAACATGGACCTCCCATACCAGAGAGATATTCTCTCGAACACCTATTCCAAGCTACTGAGAATGCACTGAGAAGACGAGTAGGGGGCGGGGGCGGTAGACCGCATACTATGCATGAACAGGAACTAGCCCGGTCAGCCGTTCAATGGGCGTGTAATTCTAATATATATAATGATGACGTAGTGGCACAAACATTTTTAAGCCTTCCTCCGGAAGAACAGCGCTTAGCTGGTATTTACATGGTTCAACATCTGATCACGTTGTACGAGAATCAACATTCTGATCCAGGTCCCTTGTATAAATTATTGGATGATCTACTCCTGGAGAGATGGAGAGGCCTAGGTACCGAATTAATTAATGTCATTCTAGACCAACGACATAAGTACTTGACTTTTCTGACCACGCACTTGATTCATGCCCCACACCACGACAGAAAGATTTTCCACATAGACAGACAGAACCCCCTACGAGAGGTGCATCCCATCAAAAATGAAAATAATGAGCTTCAACAAGTATATGTTTATACACCCTTGACGAAAATAGAAATACTGGAAATGAAAAAATTGCTGCCCTGTCATGATAAAGACCCGGGGGGTTCCACGTGAATTAAAAGACATTCTCTGCATAGGGGATTATACATACGCTGACATCATTAAATTGTTAAAGGTACTGTTACCAGCAGGCATTTATGAAAAGCTAAAAGAAAAAGATTGGGAAGTGGGAGAGAAAAAGATAAATTGGACAGAATTGGAAGATGAGGATAAAGGTCGGAACCCTGGTGTTGGTCTTGGGCCAAAAGCTAAAGCACTACCTGAACTATTGATACAGGTCCTGCCGAGATTATTAGTTACTAAAAAGGAAGATTGGGATGCTATTTCAGCCTGTAAACAGAAACAAGATGAAGACACTAGTGATTTTTATTCTAGATTCGAAAAATGTTTTACTATTAATAGTGGCCTTAAGCCAAATAGTGAATCATATCCACATCTTTTTGTGAGCAAATTAGTAGAGAATTCCTTACCCCCGATCAAAAATAGAGTACTGAAGGTTGAGAGTACCTGGCAAGCAAATAGCCCTTCCCAAATGTTACAAATGTTACAATACCACCAGAACAGAATTAGAGAGGAACAGGAACATGAAAAGAGACGCATGAAAGATACAAAAATGAAAGTACTAGTTGCACAATCAGTACCAGCTGATGGACATAAAAAGGGCACGGCACCTGTTAAAGGGAACTGTAATTATTGCAAGCAACCAGGTCACGATGTAAATGAATGTGCTGTCCTGAAACACAATATAGCTACAGGCAAGACAAAAGAAAGGCCGCGTCCTCCTAGACAGGATAGCACCCCGCAGAACACGCAAACGCCACAGAACACGCAACAGACAGTAGCTATACCGCAACCGATAGCTGCCACGCAACATGTCACGCAACAAATGTATCAGTACGCACAGTCAGACTAACCAGAATATCAACAGTACTCATGAAATAGCCTAGAGAGGGAGGTTGGCTTGCCCCTTATTGAGGTTCCTGTAGATCAAGAGGGTCCCTATGTACATAGTCGTGTATTGGGAAAGGACAGAAAATTTCTGATTGACACAGGGGCGAGCAGAACTACCATTAGTCATGACGAGGTTCCAGGGGCACCCCTCTCAGGCTCACAGAATACTTCCCTGGGATTTTCAGGAAAGCCTATTGTTAACGAAGTGTCAAAGCCAGTTTCCCTAGGAGTCGGTCCTTTGTCCCGTACTACAGACTTGTTACCTACTAAGTCATGTCCAGAAAATTTGCTTGGTATAACGACATTGAAAGAACTAGGAGCAGTGATTTGTTGTTCTCCGGAAGGAGTGAGATTGTTTTTACGTGATTTTAAAGGACATTATGTGTTGAGAGATTTTGATCCCAGACTCCAGATTGTACCACAGCATTTATGGGCGCGAGGTCCGACTGATGTAGGTTTCATGCACATTACGGCACACCGTGTCACTCTCAAACCGGGAGTTGTACTGCCACGAATCCGACAATACAAGTTACCACCTGATGCCGTAGTAGCATTACTGAAAATTGTTGACGAACTCATTGCACAGGGAGTGGTTGTAGAAACTGACTCAAATGTATGTAATTCACCTGTCATCCCTATTCTTAAACGAACTGACCCAAATGCACCACCAGTCTACAGACTAGTGATTGACCTCCGAGAACTGAACAAGTGCATAATACCCCAGTACCCAGTGGTCCCAGACATTTCTTCATTACTGACTGCAATTGATTCCGAAGCGACGTTCTTTACTGTAATCGATCTCAAGAACGCCTTCTTCTTATTTATTTATTTATTTATTTATTAGAAAGTTTTGTATAGCGCGAACAAGACCCGTGGGTATCAGAGCGCTTAACATATAGGCGTATGCGACAGACAGTATATATCACTCAGTTATATGGGCATCGGAACGAATTACATATGAGGCGTGGACAAAGACATATATATCAAACAGTTCTACAGACAACAAATATGAGGTAGAAGATAGGAGGTAGGTAATAAATATAGACAGTGTTGGATATATTTCCATCACGAGAAGATGTGTAAGCAACTATGAGGTAGAGGATAGGAGGTAGATGATAAATAAGGTCGTAGGTGGATATATATCTATCATAAGTAGAGTGTGTAAACAGGTATGATATTTAGTTCATTGTCATTTCGAGACTGATCAGATCTAGGTAGTGTATTTTTTCATCAGATAGCTCTTTAACTCTCGCTTGAATGCTTCTACATTTTGGATCTTCCTGATGATAGGAGGAATTGAGTTCCATATTCTGGGGGCAGCTCCTGAGAACGCTCTGTCATAGGTTTTTTTCTTGTGGAAAAAGGCTGGCCGTAGTAGAAATTCTTCAGTACTCCTCGCTGGCCGATTCCCTCCCGAAAGCTGGAGTTTCTTCGCTAGGTATCCCGGGGTGTTGTGGTGTAGCGCTTTATGAGTGATACAAGCTATCTTCATTTGGATTCTGGCTTCATAGGGTAGCCAGCTTAAAGCTTTCAGGTGTGGCGATATGTGGTCGTATTTCCTGGATCCGGTGATAATTCTTGCTGCAGCGTTTAGGCATGCTTTCAGTGGTGCTGTGGACATTTTTGGTAAGCCCGCTAAGGTGGAGCAGCCATATTCAATCCTAGAGATAACTAAGGATTGGATAGCCAATTTGAGATCCGCCTCTGAGATGAAAGGTTTCAGTTTTTTTAAGTAGTTCAGGTGGAATCGAGCATTCTTGGCCATTGCGTTGATATGGGCTTTCATGTCTAAATTCTCATCCAGAGTGATTCCTAGAGATTTCGCTGACTTGATTAGTGTTGGGGTGCAGTTTAGCGCAGTCATCACTTTCGTCCATTCCTTTATTTCCGTACGGCTCCTTGCTGGTGAGATTAGTAGGAACTCCGTTTTGTTGGCGTTAAGCTTCAGTTGGTTGGTAGTTAACCATTGCATAGCCATTTTTAAAGCCTTGTTTCCTCGTTCCAAGTCTTGTAGGGACGAGATCTTTAGATATATTTGCGTGTCATCTGCATACATGTGATACGATATCCCTGCTTTTTGGAAAATTTCTGTAAGCGGCTCAACATAAAGGTTGAACAGATCTGGGGATAACGTAGACCCTTGAGGGACTCCGATTGAAATAGGACAGGGAGGTGAAATTGACTGGTTGACCAGGAATCGTTGTGATCTGTTCTGTAGAAAAGAGATGAACCACTTCAGCACCATTCCTGATAGACCCATCCTATCCCGTAGCCTGGACAATAATGCTTCGTGATTTGAGGTGTCGAAGGCCGACGACAGATCGAGGAGAATCAGTAGGCACGCTTTGTTTTGGTCGAGTGCCTGTAGCGCATCGTCAACAATATGGAGGATCGCAGTTTCAGTACTGTGACCTGTTCTGAATCCTGATTGGCATTCATCAAGCAGTGAGAACTTGATGATGTGTCGGCTTAGTTGGTTCTGTACGCATTTTTCAATTAGTTTGGCCAATAGTGGGATGTTGGTCACTGGGCGATAGTTGTTTGGGTCTGATCTATCTGCTGTAGGTTTTTTGATTAAGGGGGCAACTTGACCTGTTTTTAGGCAGTCAGGGAGGATCCCTTGTGAAAGTGAGGCATTTATAATTTCGGTCCATATCGGAATCAGCACGTGATTGATTTCTTTTACACATTTTGCGGGAAGGGGATCTTGATAGTGATTGTTTGGTTTAATTTTGGAAAGCGTTTTGGCGATACTGTGCTGGTCATACAATTCGAATGTGTCCCAACTTGCCTCATTTTTTGTTATGGTACTCTCCGTTGTCGCGGCGATATCCATCGTAGGCATTAGTTCAGTGGGATTGTTTGCCACAGCGTCTTTGAGCTCAACTTCAAGAGATTTCGCCTTCTCTGAGAAAAATGTAGCAAATTCTCCGCAATTTAGGGGTGTTTTTGAGTTCTCATGGGCAGATTTGGCTAATTTGTTTGATTGTTGCTTTAGGATTTCAAAGAGTTTTCGTGGTCTGTTTTTAGCACTCTCCAGTTCTGACTGTATGAATTCCTGTTTTGATTTGATGATCATTTTATTATAATGGCCTCTGATTTCTCTGAGTGCTTTCAGCTCTGGGGATGATGGGTGTTGTCTCCATTTTCTTTCGGCCATTCTCAATTTACGCCTTTCTTCATTTAGTGATTCGTTAAACCATGGATTTTTAATCTTCTCCGAGATGTTTTTCAGTTTTAATGGCATGGTGTTATTTACAATAGTTTCGACCGTTGTTAAATAGTGTTCGGTCAATTTGTTTACGTTCTGCAGGTTGTTATGAGTTTTTAGGTCTCTTTCACAGCTTTCCACTAGAAGCTCTACGTTTGCATCTCTTGTGTCTCTTGCCCATTTTTTGGTCCTGAGGGGTTGTCTTGTTGTGCCTTTTTCCATTATAGGTAACGTGAATATAATGGCATGATGATCCGACCAGTCACATGGTGTTATAGATAGGATTGCTGCATTGTTGTTTCGCGCAATAATCCAGTCTAGTGTCGCTCCTTTCGAGTGTGTGGGTTGTGTGCATAGTTGAGTAAGGTTCAGTTCGGCGAGGAAATCTTTCAGCGATTTGACCAGTTTGTCGTTGTGGTCCTCCCAATGTAGGTTGAAGTCGCCAAGAAATATATTCTTTGCGCCGTCATTAGAGTTAGTCGTTATGATCTCCATTAGCTCCTCTGTAAACTTTTCGCTGTCTCCTGGTGGATGGTAAAACGAGTGGAGGTTGAAACTTTGTTTGGTAGCTGTTCTGAAGTTAAGACCTAGGTATTCACTTGATTCTAGGGGTTCGGCTTGGGTTTGTTTGACCTCGATCTCGGATCTGTGAATGCAGGCTATGCCTCCTCCTAACTTTATAGGTCTATCGAGTCTCAAAATGTTGTACTGGGGAGGTACTAGGAGATCCATGATAGGTGATGAGGATTCCGTCAGCCAAGTTTCAGTAAGAACTGCTACATCAATGTCCTTGTTGATGATGAGGTCAGCTATGTCCGATGCATGTTTCGATGCCGACCGACAGTTGAGCAGTAGGCATGTCAACGGTTTTTCTTTGTTGCTGAGGTTTACATTCATGTTCTCTGTGGCTGTTAGCTGTACATGTTGTAGATTGTGTGGATTAGCTGTTCTATCATTCTTTCTCGATGTTCTGTTTGAGTCGAGTGGTACTGTTTCGATTCTTTCCTCTCTCTCGTGTTCCGGTGTTTCATACGATCGGGTCAAGGCCAGAGTTTCCTCCTTTGATAAAGGTTTTGCCCTATTCGGTCTGTTGTCATTATGATTCAATTGCCAGATCGTTTCGTTACTCTTTCTTTGTGAACGGTGTATCACGTTTTGGATGTGCGTGACCTTGGAGTGAATGCTCATCATCATCTCCTCGATTTTATCCATTGCTTGTGAGGTATTTAAAGTGATTTGTGCCATCTTGATTACAAATTTCTGGAGCATTTTAAAATCTTTCCTGTTCTGATGTGACTTCTTAGGGTGGGCAGATCTATTGTTCCGGGGTTTGTACTTTGCTCTTCTCTTTATTGGCTCGGTTCTTAGTTCTGTATCCCTTTCAATTGTAGCCCATGTTTGATTGTTCCTTCCGTTACTACTGGGAGTGTCATCCTTGCTCGCTCCATTAAGTGTAGTCATGGGTGCGTTTGTGGGAGAACGTCTGCATGGTGTTGGTGTTATACTCAAGGGAGGTGTGGGGGGGCTGATAGCTTCCACATCGTCCACTTCTTGGTTGTCATGGGGTATTATTCTCGCGATCGATGTATGCTCTACCAGGGAGGCTTCTTGGTTCCTAAGCGAGGACGACTCTTCTCTTTGGGGCCGGTTCTGTTCGTTGTTTGTTTGAATGAAAAAGCTCTCCGTTCTTTCTGTTGTGATCTCCAACTTATGCCTTGCTATCTCAGGTCTATCTTCTCGTACCGAGCTTTGGGCACGGTGTCCCCTATATGTAATGACTCCACTGTTGCTATCATTAGCGGCAGGAGTGTCTCCTGGTGGGATCTGGTGTAGATGGAGTCTTGGATCTTCTAGAGAGTCTTTCATTGTTTGGAATATCTTGGCAAATTTCTCCAGTTCTCTGTTTGCTGCTTGTATCAGCACTATACCCGATTTATAGATGGTAATACTTAGTTCTGCTCTGCATCTATATGATGGTGAGGTCATCATTTTTATGCCATGAGGGATGTTTGTGGTCGTTTTTATGGCAAGTGTCCTTGCGAAGGTGTCTCGCCATTTTGTTGTTTTGTTCGTGTGGAATATGAGGTCATTCATTGAAGCGCCATTGGTTATATTGAAATATAGGTCTGTAAACAGTATGTCTTGGTTTTTTCTTAGGGTGTCGTGTTTAAACTTTTTAGCTGCATTCTTGGATAGATTGGGTGGGTATTTTATAGTCTGCGCTTTCGAGCCTACCGTCTCTTGGTGTCGCCCGCTCATACTAGCACCGTGTAACACGTCTTCAAGTGGCTCTTTCCTCAGTTTGCTTCAAGGTAAAAGGTAGCAAGTCTTCACGTGACTCTTACCTCCGCTTGTTTCATATAAAAGTGCTGCCGATGATGCTTTGTTCCCCTTCTGTGCTTACTTTCTGTATTTAGTTTTATTTTATAGAAGAGTCTGCTGTATGAAATTATCAATACAGTTTTCTCCTGGTATCCTTTTTGCTTTTTTGGCTTTTTGTCAGTTATAATTCCGAATGGTCATGGTTAGAGAACTCCTAGCTCTCTTGCTATCATCAGTGTCCCAATACATCCAGAGAGCCAGTACCTTTTCGGATTCTGTTTAAATGGACGCAGTTTTAAATTTACGAGGGCTCCTCAAGGATTCACAGAAAGTCCTAGTATTTACAGTCAAGCATTGAAAAGACAACTAGACAGTATTCACATGCCTGCCGACACCGCACTGCTCCAGTACGTGGACGATATCTTGATCACAGCACGAACGGAACGAGACTGCGAATGTGCATCACTGACAGTCTTATACTTTTTGGCAGACAAGGGGCACAAGGTGTCCCCTTCAAAGTTGCAATTCTGTGCACAGCAAGTGGTGTACCTTGGACACTTGCTGTCCAAGAGGGGTAGACAGCTGACACAAGACCGCATTCAGTTAATTGCAAATCTTCCACAGCCCAAGACACAAAAGGAAGTACAGGCCTTCATTGGCCTCACTTCATACTGCAGACAATGGATTCCCCAGTATGCATACCTAGCCAAACCACTCATACAGTTAACAACACAGGAGGCAGCGTCCTCGACTGTCCTCCCTTGGACACAAGAACATACACTTGCATTTGATGAATTGAAAAAAGCCTTATGTCAAGCACCAGTTTTAGCGACTCCTTGTTACAGCAAACCTTTTACGCTTTTTGTCACTGAACGAGATGGTACAGCATTATCTGTCCTTACACAAGATCAAGCAGGAAAACACAAGCCTTGTGCTTGTTTTTCTAGTACATTGGATCCAGTAGCCCAGGCTCTGCCTGCGTGCCTGAAATCAGTTGCAGCAACAGCCCTAGCTATAAGACAGAGTGATTCCATAGTGTTAGGACACCCCCTGACAGTACAGGTTCCACACTCAGTGGAAGTTCTCTTGAACAGGACTCAGACTCAACACCTGACTATAGCAAGACTGACAGGATATGAACTGACATTATTCCAGCCCACATAGAGATCAGACGATGCAATACTTTAAACCCTGCTACATTCTTACCCTCAAGCACAGCGGACACTGCACCACATGACTGTGTGGAAGTAATTAATACAGTAACGAAGCCAAGACAAGACTTGACAGACATTGCATTGCCAGACCCAGACATGACACTTTATGTAGATGGTTCATGCATGAGAACAAGCACAGGAGAGTTAGTGGCCGCATATGCCGTGACCCTGATACTGAAGTCATAGAGACACATCGAATTGACACACTGTCAGCCCAAGCAGCAGAGCTCATCGCTCTGACACAAGCCTGTATACGAGCCAAGAACATGAAAGTAAACATATACACAGATTCACAGTATGCCTTCGGAGTCGTTCACGACTTCGGAGTTTTGTGGCAGGAGAGAGGTTTTCTGACCTCTCATGGGGCCAAAATTCAGCATGGTCCCCTTATTCAGGCTCTGTTAGATGCAATACACTTGCCTACAGCCATAGCTATCATGAAGTGCAAAGCACATACTAAAGTCACAGACACCATTTCCCAGGGTAACGACCTGGCAGATAGAACAGCTAAACTTACAGCCCAGACTCCAGCAGACATTCCAACAGACGCGACAAAGACAAAAGTACCATCACTAACAAACTGCATGACAGTCAAGGATCCCTCACAAGACGTACTCGATATACAGACACATGCCACTCTAGACGTAATAAAGAAATGGACTGAACAAGGAGGGATCCAGACTGACCAAGGTTGGATGACAAAAGGCAAAGCCACATGGTTTCTTCCTGACTCCATGGTTCAAGTCATCATAAATACAGCACATAGTCCAGCACACTTAGGAGAAAAGGCTATGCTAGACAGTTTACAGAATATTTGGTTCAACAAGCACCTGCGTGCAGCAGCAAAACAGAAAGTGCGTACCTGCATGATCTGTTGTCAGTTCAATCCAGGCAAAGGCATTCCCGTGGAACAAGGTGGATTTCATCCTCCTGACCACCCTTTTGAAGTCCTCCAGATGGATTATATTCAGATGGACAGATGTCGAGGATATAAATATGTCCTAGTAGTTGTATATGCACTATCTAGATGGACAGAAGCGTACCCAGTCCCAGATTACACTGCTGTGACCACTGCCAGGCAGTTGGTTCGAGAATTCTTTCCGCGGTACGGTTTGCCCTGTGTCGTGTACTCAGATAACGGTCAGCCATTCTCCTCTGAATTAATTAAACAAGTATCTCTTCTGTTAGGGTACCAGTGGAAGTTCCATTGTGTACGGCACCCAGAGGCAGCAGGCCTTGTCGAGAGACACAATCAGACACTTAAAACAAAATTAGCGAAAGTCTGTGCAGAAAAAGGCGTGGATTGGATGGTAGCCTTGCCGGTTGCCTTCTTTTACATGCGTATGGTAGCTCATTCCAGAACAGGACTGTCCCCGTACGAGATGGTTTTTGGTAGACCGCCGAATATGTGGGGTACGTCTATGCCAAAAAGAATTACCGATGTTGACAGTAATATGCTGACAGATTACCTGGCTTCCTTGATGTCTGCACTCCTTTCTTGTCGTTCAAAGGTTGCAGCCGCCTTCCCCGACAACACCCAAGTGAAGGAACACTCTATCGTTCCTGGAGATACCGTGTTGGTACGGAACTTTGATCGTTCAAGTCCTCTCGAGCCCCGCTGGCGAGACCCGAAGCTGGTACTTCTCACAACGAGGACCGCCGTCAAGGTCGAGGGAAGAAAGGGCTGGATCCATGCCCAACACATCAAAAGATTCCATGGATACGGAACTGTAAACGAAAATAAGGACTGCCCAGATACCAGTGACTCGAAACTTCCTTTGCTAGAAAAGACTCCGCAACAGGAGTACAAATTAAAGCTACGGTCTAGTAAGTCAGACAACGTTTAATTGTTTAAGTCCACCCTGTGGTGAATCGGTTAGACAGGTTCCTGACATGTATAAGATCGTAGACCCGAATAATAGACAGAGAGATAGGAAAGAAAAATACTGCAAGACCTTACGCAGCAGATGCATAGTAACTCTGATCATTATGTTTTTTCTAAGTATATCGATTATATGTATAAGCTTGACGCTACATGTTTTCTTTCCTCCTCTTGGTTCACATATACATTCTTCCTTCAATGACACTGTAGAGCACACATTCAGTGATCTGCCACCCCATGAACTGTCATATCGACTAGCACTGCGCAACAATACTTTTATTCGCATGTTACACCATTCTCATCAGACCAGCAATGTAACGAATTGCTGGGTATGTGGCTGACTCCCACCTTATCAGAAAACAAAGGGAGTTCTGCCCCTCTTTCCCTACCCGTTCTCGCACAATGGTTCGTGCGGAGCATGGTTTGCTTTAATGTCATCATCACAAGACAGAAAGTTCACAGATTCCCAGAGTGAATGGATTTGGGGAGATTTGAATATAGTAATGAATAAGGCATGTTTCCCAGACAAAAATGGTTTTCCTCAAAGGAAAGGAACAGATCTAGAAAATGAAGTGTATGAACTAGGAAATGTTTCCCTTAACCTTATGATTCTGAATGTCCAGTCCGAGACAAATATAGGTTCACCGTTCATAACAGTCTTACCCGTAAAAGGTGCATTATGCGTTAGAAAGAAAGGTTCAGTGCATTTAGGACACAGTGATTGTAATACTGTGGTCGAATTCAATGATAAAGGAAAGTCTACTTTCAAAGCTTCCCGCCATTCCTATTTCATCTGCGGTCAGACAGCGTATGTACGCCTGCCCTTAGACTGGGGTGGGACGTGTTATATAGCGTTCCTACTGCCACCTGTTTTTCTAGCCCCATCCCATTATCATCGAGATTCACGACTAGTACATGTTAGACACAAGAGGGAGACTGAATCCCCAGTTGTCGATCAGACTGAGACAGCTTTGGAGCAATATACAGATTTCAATAAAGGATTCTTTTTCTTCATAGGTCCCATCCAAAACAGTAAATTAATACGCAGATTAACAAGAACTTTGGAAGCAGTAGTGAATGAGACTACTTCTGCTTTAGGGAACTTGACCGAGGAGCAGTCTGTCATGAGACTTGTTGTTCTTCAGAATCGCCTTGTTCTTGACGTCATCCTGGCAGATAGGGGCGGGGCTTGTAGAGTGATCGGCTCCAGTTGTTGCGTGTTTATTCCAAATACCGCGCCATCCGTGTATGCAGCAATAACAAGACTCCATAAGATAGCTCACGAGATACACCAGAGTCCAGGCACATGGACTTTGTCCGGTTGGCTCTGGAGTGTGATATCAGCTTGGGGATGGAAAGTACTGTCGTTCCTAGGAATAATACTACTAGTTATATTCAGTTGCTGTCTCTGTCTGCAATGTGGCCCAGCGATTTGCGGCTTGTGTGCCACTGCCTGTATTCCCCGTCCACGTTCATGTGTACAAAAGAAAAGAAACGAGCAAATGATGCTGTATGAACAGATAGATGGTATCATGAATATAGACGTGTCCTAACGGGCACAGTAGGGGACAAGGAGGGAATGAGGAAATAGAAATTTGCGTGGCCAGTGTGTCCCCTACACGCACCCTATGTATGTACCTATGCCCCATGTATGTCCATGTCATCATGCAATTCCCTTCTCATGCCTGTAATAATAATGCCTCTGCATTTCCGTCCAATGTTAGCATGTCATTTATTAGGCCCTACATGAATGAAACGTTAATTCTGCCCTGAGGCCTATGTTGCCAATGCATTTACATGGTACACGTTTAACTGTCGAGATGAACTCGTTTTAGTGGCACAGCTGAGCCAGGACCCGAATTCAGGCTCCGAGCCTCCTGATACTCTGAAAGCTGCAGTTTAGTTATGTATCCCTGACCTCTCACATACTTCCTCTCAGCCGAGAGGTGCCCAGCCTGGCCTGCCAAGACAGTATTTTGCCTACAGTTATCTGCTCAGCTCCACAGAAACACATTCCTGTTTAACGAAAGGGGTAAACATATTCCGCCTGCAGAAGATAGGGCCTAGCCTTTCTGTCTCCATCCAAGTGATTTACAGAACCCGCTTCCATAGAAGGCCCATGGCCCCACGCAATGCACGAAGAAATATATGCACACACTAGCATTAAGTGATGAGCAGCCTTTGCTCGAGCGACCTTTACTTCAGACAATACATCCTCCAAACACAAGATATCAGATAATGCCAGATGTGCAGGTCGTTCTGACATCCCAGACTCTTCTATTAGCACTAAAGTCAGCTCTCCCCGTTACACGTCAATTTCACGTCATGACCAGTTTTGCGCGCACAAGTAGGGTAAAGGTTCCTGCTGACCATGCAGACCCCCTCCATGTATCCACCCACCTATGACACACCTCTGAGCCAGGTTCTGAGCTGGGATGGTGCAGTGAGCTAAAAAACGGTGTTGGATTAAGCCCTGATCTCTTGACTGGGTGAGAGTATTCTGCTTAATTCAGAAACTCTGTCCATCACCACCCCCTGTTGTTTAATTATTTTGTCCACCGTAAGCATGGAAGGGTATACTCAGACGTGAGTCCCTTGCTCATTGCACCATCAGGATTCAAGCAAGCCGGGCCGAAGACGGCTGAAATGCCAGAAACCAGTCCCCGGTAGCTTGTTTCCTTCCCAGTGAAAGAATTGGCTTGCTAGTTTGGTTTGCCCTGTTCCCATGACACACTGGGCCGAGGACAGACTAATTTGCATATAGCCAGGTTCTGAGCTGGGATGGTGCAGTGAGCTAAAAAACGGTGTTGGATTAAGCCCTGATCTCTTGACTGGGTGAGAGTATTCTGCTTAATTCAGAAACTCTGTCCATCACCACCCCCGGTTGTTTAATTATTTTGTCCACCGCAAGCGTGGAAGGGTATACTCAGACGTGAGTCCCTTGCTCATTGCACCATCAGGATTCAAGCAAGCCGGGCCGAAGACGGCTGAAATGCCAGAAACCGGTCCCCGGTAGCTTGTTTCCTTCCCAGTGAAAGAATTGGCTTGCTAGTTTGGTTTGCCCTGTTCCCATGATACACTGGGCCAGGGACAGACTAATTTGCATATAGCCAGTTTCTGAGCTGGGATGGTGCAGTGAGCTAAAAAACGGTGTTGGATTAAGCCCTGATCTCTTGACTGGGTGAGAGTATTCTGCTTAATTCAGAAACTCTGTCCATCACCACCCCCTGTTGTTTAATTATTTTGTCCACCGTAAGCGTGGAAGGGTATACTCAGACGTGAGTCCCTTGCTCATTGCACCATCAGGATTCAAGCAAGCCGGGCCGAAGACGGCTGAAATGCCAGAAACCGGTCCCCGGTAGCTTGTTTCCTTCCCAGTGAAAGAATTGGCTTGCTAGTTTGGTTTGCCCTGTTCCCATGATACACTGGGCCAGGGACAGACTAATTTGCATATAGCCAGGTTCTGAGCTGGGATGGTGCAGTGAGCTAAAAAACGGTGTTGGATTAAGCCCTGATCTCTTGACTGGGTGAGAGTATTCCGCTTAATTCAGAAACTCTGTCCATCACCACCCCCTGTTGTTTAATTAGCTGCCTAAGATGGCGGTTGATTTTGTTTGAACAGCTCCGGTCCCTAGGGGGGATTTACTTCTTCTATGCGGCCTTCCCGGACCAACGGACGACTGGGGATATTGCTACGGATGCGCTGGAATCCCCTGCTTTACAGTATGCTCTATATGACCCTCGAGACTGCAACGCAGAGAGCTTTGGAGCCCGGGCCTGCTCGGATCTGTGATGGGGCGGAAGACTGGGCCCACAGTGTGACGCGGGCTCGCGCAGGACACGGGCAGCCCAGCACGCCACTGGGCGAGGCCCGCTTGGAGATCGGGATGTCGGGAGTGCTGTGGAGCCTGGCAGAGCGTAGTGACGGCCGTGTGCTCCTTACCCCTACACAAAACTAACTGTTGCTCTAGCTGTGCCGGAGAAAACGATCCGGGTTCCGGTCCATCATTGAGTGGCCGAGCATTTTGATTGTAACCGAAGTGGGATCGAGTTTTTCTTCCGTCCCCCTTTTGGATTAATAAGAAGTAAATACACGCCGCATCTAATTTGATCATCAAGCGGAGTAATTGTTCGAGCAGATGGTAATCATTCCCACTGGCTCCAGATAAAAGCAGAGTCCCATAATCGTTGGATTTCGTAGCTTCACATGCAAGTACTGTCCCCAGATAAACAGTCCTGATGAGACCCGGTATCTAGAGAGGGTCGAAACGCCGTCGACGAATATAGATTAAAGAGACACACAACAAACAAAATTGTCTAATTTCATACTTTATTCAGTGTCCTTTTCCTTTTTGTTTGTACCGATACCCTTTTTGAATATGTCACAATTTTCACTGTAAATATGGTTATGGTCACTACACTTGGGGTTATGTGAATGGTTTTTCATAAAATTCCTTCAATGTTGATTTAATGTTTTTATGTGAAATGTACATAAATTGCTTATCTTTGTAGAAATAAAGTGCCTAGTTCAGTGAAATAGGCTATAACCATTAGGTTGTTTAGTGAGCTTGTCAGTGTACAGTGTAATGATTGAATCATAATAATATACAGTAGAGATTACCAGTATATATATTTTTTCTATCAGGCAGGGCAATCAATCAAATTGCCAATAATTTGTTATCAAAATCTTAAATGAGTTCCTTGTAAACGTTGTTTCTTTAGTACAACTGTACTTATCCAGTTTGCAAGGACATTTGGGTTGCTCTTGTTGTGTTTAATAACCTTACCCCTACACAGCGCCATATCCCCTGCGTGGCCCGCTCCAACTCCTTGGCGAGCCACTGGAGGGCAGGCACGCCGCGCGGTGATTCCCGTGGGGCGATTGCGGGTGGCCACGCGGCCTGAATCCCGTCGCACCCCTGAAGCACCTGACGGCAGGGAGAACCACGGCGGCACACCTGGTGGAGTCATCAAGGATTTATGCGATGATTTGCGGCACCCGCATTCACCTGGACATTTCGCCCTCATGCCTGATTTCTTTGCCAGGGCGTGTTGCTGAGTCCCCCCTTGCGTCCGGAGGCCCAGTGTGGCTCAGATGATTGGAACATGGGCCGGAGGCTCCTGATGAGATTCTGAGAACTTTTCCGGATCTCACCCCGCAATTACTGCAGGCTTCTTCTTCCCCCAAATGCGAGCAACACCACTGCAGAGGCCCTACATTACCCGACACTGCTCCTTGCCATGCAGCTGTAAATTTACACATGCACCCTGAGGTGGGGTCTACATTATCAGCACAGGGCCACCATACCAGCTGGAGCAACCTGAGGAGGCCCCACTACGCTCCGCTGTGCTGTGCTCGTGAGGAGAGGGGCACGCTGGCTGAAATCAGACATAGCCATCAACAAGCAGCCTTTCCTGAACCACTAGTTGTCTATACCTGGCTTTCAAGGAGAGGTTTGGTTATATCCCTACAACCACACAGAGTCCCGCCAACATCTCTTCTAGTCATCCACTTGAAGAGTCTGTTCTACGACAACTCAGTGAACTTGCATCATGGGCAGAGTCAGGGCGAAGACACTAAATGGTCAACATGGAGTGGGCCTCCCCCCACCAGGTTGGGGCTCTCCAGTTGGCCTTCCTCACCAAGGGCCACGTCATCAGAGCTTCTGGAGAGTTCCCCCGACAAGCTGGATGTAATTCTTAAGGAAATCCACAATTCCAGGGCAGCACTCAAACTACAGTTTGGCACGTTCACCACAGGCCTTCCATTGCGGACCACGGAAAACTGGCTGACACCATCAAGGACCACGGACAATCCCTCAAGGACCTGGACCCTTGAGTCACGCTGAATTCCTCAACTCTACAACAGCTACCACAGCAGATGACTGGCCTCCCAGATCGGTTTCGAAGATGCGGAGGGTGGAAATAGGCGTAACAGCATCCACGTCATTGGCCTGCCATAGGGCAGTGAGGATGCTACGGCAGCAGAATTTATGGAAGCATGGTTCAGGGACCATATAGCGCCGGAGGGGCTCCTCTCCATACTTTTGTGTTGAACGGCCCATAGAATACAGACCGGGCCACCCAAGCCAGCGCAACGCCTCGCACACTAATAGGGAAAATCCTGAATTATAGGGACCGTGATGTGTTACTACAGAAAGCAAGAGAAAAAGCACTGCCAGTTCAAAAACCACCGCTTTTCGTTGAACCCCGACTACACCATCATGGTTCAGAGGCAGAGATCGTCCTACCAAGCTGTAATAAAGAAACTCCAGAAAGCACAACTCAAATACGCACTTCTGTACCCCGCCAGGCTAAAAGTTATTTACGACAAAAAACTCACTTCTTCGAGAGCCCCGTGGACGCTGAGGAATGGCTCGAAGTTATGTGCCTTGGTTCTAACCAGTACAGCCATTCAGACTTCTCCTTGCAGGGCTCCGGCAGTCTCCCGAAACTGGGCTCTTGCTGGTCTCCGACCTCCAATCAGGGCAAAGGTGGCGCTGGACCATCGTGCGAACAACAACGTGATGAACAGGAAGGGACCCTTACTGTTGCCGGGGTATTTCATGAAGATTCCAATAAAGTCCCCCGGGCAGCGGACAACATTATTGATAACTGAAAGCTGTAGGGAACGCTCGACGAGCATGGAATGCTTCCGGAACTGTTTTTCGGCAAACGCTTCTGCAGACAACATGGACTCCGTCTCCCGGCATCCATCGTATCCTTTTTTCGCAATTCTACATATGAACATTGTCATCGTGTTATAACTTTTTACTGTGTATAATCATACAATGAATATTTCCAGCATTGGGAACAAAACGGGTTAAAAAATGCAAAAGCTGGCACAATTAAGCATAAATAGATGCTGTAGGAACAGGTAGTTAAGTTGAGAAGTGAACCACCACAAGCTCACATGATTCATGTACTGAGTCATCAACGTGATGGCCTTCACATTGAAGGGAATTCATTGGGTGATGAAGCCGCAAAGGGGGCTGTACACATACCTCTGTAGCTGCAATCATTTGTTCAAAAACGAGGATAGACAGTGAAATGATGGTTGCTGTCATTGCTTCGCACAAAGGCATCTCAGCAGTACCAAAGAAATGTTCACTCAAGGCCTCTTACAAGTTAGATGCAAACAACATTTCATTTGCTCAGATTCCTGGAATGGATGAACAGAGTAATACCAAATATGGATTGTAGGCAAGGTTTGATTATTGCACCACACGAGGGTGTGGGCTCTGCGCATACAGGTTACAGCAACTATTTCATTGTTGAAGCAGCGCTACTGGTGGCCAGGTCTAACAAAGCAAACTAAAGACTGTGTCTTGAAATGTGACATCTGCCAGCAGATGAAAGGCTCCACCATAACACGCCCAGCTCAGACACCGTTATAGAAATCAGACAGACCTCTTGCTTGTATATATCTGGACCACTGCGGTCCTTTAGAATCAGATGGGGACTACAAGTATATCATGGTTGCAGTGAATTCATGCTCACGATTCCTATGGGTTTGGCCTGCAGTGCTTGGCTGACTCTCGAACTGTTTTCAAAGATTTGCGAGTTTTTATAGGGACATACACAGTTGGCAGTTTAAATTCTGACCATGGCCAGCCGTTTGGCTCTCAGGCTTACAAAGAGGCCATGGAAAGTATGGACCTAGCATTGCAGTACTCCTCTCCGTACTATCCTGAGGAAAATTTGGTTGCGGAAAGGACCTAAGGCAATCTTTAACAGCTAGAGTATTAGGCAAGGGCGGTAGTTGAGTCAATCACATATATGGGGCACAACAAGCACTCTATAACTAGCCAAGAAGTACTCTAGGAGGTGTCACTCCTTACGAGGTCCTATTTGGGACAAGAATGTGGGTATCTGATCTTGATTGTGATGGAGCAGTGGCGGATGAGTAACCATTTGATATCCATGATCCTTTGACTGTTTTACAGGATCTGAATGAATTCAGGACACAACAAACAGACCGCCACTAGGGAAGTCAAGGCAGTCATGGCAAGACCTGTCTGGATCCCAAAAATTGGGGATCTGGTCAGAGAGAAAATAGCAGAAAAAAAAGAATTTGAACCTTCATAACGAAAGCATTTACCTCTCCTAGCAGTTCAAGGAAAAAGAACTGTGCTTTTGCCGCCTCTTGCAGGAAAAAAGGAGAAAATATTTGTCGCAATAAACTTAATCAAACCACACTATGTTGCTGATACTAAGCAGTAGGCCAAGTGAACCCCAGAGTAGCTACAAAGTAGCTACAATCCAAGAAGCTCAAACAGAAAGACTCACAACATTCGAAGAGTCACGCATACCGAATGAAGGACTATGTAACAATGCTATGGAACTAGTTCCCCTTGAACCCAAAGTTCAAATTCAAAATGAAACTCAAAATAACACACAAGTTGTGATAAGACCAAATACTAGTGTTTACATCAACATGCCTCATCAAAGGCAAACTACAATTTCAACAAATCCCAATACAATTCCTACAATTGATTGAACTGCTTCTGGCTACTTCATGAACTTTCATACCTTTTCCTTGAATCAAAGTGAACCAGAAATGACTCCAACCCAACAAACAAACAAGCAACAAGTCAAGGACATTCTGAACTTTCTCAAAAAGACTAACATCTAATCGCCGTGGGTAGGACTCTGGGTAATTACTGGGATGCTGTTCTTTCTTTTTTGGCTAGGCTTAGTTATAACTTTTAGCATGCTCATTAATGGATGATATCTTCAGCAAAGCTCCGCAGCCCAAAAAGTTAATTTGATTCGAAAACCACATCAATCTTCTCATCGTGAACAAAGAGACATGTCAGCAGTGAACATTACAGTTCCTAAATCGGACGGTATAGTATGGGACAAGGTTGATTTCGATAAATTCGGTCCTACTGAACTTTTAACAGTTTCTCAAGTATTTAAAATGTCATTAAGTGATCTTACATACAGTACATTTTCTCATGATTGGGACCCTGAAACTGTAAATAACATGCTGTCTGATTTTGAGAAAACTGCTGCATTTCCAAACAAAGAAATGATAGAACGTACTTCAGACTATGATACTTTGTACTGTTACCAACATTATGGTCATCATTTCTTACACAAATCTACGACACCTAGAAATGTTTTTGGGTACCACCAGTGGGAACATTGCCCTACAACCTAACAGATAAACAGGTAGAAATCGCACAAAGGGGAGCAAAACATGCAATGTTACGTATTGAAAAGCTGGATAGATTACCATTCACGGTAGCGGAATTACCATCCACGGAATGGCTAAACCATGGCCACATAACTCTACCGGTCACAACTTTTCAGTTTCAATATTTGTTTAGCAAAAGCAGGCAGGCAAAAATGAGAAAATAGTCAAGAAATACATTAAGGAATCTTGGGAGTTACCATACAGATTTTGATGCTGGAGTGGGGATTGAGAAGTGTTTCTAAGCGGTACAAGAATGATTTATGTAGCTCTCTTGTGTGCCAGGATATTTTCCTGCATTAGGCTTGTAAGGGTACGGTAGTGAACTTGTCCTGCAACATGAAATATACTCCAGCAGCCGTGAATACTCCGTTAATTGATGCTGAACAATCAAGGTTGCTGTGTGATGCTTCCGGGCATTGCCTATCTGCTCACTGTGAACTCCAGGTTTACTTGCTGTTTGCAAGTATTGTTTCCCCCCAATGAATACAGTCAGGGAGGCTCCTTTATGGCCTTCATTGACTGTTTCCTTTATACAGTTCGATACTTTGGGTAAACTGAAAGCCATGCTTTTACAGCAAACGGTACCCTTAACCTCCGGCCAAGAGACCTTTGATCTATAAATCACAAGGACCTCGACTGAGATACAGGCACTCATACGTACCAACTGCCCCTTTACTTTTGCAGTAATGATGGGTCGTATCTTTAATGTAGCTGAAACTAGCAGTATTGTACACCTATTTAGGAACTTAGGGTCAGGAATTCCAAGCATCTTTCGGACAATCCTCAGAGTTTGTTCAAATTTTATACACTCTGTTGGACCTGGGGTTAGCAGTCCACCTAGGGTAGCCCGGCACAGAGCTAATCTCAAAGGAAATTGTGTTGTGCTTACATCTCACTCTTACAGTAACTCAGCGCCCATCCATAAGAAAAGAATGACTCTACACCGATTTAGAAAAATACGGTCTGTTTTATGAAAATCTTCTTTTAGTATCTCTTTGTCTCTTAGCAGGGTTTGTCATTCAATACTATACAATACATTCACTTCTTGACGTCCTCAAGACTTCACATTACATTTCTTATTAACTTTTCTCAAGAGGAAAGTTCCTCAGCAATTACCCTTGCACCTTCAGTTTTCGGCAATAATTTCACAGGCTAAATGAAATGATTTACCAGAATTATGCTTCTCTGTGAATGAACTGTTATGTACATTACCCTTGGGAACTCAGGGTTAATACTAGCTAGACGTTACAGCTGCACATCAAGTCTGTCCCCATTAGCACTCTTGTAAAATGTCTCAACCAGCTGTATGTCTAAGAGAAGACAGGCAAATTAATAATAATGCATTTCTTATTGCCATACTGTTTGCTCTACTAAAGCAGGGGAGGGTCTAGCTTATCACAAGAACATTCCCATGCCCTGAATACTCGACATAAAGATATTCCCTGTCTTCTAATACAGCCCACCGGCCCTGATCTCCAATGGCTGATGTCAGAGCAATTTATCTGGAGCCCTCACCCTCTCTGAGTTCACTTCCTCTCCAGTACGGCAGTTCCTGGAATGAACAGGTCCGATTCCTAAGGAATACTGTTCGGGCTGCGGAATATCTGATTTTTCGCCCCCTCAGGCCTGCGTATCATGCCCTAAGCCTCCGCCTCGTCACCCACTATGGCCAAGGCCCGACCGTCTTTACAGCCACCCTCTCCCAGAGACGGCTCCCAGCTTACTTCATTTATTGTGTAGTGTTAATTGAGTTCCAGGCAGGCCCCAGTCTGTGCTTCGGAATCGGGGAAAACTCCGCTGGGGGTTGGTTGGACTGGCCTTCCTTCTCTTCGGATGTGGAGTTCTGGTGCTCTCCTCCTCCACTGGCTCGTAGCGGCGTTCGATCGTACTTCCGCGTCCCTTCTCCCACTGGCTCCACCCGCGTTAAGCTCCGCCTATGTCCGGCCTCCTCCATCGTTGGTCTGCCTCTTCCGACGCCACCTCCGACTTCCTCCAGAGTTCAAGAAGCCACCGCCGGGTCCCGCTGCCAACAATACAGCGAAAGATATCCGCGCTGGAGAGGGGCGCCTCTGCACCACAGGGTCGTCAGCTGGCCCCACGAGTCCCCCACACGGTGAGTCCTGCTTCACGCATCATATCCACGATAAATTGGCACACAGCACCGCCGGTTAACTCTCCACAGGCAGTTCAAGGGGAGAGTCGGCTCCCACTGCTGCAATAGATGTCCCCTCAGAGCTAGATTTCTTCAGCTCTTCAGTAGCAACACAGTTCGTGGTTCCAGGGACTTTAGGAGTAACACGGGGTCTTCTGGGAAATTAGATGCGGACTGCAATGGCAGGGTTTGGTCAACACAGGAGGGGTCGCGTCAGTACAGGAGATCAGCCGGCCCACAGGTCGATCTAGCCCCTTATAGAGCGCTGTCCTCCTCACAGAGTCGCCTCTCTCCTCACCAGTTCCACCCCACACTCTCACTGGTAACTCCAAAATGGCCGCCCTGATACTGGCCTTTTATAGAGTGGCCTCAGGCTACCAGAACCAGCTGGAAGGTTCTAGAGCTTTTCCCATACACTCCTATGGCGCCAGAATCCTGAGGTAAAAAAATATGGCAGTTACAAGCCACCATTTTGTGTCTCTGTATTCACCACTTCTGGAAAGTGCGACAAGGCCTCAAAAAGTTTTTAAGGTCCATGTAGCACCTAACCCCTAGGACAACACCAAAAATCTCAGTGGACATAAAAAGGCGAAAGGAGTTAGGGGGCAAAAAGGGGACAAAATAAATAAATTCATAGGAGGGACCACCCAGAGGGCTGACAGGTCTAACACACTCCATATTGAGAAGCGTTTTTGGAGCTGTCCTGCTGATCCAGCTCTCAATAGCAGGTATCCTGATTGTCATATTTCTGCTACACAACAGACAGCCCAATCACCAACCAGACAGCACTACTGGAGCTCAAATACCATGAACACATTTATTTATGTTGAAAGTTTTTTATAGCGCTGGCTAGACCTGGAGGTATCAGAGCGCTTTACATGAGTATCAGACCATAATTGCAGGTTACATCGTTACAAAGGTTAAACAGTTATTAGAGCCTGGCAACATAATGACAAGTAAGGTCGAGCCAAACAAAAAGGACATACACGTAAGGGAAAAAGCAGGCAAGGGGAGAGATTCAGGGGAGGGGTAGGAGCTGGGGAAGTAGACAGAGAATGGAGGAGGAAAGGAGGGGAGGGTGAGAGACACAGCATGGAAAGGGGAGGGGGTGGGTGACATGGACACAAACCAGTAGACGAGTTAGAGATGCGTTCAAAGTCCAGTAAGCTGTGATCCCAAGGGAAGGGGTATCAATTCCCCATCTCTGTTGCAAGAGGCTGCCTATACGCAGTGGACTCTCTCAGAGGGGTCTCTGAGACTCCAAGGCCTACATGCCGGATCCTTCCCCAAGAAGGGGAGAGGGAGTGCTTTTGCATGGGGTGCCATACCATACCTCAAATGTGAGTGGCTCCCTAGGCGCTGTGGACTCTGTCAGCGGGTTTGCTGAGACTCCAGAGTATAAATATTGGATATTTCCCCAACAAGAGGAGAAGGAGTGCTTAGTGAAAGGGCCCAAAATTACAGGGGGCTAGGCGGTGTAGCGGGCAAGGGGAAAGTTCAGGTGAGAGGGGATAAGAGCAAAGTAAGTAAGAAAAAGAAAGAGTGCTAAATGGGAACAGATAGATATATAAGAGACAAGAAAAAAGCAGAGTTACAGAAATACAATGGGGGAGAGACAGGGAAAAAAACTGTGACCAAAGTCCGGCTGGGTAGGTGATGGTTTAGGGGATGAACCTAGGCTGATCTCCTCAATAGCTGAACAGAGCAGCTCCACCGGGTGTCGGACATAGTGCATGGACTCCGCTGTCCGGAAGGAGATCAGGAGTACTCAGAGATTATCAGATGGGGGGGAGAAACCATGGTCCGAATGAATTCCAGACACAATCTTGAGGTCAGGCACAGTCCTGGTAGGATTATGTAAGGAAGATTTCAGCTGGGGGAAAAGTCACAACTGGCGGCCATGATAGGGTCAGCCTCAGCTGTGACACTGTTGGATTGTGAACTAGTACCATTTACTTAGGACTCTTGGAAGGCAAGACACTTGATAGGTATCACACGTCAGGCTTATTACCGAGAGCATCTCCACAGTGGAGCCACCAACTCAGGTATCAGTGAATAGGTCAGTCCAGGCAGATCAGATTTGTGCACATCCAAAGGGGATAGTTTAAATGTTTAAATGTTGATGGCATACAATGCGGATTCTACACACAACCGCATGTATCCGCTTTATATTAGGGTTCTGGCCATGCACCTGACTGTAATGGAAGCCGCGATTTTAGCTCCTGGCATTGGGGTCAGGCAAATCAGGCAGGAAGGAATTGGGAGACTACTGTAAACAGAGCACTATGAAAGAGGTATAACTTTGTAATGGGTTATAGCCTGATCAAGGGTTACTCCTTCCCCCAGTATATGCTCCCATCTTTCCTCTGCTCTGCCTGTGTTAGTTGGTGCCTTTTTGGGTCTACTTGCCAGCTGCAGCTTTTCAGAAATCCCTCTCCCAGCTGCTTCTCACTGTGTAATGATGGCAACATTTTCTTCACCTATGATGTGTCGCAGGTTCGCACGAATGAACTCAGCGCCCCCGGTGCTCCTCCTAGATCATCAGGCTCTCTCCATCTCTCGGGTCCAGATGGGTCCTCTGCCTCAAAGGCTCATTTCATTTTAACACATCTCTTGTCGCTCTGATTGCTGACCTGATCACCTCCCCTTGCAACGGCCCGCACCAGTTTGTTACCCCTCCACGTGTTCCGGCTCAGTGACCCTGATCGCCGCTTCAGCCACCAGACTCACCTCACTACTCGGGTGTCCTTCCTCAGTTGTTCCAGGGTAGCTGGAGCTCATTCCGCTGTGTAATCCCATCCCTGCATGGCGTTAGCACTTCCTTCTATCAGTCAGGCCGCTACAAGGTGGTGCTGGTGGGTGTTTTGTCACTAGGTCTCTGTCTCTGCTCTATCTTGATTTGTGAGGGGGGCCGGGTGGGAGAGGGGGGTCCATTCCCACTCACTCATCCCTCAAAGGCCCTGCGCCCTCAGTCGTCTCATCATGATGCTCTCGACTCGAACCCTTGAAGCTCAGGGTGCCATCTTAGAGTCAGGCATGAGGGGTCATGCAGCCCAGAAAAGAGCCGGGGCAGCGTGAATGTGGGTATTCCAAAGCCGCCACGAGTCGCTCTCACAGTAGTATGCTAGGTTTGGGGTAGCCACTTAGCCTCCTTGCTGGGTAGGCCGGCCTACGCAGTATCAAGAGGATCAGGCGCGCTCACCGTGTAAGGCTGCTTCAGCTGTGGTCATCACCCTGGGCAGGACACCTCAGTTTCAGGAAAGAGCATTCCCTTTACGAGTTATAGGCTGTCAGAGGCAGGTGTCTTTCTCAGAGATCCCTGCACACCAGAGTGCTCTCCCGAGGCCGCGGCCATTTCGTGGATGCTGCTGGACTCGGTTTCACCGGAGCTGCTGAAACGTTGCCCCCGTGGGATTCCACTCGATATCAGGGAACAGAGTAAACATGCACTGCAAAGGAGAGCAGCGCCAGACGGAGGCTAAAGAATTAGACGCTTACCGCATCTCAGCCACGGTTATTCGGAAGCATCAGTCACAGGCCGCCATGTTGGCGCAGCGAGAGCTCGCATTCGTTGCTCGCACTACAGGGGACAGAGCGCTTCACCCCGGAGCTCACTGTTTTTATTGCAGGCACGATCTTCTCAGCACTTCAGGCACTTCACACAACATCTGGGCTAAGGGAGGGGGGAAAATTCTGCTCCGCTTGCGGAATTTGCTAAATTTTGGCAATTCGAATGCGTAATTGTTGAAAAGTCCACGATCGGAAACTCACGAGTGGAATTTGTGAGCATGGTCGAGGCTAAGCAGGAGATAGCACTCACTGATTAGCCAGTAGAAAGTACTCTAGTTGAGTAGAGGTATTTCACAAAACAGTGGCATCTTCTTGGATGAATTTGGTGGGCAGGATTAATTCTAGCACGATGCTCCTGTCACAAAAATTAAACCTCAACCGGGAGCACTTACAGATATAAATAAAAAGCAGGTGTCCGAGTTGAAGCTCAATTTCTGTAATGCATTAATCAGCCCAAATGGTTGAGGCTAAGCAGGAGTGCTTTCTGCCCATATCTGCAGTCCAACCTTAGCTGTAAACCCTGATGGAGGTCCTTGTGTCCTTTATGTTCTCGAGTGCAATCCCGTGCAGTTCCAGTGTCCAGGAGGTTCTTTCTCCTCATCTGCTGCTCAGATCGTGCTCTGACCCTTTATAAACAAGAGGCATGTGAACTCGCATAAAAGCCCTGCCCATTTGGCCAAGCCCCACATACACTAGCGGTATGCAATGTCTTCCCGCCCTCTCCCTACTATGATGGACAGCTTACTCAAAGGACCCCTGCGCCTTACCGGCTCAGTGGCAAAGTTATAGACACAAAAGGTCATAGGAGACAATTCTTCTAGTACTTTACGCAGCTGTAGTGTAGGGAAGGCACTATACATTTGTCCAACGAGGTAGCATGTACTGATTAGCTAGTAGAAAGTAGTGCAGTTGACTAGAGGTATTGCACAAAACGGTGCCATCTTCTTGGATAAATATGCTGGGCAGGATTCATTCTGGCACAATAGTCCTGTCACAAAAGTTGAACCTCAACAGGGAGCACTTACAGATATAAATAAAAAGTAGGTTTCTGAGCTGAAGCTCAAATTCTGTAATGCGTTAATCAGCCCAAAAAATCGTGAGCATGGTCAAGGCTAAGCAGGAGTGCTTTATGCCCATATCTGCCGTCAAACCTTAGCTGTAATCCCTGGTGGAGGTCTTTGTATTCTTTATGTTCTTGAGCGCAATCCTCAGGCAGTTCGAGTGACCAGGAGGTTCTTGCTCCTCATCTGCTGCTTAGATCGTACTCTGACTCTTTATAAACAAGAGGCACGTGAACTCGCATAGAAGCCCCGTCTGCTTGGCCCAGCCCCACATACACTAGCAACATCTTCCCGCCCGTTCCCCACTATGATGGACAGCTTACTCAAAGGACCCATGCGCCTTTCCGGCATGGAGGCAAGTTCCAGACACACAAGGTCACAGTACACAATTCTTCTGGTGTTTTACCCAGCTGCAGTGTAACTGGCGAAACAAGCAATTCCGCGAGCTCCAGAAATTCTGCGTGCTCGCAGAGATTTTTTACCATTTCGCAGATCGTTGCGTAATGCGACTACGCAAATTTCGCCCACGCCTAATCTGGGCACACCTCGCCTACAGGAACTGAGAGCCTCTTGGTTGCTATTGTTTAGACCAGTCTGGATGGACTGCATCTTACCTGTTCTTCAATGCCTGTTTTGTGGAGAAGAATGCGTGTTGGATCTCTGTCTGACACATGCATCGGACACGCCTACAGACTTGAATACCAAGCTGGAGCCCTGAGGTCCTATGCTCGGCAATGTCCCCAGCGTTTTCCTATAAGGATGGCTGCATTCCTTGAGAACCCGCAGGTGCCTTTTACTACAACTGGGTTGACCATCAGCTCTTCCACTAGCACTCAGGTATGGACTACAGCACCACATGCCTCTACACCAGCTATTGGCAGTTCTGAATATCATCTGTGCTCCATTGACATACTCTGCAAGGTGGTACATGGACTGTCCTCTGCAGCGGAAAACAACAACGATGTTGCTTCTCCCAGCCAGAACATTTGATCTATAATTGGCTCATTGTGTGATTTCAAACCTCAACTAAATTTAGAACACTTCCTAAAATTAAAACTTTTGCTGGAAAAGCATGGCTTTCTGATGCTTATAGTGGTTTGGCTTACATAAACAAACTCAACTAGGACTTTGACTTAAAGTGACATTTTGAACACTAGCTTTCGAAAATGATTTCTCTCCCCTCTGATTAAACTGTTTTTAAATGGTTTTAATGACAATATATTATGAAGCTCACTGATAGTTTTATGTCTGCTACCTAGTAAAAACAGTAGTCCGCAGGCATTTTTTTAATTGTTGACTGTTCGGGAGAAGAGTGGGTGTAATGTTTCATATAGGTACCCTCATATAGGCCCGGGCAATATCATACACCTTCACCTACATTATCTCCCTTATACTACACAGTAACAAGCCTTTAGGATTGAACCTTTACCTAGTTCTAGTTGGGCCACAGAAAGAGGGTTTTCCATGAACAATAGTGTCCTATAACTTCATCAATGGACTCATACAGTGTGAATGAATATTCATGAGGTTTCTAGGAAAGCAGGCAGCAGCTACACCACCTGCGTAACATCTACGTACAATGTTCATCCCATAAATCATCCTCAAATCCAACAATGGGTAACACATGAAACAATGGACAAAGACACCCTAGATGCTATTTGTATAAATACAGCACATCTTGCTAGAGTTAGCAGAGGGAACCAAGACTTCCAGGGTGACACACTGACCAAAGACGTTGAGGTTCCTGCATGCAGGCGCTCCAGATGACAGTGGCCTAACACATTCCTCGCGGGGTGTCCAACTCGGGACCAGGATGGGGTCCCACACTTTCCCACTTCAGATAATGGGGTTCGACTAAATCCTAGAGGGATTGTTGGCATAACACCTACTCATATGCTAGGTACACATAGGTACGTTTAGACAGGCATCGTAGGAGTATGAGCGCTCTATCATGCATTTTATATTCATGTATGTATCCATAATTATTGCAAGATGGTCTGTACTATTCTTTTATTTTCATTGTACTGCTTATCATATATATCTCCTACTGTCTAATGATTGTTGCAGCACATCTACTTTACTCTAGAACAATAACTGTGCAATTAATTCTTATTGTAATACGCCTGACTGTTTCTTCTGTGTAACTCTCTGAGACCAAATAAGAGAGCACCAGTGACTGAGAAAAAAGTAGTAAATTGTTTCCACGATCCTGAGAGATCAGGGTTGTCATGATCTAAGGTTACTAGAAACTATTCTCTTCCAGATAAGAGCAGCTTCTAGTGGCACTGTGAGCTAGTTGAAACAGAAAGGCTAACATTCTCTGTGGGGGTGCTCAGAGCCAGTCTGACACCAATCCCACAGTTTATGCTATCCGAAACA
This sequence comes from Lissotriton vulgaris, assembly GCF_964263255.1. Classification (NCBI taxonomy): domain Eukaryota; kingdom Metazoa; phylum Chordata; class Amphibia; order Caudata; family Salamandridae; genus Lissotriton; species Lissotriton vulgaris. The sequence continues at coordinate 1,132,329,052 of NC_141694.1, read as the reverse complement.
CACAGATCCTGTATGCGTAATACGGGAACTACACAAAACTTTCTTTGCTTGCCCACCAACTTCATAAATATCTTCTATTCTATTCTTTCACACTTGTTCCTGCAAAGATCATTGGTCTTTGACCTGCACCCCCTTTCCCTCTAGTTTCCATTTTTTTAGCTCTTCTCTTATTTTTTACCATTACCCTAGTGCACTTATACATCTCTGTCTCCTTCCCACCCTACTTTTACGCTACTTCTTGTTTTCCCTTAATTCCCTTTTCATTTTCCACATCTCCAACACGCTTCACTCTTGAGCAATTCTGCTTTCCTCCTCTTATCTTGGTCACTAGTACCCCTTTTAATGTACTCCTTTCAGTTCTTATGTGGTCATTGCGCCTCCATTGATACCATTGCGGTATTTAAATTAATATTATGGTCTAGTCTTTCGTGGACCGCAGCTACTTAAATGCTCTTCCGGTTCATCCTCTGTTTACTTCCAGTACAGAGGTCACCCAGTGCCTGTGCCTCGCTCCTGCGTACCTGCTCCAGGTAAGCTGGCTGTTCTCGCCCTACTTTGATGCAGAAACCTGCTCTGGCAGACCTTTAGATGCTGAGCCCTTAAGCTCACTCTTTCAGGGCATGGTTATTGGCGTACCCGCCTGTTAGCCGTCGTTTTGAGGAAGTTGCAGGTCTAAGATCACCGGTGCCCTGGTAAGATCTTTGCTACACTTGTACTTTTTCCACGTGCTGCCTTGACTTAGCGTTGCCTTTACATTTTGTTGCTGTTACATTCTTACATTGTTCTTCAATCCCTTGTCTTCACTTGTTCCCAGGCACTTCCTGGCACCTCCGCTTGATTTAATTTTACTGCACAGGCATTTTCCGTGTTGGATCTCCATCATTCCAGTAAGATCCTTAATGAGGATTTACTACGGCCATGTTGCAGTCACCATTGGCAGTCTTAATGCTTAGCATTTCCATTGCAGGTTTTCCTAGTATCCCACCCTTCCTTTTGAATACCTTCTGTTGATTTAGAACAGTCGATTTGATTTTCACCAACGAGTCGGTGAGTTTGCTTCCTTTATTTACCCTTTCTGTTACCGTTGTTTACTGCATCATTTATTTTAATTCCATACCTTGCTGTTGTTATTACTTCTAGGCTGCCTTGACTATCATCACGTGTTGCGTTTCAGGCACACCCACGTGCATCTTTAAAACTTAGATTTTCTGGTCATAGAATCACCGATATTTTGGTAAGAGCTGCATTACGTTAATCCGGACTATTTTAACAGTCATCCTTAGGGCACTAGTTTACACATAGCTTCTGCCTTTTCAGATTTACTTCTTATTGTACCTTTGATTACCATAGTGTGCGCACAACGTGACGTTCCCTCGTACCAAAATTCCTGCAACTTACCACCCGCTACACCATATAACTCTCTGAATCAGGGTCGGTTGTCCACGGCGTAGCCTTTTTATTCACATTACAATAGTCGATTTACCACAGACCATTACCAAAGAAAGATCTGCTTGTATATAAGAATTATTCACAGCATCACACTTAGCTGCATCACATGTCAATAGTAGTAAGGAAATTAGGTACCAGATCACACTTTAACTCAACTGTACACAGCTTGGCTGTACATTTAAACATTACACTTTAAGTTTTAGATTCAGCCGTACACTAGAACTTGGACATACATTTGAACTTGGCCGTCTCGACCACCAATGTCCCACTGTGCTGAGCACATTGCGCCGTCAGGCCCCAACGCGCTACAGCCAACCATTACTTGACATCGAGGGCACCGCATACCGCACCAGCCCACCAGGGTACCTAAACACAGGCCACCTCCCCAAGATACTACTGAGTCCATACATTGTGGGTTAGGGCAGTAGAGTCCAGGATCCCCCTTCAGGAGGTTCCCTCCTCCCCGCTGACCCACTACACACGTGGAATCTACCCCCTCCTGGGGTCCATGGAATGGTTGCACCTCCGTTGCTGTGCATCCCTCTTTGTTGTTAACTGTCAGCGCTCCGCCTCCATGAAGCCACACTCTCCTGCTAGGTGGGTGGGTGATCGACGGCGCTTCTGAAGCTCAGGCTGCAGCCTAAGGGGACAAAGAGAATGAAACGCCCAAGGGCACAGCCTTAAATACTGGCTAAGTTTCGTTTCTCATAGTTTCGTTTTTCACAATACCTCATGTCACGAAGACACCACCACCACCCCCTTCTTTTTGTACTGGGGCCCGGAGGAGGAGGCTCAGCCCTGTGGCGCAACAAAGGGTGCCCCTCCCCTAGACGTGGGGGTCGCCTGTTCAGTCTTTTCAATACCAAATGCAGCCCGTCCGGTTTGGAATTATCACTGGATAGACGGTGAGAAGCTGTTTTTTGTCACTTTTGCATGATTACACCAGCTCTCCCATGAGCGGTTCACTATACTTATCCTGTTTCACTTTGTGACCTTCATCAGGTTGCTCAGAAGGCTCTCCTTTTGCTTTTCAGGTAGCTCTTTTTCTTACACTACCCGATTGTGAGTCTGGCTTCCAATTTCGACTTACACTTTAATTAACTTATTTTGGCAGTATTTCACTATTCATGATTTCTCTGCTCCTTATTGTGTGACTACAGTAACATGAGTTGGTACAGCATACTTTGATTATTCAGGCTATTCTGTCTTTCGACTTAGACTTTCACTTTAACTAGCTCCTTTTGGCAGTATTTCACTATTCATGGTTTCTTCAATCCTTATTGTGTGACTACAGTTAACATGAGCTGGTACAGCATACTTTGACTATTCAGGCCCACGTTCCAAGCTATCTTCAGACATAACAACGCCACCTCTGCTACTAGGCTTATCTTTAAGGATTGCTAAACATTATGGTTGGATGAGAAGGATGATTTGGAATATTGCTGATAATATTTTTTGTGCACTACAACCCCACAGGACAGCATGGTTTTTCACTTCACCTTGCATCACATAAATGTTTGCCGTTGCGCTATGACGTGAATATACATACACATTATTGTCTTCTAGGTTGATCAACAGTTACGTATGTTGGTGCACACAGTCACGCAGCTCTCAAATCACTGGTCTGTGTTGTTGTTTTTTCCTTCCCAATTACGAGTACCTTTATGTGTTTCAACACTTTTCCTATTAGGGTTTCCACTATTTAAGGGTGTTCTTTCATTTAACCACCAATGGTAACAGGGGGCGCTCCAGTGCATGTTTGCATTATGGGCTACCTATGTGCTTATATTATATTTTTTGTATCCTTCCCAGCCCTGAAGAAGTCACAGGATACTGCCCGGTGTGACGAAACACATGTTAGCTGGTTGTGCTTTCAATAAATATGAGTCAAACGATCTGCAAAACGCTCCAAAATTACTTGAATGGACTTATTAAGAGGATATTGTGCAATTCCTGGAAAACTTTGCAACTTAGCCCATTTATCCGATTAATGTGTGCCCAGGGTCTTGCTTTTCTCATTAAGTATGGGGGCTCTCCCACACACATAGGGTTATAGGGTACTTCCCCTATTCTGGTTGGACCGTGTTACACATACTTAAATCACACACAATGCAAACATAGCAGGCGCCACACTTCCTGGTTCATCACAAACCCTATATCTCAGACAAATCTTCAGGGACAGCACATCAACTGTTTCATGTATATGTCCTATGGAACTGTATACCACACAGAATGCATTGGCTGTGTCATTTTACATTTGTTTGCTATGTTTGTCAAAAGAAATTAGCTGGGTTTCTGGATTAATACAGGTCGCACCATAAGGTACTGTAATAGTATGAAGCGTACAGTAGAAAAGGCTGAGTAGTCATGATAGTGCTACAGACCATGGAGAAGAATTAAAAAAGAAGTGAAGTACTACTGATGAATACTGTTCAACAAAAAATTCACCAACTCGATCCTTGGGCCTATGTTAAGAGGCTTCTTCTTCACACATGTTTTTTACCTCCCATATAAGTCTTTGTACAGTGACTTGTCTGCATGGCTCTATACGTGTTTTCCACCCCAACTTGGCGTTGCGACAGCATGTATCGTTCCTGAACAAATTGTTGTATTCCCCACCCATGTTTTAATTTCCTATTTTTATTCTATGCTTGTGTAGATTGACGTATTGGCCTTGCTTTCTATCGGTCCTCTTCCATCACTTAGGAGTTGTGACTTCCTGTATCTGTCACGATCATGTTGTAGCAGGGCTGGCTTTAGCAGTGTTGACGCCCGGTGTGGCAATCTTTTTTAGAACCCCCCCCCCCATTTCCTCCTCCTCAGATTCCCTCATTACCAGCAGGCAAGAGGCCCTCATCTCTCCACAGCCCCTCTTGCATACATTTCATTTGCTTTAAACCTCTTAGCTGCCCACTTTAACCTCATAGCTGCTAGTAAACATCCCTCCCCAGTGCTGCGCTGTCCATTGGAACTAGTGCTGAATGGACGTCCAATGGTCGTGTGCAGCACTGGGGAGGTAGTGCTGCCGTCGGCCAACGCACCGACGCAGCACTTAAGGGGTTAAATACAGATTTGTTCTTTGCAGTAGGCATATTAGCCCTCTGCGCTACTTTAAGGCGTGTCAAAACTGCCACTAGACAAAACTTCAATCTCTCTCTCTAGCAAGAACATTAATCACAAGAGTTATCTTGACATTTGTATTGCTGCTTCAAATCTGGATGCACAAGGTAATTTGCATCAGCTGCTTTTAAATCATAAGTTATTGCTACACAGAGCACCCGCTCCTGAGGTCAGGGCCCTCCCATTCCAGGTTAGCGCCCAGTGAAGAAGCACAGGTCCCACTGCCCTAAAGCCGGCCCTGTGTTGTTGTTTTACCCTACTTCTTTCCCTCTTCTTTGTTTCTGATTATTTGTAATGTACTATGATACCCTCTTGGGTCATGTTCACGCTGTATAAAACTCTATAAATAAACTAAGATAGTAAAGAGTAAGAAGGACGATGTAAAAACGAAAATAGAAGAAATTCGATGCAATTTATAAAGAGTGGAAGAGAGAGAATTATTGGGATTCAGTCTAGATCTCTTTCTCTCATTCAAAGGGGACGCCTGGATAATTTAAGTAAAATGTCTCTTTCGGATCTATCTGCGCAGGTGCTGTAATCATTTGCTGTTTAGAAACAAATATGTTCCCTGTCAGACCAATGCCACAAGAATGAACAGAGGGACTCTTAGCTATTTAAAGTCAAATTGAAAGAAATCAAGATAAACCTTGTGGAAAATAGATGTCAGCAAGTCAATTACACAATAAAACATCATCTCCGACTCCAAGGTGCTCTGGTACCCATCCGTGTTCAGTGGATATAATTGCCCTGTCAATCGCAATTTATTGTTAGCAACTGAGATTGCTTGAAAACGAGTTTCTTTATACAATGCTGAGGCTGGATTTCACAATCAAGAAAGGCGTTGATGAACAATTCTTGATAGTCCCTCGAGCAGCTATTACATACTTTGCTAAACACGTTATTTCACCCTAAGAATTTTAAAAGAAAGTGATACATCTGATATAACATCTGATCACAGGAACAGAAAGGGAAACCAATGATTACTGCGTGCGTTCATAATTAACATTTTGTTTGATTGAGTAGGCAGTTTAGGTCCAGAGTAACAGTGCCAAGGAATGGGTTGACTAATTAGTAGAGTTGGGGTTAAATTGGAGTGAGAAGCATTGGGTTTCGGAATGGTAAAATGTAATATTTCAACTCCAAACACCTCAACAGTAGGGACAGTGTAAAAGGTAATATTCCCATTCCAGTCTGTGCAACAGCAGGGAAAGGGTTGGATTTCAGAGGGGTTACATTTACTATTCCCACTCCAAACAATGCAACAGCAGGGAAAATGGAGGGCTAAAATGTAACTTTTCCCACTCCAGTCTCTGGAAAAGTACAGAAAGTGTTGGATTTTGGAGGGGTGAAATTTACTATTTTGACTCCAAATAGAACAGTAGGGAAAGGGGTTAATTTTACTATTCCTACTGCAGTTTAAGCATGAGTAGGGAACGTACTTCACTTCAAAAACACTACATATGAGTAGCTCCTTGAATGTAGAAAATAGGCAACTCTTAATATAAAAATGATTATTTTATATGTATGTGTGTGTGTGTATTTAAAAACAAAAACATTTAATTTACATAATTAATATTAAATAATTATCAATTAATAAACAATTGTTATTATATTCCTAATTAATTAACTTTCCACCTTATACCCCAAAAAACCTAGCTGCCTGCACCTTAAATATACCTAAACAAATAAGTATTCCATAATTTACATATTTAAAATCAATTAATTATTGAACAATTTATTTTAAATTATTGATACATTAATACCTAATTTCTCACCCTATTCCCCAACGAACATAGCAGCCCACAGCTAAAATATAAGTAAAATAAATGTTGTCCATATATTACAGTCTTAAAAATCTATTAAATAATTAATAAAAAACGAATAAATTAATATTTAATGTACTTCCCACCCTGTACCCCTACAAACCTAACAGCCCAAAAATAACACATAACCAGAATAAATCAGTACTACATAATTTACATAATAAATATCAAGGTTAGCATTAAATGCAAGTGCAGCCCTGACAGGACCTGTATCACTACCAGCACTGTGTGGCATGCTTGTGACACTCTGCAGGAACAGGGTGCAATTCTAGGGAGCACAACCTGTGCCCTCTCTAGTCCCAGGAGCAGCTCACCACTATGAATGGTGCAGTGGACAGGCTACATGTAATATGCACGGTGGTATTTCAGAGGCACCACCACCATGTCTCAACCCCCATCCGCGGTGCAACTGCCCCAGGATCCTTGATCACCAGCAAACTCAGTGTTCCTGTTGCGGTCTGGCCGCCGCACTCTGAATCCGGCGGGAAGACCCGCAGTGGTGGTGGTTGTCGGACCACCACCGTGAGTATGGCGTTAATGTGAACCGCTGTACTCATAAAAAGGCCTTAAATCTATGCCCAAGATATTTTTGGGGAATGTAATACTCTAGCAACTTTGTGGCGAATTTGGAGTGAAATTATAGCATTGGAGGCTTCCCTAGACTTCATTTTTTGCATTAATGTAAGAAAACCCTAATTTGCCTTCGATTTTAGGAGAATAATGTTTTCTAAAGTTTCATGAGTCAGGGATTACCAAAATAAAAGATCTTTTACATTCTTGCAAATAAAGCATTTACTTTATCAAGATGAGTCTCCCCACACCTCTAAAAAAAAACTTTTTTAGACGTGACTTTTGACTTTACTTCTCTATCAATATCACATTGTATCATCATGTGTAAAAGCCAATTTAAATGAATTGAAGAAAAATGTTCGGATGAATGGTCTTCATGATTACTAGAACCACTCCATGAAGACTAGTCCATTCTATAGTATTCAAAATGTGAAAAGTTATTAATCCTATTTGCTTAGAGGTCAAATATTTTGTAAATTGTATGATTTTTATTTGACCCCGTGTAAATTACCAAAGTGGTAGAATCAAACAAAAGTTTGTTAAAGAAGTGGTCTTGAACAGGCAATAGGAATGCATATGTTAGATGTGTGTCTAGTACAGAATGATCTCTGCACTTGTCAATTACAGAGACCTGCATTGCAAGGAAAACTAACCGCCAAATCAAGTACTATTACATAAAAAATCTAGAACTATTGCATTGTTTTTTGTGTTATGTCAGTAACAGGTGTTCTTATCATTAGAAATTGAAAGAATAATTTATAACCTATGTTAAAAATGAGTCTGCAAGCATATGTTGCTTTTCTTTTATTGATTTACCAACACCACCAACGCACTGCCACAGGCCCCAAACTGATTTCAATGAACCTTCCTCCCTTGAGACAGGGTTCTAGACTCCGGCCATGCAGGTGCACTTAAAGAAGAACGAATACATATAATATTATAGATAATGTATACAGAGAATGAATACATATGAGATCATAACAAGAAAGAAAGAAGGAAAGAAAGGAAGGAAGGAAGGAAGGAAGGAAGGAAGGAAGGAAGGAAGGAAGGAAGGAAGGAAGGAAGGAAGGAAGGAAGGAAGGAAGGAAGGAAGGAAGGAAGGAAGGAAGGAAGGAAGGAAGGAAGGAAGGAAGGAAGGAAGAACAAAAGAATAATGGTTTAGCATTAATCATAAGGAGCATTGCACCAATACAGCACAACATGCCTCTCACTTTAACACAAAATCTTTAAAGCGAACCGGGACCCTCCTATGCCTCTTTGGCAGGTTCCAGGATCTTCCTTTATCAGCCACCTTTCCCCCAGTACCTCTACTGGAACCACTGGACTCACAGGGAATCTCACCAAGATATCTCACCAGCCTGGATATGCTCCACTTGCACCCATTGCGAACTGTCACTATATTATTTCTAATGTGTCTAATGGTAAAAGGACCCATAAAATATTCACGACCTTCTTTTCCCATCCTCACCAACACAACATCACCTACACACCATTTTTTCACCCTCACAGAACACTTCACATTATATCTTACTTTATATTTCTTTGATAGTCTGCTACCTTCTCATGAATTTCCCCACACTTAACTTGGGCAACTCATTAGCAAACAAACACACAGGATTCAATTTGGAGGTAGCAGTTCTACACCTCAAAAACTTAAACTGTGAACTTTGAGTCACACAATTTGGCAAGGTGTGTTTTAGCCACCACATGTCCCTCAACATCCCTTTGAGAGGGATCCTAAATTCTACTGCAGTCAGCACACGTCTTTGCTAACCTATTCATACTCTAAGCAAGGCCATTTGCTTGCAGTAAATATAAGCAGATGGCGAGGAGGTAATGTGAGTTGGCATGCTGGTGGGACAAGGCGGTTTAAACTTGACATATAATTGAGTGCACCGACCAGGATCCCGGAACCAGCATGCCCGCTTGATTATCTATGAATGGATATTAGATGACTGCGTTTTTTCAGCTAATTTTGGCTTTACCCTCTACAATTATAGATTCCGATTAATTCTCTTGACAAATTCTCTGACACACCATTAGATTATTCCTTTTGCATTGAGTTTATGAATTTACCTGTGCTTGATGCACATCTCATGTTAATACGCTCTTCATGACGTCTGAGACGTTTTTATTGAAATACAGTGGACGCTCCTACACTTGATGTTTTGTCCTGATGATGACCCTCCATTCATCTATGGGTTGAAACGCCGTCGATGCCAAAAGTGTGGTTCTAAATAATAAGGAAACATTGTTTTGTTGTCTATTTTTGTTTTGTTTTGTTACCTGCCTTTGTATTTCTTCCTCAGCCACAACTTGTCTGTTACACATGTCATTGTTTACATTTGTAACACTGTTTGTGTAACTGTTTGAGTGGCATCGTTATTGTATATATGTCTTTGATATGTTTTTTTTATAATATTAAAAATTCTTTTTTGAAAATTCAAAAAAATTATTTGTACATGGGTATGTTTGTTTTAACAGTTGGGTAGCACTTTTCTTCTTATTTGGGGAGGTTTTTTCCTTAATTTGTTTCTCACAAATTGGTCTTATTCCTTGTGGTGTACTTGAACCATTGTTTGGACTATAGTGTTAATTACCCTTGGTTCAAGTTCTAGGATTGCCTCTGTTGTTTGTAACTACTGCAGTAAATATGAGGCTGCTCTCTGATGTATTATGCCAAATTGTTTAAGAAACTCGCCCATTTCATGCAAGACGAACTGCACCCCATTGTCAATGACAAGATATTCAGGTACACCTTCACTTGTAAATTCATCTTTCAAAACCTCAATCACTGTCCTGGTAGAAACTTCACTCACACAGCTCGTAGACACTCACTTGGATGTGTAATCCACCAACAACAGCACATACCGAACGGTGGCTGGCAGTAACTCAAAAGGACCCATAATGTCTAGCCCAACTTCGTCAATGCTTTGTCAGGTACTGACACTAGAGACAAAGGAGCCTTGCTCACATTATGTGACTTACCATTGGAAGCACACAAATGACTCTCTCACTGCTTGCTCCACTTGACAATCCATGGCCAGTCACCAGTATATTTCCCTGACACAGGCCTTAGTTAAACTCCTACCCAGGTGTCCCCGAGGGCCAAGATTAATCACCACCTGTCTCATGTTTGTAAGAGGAATCACCCTTCACTCCCTCATATGGGTTCCTTGGCAAATAGTGAGTTCATCCTTTACAGACCAGAAAGATTTGAGTTCCGGCTCAAGTTCACTGTGAACAGGCCAACCGCCCACCACATAAACTTTAATGATGGTAAACCATACATCTTCCATCGTACTTTTCTCCTACTCTTCCTTAGAAATAGAGGATTCCATTACCCAACTTACACACTCAGATACACTTCCATCCTCAAGTTCCTCCCCACATTTCTCAATGGCAGACATGACAAACAATTGCAGCCTTATTTACTGTACCTGGTAAATGTTGAACTTGGAAATTGAATTATTCTAACCCCTCACTCCACCTCTGAGTTACTCTTTCACTTTGACCACAAGAAAACACTTTGAATAATGGTTTGTGGTCTGTTCACACAAGAAAGTTATGTTTATCTTTCAATACTTGAGTAATGCGCTTTGCACTTTTTAAGGGCTCGAGATGCGAACGCCCCACCTTTTCCTCTCCATCTTCCACCTGGGAGAGGACTGCACCTAACCCCTTCAAACTGGCGTTCTTAGTGAGGATGGTCTTTCTGATGGTGTCAAAATGACCTAGGGTTGGCATCTTACTGATGGCAGTTTTAATGGTTTAGAAGGCTAATTGAAATTCATCTGTCCATGCAAATTAACCCCTTTTTTAAGCAATGCTCTAATAGGTTCCACAATGCTGGAAAATCCTTTGACACATTTTGAATAGAATTCAGCAAGTTCTAAAAGAGTATCTCACTTGTTCTTTGTCAAGTGGAACAGGGACAGCTACAATACTTTCCGCCAATTCCAATTTTGGTTGAATACATTCACCAGATATAACATGACCTAAATAGGTAACAGAAGTTACCACAAATTTGCCCTTTTGCTTTTTTCACAACAAATTTTATTGATTGATCAGGTAAAGACATATACACAGTTCTCCACAGTCAGGAGGTCACTGCCAGATATCAACACATGTCTCAATATCGTGGTAGCCCAATCAATAAAAAGAACATTTCCCCTTTTACCACCCACACCTCCCACAGCCACCCAATAACCCCTCTACCCACCCCTTATCCCTCCCTAACCCAGTACACGCAATCACATTAAGCCTCCTGTAAGTGCTGTTAGTATGCCAGGCGCTATGCGCCTCTCTAGGCTTGGAGTCCATCGTCTAGATCTGGACCGTCGCCAGGTTCTGCTGTAGGCTCCAGAGTCAAACCCCTATAGTCGGCCCACCGTTTCCAGATTTTGTAATGTTTCCGAGTTTTCTGACCTCGAACACTGGGCGCTCTAGCCCCATAAAATAGTCCAGTCCAGACTTCCACGCACTCAGGGGGAGGCTCGCTCATTCTTCCACGCCCGTGCCAAGTCCCGCTTGGCCACTACTAGACCCAATAGCAAAAGGTGGCATTTGTAAACATTCCCTCCCACACCCTCCAGCACATGGAGGAGATCCAAACGATGAGTGCAGGGGAGATCCCATTCCAGTACCTCCGACAAACAGCTCCATATACCATTCCAGAACCTAGTCAAGCCAGCACAAGACCATACAGTATGCAGCAGGGAACCTATCTCAGCTCCACATCGCAGGCACTCCGGGGACACAATCAGGCCTGCCTTCCACAGCCGCTCCCGTGTATAGTAAGCCCTGTGCAAATATTTGAATTGGATTAGTCGGAGTCGTACCACAATAGCGGTCCCACGCGGGGACTCCAATGACTCCCTCCAATCATCCTCATCCAGTGGTCCTACATCCTTTTCCTAGGCGTCTTTCAATGGAAGCAGGGAGGAAGAACAGTGGGTGACAAGCATTTGGTAGATACGGGACACCTTTTTATCCCCGAGATCTCCCATGAAAACCTTCGCTTCTACAGGGCTGAATTCCGGCAGCGACTCCAAACCAACTAGGCTAGGCACGAGCGTGTGACAAAACTGTAGATACCTGGAAAATTGAGTCTTGGGCATGTGGAATTCGTCCCGTAACTCCTGGAACGACTTGAGAGTTACACCAGACACAACGTTTCCAAGCGAAGAGATCCCCATAGAATCCCATCCGCCAAACCCCACCAGCGAGGCCAGCGCGGGGAGCCGCCTGTTATGCCACAATGGGGTCTCCGCCGTCAACCTACCCCACCAGCCCATGCGACGCAGCGTTTGTCGCCAAACCGCAACAACCACTTGCGTGGCACACGGCAGCCGCCTCCGGAGACTGGCCGAGTATAAGATTGTATGCAACGTATTGTCCCCCATCAGCGAGCGCTCCAGAGCATATGCCGGGTCTCCTCCATCTCCATACCACCATTCAATTAGTACTAGCAAGTGGGAGGCCTGGTAATATGACAGTATGTCTGATGTAGCAAGGCCACCACAATATGTGGATATGAAGCATGTACGCAGTGCCACCCTGGCGGCACCCCCGGGCCACAAGAAGCGGCCTAGGATAGAATTGACCTGCCGGAACCACTGAGGTGCAATCAGGTGCGGATGGTTCTGCAACTGATATAGGAGGCGCGGAAGGGCGACCATTTTAAAGATTGCAGACCTACCATATATGGTAAGAGGCATTCGGGACCATGTTTTAACATCCGTTTGGACCTTCTCCCACACCGGTATCACGTTACGCTCCCACGAGATCGTCGCAGACTCGGACAAGAACACTCCAAGATTCATTATGCCCCCGGCCGCCACCTGCAAGGCCGACGCCCATGAGCCCACGCCTGCCCCATCTCCCAGCACCCATAGGGTGGACTTACGCTGGTTAAGATAGAGGCCCGACACTTCGCCAAATATGCGCATGATCTCTAGCACTCGGGGGCCCGATCTATTTAAATCCGTGAGAAAGAAGAGGACATCGTCCGCATAGAGGGCGATCCTATCAGTGAGGCCCCCATCCCACACGAAGCCCCGCAGCTGCGCATCGATGCGCACCCAAGAGGCCAGGGGCTCCATGGCCAGTGCAAATAAGTACGGGGACAGCAGGCAACCCTGACAGGTCCCCCGGCTGATGGTAAACCCCTCCGAGACCGCTCCGGAGACACGCACGGACGCCGTGATGTCAGTATATAGCAGTTTGACATATGAGATAAACACCGGGCCTAGATTAAGATGAGGCAGAAGCGCGAACAGATAGGTCCAACTCACAGAATCGAAAGCCCTGTCTATATCTGCCAATAGCAGGGGCGTCCGCTCTCCAGTGGCCCTCATTGCGTCCACGGCTGTCTGCGCCCGACGAATATTGTGCCGCGTCACCCTACGCGGCATAAACCCTGCCTGATCTGGGTGGACTAGATCGGTTACGTATGGGAGGAGTCGGTTCGCCAACGCCTTAGCCAGCAGTTTAGCCTCGATGTTGAGCAAAGATATAGGGCGATACGAGTCATGTCGATCAGGGGGCCTACCTGGCTTCTGAAACACCACTACCTCAGCGTGGCGCCAGTCAGCTGGCAGCCTACCCAGTTCTCGTGCTGCCTCTAGCGCAGTCTTGTAATGGGACCCCAATTGGAGATGGAATTTCTTGTGAAATTCACACGGGAAAACGCTCGGCCCTGATGCCTTCCCTGTGTTGAGCTGCCCCAGTGCATCCCCCAGTTCCTCCGCCGTAAGGGGGAGGTCTAACGCCGCTCGCATCTCAACGGAGACTGCCCTCGGGGGCAGGTCGGCAACAAATGTATCAACCGTATCAGCTGGGAGGCAATCCTGTGGTGCATATTGCCCTGCGTAGTATCGGGCAAAGCTAACTGCTAGTTCCCCTGGGTCCGTTATGGTAACACCATCCCCGTCTGTAAGACCAGGCAGGGCAAGCGGCTGCAGGGTGCGCTGACACAGCCTGTGGAGCATAGTACAGGACTTGTCCCCCCACTGATATACCCTACTCCGTGTGGCCAACCACGCCTGTCGGGCCTCATCAAGTAACACTGACGCATAGGACTCCGCGCCTGCAGGCGCAGCCGCACCGCCACATCATCCCCCTCCCTCTGACACCGCCACTCCAGAGCCTCCACCCGAGCCGCTGCCGCAACTAAGGCCTCCCGACACCGGCGACGGGCCGCCGCACACCATGCAATGTCGATTCCCCTCAAAGTAGGTTTCATGGCTTCCCAGACTACTGTTACATCTGTGTCCTCTACCAGATTTTCTCGCCAGTAGTGAGCAATCGCACCCTGCATGTGTTGTACATATTCAGCTTGCTGAAGGTGCCACGAAGACATCCTCCATCAGAATGGTTGTCTCTTCCTATGCAGGTCAACCTCCATGGCCACAGGGGAATGGTCAGACAGCCCCCTAGGTAGGATACTAGCCTCCCGCACTCTACTCAGGAACCCACAAGGCACAAAAATATAGTCCAGCCGTGAGAAGGAACCATGAACAGCAGAGACATAGGTGTACTCTCGGGCTCTAGCATGCATTTGTCGCCAAACATCCACCCAGCCTAACCTTCCACCATCGCACTCAGCCGGGTAGGGGCGGCAGCAGTTAACGTCTCCTGCAGTCTCCGACGGTCCCCATGCACATCCATCACGTCATTCCAATCCCCACCCAGCACCACTAGGGACTCCGGGATTTCCGTCCACACCGCAAGCAACCGCTCAGCCAGGGATCACTGCAACGGGGGGCATATATACTGCCAAACACAACTGATTCCGTGCCCAACATCCCTTTAACAAACACATACCGACCCTGTGGGTCTATCCACTGTCTCTCGTGAATGTAAGCCAACCTCTTATGGACCAAGACGGCGACTCCCCTGGAGCCCCAGGAGAAATCAGCATGGAAGACCTGTTGGTAACCAAATCTCTGTAGGCTAAGCACTTTCGTCCCCATCATGTGCGTCTCTTGTAACAACAAAACATCTGCTGCTTCCCTCTTCCCCCACCGCAAAATCGCCCCCTCTTGATTTTATCCAGCATCCCTCTAACATTCCAACTCAGTATGCGCATGGACTCCCTGGGGAGCCCCGGGGTTGATGCCTCAGCCATAATCCAATGGGACCCAACACAAAAAAAAACCAGCACCAGGCCCAGGCGCACAGCACAATCTGTAACAAGGCATTAGAAATCGAGTGTACCCCCCACGAACCATCCCAGACCCTCCCACCTGTCCTCCAAACATTACCCTCAACTCCCCACCTCCTGTCCCCTGCCACCCACCCCTATACCTCATAGAACTCTGAAGTATCTGTCGCGGCATGGGTAACCTCGGGCCCAAAATGGAGCGCCCAAGGCCAACCATACCAATGGATCACAACTACCCACTCAAACAAAAGAAACACTCCCCCAGTCAACTCCCACTCATGTAGGAGGCAAATAGCCCCTGTAAAGGAGTACCCCGAACCCCACCCCGCAGCCCCATACAGTTTCAAGAAAATAAACTAGCAGTGGCAATATACTCAGTTTTCAAATGTCAGTACAATAAGACACAGCTATGCAACTCCTCTCAGGTGGAGCCTGTGGCATCTGCAGATAAACTCCGCTCCCCGAGATCCCTCAATGGTCCTTTCCAGAGTGATCAGAGTCAGTAGGCGTGCCATCTT
This sequence comes from Lissotriton vulgaris, assembly GCF_964263255.1. NCBI lineage: Eukaryota > Metazoa > Chordata > Amphibia > Caudata > Salamandridae > Lissotriton > Lissotriton vulgaris. Next base: position 1,132,313,405 of record NC_141694.1, on the reverse strand, counting down.
GTGTTCCACAGAGAGAAGAGGAGCGTTTCCGCGATCTAGACCTCCTGTTCCTTTTGCTGCGGGCATTTTGGTCCCCCCGGTCCTGCGACGGGCCTCTTGAGTGGCCGGGGTCCAGACCCGGCTGGGCATGCGGCCTGACCCTCACCGTTTCATCAGTCCATTTAAAGACATCCTCCGGGGTATCAAAGAAGTGGGTTCGCGACTACCCGCAGGCGGGCTGGATAGAGCAAGGAGTATTGAATCTTCAGACCTTGCAGTTTCGCCTTGGCGGCAATAAAGGAGTGCCGCTGCTGTTGCACGATTCTGGTATAGTCGGGAAAGATCATGATCTTCTGATTCTCGAATAGAAGGGAGTCCTTGGCCCGCGCTTCCCGTAATATAGTGTCCCTATCATGGAAATTCAGGATTTTAGCTATCACCGGTCTGGGCCGCTCCCCCACAGGTGGCTTCTGCATCAGGGCTCTATGTGCGCGCTCAATTACAAAACAACGTGATAGAACATCTGGGGGAAGCCAGCTCTCCAACCACTGGGACAAGAAATGTTCCATATTGCCTTTCTCGCATCCTTCCGGAAAACCCACGAAGCAAAGGTTGTGCCTGCGTGCCCGCCCTTCGGCATCCTCTACACAGAGCGCAAGGCCCTTTTGAATGTTTTCCATCGCTGCCATTTTCTGCTTCAGGGTCCCAACGTCGTCCTCCATAACCGAAATTCTGGATTCTGCCTCCGTGATACGTGTCACTGCATTTCGCAGGTCCTGGCGCAGCAGGGTCACGTCCGCCCCAACTGCCCCTATCTTGACGTCCAGCATGTCCCTGGACTGGGTAATAGCTGCCATGAGCGCTGCATTGTCCGGCCCCATTCGCTGGCCACCTCCAGATGCTCTGGGCCCCCCACTTTTCCCCGTGAATTTATTGATGGGCCCCTGCTTGGCGGGCCTGCTGCCCCCTCTGGTCATGTCTGCAGCTCACCCAGGGGCTGCTGTCTTCGGAGCGTTCGCAGGTCATCGCAGCGCAGACACCCCGCACCACCAGTAGCGACCAAGGGTACTCCACACGAATGTCCTTTCTACCCCCGGGCACACAATTCCCCCACACCATCGTTGTCTGTCGCTTGGGGGGCACACCGGGTGTTACAAGTTCACCCCCCTATCAGAGGTGTGCAACGTGGTCGCAGCCGGGCCTTGTCCTTCTGCCGTGAGGCCCTTGGCCTGGCCTCCGCTCCACAGAGGGCCTCGTGGCTCCGCTCCCTCCCGGCCACACAGCTCCTTCGTCCCACAGTCTAATCGTGCTGGGTACCCAAAGGTACTGCAATCGCTGGCCACGGTCCCCCTTCGCCCTTCGCCCTTCGTTCACACACACAGAAGGGCCCCCGGGGAGTCACTCACGTCTCTCACTCTGTCGCCTCCGGCTCTGTCGCAGGGCCTCTCCGGGCTCAGGCGCGATACTCGCCGATCCGTCAGGCCACCCGCCAGACCCTGGTCCAAAGAAGCGCAGCAGCGCTATGCCAGACTTGTCGGGTGGGGTCTCACACCAGTGGTCACAGCTCCGCTAGACTCTCCACTTCGCCGCCCAGGCCGTCACAGGACACTAGCACTCGCAGCCGGGAATCACCAAATTCGAGGTCCCGGTTTCACGATCCCGATATAGGCCACAGCCCCCTCCAGGTGTCCTCAGTGCACTGGCTGTCTCAGCCTTCTTGGTGGATAAGTCAGAGGACTCGCCCACAGTTCCGCTGCCCATGAGGGGCACTGGGCCCGGGATAGATGTTGGCGCGGCCAGCCCACGCGGAAACTCCTCGACCGGGAGGCGCCAAAATTGAGGCCCCGGCTGCACTCCCCGGGACAAGGCCGCAGGCCGCCTCTGCCGCTATGTCCGCGTTGGAGGGTCCGGAAGCGCCGCACTCTGCACCAGGTGACCCTTCCCACCTTCTGCCACAATTGCCTCAGGTGTGGGCTGCAGACCGGGTCCGGGGGCCAGGATAAATTGACGGATAAGCATCGGGCTGGTGGGAGCTCTAGAAGGCTGCGTCCACCATCTTCGTCCGCGAAGCCACGCCCCCTGCCCTTTTGCTTTTTAACATTCAAAACGTTCTCATTCAGTCTCCCCACACCTTCAATAGCATATCATGTTCGCTTAAATTTTTTCCATACACAAGAATGTCATCCTGAAAGAACAAAATGTTAGGTATGTCCCTCAGCATCAGTTTCATGATTCTTCGGAAACATGCAGCCCCAGAAGATAACCCAAATGGAATTCTAACATATTCATAAGCCCCCAATGGTGTTACAAACGAGGTAAAATATCTGGAATGATGATGGAGTAAGACTTGATGATATGCTGAAGAGATTCACTCGCTTCAGCATGGTGAGGGATTCTGAGATGTTGGGAAGTGGTTGATGATCCACCAAGATGCATTTGTTGGGGCTTCTCAATTCAACACACATCCTAATGAACTTACCCTCATCTTTTGGTGCTAAAATCACTGTTGCCAACCACTCTGAGGCTTCAATCTCTTCAATCACCTGTGCTTTAAGTAGTTTGTCCAAACTCTTCTTGAAGGCTTTGAGCATTAGATGAGGAACCTTACACACTTTATGCACACTGGGTTTGACATTGCCCTTTAGAATAATACAGTGCTCAAATCATTTAAGTAGACCTAATTCATCTTTGAAAACTCCAGGAAATTCTTCAAAATATGTTTGCTTATTACCACTCAACCAACATTACTTCATCTTCAGTATTGGGCTTAAGTATGATTCCCATATCCTTCTGGTGCCTCCAGCCTAACAAATTGTCTCCTCTCTTCTCTATGTACACTTTGCCTGTAGCTTCCCTGCCTTTGAATACAGTTTTCGTAATCACATACCCAACCACATCAATTCATGAGCCACCGTAATGGACTGGATTGTAGTCTGGAGGAAGTAACACTTCCTCAGGATATTTGCTTTCCCAAAGCTTGTTACAATAATGGTAAATGGTGAACCTGAATCTGCCAACACAAGAATTCGTTTGCGATCATTTTGAACAGTACACTTAGGCATGGTTACCACATCAGCATCCATACTCCCATCTCCATCTTTCACATTAAGTAACATAGTATGTGAACCTTGAGTAATCACATCAACATTCTCAATCACACACACTTCCTTTGAAGACCTGCATACTTTGGCAGAGTGCCCTTTGACACCACACTTATAACACATTACCTGTCTTGCATTACCATTTGGACTGTTGGTCATATAAGTGTAACTTCCACATCTGTAACATTTAGGCTTAGCGTTGTTCTTGAAGGATTTTGTTTTTGGGTTTCACCACAACCTTGTAGACACCGTCCCGGTCCACTTGTTTCTCTTTGTCCACTCGTTCATGTATGCTGTTTTGCGCAGGTTTCCTCTCAATATTTTCACTGCATTAGGTGTGAGAACATGACTTTTCATCTCCTTCACCCATCCTGATGCATTCTCATCTCCTTCTACAATGGCAATAGCTTCTTTGAGAGATGGTCTTGGCCAGCAGTTGCTCTTGTACTCCATTACTATTGGTGCATATTACCAATTGGTTGCATATTATGGAGTCCATGAGCTCACCAAATTCACAAGTGCGTGCCAGTACTCTCAAAGAGGCAATGTAAATACCTACTCTCTCCATAGGTTCTTGTGCTCTTTTGAAGAACTTATGTAGCTCTAAAACTAAATTGATCAGAGGACCAAAGTGACGCTCAACCATTAGAAGAGACATGTCGAATGCATCAGCTTGTTCACCACCACCCTCACCAGTAGGTAATTCATCTAGACTCTCATATGTGTGCGCCCTTCAATACCCAAATTCGGCAAAAGGATGGCCTGCTTCCCGTGTGCTGAAAAATTCTCCCTACCAATAGCCACATTGTAGGAATCAAAAGTTTGTATCCATTGTTTCCAAGACAGGGGTGGGTCCCCTTTTTCGGAGAGAAAAGCTGGTGGCTGTTACGTTAGTTGCAGACATAGTGAAAAATGTCTCAAGCACAATTCACCAATGCAAAATGTATATGGTGGCTACACACTAGTTCACCAATATAAGGATTACCGGGTACAGAACAGTAAAGTATAGAAAAAACTAACAAATAAAAATAAAAATAATATGCTTAAAGTCTCACATTAAATATTAGATTTAAATGTAGATAAGCAGTTGACTTCTATCAGGTAATAACAGTTGTCAATGCCATTGCTAATGTAATATAAGCAGAATTCAAAATTTTCAAACATTCGTGACAAGAATTTTCAATTCTATTAAGGACTAGGAGGCGAGGATTATGCTTTCTCATTTCTTTAATGAAATGCTCAGCAGCCAATAAAAAACAAAACTACATTTCCCATGAACACCAGGGAATGACCATAGAGATGATGCTATAAAAGGTCCAAACATTAGTCTTTCTTCCTCTTTCTTTGTGGAAACAGGTCAACATCGAAAAACAATCCTAAGTAAAGCAGCAACAACAGTTCCAAGCACGCTGCCGAAATCCAAAGGAACTTGTAACAGAGGAAGGAGGAATCTCGGGTCCGAAAAGCAGGAAACTCCGGAGGCTCCTGAAGAAGATCCACAAGATCATTTCTGGTCTGAACCTGAAAAAAGATACAGAGCCGTAACATCCAAATAATGGAGAGAAACCAAATCAAGGGGTGGGAAAAACAAAGAGGCATAAAACTGCAATGGTATGCAAATATTACACAGTACAGCAATGTAACAGAGTCATAACAATGGGTGGGATAATCCTCGCCTCCTAGTCCTTAATAGAATTGAAAATTCTTGTCACGAATGTTTGCAAATTTTGAATTCTATGTCAGGACAGGAGGCTCCGATTATGCTTGTTCAAAGCTGGTCCACCACAACAGAAGCAACACTAACAATAGGTTTATAATAAAACTTTTTGAAAACAGAGTCTTTAGACCAATCTGCAGCTTTCATAATATCAAATAGAGTGACACCCATGGAAAAAGCCTTAGAGGCCATTGCCCCTCTCGCAGAATGTGCCCCGAACACAGAAACATCAATGCCTGCATCAGACATAAGCCAGCGCACCCAGCGAGCCAGAGTGGCTGGCGTAACGGGGCGAAAAGGCTTCTGCAAGGCAATTAACAATTGACCCTGCATGTCCGTACGCAGAGAAGCAGTACTCACCTCATAATCCTTCAAACACTGGACAACACAAAGATTGGGATGATCAGGAAAAGAAGGATACGTAATGGAGGAAGTATTAGACTTAGTCCTCCTAGAGAGGGTGAACGTAACACCCTCGAGGGTGAAACTGCGACCCGCAAGGTCTAAGGCGCGGATATCAGAAACGCGCTTGCAAGACACTAGACACAGTAACATGGCCAATTTCGCAGACAATTGTTTACGAGACAGTAAAAGATTCGAAGGCCAGGCTTCCAAAAACCTCAGGACAACAGAAACATCCCATAAAGAAACATATTTAAAAGTAGGAGGTTTCGCAAGATGAATCCCTTTAAGCAGTTTTGAAAGTAAATGATGTTCACCAACAGGCTTACCATCAATATGGACGTGTCCAGCAGAAATAGCAGAATGAAAACTACTCACCGTTTGATAGGCTAGACCCGAAGTGGCCAAAGAGGTCAAGAAATTAATAATCATACTGACATCCGCTGAAACGGGATCAACCTCCGTTGAACACACCAATCACACCAGCGTTTCCAGGCCCCTCGATATCACTTGTGAGTATTGGGAGACCAGGCGTTATTAATGAAGTTGGCAGAGTCGCCAGAAATGCCCGAGATCGACCAGCGATCCCCGAGATTCACCATGCTAGCAACCGGAGAGAGCCGGCCAGAATGAGGGGATGCGGTTCCCCGAGAGGATCCCGCAACAGATTCCACTTCAGGGGAAGAAGGAGTGGAGGCGCGCAACACATCTCCAGGAGAACCGGGAACCACGCCTGAGCCCTCCACAGAGGAGCAATCAGAATCAACTCTGACCGAAACCGTTTGGTGTATGCCAACACCCTGGGAAGCATCAGGAATGGGGGAAACGCATAACAGAGCGTCGATGGCCACTGTTGCAGGAAAGCATCCGTGGCCAGGGCCAGGGGATCCGGTCTCCAACTGAAAAACCGGGGAAGTTGCGCGTTGAGGCGAGAGGCAAACAGATCCAAGTGACACTGGCCCCATAGCCGAAGAATGGCACGGAAGACTCGAGGATGAAGCCTCCAGTCGCTGAAATCCCGAAGATGTCTGTAATGCCAATCCGCAATCTGATTGTTGCGCCCCGGAAGATACTCTGCAATAACCGTGATCTTCCGTCGGAGGCAAAAATGCCAAAAATCCTTGGCTATCTCCGCCAACACCTTGGACCGAGTCCCGCCCAGCTTGTTGACATAGCGGACCGCAGACACATTGTCCATCCGAAGAAGAATGCAACAATTCGTGTGAAGGGGAGAGAAACACCTTATCGCAAAGGAACACGCAAGGAGTTCCAGACAATTTATATGGAGAGACAATTCCTGGGGTGACCAACGTCCCCCCGTCGAGACAGGACCGCAACGGGCTCCCCAACCCCATTGACTGGCGTCGGATTCGATCACCAGTTCCCGGAGATGAACCGAACAGGCCTCCATGTGGTCTAGCCACCATTGCATCTCCCCCCGCACCTCCTCCGAAAGAGGAATCTGATCTGAATAGCGGAGACCTTTGCGGAGATGCTGAATCTTTAGGCGCTGCATCGCTCTGTAATGCAGAGGACCCGGAAAAATCGCCTGAATGGAGGACGCTAGTAGGCCCACCACACGAGCCAATGACTTCAACGACACAGTCTGTTTGGAAATAACAGACGTCAATTCACTCTTGATGTAGCGAAGCTTTTGATTTGGCAAGAGAAGTTGGCAAGTCACAGAGTCTATCAGAAAGCCCAGAAAATCTATGGATTGAGAGGGGGTCAAAACCGACTTCGGAACATTGACTAGAAAACCTAGCGACTGTAAGAGCTCGATGGACCACTCCAGATGCTGCAGAAGCCTGAGAGGGCAATCCGCCATAAGGAGAATGTCGTCCAGATATATGATCATTCTGACTCCCCGTGAACGTAGATGTTCCACAACTGGTCTGAATAATTTCGTGAAGCACCATGGTGCTGACGAAAGGCCGAATGGGAGAACCTGGTACTCGTACCACTGCCCCAGCCATTGAAACTGGAGGAATCGACGATGAGGCTTGTAAATCGGGATTGAAAGGTACGCATCCTTCAAGTCTAGACGGACCATCCAGTCCCCTTCCTGAAGGAGATCCCGTAAGAGATGGATGCCTTCCATCTTGAAGTGCCTGTACACTACCCCGCTGTTGAAGTCTTTCAGGTTGAGAACCAGGCGAGACACGCCTCCCTTCTTCTCGACCAGAAAGACTGAACTGACAAAGCCCTTCGGATGGCGTTCGGTTGGAACAATCGCTCCCTTTGTGAGGAGAGCCTCGATTTCCTCTGAGAGACGACAAACCTGAGCGGGACGGGAAAAAAGAATAGGACGGGGAGGACGGGTCTGATGTACTGGGTGATAGAATTCTATTTTGAAACCTTGTACGGTTTCTAGTACCCAGGCATCTGTGGAGATCAAGCGCCAATTGTTTAGGAAAAACTGCACTCTCCCCCCCAGCATTACATCGCATGCTTGAATTAGGCTCACCTGTAGTGCCGGCATCTTGGTAATGGCCCTGTTGTCCGCCAGATCGGCCCTTTCCGTATTGGCCTTTTCCTTTCCTTGACAGGTAGGAATTGGCACGAGTGGAGTATCCAGACTCATAGTGGCCCCCTCGCTGTTGTGAGGCTCCTCTCTGGGACTGCTGCTGCGACCCACGGCCAAACGATCGTTCCCGTTGTCGTCCGGCCTTGGTAAAAACCGGATGCATGGCCCGGCGTAAGGAGGCTTGGGCTTTATCAATGCCGCTGAAAGTGGACACAAACTTTGTGAGTTCCTTCAGGAACGGCTGACCAAACAAAAGGCCCTGTGCCTCAGGACCCGCCTCCGAAGTCGCCAACTCCGCCAACTTTGGGTCCAATTTGAGAAGAATGGACCTACGCCATTCCGCCGAAACTGCGCAGTTAACATTTCCCAGCTGGCAGACTGCTCTCTGCGCCCACTCTATGAGTTCATCCGGGTCTACGAGAGCCGAAGCTTCCTTCGCCTTGAAACCTGAATCCAGAATCTTGGACAGGGGACCAAGTAAGTCAAGCAATTTATCCTGGACGGACCGCCAGGAACGGTCCAGACCCTTCTTCGGATCCTTCGCATACTTCTTGAGGTAAGTGACCATCATCGGATCCACCTCAGGGGTCTCGGCCAGGTGGTCCGCAAGGTCAGGTCGAGGGCATTCGGAACGGAGCCTGGCCCGAACCGACGCATCAAAAGGCTGACGAACATGGGCCTCCAAATAAGCGGCTACTGCCGGAGCAGGCAACCATGACGAGGAGTTCGGGTGAACAATGTCCTCAGGTTCAAAATTCAAAACGATGGGACGCTCAGGCGCGTCGACAAAATGCTCCTTGCAGAGTCGCTTCTTGGGAGGAGAGTCTGTACCAGAAGAGGCTTGAGCATGGTCGGAGTCCTCAAGACAAGAAACGGAAGATTTGGACGCTTCCGCATTCAAAGTCTTCGCCAGTCTCTGAAAGTCCGTCTTGTGAGGATTATGTGGAGACTTCGCCGTCTTTTGCGAAGGAGGCAACCAACCCTGTTGCACTGCATACTGGTTGAGGTGACGCTTCAGGGGATTGATAGCCCTGACCAGAGCCTTGTTGACAGACAACTGCACACCCTTATCCAACTCCTCCACCAGATCATATTCAAGAGTGTCCTCCTCTTCCTCATGATAGAAGCAGTCATCGTCATCCTCATAATATTCCGCCATTGCACAGGTGTGCAGATATTCAGAGCCCACTAGATGACTGGAACAATATGGAGTATCGAAGATACAAGTAAGGGGGAGTGAACACCCCAGGCAGGCTAACTTGAGGTAAAACTAAAGGAAAAACAAGTACACATGGAGGGAGACAAGCCTGCCACAAAATATCACTCTAGGCAGAGCCTATGCACAAGTAACAACCAAAACACTTTCCTGTGCTCTGGCGTCGAACGGGGTCGAAAGTTCAGAGCTGTGGGCGTGAGCGCTATCAAAGCGGTCCTTCACTCAACCAGCGTGAGGAAAAGAGCCTCAAACCGGAAATAATGCAGTGCGCATGCGCGACACTGCCGCTACTGAACACTGGCTCAAGAGCGCTTGCGCTCCTCGTGTGAGCTGGCGACCCCTGCTGCCGCTCCACAAACAGCAACCGGGCACAAACGGCCAGGTGCAGGGAGGTGAACCCACGCTCCCAAGAAACACGCCGCTAACGGACGAAACAAACACCGGTACACACCGCAGGAGGAACCGGGACAAGAACCGTACACAAGCAACGCGCACTAAAATCAAAGCTGCGCAAGACAAGGCAAGTGTAGGAATAACAGCATTAAGCAATAGCAATAACAGCAATTGAAGCAGAATAAAGTTAAAGAGACTTAACTGGCTGCGGAGCAGCAAAGAAAGAGGAAGAAAGACTAATATTTGGACCTTTTACAGCATCATCTCTATGGTCATTCCCTGGTGTTCATGGGAAATGTAGTTTTGTTTTTTATTGGCTGCTGAGCATTTCATTAAAGAAATGAGAAAGCATAATCGGAGCCTCCTGTCCTGACATAGAATCAAGGGTGCTGATGCCGATGCACTGGTTGCTAAGTTACCAATGATTGGAAACATAGTTGCTCCCATATGTATGACGCAGTGACGCACGTTGTGCGCGATGACGTTGACGTAAGAAGAGCAATCCTAGAACAGGACGTTGTTTGAGTTCTGGAATTCAACGGGGCCACAAGTAGAAGCTGCAGCACCATTCTCCATGAACCGCAGGTAGAGACCCGTGAACCTCAACAAGCAAGAACCTTAATGGTGTACACATGCACGAGCTGGAAACATCAACAGAAATTCTTCGAACAGGCCGAGATTTCCCATTTCACAGATACTCCGAGCACAAAACCAAAGGCAGGCAGAGCTAAAAGGGAAATTACCTCAGAATGGTTGAATGGCTAAATATTCATGTGAACTCCACAACGCTGTAAAATGAAATAAAATAATTCATAAATGTCTCCATGGGAGTTGGTGGTGCAGCCAGCAGGTCCCCAATTCAACTTCAGCTAATTGCAAGTGTTAACTTTTGAGTCTGCAAGCAAATGCTGCCTTTCTTATTTTATTGATTTACCAACAACACCAATGCACAGCCAACTAGGCAGCCACAGTCTCCAACTGATTTCTTGGAACTTTCTTCCCTGGAGAGAGGGAGCTAGAGCCCGGCCGTGCAGGTGCACTGAAAGGAGAATGAATACATATAAGATCACAGAGAATGAATACATATGAGATCATACCAACCTACTAACTGCAGGAGGCACTAAATTTAATTATCAGTGGTATAAAAAAACGAATTATTTAATGATGTAATAAGATTTCCTCTTCCTCTAGTCCCCTAGTCTTCTTACGTTTAGCTTGCTGACTGTATTTTTTATTATAAATATATTAGAAATCTAAAAGGTTTTTGTCCCTTTGGCAAGTTGTGATAATTATAGGTTGCAAAATGTGCATATTTGCCTTTGTATGATTACTCAAAATTTCGGCAAATGTATGTGACATTACACATCATTAAATAAAAGCCATCATTTAGCGCTATGTTTTAATGCAAATGTCTCGTTGCTTCAATCTTTGATGCAAGGATGCATTTTGCACACAGAAAAGCACAGCAAATAAAAGCCACTCACAGTTTATTTTTCCTGTGTCTTTGAGGAAAATGATTTTTGTGAAAACCATGTTTGTGGTACATGTTTACTGTAAATGGTGTGTAGTGCCACATGGTGTAATGGGGTACTTATATAAACTAGGCATAACAAGAATTTTTTTTTTAAACAGCTTTATTGCATGCTCCTCACTTCGCACTGCCGTTTGTCTACAACCCTGGGGCCGGCGGCCAATTTCTGGACAACAGTACACAGCTTTTTTGGCCAACATCCCTAGGTGCAGGCAGTGAGATGCGATCAACGCATTGTTCAATAAAGAAACAGTACACAATTTTAAAGGGTATATTACACAGTAAAACCCCAAAATAACTATTCAGCTACCTCCCCCAATTGCCATCCCATTAACATAATAAGCAAGCTTCATAAAACACATGTTCTCAGTCTCCTGAGGTACATCCATTATAACAATCACGTACACATAAATCGTCCTCCATCCTGTTTAAAACAGTACACTATGACACTCTCATACCCGCCTCAAGCATGGCGACCAAGATACCCGCTGTGTAAGTCCACAGCCTTCACATAAATTGTCATTCCCTCTGGAGGTTAGCTCCCTCTGAACGCAACCAGGCAGCAAATGGTTCCCATATTTCAAGTGGTCTGGATCCACTCGGCATTAGTTCCCAAAAAAATTGGTCCTTGCAATATGTGACTGCCCTGATCCACTCAGCCACCGTGGGTGGGCACTGTTTTTTCCAGTGTATGGCCACTTGCCTTTCTGCTTATAGTAGCAGCATGGCCACAAGTTTGCGGTGCTCTATAGGAATTTCCTGTACATAGCCTAACAGTGCTTCCATAGGCGTGTCTTGTAGTGGGCTTCCTATTATACACTCTATGTGTCTGAAAATGTCCGCCCAGTATTGCTCTACAGGTCTACAATCCCAAGCCAAGTGGGTAAACATGGCGTTGCAATCGCCACATCTCCAACATCTCGTATCTGGGAGTAAGCCCATACGGAGCAGTTGTGATGGTGTGCGATATAGTCTATGCAAGAAGTTAAAATGAATCAGTCTAAGCCTGTAATTTGGTGAGAGGTGTTGCAGCTGCGCACAACAGAACTGCCACTGCACTGCTTATCAGTGATACTCAACCCAGCTTCCTCTTTCCATTCTAATTTGGATTTGGTGTGTGTGATTGGGGCTTCGCTCTGTATGATGCTATAGATGCGGGTAATGAGCTTCCATGGCGATGGGTTCGATAAAACATTCTCCAGAGCAGGTAGGGCAGGTGGCTCATTTGGAAACTCTTTATACCTGGACCTGCATGCCGCCCTAATATGATAGTAAAATAGCGTGTCAGACGCTGTAGGCTCCTGCGAACCCCACATGTGTGGCAACGTTAAAAACTCACCGCTGCCCCTCACTAGGTTGCGTGTCTTTGCCCCTAATCCTACTGCTTTATCTAGCAGGGGGCTAATTAAGGGGTTAGAGTCCAGGGGCATAAACGGCGCATAAAGCACCTCCTGTCTTGCTCTTCTCGCTATACCTTTCCATGCCCATCTCATCGTCTCCACTGTGTCGATCTCCTGCTGTGGGCGTTTATAGCGTTGGTATATAGCCGTGTTAAGCGGGAGCGGAGCGACCCTGTCAATTTCTATCGCCACGTGAGGTTGAAAAGGTATGGGGTGATGCCAGAAGTGGAAGAACTTCGCATGTGTGCTGTAGGCATAGAGCTCAAAGTCCGGGGCTCCCAAACCACCCTGTGTAAAGGGCAGCGTAAGTATGTTCCCTGAAAATCGAGGTTGCCTGCCCGCCCACACCAGCTCCAATATATTAGAACAGAGGGCTCCCGGTTTTATGGTATTTATTTTTTTGCCATTTCCGTCTGTATTTATCCATATTTATTTTTGGGGTATTTTTTCTGTATTTATCCACATTTATTTTTGCCACAAGCAAAAGACGACGCTACAGCTAGTATTTTTCCACATTTATTTAAATTGACATGGCACACCTGTGCCCGTTTGTTATTGGTCAACACAGTACATTCACATGAAAAAGTTGCCATTTTTTTTTTAAGTTTCATATAGCGCGAACTAGACCCGAACTGAATCGGGTATCAGAGCGCTTTACATAGCACCAGTTACGTTACATGAGGACACACATTCATTTTTTTTTGTTAGGCATGGGGAGATTAAGTGATTTGCCCAGAATCACAGGATGTTTTGTTTATCGTCGTTACTGAGACTCGAACCCAGGTGTCCAGGGTCTAGGCTGTAAACCTTGGAGGGTCCTAGGAGGGTCGCCAACTGGCAACTTGGGACATTCTGGGCAGTGACTGTAAAAACTCAGGACAAAGGGTCAAAATTCAGGACCAAAGTTACATTTTATGTACACATCTGAGGAGTTTGCACAGTTCTAAAATAGTTGGATGGCAGAAGGACTGGTCAAAACAGGCTTCTGGTCTTTGGTATCTATCACATATAGGAGTATTATTAAACCTGCCCATTTAGTCGGACTTAGCTAAAGATGAAAAAAACGAACATCCAGATGCACCCAGGCATCAGGGACCAGAGCCAGAATTCAGCACTCTTACCAGGAATGATGGTAGCTTTAGTATTTGTGGCACACTGAGCTACGTAACCCATGTTTCTGTATACCAAAAAGTGTTGATTGGTATGAAGCAGACTACCCCCCCATAATGCATTAGATTGATAAATAAACGCTCAAGACTAGAGTAACAGATTCTTGGTAAAATGGAACAAATGCTACATATAGACTATTTAGGGGGAGTAAGCGCTATATAAATACAATTACAATATCTGCTGTTTCCTGTCTGCTCGCTGTCCCTGTTTGTTACCGAACTCTCCTCTGGGCTACTAGGTAGAGTATTATTTACTTTCCTCTTGGTCCTTGAAAGCTTCCGAGTCAAGGCCCTGTACAGTTAGAAGAACAATGAACCAGTCAATGAAGTTTTCCACGACCCGGAAGGGTTCTACTCACTCCTAATATGATTGAGTGCCCAATTCAAGGCCTCGGACTAGCCTATGCAGATTCACCATGGTGACGGGGCATGCTTGCTCGATGCAAAAGACACTTCTGTGCAACCCACTGTCCTCCCCACCACTCATCTCCCGGCCCACAGGGGCCGAGGCCCTTGTCACTCACCCGCGATACGACCATGGAGAGAGGGCCATGCGACGCTCACCGATTCCCCCCCCTCCCCCTCCAAAAAAAAGCGGATACTCAGCAGCCGAGATATTGACGTCCTTTGCAACCTTTTGGGGCCTTCAGAATGAAGTCAGCAACCCATCCGCGCTCTGCATCGAGACGGTAATCTCCTGTGGCAGGCATTTTATCAATACCCATGGCGCATGTGAAAACTGTTGCTTAATGTGCCCGTAGCCCCCGTGGGCGTCCTCTTAACCCCCTAAACCATTGGGCAGGGCACCCACCTTAGTACGGCCAACCCTGCATGCCTCTGCCACAGAGGCATGGCCAACTATCTGTACCCAGGTCAGGAGGAGGCCACCCCCCATACGGGAAAACACCAGGGTTGCGACCACCTCCGTGACCAGGCTGTTGTCGATCGGAGGGGTGGAGGTGATCAAGTCCCGCACAGGGTTGGGGGGGGGGGCGGACTGGCGCCAAACTCTCTGCCAATTGCTGAAGCGGCTTAAAACCCCATTTAAACAGATAATCAGTGGTTCAACGGTTAAGGCGGCCGACTTTGGAAAACGGGAACAGCGAGTGCCCCTTTAAGGATTGGCTCAACCCGTCAGGGAGCACCCATTGACCCCAAGACCAGTGAAGACTCGGGCCCCTCATCTCATTATGCAAAGGTGTAGGTTGGGAAGAGGAGGGCATAATTTTGTCTTGCTCCACTGTTCAAAAATAACTAACTGGGTGGGGAGAAGGGGGGGGACAAAGAAACATGTATCAAGGCCCCCCCCCTTCCGACCCTCAAAGCGGCGGCACTTTTTTTTTTACCTAGTGATACGCTTTAGCATTAGTGAGCGCAGGGAATCGCACCATAATTGTAAGCGATCGCTGAAAGACAGGGCATTATTCCGAGAGAGAGGAGGAGAGCTCACAGGGAGAGGGTGAGAGAAGGGGAAAGGAGAGCGGCAGAGAAATAAGTAAGTGCACAGATGAGGGAAGGGAGACGAGAGCGAGGAGGTGAGGCGAGGGTAGAGTGAGAAAGATGAAGGCAGGTAGAAGGGAGAGAAGGAAAAGCGGGAGCTAGGAAGACAGGATGTGCGCAGAGAGGACAGTAATAGGTGAGGGCTGATGGACTACAGGGTGCTAAGGCAGGGGTTACGGTGCACAGTCAAGCAGATCACAAGAGAAACGAAAACAAACACGGGGATGCGAACAGCTGGTGCTGCTACTTCTTACGTGGGGTGGGTGTAAAGTAACGCTCTTCAGGAAACTCAGGAACATTCAGGAGACGTCATGGTTTGAGAAAGGTAAGTTTATTACCAAAGTACAGAGTATCACAGGAGCACGTCCACACACGACAAACTCCAACTGTAGAAGTCGCAGACCCACAGTTGAAGGTTGCATGCGAGGGATGCCACGAGAAACGCATCTCTTGAATGTAAACACTCTTCAAGAGACGCGCGTGAACCATAACATTAGGCACATGTGTAAGAACACAAGTAACGTATAAACAAAGAACTCTTACCAACATCTGAGAACTCCACATCTCCTCCCTTCCCACAAAATAAAGAGAAGAAGAAACTTGACTAAAAGAAAGGAAACTTAGCTTAAATAAAAATCTTTAAAACGTGTGGGAAAAGGGCAATACCTATGAGCTCTGGATGTCACATCTGAAGTGGAAGCAGAGGAAGATGGACAAGAAATTTCAACATTTTCTAAAGTGTTTTGAAAGGGAAGAGAAACATCAATAGAAGGTGAAACACCCTCATCTGTGGTATCTTGAGTAGGAAGGGTGGTATCGTTGGAAAATGGACATTCTACCTGAGTTGGTAAAACGGAATCACTAAAAATAGGGGAATCTAACTGGGTAGAAAAATCAGAAAAAGCATAGGAAGAGTTCTCATCCCCATGTTTAGTTTTGAGAATGATCCTAGCTTGCTCAGAGGTTAGCTTAACAAGGGAACGTTTGTTACGCCACCCTCTCTTATCTAAAAATAGAGAACCTTTGGAAACCTTGAGAACTTGAGTGGGGATTGAAAACTTGGAGAGACCTTTCTTGACTCTATCCATGGTTTTAAACATGACCCAATCACCTACTGTAAACATTTCAGGGGTGGAAACAATTTTTGAATCAAAATTTCGCTTTTGCACAGATTGTTGCTTCTCAACATTACCCTTTACAACCAACTTGTCAGAACAGGATATGCATTTAGAGTTTTGTGAGGTCAGATCTTTGATCCATGAGGGGCAGACAGTACCATGAGGGTTCCTCTTTTTAAGTAGTCTGAAGGGTGAAATACCCGTAGTGGAATGAGGGGTAATTAAGTATGCCCAAACCTTTTCCCTTAGAAAAACCTCAACGTCCATTTTACAAGAGTAGGCAGTTTGAATGCCCTCTTTCAAAAACCTATTCATCCGTTCAACCAGACCATTGGACGCGGGAGAATAAAGGGCAACTTTCAAGTGTTTGACATCAAACTTCTTCAAAAATCCTTCCATAACACGGGAGCAAAAATGTGAACCATTGTCGCTGACAATTTCCTTAGGAGGACCTTCCATTCTAAAAACTCTTTCTAACAATCTTATGGCTGACACAGAATCTGGGTTGGTACAGAAATCAAGATCAAACCACTTAGAATGATAATCAACAAGGGAGACTATGTAGCGTTGAGTTAGAGGAAGGATCTCGAAAGGACCAGAAAAATCAATCGCTAACTTAACCCAGGCTTCCTCAGGAATGGGAACATTATGTAAAGGTAAATTTTGTAATTTCCAGTGTTTGTCTGATGCCAAACAAGTACTGCAAGAATCAACCCATTCATTAACATTTCTTTCCATGGCAGGCCACCAGAAATGTTCCTTTAATTTGCGAGAGGTTCCACCTACACCTAAATGGCCCTGATGAGCTGCAAAAAATAATTTTTTACGTAAAACCAAAGGAGGAACACATCGATCACCCCTAAAAACAATTCCATTAACAATAGTCAAATCTTCAGACACTTGTGCAAAGGGCTTCAAAGAGGCAGGGAGGGAACGTATTCTTGGCCAGCCTGAAACTACTAAATTCTTCACAACCACAAGAATTTCATCCTCAGAATAGCATTTGGACCAATCTTCTTCAGAAATAGAGAGTGGGGAAAAAACCAAGTCCTCCAAAGAGGCTACAACACACTCAACGTCATCTCTGAGAACATCATCATCACCTTCCAAAGGCAACCTGGAAAGAGCATCTGCTCTCATATTTTTACCACCAGCAATATGGTGAATGCTAAAATTGAAGTCATGTAATTTCGAGAGAATCCTTACCAACCTCGAAGAGGCTTTGCCAGTACCATTTCCGTTTAGGAGATGTAGTAAGGGCTTATGATCAGTATATAGTAGAAAATGAGAACCCCAAATGTAGACCTTGAATTTTTCTACAGCCCACGCACAACCAAGAGCCTCTTTCTCAATGGTGCTATAATTGCACTCAGCATTGTTCAGTGATTTCGAAGCAAAACCAATGGTATGTTCTACAGAACCATTCCACTGGCAAAGGATTGCACCAAGACCTTTCTGGCTTGCATCCACATAAATGCCACACTTAAGATCTGGTGTGAAGGATGATAAGGCTGGAGCATTAACAATAACTTTCTTAATGTTATTAAAAGCTAAATTTGCCTCTTCATTCCACAAAAATGCAACATCTTTTTTAATTAGCATCCTAAGAGGTTGAATTAACTGAGAATAGTTCATAACAAATCTTGAGTAATATTCGGTGAGACCGAGAAACGATCTCAAAGTGTCCTTATTGTTGGGGACAGGTACATTGGATATAGCCTGAGTGACAGAGAGTTTGGGTTTGATACCTGAGGTGGAAATCGAATGACCTAAATAGTCTAATTCTTCTACAAAAAACTTGCATCTTTTCACCCAGGGTGATTCCTACATCTCTGAAGCGAGACAGGACGATTCGTAAATCCTTAATATGTTCATCAACATTCTTAGAATGAATCAAAACATCGTCTTGGTATGCTTGTACACCCTTAACATCACACAAGATGCTGTCCATAAATTTTTGAAAAACACTTGCGGCACTCGCCAAACCAAAAGGTAGTCTCAGATATTTAAAAGCTCCAAAAGGAGTAATAAATGTGGTGAGTTCTGATGAACATTTGGTAAGGGGAATTTGATAATATGCACTCCTCAAATCTAAAAGAGTGAACAATTTGGATTCTGCAATACCGGTGAGAAGTTCTTGAATCCTGGGCAAGGGATAACAGTCAATGAGAATATTTTGATTTAATGATCTAAGATCTGCACACAGACGAATGCTGGAATCCTTTTTCTTCATGACAACAATCGGACAAACCCATAGTGAAGAATCCACAGCTTCAATTATTTTCTCATCTACCATTTTCAAGAGTACCTTTTTTAAGTCGTCTCTTACACTAAGAGGAACATTCCTCAACTTGTGAATAACAGGAATAGCATTGGGCTTGAGACGAATGCGATGTTCATAGTTTTTGATCATACCAACAGAATCGTTAAAAACTTCTGGGAAATCAGCAATAATGGAGAAAAAAGTACTTTGTTCATTTATCTGAACAGGAAATTCGGAACCAGGAACAAGTTTGAGGCCCATTTTAGCAAGGTCTTGCCACCCTACAATGCATTTCCCATCAGTGGCTACATATACCTTTGTATAAATGCACCTCACCAAACAAGTTACACTGGTAATGAAGAAACCCCACATTTCAATGTGTTTGCCAGTGTATCCCTTTGGTATGATGTCTAAAGGTTCAAGAGTAATTCTTGAAGACCAGTGAGAGTTGAACAAATGATCAGATATAATAGTCACGGGGGCACCAGAATCTGCCATCATGTCAATATCTATCTGATCAACAATTACCTGGCAAGTGGGATCTTTCACACGTTCTGAATCAAAGGAATCAACCATCAAAATAGAAACAGTATGAATAGAGAGAATTTCTTTTTTAGCTAAATTTCCCTTTTGAGAATCAATATTAACAGAACTAATAGTAACATTTTTCATATCAGAGTCAAGAAGTTCAGTATCTTCGCCTGCAAAATAAGAAATATTATTAATTTGAGAACTCTTTCTGTTACGACACACAGATTGGAAATGCCCATTCTTTTGACAAAAAGTGCACTTTTTTCCTAGGGCTGGACAAGTAGGGCTGTTACTCAAGTGTGTTTTAGAACCACAACGAAAACAAAAAGTATTTGTTCTCTTTTGAAACGGTCTTTGAAAAGGCTTGTTCCTTGAATAAACTGCGTTTACGTTTAAGTCAGTTTGAAGAAAAGATGAGGTACTTTCATTGATGCACTTGGAAGATACAATTGATCTTTCAATCCCTTTGGCCATTTCTAGGACTTCGGATAAGGAAGGGTCTCTGCAACTTAGTATTCGTTCTTGAATCTTTTTGTGACAGCAGTTGTATACAAACTGATCTCTCAGAGCTGTGTCCAAGTAAGAACCAAAACTGCACTCAGATGCAAGATTCCTTAAAGCAGAAATGAATTCTTCAATGGTTTCATCTTGTTCCTGACGCCTTTTCATAAAGTTAAATCGTTCAAGAATAACACTCTGCTGGTCAAGGAATTTTTTATTTAATTTTAAAATTGCGGCAGAATATTCATTAATTTCATCACCACTCCCAGAAGCTGGAAGAGGATTAGGTAAATTATTAAAAATTTGTCTTCCTTCTTTTCCTAAATTGCTATAGAGAATTGCCATTTTTCTTTTTGGAGAATATTCTTCAGCTCCAATGGCAATCAAATAGCTTTCAAAGTTTTGAAACCAATGTCTCCACGGTTCTTTAGGTTTACCAGGAACTGGTAGGAAATAATTTAAAGTGACAATTTGCTGGTTAGTAGCCATGTTGCTTAAATAAAATAAATGTAATGAGGAATTTAAAACAGCAATAGTCTGAGACTGAGAAATAGTTCAGAAGGAAATATTTGTTTGGCTATAAAAAGCTCTTTTAAAACGAATGAATTGTATGAAAAACGATATCATCTTTAAAAATCCGCTCACCGTTAATGCTTCAGAAGCATGCGATCAGTCATTTTCATTCCGATCCTTGCGATCGGGAAATTGTAACCATGGTAACGCTGAACAACAAAGCAAAATGGCCTCTCTGCGTAGCTACGTGATTGCGCACGTGCGCGTGATGACGTATGCTCGAGACGAGATGAAAATCTCGCTCAGGTCTCACGTCATAGAAGAGACGCACCAAGCGAGAGAAACCAGGGAAAGTGAAGAAAATGTCCGATACCTTGAAAGAAAAGGCCAATTTCAAGCGGGTTTTCTTGATGGCGAAAGTTGCACTGGATGCTCTGGAAGTAAACGGTGAGGAGGTTGGATAGTGCAAGGTTGGTGATATGCTGTTTTAGGAGAAAAAGAAATCCCTCGTCGCCAAATGTAAAGTAACGCTCTTCAGGAAACTCAGGAACATTCAGGAGACGTCGTGGTTTGAGAAAGGTAAGTTTATTACCAAAGTACAGAGTATCACAGGAGCACGTCCACACACGGCAAACTCCAACTGTAGAAGTCGCAGACCCACAGTTGAAGGTTGCATGCGAGGGATGCCCCGAGAAACGCATCTCTTGAATGTAAACACTCTTCAAGAGACGCGCGTGAACCATAACATTAGGCACGTGTGTAAGAACACAAGTAACGTATAAACAAAGAACTCTTACCAACATCTCAGAACTCCACAGTGGGGGAGGGAGGGCAGGAGCTCGAGGCTGCAGAGGGACAGAGGGAGTGTCAGGAGGGGCTTTTAAGGCGGATCGATCTGTGTCCTGAGGCCACATAGAGGACACTGTGACGCTTCAAAACAACCAGGATTGGCTCAGGGGCACTTCAAGACCCTGAACCACAGTACGACACTGGAAGGAATTCCCAGCATGCGGCAACATTTACTCGTATTTTGACGTTTTTA
The DNA here is from genome assembly GCF_964263255.1 of Lissotriton vulgaris. NCBI lineage: Eukaryota > Metazoa > Chordata > Amphibia > Caudata > Salamandridae > Lissotriton > Lissotriton vulgaris. The sequence continues at coordinate 1,132,292,502 of NC_141694.1, read as the reverse complement.
CATATAAATACAGACAAAGGAAAAATACATTTTCGTCTGTATTTATATGTAAAAATCCGTAAAAACGGAAAACCGGGAGCCCTATATATAAACTAGGCATAACAAGAATGTTTTTTTTAAACAGCTTTATTGCATGCTCCTCACTTCACACTGCCGTTTGTCTACAACCCTGGGGCCGGCGGCCAATTTCTGGACAACAGTACACAGCTTTTTTGGCCAACATCCCTAGGTGCAGGCAGTGAGATGCGATCAACGCATTGTTCAATAAAGAAACAGTACACAATTTTAAAGGGTATATTACACAGTAAAACCCCAAAATAACTATTCAGCTACCTCCCCCAATTGCCATCCCATTAACATAATAAGCAAGCTTCATGAAACACATGTTCTCAGTCTCCTGAGGTACATCCATTATAACAATCACGTACACATACATCGTCCTCCATCCTGTTTAAAACAGTACACTATGACACTCTCATACTCCGCCTCAAGCATGGCGACCAAGATACCCGCTGTGTAAGTCCACAGCCTTCACATAAATTGTCATTCCCTCTGGAGGTTAGCTCCCTCTGAACGCAACCAGGCAGCAAATGGTTCCCATATTTCAAGTGGTCTGGATCCACTCGGCATTAGTTCCCAAAAAAATTGGTCCTTGCAATATGTGACTGCCCTGATCCACTCAGCCACCGTGGGTGGGCACTGTTTTTTCCAGTGTATGGCCACTTGCCTTTTTGCTTATAGTAGCAGCATGGCCACAAGTTTGCGGTGCTCTATAGCAATTTCCTGTACATAGCCTAACAGTGCTTCCATGGGCGTGTCTTGTAGCGGGCTTCCTATTATACACTCTATGTGTCTGAAAATGTCCGCCCAGTATTGCTCTACAGGTCTACAATTCCAAGCCAAGTGGGTAAACATGGTGTTGCAATCGCCACATCTCCAACATCTCGTATCTGGGAGTAAGCCCATACGGAGCAGATGTGATGGTGTGCGATATAGTCTATGCAAGAAGTTAAAATGAATCAGTCTAAGCCTGTAATTTGGTGAGAGGTGTTGCAGCTGCGCACAACAGAACTGCCACTGCACTGCTTATCAGTGATACTCAACCCAGCTTCCTCTTCCCATTCTAATTTGGATTTGGTGTGTGTGATTGGGGCTTCGCTCTGTATGATGCTATAGATGCGGGTAATGAGCTTCCATGGCGATGGGTTCGATAAAACATTCTCCAGCGCAGGTAGGGCAGGTGGCTCATTTGGAAACTCTTTATACCTGGACCTGCATGCCGCCCTAATATGATAGTAAAATAGCATGTCAGACGCTGTAGGCTCCTGCGAACCCCACATGTGTGGCAACGTTAAAAACTCACCGCTGCCCCTCACTAGGTTGCGTGTCTTTGCCCCTAATCCTACTGCTTTATCTAGCAGGGGGCTAATTAAGGGGTTAGAGTCCAGGGACATAAACGGCGCATAAAGCACCTCCTGTCTTGCTCTTCTCGCTATACCTTTCCATGCCCATCTCATCGTCTCCACTGTGTCGATCTCCTGCTGTGGGCGTTTATAGCGTTGGTATATAGCCGTGTTAAGCGGGAGCGGAGCGACCCTGTCAATTTCTATCGCCACGTGAGGTTGAAAAGGTATGGGGTGATGCCAGAAGTGGAGGAACTTCGCCTGTGTGCTGTAGGCATAGAGCTCAAAGTCCGGGGCTCCAAAACCACCCTGTGTAAAGGGCAGCGTAAGTATGTTCCCTGAAAATCGAGGTTGCCTGCCCGCCCACACCAGCTCCAATATATTAGAACAGAGCCGCTTAAAGAAGTGGGCATTCAGCGGCATGGGAATATTTACAAAGAGGTGCAGGAATTTTGGCAGGAACACCATTTTAGCAATTGCAATGCGCCCGTTAAGGAGAGCGGCAGACTCTTCCATCTCGGTATCTTACTTTCCAGCCAATCCATTGCCCTGCCGTAGTTGGCCGTCCATATTTCCTGCATAGATCTGCTTATGTATATACCTAAGTATTTCGTCTCTCCCTCCGTCCACTGTATCGGAAATTCCAACACAAAGGGGCTAGTAGTATCAGTTAGCAGCAGCATCACAGATTTCTTCCAGTTTATTTGCACTCCCGTCAGTCCTCCATATCGTATGAACTCCCTCATTAGGGTAGCGAAATTGTCTCGAGGGTTCGTCATGTATATGGTCATGTCATCTGCATACATAGAAATTAAAATTCCCATGGTCGTGAATTCAATACTCTTCTGCGTATAAAATTGTCGGAGTTTGGCTGCTCGGGGTTCCATGGCTATAGCGAACAGTAAGGGCGACAATGGGCACCCCTGCTGTGTCCCTCTAGTAATGTCAAATGGTTCAGATATCCGGCCGTTTATCTTTAATCTGGCCATCGGGTTAGTATACAATACTATAATCTTCTGTATAAACAGTTGGCTGAAGCCCAGGCGCGTCAGTACTGCGAAAAGAAACTTCCATTCCAGGGAGTCAAACGCCTTTGTGGCGTCCAACAACGCAGCAGTTGCTTGTACGTGGGGGTCTAAGTAGTGTGGTACACCAAACAGCGTCCTCAGATTGTGTGCGGTGGAACGGCCAGGTATAAAACCGGATTGGTCCGGTAGAGCTATTTGCGAAAGCATAGGCTGTAGCCTGTTCGCAATTAATTTAGCGTATATTTTAGCGTCCAAGTTTATAAGCGACAGTGGAGGATACGAGTCTGGCAAGGTCGGGACTTTGTCTGGTTTCAATATTGTTATTATGGTAGCTTCACTAAGTGTCGGGGGAAGTAATCCAGTCTCCATGGCCACCAGGTAGACTTGTAATATTTGGGGGCCAGAATGTCCGCATATTCTTTATAGAATGTTGCTCTTAGGCCGTCGACCCCTGGGGCTTTGTCACAGGGCATACTGCTAATGACTTGTTTAACATCCTCTAGAGTAATTGGGAGCTACATGTATTTCCTAGCTCTGTCATTAAACCAGGCCAGTCCTATATCATCCAAGTAGTCTGCTAGGTCTGTTTGCGACGGGTCAGTTTGGGACCTATACAGTTTTGAGTAATAAAGGGACATCTCACCCAGTATATCAGGCGGTGTTCTGACCACATCACCACTATCCGTGCGCAGTTCCTTGATATAGGCTGCTTCCCTAGGTGTTCTCAACAAGCCAGCCAGTGTTTTACCTGGTCTGTCGCTTTCACCATACCGTCTCGCCTGGGCATGTTTAGAAAGGTACGCCGTCTCCCTCTCTGCCTCATCTTGAAACTCTTTTAGTTTGGTCCTGATTGTCGCTATGGTGTCAAGAGATGGGTCCTGCATTTGTAAACGTTCCAGCTCTCCTATCTCCCGTTCCAGCCTACTTAGTGTGTTACGGATATCTCTCAGTACACCAGAATTTAGCGCTATGCAGTATCCTCTGGTAACTACCTTGAAGGCTTCCGAAGAGAACTCCCAGGGAATCCACTGTGCCCTCATTAAATGTAAAGTATTCTTCGATTTTAGTGCGCAACTCTTCGCGAAAAACCAAGTCCAGCAGTGCCGTGGATGGGAATGTGCAGAAAAACGGCTTGGTTGTATGCAGGGGGGACGGACAGCCTAATCTGGACTGGAGCATGATCGGATAGTGTGTGGGGAAGATGTACGGCCTCAGTGAGCCAAATGGGCAAATACCTGGATACCAGCCAGTAGTCTAGGAGCGACCATGCATTACGATGGTGTGTGATACATGTACCCTCCCTGGCCGCTGGGTGTAGGGCTCCACAAGAGTCCATCAAGTGAAGGTCTTTGATGATATTATGCAATGTTTCTGCTGCCCTCGTGTGATGTGCCCGGGGTGAACCTTGCCTATCCATCATCAGTGACAAGACCATGTTAAAATTCCCACCCCACAGGATCGCAGTGTGCCCTAGTGTCTGTATCTTGTGCCATAATTCCTGAAAGAAATCTGGGCTATCAACGTTCAGGCCATATATGTTAACCAGTGCTGCCGGTGTATGACATAGCTCTCCCTGCAATATAATGTATCTACCGTCTCTATCAGTGACCGTGCTATGGGTACGCCAGTGCAGGCCCTTACGCATGAGGATCGCGACTCCCCTAGAATAATTGGAATAGCCAGCATCTACTACCATCTCCCAGCACCTATTCTTCAATATCCCCACTGATGCACTCGTCAGGTTTGTTTCCTGCAAGAAACATATATCTACCCCATATCTTGTGAGATACGAGTGAATTAGTCTCATCTTCCTACGATCATTTAGGCCTCGGACATTCCACGTGAGGCACATCATTGTGTTACCAATGTGCGAGTGTGCCATTTCTAAACTCAAATTTCAAGCAGATAATGTGCCCGCAGTCAAGAGTACAAAGCATGGCATCAGTGTGTACATACAGTTTCAAACAATGATCACTCCAACGGAGCTCAAAGTGGGATAGCAGACACAGAAGACCTATCACACTTGTGCACAGTTGGACCGTCCAAATCAATACGAAGGAACCCAACTCACAACAGACCCCTCCCCAACCACACCAACCCCCCAAATAGGTTGTGCAATCCCCCCTCCCTTCGCCCAAAATAGTAACCAGGTCAAACAGAATGTCCAACCTTAGGGAATCATCCCATGGGGTGCGTAGGGTCTCCGGCAACTACTCCTGCACTTGCGGCAGGGTGGCCGAGCTGCAAATACCACGCACACACATCCAGGGCTCACCTTTAAACATCAGACCCCAACAGGCACTGGGCAAACCCACAAGCCTCAGACCAATGCAACCCCTACGAAGGAAAGCAGAAAGCTTGTCTTACCGCTGTTGTTCCAAATCCCATCTGTACCTCATACATTCTAAACGATCAGTGTTCGTGACCTGCTACACAGACTACACAACATTAGCCATTGTCACTGAGTCTGTCCTCCGTCCAGCCTTCTTCTGAGGTTTTCTGCTGCTTGTATTCCTTTGCCATTTGCTTTGTATAGGCAAGCGCCGCCCTAGCATCGTAAAGAAAGTGGGTCTCCCAGGCCCCTGAACATGCAGCTTGGCTGGGTATATTAGTACATATTTGGTCCCTATTTGTTGGACTATTTTCTTTGCAGGAAATTCCCTGCAGGCAGCTTGTACCTGTAGAGTGAAGTCTGGATACATAACCAAATCATTTCCGCGGTACTGAATGGCGCCCTTCTCTCTGGCGAGAAGTAAGATCAGGTCCCGGTCTCTGTAGTTCAACACTCGTGCCAGGATCGGCCTTGCTGGAGCGCCCGGTCGTGGTCTAGGCCCCAAGGATCTGTGCACTCTTTCTATAAGGAACATTGGAGCCAGGTGCGGTCCAAACAGATCTTTCATCATAATTTCCACGTACTGCTCCATGTTTTGAATATCCGTCGTCTCAGCAATTCCCGTGATCCGTATATTGTTCCTCCTCGATCTCGCTTCCAAATCCTCATTCTTTTGTTGAATCTGAGCGAGCACTTTGTCCATTCCTCTTAGTTTATTCTCCATATCAGTCTGGCCTTCCTCCATTTCCGTCACTCTTGTCTCAGAACGCTCACTCATCCCTCTTGCTTGTCCATACGTTGAGTGATTCTGTCCATTCGTTCAGCCAGAGTGTCCATTTTAGAATCAATACCCTGAAGGCTGGTTTTCAGTTCTTGAAACATTGTCCGAACATCCTCTGCTGGCAGATGGGCCGACACTCCATCCTCCACTGACTCCTGATCAACTGCTTCGGTCTCAGGTGGTTTGTTTGATTTTTGGTTGAAATTAATTAGCGGCTGTCTCATATCCGGATTCCCCATGGCTATACAGAGCTCGCTGACGTAGTGAGAACCATACCTATATTAAAATGTGGCCTGTATTAGCAGCCTCTTGGGCACGTCCCAGGGTGGTGTCTCCCAGATGGCCTGTGAGCAATGTATATGCGTGCCTCGAGTCTAACACGTCAGACAAGCCGAAACCTTTGACCATTTCTAGTCGGCGCTGGCCAGGTGAGTTCTGCAGCCCGCGCCCCTTCGTTCCACCGGCTTCTGGGTTCTGTGGGGCGCACTTCAACTATGTCATCGCTTGCACCCCCACAGCACAGCAGCTCTCTTACAGGGAGGGTCACCGGTATAATTACGCTCATTTTCCCCCAATCCACCAGTCCTCCAGTACAGCGATTGACCCCCACAGCAGTTATCAGCGAGAAAAAGGGGGATTCAGGGTCTCCCTCAGCACCTCACACGTCTCAGCGCTTCGGAAACACTTTACCGAAGTAGGGAGCAATAATCCGGGCTATCCTCTGCTCACCCAAATGGTACCTCTCCTCGGCCTCACGCTAAGTATCCAGCACACAGTCATATCATGTGGGCATCGCATGTGTTTCACCCTGCAGGCTTTCAGGCACCAATCGTCTACCCACCGTTGGGCTCTATGATGCACTTCACTATGACCTGCCCAGTTGTATGGGCGCTTGCTTCAAAGGTCCCAGGGCCTGCAGACCCATCTGCGGTCTCTGCACACCTCCCGGTTAGTTTACTTCCCTGAAAATGGCGGCCGTCACCTCCGGTTCCCGCACGGGCCCGCAGCTGTGGCGGAGTGTTAACTGAGAGTCCCCCTGTCTAGCAGGCCATCCACATTTATTGCACACGTCGTGCAGGCCCCCCAACAGCTCCTGCCGCATCCCGCCAGCTCACCGGCACACGTACTCGGCGCTGTCCTTCGGCCGTCCCGGCGTCCGGACATCGGACCTCCACATCTTGGGCGCCAGGCAGGGCAAGCCTTCCTTCCGCCGTCACTGGGTCCCCGCAGCAGCCCCCATGCGCCACGCCGCTCCTCCAGCAACTTCCCCAGGGGCCGCTCAGCAAGTACGGATGCGCTCGTCGTGCTTGTCCAGGGCCAGCGATGCTCACCTCGGGTCAGCCGGCCACGCAAGCCCCCAGTCCCGACCGGGCAAGCAGGCCTCTCCTCAGGCCTGGGTTGCTTCCATCTATTGCCACTGCTTTTTTACCAGGCACCGCCTATGGGTCTGCACCGAAGCGTGCAGGATCGTGCCCCGCACCAGACACTGCAGGGTATTGCCCGATGTGCGGCGTGTGAAAGTCAGATAGTGACGGATTAATGGGCTCGGCCGGCGGAGCTGCGTTAGCAAGCAGCCATTCCGCTGCACGGCCAAGCCATGCCCCCAGGCATAACAAGCATAATGTGAAATTACGTGAATTGCACCAGCAACATTTTAATTCCTTCCAGGAATGATGCTAATCTAATTTGCTGTTGAATAAAAAAATATCATTCCTGTTGGGAAAAACCTTTCGAGCTTTTTATCTGTCTCGCACCTTCCAAGAGAAGAAAAGGTATTAGTAAATGAGATTCCACACAGCTACTGCCCTTCAGTGAAGTATCAGAACTCATACAATGGCAGCCAGCTTTAGGCCAGTGAAAGGCAGAGAATCTAGGTCGCTTGACGAACCCAATGGGATGCTAATAGCCTTTGATGAGGTGGGAAAGAAAATTCTTAATGCTCCTACACACTCTCAACTGACAACGACACTGTCAATCATGTTACCTTATGAAAATGCATAGAACATGGACTCATTCTTCCTGGCCCCCTGCAATGGAAGGTTCTAGGTGCATTAGAAATGAAAGAAGTTAGGATTAACTGCAATTTACCAATTACAATGTAACCCATTTGGTCACACTGTAATGCTCAGATTTGATTGATTGTAATAAGTATGGATTTATATTAAATTCAAAGCCAATGTGATATAAATCAGTCGCAGAAACATAGTATAAAAATGGAGAATCACTAACGGATTTCTCAAGTAACAGATAAAATTGATCCTCAATAACAGAAAACAAATGAGAAATTCTGAATCCTCTATAGAAGTGCAGTCTGATGCGTAGATTGAAAGTTTGGAACCCTCTGGCCTATACATGAGGTTGTTTAAGGAGACCTACTAAACCTCTATTCTAACTTGGAATTAGGGAAACTCTATTAAATCAAGGAAGCAGAGAAAAAGGTGTCAGCATAGAAGAACTTCGGTAGAAGTTCTCAAAGGTAGAGTATATTGTATAGCATAAAGGCGCACAACAGAGATGTCACAAATAGGTCTGTACCTGTCCGGCCAAGATTCATAAAGGTTATTGTCGGCTTAGCATTACTTTTCTAACGCCAACCCAATGCTAAACCTTTTCTGGGGATTAACAAACCAAGACTGATTTGTATTAGCATTAGTTTGTATGGAAAAGTAACATTAAGCAGTGTGTAATGCTGCTTTTTATTACTTTGGGTCAGAGGTGTTACATCGGTGGTACATGGGCATTCCCATACAACCCCCATGATTTTTAATGCTAAACTCTATCTAATAACATTAGTAGACAGGATTTAACAGCAAAAATTAAGGCAATTGGAAAGCAGGCATTTGATGAGAAATGTTTTCAAGTCTCTTTATTTTCCGACTTTGCATGTGTGCTGCATTGAATGAAATGAAATGAAATGAAATGAAAAGGGATTTATATAGCGCGTGGCTGCCCGGGAGCGTCCCAGCGCTGAGATTGCAATTAACAACTGAGAAGAAAAAAACGGAGGGGTAGAAGAGGGGAGTTAAAGTTATTGCGGGAAAAGGTAGGTCTTAAGTAACTTCCGGAATTTCATGTAGTTTGGTTCAGCGCGCAGCTGGGTTGGCAGGGAATTCCATATTGTTGCTGCTGTGACCGAAAAGCGTCGCCCTCCCGTGCGGGCCTTCTTGACTCTGTGGACAGTGGCCAGGTTACCTTGGGAGCAATGCAGGGACCTGTTAGGTTTATATGGGTAGAGCATGGTCTTAAGCATGGGGGGCCCTTGGTCTTGCAAAGCTCTGTGAGTAGTACATAGGGCCTTAAAATTGATCCTTTCACGGATCGGTAGCCAATGGAGAGCCTTTAGGGCTGGTTTAGCTGATGCTCTCCGAGGGGTGCCTGTCAGAAGCCTTGCTGCAGCGTTTTGTGTTCGCTGAAGAATATTAATAGTGGATTCTGGGGCCACCAAGAAAAGGGCGTTGCTATAGTCTAATCTGGCTAAGATTAGACCTTGAATAAGCAATTTTTGTGACTGTATTGGGAGTAATGGAAGAATCTTCCTGGCAGAGCGGAGTAGGCCCACACAGGTACCAGCCGTTTTTTTGGCCTGCGTTTTCAAAGAGAGGTCTTGCTCCAGCCAGAAACCCAAGCTTTTGAGTTCTGTCTTGGGTTGAGGAAGGGTTCATAAGCATGATGGCCACATAGCAATGGGGAGGGATGTAGTTTGGTGTCCCAGCAGCATAAGCTCGGTTTTAGAGCCATTTAGTTTAAGCCTTGAGTCACACATCCATTTATGTATTCCTTCAAGACAGTCATGGAGGTTTCTAAGTTTGTCACTTTCTAAGGAGAACGAAACAACCATTTGGGTGTCATCAGCGTATGTGACGGCTTTGATCCCAAAGGGAATGACCACATCCTCCAGGGGGGCCATGTATATGTTAAACAATTTAGGGCTCAATGAAGAGCCCTGAGGAACCCCACACTGGAGGGGGAAAGAATTGGATTGCTCATTCCCTTCACAGACCTGGAAGTATCTGTCCTTAAGGAAGGATGTGAGCCCACATAGTGTCGTGTCTCTCACCCCTAGGTTGAGGAGTCGCTGGATCAGGATCTTGTGATCCACCGTGTCAAATGCAGCGCTTAGATCCAGGAGGATCAGTAAAGCCGATCCTCCTGAATCCAAGATGCACCTAGCTTCCTCGACCACTTTCAGAAGAGCGGTCTCGGTCCCCTGACCTGGGCGAAAACCTGTTTGTGAGGGGCGAAGGAGATTGTTGGATTCAAGGAAAGCCGACAATTGCTGATTGACAGCCTTCTCTGCAATCTTACTTATGCCAGGCAAAAGAGAGATTGGACGAAGGTTGGAAAAGTCTAGAGGGTCACGTCCTGGTTTTTTCTGTAAAGCCTTAACTATTGCATGTTTCCATTTGGGGGGGACCACTCCTTGGCTAAGTGAAGCATTTATAAGGTTAGTGGCCAAATGCGAGATGGTAGGTCCGACTTGTTTGATGATGTTAATAGGGGCTGGGTCATTTGGTGAACCACTTTTCATGCATGATAGGGCATTCAGGAAGTCTTCATTGGACAGCTGGTTAAAACTGTCCAGGGTCGGGCCAATGGTTGAGGGCCGCAGGGCAGCAGGGGGATTATTGGCAGATTTTGGTGGAAGGGTTTGTAAGATGTTTATTATTTTATTCTGGAAAAAGGTTGCTACTTGGTTGCACCTAGCAACTGTGGTTTCCTGAATTGAAGGGGGGTTGGGAATTTTAAGTAGCTCTTTGACTATTTTATAGGTCTCCCGGGAAGAGTTAGAGGCAGATTTAATTTTTTCTTCAAAGAAGGAGGCTTGGGCTATTTTTCGGGCTGATTTATAGGTCCTCATTGCTTTTTTGTATTCCTCTTTGTTGAGGGGATCCCAATCTTTCCTCCATTTCCGCTCTTAGGTTCCTCAATTCTTGTGAATACCATGGAGATTTGAAGATTTAGTTTTTTTTCTTTAGATTTTTCCTGGGTGCGACTAAATCCAGGGTGGAGGTAAGCCATCTAGTGAAATTTTCGTCTGCTTTCACGGGGTCGGGGTCTGCGGTTGGGGCAGAGTGTATTAATTCCTGGGTCCAGTTCTCGAATGAGAGTTTGGACCAAATTCTATCCTGCTCTCTAGAAATTCGAATTTGGGGAGTGTCTAGATTGGTTTGCCATGTGAATGGGATAAGGAAGTGATCAGACCATGGAAGAGGGAGTGAAGGTAAAATTTCTATCTTAGGGAAGTTGGCGAAAACTGGGTCTAAGAGGTGTCCTTTGGCATGCGTTGCCTCTGAGTTTTTTAAGTAGAGGTCGAATGCCTTTAATTCTGAAATGAGGTCACTTGCAATTTTATCTGTGCTGTCCTCGAAATGGAGATTTAAATCTCCTAGTAGGATGAAATTGGAGGTCGAGGTGCAGCAGGAGATTGTGGACTCTAGCAATAATCCGACAAAATTTCCTAAACTTCCGGGCGGACGGTATATAAGAATACCCGAGAGGGATTTGTTAGGAGTGATTTGGAAGGAAAAGTGGACGCTTTCGTAATCCTCAATTCCTCCCTCTTGTATCCTGCATGTAAGGGTGTCTCTGTGCACGATCGCTAAACCACCTCCTTTTCCCTTTGTTCTGTTCTGATACTGTATTAGATAGCCGTGGGGTAACATGTTGACAATATCTGCCTCGGAATGGGACGTCAACCAAGTTTCCGTGAGGAAAAGTATGTCTAGCTTAATATCTTGGATCAGCAAGTTGATCTCTATGGAATGTTTGGATGCAGATCTGCAGTTAAGCAGAGCAAGGCTGACATATTTTGGTATCTGGCAATTAGCTTTCCAAATGGACTCACCCTGCAGCGAAGGTGGTGGGATGAGGGGGGAGGCAGCCGTGCAGTATTGTAAAAGGTGGTCTCGTGAATATTTGATCCAGTGATTAAGTAAAATGGGCATAATGGGTGGCCCTCTGCCCGGCCTGGCCCGGACGGGCCCAGACGGGCTTGCCTCTGGCGCGCCCGCTGCGCCCGCCCGCTGCGCGGATGGAATGAGGGCTTCATTTTATAGAAAGTGGGCAGCAAAATTACAAAGTAGGAAAAGCTTTGAAGTGTTTCTAGGCATAGTATTTTGTACGGGAAGGGTACCCTTCCCGTACAACACCTATGCTAGACTCATGCAAGCACCCTAGCACTATGGCACTAGGGTGTGTGCCTAGCTCAAGGCAGCACAAACCAACACTGGCGGTAGGGAGAGGGGAGGAAAGCGCCATATCTCTGTAGATCTGGTGCTCTCCTTCTCTCTCCCTGTTATGTAATGCAGTGCTGCCTATTTGGGGGCTGTGCGGCATTCTGTGACAGTGTTCAGAACCTGAGCCTTAGAGTCTAAATGGAATTTGAACAAAGTGCAATGCCAAATTATACCCACCAAAGTATCTTTGAGAATCCAAGGTCACATGTCTAATAAATTCTCATCTTCAACCGTCCTTGAAATCCTCCTGTCTCCTTATTCTGATTGGACGGTAGTCCTCCCTTCCTTTGTTAACTCTTCTTATCCCTACCAAGAGATACTCCCTCGCGCCTCACTAACTCCTTCACAAAATGTGCCTTTCTTTGACCATGAGCTAATGTGACTGCACCTGCAGAGGAGAGAAAAACATTTCATCCAAAGCAAGCATTCACATAAAAATGTAAGCAATGCAAAATGCAACCTTAAGGCCTTGAGTCAACTTTAGTACGGCAAGCTTTTCAGTAGGCTTTTTAAATGCATGATTGCAGAGATATATATACAGGTGCAAAATGTATGTAAAGCACTATTCAAGAGAATACCTTTTCATTTATAAAATAAATGGAGCTTATTAAAATAAGAAATATGTGATTATATAAGTAATACAATGTTATTGAAACCACACAAATTTTGATATAAGTGTCCTCACTGTTGCTATAAAGAAAACGTTAACATACACGCTCATATAAATGTTGAGTTTTCATAGTAAATGCACTTTCTGTAACTGTTCAAGTACACTTCATTATGTTAGTACGGTTACGTCACACAAGAACATAAGGCAGTACACAAACATATATGGGGCCTAATTAAACACATAAGGATGGAGCCACAATTACGATGCTCCACTTACATGAGCATTTCTTGGAAAGTTGTTACATAACTGAAGCTGTTTATAAGGCACAGTATAAAAGAACTAAATCAGGACTAGTTCATGTCAGAACCCCAATAAATGTAATGCAGAGTTACTTAAGGATGGTCTTTGCCCTCTTGATTCTTTACTGCATAAGTATTTTCTCTATCCAATGCTGTTGACAACTATTAAATTGCACTTTAAGCCTACACAGATAGTAGTCAGGTAATTGCCCACTTATGAGAATAATAGGCACTTTGGTTAGTCATTACTACTAGATCAGACATGTACTGGAATGTAACCCATCTACACCTCAATGGCGTGATATGGAACTCATTCTCTTTAGAAAGCTAAGTAAGTAAGCTCTGGTGAGCTTAAATCAAAAAAGTTAACTTTAAATTGAACACCTTCACTGGGAAACCTGCAAATTCACACATTCAAAGATGTATTTTTGCTGCTATAAATATATTTATAAAACAAAAACAGGAGAGATAGGGATAGCAATCACTCTTAGTCCCCTAATAGATACTATTCAACAACAAAAGAGTGACTTATGGTGTATCGTATCGTATCGTAAGGGGTGCTTGTATAGCGCACTGACACCATGGGTTTCCTGGCGCTGGTTGGAAGTAGAGGGGACAGAAAGACTAACCAGATTGGGGAAAAAGACAAGTTTTTAGAGATTTACGAAAAAGGGTCAGAGAGTTAGAAGTTTTAAGAGAAAGGGGGAAGGAGTTCCAGAGCTTGGGGGCCAGGTGTGCAAATCTCCGGCCTCCAGATCTGCAGAGCTTGTAGGAAGGAACAGTCAGGAAATGAAGGTGAGAGGATCTCAAGTTGCGGGACGGGCAGTAGGGTCTGATGAGGGATTTCACGAAGATGGGACAGGGGCCAGCCAATGACTTGAAGATAAGGCAGCCGATCTTGAAGGCTGCCCTAGAGATGACAGGGAGCCAGTGGAGTTTAACGAGGAGGGGCCTAGTGGATTGCCACTTCGGAATCCCTAAGGCCAGTCTCGCCGCCTGATTTTGGACCGCCTGCAGTCTAGCCATCGATGTTTTAGGCAGACCATGGTAGATCGAGTTGGAAAAATCTAGGCGGGAGAGGACGAGGGCCATGATAACCTGCAGGAGGGCGTCAGGTGTAAGGAGGTATGCCACTTTCCTGATCCTGCGCAGTTGGTAAATACAGGACGAGACCACGGTCCCCACCTGCGGCCCTAGGGATAGAGCGGAGTCAATAGTGACCCCCAGGCTCTTCACCGAAGCCACGGGAGTGGGAGAGGGGCCCAGTTCCACCGGCCAGAATTGAGGCCCCCAGAAGGTGGCGCTCCTACCGGGAAGGAGGAGCTCCGTCTTACCGGGGTTCAGCTTTAATTGGTTGTGGCCCATCCACTGGAGAATGTGGGACATGACTGCCTGAAAATTAGGGATAGCAGAGGGGGAATTGAGAGAAAAGATGAGCTGCAGGTCGTCCGCGTAATTGAACACGGTGACGTCCCACTGCCTCAAGGAAAATAGAAGGGGGCGAAGATAAAGATTGAAAAGAAGAGGGGACAGGGAAGAACCCTGGGGGACCCCACAGAGCGAGTGCTCTCTAGGAGCCCTGAAAGCGCCCAGGCTAAGGGTCTGAGACCTGCCAGTCAGGAAGGATCTGACCCAGGCCAGCGCCAGGCCCTGGATGCCAGCCTGCTCGACACGGCGGAGAAGGATGTTATGATCCACCGTGTCGAAGGCGGCTGACAGATCTAGTAATACCAGGGCCTGAGGGGTACCCTTGTCAACACCGTCTCTCAGGGCGTCCAGCACGGCCAAGATCACTGTCTCCGTAGAGTGGCCGGGTCTGAAGCCTGCTTGGTTGGCCTCGAGAAAGTTGGAACTCTCGATAAACTGTGAGAGACAGGTGGTGACGTGGGCTTCCAGGTTTTTTGAAAAGAAAGGTAAGAGAGAGATGGGGCGGTAGTTTGCCGGGAAGGCGGGGTCAGCCCCCGGCTTCTTCAGAAGGGGCACCAGCACGGCCTCCTTGAAGGAGCCCGGCACCGTACCAGAGGAAAGAGAAGAGTTTAGCAGGGGGAGAATGCAGTCGGGTAAAGAGTGGAAGATGTCCCTGAGTATGGAGGGGGGGCAGCAGTCATCTGGGGATCCCGACTTGATGCGGGTGGCAAGAGTGGCCAGAGAAGTGGAGTCTAGAAGAGGAAATTGTGTGAAAGAGGAAGTATTGTGAGGGGGGGAGACAGATCCAGCGCCAGGGGACGTGACGGGGATGGTGTCCTTAATCAATACGATTTTTTCAATGAAAAAAGTGCTGAGGGCATTACATGCTTCCTGTGTAGGGGCCTGAGTAGGGAGCGTCCTGGAGTCGGAGGTGAATTCGTTAAGGACTTTAAAAATTTCCTTATACTGGCAAGGGGCAGATAAGATTTTACCAGAGGCATAGTTTTTTTTGGCAGCCAGAATGGCGAGTTTGTACCCGTTGCGGGCGGCCACATAGGCGTCTCTGCTTGCAGGGCTGTAGTCTCTCCTCCACTTGCGCTCGAGCTGGGGGAGTTCCAAATGGAGAGCTTTTAGGTGGGGGGTAAACCATTTGTGGGAATTGCTGTGCCGGGATTGGGGGAACTTAGTGAGGGGGGCAAAGATGTCTCTGGCTGTAGTGAGCCAGTCTGCCACAAGCCTGTGAAGCTCGTCGGTACCAGTGTCGTTGGGTGGCAGGGGATAAGTTTGGGACAATTGAGCCAAAAGTTTGGAGGGATCGACAGCCTTCCACTTGCGAGCCGTGCCACCCTCCCGTGGGGGGACCTTGATTTGGCCGACCGCCGAAAATGTGGTGTCGATCAGACAGTGGTCCGACCACACACAAGGTGTTATTAGTGGGTGAGAAGACGTGACTCCATGGGTCCAAATGTGGTCGAGGATGTGGCCACCCTTATGGGTGGCAGACCTGACTAGTTGGATGAAATTCAGGCTTGAAAGACCCTCGAACAGTTCGGAAGCATGTGGGCCAGCGTCCTCGTGTTGAAACCAGTAATTAAAGTCGCCAATGATGATAATACGGGGGGAGCAGGTAGCAATATTGGTTAGCTGATCGATGAAGGATGAAGGGAAAGACGGCATGGAGTGGGGGGGGGCGGTATAGTAGCACAAGAGTAACTGCACCTACCTCGGTCCCCAGGCTAAGGACCAGGGTGTCTACATCCGGTAGGGTCATGGCCGCGGAGGCGATAATCTTAAGATCCTTGCGTATAACCGCCGCCACCCCTCCCCCGGTGCGACCCCCTGATCGGTTGGTGTTCAGCAGAAAGTAGTCAGGGGGTAGCGTGGCCAAGATGTCTGGGAGAGAGTCGTCGGTAAGCCAAGTCTCTGATAACAATAAGACATCGGGGCTTTCAGACATGAGGAGATGCAGGATGTCAACTTGGTGCTTGACCATTGAACGGGTATTTAGATATAGGACCCGAATAGACGACTCGATAGGAGCCGGAGCGGTAAGTGATAGTCTCGGCGCAAGATTAGGGATTGGAATGCCTGCAATGCCGAGTGAAGTAATGCGGGTCCAGATGTCGGGGGAGAGAGGACTGGCCGAGGCATGTAGGCACTTAAGGGCTGAGGACGTGTAGGATAGAGGAGTGGCAGCACTACTGGCCCCTGGGACCGTCCGGCCGCGGACGGGCGCAGACGGGCTGGACTTAGGCGCGACTTCGGCGTGCTGACGGTGTGCCCGCTGCGCCCGTCCGCTGCGCTCCCTGTAGGGGGGCGCCATTTTATGGGCTGAGGTCGTGAGTGGCCGAGCGCTGCACCGCTCGCCTCCTCAGCGTCCTCACCCAATATGGCGGCCAAACAGCGCGACCCGGCGGGAATCAATCTCCTGGTGCAAAGAAAAAGTTAAATTTGCAACCACAATTAGGGGGTGTGTGTACGTGATGGAAAAAAAACTCTGTTTTTAAAAGAAACCTCACTCACCAACCTAGTTGGTGACATGCTTCTTCATCGGGTTCCCACCAGGGAGACCGAGTGTCTCCCCAGTGTGCTACAAGGCCTGTGATAGAGCAGAGCGGGTGTTTTCGGACTGTGTGATAGTGAAATAAAGTGGGTGAAGGTATTTAAAAGATGGCAGACTGCTCCCAAAAGCAAATTTAATGAAAGAACAGAACGCTATCGTTAAAATCAAGTGAGGCGGACACGTGTTAGTTATAAAATTGATCCAGCTGGATCCTAAGTTAGTTGTGAAAAACGGTCGACATGTTTCTGCTTGAGACTGTTTAATTCAGCAAAGCTTTCATCAGGACCAAAAGGGCAGCCCCCCGGCGGTATACACACGCTAAGGCGTCAAACATATTTATGCCATGGAAATAAAAATAAATGTTGCCAATAGCACTGTATTGATTGCAACCAAACTAATAAACACAAATTCACACATTTATTCTCACAGTGCAAAGGTGAAATTGATGTTTATTGTCACAGTACAATTGGAGTGACATGAGAAAAACATGAAGTTCAGAAAAGTATAGGAGGGTTCCAGAGGTCCTGGATCTGTATATTGATACCTATGACGATGGAGAAACTGTGCTCAAGGCACTGGACCTTTCCAGCCTGATATTGTTAAGTAAAGGTAGAGGTGTGAGCATTTTTTCTTCTCTTCCAAGTAATCAAGTTCAGCCAAAAGGATGATTCCTTTTTGTAACACAGAACAATAGTCAAGAATGGCTTAAATAGGAGTAGTTGTTTTATTGGCATCCGCCTCTTGTAATTTCATAGTGCAAAAATGTCACTCTTTTAGAAAAAGGAACAGCCGACACGTGGCAAATTAGGCCAGGGGTTTCTCAAGGCTTGTAAGTGTATTCATCAGTCATTAAGTCAAGAGATGCATTTATAAATTCCAAATTGCTTCAACAAACAAATATAAACATCCAGGCGTGTAGTGTCCATTTGCTGTCTGTGAACTCGAATAAAGTCCCGGGTAATCCTGTATGAGGGAAAAATATGTTTTACTGCCTCACAGGTTGCATGTAACAATTATTTTTTACATGGACACAGCTCTTCTACATGTCCTTATATAGCTTGAGTGGGATTTTTAAAGTGCTGTTTACATTTAAAGCCTTGCATCCTGGTTTCGATTAAATACATTTGTAAAAACAAATGCATTTGAGAACATACCTTGGCATAAACCAAACATGTAGGTGTGCTGATTAGAAAACTCTGCCTGTTTATTACACGTGTTGAGTGACAAAAGGGATATAATGACTCACTTGAGTGTTTGCCTCTCATAAGTCAAAGCCACTCCCCCCACTCAACTATGGTAATAAAAGACATCTTCATGTTGGGCATCTGCCTATATATTATTGGCTTGATCATATACATTTCCTTCTTGAGCATTTAAAGGTCCTTAATCTTGTACATAAATAATAATAAAACTTACAGGTATTTTCACCAACATAATCCTAATTAGCAATTTTTTTCAAAAATGACTTTTTGCCACTGTTTTTAAATAAATAAATATTCTTGAAGAAGGAGACTACTAAGCATCACAGTGGTGTAATCAATTCTAAAGGTGTGAGCTATACACCTGCACTCATGGATTTGCTCTTTTTCTGTAGTAAAAGCTGCTGCCATGCATCAGGAAAAGATTTGTCGGCCAGGTTCAGTACTTGAGTGTGCATGGCAGGACACACGCTAAGCAGCAAAAATTGTTTTGTTCAAATGATGTTTGCTCTCTTCTGGGAGACTGGCTGTGAGAAAAACACGTAATATCAAAAACGTGGTCCCTGTGGGGGAAGTGTAGCTGTGGAATTCCTCTGCCACAGCGGTGTAAAGAAACTTAAGCAAATCTTTTTTCACTTATGTGATAAGTGTCTTTGTTTATTTAAATTATAGGCCCAAATAGCACACCCTTCATATTTTATCTTTTTGCATTTTTCAAAGAATAAGATGCTTCTGCAGAATGTTGGTGCAGTGAAAGTGAGTATAGTGACTAAATAGTGCATTTGTGTTGTATACAAAAGATATAAATGTGCCTGATTGTGAAAATACGTTGTTACAAATGGCGATCATAGTACAAGGGTCAATAGACACAATGAAAATTTGAAACCAGTCCACATAGAATTTTTGTCAACGTTTCGGATCCTTAGGGGCCCATTATGATGTCGGGCGGATTGCCTTTGCCAGGCTGGTGGTAGCTACCGCCGGCCTGGCGGGGGCAACCCGCCGGACATCCTCTCCAGAATTCCCCCTGCCATATTAGAATGGCAGGGGTGACCGCGGCAGACAGAAAGACCGTCCACCGCTTTTCCACCCTGGTCGCCTTGCGGACGGGGCGGAAAATGTTTAATATGATGGTGATGTCTATTAGACACTGCCAGCCATATTAGCATGGGCTTTCAGACATGCCTTTCCGTGGCGGGCATGCGGTCTTCACTCTGGGGGCCGCCTGCGGGCCCTCAGAGTGAAGGAGGGGTGGGGGTTGCACACGGGGGGTACCTGTGTTGCCCCCCCTTCATTTGCATAAACAAAGCGGCAGGCACCGCGCGGTGCCTGCCGCTTTGTTTATGCAAATGCTGAAATGCATTTTTTGCATTGTGGCGGGCGGTGCTGAGAGCACCGACCGCCACAATGCTAAAAATGCAGGATGTGCCCACCACTGAGGCGGGCACATCCTAATACTCCCCACGGGACCCCCGCCCTTATGGCGGGCGGTCCCAATCCCCGCTAGGCCGCCCGTCATCCTAATGGGCCCCTTAGTTTGATTATTTAGGCCTGAGTCCTCATCAGGACAGAATAAGAATGGGAGACACCTGAAAGTAAAAGTAAAAAGAACCATGTGTTAGATTCTAAAATTCTGAACATAGTCCGTACCCACATGTGTAACTGCCATCAAAATGATGTTAAAACAAAACATATGGATCGCATACTAGGTAATCAGAGCAACAAGACCTACAACTACGTTATGAATCACAAGCAATCTAAAGGAAATTCACGGAAAACCGCATTGAGATAACTGCAAGAAAATGAACTATATTCAAAGACTGCTGCGACCTAGTCCTGCCTACCAACAGATTTAATATATTAGATAAGAGCCTACAAAATGACTGCTGCTTTTTCCTTTTCCCAACAATTCTTTCTCGTGTTGAGTATGGAGGATATAAAAGAATAGGCTGGCTTAAGATGATATCTCAACCTGAATGCGGCAGAAATTCCTACCAGAGGAACTTCCAACCTCAAAGAATGGTTCATAGGGTACTCAAGTCCCATTATGGTAGCAGGAAAAAACCTTCAGTTATACTTGAAAAAGAAAATAAGAGTATGCGACCGGGTGGATTTTGAGCATACACCATGCTAGGCCAATTGCAGTTTACGATAAAAAAAATATATAAAGATCTGTGCTTTCCTAGGGTATTAATCATGGGCAGCAGAAATTCAGAAACATAAATGCATATGCAAAAAAAATAGAGGTAATACTTAATTACGCAAAAACTGTGTTATTCCTATACAACTGTGTGAGAGCATATAACTGGTTAAGCCGATTGCGGTTAACTTACACAATAAAAAGTATATACAAAGGCCGGAGCTCACTTAGGACATAAATCCCTGGCAGCAGACTTCAAACTGTGAATATCTACCGGTGAGTGTAGGAGATAAGAATGTAAGCTAGATGTAATGAATACATCAAATTAGAGGTATATGAATACAGACACTATGCTAGGTTTCCCATGGCTTTGACTTAAACATGGGCCAAAAATATATACCCACTGTATTAAAAGGGATGATTCATACAACGGCAAAGGTTAAAAAACAATCATACTTGCTTATTGCATTTAAAGTGACCTGCTTGTCCTGCAATGAAGACAAGGCTGCATTTAGATAAGAACTGAAAACTGATACTGTTAAAAGACCAAAACTCCTGTGGAGTGGACTCATCCCTGTTGAAGTGACCACTGGTTGGAGAGTCACTCCAGGCTGATGCAGAAAGAACAATTGATTTTATAGCAAGCGCACCGGCAGCACTCTCTTGCCACTAGCGTCACTGTGAAGTAAACTCAATCAAAGCGGTGGCGAGCTGGCAGCATCTGGGTTTTGTCTAGTATGCTGCAGCGAAAAACAGAATCCCTTGTAGCCTACGTGCATGTTGTGACGTGCATGTGGCTGCGTACTCCAGGGGATAGTGCGATCCGGCTTCTTGAAAAGCTGATCACCTAGGTCAAATGGAGCCTCATATGTAAAAATATGTTTTATCCATAAGGAATTAGTATGCAGGAAAATATATTTTCAAAGAAAGGAAAAAGGACATGAAAGAAATACTATTGTCAACACTTTTAAAAGACCTCTCTTTTTGTGTGAGCCAGGGTGTGGCACATTTCATTTTTTGTCATAAGTCCATGTACGATGTCCGGCAGAAAGCCTCTGCATGACACGTCTTGGATTCGGGATCGACAGACCTTGTGGTCTGCAGTTCTGACCGCTGGATAACGATGAATCCAAACACTGTTAAGTCGGATTCCCATTGTTCACAATGGGATGGAAACTCGTGTTACGCCTGAGAACCGCCCGTAACACAGGCTCCTATGTGGAAATGGTGTGTGTGTGTAAAACGCTGCACCCTTTTGCGGATCAGTATCGAAATATCGAGGGACAGAATATCGAATTATCAAAATATCGATGCCAAAATATCGAGGGACAGAATATAGAATCTACAAACAGGTAAGTACTAAAATATCGATTCCAAAATATAGAATGTTAAAATATAGTTAACTAAAATATCGTATTTTTTAAATGTATTAAAAATACTAAAAATGTAATTAAATAATAAACATAATTAAATAATACCTAAATAAAATAATGTAAAAAAGCTTAAAATGTAAAAATAATAAATGAAATGTAAAAACAATTGTTTTAAAATAAATTTACTTAATATTATTATAAAAGTATTATTAATCTAAATTATAAAATATTTAGAACATTAATAAAATATATTGACATAAATATATAAATAAACATACATAAATATGAAAATAAATTAAAATATAATAATTAAATTAATAAAAATAAAACATTTTATGGTAATTAATAATGAGTGTAACAGTAGTGAAAACGTTGGATAGCGTAGGAGTAAAAATTACTTTTCCCACTCCAGAGAGTGCAACAGTAGGGAAAACATTGGATAGCGTAGGGTTAAAAATTACTATTCCCACTCCAAAGTGTGCAACAGTAGGGAAAGCATTGGATAGCAGGAGGGTAAAAATTACTATTCCCACTCCAGAGAGTGCAACAGTAGAGAAAACGTTGGATAGCGTAGGGGTAAAAATTACTATTCCCATTCCTGAGAGTGCAACAGTAAGGAAAGCATTGGATAGTGGGAGGGTAAAAATTACTATTCCCACTCCAGAGAGTGCTATAGTAGGGAAACTGTTGGATACCGTAGGGGTAAAAATTACTATTCCCAATACAGTGAGTGCAACAGTAGGGAAAGCGTTGGTTAGCAAAGCGGTAAAAATTACTATATACTATTCCCACTCCAGTGAGTGCAACAGTAGGGAAAGCGTTGGATAGTGTAGTGGCAAAAATTACTGTTCCCACTTCAGAGAGTGCAACAGTAGGGAAAGCATTGGATAGCGTAGGGGTAAAAATTACTATTCCCACTCCAAACATTGCAACAGTAGGAAAAGCGTTGGATAGCAGGGGGGGGGGGTAAACATTACTATTCTCACTCCAGAGAGTGCAACAGTAGGTAAAGCGTTGGATAGCGTAGAGGTGAAAATTACTATTCCCACTCCAGAGAGTGCAACAGTAGGAAAAACGTTGGATAGCGTAGGGGTAACAATTACTATTCCCACTCCAGAGAGTGCAACATTAGGGAAAGAAATGATTTAATATTAAAATAAGATTACATTAATTATCAATACCAATAAAAATGTATTAAAAATAATGACCAATTAATAACAATTAATTGCAAATTAAAAATGTATTACCAATTAATAAATTAATTACTAATAAATAATTAATTATTAATGAATTATCAATACATATAAATAAAAATAAATATTAACTTTATTACAATTCAATTACTTCCCACCCAATTCCCCTATAAACCCACAACCTGCTCCTAATAATGAAAAATACAATTAACATAATTATCAACTAATCAATGAATAAAAATTATTTTCCAATTTATTAAAAATAATTGCCAGTTAATAAACAAAAATTATCAATTCATAATTCTTTATAAATTACTATTCCCATTCTTGAGAGTGCAACAGTAAGGAAAGCATTGGATAGTGGGAGGGTAAAAATTACTATTCCCACTCCAGAGAGTGCTATAGTAGGGAAACTGTTGGATACCGTAGGGGTAAAAATTACTATTCCCAATACAGTGAGTGCAACAGTAGGGAAAGCGTTGGTTAGCAAAGCGGTAAAAATTACTATATACTATTCCCACTCCAGTGAGTGCAACAGTAGGGAAAGCGTTGGATAGTGTAGTGGCAAAAATTACTGTTCCCACTTCAGAGAGTGCAACAGTAGGGAAAGCATTGGATAGCGTAGGGGTAAAAATTACTATTCCCACTCCAAACATTGCAACAGTAGGAAAAGCGTTGGATAGCAGGGGGGGGAGGTAAACATTACTATTCTCACTCCAGAGAGTGCAACAGTAGGTAAAGCGTTGGATAGCGTAGAGGTGAAAATTACTATTCCCACTCCAGAGAGTGCAACAGTAGGAAAAACGTTGGATAGCGTAGGGGTAACAATTACTATTCCCACTCCAGAGAGTGCAACATTAGGGAAAGAAATGATTTAATATTAAAATAAGATTACATTAATTATCAATACCAATAAAAAATTATTAAAAATAATGACCAATTAATAACAATTAATTGCAAATTAAAAATGTATTACCAATTAATAAATTAATTACTAATAAATAATTAATTATTAATGAATTATCAATACATATAAATAAAAATAAATATTAACTTTATTACAATTCAATTACTTCCCACCCAATTCCCCTATAAACCCACAACCTTCTCCTAATAATGAAAAATACAATTAACATAATTATCAACTAATCAATGAATAAAAATTATTTTCCAATTTATTAAAAATAATTGCCAGTTAATAAACAAAAATTATCAATTCATAATTCTTTATTAATTAATTAATTTTCATTACATATAAATAAAATGTAATATTTAATTTACTATAATTAAATTACTTCCTACCCTATTCCCCTATAAACCCACAACCCTCTCCTAATTATAAAAAATACAATTAACAGAATTATCAATTAATCAATTAATAAAAATGTATTCCAATTTATAAAATGTAATTACCAAATAATAATTAAATATCATTCAATTAATTGCCAATGCATATAAATTAAAATTAATATTTAATTTAATATAATTAAATTACTTCCCACCGTATTCCCCTATAAACCCACAACCCGCTACGGAATTAAATTAACTTACATAAAATTCATTACTTAAAAAAAAAATGCATTAGAAAAATAATACATAATTTTAACACATATACTAAAATGCATAACACTAAAAAAAATCGATATTATGGGAATCTATATTATAAAATTCGATATTGTGGAATTCGATATTTCCTACCCCAATTTTCGACATTCTGTCCTATCTATATTTCGATAATTCAATATTCTGTCCATTTTATATTTTTGCTTAGATATTCTGTCCATTCAATATTTTGGAATCGATATTTAGGGTGTTCACCCCCTGTTGCAGGCACCCCATGTTGCCTACCACACAATGCAGGGTTTTACAAGGGGTACCT
The DNA here is from genome assembly GCF_964263255.1 of Lissotriton vulgaris. Classification (NCBI taxonomy): domain Eukaryota; kingdom Metazoa; phylum Chordata; class Amphibia; order Caudata; family Salamandridae; genus Lissotriton; species Lissotriton vulgaris. The sequence continues at coordinate 1,132,268,059 of NC_141694.1, read as the reverse complement.
TAGGTACCCCCTCAGCAATCAACCATAGGCCGTGAACAGTCTTTCCGTGTCAGAAAGGCATGCACAGTAAGGCTGTTGAAAACCGACATCATAATTCTGCTGGCAGAAATGCTGTCCATAGGGGATCACGGTGCTATTCTGACCGACAGGAATACTCTGCAAGCCAGTTGGAACCAAGTCAGAATGACAGGTAGGTTCACCTTCCGACTACAAAACATTGTAATAGGGCTGTCGGACTCTAAACCGACCCAGTCTGTCGGAAAGGACCCGAAGCGGTCAAGAAGATTCTGACTGTTGGTGGAGGCTTTCGGCCTGACATTTTTAATGTGCCACTATGTGTAGAGCAGAGAGACTCAGGTAAGAAAAACATTAATTATGTATTGTAATGCTGGCCTCCTGGGGCCAGAAGGATATTCACTAAAAAACTGACTAACACAAGAAAAGGTGCTCATCCAACATATGCTTGCTAGAAGGAAAAGGAAAACGCATGTCCAATCTAGGCAATGTTTACATCTGAAGAAACATACTTGTGTCTCCTATATGGTCATGTCCATGTGTTCATATGAAAGTTGATTGTTTCCAATTATCAAGGGTATTGAGACCCAAGATGATCGTTTTACATTAGTCCTCCAAAAAGGTTCTCTTCTGGAAAGTATGCTTGCTTTGCCTCTTCCTCGGTATGTTAGGAGGTCATTAGGATGGCAGGCCGACTTTGCCCGCCCGCCATCCTCACGGGGATAGGGACCACCTGCCAAATGGGCGGGGGTCCCTTGGTGGATATTAGGATGCACCCGCCACAGTGGTGGGCGCATCCCTCATTTTTAACATTGTGGTGGGCGGTGCTCTCCGCACCGCCCGCCACAATGCCAAAAATGCATGTATGCATTTGCATGCACGAAGCGGCAGGCACCGCTCGGTGCCTGCCGCTCCATGTATGCAAATGCTGGGGGATACCACAGGTACCCCCGTGTGCACCCCCCAACTCTCCTTCACTCTGGGGGCTCTCCGCACCACCCGCCACAATCCCAAAAATGCATGTATGCATTTGCATGCACGAAGCGGCAGGCACCGCTCGGTGCCTGCCGCTCCATGTATGCAAATGCTGGGGGATACCACAGGTACCCCCGTGTGCACCCCCCAACTCTCCTTCACTCTGGGGGCTCTCCGCACCACCCGCCACAATCCCAAAAATGCATGTATGCATTTGCATGCACGAAGCGGCAGGCACTGCTCGGTGCCTGCCGCTCCATGTATGCAAATGCTGGGGGATACCACAGGTACCCCCGTGTGCACCCCCCAAATGAGTGAAGACTGCATGCCTTTCCGTGACGGCATCATAGCCACAGAAAGGCATCTTACTAAGCGCATTGTAATATGGCTTGCGGTGCCTAATAGACACCAGCATCATATTAATCCTTTTCCGCCCTGGCCGCAAGGTGACCGGGGAGGAAAAGCGGCGGATGGTCTTTCTGTCCGCCGTGGTCCTCCCCGCCATACTAATATGGTGGGGTAATATAGGTGCGGATTGCCCCCGCCAGGCCTGCGGTGGGTACCACCAGCCTGGCGGGGGCAATCCGCCCGCCATCCTAATGGGCCCCCAAGTTTGACCTGTTAAATCAGTTGCCTCTTCCAGTACTTTGTAAAACATTCCTTAAAACATTCTGGACCTGCCATTAACAATTTTGTCAATATAGCCTCTCAAGAAAAGAAGGTGGACTCAAATCTTGCACTCATTGGTGAAAAAAAATTATTTATTCGAAACACAAAAGGGCTTTTTGCATTGCAATTAAATGAATAAATATTTTTATTCACCAACGAGTGCAGGATTTGAGGGACAATTTTACTCTTGGGAAGCAATATAGACAAAATATATATACATATATATATATATATATATATATAGGAATCCACAATCCTGCAGTGCAAGCAACCAGAGAATGGCTCCAACACAAAACCAGGTACAGACCACAACCAGGTTTCGTAGTGAAAATAAAGTGCTTTAATTCCATCGATGGGAACGGCAACATGACGCGTTTCGTCCAGGGAACCCGGACTTGATCACATGACAATCCCAAAGATACATGTGGTTAAATACTGGCAGTCACTACATTTGACTCCTCCCATAAAAACAAGGAGATAGAAAAAATACTATTCACAGCACAATCGGCTGGCTAAAAAGTAAGGATGAAATCACATACGTATATGTTCATAACATCACTGTTTTAGAGAAAATTAAAGTTAGGGAACAAAGTTTAAAAAACCATAATAATATCCAAAACTATCTCCATAAATGCAATGATGAAACAATGATAGAGTTTAGGCTGAAAATATAGGGCAAGTGCCCAAAATCATAGCCCCAAATACATTAGTAAACATATTCATAAATGCATCTTGTCCCAGGAGGTCAAACGGACACAATCCAGTAAAAGCGATTAAAAACCACATAATGTAATGAAAGTGCAAAAAATAGTGCAACAATTTAAGCCCATAAAATGGACCAGAGCAAGGTAATTTCTAAAAATTAAAAATTATCCACAGCCAAGACAAAAAATCCATAAGTGAAAATGTGCAAAGTGCAATAAAGTGCAAATAACCGGCTAATATAACAAATTCAGCAGGAAATACATACACTGTAAAAACATGTGCAAGATTTCATCAATTTCTAAAGGAAAGACAACAAATTTATTTTTGAAAACATCAAATATGTTAAACAAGAAAAGGTAACACTGCATCAAAAAGTTCAAGGAAAATTTCATGGAATATGTTCAAGAAGTCCCTAGAATACTGCACAGAAAAACCCAATAAATTAGCAATAAATCATCCTCAGCATAATATATAAATAGGTAAAACCATAAATATGGATAAAACCATTAAAATACTGTGGACATAATGAAATGAGCTAAAATATTTACAGAAAATTATGAAGATCTTCGCCCATATTCAAGCCGTTAGGAATCTTACTATTGAGGAGGACTATATAATGGCTTTCCAATTGTCTTAATTTCTTCTCTCTATAACCCCCTCTCTTAGTTAAAGGGACAGCGTCAATCACAAAATATTGTAGTTCACTCAGATTGTTATTATTTATTTATTTATGCAATTTTTAAAGCGCTGCAATTACCCAGGGGTGTCTCGGCGCTGTGAGCTATGTTTGATATAACTAATGTGAGATTACTGAAACATTCCTTTATAAACTTTCCAATTAGTCAGATTATTGAGAGAACAACCATGTCTTTAGTTGCTTTCTAAAGATAGTCAGAGTGGAACTGGTTTTTATAGTAAGGGGAAGAGAGTTCCACAGTTTTTCCGCTCCGATGGTGAAGCATCTGTCTCCCCAGTTTACTCTCCTCGTTCTGGGTATATTAGGCAGATGAGCATTATTTGAACGAAGCGTTCTGGGATTTATGAGTGGTTTAAATGAATTCCTGAGGAATTTAGGTCCAATGTTGTTAATTGCCTTATAGACAATACAAAGGGACTTAAATTTTGTGCGACTTCTAATCGGGAGCCAATGCAATTGTTTCAGGTGTCTAGAAACAGAGCTGGATTTTGAAATGCCCAGTAAAACTCTGGCTGAGGCATTCTGTATCATTTGAAGTTTGGAGATGACCTTTTCTTGTGCATTGAGGAGGAGGGCATTACAATAGTCAGTGCGTGAAAACACCAATGTAGAAATTAGAGTTTTTCCTGCTGTTTTAGGGAGATATGGAAGGAGTTTCTTGATTTTCCGTAGAGTGTTAAATGATGATGAAACTACCGAGTTCACTTGATGGTGAAAAAGGAGTTTGTCATCAAAAATGACTCCTAAGTTTCTGACTTTACTGACTGGTTCAGGTGGAGTGCCCATTTTCTCCGGCCACCATAGGGGGGACCACATAGGCTGGATCTTACCAAACAGCATTACTTCAGTCTTGGTAGAGTTCAGTTTTAGACAGTTAAAAGACATCCAACTGCTAATGGCCCTCATGCCGTCTTTGAAGTTTGCTGCTATTGTAGGACCGTCTCTGTGTACAGATAATACCAACTGGGTATCATCTGCATATGTTGTTAGGTTGATGTTATAGGCTTTTATTACCCTCGCTAAGTCCGAAACATTGATGTTAAAAAGGGTCGGACTTAGCGAGGAACCCTGAGGAACTCCACAAGGAAGCGTGAAAGTGGGAGAAGTATATGTGCCTAATTTAACTGCTTATTTACGGTCTGTCAGAAAAGATGTGATAAGATCCCTGGCTTTATGTTTAATACCGATGGCCTCGACACGGTCGATCAAAGTAGAGTGATCGACCGTGTCGAATGCCGCCGATAGGTCCAGCAGAATCAACACAGCCTGTCCGCCGTTATCCATCGTTGTTCTTATTTCATCTGCAGCCTTGATCAGGGCAGTTTCTGTCCCGTGACCTTGTCGGAAACCGAACTGGGTGTCATCTAAAAGGTCATGATTATGAATATATTCGGACAGCTGTTTATTTATGACGGATTCAAAGATTTTGGCTGGGAACGGTAAGGATGCTATGGGACGGGAACTGGAAGGTAGTGAAGGGTCAAGTGATGGTTTTTTGAGGAGTGGCTTAATTATAGTATTTTTCCATATTGTTGGATATGAACCTGTTGAGAACATGGCATTGCAAATGTGTGTCAGAGGTAAAGTAATGATGTCTGGAATAGTATTGAGTATAGAAGGGTGGCAAGGGTCCAATGGGGAGCCAGATTTAATTGACGAGATTAATTTATGAATGTATTGTGGGTGTATTATGAACTAATTTAAAATGACGCGCCACAGGGTAATTGGGGTCAGAATTAACTATGGCCCGAAGATGCTGTAAAATGCGGTTATACACTTGTAATTTGGTGCTACCAACATAAAGTAGCACACAAGTACACTTTAAGACATAAACCGCATGATCAGTTTTGGAGGTGTAAAGACTGTTAATCTTAAAAATAGTGTTGGTAACTCCTTCAGAATATTCAGTGGTGTTGACTCCAAATTTACAAGCCCTGCATGAGCTACATTTACGGAACCCAGTTCTATTGGAAAGCCAGTTGGATTTAATGTTAACCTCCGGACTATTTTTTACCAGAGCATCTCTCATAGAGTGTGCTCTATGAAAAGTAATGCTTGGAATCTCTTCTAAAAGGGGGGCTAATGTAATATCTGTTTTTAAAATAGGCCAATTGGATTTTAGTATCTGTTTGATCTTCCTCTCTTGGTTATTAAAAGTAGTGATTAAACGGATAGTAGATTTATCAGTTTGAGTGGGCACTGACTCAGGTGCATCAGTAACAGTAACCCCAGTATCAAGAATGGAATCCATTTGATTAGACATCACTTTCTTTAGGGAACTAGTGAGTGCATCTTTATCATATCCCCTACGTAAAAACCTCTGAAAGGAACCCTCAAGACATATTGCCAGATCAATTTCATTATTACAAATGCGCTTGATCCTTAAAAAGTCCCCATAAGGAATACTCTTAATAAGATGGCGAGGATGATTACTTTGGGCATGTAAAATAGAATTTCCAGCCGTGGATTTCCTATGCATCCTAGTCATGATCTTATTTTCCATAATATAAACCTCTACATCTAAGAAGTCTACACTCACATTATTTATGTTAGCTGTAAATTCCAGGTTCAACGAGTTGATATTGATATTACTCACAAATTCTTCCGCAGAAGATTTACAACCTTGCCAGATTATAAATACGTCGTCAATAAGACGCCACATTTTAACAATGCCAGTCTCAGAGTCCCCCAAACAATCACGGAGCCCACCAAGAACATGCCTCTCCCACCAGCCCACGTGTAAACACGCGTAGCTGATGGAGAAGCATGCCCCCGTCGCAACACCCCGCAATTGTTGGTAGACTTCATTGTTAAATAAAAAGAAATTATTCTTGAGACACAAATCAATCATGGTAATCAGCATTTTGCTATGTTCAAAATATTTGATGTCCCTTTTAGATAGAAAATATTCAACAGCTGTTAAACCATCACTATGATTGATCAAGGTGTAAAGAGAGGTAATATCCATTACCAAAAACATATAATTAGGTTTCCAAACAATGTCTTTCAACTTAGTCAGAAAATCATCAGTGTCTCTTAAATACGTGGGAAGAGCCTCCATAAAATCATGAAGAAAGTAATCCACATATTTGGATAAAGGTTCCAAAAGTCCATTTTGGGCCGAAATAATCGGACGCCCAGGGATAGGTGAAATACCTTTATGGATTTTGGGTAGTAAGTATAGCGTAGGAGTGATGGGAAAATCCTTTTTCAAAAACTGAAACTCTTTTTTACTTATCAAACCTTCCCTTTTCCATTGTGCTAAGTTCGTATGCACTAATTGTTTTACCTTGTTCAATTCATTAAAGGAGGCTTTTCTGTAGCAAGCTGGGTCACTCAATTGTCTCTCAGCTTCCTTAACATACATGTCCCGTGGCCACAAGACAACGTTCCCACCTTTGTCTGCTTGGTTGACAATGATGTTACCATGAGAGTTTATTTTCCGGATAAGGTTAGAGTACTGTTTATCTCTATAGCTTCTATGTTTATCCTTCCTAGCAACAGTCCGATTTAGTTCTTTTAAGTCCTTAATCACACGATCATTAAAAATATCAATGGCGTCCCTCGGCATAACAGGGACAAATGTGGACTTGGCAAAAGGGACTGTTGCCAGCACTGCCACTAATTATTCCCATAGACTTAAAAACTTCCTGAGTATTGGCTATGGAATCTATATCATCATTAGCAAGCGAGTGAGCAGTTTTCAGAGCCATAGTATCTGCTATGGAAAAATTCTTGCTTACTTGAGTTTCTTTCAAAATAGTAGCAGCTAAATTACTCTTCTTGTTAAGTGTATGATATTTGAGAAGTTTCAATGTTCGGATAAACTTAAAAGTGTCAATCCTCGTTTGTACATATTTGAACCCATTCTTGGGACAAAAAGAAAGTCCAAGAGCAAGAAGCTGGGTTTCAGCAGCGTTTAAATCCAATTCTGTCAAATTAATCACCGTGTTTTCCATATCAGTATTTTTTAAGACTTTTAATTCATCATTTTTCCCATTTTTTTCTTTTTCTTTCTCTTTTATATTTTTGTCTTTTTCTCGAGTTTTGTCTTCAAGTTGTTCAGTCACTGCTGAGGAAACCATTTCATTTGCAATAAATGTGGTGGGGGTATGATTAAACTCTACTTAGCTTGTGGATTCCCCCTTCCCTTTCTCCTTTTCGTGAATCCGCCGGCGTTTCCTCCTCTCTTTGCGAGACTTGTTTCGCCTCCTCTTCCTTTCACTTGTTGTGTGCCCCTCTACCTCAATGTGTTTCGCCGATCTTCCACCATAAAAAACAATTCCTCAGATGGAGTGAAACTACTAACCACACTTTGTTGGTCATTATTCTCATCTTCAGAGCCTCCACTGCTGTAAATAGAGCTCTGATCAGTGTCAGATTGTAGCGGGGCAGCCGATTGCTGAATCAGTGGAGTTTGAGTCATAGAAGCGGATACTGATGTAGTCAACGCTTGTCTCTTAACTGATTCAAATTTCCTAGAGAAGGTAAATATCCTCCCATTTTCATAGTCAGACTTGTCCCTGGCAAATTTGAAGGCTTTGCGTGTCTTAATAGTCTCTTCATATTTTGCCAGGCGTTTATTGATTTCATAACGCCCTTTAGTGATAACCTCTCGTTGTTCCATGCCACTGAGTTCAAGGTTTAGTGTTTCAATCTGGGACATTAGTTCAACTCTATCGATTTCGGTGTATTTTATCAAGATACACACCATTTCCATTGATGCATCAAGGTTATGCTGGGCCCACTCCTTAAGCATAAGGGGATTGGGGTTTTCGAATGACGGTGCTATTAAGACCCTCAGACCGCGGGGCACCCTTCCCACTTCTTTATATTTCTCCAGGGTTTTTTGCTCCCACCACTTAGTCAACTCTGTTCGGAGCAATTTCCCCAGTTTCTTTAATTTTGACTTAACGTCATCAGACTCAACTATTTTCTCCTTTGGTTTCCCACCAGTAGTCATAGCTTGCTCTCGATCTCTGAAAATGTCCGCTGCCATTGCAATCTTAATGTAGGAATACTATGTAATTAGCACCTGTTCATAAACCACACGTGTAATGTTAACCACACGCTGGTGTTTAGAACGATAATGTCCCTTTATCTCTCAAAACCCGGCAACAAGCTCACCTCCGATGCAGTGAGGAAGAATTACTCGGGTCCTCCGACACCTCGTAGAACTCCACAAAGACGGCAAAGATCGAGCAAGCCGTGTCGCATTGCAATCCCAATTGGTTCCGGTCGCGGGGGGTTGGATATCGTGAAACTCCTTCCGGGTTCAGAAAAACAAATCGTCGTGAAAAACGATGAAGGCCAAATTTCTTCCCAGCCACAGGAAAAGCGAGAGGGTCTGTAAAGGATGGAATCGGCCCCTCCATCCAATTAAATAGGAATCCACAATCCTGCAGTGCAAGCAACCAGAGAATGGCTCCAACACAAAACTAGGTACAGACCACAACCAGGGTTGGTAGTGAAAAGAAAGTGCTTTTATTCCATTGATGGGAACGGCAACATGATGCGTTTCGTCCGGGGAACCCGGACTTGATCACATGACAATCCCAGAGATAAATGTGGTTAAATACTGGCAGTCACTACATTTGACTCCTCCCATAAAAATAAGGACATAGAAAAAATACTATTCACAGCACAATCGGCTGGCTAAAATGTAAGGATGAAATCACATACGTATATGTTCATAACATCACTGTTTTAGAGAAATTTAAAGTTAGGGAACAAAGTTTAAAAAACCATAATAATATCCAAAACTATCTCCATAAATGCAATGATGAAACAATGATAGAGCTTAGGCTGAAAATATAGGGCAAGTGCCCAAAATCATAGCCCCAAATACATTAGTAAACATATTCATAAATGCATCTTGTCCCAGGAGGTCAAACGGACACAATCCAGTAAAAGCGATTAAAAACAACATAATGTAATGAAAGTGTGAAAAATAGTGCAACAATTTAAGGCCATAAAATGGACCAGAGCTAGGTAATTTCAAAAAATTAAAAATTATCCACAGCCAAGACAAAAAATCCATAAGTGAAAAAGTGCAAAGTGCAAAGTGCAATAAAGTGCCAATACCCGGCTAATATAACAAATTCAGCAGGAAATACATACACTGTAAAAACATGTGCAAGATTCCATCAATTTCTAAAGGAAAGACAAAACATTAATTTTAGAAAACATCAAATATGTTAAACAAGAAAAGGTAACACTGCATCAACAAGTTCAAGGAAAATTTCATGGAATATGTACAACAAGTCCCTAGAACACTGCATAGAAAAACCCAATAAATTAGCAATAAATCATCCTCAGCACAATATATAAATAGGTCAAACCATAAATATGGATAAAACCATTCAAATACTGTGCACATAATGAAATGAGCTAAAATATTTACAGAAAATTATGAAGATCTTCGCATATATATATATATTACCTACTGGTGGTCGCCAGTAGGTAGTTATAGTTAGGAATGTTTTCAACGGACTCACTATAACAAGCGCGCCTGCAATGCACTGCTATGACGTCACATATTACATCACTCATGACATCGTTAGGGACCTCACTTATGACATCACTTATGACACCATCCTTGTGACAGTGTGACAGACCTCTTTTTAGTGTAATGTAACCCTTGAAACACATATTCAAAAATTGAAACTAACATTTTCAAAAAAATGGAGATACCCATACCAGTTACAACAACCAATTCACTAATTCCACCATCTATATACACATCCACTCATTCACCAACAGTTCTATATAGTCACTCAGACATATACTCACTCATCATATGTAGTGATACATCTTTACATCCTGTTATACACCGACAGTCATCCAAACGTTACTCACACACGCAAATAAACTATTGAACATCCATTTATTTGCATATACAACTATATACACACTACCTCCTTACTTCTAAGGAAACTTACACATACTTACTCTCTTAAACAATCACTTATAGAAACACATACTTATTTAAACAGGAACTCTTACGATCTCGTACTCTCACATATACTCACTTATATACATCAAAACTCACATACACTAGATTAAAATATATGTCGTTACTAAAAAAGACAATAGTGAGACAGTCATTCACTCACTAATAGACACATATACACACTCATCCACCCATACAGTCCTGCACATATGCTGTCTTAAAAACACATACAAACAGTGAGTCAGTCACCAACCCATGCAGCCACTTATACACAAAGTGAAACACTGATACATATATTTCAATATTTAAAAGTTACTCGCTAATATATGTATTCAATAAGATACACTTAATAAGGCAGTTAACCAATCATTTTTTTTAAAAACATCCATTTACACACTTATTTAACCATTTATTTTTCCATCAACCTTTACAAATACATATATAAAACATATTGATTTTTCAGAAAGACACACATTCACTGGCTGGTGTCATCAGTGATGTTATGAGTGATGTCACTGACGATGTCATGAGTGATGTAATATGTGACGTCATGGATATGCTTCTACAATACTAGAGTCAATTCTTCAACATTGTAAGTGTAAGGGAATCCATAAGGATTACATGGGCTGAAAACTCGACAACTCAAGTTCCCCAGCACCATCATGGCTTCACTGAAATCAGGAGTGTTTGGTACCAAACAGCTCCTGGTAATAAATCCACACTGATGCCAGTGTGAGATTTATTAAAACATGTATTATGAGGGCACCTCAGAGGTGCCCCCTGAAAACCTACCAACCCTTCTATGGGCAATCACTGGCTTTAGTCAGCCTGCCCTGCCACACACAGACATGTTTCTGGACCCCTGGCTGGGGAGCCTCTGCTCTCTGGGCCCAGAAACAATGCAGATCCTTGGCAGAAGTGTGACACCTCCTCTCCAAGGATGGGTCAGTGCTCCGAGCGGAAGCTTAAAAGGCATGCCGTCTTTGTAATGTGACACCTAGCCTCTGCTTTTTTTGTGAGTTTTATATAGCACAAACTAGACCCAAAGGTATCAGAGCACTTTACATGAGCACCAGTTATGTGACAGACGGAGTCATTAATTTTTGTTAAGCTCGGGGAGAGTAAGTGATTTGCCCAGAATCACAGAATGTTGAGCATCCCTGTTTAGACTAAAACTCGGTTCCCCAGCTCTGAGGTTGACTGTCCTACGCATTAGGCTACATTCCCTCCCCAAACTGGAGAAACTATTTAAACTGGGGGCTGTAATCTGCTAGCAGCAGATGGCAGCCCTCAGTTTAGACCCCCGCTTTGGCTCGGAAAACTAGTGGGAAAACCTAGAAAGGCAAGGAGGTGTGCCCACCTTTGCCAACTACCCCCCTCAGGTGAAGGAGCTGAAGTTAAGCACACTTTTCAGTCCCTGCCATCTTGAAGATGAGGGGACCCCTCCAATCAGGGCTAGGTCTATGCCCCCTCCCACAAGAGGATGGCATAATAGGGGGTGTTGTCACTCCAGGTAAGGTGCACATTGGCCCTACCTACTACTCCCCTAAAAATCCCCCTAAATGTAGCCTTTAGAAGGCTCCAGCAGACCTAGAAACTAGATCTGTGATGACCTAAGAAACCATCCCTGCAGAGAAGACTGAAAATCACAACTGCCTTGGCCCCAGCCGGACCGGCCTGTCTCCAGTTTTGATGAACCTGCGACCTGTCTTGCAGCCAGTGACCTCTGAAAACCCCGGGAGGACTGCTGCCTTTGAAAAAAACACCAATCTCCTGTGGACAGTGGACCTGTCCAGAATAAATCTACGCCAAGGGATCCAGTTCCAGCTGGAACCACGATCTCTGCCTGCTCTTCACCCAACGCGACAGCCCAAATCTAAGTGGCTCACTAGCCCAGTGAAATCTTCCCAATGATCTGACCTTGAGTCCAGCATTGGCTGACCTCTCCCGACCTCCACAAAAGCTCCTGCGGTGTGAATACAGGACCTCCTTCGACCAATACCAGCTCTGGTAAGAAGACTCTGATGTCAAAAGCCCCCCCTGCACCCAAAGTCCCTTGCCCTTGGAAAGCTGAACCCATGGTGCACCTACGACTAACTACATCTCTACTTTCCTCTGCTGTCGTTGATCTTCTGAAACCTCTGGTGCCACGCCTGCAGCCTGTTTGTGCAAAGAAGAATCTCCCCTTAAAGCATTGGGCGCCCAATGCTGAAATTGAACCCTGCAACATGGCTTCAAGTACACCCAGTCTCCATTGAAAACACAGTTTGCCTATGCACCTGGCCGCCCTGTGTCACTGTTGGTACAGTTTTGGTACTCACCTGACCCTTGATGACCTTTGGTCCCGAAGACTGGAATAGTAAGTGTAATAATTACCTGTTTAACCACGATATTGTTTTCGCAATAGGTCAACATTGAACTGTTCAGAAATTGTTAAATGTGTTGACTTTTGAAAGAGGAAAGTATTTTCATTTCAATACCTACTTACCCTATTGTGAAGATCTTCATCTTAAAATAAAGTACAGAGCGTATTTCTTTTAAATTGGTGCGGTTCTCCTTTGTGAGTTTTGTGTCCATTAGTGCAATAAATGTCTTCCACTCCTCTGTGTTTGGCCTAAGGCTGCTTGCGCACACTACCACTAATAGAGCACTTTGGCTTTTACATCATTGAGCTGTTTACACTTTTGAGTAAGTCCGAGCTGAAAACTCGACTCCAGCGAAGTTTGCAGTGTTTTGCCTACTCTGGGCTCTGTTAAGAATGCGGAGTTCAGGCAAAACTCTGACTCCACAGCAGAGTGGAGTTAGCCAGCCGCGCTGCACAAAAAAAAGGGAAAAAAGGCACTTACCTCTGCTGTGGCATCTCTGGGCTGCCCTTCTCCTCCTCGCCGTGGCCTCTCATGCCGCCTTCTCATCCACCCACGCAAACCCCTACATTAGCCATACATCTTGGTAGGGCTGCGCATGTGCGCACATGTGTGCATGCGCAGTTCTACCAAGATGTATGTGGATGAGGAGATGGCGAGAGAGACCACAGTGAAGAGGAGGAGGGCAGCCCGGAGCCACCACAGCAGAGGTAAGTGTTTTTTTCTTTTTTAATTTTTTTAATTTATATTTTTTATATGGGGGTGGAGGAGGGCAGCGGAGCAGAGTTCCACTCAGTTTTTTCCCAACTCTGCAAAACACTGCATAGTGGCACTCTGCCAACTCCACCCGGGGTTACTTTTGGCGAATCCCTGAACTCTGTACATGTTATAAACACCTAGTGGCATACCATAATATACAGAGCAACTTTCCTATATATGTGTTGTGTGTTTGAGTGTGTGTGTGTGTGTTACAGAGAAAGCAATAGCACATCTTTTGTTAGAGATAATTCAGACTTCACATTGAAAACATCTTCTTTCTTTTCCTAGTAAGTCAGTCTTTATATTGAAAACATCTTTGATGTTTTCTAAATAACTTTGGCACCTTTCGAACAATCTGAAAAATAGCTTTTCAACATGAAAGTGTATCCAATTTGGGACCTGTATAGTCATTTGTATGCTTACCCTCCAAACAGGAGCTTAAAAATGAGGGTCACAATAATGACATTTCCCATTTTAACTCCTACAAAATCCATTGCTCCTCAAAAAACATAAAATATTCACACCAAACTTGGCATATAAATAGAACTTTACTAAGGAAGTGCCTTTAATTGGCTAGAGATAACTCTATTCAGTTGTTTTGCCAAATTTGCATTTAAAGATGTTCTGGTCTGTGCAAGATATCTAGACAGTCAATTTATGGATCCTCCACAGATTTGCAAATCCAGGGAGGGTTTGTGTATGCAATTTAAAATTAAAGGCATACCATTGAACTAACAAGCTTTTCCTCCCATTGTCTGTTGCTGATTTGCAAATCCATGTGGATTTGCAAACCTTCTGCTATCTGCTATCTGATTGGCTGGACCTGAAGGAAAAACTCTACTGCAGCTGCCATACTGCCATTACCCCAAGCAGTGCACAGAGCTCTGTGTTGAGAAAAATAAAAATAATGCTGGAGGGGACACAGTAAACCGGTCACACTAAGATCCACTTATTTTAATTGGTAGGACTTCTGCAGAAGCAAAGGTATTCCATCACTTTCTCTTGAGGTTATTATTATTATTATTATGTTTCTTATATAGCGCCTGAATCGACCCCCGGAGGGGTATCTCCGCGCTTGCCTTGGGAACCCGTCCTGGCTTTTCCCTGTGAGATAGCCCCTACGGGGCATCCCCAAGGTGAAAGCCAGGCATCCCGCCGCAGGGGGCCATTGTGGAGATTAAGCAAGCTTAATGCCCAGAGTTGCAGAGTGTGAACCCATGATTAGGCCAGGCACCAAAGCGAGAATTATCGAGTCCATGGACATTTGAGTTCAAGACTCTGCCGCGTCGGGAATTGAACCCTGGAACCCTGGTCCCAGGTCTGACCTCTGCTTTAGGGTCTGCTTGCTCTAACCAGTGAGCCACACTTCTCCACAGGTTACCCTTTAGTATCAGATGAGATAAGTAATACTGGTGTCTGACCCTGGGGAGAAAAGGGGAGAGAGAGAGAGAAATGGTTCTGGTGTACCTGGAGCGCTTTTGAATAGGATGGGCGGTCAGTGTTAATTCTGCTGAGCAGGGACCCTGAGCTTCTAGTGGGAAGGTGCACTCCTTAAGTCAGTAGAGGTACCCTGCAACAAGAACAAAATCATTTCAGACAACCAAACATTAATGTTTTGCCATCAGCTTGAGGTGTGAGTCCTTAATGAAACATACCAAACAGGAATTACTATAGGAAATTTAAGCCCATGTGAGGGGCCCTTGAGCACTGACTCCTGAGCTGAATCCTTTTCTTTAACCACAGCTTTCTTATTCAAACTCAAATTGCTTGGAGGGGGGGTGGGGTCCTTAAAGAAAAAAGGGCCCCAAAACTAGAAGTTCCTGATTAGTGCAGCACCCTGAGGTCTGTGTAGTAGGCTGAATAGTTGGAGTGTTAAGGTGTGAAGAGATAGTCATGTTCAATGTGATGTTGGCATGGCTGCACCAGCTCATTGACCCAGTTTGTGTGCTCCCAGATCTCAGGTGAAGATGTCCAGGTTATTCTTGTTGCATTCAGCGGCCCTCAGAACTCAAGGATGGCGCTAATGGGAGACACAGCTGTCAACAAAGGCAGACAGGGTTGTAAGCTTGAAAGCAGTATTCATAGCATGTTCAGCAAGTGTTAATCTGGAGCCCTCTTGAAGATTAATAAGTGTTTCTGGTCAATTTGAAGGCTGTCTGCGGCAAGAGACGGGGGCAGGAATAGAAGGTTGAATAAACAAATGCATTATGCACTGAAGCCTTCCTAAAGGTTAGAATCCTGTTTCTGGGAGGAGACTGGGGTAGGAAACGAAGGTCTGTAGACGGCAGGGCAGCTGAGCAAATAAACAACGCGCAAATATATCATACCATTCCTAAATAAAATACACATCAGGGAAGATTGCAACTGCATAACTAGAAAAAAGTGAAAAATGCATAGCAGAGTACATGGCACATGTCCAACTAGAAAGCAGTGAAACGTGCATTGCAGAGTCAATCAATCAATCATAACCCTTGTATAGCGCGCTACTCACCCGGAAGGGTCTCAAGACGCTTACATGGTATCTGCCCAACTCAAAAATAAAGGACATTTCACAGCAGAGTATTTAGCACATGCCAAACTAGAAAACAGTGACAACAATGGGGAACAAACAGCAAAGGAGACTTTTGGTATCTCAGAACATATCCTGCCTCCAGGGCCAAATGGTGCCAAAAATGTGGCACCCACTGTCACTATAATATTTATTTAAAAATATTTTATCCCAAAGTTTGTGGATCCTATACTGGATTTAAGAATAATGGACAACCCAAAACAAGAGAGGATTAAGGATTCACCAATTCAGCATCGGAACTGTGAAAAAAAAGAGAAAAAAATATTCAGCGCTCTACTGGTCTATTTGCATAACAGCTACATAGGGGGTTGGCTGCATGGGGCAGGGTGAGAGCAGGGCCTGGTCGCAGTCTTAGCAGTCTTAGCCCTGGGGCCAAACCCCGACTGTGCATGGCCGAAAGTTCTAAGAAGTTAGGGATGACCCCTTGTGAAAGATTGTGGACAGAGGCGTGCCAGCCTAGTCTCTGAGCATGATGGAGGGCTGAGGGCTGAGCAAAGTGTGGTTGGGCTGCCTGTGGAGGTTGGAACACAGAACCAGGAAGCCAGACATGGCAGGCTGTGCACACCCAAAACTCAAGTGCAATGGTGGTTGTCTGCACATGGAGTATTTGGTGAAAGACCCGACCTGAGGCCAGATCCTCGATGTGGACGGGCAAAGGCCTTGCACTGTGGTATTAACCACCCACGAAGCACTTGTCACAGGTTTGGCTATATACAAGGCTGTGTGGTCAACACTGCTGCACATAGTCAATCATGTGTCCAGAAGTGGTCTAGCTGCCTGCATGTAGTGTAATGTTATTCTTGTATTGTTCTTATCTCGTGCTTGCATGCCGAGCGCATGTTCTTATCTCGTGCTTGCATGCCGAGCGCATGCACAGATTGTGTACACATGTATTCTTTCAAATGTAGGGAGCCTTCAGAAGCCAGGTGTCCGTTGTCTATGTTCAGTTGCTGCTTGGACTCCTGGCTGATGAGGCGCTCCTCTTGTGATTGGAAACCTACGATTAAACCTCCTTTTGGAATATAATCTTTGTTCTGGATTTTATAAGACTATTCGTCTTCTACACTGCAGAAGGTAATTTACTAGGAACCTATAGAAGTGACAGATAATCAAACCTCGGCCTCCTCCGAAAAATATTCTCAAAAACACAATTGTTAAAGTGAATTTATGGTTAGGGTTAGTTCTAAAACCTCAACGTAAGTTTAACAAATAATCAGAAATTCTCACACCAGATCCAGTCCTTATGACCTCACAATGCATACAAATAAATAACAACACATCCAAGTGAAATGTAATTAACGATAACACATATTCAAATCAATTTAGGATACTACATTCAAAGTTGTGTCTGTCAAAGTGGTAAGAGACATATGCTATACAATAGTTTTGTGGTGTTTTAGAATATTTGTAAATGCATCAATTTCATGAGGTCCTGAGCATTGCATTTCGTGAGTTAGTAATGGTTTGCTTGGATGCTGTGCAGGGTTAGGATTCTGCTCCTAATCATAATCTTCGAAAATCAATGTTTTTTTTCAATTCATACCCATAACTGCAGTTTAACTGTGTATTCTCAGGTGAATTCTCTAAGGGTTTAGTTCAACTATTAATTAAAATATTATAACCACAGGTTGCCATTACTTGAATTTAACCCTTTAACTTGATTTTATACAGTGAAAACATAAATATACTGCACAGAAGTTGGCAGTCCAAAACACTTTCTGAATGGAGACAGTCCAAACCATCAAGGACATGCTGAGCCCTAAAATAACAAGACTGTTTGTATAGCAATATTATGATGCCTTCATAGTACTGATACGAGGCATTTGAACTGTTTGTCACATACGACATATGGTATTTTAATTATCCTGCTAGAGATTAACATGTTTTTCACAGAGTCTTGCCCAATTGGGCTTTACTCGCAGAATTATTGTGCAGGATATGGAAAGGTTTTTGATCCTCATATTAGATGTATCAGATTACAATCACATTCAGATGGTAACATGACCCTCTATTTTGGGATATATTCACTGTTTTAAACGATGGCAAATGTTTGTTAACAAGGCTTGAGATTACGACAAAACTCTTTATCTGTGCTCAACTTTGGTGGTACTGAAATATAGAAGGAATCCTAGACTGCTACAGGAGTGACACAGCCCATTTGTTAGAATTCCAGGACTTTCAGGACTTTATGGAGATAGACAGACAGACAAACAGGCAGGATGGCAGGCAGATCGATAGATAGATAGATAGATAGATAGATAGATAGATAGATAGATAGATAGATAGGTAGATAGGTAGATAGGTAGATAGATAGGTAGATAGGTAGATAGGTAGATAGGTAGATTGATAGATGATAAATGGATGGTGAATTGGTGGGTAGATGGATAGATAGTTAGATATATATAGAAAGATAGATAGATTGAAAATTAGATACATAGATCTATCACATAGGGACAGGCAACACTCTGTACTTATTGTTAGGTCAGAGTTGTCATAGGAAGAGTATTTCTGTTTTGCTAATAACCATGGCACTGTTTGAACCATCTTCACAAAATGTTCCTAAAATATGTTCATGGTGTAAAAGTAGTTCTTGGAAAGTTTCTGGGATATCCATCAAGAGAGGGCAGAGTAACAGAGGGTCCCCATGCACTTTCCCGCATGAACTGTAGACACAGCTACAGCAAAAAAGCTAGATGGAACCACACCAAATTTGGCAGAAAGCTAGTTCTTTAGCCAGAAACCATGATTTATGTTATTTGGTCACAATATGTTCAGTAGTTAAAAAAAAATGAGGTTCAAAATGTATAAATATTTCTGGCCACAAAAGTACAGCGGTCTGGCAGATCAAAAGATAATGATCTGATTGGCTGTTGGCAACACAGCAAAGATGTTTGGTAGCCATTTGAGGATCCAGGGACTCAATTTCAGTGTCATGGAAAAGAAAGGAAAAAATATATATGTAGTTGGGTAAGGTAACAGTGGTCCCCTATGCCTTTTTGGATCTTGGGCCAATATTGTTATTTTTTTTAACAATAGCACATTAATACTGCAGTAAAACATTATAAGAAGGGTAACTTAGGTCCTTTTTTAATGTAACTATTTGTTAATTATATCTCTGACAAACTGGTCACCAACAAAGGAGTAATCATGAAGTTAAACTTCATAATAAAACAAATATTACCCACAGAAGGAACAGCCTGATGATCAAATAAGAAAAACCCCTTACCGGTTCTCAGACAAGAACAGACCCTCCGTTGGTGAATTTCATTATTTTGAGTTCAGGATGGATCATCCAGATTGTTCAAGGAGGATTTCCCTGTAATGATAACACTAGGCCTATATTTTGTAGTGCTTCTGTAGGCATCCTCTACCTACATAAATTAGAGTCTTCAGGCTCCTACAGCGGTCTAAACCCTTCTTCCATCCTTACAAGGACGAGGGATATGTGCTTTCTGTTTAATAACACATTTTATTCAGGTTTATTTATGGTACAGCATTGGCCTGAAGGCCAGTCCATGAACAGGGTTTAATTCAAGTTTACAGTATACCAATTTATCAGCATTAGGTGAGACTGCGTTATATTTCCTATTCAATGAGAGATTCGGGGGAGGATCTGTGCTTTTCTATCCTTTAGTAAAGTTGCTCTTGGTCACAATCAGTTCCAAACCCACCAAAGCTGCATGGTTTCAATTCAATTCAATTCAAGAACTTTATTTGGCGAATAAAAACTGCCATAAAAGTACAATACAATTAAAAAGCGATTCAAGCAAAATAATTCATAAAACGATAAACTCCTTTAAGGTATCATCACATAACAATCATAGGCCCTGGACAGAATCTAGCACATCACTTTTCCCTAGGTGAATAGCTTTTAAAACAAAAAGGGCAACACTAAAACACACAAATTGATAGTTTAGTGCAAGCAGAAATGTCAGTGCATCATTATAGTTTTTTTGAATTCTGCAAAATAAAATGGGTTTTCAAATAATGACATCACAGCTCCTTATAAAATCGTACAGAATAAAATAAAGTGTTGTGTGCTTTAGTTACTCATTCCATCCCAGGGACAAGGAGCTTTGTCAGGGGTATAGGCAGTCATCTTCGGATATGCAATCAATTGGTCCACCATACCACTTCTAAGTCTGTATGGGTGACCGAGTGGATGTGTGTTTAGACTTGTTGAACAGAGAGCCTTCGATATAGAAGGTCTACATTTAATTGATTGTCTCCCACATAATATAGTGAAAGTCTTTGATTTGTTGATTATCATTTTTCAAATGCCATATACTCCCTGAAGGCTACCATCAATTTCCGCAATCCTCTGGGGTCCTAGATATTATCACAGCATCATCAGCATATAACAACACCAGAAAAGGGCACCCAGTAATGAGGGGTACATCTGCCTGAAACACCTGCAAGGCTTTATCCAGTCCATTGATAAAAAAGGAAAGCAATAAAGGGGCAAATACGCATCTGTGTCTACACTTTCCTACACTAAAATCAGGAGAGCATTCCCCCCGTGGACCATAACAGACTTTGCTCAATAGATTCTCATTAAGGTGAGCCAAGAAACAAATAATTGCCATAGGAGCACCTAGGCTAGTCAGGGTTGCCTATAGGATAGAGTGATCAACTGCTAAGATCTACAAAGCAAAGATAAAGAGACCCCGGTGTAGCCCATTTCTCTATTAACAGCTCTAAAATAACACATTGTTCTTTTGTTCCTAGGCCCATCCTAAACCCATATTGGGCTGGGGAAAGAATAACATATTTGGTCAGATTCCTCCAGGCTCTGTAACACAACCCTGCTCATCAATTTTACAGAAAAGTCCAGGAGGGAAATGGGGTGATAGCATTTAGGATCTGATATGTCGCCTTTTTCAAAAATGAGGATGGTTATTGACACAGATCAGGACATAGGATTTGTACTTTCAAAGCTGCGTTAAAAATCCTTCTTAAAATTGGTCACCAAAGTTCTTTGGATGCATTAAAACATCTACCAGGATATCATCTGGTCCTGGGGACCTTTCAATAGCACTAGAATTTATAGAGCAAATAGCTTCATCAATACAGTTGTTAAATGGGATTGGATGCAAACTGCAGGTTTGATCAGTCCCCATTTCTATGCCCAAGTTTATAATATCATAAAAAAGTTTGGAAAAAGGTTCCACCCATGCAGCGCAGGCTACAAAGAAGTTAAGCTCTGTGATCTTATCAGATATCAGAAAAGGGGCATTAATCGTATTCCAAAACAGCTTACTATACTTTGTCTTGTCAGCTGATCTCAAATTGGACCAGCCTCTTCTTGTGAAACCCTTTTCCTCTCTGCTAACACATCGATAATGGGCTTGCTAATATGCGTTATAGAATTCCAATAGAAGCCCAGGTTAGATGTGCAGGACATCTAACCAAGGGATCGGTGGTGACACAATCAGCTACAAGAAATAAGAAGAACCGAATTTGCAGACTGATGGGAATTTGATCAAATGGTAAGAGCTGATAAATCAAGTTCATCTTGTAATGATATTTCAATCATGAGCCAGTCTAACTATATTAGGCTCCAGTCTTTTAGAACAAGAAACCAGCACTCATAGGGAAGAATTAAAAAAACACTTGTTTATTCCTCACAGGTGTACAGACGGATGCATTTCGGCAGTCGTCTTTGTCAATGTTCAGACTCACTGAACTTTGATAAAGGTCACTGCGGAGCTTAATGTATTCATGAGTCCACCCTCATGCAGTAGCCAGGAATCATTTTCCTGCCCGGAGACTACGTGCTTTCCTTATCGTTTATCAGGAGCGCCATCACCTATACCCTTTCACACTACTCTTGGCCTCTGGAATCTACTAAGCCACAGAAAGAATATTCTTTATTGTATCATGAAAAATATGACACAAGAGTTATCAAAACCCTGATCTCCGAGGAGTGTTCCTGTTCCATTAAATAATAGCATCACTGACTCTCATCCTAAAGAATTAAACATCAAGAAGACTGTATTCAGATCAATACATAGAATCTCATATGACCATAAAATAATAAGTACTGAACACAAATTTTATACAGATAAGAATCATCAGTCTCACTCTCTGTAAATTGTCGGTGTTCAAATATACAGGAATCTGTGGCTCGATTCCCAGAAGAAGGCGCTGTTATAGCGTCGAAACACGCGTCGGAACCCATTCTATTCTTGCCACATCATTATTGGTGTACTATATAAAGACAGTCTCCCTTTTTATTATTGTGATTTTTATATTGTATATTTTGTGTTTATAATCAACTGTTGAATTTTCTGTGTTTTTTAACCTTCCATGTTTAATAAAATAGAACCTATTTTATAAAATTTCTACTTGCTTGACACTGCATTTTCAGTTGACTTCGAATGACAAGTTAATCACAGACGTATAGCATTTCTGACTGTCTAGGATGATGCCCACATTGTGTCCACCCTCATGATCCTCAAGCAGTGGGTTCTGGTGGTTTGGATCGATAATGTATATATTTGTGATTGCGTAGTTATAGTTAATTACCAGTTTCCATAGGAAAAGCATATTTTGTTTCACTAATAACATTGGCACCGTTTGACAAATCTTTATGAAAAGTTCATCCACCTCAGTTCCTTCAAGTAAACTTTCAGGAGTGATCCTTAAAGTGGGAGCAGAGAAAACCGGGGTTATAAACATTGTTTTCTTATTTTAGATCTCTTTGAAAATGTTGGGAAGTAATACAGACATAATGGCTGAAAGGAATTACACTAAATTTAGCAAAATTAACTTTTCTCAAAAATCATGTTTTTTAAATATTTGGTGTATATCCATTGCCCTTTGTTTTGAGAAATTTTCAATTAAAGAGGCAGTCGGCGCAGCCATGAAAGGTTTTACAAGAGTATGTGGATGCTGCATTCTACTGGAATGCCACAGGACTCCCACAGTACCATACTTTTAAACAAAAAGCAATCAGATTGGTTGAAGGAGAATCAGTCATTTCAGTGCCGCTGAATTGGTACGAGTCCCATGGGATCAAATGATTTGTTTGGCTACCAGCAACTGGAAGAAAAGTGTTGCAGCTGCCCTTACACAGCACAGGGACTGGTTCCCTTTTCCAGAACTAGTGAAAATGAAAAAAAAGAGATATATGGGGCAAAGTGATGACACTTTGACCCATGGATATCACAGGGAGGACCAGAGGATCACCTGAGAACTAAAATTAAAAAGATCGCTCATACCGTGGGTACTGCTGTTCATCCATTGGACCCAGTGCAGCACTGCTATGCCGATCAGCAGTACTCCTGTAGGAGTTGTACTGTGGGACCATGCAAGCATCACTGTGTAATGCTTGCATGGTCCTGTGGTACCACAAAGGTGAAGCTTGGTCTAAGGCCATGTGTGGCAGGGGTTAGCCGCCCATGGGGAGTTGCCCCCCTTCACATAGCCAAAGACTGTGTGTGTGTGGAAATGTGTGAATCCGATAAAAAAAACTGAAAATCACCAAAAAAAAGAAAACAAAGTTAAAGTGAATCTGTAGTTTGGTATGTGAATAACATCTTACCTTACATAAAAAAATTAAAAAACTTATAGTTAGGTATAGTAATAGGATTTTAGCACATACTACAAAACCTTAGGAATTCCCTGAATCAAAAATTAAAGTGATGTTATAGTTAGGTGTTGAAACACATTAAAAACTAACATTTAAAAATAAAAAGCACAGAATTTCACCAGTTCTAGTTTACAAGGCTTACTATAATTTGCGCCCGCCATGCACTTGTTATTACCTCACATATTACATCAATCATGACATATGAAACAACATGTTTCAAGACATCTGAAATGACATCTTTGATGACATCACTGATGATATCATACACTCATTGTGTCACTATCCTGCAGGGTTTTTAGCCTTGAGTAATTGCTCACACTACAGCTGTGAACAATTCTCTATTTACCTTAATGCGATTGCCCACTTAAAGTCTTCACACGACCAACAAGTGTAAGTCAAGTGGTTGACAGGTATATATTTGCCACTGAAAAGACACCTTCTATGAGACCCTATGGACAGCCTTCCATCATTTAGTGAAATACACTACACATGGTACTGAGATGGGCACAGTGGCATACAACCTTAGAACAGTGGTTACAACACTAGAGTGAGTAAAACCATCTCTAAGCAGGACACAACTACATTCTACATCATTTAACGATCTTCAAAGCCTCAAATTGTACAGCAACATTCTGTAAATAAACATTCACACCTTATAAACGTCCCTGCCTCTTGCAAGTTGTCTATAGCACTATTTTACTACTATTTATTAAGGAGATGTGCCCAGATATCCACTAGTGGATAATCTATTGTCATCAGAAGGTTTGGTATTTCTCAGAAATCTTTGTCAAGTCAAAAATACTTTTATTTGATTTATAAAAATCGTAAAAGGTTGGGTCTTACCACCATACAAACAGCATGTACGTCGAAAGGTCAGCATAAGACCAAAATTAAAATCACCTAGAAAATCATAAGTTTAAAATCTAATCTTAACAGGCTTAGACAAATACACAATCACAGTATACTATTATAAAAATGTGGCTGAGGGAAGACGAGGCTGTCTCGTTGGAGCTGCTAAACAACTGATAATTGGTCTAGGAAAAAAGCAAGAACTTTGGGAAATGAATGAGTTTGGAGAAAAATGCGCCTTTTGACTCAGAAAGGAGAACGCAACCTAGAAAGGTGAAAGTAAAGGAGTAACCATTAGGAAGGGGAGTGGGAGTCCGGGGGCAGCCGTGATGAGGCCGGTTGGCCGAAGTCATCTTTAATTATTGCCTTGTTTTCTAGCTCTTTTGCAGCATGAGCCAGGAATTTTATAGTTTTGCAGGCTAATTGTATCCGGGACCCGCTGAGGCATTCTATCACAGCCGCCCTGCAAGTTCTCACCTGGGCTTCTCTTAAAAGTGGTAGCAAAAGTGTTTTCCTTATTTTCTGCAGTGCAGGGCATATGCATATTAAATGCAATAAAGACTCCGTGGGGTTGCCACAGAGACGACAGGCAGAAGTTGACCAGGACCGTTGCCAATTGGGGGTGAGGTCTTTACTCAAGAAGCATCCCAGCCTCAAAAAGCTTAATTTCCTCTTATAGTAGTCCCTAAAGCAGTCTTGCAAATATGGCTGAGGTTTCAGATGTTTGTAAGTTGACAGCACGATCCAGGCATGGCGTTTAATGGCCACTACGGCTTTGCCCATTAGCAGCGATGATTGTTTGATGGCTTTGTTGGTGAAGTGTTTAAAGGTGTTGTATGATATGGTTGAAAGCCAGATTTCTTTCAGCTTTAATGAAACAAGCGCTTGCCTGAGAGAATTGTATATTGAATTGGAGGATCCGGCCTGTTTTTCTACCTCAAGCTAGCAGAGATGGGCAAGGGCATCATCTTCAGCATCCCTCATGCGCCAGTAGTATTTGGCCAGAGCACCTTGTCTTGCCGGAGTCTGATTAGTTAGTCCATATTCCAAGCGTATTTGGGCTTGTGAGATGTGTCTTGGTATCGAGAAGAGGTTTTTAAACAGTCTGGATTGGGCTAGATTTAGCACTGTGGAGTCCCTGGTTGCCATAATTTCTGAGCCATATGTAAGCGATGGTAGGAATTTGGCAGCTACGTTCTTTAGCAAATGGCCGGTAGAACTGCCACATAGGTGTGTTTGTATAGTTTTAAAGGTGAATTGAAGCTGTTTGGCTTTTGATTTCCCCAGTTCTAAGTGGTGATTGTACTTTAATTGATGGTCAAGAATTTTTCTTTTTTTCTTTCTGAAGCTAGAGAAGCATAAGATATTAGATTTTTTAAGGTTTATGGTTAATTGTGCTTTGGTGATATATGACGCGAGTTGGGAAATCAAACGTTGTAGGCCGATCGGGGTTTTTGAGAGAAGCACAATGTTGTCTGCATATTGTAGACTAACTATGGATGTTTGTCCCAGTTTTGGTGGATCTCCCTGGATTGTACGTGGATCACTTTCTAGGTCTGCGGTGTAGATGTTAAAAAGGCTGGGGGCCAACACGCAGCCTTGTTTTAGGCCATTCAAAGTTGTGAATTTCTTTGTTAAACTTCGGCCATCTCCTTTTTTTTATTTGAACCCAGGTGTGCGAGTATAGCTCTATTATTGCTCCCAGTAGCTTTGGTGGTGTGCCCCAGGCTTTCATTTTGGCCCAAAGTTTGGATCTGGGGACTTTATCGAAAGCCGCTGTCAAGTCTAAAAAGCAGGTGTAAAGCGTGGAAGAATTATCGATTGCCTTTTTAGCCAGTAGGGTTAGCGCGGATAAGTTTGTGAGAGTGCCCATTCCAGCCCTAAAGCATGTTTGTGTCGGTGGGATTAGCCCTTTGCCATTGACCCAGAATTCCAGATCTACCAAAAAATTGGATGCGTAGATCTTGGCCTCTACATCTGTTGTAAATAAAACAGCGATAATTTTAAGCATTCGCTGAAGACATGTTATCCTGTCTTCATTCTAGTTTTCCCGCTCATACTTGAAATACGGCCAGACTCCATTTTGTTTTCTGGCATCCATCTTGTATGCTACACTTCGCCATATGCTGGCCACGAGGCAAGTCCTACTTCACTGACTGTTACCCCTGGAGTTTGCCCAGCAACAGGCTATATATAGGTCCAGCTTGCCTAGCGCATGCCTAGTATGTGTAACATCTGTTTCTGCTTACAGGGGATTGGAATGTGCATTCGGTGGGCTTCATGAACCGTTAACTCCACCCATGTATCGATCATGTTTGAGAAATGTCCATATATGGTTATAAATCATGCTTTTTGAATTGTAACCGCCTACTTATGAGCCCCTTCTTTGTGTATAAAAGGGGACTGCATGTCCGAGTTCTTTGTGCTACCTTGTACAATACTGTAGAGTGTTGTGTGGGCTGTAGCACCACCTTTAAAGGTTTATTAAACTATGTTTTTGTATTTCCAGTTTCCGTGCCAATTTCTTACGTAGTCTGAGGACTTTGTGTACAGAAGGGCGAACCCTTTGGCACTCGCAGGCCTTGCTTAGGCCTGTATTCATCACATCTAATAAGGCTATTAGCCTATAGTTATTTGGATCTGAGCAGGCTCCTGATTTATGTATCGGATGTAAAATACTGCCCCTCCAAGAATCCGGAATGTTCACGGTGCTTAGGCTGTGACAAAACAAAGGAGATAGTTGGCTGGCCAAAAACTTTAGATCTTGCCTGAATAAGGCATTGGGGAGGCCGTTTGGACCAGGGGCTCCATCTGCTCTCAAGTTTTTTATGATGTTCAGTACCTGCGTCGTTGTGATTTGATCAGATTCTCCTGTATGCTCCACTGTCAGTGGTTTGCAGGTGACTTTAGGGTCGGGGGACTTTGATTCTGCCAATGTACTCGGCCTTTGGGTTGTAGTAGG
Source organism: Lissotriton vulgaris (assembly GCF_964263255.1). Classification (NCBI taxonomy): domain Eukaryota; kingdom Metazoa; phylum Chordata; class Amphibia; order Caudata; family Salamandridae; genus Lissotriton; species Lissotriton vulgaris. Next base: position 1,132,240,950 of record NC_141694.1, on the reverse strand, counting down.
CTCAGATGGTAGTGTCAGTGTGTTATCAGTGGATGTATCGTGCGTGAAGTTATATAGTGAGTCAATGTGGCTGCACCAGAGTTGGTCGGTCATATCTGAGTTAAACTGCCGATGTTTGCCGTTTAGCATGAAATTTATTTTTGCCCAAAAGTCTTTGGAATTCCGCTGTTTGCTTGCATGGAGTATAATGCACTCTAGTTTTTCCATGTACTTTCGCTTGGCCATTTTGGTCTCTCGTTTTAGCTCTTTTTTTAAGGATTGAATTTTTTTCAAGGTTTCTTGTGGTAGTTGAAGATACTTTTTACGTTGAGCCCTGAGATAAGTGTTAATTTGCCTTTTTATTGAGCGTAGTTTTGGAGTGTACCATTTCCCTCCTCCATTTCTTATTGTTTTTTGGCCTCTGCGTTTGCTTTGGTAATTCTTATTTATATCCACCACAAAGGATTCCCATGTCTTAACTATGTCTTTTGACGTGGCAGGTGGTGACAACAGTGAGTGACAAGTCTCCATTAAGTTGGAAATGTTGTCTTCGTTCCTATTTAGCCTTTGCAGATTGAAAAGTTGAGTGTTTAAAGATAAAGGCTGCGCTTGTTCGGACTTAGTTGGCAAAGTTGTTAGTACGAAGGTCTATGGGTAGTGATCGCTTTCTCCCCGTGCCTGAATATGGAAATCTTTGATGTAGGTGAATAGGTCGGGGTCAACCAGAGTGTAGTCTATTGTTGAGCCTGAAGTCTTGCTGACCCTCGTTAGGGCCGCTGGTTTGTCCAAGAGGCCCCTTCTGTTTAGGGTGTACAAGTGAAGGGCTTCCAGTTCTGTTGCGCATTTCCTCCCCGTTGCGCTTTTCCTGCTTTGGTTGCCCTGTCGCGGATCGATATGGGTAGGGAGGATTGTAGAGAAGTGTGGCTCAATGATTAGAGCGGCAGACCCTGATGCAGAAATATAGCCCAGGACCAGGGTTCAATTCCCCGCCTCGGCGGGTCTTGGGCTCAAATTCCATGGACTTGATAATTCTCGCCTCGGTGCCTATTCCAATCATGGAGTCCCACTCTGCAACTCTGGGCAATAGCTTGCTTAATCTCCACAACGGCCCCCACAACGCTAAGGATGCCTGGCCTCCACCTTGGGGGTGTACAGGAGTGGACGCCTCACAGCGAAAACCAGGATGGGTTCCACAGCGGTATTCGTACAAGCGCCTTGAGACCCTTGCGGGTGAGTAGTGCGCTATACAAGTATCAATTTTACATTTACATTTAGGATTCCCTCGTCGTCCTGCAATAGATTCATGTTGAAATCTCCGGTAATTAAGATGTTATTGCTCGGGTAGGTGGATTGTAATGAGTTAATTGCTGTGATTAGTTGTTTTATCCTTTTCCCTTTGTGTTTTCCACCAGGGTGCATGTATAAATTTATGATCAATAAGCCCATGGTGGGCGAGATGTCAATTTTGATACATGGCATCCATGTGGAATGTAGTTCGATGCAGCTGGATGACCAAAGGAAGTTAGTAGATATGAAGATAGATAGGCCGCCCTTGGCCCTGCCAAGACGCGCCTCCTTAAGTGCTGGTGTGAAGATTTCTTTATATCCCACCATAGGAGTGTTTTTTGTCAGCTATGTTTCCTGAAACAAGAGTAATTTATACTGGGTGATGAATTCTATGAAGTCATCTTCCTCCAGTTTTGTGTTTAGTCCGTTAACGTTCTACAAACAGATCTTGCAGCCCTGCTCTTTTCCTATTGTGCGTCTACCGTTGGTTCATTCTAAGCTCCTTTTGGTTAGTACCTGGGGTGCTTGTTGTTGCCTTTCGGATTTGGCTGCGACCTGGTGGGCAAAGGTAATTGTAATCTGCCTGAGAGGATGGTCTTCATCTTCGATGCATCTTCTTTGATCTGGGCCTTTGGAATTTTTTAGAAGACTTTGTTTAGGGCTGTCTTTCTGCAACCGACTGGGGTATCGTGCAGGCTCCACCTTTTTTATCTCTATGCCCCATAAAGCAAAGTCCTCCCTGTGAGTCAGCATTAGTTTGGTAATGGTATGTTTAGTCCATGTTGTTATCGTGGGTTCATGGCCTGGTTTGAATGGGTTAGGTTTGAACTCCATTGATACCAAATCGCTTGATGGTAGATGTCGGAGGTCAGGTAGTACATCTAAACGTTTTAAAATGGACCCTCTGTACAGTATGTCGTGAGGCCCTCTCGACCTATATTGCGGAATTAGCTCGATTTTATTGCTTGGGGTGTGCCGTTTTTGGTTGTTTGGGCGTCTTCTATCTTCAAGGTTTGACGAGACTGTTCTTGCCCGTTCTGCCTCTAGCTCTAAAGTGGGCGAATTAGATGTATTCACGCTGCTTATTGCCTCCTTACCGTTAGGGGCCGGGAAAGATGATGCTTGAATTTTTACACTCGCATGGCTCTTATCTTTTTTGCCTTGCTCTTGACGGGTGTATCTGCGTCTATTTGCCCGTCGTTGGCTGGTGCTTGCGTGAGTTGGGAGCTAGATTTTGGTTGAGATCCCTGCTCAATCTCTGCGTTATGGACTAAGTCTGAGCTTGGTGGATTGCGTTCGGCTTTCTCCCCTTGACGGTTAAAAATGCTATACACTTTCCTTATGTTCTGGGTTGAGCTTGTACTTTCTATTTGACCTTTTGAGTTAGTAGTTGCCTTTGGTGGGGGATTTGTTGTTGAAAGTAGCCCTGGCTCTGATGTTATTTTGTTTTGAGGTGGAGTGGCCCCTGGCTGCTGTGTGACTTCTTTGCCATTGAAGTTTTTGTATATTGTTTGGGACTGTGATTGTGGCGCCTCTCGAGTCTGTGGTTTAAGTTTTCTTGCTTTTCTCAGGCGCTTCCTTTCTCTCTTTGTGAGAGTGGGTGCCTGTTCAGAATGGTTAGAGCCTGTTACCTTGATTGGTGATGGTACCTGAGTTTGTGAAGCTTCCTCTCGAATGGCGACTGGGTTTTGATCATCTGGGGTTACCTTGGTTGGTGGTGGTGCCTGAATTAGCAAAGCTTCCTCTCGAGTGGCAACTAGATTTTGGTCATCTGAGGTTACTGGCATGGGGGTATCGTTGGTGGAGAGAGAGGAGGATCTTTCTCGAGATTCCGTGCTTTCCCCACCACTGCTATCATTGTCTATTGGCCGGCCAGTTTCCTTTTTAGCGTCTTGTTCGATGTTTACTTGGTTTGTGATTGTCTTTGTTTCTTTTGATGAATCCTGGACAGCCCCCAGTATTTGAGTCGTCAGGCTGGGTATGGTAGCCAATTTATCTGTTAGTTGAGAGCAATGACAAGTGTAAAAAGAGGAGTCCTTATTAAGTTGCACCTTCGTAATCATATGGTTTAAGTCCTGTAAGTTTGATTCAATCCCCCGGATAGGAAAAGCCAAGAGGTTGAGAAGATCGACTTGCTTGTCTAATTTGTCTGCGTGGTAGGACATGGCTACACCTATGGTTTCCATTGACTTTAGTAGTTGTGGCCATATTGTGGCCATTTGAGTGCTATCGATGGTTTCCCCCTGGGACTGGTTGAATATAGATGAGGAGTCAAGGTGTTTGGAAGGATCAGTTTGGATTTGTTGCTCGCACGGGTGGGCACTCCTTCGCGATGTCCTTTTCTAAGATGCAGTCTTCATTACCAGGGCTTAAATCATAAAGGGCGGGGAACTGGGGGGTATTTCATTTGAGCTCTGCGATATCATTTGCTCGAACGATATCTTCTTGTGGCTTCAAAATTCTGCTGATTTTGAGATCTTCGATCACCTCAGCTGAGGGGAAGCTGTAGTTTCCATCCTTTTTGTCTGGTTTCAGCATGGGGTGACCACTCGGTAAACTAGGGGGACTCACCGTTGGTGGTGTGGACAGCTTTTGGGTGCAGATTTGGTTTTGGGGTGTGCTTTCCTCTGTTGTTTCAGGGATGGTTATCTGGGTCGAACGTGGGCTTTGCCCCAGGAAGACCGAGTCGTGGCTCACTGTGTTGCTTGCGTCTGAAGCCCGATGGACTAAAGTGCAAACCAATGAAGTGTGGAGAGCTTGTTGAGCCTTGGAGGGTGGGTCCGATGAGAGGCGGCCCTTATTCATTGTCTCCGTGAAGGCATTATTTTGATCATTGTAAGATTTGAAGCTGGCGTTATCTTGTGGGAACTCCGCTCCACTCCCGGTGGAGAGTCTTTGGCAAGCTTTAAGGAAGTCAGTGATTAAAGCATGTTTACTTTCTTTGGGACACAGGGCTTGAACATTTTGGGCAGGAGAGGGCGTTGGGTCGTGATTGGGTTGGCCGCGGGCTGTGCTGCCTTTGAGAGGCCTCTTTGCTGTCACGGCTGAGCTCTGGGAACCATCTGCCTGATTCATCAATCTTTTTTGCTCTCGCAAAGAGCCAGATTCTGAGAATCTGGCTCTTTGCGAGTGCAAATTTTGCATTTGGGATTCATCATCCCAAATGCAAAAATCGCTATTTAGAGACTCGAAAATTTGCGAGGAATAGCATTTAAGGAATCTCTATTAGAGATTCCTTAAATGCTATTCTTGAAACATTTTAAAATTGCGAATTCGCAAATTTCGGTCGCTATTTACCGTGAGGTCAAACCTCGTGGTAAATAGCGAAAACTTAGAAAAATGCTTTTAAAAGCATTTTTCTAAGTTGCATGTTACACACACACATGTCCTTTGGACATGTGTGTGTGTGACATCTGTGTAATTTAACATTTCAAGGGTGTTACAGGGTGTCCTTTGGACACCCCTGCACCCTTGAAATCGCAATCTCATTTGCGATTAGCTAATTGCTAATCGCAAATAAGGAATGACTCCCCATGCATTCCAATGGGCCTTTAGGCCCATAGGAATGAATGGGGAGTTATTCCTTATTTGCGATTAGCAATTAGCTAATCGCAAATAAGGAATAAGTAGGACTCACAAAAAATATTGCGAATCCTACATGAATCCCGTTTTGCGAGTCTGAAATAGCGATTCCTTATGATTCGCTATTTCAGACTCGCAAAACCTCCCCTTGATGAATCAGGCTGCATGTCATTTTGCCGTTGCATGAGAGGGTTTTGAAGACTCTATAGAGCTGGTGAATGGGTCTTTCGAACTTGGTTTTTCAGGGCTCTTTCCTCTACCCGCAGCAGCTCCTTCCACTGCCTCGTTGGTCGTGCTTGGAGGGACTCCATTTCCCTTTTTTGTCTTCCCCTGAGGTTTTTCTGGAGGGTTGTCTTCTCGTGGCTTTCCTGATCTCATTTTGTAATGGTTTTGTAATGGTTGGGATTTGCTCTTGTCGTACGGTACGGTTGTTCCTTTAAGTTTTTGAAATTATGTGAAAGTTCTTTTTTTTTCCCTTTGGCTTTTGAGTTTTGATAGTGAGATTAGCAAGCAGCTGCTGCGCCGTGGGTTATGAAATGCCTGCTGTCCACCTCCGGGTTGTCTGCAGGTTTGAGGTGACTCTGACCGCTTTTTATTTTTTCCGGGAAGGTAGGGCGGGAGCTTCACTCATTAACAGCTTTGAGCAGGGTGTCTTCTGCCGTGGAGGGGGAGGACAGCGCAAGCGGAGGGCACAGGGGACCGCAGGCTGAGAGACCTGGTCAAACAGCCCCCTCGGTCAGCACACCCCGGCTCTTACTTCGCAACCACCTCCAACGGTGGCCGCGCTCGCGCCCCTCCCTGCTACCACCACCTCCACCTCTTACCTCGTACCTTGTAGTAGGCGTGTAGTAGGCGTAGTGCACACGGTACCGGGTTCCCTCGTATATTGTAGGTATATTGCAGGTTCAGAGCCACAGAGGGAGCGGAAGAGAACAGAAAATGCCGGGGAAACGCAAAAGCACCAGCCTCTCCCCCGCTCCTCTGGTCGTGTCAGCAGGTCGTGTCTGCTGCCGTGCTCTGAATCGCACTCTGAGCCTTATAAGTGTTATAATCGGAAAGATTTGGATTTCCTCCTTAAATTAGATCCGCAATCAGGGGAGTCATCGTGGGTTGCAAGCAGCGCAGCTGTCTCCGCGGGGCGTGGTGCTAGAGAGGTTTGCAATGGGGTGTAGCTTTTGACCCCACAGATGCGGGGAGGGAGGAGGTGAGCGGACTACAGGCTGCAGGTGGAGGAGGTGGCGGTGCGGACGCCGGTAGGGGGAGCAAGGGAGCCGGGGGGCTAGGGAGAGCTGGGAGAGCAGGGGAGAGCAGGAAAACCACAACGACCTGCTTGACCGCGTCCTGCTCCTCCGCCTCCACTCGACCACTCGGCCCCGACAGCTCGACCCTGGACCCTGGATTCCTCCCCCGTGCTAAATCTTGGCTCGGCTCAGCTCACTGCTCCAGTCCACTACGGCTCCTGCTCCCGCTGCTACTGCTCCTGCAGATCGCGAAAGGCTGGAGGGCTGCTAACGCGGCTCCTCCTTCACAGACTCAGGTGCACAGAATCGCCCTCCGATACTCGCTGCAGCTCAGAAATCTTTAGTAATCAGCTTTGCCTTTATGCCACAACCTACCTCCAAACCAATTTTTGCCTCCACTTCCAACATCAGCTGTATTCAGCCATTACCTTATTTAGCATGCAGTATTACCCGACACTTTAGTGATCTGTGAACTATGAAGCGTAAATCTTTCAACCAACACAACAACTACAATTGTTTCCAAAGCTTTCACTATTTCCATGCTATGAATTCAGTAACATCTATGGTGTAAAGTATTCTCAACCCAGACATGTCAGTTGATTTGGTGGGCTATGGTTCAACAAATAAAAAAAAAGAATTTATAAATTGTAAATAGAAAATGACCTATAGAGCATGTGAAAAATGTAGTGGGGATTAGCTATATTTTACAGAACCAAGGTATCTTCAGTTCTTGACAGCACAGGAGCCGAATGAAGCCTAGTTCCCAATGTCCCTTTCTGAACTATCCTGTTAGGTTTTTAATTGTCCTTCACAGTTAAGTACCAAGGGGGAAAGGAGATGGGGAAATAAGAAGAGACTGCCAAGTATTCACATATTCTGTCTGCTCTACTGCTTCTTCTTCTTGCGAGTTGCTGAAAACAATTTACAAATTCTCAATAACACTTAAATTACTCAAAAAACAATTTACAATGCATCTTAGTGAGTTGCCCTTACCAGAGTGACTCTTGGCCTTAGCCTCTCTTTTATTACATTCTCTTGTAGGTTTTTAGAATAGAGAAGCGTCTATCGAAAGCTATGGATTACCACAGTTCTTTGCAGGATGAGAAGGATTAAGCTCTTCGTGCAACTCTTCACCGAGGAGAAATTCAGGTAAGTGAGAGCTTATACTAGTTAAGTGGTACATAAGAATATAATGCTGACTGCTAAAGCATGTTTAGCGGCTGGGACAGAATCTTTAGCATATGTATTTTTCCTAAGGCAGATGGGAACCTTAAATATTAATTGCTCGGAATGCTAAGGATTATCCTAGGATTATCCTATTCAGTGAGAGGAAACATTGCTAGCTAAACTCATTTGACCTTAGAAATGTTTATACTTTAATTGACTCTGAACGCTGCAACATTGTATCTAGAAATGCAGTGTGAGGAAGAGAATGCGCCCACATTAATGTTATTTCAAGAGTGCTCTGACAGGAACACTAATTCTCCATGAGCAAGCACAGAACTCAATTGCTAAACCAATTAAGGCAATTTTAAAGGTATATCAATCCAAGTGCTTGTCGGTTCCAACTTACGGGTGTGAAATATGGGGCTACACCATCGAAGAGAAACTACAACAAGTAGAGAACAAGTTCTTAAGAAGTGTACTCTCAGTTCCTCAATCAACCCCTACTTTCTCAACTCACACAGAACTGGGAATCGGGTATATATCCGATCGGATTAAAATTGCACCCTTAATTTATTGGTTGAGAATATGGCTGAATGGTGAGATCCCCCTAAACCATTCAATAATCAGGAATTGCCAGAGACTGGACAAAGTACATAAACTTTCTTGGCTGGCGTACATAAGAGCTGGGTTCCAGAAAATAGGGTGTATTGGTTTATTTACCTCCCCGGAAACAATAACCAATAAAGACATTGCTTTAACAAACAAAACCTTCTTGGACCTTTTAGCCCTAGAGCGGGAGGAAATAGAGATGAAAAACCCAGGGTAAGAGAAAACTATGCATTGGTTACCTGTATAGGACCGGAACCATACTTGGTCACAGTTAACAATCCCTACCATCGGTTCCTCTTGACCAGATTTCGGTTAAATCTAATTCACTTTACTCTGGGCGTTTATCATAAATGGTGTAGCCCAGATCGGGCAGATCCTTGCTCATGTGAAGATTTTTGCACTCAAAATACCCTACTTTTTTTGATGTTTTGTGATCATTTTAACGATTGCAGGAGGAATTCTTAGAGAAGCAGGATTTGTACAGGTCAGGCCGGCACTTGTGTATTTAAAGCAACTTAGCACACCTAAAATAATGTTTCATGTTGCTAGTTTTTTAATTGCGGCCAACCGAATTAGGAAAAAGAATGTTACATTTTTACCGCTCCTAAATATCTGTGAACAGTAGACCTCGGAAAAAATATCATTAAGGGCAGGTCGACCCTATGGTACTTATACATAAATGTGGTTATTAGGAAAAAAAATTAATAAAATGTGAAACAAATCTAAAATGCATATTTTTTATACTACATGGAATGAATTTTAAGAAAAACGTTGTTTTATTTTTAGAAATTTGTAATCAAGTTTGCATTTATTGTATTTGACTGTATACTTTTTATGACTGTGTTTTCTTGTCTTTATATGATATTAATTTATCGAAAATAAAGGATTTGACAATTAATATCGAAGTTCGGGTATGCGTCGGAATTTGCCACTAACCTGAACCCAAGGAGCCCTGAAATACTGGCAACCGTAAAAACTAGACGTTCGCCTTGATGAGTCTACCCTGGCTGACTGGGCATGGAGGAGACACAGAGGTAAGGTGCTAACTCAGGAATATCTCCGGTGAAGTGTGCAGTTGAATGTTAACACGCGCTTCACTAAGCAAGGAGATTCTAAGGAAAACTAGACTGCTGCATGACGGGAGAGTTAGCAACCATCTTAGAGGTCAAGCGCTGCCAATATGCCTGCCAGCTAAAGTCACAATGAGACTCATTGCCTTGCCTGCAAAATCATGAATTGGAGGTAATGGCCATAGTAGGGTCATGAGGAGGAAACCTCCTGTGAACCCTGACAGTAACCCCTCACATCGGAGTTTCCTCCAAACGTGGTTTAGTAGGAAACTTCATGTGAAAGGCCCTGACCAAGTATGGAGCATGGATATCAGTACTTTTCTCGGAAGATCTATCATCAGGTCCATAACCTTTCCAGTTGGTAAGGTAATAAAGGTCATTGTTAACCTTTTTTGGGTCTAAGAGTCTTTTGACCTCATATTCAACCTCACGGTGGAAGGTATTGAATTTAATCAACATACCCAAATACTAGTAACATTGGATATAGAAGCCCTCTACACTAATATTCCCCAGGATGCTAACATTAACACCGTTTGGAGTGTCCTGGGAAGTACGGATTGTAGAGGAGCAGACATAGGTTTCATCATGTCATGCATGGAACTAGTGCTTAAACGAAATATGTTCCTATTTAAGAAGACCTTTTTCTGCAATGGTAAGGGACCAGTATGGGGGCCACATGTGCCCTAGGAATGGGCGGAAAATCCGTTTCGCTCGCGGATTTTGCGGATTTTCGGGAAATTCGCAATCCGCGAGATTCACGAGTCTCCCGCAATATCCGCAAATCCGCGAGCAGCGGATTTTGCTCGCACTGCTCGCACTGTTCGCGTGAGTTCGCGGCTTCCCAGTACAACTTCGCGCCCCGCGAATAAGTGCTAAATTGCAGAAATACGATCTTAGCAAAACTGAAACTACTTGCCAGGTTCAAAAGTTCAGGCTCATCATTAGTAGCCATTTCCTGTAGTGCTTCCTGAGGGGCCCCTCCAGAGTTCAGTTGCCAGTTGCAACTATTATGTGACCCTGCTCTGAACCTCAGAATAGTTACACATATGCCACAAAGGTCCTGAATTACAGCTAAGGGAGACAAGCAGGAGCCAGGCTGGAAGTTAAAATCCATTAAGCAGCCCCTAATTCATTATTGTCAGTTGGGGCAGGGCAGGTGTTGTAACTAATTTTGCAAAAATGAAAGCACTTAGCAAGTGCAAAAGATCACTAATCAGGGCGCACTAAGGAAGCAGGTGCCAGCTAAAAAAATATTCTGTGACACATTAATCAGCCCCAAATTAATTCAGGTCACTTGAGGCAGGGAAGGTGTGCTTTGCTTTGCTGAAAATAATGTACACTGGACAACCAGAGGGTGTGGTGATGAAACAGAGGGTGGCATGGGTGGGCCAGAGGGTGGCATGAGTAGTCAGAGAGTGGCAGTGGTGATAGAGAGTGGCAGTGATGAAGAAGAGTGTCCCAAACAGGCTGGACACGTAGAAACAACAAGTTCGCAAAACTTGCGACCCGACAGGTAAGTTCGCAAATTGCGAAATTGTAAAAACCCTCGCGAACTGGCAGAAACACGGGCGAACACAAAAAAAAAAAAATCCGCAAATTCGCGGGAATTCGCGGATTTTGCGGATTGCGAGTTCGCAAATCCGCAAAATTCGCGAACGCGAGATCCGCAAAATTCGCCCATGCTTAATGTGCCCCCAGCATGGCCTGTCTGTATGTCGGACACTTTGAGGCCACCCATATCTACAATGAATTGGCTCCATTTTATGAGAACATCAGGAGTTGGAGCCGATTCATTGATGATATATTTTTCATCTGGGAGGGCACAGAGGATGGCCTGGAGATATTCCTGGAATGGCTTAATCTAGGCGACATCAACCTTAAATTTACCTTTAACATATAGTAGAGAATATGTTCATTTCTTGGATTTAAAAATCAAAAACGTTGTAGGGAAGCTAGAAGTGGAACTTTTCTGTAAACCCACAGACAAGAACACCCTATTACACTATTCCAGCTTCCACCCCAAAGCCCAGAGGGACAACATCCCCTTTGGGCAATTTCTACGCCTCCGTAGAAACTGCATCAATGTGGAGGATTTTTACAAACATGCCGATAATCTAAAGAGTAAATTAAATGACAGAGGATACCCCAAAAAATTAATCTCAACAGCTTATAAGAGGGCCAGATTCTATAATAGGGAGAGCATGCTAAATCAGAAAGAAAGAGGACAGAGGGTATCACAAAGGAACAGCAAAAGAATAGTCTTTGTTAGCCAATTCTCCAACCTGAGTAATAAAATAAAAAACGTTATCAATTCGAGCTGGAGTATTCTAAATGATAATGATTTGGACAATCTTGACAAACCCCTCTTTGCATTTAAAAAAAATAATAACTTGAAACGTGATCTGGTCCACACATTCAGGGAGGGACCCAAACACATACAGACTACAATGAGCGGACACAGAGCAGTGGGAAACTATTCATGCAGCTCTTGCAGCATCTGTAGCCAATGCATTCAAGGCAAAGAGTACAAGTACAATGACTATACCATTAGATCTAGGTCATTGAACAATTGTAGAACTAAAAACGCAGTCTACCTCATTGTATGCTCATGCAATTTGGGCTATGTAGGGGAGACGGGCAGAGTGGTGAGAGTCCGTTTCCTAGAACATAGATCGGCTTTTAAGAATCAAAAAGCCAACTGCCCCCTTGTAGACCACTTCAAAGAAATGGGCCACACCCATTTTGAATTTTCATGCTTCATTATTGAACGTATTGAAATGAATAAGAGGTGGAGATGTCACAACAAAAAGAAAACACTGCGAACAGTGATATATCTCCATATTAAACACCGTTAATAGGGGTCTGAACACTAGAGAGCAGTGGACGAGTATCATCACTTAGTGTATAACTAGATTTCACACTCCAAGCCATATAAGCAATATAGGTTTCATCCTTAAAATACAGAGTAGCTATATCTGGTTTATTATCTGGCCAACCAGTATGTACTCCATGTACCGGCCATGGAACTGCAGACGGGTGGCCCGTATGATGCACCAACATATACTAAATACGTAGGGATAATTTCATTACCCTTATAACAACAGTTGCTAAATAATAGGTGAATAAATCTACTGATGCAGATAGAGCTCTCTTTTATTAACAAATATAAATTGCTTTTTAGAATAGTCCATAAACCTATGCTTGAAGTGTGATATCAACAGATAAAAAATAGGAGAGTTACATGGGAAGAATAACCTTTATATAAATAGGATATTCAGACTGCATAGTCCAACCACGAGATTATGGACATGTCTAGAATGATGAATATGTAAACCGGACCCTTTGTTTAGGACTATTTTCACCAATATTAGCTAAAAAGAAATATATAAATCTAGAAGGGATATACATTCACCGAGAATCGAACCATAGACTCTCCAATATGATTGTACGAGCAAGGGTAAGGGTAAAACAGCAGACATAGAGCGAATTGAGGAGAGGTGCCTTTAAATAAAAAGGAAAAACAACTCCATACGCAAAAAACATAAGCCATCCATCGAACGCACGGTCACATGACAGAATTGGCGCCTTCTCGCACAGGTGTAGGGAGTTAAAGCGCATATATATGGAAGGACCCGGGTTAGCGTAATCTGATCTATTGAATACGGCTGACCGGGGAGGCGCTGGACATCAATATTTACACAAGTAAGTGAAACTTCGGTACAAGAGATTCCAGAAAGGGACCGTAGTTGATTATTTATATAAGCTTAACCCGGTTTATAGAACCTCAGAATTCTAGGCATATAATATACCTTTTGAATAGTTCATGCCAAGTGCAGCGGTTTAGATACGTCCTGTTTCAACACCCACTCGATTTAGCCTGATCAGGGCGCTCTTTTACAAGCAACATCTACCGCTTCTGCACTGATTATTTATCTATTTAGCCGCACCCCAGAAATTCTAATACAATGGTTGGGTAAACATGGAGTATAGTAAAAAGACTCCTTTAACTACACGTTATCCTTCGAGAGAATAACGATTATGAGTATAATTTGGTAATGTTGGGTTGGAGAAAATGTCTAACATCTTAATAATCTAAACATTGGAGGGAATATAAAAGTCTCTAAAATGATACTTTGTCACAATAGGCAATATCCTTAAAGCTTGACATTTATGCACGCCGAATACAGGATTAAGATACGGAATAAGAAAATTGGCAGAAGCCTTCTATCCAGGCATATCACTAGAACGTGGTAAATATGATTCACATGTACCTCTTGAATGACGTTAAGAGAATAGAAGGGGGAGATGGGATGTACAATATTAGGAACTTAAAAATAAGTCTAGTTAAGTACTGTCCTCCCTCTAAACCTAAAAGATGGAATTGTCGGCTTTTTTAGATCAAGCCAAATACATTAATCGATTGTAGATGAGCCTATGGAGCCATAATTGCCCTGCTGCCTCTCACCAGAATAGTCACAGACCTTTGGGACATTCGGGTAGGTCCTGTGCAACAAAGAACTATTCAGTGACATTAGAATTATACATTTAAATTATTAAATAATGTTGTTCTACCACTTTGTATCTAGAAACCAACTAGAAACATAGAGTACTTTCGCTTGCCCGAAGTAATTGATCTGGCACTGTCCGGAAACAAATCATCAGTTTCCCAGGGACGCCATCCAAAATCAATAAGGTGGGTTTTCACACTCACCCATATTAAAGCATTTTGGAATGTCAGATGTATATGAATGTGAGTGTCTGATTGATCACTGACTGTGGCCTAAACCAGGTTCCTCAAAGGTTATCATTAGTATGTAGTACTTATATAGATTCACCTAATAGAGTTGGTAGGTTGTTTTTCTATCTCCCTTCCTCCCCCTCGATTTCTAATTTACCAAGGGGATTGTATTCTATGTATATATTGTTTTTAGGGTGTTATAAAGTGCCCAATCAATTCCAGCATTAATAAAATTGTAGAGAGATATATTATCCTAGGCACTATTAGGCATAGGCATTTAATCGCCCTTAGAGCATTTTCTAAATGTGCCTATCGTTTCATATAGGTCATATACGCCATTATAAGAAGAAAGCTTGCTTTACACATATATATTTTCCTGAAGAAGGTGGCAAAGAGAAACATATGAGCCACCAAAACGCGTCGACGCTTCATTGAATGTTACATCCAAAGAACCATACTGGGGTCGCCCTTGATGAAATAACTTATTCTAAGAGATAAATATTGAGTTCTACATGGAGTAACCAACTAGAGATGCTTTTTATTTGTTTGCACTTCAATTGGTCGCTAGCTTTCAGATATTTAGATTGATGTATACAGTGGTATCTTTTTTGATATAAATTGTCTTTTTAACTCTAGGTTGTGCCAAAATGACTGGTCAATAGGACTTTTTAACTGTTTTGTATACACAGATTGTTTTATGAATGTTGTAGAACATACTATTATTAATTTTATTAAAGACACACTGTATTTTTCCTATTTAGTATTGTTGTCATTCTGATGTCACTTTATCACCTTTGAGGAACTGAATTTGTCAGGAATGTATGCATGATATAGCCGAGTGTGAGTTATTGACTAGGGGAACCTTCCACCCCCAATACTGATTGGTGGGGATTCTAATTAAGCATGGGCGAATTTTGCGAATCTGGCGTTCGCGAATTTTGCAAATTTGCGAACTCGCAATCCGCAAAATCCGCGAATTCTCGCGAATTTGCGGATTTTTTTTTTGTGTTCGCAAGGATTTCTGCCAGTTCGCGAGGGTTTTGTACCAGTTCGCAATTGTGAACTTACATGTCGGCTCGCAACGGTCGCAATTATGTTGTTTCTACGTCTGGTTCATCATCACAGGTTCCCAGCACCCTCTGTTTCACCCCTGCCACCCTCTGTTTCACCCAGGCCACCCTCTGGTACATCAATGCCACCCTCTGGTTCATCATCACTGCAGATTATGGGGGGAAAAAGCAAGCACACCTGCCCTGCTTCAACTGACATGAATTAATTTGGGGTTGATTTATTAATGTGTCACTGTTTTAAAATTCCAGTCTGGCACCTGCTTCCTTATCTGTAATTTGCTTTCTGTTGCAGTGCAATTTTTTTTTCCAGGACCTTTGTGGCCTACTTGTAGCGATTCTATGATCCGGCTGTGAGGGTCAGAGCAGGGTCATACAATTGTTGCAACTAGCAACTGAACTCTGGAGGGGCCCCAGTCAGGAAGCACTACAGGGAATGGTTACTAATGATGAATTTGAACTTTTGCACCTGCTGCTGAGTGCTTTCAGTTTAGCAAAACTCGTTTTTCTGCAGAACAGCATTACAGCAACTGTAATGCCCCAAACAAGCTTACTTGTGAAAGTTGATTTCTAATCCAAAAGTGATCCAAAGAAAGTAAACAGGCCTCAAATCAAAGAAAGTGCAGGAAAATGTCAACCTGAGGAGTTATTCTCATACAAATCATCATTTTCAGGTCTATGCTGCTTGCTCGTTGATTTCTTGTGCAGAATTGCAATTTTTGTAATTTCGCGAGTGCGAGATTGTTGCTGCCCGCCGCACCTACATGTTCGCAATTGCGAACTTACACTGCATGCTGCAAAATTGTATCACCAAGAAAAAAAAATCCGCTGCGTGCGAATTTGCGGATTTTCGGTAAATTCGCGAGCGATCGCGGATTGCGAATTTACCGAAAATCCGCAAAATCCGCGAGCGGGACGGATTTTCCGCCCATGCTTAATTCTAATATTCCCAGGAGAAATCCTCTTATTTACTCATATTCAACCTCACCATCAATAACCAGATGAGGAGGGGCATCTCGCGTCTTAAAACTGGCTGAACCTTTTTAAGTAAGGAAATATGAAAAACCGGATGTATTTCCAATCCGTGAAGGCGTCCTTGATTGCCAAAAGTTCTTTTTCTATGATGGTGCAGTCACATTCAACAGGTTTGAGCTTACGGGAGTGGTAAGCTACCAGATGCAGCTGCCCAGTTTCCTTATGCCTCTGGGAGAGTATTCCCCCGATGTCCTGTGAAGAAGGTAAAAGGGCTCTGTAGGATCAGCATGAAGTAGTTGTGGCGCTGGAGTGAAGCACGTCTTTAGCAAATTAAAGGCTTCTTCGACTTCCTCTGACCATTTAAAGGTTACTCCTTTCTTTAACAATCGTGTCAAGGGCAACATTTTCTGGGAGAACTCATGTATGAATCGTCTATAAAACTTTGCAAACCCAATAAAGCTCTGAACCTCCTTGATAGTCGTGGGGGATGTCCATGCAGTTACCACTTCCACCTTCTGTTTATCGATTGTTATTCCGGAGGGCGACAGCACAATTCCTAAAAATTCTACCATGTTGGTGTTGAATAAACACTTCTCTAGATCAGCATACAAGGAGTTTTCTCTTAAGCATTGTAATACAGCTCAAACTTGTGCTCGATGTTCTTCTTCTGTTTTTGAGTAGATCAGAATATCATCAAAGTACACAATTGCACACTTGTGGATAAAATCGCTCAAAACATTGTTGACGAAGTATTGGAATGCTGCTGGAACATTGCACAGACCATACGGCATTGCAAGATATTCATAGAGTCTGTATTTGGTCCTGAAGGCCGTCTTCCACTCGTCGCCTTCCTTAAGTCTGATCAAGTGGAAGGATACACGCAGGTCCAATCTGGTATAGATTTTCATCTCCTTCCCTTGGTCTAAAAGAACCGAAATGAGGGGCAATGGATATCGATTCTTTATGGTTATCCTGTTTATCGCCTATAGTCTATGCAAATCCTGAGATCCCTTTCCGTTCTTCGGTACGAAGAAGAGAGGAGATGAGACCAGGGTCCGGGATGGCGGCTTGAATGGCAGTTCCCACGACTTACCTGAAGCCTGTAAGTCCATCAAAATGACGGCACAGGTTTCACATCATGTGGTGCCCTTATCCCTGTGACAGTTTTGAAGCTCAGTATCCTGCAAGGCTCATTTTACTGCGATTGGGCTTCTGAGCGACTCCATCAGCGCCACGTCTGCCATCTTGACTCTAATATCCGGGCGACAGTGAAGAACCAACTAGGTCTAATGCGGCGAGTCGTTGCGCTTGAAACGGAGCGTAGCGTGAAGAGAGTGCCCCGCTGTTAGCCCATGTGGCACGCCTAAATATCGTGTGTTAGTTGGCTCCTGGTGACTTCTGGGAGTGTTTCAAAACGGGTATAACCGTGAGTTTTTGGGAAAACAAATTGTATTTTTTTCACATACATATCCTCACGGGGCGGACGCGCCTTAGAGAGTGTGGACCCCCCCGGGGAAGTTCACTTAAATGGTCCTGATGAAAGCTGAGCCTAATAGCGCATAACAACAGCAGAAACATGTCGACCATTGCTTTTTAGGATGCAGTGGTTCTAATAAAAACCATTATGTGGTCCTCACTTGTTTTTAATTAATGTGAACAGCTGACCCACTAATAAATGGTTTTTGGGCGCAGCTGTGATCTTTTAATTTTGCATTCACAGCACTAGAGCACATCGACTAAGAGAAACTTTCAACAAAACCAGCTCCGCTGCAATTGCAGGCATCGTAGCACACAGGGGGGACACTCGGTTTCCCCTGTGGGAACCCCATGATGAAGCATGTCACCACTAGGGTGAGTGAGGGTTCTTTTAAGAAATAGAGTTTTTTCTTTTTTCTTTTTTCTTTTTCAATTCCTTATGCCTTTGTTTTTCTTACCCTGAACACTGTGTAGTTTACTTAAAAGAGATTTGTCTTAATTTTCACAGTTACAGTCACTCTTTAGTTGTTGTAGTATAATTGATAGGGTTGGAAGAGTGACTTCATAACCCTGACTCTCTTGTTGGTTAGATATATCTTGACTCTAAGGAAATGTATCCTCAGGCGCTGTTGCAGTGATGGCCCCATAATTATTATTTTTAATGGTGTTCTTTCTTTTGCACAGCGTTATCAATCCCAGATATGTTATGTAATCTCCTGCTCCCTTCCCTTGTCTACTACAATGTTGCTCTTTTATTTTTTCTCTTGAAGTGA
The DNA here is from genome assembly GCF_964263255.1 of Lissotriton vulgaris. NCBI lineage: Eukaryota > Metazoa > Chordata > Amphibia > Caudata > Salamandridae > Lissotriton > Lissotriton vulgaris. The sequence continues at coordinate 1,132,222,986 of NC_141694.1, read as the reverse complement.
TTTACTTTTTCATCTTTGTGCTGGAATGTGATTGCGAAGCTGTGTATTTTTTCATCCTTTATAGCATGCTCCTCACATCTTCAAATAAGCCTTCCTCCTGTATTTAAATCTCACAACTGACTCAACCTACTCTATTGTTAAAGTGTCTGTCACCTATTGTGAAGTCAGTTTTTTTTCTGCAGCTGTTAAACTTTTGACTAGGGTTAATCTCCCTTGTGTATGCCTGGTCTGACACTGTGTGGAGGCTGACTCCACCATCATCATGGATCTGGCTGTGGAACTTTGCGTCATTGCTTAAACATAATTAGTCTCAACTGAGATAAAAGGAGTCTTCTTATGTAACAGCTGTACCCTCTCTATTCTTGCTGCTGTTTATGGCACTATAATTAAACATAATCCTTCTCTGGCACCCTCTGCATGTAATTGTACACAATTATTTGTTTATTGTACCTTCAAATAGAAGGCTCTACAAACTCATCGCCTAAGGGCATTGCGACCTCAGTTTTCAACACATTCTCTGGTACTAATGAAGCGCCTATTAAAAGACTGAAAAAGGATCACCCCGCTCCTTCAAAACAACCCTCATCAGTTTCTATGGACCTTCTATTAGAGGAAATCAGATCTCTTTGCCCTTTTTTAGGAAGAAACAAACTCTAAGTTGCAAACTCTAGCAGATAGTTGGTCAAGAATGGAAGAAAGACTCACCACCGCGGAACAGAATATACAATCTCTTGGCTCATCTAGCATCAAAGTGGATGCTCTTCAGTCTCAAATGATGTCACTCCAGAAACAGGTTGAAGACCTTGAAAACAGAAACAGGTGAAACAACTTATGTATTTATGGTTTGCTAGAGAATTCAAAGGGTTTGGATCCTATTGGCTTCTTTAAATCTTTCCTTCCAAAAATCCTTAATTTACCAGAAGAATCTGTCCTCAATATTCAGCGTGCCCACAGATTAGGTCCTGCATCTTCCATGTCTTCTCCCAACATGAGGAAAACGAGAGGGATCATATTGTACTTCTTGGAATATACTGATCTGGTTAAGGTCTTAACGGCTGAGGGATCCATTAAACGTATTTCTTAGTCAGGTAACTCTTTGTTTTTCTCACAAGATTATGCAAAGACTACTTCAGACAGATGCAAGGCATTCCTGGCAATGAGACCACACCTCCGCTCCACTGAGCCTTTTTCACCCTTGTCTTTTTAAGGTGACCTATAATAACAAGACTACTACCTATGAGGATCCCTTGAAACTGAAAAGTTTCTTCACTCTTGTAATGCAGAGACTATGGATACTTCCTTACCGCAAAATAAATAGTCTGGTTTTGTTGCAGCTCATGTTTTAATATTTATGATCCACTTTAATATATGTTCCTGGTTTAATGTTAGTTGAAGTTACTGGTTTATTATTATGCACTGAGTATTACTAACCTTTTTTCTCTCCGTACAGGTTTCGTCTTCTTCAATTGCTGTACATGTTGTTTGTTCTGCAACTCTACCTGCCCTTCCCCTTGGAGTTTGGACATGTCATTGTTCCGGGAAACAGCGTTTATATCATGGTTTTTACACCGCAATGCAATTCTTATGAACGTATCTAGGACCCTAATTAAATATTTCCGATTTATGCCTTCATGTGGTTATAACAAATCATATCCTTATAAAGGCATAAGAATCATATCCACATTTAGTAATAGCCAATGTAGTCCAAATACGGAAAGGCTACTTCCCTAGACTCCTAGAAAGTACAATGCGTTCTTTAAACAAACCAAACCTCCGGCAGCCCAGGAATTCCCCCTGCTTTTGTTTTGATTTGTCCTAGAACTCCTGAGAGTCCTGAACGAACTGCCAGTTCTTAGTGACAGTTCTTAGTGACGTCTTATGTCCAACCTTATGTCAAACACGGCACCTTCCAGGTATAAATATACCAGCATTTGCCTTAAGCAACACACGGTGCTTTGGAGCAGAGCGGCTATCCAGTACCTAAAGCCCAGCTGATGCGAGTGCGGAAGGAAGCCGACCCTCCCATTTGACGCACTGAGAGAGACGCTGTCTTTTCTCCTGCCGAGAAAATCCAGCTCCAGTGTTTCCAGTCACCCTTGCAGGTTGCTGGGAGATCGAGTCCTGAGAACGAGATACAAGACCTCCTTCATTCTAAAACCAAGGTACCGAGCTCCTTAGAGAATTCTTGATTCAGATTCTTGGCAAAACTAACTTAACTCAAACTGCAGCTCACTTACTCCTTCCCACGTACTGGGCTTAGGTTAGGTACACCGGGGTAGGCGTATTTTAGAAGCACCAGTTGAGTACGTTTAGAGAACTTTTATCATTGAATGTAATTGTATATATTTTAATCCGTTTTAAGTATCATATGGCTCAGAAACCATATAAATGCTTTTACAGTATTATTTCATAATACTCCTTTTACTGTACACACTTTACTTTATGGCAAGTATTGCAATTGTGGTAATTCACTTCTCTTGCATGAGAAAGAAGACTGCTCAATAAATAACACCTTTTATTGAAAACGCCCATCGCTCTATTTCTCTGCACGGGTGAAAAAAAGCATGCACGATTGACTGAGTGAAATAGCTATCTATTGTTTTCACACGACTCTGGAGATATACTTCTTATACTGAAGGGAGCAAAGTTGTCATGTTTATGCGGTTGTCAGAAACTAATCCCTTCTTGTCTAATCAGGAAAGTTAACTCCTTCCTGTTCATTCGAGACAGAAACTTATCCCTTCTTGTCTAATCCGGAAAGTTAACTCCTTCCTGTTCATTCGAGAAGCTAGCTTGCATACCTGATTAAGTCTCACATATTCAGTAGAGACCTAGTCGACCTCAGTCCTATGTCTAAAATACCGTTTATGTTATTCCAATGCGCAGAGCCTATTGGGAATATAGGAACTACACTATACAATCACAACACGTTTGTTACAACGACCGCGTTGTTACAACACAGTGCCATTACTACGCAAATCCTTACAACGATTTGTGCTAGATGCCTCTCTAGACTAAGGAATAGTATGATTTACTATTCCAACACCTTCCCTAGTGTTGCACACACTGGAGTTGGAATAGTAAATCATACTATTCCTAAGTCCAGCTCACCAACTAGCGCATTGTAATGGCACTGGGTGGTTGTTGTAACAACCGCATTGTCATTCAATTGCGATGTAAAAACTGCGATGTAAAGTGTTATATTCCATTGTTCCATGTGGCCTCAAATCCCCTCACCCACCTTTCATTTGTCTTGAAGGTATGTTTTTCCTTTTCCCTGTGACCTTTTTTATTGTAACTCTATCTTATTCTGCTTCCTTACTTTGGTCCTTTCCTTTCCTCTTCTACTACATTGATTATCAATTGTCAAAATACATCCTTTTCTTTTCTCTGGCACTCTTTCTTAGTTTTTTGAGTTTCAATGTCATTCTATATTTATTCATATCTTATGTACCTCTTAACGATGTATGCATTATGGCTGGTTCATTTTAATATTCTTTCTGCTTCTTTAATTTTTGGCTTTAAAAATTGTTTCAATGGATGTTAAAGGCTTAAACTCCCTTACTAAGAGGCAATGAGTATTATCTTACTTATCTAAATTAGATGCTAATATTGTTTTGTTAAAGAAAAACATCTTACAGAGTATGAGTCATTAAAGCTTAAGAAAAACTGGGTTGGCAAAGTCTTTTTCTCACCTGGCGATGGCAAAAAAATGTAATTATTACTTAAGTTAATAAATCATTGCATGTTACACTCCTTTCACAAGATACAGATAAAGAGGGTGTAACTGTGTAAATAACATAATCCTCGTGGATCTATGACAGAATTTCGACAGACAGAATTTCGACTTACACAAATATCGGTGCAATTATATCGATTGCAAGAATATCGACGCCCTATGTACAACATGGTAAGTACCAAAATATCGAAACATTAATATCGATGTTAAAAATATCGTTGTTAAATATATCGGTTTTTTGGGGGGTTTAAAAAAACATGAAAAATACTGTAAATAATACTTATAAATTACTTAAACATATTTAAATATATTTAATAATGTTAAAAATAATAAACATATTTAATTAAATAAAAAATTCAATTTAACAAATCATATATAATATAAACTTACTTAACAATAATTACTATTCCCACTCCTGAGGGTGCAACAGTAGGGAAAGTGTTGGATAGCGTAAGGGTAGAAATTACTATTCCCACTCCAGAGGGTGCCACAGTAGGGAAAGCGTTGAATAGCGGGTGGGTAAAAATTACTATTCCCACTCCAGAGGGTGCAACAGTAGGGAAAGTGTTGGTTAGCGTAGGGGTAAAAATTACTATTCCCACTCCAGAGGGTGCAACAGTAGGGAAAGCGTTGGATAGCGGGTGGGTAAAAATTACTATTCTCACTCCATAGGGTGCAACAGTAGGGAAAGTGTTGGATAGCGTAGGGGTAAAAATTACTATTCCCACTCCAGAGAGTGCAACAGTAGGGAAAGCGTTGGATAGCGGGTGAGTAAAAATTACTATTCTCACTCCAAAGGGTGCAACAGTAGGGAAAGTGTTGGATAGCGTAGGGGTAAAAATTACTATTCCCACTCCAGAGGGTGCAACAGTAGGGAAAACGTTGGATAGCGGGTGGGTAAAAATTACTATTCTCACTCCAAAGGGTGCAACAGTAGGGAAAGTGTTGGATAGCGTAGGGGTAAAAATTACTATTCCCACTCCAGAGGGTGCAACAGTAGGGAAAGTGTTGGATAGCGTAAGGGTAAAAATTACTATTCCCACTCCAGAGGGTGCAAAAGCAGGGAAAGCGTTGAATAGCGGGTGGGTAAAAATTACTATTCTCACTCCAAAGGGTGCAACAGTAGGGAAAGTGTTGGATAGCATAGGGGTAAAAATTACTATTCCCACTCCAGAGGGTGCAACAGTAGGGAAAGTGTTGGATAGCGTATGGGTAAAAATTACTATTCCCACTCCAGAGGGTGCAACAGTAGGGAAAGTGTTGGATAGCGTAGGGGTAAAAATTACTATTCCAACTCCAGAGGGTGCAACAATAGGGAAAGCGTTGGATAGCGGGTGGGTAAAAAATACTATTCTCACTCCAAAAGGTGCAACAGTAGAGAAAGTGTTGGATAGCGTAGGGGTAAAAATTACTATTCCCACTCCAGAGGGTGCAACAGTAGGGAAAGTGTTGGATAGCGTAAGGGTAAAAATTACTATTCCCACTCCAGAGGGTGCTACAGTAGGGAAAGCGTTGGATAGCGGGTGGGTAAAAATTACTATTCTCACTCCAAAGGGTGCAACAGTAGGGAAAATGTTGGATAGCGTAGGGGTAAAAACTACAATTCCCACTCCAGAGGGTGCAACAGTAGGGAAAGTGTTGGATAGCGTAGGGGTAAAAATTACTATTCCCACTCCAGAGGGTGCAACAGTAGGGAAAGTGTTGGATAGCGTAGGGGTAAAAATTACTATTCCCACTCCAGAGGGTGCAACAGTAGGGAAAGTGTTGGATAGCGTAGGGGTAAAAATTACTATTCCCACTCCAGAGGGTGCAACAGTAGGGAAAGCGTTGGATAGAGGGTGGGTAAAAATTACTATTCTCACTCCAAAGGGTGCAACAGTAGGAGTAATATATTTATTTGTATATGATTAATTAAAATCTTTACAAAAATATAAAACGCCATATAACAGTACAAATATTTAAAATGCCATATAACAGTACAAATTATTTAAAATACAGCAGTTACTATTGTCAATTCAAGGTTGTTATTAAGTCCCAATGAGTCTTTCAAGTGTGCTTGAATCTTTCCTTCATTAAATCAAAGAACTTCACAACCTGACAATTCAGTTTAATATCGCTGGAGGAAAAACAAAGTTTAACTGCCTGCCTACAGGTCCGAACGGCATGTGATCTAAAAAAAGGTAGCAACAGCTTGAGCCTCAGGTCCAATAGTCTCGGGCAAATGCATATCACATGGATGATGTCTTCCTTGCCAGATTTACACAGGCGGCATAGGGCCGAGGCGTGAGTTCTCTCCCATGGCGGCAGGTGCGGTAATATCGGGATAGCTCCAAGGCGCAATTTCAGGAACTTTTCTTTGATTTTTATTTTCATTCCAATATTAAGATATGCTTGTGGCCGTATTTTGTCGTAATCTCCCACCGTTATCCATCCATGCGCCCTGTTGGCTAGGTCTCTCTTATCTTCTATTGCCGAGATTATTCGGGCAGATTTTTTTGCCAACTTTTTGAAGGACTGGTGGTCTATGGCAGTTTCCCAAATATCGGATAAGCCTAGCACATCAAGAGATCCAAATAGGTAGTCCCTAGGCAGTGAAGTGCGACATCTGAGTAGCTCTTCCCAGACGCTGGCATTTAAGGAGTCAGGGTCTGCGTCGCGGATCTTGCGCCAGTTAGTTACATATGCACTCCGTCTTTCTAGTGTTTGTTTGACCACCCCAAATTCTAAACGAATTTGGGCCGGAGACGCGTATTTGGGAAGGTTGAAGATAGCCCTGTAACAATTGGCTATGAGTGTGTCTAACAATGCAGCGTCCTTCCCATGCAGCGATTCGCTCCCATAGGTGAGCGTTGGTTGAAGTTTCGCTCGGAGGATTTCAAGGAAGGGTTTAAGGGTGAGGTCAGGGAGTTTAGTCTTTAGTGATTTCAGTGCGAGGTGGGACATTATTGCCTTCCCTCGGATGGACTGGAGCTGAGGCCTAGACGTGTTCTTAGAATCCAGTACGACGCCAAGGTATTTGTATGTGGCTACCCGTTCGAGCTTTACTCCGTTCAGGTACCAACAAGGGATCCTTTTCTTCCTGTAGTTTACCGTCATGACCTTAGATTTATTGAGGTTTATTTCTAGGGCATTCTTTATCGAGAAGGCATGGGTACAATTCAAAAGATGCTGAAGACCTATTGGCGACCGGCTTATCAGCACTAAATCGTCCGCATATAACAAACTAGGGAGGGTGGCTTTTCCTAGCTTGGGCGCATGATTACGGCATTTGTCAAGTTCTTCCGGTAAGTCAGAAATAAACAGATTGAATAGAATTGGCGCTAATAGGCACCCCTGCTTTAGTCCTTTAGTTGTCCTAATCTGCTTCGAGAGGTGCTGGCCAGTTCCAAGTTTAATTTTAACCCAGGTGTTGGAGTGAAGCAGTATTAGGACATCTAGGAGATGTTTCGGAATGCCCCAAGAGGATAGTTTTTTCCAAAGTTTGTTTCGGTCCACATGGTCGAAGGCCGCCGTATAATCAATAAATGAAAGGAAAAGCGGTAGCTTGGTGGTTTTTGCTTCGCCCATCAGTAGGGACAGGGCCATGATGTTGGTTGTTGTCCCTTGGCCTTTACGGAAACCTGTTTGGTTGGAAGGGATAATGGCTTTTTCGGACGCCCACGCCGATAGTTCTTCCAGAATGAGACCACTGAAGTATTTTGCTTCTATGTCAAGCAAAGCAATGAGACGGTAGCTATTCGGATTACTCTTGCTCCCATGTTTATATATCGGGCTAATGACGGACCCATGCCAGGAGTCCGGAAGGGATAAAGTAAGTCTGGCCTCGTTAAAGACCGGACACAAGGATGCACTCCAAAAGGCTACGTCAGATTTGTACAACATGGGGGGGATTCCATTCGGTCCCGGGGCCCCATTCGGTCGTCCCTTGGTAATTCGACGCCCGATGTCTACTGGGGTGTATCCCGTGAGCCCTGTCTCCATGTCCTTTATGTAGGCATGGGCGGAAAATCCGTTCCGCTCGCGGATTTTGCGGATTTTCGGGAAATCCGCAATCCGCGAGATTTGCGAATTTCCTGCAAAATCCGCAAATCCGCGAGCAGCGGATTTTGCTCGCACTGCTCGCACTGTTCGCGTGAGTTCGCGCCCCGCGAATAAGTGCGAAATTGCAGAAATACGATCTAAGCAAAACTGAAAGTAACTACTTACCAGGTTCAAAAGTTCAGGCACATCATTAGTAGCCATTTCCTGTAGTGCTTCCTGAGGGGCCCCTCCAGAGTTCAGTTGCCAGTTGAAACTATTATGTGACCCTGCTCTGAACCTCAGAATAGTTACACATATGCCACAAAGGTCATGAATTACAGCTAAGGGAGACAAGCAGGAGCCAGGCTGGAAGTTAAAATCCATTAATCAGCCCCTAATTCATTATTGTCAGTTGGGGCAGGGCAGGTGTTGTAACTAATTTTGCAACAATGAAAGCACTTAGCAAGTGCAAAAGATCACTAATCAGGGCGCACTAAGGAAGCAGGTGCCAGCTAAAAAAATATTCTGTGACACATTAATCAGCCCCAAATTAATTCAGGTCACTTGAGGCAGGGAAGGTGTGCTTTGCTTTGCCGAAAATAATGTACACTGGACAACCAGAGGGTGTGGTGATGAAACAGAGGGTGGCATGGGTGGGCCAGAGGGTGGCATGAGTAGTCAGAGAGTGGCAGTGGTGACAGAGAGTGGCAGTGATGAAGAAGAGTGTCCCAAACAGGTTGGACACGTAGAAACAACAAGTTAGCAAAACTTGCGACCCGACAGGTAAGTTCGCAAATTGCGAAATTGTAAAAACCCTCGCGAACTGGCAGAAACACGGGCGAACACAAAAAAAAAAAAAAAATCCGCAAATTCGCGGGAATTCGCGGATTTTGCGGATTGCGAGTTCGCAAATCCGCAAATTCGCGGATTGCCAATCCGCAAAATCCGCTCATGACTACCTTTATGGGTCTTCCTTCCCCTTCTAAAGATTCTGATTGTGGTGAGGTCATACCCTCAAACTCCCCCAGTCCACACATGCTTATCCCGCTTTGATTGCTGGGGTTACCATCACGGCCAAGCTTTATGATTTCCATGCAGGGAGCCTTTGTTGTCGTATCTCCTATATTATCATTATTAAAGTGTGACAATAAGTATTTGGTCCATACTTCCTCTGCTATGTGTGAATTTTGCCCCAGATGGTCCGGGTTCTGGATCCTTTTCACCATTTGCCAGAACCTAGAACTGTTTTTTTGCTTTCCTTCGTGGACAAGTTTCCCCCAAAGTTCTTCATTCCTTTGTTTTTGACTTGCCCATTTCAGCTGTTTGAGTTGCTTTTTTGCTTCCCTCAGCACTACTTGCAGACTAGGGTTTCCCTGATCCTTTCGTATCCTCCTCAGAGTTTGATTAATCAAGCGTTTTTGTATTTTCATATCCAACCGCATCTGTCTCGTGCTTAAGGGTCCTCTCACCAGGCAAGAATTGGAAGGCCTGGTACTACCCAGTTGTTCCCCGATGGTGATGATGAAGTCATGCCAGACGTTCGCCAACTTAGATGAGCAATTAGTTTGGTGGAAGAGGGTTTTCGCGATTGAACCAATAAGGTCGATGTTGTCAAGATTGCACCGTATCCTTTTTAAGTTTGCACTGACTTCTGTTTCTGGGCCAATGTAGCGTTCTTTTTCCTCTGCCGGATTGGTTTTTATCTCAGCCACCATGGGCAGATGGTCGCTGAAGTCATTCACGTCTATTTTGAATGAAGTTATCCAGCTGAACATGTCTAAAGACATGAACATATAATCCAAATGCGAGGATTGTGTGCTAGAGTGGAAAGTGGCTGCCGGTGGGTCATATTCAGCATAACGTCCATTTAGGGCCCTTAAGTTATGGGTATTCAATTGCCAAAGAAGGTTTTTTGAATGTTTCGCTAAGTTGTTATTTTTTGTTCGACCTTGCGGCGGAACGCCCCATGCTGTGTCTAATTCATAAGAGAGGTCAGTGCCTTGCTCATTGCTGATGAGAAGCATGTTAAAGTCACCAGCCAGGATGAAGGTGTCTGACTCCCCGGAGTCCCTTATTTTTTGAAAAACGTGCCCCAGCTCTTCCACCGATTTTTGTTTCCATTTGGGGTGAATGTATGTATTTATAATAATAACTTCCTGGTGTTGCTTTGTTAGAGGGAGTGAGAGCTTTACCACCTGTATGGCACTTGGGGGGGTTATGTGAAAGTCCAGAGCCCTAATTTCGCCTATTGATGTTATAGAGGCGAATACCATCAGTCCTCCTGAACCGCGGCCGAAGGTTGAAGTTTTGATTGCTGGCATACAGAGTGACGTAAACCCCTGAAGATCAAATACTTTATCCTCCCAAGTTTCTTGTATTAACAGGAGATCGAATGAGGTTAAGTATTGTATGAGCTCCGGATCGTTCTTTTTATTAACTAAGCCATTGATGTTCCATGAACAGATTCTTGTGGCCCTACGTACCACCAAGGGGTTAAAGGGCGCTTGCCCATACTGTCAAACATCAGCAGTCGTTGTCGCGATAGTGCGCTGAATACATCTCCAATTAGGTTCTGTCGATAATGACAAGTTCGTATCTTGATTGTGATATTGACCCCATTGGGGACTTTTAGTGTGTCGGTAACGTTGCCCCGGTGAGCAGCTCCTAGCTCCCTTTAATATTGAAGTGGAGTTTTTTTGAAGCTGAGGTTGGATGGAGGCTAAAAGCAACAGTAGGGAAAGTGTTGGATAGAGTAGGGGTAAAAATTACTATTCCCACTCCAGAGGGTGCAACAGTAGGGAAAGTGTTGAATAGCGTAAGGGTAAATATTACTATTCCAACCTCACCCTATTCCCCTATAAACACACAACACGCTCCAGTACTATCACATAACATTTAATTGAAAATTAATTATCAATTAAATAATTACTTAACAATTGAAATAATTAATTGCAATTAATTTTTTTAATAACAAATTAAATATACATAAAAATATAATAATTTATTTGTAATTAAATCAGTTCCCACCCTATTCCCCTATAAACCGACAACCCGCTCCAGTAGTAACACATAACATTTAATTTAAAATTACATTAATTACAAATTAAATAATTACTTTATCAATTAAAAATATTAATTACCAATTAAAGAATTAATTTATCAATTAAAACAATTAATTACCAATTAAATAATTAATTTATCAATTAAGAAAATTAATTACCAATTAATTATTCAATACAAATTAAAATATGCTTATATATTATTTAATTAATTACAATTAAATTACTTCCCACCCTATTCCCCTATAAACCCACAACCCGCTCCAGTAGTAAAACATATAATTTACTTATAAATATACATTAATTATCAATTAATTAATCAATTAATCAATTAAAATAATTCATTGCCAATTAATATTTATTTACAAATTAAATTAATCATTAAAAAATAATTAATTAATTACAAATACATTACTTCCCACCCTATTCCCCTAAAAACCCACAACCCGCTCTGGTAGTAAAACATATAATGTACTTTTATATATATTTTTTATATAAAAAATATTAAACACATATTCTAACAATTAATTTAAATACTTAACTAAAATTTCTAACACATATTAGTAAATCGAAATTACTTACATCGATATATATGCTATCGATATAAGTAATGTCGATATTACTTACATCGATATATATGCTATCGATATAAATAATTTCGATATTACTTACCTTAGGGTCGATATTCTGTCCATCGATATTCTGGACATCGATATTCTGTCCCTTCGATATTAGCAACTCGATATAAGTGTAAGTTGAAATTAAAGATTCGATATTTTGACTGAGTACCAATCCTCGTAGGGGTTTGTAATCAAATAGTTGACCCTTTTCTTGATCGGAACTCCAAAGTCTCTTCCATACCAACAAAAGCACATAAAAACGTTTACACAAACCATAAAGCATCTACACCTAACTGACATGTGGAGACTATGTAATCCGACCCTGCAAGAGTATACCTTTTAATCTTCACCTCACCAGACCCAGTCAAGAATTGATTATAAATTCACATCACACAATGTCTCCCATTCATTATTGTCGGCTCACATAGGTCCCATGCTTATCTCTAATCTTGTCCCCATTTTCATCCAGCTAGATATTTTACCTTAATCTGACTATCCCAGGAGATGGCGCTTTAATAATTGCCTGCTTTTAGACTGACATTTTAACACTTCCCTTATTTCCTTTTGTTATGAGTACTTTCATCTGAATAACACTGACACTTTACCCTTTCATATATTCTGGGATACTTTCAAGGCCTCTGCATGTGACTTTGTCATTTGATATACCTCCAATAAATGGAGGATAGCCGGTCATTGAACACAGAACTTCTCTTTAAGATTAATAAGTTAGAACATTTCTATTATACTTCTAAATTGAAAGAGTGTCTAACAGATCTGACTAATGCTAAGATTAAATACAACAAAGATACGATAGACAGCGCCTCTTTATTTTAATTAAAGACTAGTGCCAGATCCTATGGAGGACAAAATAATTCTGGGAAATTATTAGCCAACTATCTTAAGGCCAAACAAAATAAACTCTGTATTGAATCTATAATAACGGATACTAATACTCCAAAACACAGAGTCGCTGATATGCTACAATAATTTGTTCAATAAACCAGAGACCACTCCCACAGACAAGGACATTTCTCTCCATTTCTCCTCAACCCAAATGCATACAACCTCTTTTTCAAATATAGAACTTCTAGAATCCGACCTCTTACTCAATGCACTTAAAACCCTCAAAAAGGACAAGGCCCCAGGCCCAGATGGTTTTACAGTTGAATATTATCTGCACTTTGCCCAAATAATCCTACCTTAATTGGGTACTCTAATCTCTTCTTTTACTGTTTCAGGTAGCTCCTCATGTACTTTCTTAGAGACCCTGATTTATTTTATCCCAAAGAAAGGCAAAGATCTACATTATTGTAAATATTACAGATCAATTTCCCTAGTCAATATAGATTACATTTTTTTCCCTAAAACATTAGCTCTTTGATTGGAATTGCACCTTCCTCACTTGTTGGGTAAGGAACAAATGGGCTTTGTCAAGTGGGATTCTATTCTTGACAATACTCATTTGTTTTTTGACAACCTTCCCAAATCACCCAATCTCTCAGAGAATCTAGCTGCCATCGCCCTGGATGCAGAGAAAACTTTTCACAGAGCGTATTGGCCTTTCATTTTTCAGACACTAAAATGGTTTTGTTTGGGCCCAAAAATCATTTCCTTGATTTCCTTGCTCCAGTGAAACCCTAAAGCTGCAATTTTTGCTAACGGTCTCACCTCCCCTTATTTTACTCTCCACAGAGGAGTGAGACAAGGCTGTCTTCTATTGCCCTTTCTCACTTGATATACTTCAATTTCTTTCTCAACCTCACCATTCCCTATGGCCTTTTTAAATGAAGTTCTGTCATATACTTTGGTCTTGGGTTACAGATTAAACAATGACAAGTGCAAAATGTTACCCCTAACTAAATATACTTTTAAATATGACTTTTTGGTCTTTAACTTTACCTGGAACCCAATTCATGTAAAATATCTTGGTATATTGTTCTCCCCCTCCAATAAAACATCAATCCTTTAAATGTTTACCAATGTATTGAGAAGCTGAATTCCCTCACAACTAAATTGCATCCTCTACATCTTTCATGGTGGGGACACCTCAACACTATTAAAATGATGTTGACTCCTATTATCCTCTACATTATTTCTAATACTCTCTTACCTATTCCAATAAAATTGTTTCAAAAATTCAATTCCATCCTTACATCCTTTTTGTGGCTTAATAAAAAACCTAGAATATTATTGCTAAAACTGTCACGCCCGAAATCTGAAGGTGGTGTTTACTTCCCTGATTTCCGCAAATATCATAAAGCCTTTTTACTAAGACATATATCCAAGTGGTTGTCAGACCCTTCTCTTGAATTGGCTTCATGGATTGATCTGGAGAGATCCTTTCGGTACCCTTTTTCTTTTCAGGAATACTTATCTTTCATGCGTAAACCACAAAAATTCTCCTCCACTCTACGCCACATGACATGGATACATTCCCCACTTCCACTATATGGCACAATGGCTTCATCAACATTAAGAATAAACCTATTTACTGGAAAACCTGGAGAGATAAGGGTATTCTGTGGGTTCTTCAATTGTTCGTTAAAGACACCTTCCTCACTTTTTCAAAGGTTTGGTCTCTTTTCCATTCATCTTCCTCATTTTTACATACATTTTTAGCTTTTTGCACGGCTATATTAGATTCACACTCTTATTTTAAATCCCTGCCGCCCCTTCTCCATTTCCAGATTCTACTTTGGTATAACCTACTTTTTAGATTGCCCAAAGCCTCTACTCTTTATATTTGTTTATTACATCCCAAAACAAACACTGAACTTTCATGGGAATTCGACTTTGGTATACATTGGCCCATTCCTGTTTGGGATAAGATTTGGAAAACAATTAGGAAATCATCCAGAGAAGCAAGCGCTACACAAACTCTCTTTTTTATTTACCATAGACTCCTCCTTACACATATTTCCTTACACAAAATGCATCATTATATTCCTGAATCTTGCTGGTCATGTTCGCTTCCACATGCAGATTTACAACATTTTTTTTTGTGTCCACAAGTATTGCATTTTTGGACACAAGTCTGGTCACAAATGAATACCATTTTCTGTGCTAACATTCCCGTTGTCTTTTGCAAACATATTTCCGGGCAGCCTTTCCACTGGTTGGATTACAAGAAAGCACAATTGCAAGTCATTGACTTATTATTAGCAGCTGCTTTTCAGCAGATAACAAAAACCTGGAAAGATGCTTCCAAACTTTCCTACATAGGTTAGTGGTATTCTGTCTGTCACAATCATAGACTTGATGGAGCAAGGACTCGTGGAAAAGAGAACTGCTTGGAAACAATCCTCTCGGGGAACTGCTAACCCTGTATTAAATTTTGTATTGTTGAAATAACATGCCTTTACATGACACTTAAGTATAAGCTCAAAGCTTGCATATGTGTCTTACTAACCAGTAACTCGAGAGTGATGCTAAAATGGCCTCTAACAGAACGTCTCTAGTGCACATGCCTCAACTGCATCTATGTAGTATGGCATAACTATGCTTGGAGGGAAACTTTCTGCACTTGCGTAGTATCTAATAAAATGGCCGCTTGAAACTCATATGCTTGCCACCTGCTCGTTGGAAAACTAAACTCAGCTACTGTACTAATGTTAATACGGGAAGAATAAAAATAAATAAATGGGATTAGAGTAGAGATAGGTGGTATACAGTGAAATCATTTATTTTTGATTTTAACATTTTTCTTTTTGACTCTTTCAATAGTGCTTGTTATGGGCCTCTTGAACTACAGTCTGTTCCCTCTCATTTTACCGAACATGTGCAGTGAACCCAAACTTAAATACACTATGTGAATTTGAACTTCGTCAAAGTCTGCAAGTTGCAACTTTCATGGGAACCGGAACAACAGTGCACTGAAATGCATGAGATCTACTGTTTTTTTCTTCTAATATGTGATAATTACATTGTGAATATGGGTGGGAATAAAGACTGATGTATAAACCTAAAGGGGTGGGATTTCAAACAAAGGATTGAAACAAAATATTAGAAAATAAGCATGGTGTGATCATCACCTCCAGTTGCCTATCCAATCAGAGTTAGGAGTTTCATAAATTTGAAACATTATTGGGTGGTACTGGCATACAGAAAGGTATAATTGAGGAAGTTTTTAGTTAGAGAGACAAGAGCCCAGAGAGCTTGGGAGACTGGGATGCTGTCCAAGAGCAAGGAGAAGTCCCAGACAGAGATGCTGATTTGCTGAACCACTTATCTTGAGAAAATTAATTTAGAAGAAGATTGCAGAAGAATCTCGAGGAGGAAGAGAGTTTCAGAGAGGGGTGCTACGCAAGCGTTGTGATAGAGAAGTCATCTGTCCTGTACTGAATCTTGTCCTGAAGTCTTTGTTTGCCAGACCTTTCCTGGGGGGCCCTTTCCAAAACCTAGGCCTGGGAGTTGGTTTCCACACCATACTTGGTAAATATATCTATATCTGTATATGCGCTTGTTGGAACTGGCCCTTCTTGCAGGGTCATTCCCAAACTTTTTGCTTCTTCCTCCCTTATTTTTCCTGACCCGTGGCTGTTGGCAATAGGACTCTGTGCACTTTACCACTGCTGATCAGTGCTAAAGTGCATATGCCCTCTGTGTAAAATGTTATTGTGATTGGATCTACATGATTGGCATATTTGTATCACCATGAAGTCCCTGGTAAAGGGCACTGAGTGTGCCAGGGCTGGTGATGACAAATGCTACTAGTGGGCCTGCAGCACTGATTGTGCCACCCACATGAGTAGCCCCAAAATGGTGTCTCAGGCCTGCCACCGCAGTGCCTGTGTGCAGTCTGTGAACTGCCATGTCCTCCTGGTCAGTGTCCCCACTGACCAGGCCTAACCCTTCCCTTTTTGTGCACATTGGTCACCCCTATGGAAGGCCCAAGGTACCCCCCTGGGCAGGGTGCAGTGTATGTGAAAGGTAGAGCATGTACTGGTGCAAGTGACATGCCCTGATAGTGAATTACAGCCATTTTCGTTTTTCACTATTGTAAGGCTATCTTGCTCCATAGGCTAACATTGGGGATGCTGGCTACAGTGGCTACCAGCATTTCTTCCCATAGGAACAAGATAGGACATAAAAGTCTAGTATCCCTGAACTCTGAATTTAATAACACATCTTTTAGGAAAGGTTGTTTTTTAATCCTGTGTTTCCTGTGTTTGAGAATAGCACTTTTAGAAAGTTGCTGTTCTCTTCTCTGACCCTTCTGTGTGCCTTTACCTGTTTGTGTATTGACTGTCTGGTTTGAGAGTGACGGGGGCTGGGGATTCCCCAGGAGGCTGGCTGAGTCAGCCCTAGGCTGAATGACTGCATTTGCAACTTGAGTGGTGGGAGGAGGAAGCACCTTGGCTGAATAGGGCTGTGCCTGCCTTCCACAATGCTGGCTCCATTTCCTGCTGGGTGGCTGATGACCCTGCCCCTCACTCTGAAAGGAAAGGAGAAGCCAGGAAAACAAAGTGCTCAAGAAACACCTAGAACTGGTTCAGACCGGGCTCAGGGCCCACTTGCACAAAGAGAACAAAGAATTTTAGGGGTATAAGTATAGGACCCCTGACAACAGAAAATTAGATCACTCTGGAATCAAGAAGGAACCTCTGCCAAGGAGAAAGCTGGAACTGAAGAAGGAAGATTGTCCAGCTGTTGCTCTGCTGGATTGCCCTGCTATTGCTTTGCTGCCAAGGAGAGGGGAAAGACTTTGCTTTGTGCTGTGTCCCCTTGCTTGAAGGAATCTCCAAGGGCCTGAGAAGAGCTGGCTCCCTGTTCTGAAGTCCCAGGAACAAAAGGACTTCACCCCCAGCTTCCTCTGAGCTCTACTGAGAGAGTTCTGTCCTTCCTGGAGTGCTTGGCCCCTATGCAGTGCCTCTGGAAGTTGTACCTGTGCTGGGAAGGTGGAAACCAAGCTTAAGAGACGTTGCTACAGAAAAGTTATTGCATCGCTCGCTGCGGACCGCATCCCCAACAGTGCGAGGAAATTCCCGCCGCTACAAAGGTCGAGATCGTTGCAGCGCCTGTTGCCGCTGTCAGAGCCATCGCATCCTACGTTTGTGGGATGCACCCGATCGGTGTGGGAAGTCTAACATCGCTGCGAGTGTCGTTGCAGAGCCTGTCGTCGCTGGGTGAGATCGCCACACAGCCTGCTTGCGGACCACATCACGTCTCTGCGAGAGTCATCGCCGAAGCCAAAGCATTGAGGAGTTGCGAGAGAGAAGATCACCGCTGGCCCGCACATCGTCGCCCCGGAGATCATCGCACCTCCAAAGATCGTTGCATCGTGCAATTGCGAGAACAAACTTCCTACGGAACCTACACACTGGAATCCATACAAGTGGCCTTCCTCCCCATACAGACCAGATTCGTCACAACACGCCCGCTGCTGCAGCGGCGCTGTCGTATCGCCTCCACAGGGTCTCAGGAGCAACATATTGATTGTTTTCCACTGCACCAGCTTCTGCTTTTGGAACTTTATCGCAACTAAAGGTACTGTATCTGAAACGTGACGCAACTGTGAACTTTTCACGCAACTGTGGATTATTTTATCGCAACCTAAAGAACTTTTAGTGAAACCTTAAGAACTCTTTTGAAACCATATTCTTGAACTGTGTATGTGGGATTTTTGTCATTTTGGTCTTGTGTAATTTAGATTAAATACCTTTATTTTTCTAAACTGTTGTGGAGTCAGTTTGTGGTGTTTTCACTGTGTTACTGTGATTGTTGGTACAAATACTTTACACATTGCATTCTGATTAGCCTTGACTGCTCGTGCCAAGCTACCTAGAGGGTGAGCAGGGGTTATCTCTGAGGGTTTCCTCCTTACCCTGACTAGAAGCAAGGGTCCCTATTTGGACAGTGGTACCTACCTCTGCCAACTAGAGACCCCCATTTCTAACAGCGCTTATGTACTTTTCTCTCTATCCTCTCTCTCTCATGCAGTGTCATTGCAAAGTATAATTGAATGAAAATTTGATTGATTATTTTAATCTTCCTTCCTGTGAGAAATGGAGTTTGTCCTGTACAGTGTAAGTGGTTCACATGAATTTAATCTAAGATAACATTTTAAAAGACATCCTGACCCTGTGGTCATTTCCAAATGTGTAAGTATATTGAAATCTTATGTCATATCACCATCAACTAGTTCCAACTAATGTTCCATTGACCAGAGGAAAGAACTTTTGATCAGTGAAAGATTAGTTAGGGAATAAAAAAGATAACGAATCTAGTGAATTACAAAACATAACCCCAGCGGATATTGCCAGTGCGTTGTGAATAAATGTATGGGCGCAGGTGAGTATGTGGTGTTAGATTACCTGTTGGTGGTAACCCACTGGATCAGACTGGACATGAACTTGGTATTTCCTATGTTTCTTGCCAAGAAAAGACTACAACTATGATCTCCAGTTACGCAATCCTTAGGTAATAGTGCTAAATAATCTTTTGCTCCTGTTCCTCATATGCAAGAAGTTGCTCAGACTCATTGAATTTTCTGATATTGTGATTACTATTACCTTTATTTTGTTAAATTTATACTTGTTTTCGCTGTATACTTAATAATATTTGAGCCTGTTTTTTATCCCTGCCACAAATATCATTTTGCTTGTGATTTCCTGCCTATATGCTAACATTGATACCCTTCGCAGTGTATTTTTGCTGTTGGAATACATGATACTTAGATGCTTTTTCTATTTGCAGTCAATAAACGTATCTTTTGAAACTTAAATAAATTTGCAAAAAAATGTGCACTGAATATAGTTTACTGAAATTCATACAAAATGGGAGACTTTCTTTCTTCGTCTGGATTGAGACGACAGTGAACCACTCTATACTGCAAAGCCTGTGAGAAGAATAAGGAATTACACGCTTGTCGTTTTTTTCTTAAATCAGCCTGGCAGAGAAGTCACAAAGTTGTATATTTCCGGTGCTTTGTTACTGCTGATGATATTCAGTCTTGTGCTATTAACGCAGTGCAGTATCCGAATACAAGATCATTCCAGTTTACCCTCTTCAGAGATCTCGAACATGACATTTGGCATTCATTTGCATAGTCTGAGTAACTAATTAACCTTTATTATTGTCATTGTCCTTATCTGATTCCCACCACTGCACTTTCTCAGCACACGGGCAGCTCAGATTGAGGTGGACGAAAATGTGTTTTTTGAACAGCTTATCATGTTTAGCATAATATCTGTTTCCACAGCAGATTGTGACCACGAAGGTCATTTGTGGCACTTTCAGAATCCTGAGTGACACCGACTTCCCAGAGCTCCGATTAAATACAGAAGAACAGAAAATCTTGAGAAAATGTGAAGGTTGCATGTCTGCTTTTTTAGTTTCTTCGCGGGAGAGTTATGGCAGAGACAGGAAGCCGGTGATAATAATGATCTGTAATCATTTTGGGGCATATTATCAAGGGGGTTTATCTCCGCTTTTTTGGCTTTAAAAGCCAAGAAAGTGGAGATAAAAATATCTTCCTATTACCTAGCTGTCGCTAACACCAGTTAGCGACAGCTAGTAGGAGATAGCGACCATCTTAGGCCCCGCTTTGCATGTCAGTGATATTTATCACTAATGACATGCAAAATGGGCGTGCCAAGATGTTAGCGACTGGAAACAGTCGCTAACATCGCTATCTCCTATTTCCAACTTTTGGAGATATTGGCGCTAAGCGCGAATATCTCCAGAAGCTAACACCTGCCCCTGAGCAGTTCTTAGCCATGTTATCCAATGGTAGGTGGATAACATGGCTAAGAGCATTAGCTCGGTAATGCATGAATATCGCTGACTTTTCAGCGATATTCATGCATTTCGGCCGATTTTTATCGCTTAGGATATAAACCTTGATAATAGCAAGGTTCCTAAGCGATAAAAATTGCCGCAGCTCGGCGATAAAAATATCCCCACTAAACCAACATAGCGATAATTATCGCTAGTTGTTGGTAATATGCCCCTTTATATATATTTTTTTATTTATGAAGTTTTATATAGCGCGGCTTGACCGCAGTAGGGTATCAGAGCACTTTTACAATTGGTTAGGCAAGACGAAAAAATGACAACCTGGCACCACATATGCTGTCAATATCCGTTGCAATTTATGCACACATAATGAACAGTAATAAACATTACCTCTAATGACTTTACATAAATTATCGACTATGGTAACACCGTTGAAGTATTAGGAGGTAGTTTGAATTTTTACAAGAGGTGGTGAACAGGCCCTGAGTACTTGTATGAACAATTTAGGCGAAGGTTCTTCTTTCAAATGGCAGGCCTGAGCTGCAGTGCTCAGAAGACAGGCAATTAACACTCTGGGAGCCACATTATTATGTTCTAAGCCACATGTATAGTTTTTCAAAGGTCCTAGACATCAGGGCTTGAAAGGGCCTCCCTTCTTAAACTGCCAATACAAAGAGGAGGTTTTGAGATATTTCTGTTATTTTAAGTCAGGAGGGCAGAACTAGGTTCAGGGAGCATAGCAGGACCAGAAAAGCTGTAGCGGACACCCGGCATTTCCCCGTAGCCCGAGACAATGCAAACTACCTTGAAATAGTAGAGGGGTATATGGATTTTGCTACTGAAAGTCCATAGTGGATGCCAAGGCCAGCATGCTTGGATGAACAGCTGGACAGATGCTCCTCTCTCCAAATGGAGACATGAGCAGCAGTTTTCACCAGACTCAGTCAACACTCGTTGCTTCTCTAACTGGCATTCTGATTGGTAGGTCCAGATGCTGTCTAAGAAAAGATATAACATCTTAGTGCACCATCTTTTAGCTATTGCTGTTTGGATCAATGGGCTCTTGCTGAAGCTAAGACAAGAGTAAACCGGGGTGGGGCGAATGGGCTTTTGAGAGGAGAAAAGAATAAAGTTAACTCGTGAAACGTATATAAAGCTGTTTCTTGCTAGACTTACACATCAGAGAAAAACTGTGTTCAGACTGCAAGAATAGGCCAATACCAAGTATGTGCCATGCCTGTGTCTCAGTGAACCTGTGGCAACAGGCTTAGTCTGTTTGACAACATTGTTTCTTTTTACCTGAAATGTCCTTCTCTACTGATGCTGAAGGTGGAAAACATCTAGAAGGACTTTTTAGAAGGGAAGAAGGATGTCCCCTCATTTAAGAGATTTCAGAAGAGAGGTTACCCGTTTTCACCAGGGAACAGGGCACAAAGTACAAAAAGTCAAAGAGGGATCCCTGGGGTGTATATGTTAGATTGTAGTGTCTATACCCATACAGTTATACTGTGGTACCTAACTTACAGGTTACCCTAGAAAACTGTTTGACAGGACGCAATATATATAATGATTCCCACAAAGAAAGAAAGTTTGTTAACAGTCTAAATTTTTATTAAAATAAAAAGATCATACACATTAAAAAATACACAAGTTTAAAATTTCAAAGGAACTATCCCTGAAAAGTAAAAGTTAATCTTTGCAAAAACAATAGACAATATAAAATCATAACACATATAGGTACATTGTATATCACAGACTACAAGGTTATATTTCCAAAATACAGTACATAGCATAAAGTGAAATCAAGAAAAATCAAGAAAAAGGACCCCTATTAAAACGGTGGCACTCGGATATTGTTACCACTATGGATTACTTGATCCACTGGCTTTAGATGGCATATACACAAATACACATATGTGACAAAAGTATATGTACATCCAGCGTATTTGAGGTTAAGGTGGATTCTCAAGTGGGAATGCGTCGACGCGTTTCGGTGCGATACACTAGATAATGTGGCACCTTCTTCAGGACTGCTTGGCAGGGGTTTTCCGAGCTACAGGGGGCTTCACTCTCCCTGTGTGAGGGGTGAAATAACATCATGTCAGAATCTATTCACCCTGGGTGTATATTCACATTCATATTGGTCACAGTTTTTGTGTTTCAGCCAGTTTTTAGGGAGTGATAGTCCTTTAACTCACTATCTGGTTGTTTCCGATTGCCAGGATGTACAACATTGATACACATATAATAAATGGTGTCCACAGATAGTTCATAATTTTGGACCTATTCGTTCAATTATTATGACATACATGTACATTCTCATGTTATAATTAATCATGCTCTCACATTGGAAATTTAATATAGCACTAAGTTTCCTTCAAACCTCTCTCATATGGGGAAATCATTATTTGGGGGGATGTTATCATCGGGTGTGTAATGGGATTAATATGATAGGCAAAAAAACCCACATCCTCACCTAGATTGGGTAGTGTGCCCCACTTGAATTCTTCCAGTTTAATTTTATGTGGTCAATGGCTGTATTGGCCTGCAGGTAAACAAAATTATGGATGATTTTTAAACCAAGGATAGTCTCAAAAGAACTTCTACCTATAGCTGGTAAGTTAGTTTTGTTACCTCTATGTCTCTTAAAGACTCCTCTAATGGTGTTCTTTTTGTCTTCCAATTACTTTTTCTCAAGATACGGTATCTGGTTGAAAGAAATAATAGATTTCTATTCCCTCATGTTGCAGGGCACTTGGCATTTTGGTGTGAATATTATTATAAATATTATATTGCCGTTCTTACCTGTGATATTTTTAAAACTCGCTTCAAACGGGCATATTGTTGGGGGCCTCGCCGGGAACTGGATATGTTCTGGAAGGGTCAAAGAAGCATAGGATTTGTTGAAAGATCACTTCTATGCTATCGTTTATAAGACTAACCGTTCAGGGTTCTGTATGGTGTTTCCATCATTAACTCTGGGGGGTGTTACTTCTGCGGATTTACACTCAGTTATTCTAAGGCATCCACGGGTTCTTCCTAATGGACCTACCCTTATATACATAGAATGAAAGATTATGTTTTACACCTATTTTTTAAGGTTGTGTTTACATCGCCTATTAACATAAGCCACCACTGCCTGTACCCTGTTGTCATTAAATTTGTACATAACGGATTTAATCCTCTCCCTATTTCCATCATCCCCACTTTTATTCTTGCCGATAAAGGCTGGGCATAAACACACGTAATACTTTAGCGCGGTGTTACCCAGTCGGATTACCCTCCCTGAGCCCGGGGGGGCCCGACAGTTTGCATGTAATCATTATTGAGTCACACACCTATAGTCGGCTGTGTGCTAGCGTTTGGGCGCAGACTATTTCGAAACGGCCGAGGTGGGACCACCCAATACTGAGGTCCATACAATTTGAACACCGCGCTCAATCAATACTCCCTCGCTATTCTACGAGCAGCGCGCTCACTCGTTCTTACCTCTTTTTCCGTGGCTCCTAGCTTCTGCCTCGTTTGATCTTCTCTCTATCGGGGATGCTAGGGGATTGGCTATTTATGTTGGCGTGGAATTAGACAGGTGTTCAAATTGTATGGACCTCAGTATTGGGTGGTCCCACCTCGGCCGTTTCGAAATAGTCTGCGCCCAAACGCTAGCACACAGCCGACTATAGGTGTGTGACTCAATAATGATTACATGCAAACTGTCGGGCCCCCCCGGGCTCAGGGAGGGTAATCCGACTGGGTAACACCGCGCTAAAGTATTACGTGTGTTTATGCCCAGCCTTTATCGGCAAGAATAAAAGTGGGGATGATGGAAATAGGGAGAGGATTAAATCCGTTATGTACAAATTTAATGACAACAGGGTACAGGCAGTGGTGGCTTATGTTAATAGGCGATGTAAACACAACCTTAAAAAATAGGTGTAAAACATAATCTTTCATTCTATGTATATAAGGGTAGGTCCATTAGGAAGAACCCGTGGATGCCTTAGAATAACTGAGTGTAAATCCGCAGAAGTAACACCCCCCAGAGTTAATGATGGAAACACCATACAGAACCCTGAACGGTTAGTCTTATAAACGATAGCATAGAAGTGATCTTTCAACAAATCCTATGCTTCTTTGACCCTTCCAGAACATATCCAGTTCCCGGCGAGGCCCCCAACAATATGCCCGTTTGAAGCGAGTTTTAAAAATATCACAGGAAAGAACGGCAATATAATATTTATAATAATATTCACACCAAAATGCCAAGTGCCCTGCAACATGAGGGAATAGAAATCTATTATTTCTTTCAACCAGATACCGTATCTTGAGAAAAAGTAATTGGAAGACAAAAAGAACACCATTAGAGGAGTCTTTAAGAGACATAGAGGTAACAAAACTAACTTACCAGCTATAGGTAGAAGTTCTTTTGAGACTATCCTTGGTTTAAAAATCATCCATAATTTTGTTTACCTGCAGGCCAATACAGCCATTGACCACATAAAATTAAACTGGAAGAATTCAAGTGGGGCACACTACCCAATCTAGGTGAGGATGTGTTTTTTTTTGCCTATCATATTAATCCCATTACACACCCGATGATAACATCCCCCCAAATAATGATTTCCCCATATGAGAGAGGTTTGAAGGAAACTTAGTGCTATATTAAATTTCCAATGTGAGAGCATGATTAATTATAACATGAGAATGTACATGTATGTCATAATAATTGAACGAATAGGTCCAAAATTATGAACTATCTGTGGACACCATTTATTATATGTGTATCAATGTTGTACATCCTGGCAATCGGAAACAACCAGATAGTGAGTTAAAGGACTATCACTCCCTAAAAACTGGCTGAAACACAAAAACTGTGACCAATATGAATGTGAATATACACCCAGGGTGAATAGATTCTGACATGATGTTATTTCACCCCTCACACAGGGAGAGTGAAGCCCCCTGTAGCTCGGAAAACCCCTGCCAAGCAGTCCTGAAGAAGGTGCCACATTATCTAGTGTATCGCACCGAAACGCGTCGACGCATTCCCACTTGAGAATCCACCTTAACCTCAAATACGCTGGATGTACATATACTTTTGTCACATATGTGTATTTGTGTATATGCCATCTAAAGCCAGTGGATCAAGTAATCCATAGTGGTAACAATATCCGAGTGCCACCGTTTTAATAGGGGTCCTTTTTCTTGATTTTTCTTGATTTCACTTTATGCTATGTACTGTATTTTGGAAATATAACCTTGTAGTCTGTGATATACAATGTACCTATATGTGTTATGATTTTATATTGTCTATTGTTTTTGCAAAGATTAACTTTTACTTTTCAGGGATAGTTCCTTTGAAATTTTAAACTTGTGTATTTTTTAATGTGTATGATCTTTTTATTTTAATAAAAATTTAGACTGTTAACAAACTTTCTTTCTTTGTGGGAATCATTATATATATTGCGTCCTGTCAAACAGTTTTCTAGGGTAACCTGTAAGTTAGGTACCACAGTATAACTGTATGGGTATAGACACTACAATCTAACATATACACCCCAGGGATCCCTCTTTGACTTTTTGTCCCCTCATTTAAACTAGAAAGAGAAACGGTCTCTATGTTGAAGAAAGTACTGACCTTTCATGGAAAGGCGAACAAGGGAAGGGAACACAGTTCAGCATAGTACGTTGTTTCACAAGACCTTCACTTCGCCAGACTGGCGAGAGTTTAAGGTATGGCCTGATTTGGACTCACATGACTAGTGCTTGTTTGCTGTTGGGAGCACTCAGGAGCAGAAAATGGAATGTATGCATGATGGAGCGAGGGTGAAAACAAAGATTTTTGTATACCCCTCGTGAAATTGCCTTCCCATAACTGTAATATGTATTAATGGGGTTGTTTTAAAATCAACCAACGTAGAATAAAAAAGCACACACACCAATACACGTGGGAAACTAATATGCTTGTGTTGCAAACCGTAATCCATTAATTATGTGAAACTGTCTTACTAATGTAGTGGGGAAATGCTATAATCTATTGAAAGGTAATGCATGAATGCTTTCTAAATGTATTACTGTGGCAGAAATGATGGAGAATGGTAAGAAAACTATACATAATTGTGGCTTGATAGCTACGTAACCGCTAACAAGGTGAACGTAGAATGGGGGGAGGTAAACAGAAGGGTTTTACTTCAAAAATCTAACGTTTAATTGTGTTTGTTTCTATAATAGTTCCCGTTATGGCCCATGCTGCCTAGTAAAACATGGACGGTTTGCGAGACTCCAATTGAGTGTCCTTCCACCCATGCGCGAATGTGCTCGAGAGATGTGTAAGCAGCCTGTGCCTGCGCGGCTGGTGTCAAGGTCAGCGTGGCCTGAAGAGCAGAATAGTGCCAAGTTAAGATGTCTGTGTCATGAGCCTGGGAAATTATATGAAAGTGACAAGGTAAAGGACAAGGGTGAAGGAGTGTAATAATGAACAATCAGAGCCTTATTGTGTATGGAGCAATGACTAGGCGGAGACCTCATACGTATTTTATTGATGGGCACAAGATTCACCAAGTCGATAAATTCTGCTACTTGGGAGTCACTTTTGCAAAGGACTGTACATGGGCACATGAAATCACCAATGTGCGGGCAAAGATGGCAAAAAGTGCCCATGGGGTATTCAGATTTGAGACCAAAATAGGGGATAGACGCATCAGGGACATGCTACAGATTTATCAATCACAATGCATGTCCATCGCCCTTTATGGGGCTGGGGGGTGGGGACACGTCACCAACTATAGCCTGCAAGTTGAGGAAAATCTTTTTCTCAAAAAACTCTTGTGTCTACCTAACTTGGCCCCAAAGGATTTAACCCACAGAGAGCTAGGGATCAATTATCTGTCAGACTTTATATCTTTAAGGCAGTTAATGTTATGGCGTTCGATCTGGCAGACGATTGAGACAGCCTTGAATAGATCTGTTATCAATGACTGTCTCTCTGTTGATAACCACCTTAAGATCCCTTGGTTAAAATATATTATATGTAGTTTCGAGGAAATTTTTGGGATAAATATTGTAGCTGATTGCTATGCTGCTACAGCATTGTCAAAACAGGAAATGAAGAGTATTTTCTTGAACTATAGGGCAGAGAGGGGGAAGAGTAGCACTGGCCAATTATCCACCTGTATAGTCTATAATAAATTCAGGGGAACCGAAGGCTTTCAAGTTTATCTAAGCCAAGTGACCAGAACCTCCCATCGATTTATTTTAACCAGCTTGAGGCTTGGGATTGTACATCAGTTGGTGGCTTTTCTGTCTCCTAAAAAACATCCAGTTGGCCCTTGCCCGTGTGATGGCAAATCAGTACAATGCACATTGCACTTCCTTTTGATATGCAATTTGTACAGAAATTTACGCATAGCCTTTTTAAAACCAATTCTTGTAAAATATGGAGTTCGCACTGTGAATGATTCTATGAAACTGCTTTTTAACATTCATCACCCCGATGTTTGCTTTTTACTGCTACCTATCTATACAAATCAATTCATGCTAGGAAAAGTATGATGTTTAACTTCTTTTAATATATGTCTAACTGAAATACCCACCCCTGTATCTATGCTATTTGTAAATATTTGTATGTAATTGTCATGTGCTTTTATGGTCATTGTTTGACAAGCACCGAATAAAGCTTTATGAAATGAAAATTAAATGAATGACTAGGCGGAAATATGGACAATGAGGAGATCAGGTTATCGTCATCCACCCCTTGAACGGACTAATGAGAGTTGAATGTGGACCCTAAAAATTTCAAATTTAGTTTGATAGTTAGGGTAAAAGGGTATAAAAGAGGTTGTTTGGAGGAAAGAAGACAGCATGCTTTTTAATTATTATTCTCCCACGACATGCTGTCGAACTGATTGATTTTTCCTTGGTGCAAAGACTTTGAATTTTCTTGACTTTAACTTTTGATGGGGACGGAGTCCTGATGGGAGGTGAACATCGACAAAGAATAGAGAGGCTGTTTTTTGGGAACTTTTCTGCTTTAACCCTAATTCTCATTGCCGAGTAGATTGGTAATATATCTTTTACTTATTTTTCTGAACTATTCTGCTAATAAATGTAAACTGTTTGAATTTGATCTTCTTTTTCTTTAGGTGAATTTATAAAATGTTTAACGGTATTCGAATAAAAGGTTAAATAAAGTAAGGTCATGCTAGGAAATTAGGGGGCACATGCATCAATGAAAATTGCATTCGAAAAGGGTGCGAATCGCAAAATCCAACCGTTTGTGAATGCAATTTCAGTATTTGGGATACATCACAATTTTTGTATTGTTCGCAATTTAAGAAATCGCTAAATTGCGATTTCTTAAATTGCAATTGCATTTAAGGAATCTCATATTGAGATTCCTTAAATACAATGCATGAAGCTTAAAAAAATAGCGAATTCGCACTTATGGGGAGCAAATTACCATGAGGTTGAACCTCATGGTATTTTGCGAAAACTTTGAAAAAAATCACTTTTGTGCATTTTTCAAAGTTTAATGTTGTGCACACACATGCCCTTAGGGCAGAGGTCTTCACACTTTTTTTACTCTGAGCCCCATAAGCAAAATGTTTTGAGGTCGGGCCCCCCTCCAATACTTTTTGGAAAGGATTGGGGGAGCGGGAGGGATATGGCTGCGTGCAGGAAGCGGGGATTATGAGATGATTTCAGGAATACTTTTTCTATAGTTATGAACCGCACCAAATATGAGACTTATAAAACAGCAAATGCATCAAACAAAAACAGATATCCCAAACAAACTACTCCCCATAATTGGGGTGTTGTGAGCCCCTGCAACAATACCTGCTGCATTTATGATAACTGCAGTCCTGAGTAGCAGGCTATCTCCTCTGCCACTTTTACCTCGTCCCCACCATGATGGATCATCACCTCTGTCCAAATGCTTGAAAGAGCAATAGGCTCTGACAGTCCTACTTGTGATGCAGTGGGCCCCCCAAATTCCTGGCTCCCAGTCCTGCTGCATCTGCTCCTTTATGATAACCAGCAGTGGCCACTTACACACTTGGCAGCAGTACCAGCTTCACTAATGAATGACCCTTTTAAAAAACAAAAACACTTATATTGTCACCTTCTTTGGGGTATCTCTCTGAATAAGCGGTCTCTGGCCATATGTAAACATAAAAATGAGTCTGCATACATTGCTCATTATTCTGGGCCTTCTCTTTGACAATATCTTTGAACCTCGCTCCTTTCCTAGACTATTTCTGTGAGGCCCCAAGGATCGAGAGGATTGTGGCTCTGCATCTGAATGCAACCCTGCTGGCCTTCCTGCCACCCCATGGACTCGGCTTTCAAAAAAAAACTTGCCCTGAATGGTTAATACTGACTTTGAGATGCCTGTGCCTGAAACGAAGTGTGTGGCGGTAGTGCAGAAAGTTAAAAAAGAAACCGGCCTTCTTACCAGCCATTAATTGATTCAGTCACTTAAAGCCAGAGCCACTGGAATTATGAGTTTCTGCAGCAGCAGCTGTTTCCACATAATTATCAGTTTAGTGCATTTGCTACATGTTCCGGAGCAGAGGAAGGCCCTTTGCAAAGATTGACTGGTAATCTTGTAGTTGATTTCTGCTGTATTAGGATGTTAAACTTGTACTAATGAGGTTAAATATTTCCCCTGACAGCGTTACAGTGAGTTAAAATGACAAAATAATGAAGTAATGCTAACCACACAATGTGGCGCATTGTACCACATAATTTACCTTTTCTTGCCGCATAATTTAGTCAAACATGCCACATAATGTTGTCCTCTTCTCCTGAATAATTCCAGTGGATCTGCTTAAAGCTTTATGATGGCACAGATCTATTCTTTTTAAGATGTAATGTAAAGGATTTATCAGCTGGGATCTGGAATAGTGGAGACACTTACAAAAATGTCTGCATTAGATACAGTTTGATTACTTATTACTAAAAAGTATATTTTGTAAGAATTTGTTTTATCTCAATCACTGCATCATTTTTCTGCAGCCTAGCCTAGAGTATTTAAATACTGTTTTAAAATAATGACTTACATATTCACAGTGCTTTCTGCTACAGTCTGGGACCCCATAGCCCTATAAACAGGGCCATTGGAATTATGCGGTAGGAGAAGGCCAAATTATGCTGCATGGTTGACAATTCTGCAGCAAGCAAAGGCGAATTATGCTGCATATTTTGTTATAGCATTACTGCACTATTTTGCTATTTTTACACTTGTTAACATTGTCCTGACCTTTATTTCCCCTCATAGTACCACATTAACACCCACATATAGCAATAAGCAACAGACAGGTGACCAGTCTACCTTTAGAAAGGGCCTTACACTGCAACATAACGTGTTGCTGAATTTCTTAATCTGCAAATTATGCTGCAGATGATGGATTCTGTGGCAAATGCGGGGAAAACCCTAAATATGTGCTCAGAGAGCAGGGTGAGTGTGAAAGTGAAGGGTGAGAAGGATCTGTGAGTTGTCTGAATGCAGGGTGAATTACCAAACACTTGAAGTTAATCAGCATGTTATTGATGTGGTGTAGGGTTTCAGATATAAGTTGAACTATTGCTATTATGGAATTAATCAGGGAATCGTCAGTGAAATAAATAATGTGCTGATCCCGCAACAAAGTACTTTTAAAAGCAAATATAAAGCACTTTTAAGTGTGTTCTGGGGCTGCCTGAATGATTCATGACTGAAAATAAAAGGAACAGACAGAAAGTCACTTTACAAATGAATACATACTTTTTTTATTTAAGACGATATTTAGTGTCAAAGCAAGGTCTTTGCAGGCTCTTTAAACATACAAGGCTGGCATTTTTTCTATGTGCAACCCTTTTTTGTACTCCTTTTTATGAAATGCATTTTCTCACTAAAGCAGTAAATTTATAATACAATTGTAAGGAATAGGCCGAGGAAAAAGAACAAAAAACTAAGCTTCAACAAGTTCCTGAAGGTATTTAAATTGTCTTTAAAGACCTGTGAAATACTAGGTTGTGCTGGAGTCTTAATAAGACTCCAGATACTCCGCAGCCGAGCCCCCACTGACCTCTGGCCCCACAGCAACTCTGAGGGCTTCGGAGTAAATGAAGACAGCCTGGAAATACAGCAAATAAACATTGCTGCACGTCCAGGCCTCTTCATTTACATGTGCTTGCAGAGACCTTTGCGCCCCCCTGGGAACCCATCAACGACCCCCCCCCCCGGGGGGGCGCGCCCCACAGTTTTTTAGAACTGTGCATTAGGGCATGTGTGTGCACAACATATGTGCACAGATTGATTACAGGGGTGCAACAGGGTGTCCTTTGGACACCCCTGCACCCTTGAAATCGCATTCTCAATTTGCGATTCGCAAATTGCTGATAGCAAATTGAGAATGTCTTCCCATTCATTCATATTGGCCTTTAGGCCCATAGGAATGAATGGGGAGCTATTCCTTAATTACGATTTGCAATTTGCGATTCGCAATTAGGGAATTTTAAGAAATCGCAATTTATTTAGTAATTTCTTCATGCATAGCCATTTGCGATTCCTTATTAGTGATTCCTTATTTTTCGCTAATAAGGAATCGCAAATGGCCATGTTGATGCATGTGGGCCTAAATCTTTAAATAAAAATTAAATAAATGGAGAATTAAGCTGGTCTTGCTGTCTATTAGTTAACTTTTACTAGCTGATCCGTTGGCCAAACAGTGGGCTGTTGTAATGTTTTATTTTTGAGAATCAAACCATGGTAAAATCTAATAAACTGTAGATGTGTATAATGTATAGAATTTAGATTAATTAGATGAAGTAGGACACTCCGCTATTCCAGCAACTCATCCTCTGGCTTTCACTGATCTTGGGAGTAGGGTGATTTATGTGAATGAGTGACTCGCGGTGTTTTGGGCCCCACCGAAGAGTAAAGTGTGATAGCTCCTAGGATATATAGTGATGGTTTGGAGGTTTGGTTTAGAGCAGCGCTGAATCAGGCTAAACATTTGACCTCCTTTGGCCTTTAGAGCAATAGGCGAACGTTCGGTCTTTATAGGTTGTTTGGATTCCACTCAGGCTGCCAATTGTGTTCTCTCTTTCTCTTCT
The DNA here is from genome assembly GCF_964263255.1 of Lissotriton vulgaris. Taxonomy (NCBI): domain Eukaryota; kingdom Metazoa; phylum Chordata; class Amphibia; order Caudata; family Salamandridae; genus Lissotriton; species Lissotriton vulgaris. The sequence goes on along the minus strand of NC_141694.1, from coordinate 1,132,190,716 downwards.
TTCCCTTACTCCTGATTTGTATATCTTTACCAGTAGGACCAACCCTTCCTTTAAAAATCTCCATTACTCTTGCTTATGTCACCAACTTTGACTGCTGAGCCGAATATTATTTAACTCATTTGGCATAATGTAACTCAATTAGCAATGCCCCTGCTGCACAAATATTTAAAGCAGATTACTAGCTGTTCTATGATTAACCCCTTTTTGGTATAAAGGCGCAGGGAGTCCAACTGCAATCAGGCTAGGTCAGTGCTATGTTGATTCCTATACGTTCTAACATCTTTCTAAAGAACTTACAAATTCTGAAAGATCTTATTAGGCAGGGTTGTGCCACTGTTCATATTTCAACAGGAACTTAGGGCAGTATATTTCCTGGTTCTTTAGGAACAACGCATGGGTTTTGTAAAAAATTGGGTTGTTGGTTGACTGGGGTTTGAGCCCTGGTCAAGAAGCATCCACAGTCCTTTTCAGGGTAAGGTACAAGCAAATCCCAAATTAACCTTTGCTCAAACCCCTGGGGGCTTGGTGCAGAGCAGTCAGGCTAAACTTTCAGGCAATGTATAAAGTATTTGTTGAACATTTCAAATACAAACATAGGAAAAACACCACAAAAAAAGGATCCCACAACAAGTTAGAAATATAAGCAAAATTACACAAATAAATCAATACCAAAATAATAAAACCTAACCAAAGTTAAGAATTTTTAAAGAATTTAGTCTAGATAGTGTAAAAAAGTAAAGGCGCCAACCTGGGAAATCTGGTCGTGCTGGAACCAGTCAAAGTTACAAGTGCAGGCTGACCACAATGGAGCACAGGACTGCTACAATTACCAGGTAAGGCCAGCTGAGGTTTACCTTCTAAAGTTGGTGCAAGGTGTCCCATTTGCATTGAAGATGGCTTTGAAGAGCAGGGAAAGCATCACAGGGGGCTGTCAGCGAAACACGGGGAAGCGGCCAGTGTTGTAGGTGGGCATACTAGATCTTCGAATTGGTGGTCCTCATGAGAGATCGATACTGAAGCATGATGAGTCGGGGTAATGGAGCTTCACACTGGATTGTGGTGCGAGCGCCAAGAACGCAGTGCAAACTGGCCTGTTTGCGGTAGCCAAGAACCCAAAAGCTTGAATTCAGCTCCCTTGACCCACACCAAGGCTCCAGGACCTAGGAGGCACCTCTCAAGGGTCAGAAACTCCATACAGTTTGGTCCAGGAGCTGATGCACCAAATACCCTATACAAGAGCTGGTAAAGGATGTTGGGGAGCCTTTGATGTCCCTGAGTCCCAGATAGGAGGTTATCAGACTAGCCATTTCAGCCACTCTGGTGTCCTGGGTTCAAGATGAAGTTGCAAGTGCAGTTGTTCTTCCCTAATCAAGAGGGCAGTAGGCAGCACAATAGGGCAGCAGTTCCTTCAGAACAGCAGTCATGCAGTGGGGCAGCCCTATCAGCAGCACAGCAGTCCTTCTTCCTGACAGAGTTTCCACATGTCCAGAGTGGAGAGAACGCGGACGACTAGGTAGAGGTGTGTGATTTGCCCAATCCACTCAGCACAAAACCAGAAGTGCACCTGTGCGAAGGACGTGGCCACTCAGTGGGTGCTGGAGCGCCACCCCTTGGCATCCGGCCTATGGCGCAGGTGAACATTGAGAAAGACTTGAGTGGGCAGCTAGTGAGACAACGTTATCGCCTGCGGCCCAACCCCCGACTAAACTCTTGTCTTTGCGGTTTTGTTTGATAAAAGCACACCAGTGCAAGGACGTGTCCCTCCGACATATTTTGATCCCTGTTGTTATCACTCATTTGGTGGTCATGTCACTTGGGGGAGGGATGTAGTGTACCACCCAATCCTTATGGGCAGGATGATGACATATGCACAGCTGGGCACAGCGACACTTGGTGGGGCCTAGTACCACCTCTAGTTGTTTCATCAACTGTTCTGAGGGTCAGGAGTCACACGACAAAAGGTTGCAACAAGTTGCTTCACATGTTTAGAAATAAGCCTCTTGCAGGATGATAGTGCCGTATCTTCTGTGCTGACCTCTTGCAGCTGATCTTATCCTCTTGATGGCAAAACCTCAGTGAGGCCGAGTTTTTACAGGTATGACTTCTACCAAGGCTGATGAAGTTGCCATCGCTTTGCCGAGGCCAATGGGACGAGACAAAGTGTGATAGTTAGTAGGACATGTATCCTGGTGGTTGAACGTTACTTAATTAGAAAGCTAGATAAACGTAAATTGTAATTTAAACTTGTATTAGTATAGTGTAGTAATCACGCTACGCTGGTATGATGTAAACCAAGTAGGTTTATTTACAGGTTGGTTAACAGGTAGTAAAAGTCATGTAGGTGGTAAATCACAGCCCCACCAGGAGCAGCCTGCTAGCTGCTCGGCCCCTCTCACCAACTGTCATTCTTCATCCAATCACCCAGGCATTCTACACAAGGCCCACACACCAGCATTCCACTCAGAACATACAGACAGGCTGAGCAGCTAGGGAAAGGGTAACATAGGAGAAATATCATGACATGAGAATACAACATATAGATTTTGTGAAATGACCTATCATTTAAAACATGCCAACATAGTATACAAAAAATCTACAACGTTATCGTTAAAAATGTTTAAAATGTAAAATGTTTATGTTTGAGAAAGCTGCAGACAAAACTTATTGTTTTCTAACATTGCCTGCCTCCATAACTAACTGAGTCTGAATCACATTATTCGGCCTACCATTTATCATTTGCAGCTTGAGCTCTCTTAATGAGAATGTCGGTAATTTTCTTACCAAAATGTATACCATTCCAGAAATAAAGGAGTCTGGGCTTCATGTAGGTATCTTCCATAGAATAATATTAGATGAGGGAATACATTTGCTGACAGTGGCTTCGAGGTTTGATTTCTGATTGTGTTCCATATCGTAAACTGTAATTTTCTGCATTTTCGCAAATATTTGAGACAGAGTCTTCTTTGAAGTAGGGCTTTTTTCATTTTTTTTTTAATAAAGCATGAAAATGATCCCATATAAGACCATTTGTTGTATCTCATGAACAGGTTCACACTCTTAAACCAAGTCAGGCTCACATTTTTGTACAACAATGACAGACACACACAGAGGCACATACAATCAAATATCAGAAATGCACACACTAGGAAGCATAAAAAAACATACTACCGCTCTCGAACAGCAGGCCCTACTTTAGCTTCACATACAGATCCACTGCCTGAATTCTATCCCATCTATGATCTCATCCCACCGAACTTATCCTCATCAGAAGTTCTATTTCTGGGCATGTTTCTCTGAGTTTGTGCTCCACCGCTAAGCTGGATGTTTCCCACCTTTCTCAGAATTGCAGGGGATGACAGCTCTGGTTAATTGGTAGAGCAACACAATAGAGGTGCAGAGAAGGTGAAGGGTATGCCCAGATGTGGGTCCCGTGCTCATTACGCCACTGGAATCAAGCTATCCTGGCTGATGATGGCTGATAGCCAGAAACCGGTCATAGGATGCTTGATTCCGGTCCAGGGAAAACATGGCTTGACAGTTCGGGCTGGGCTGTTCCCATGAGGCACAGGGTCAAGACGGATTTGCATAAGGCCATGTCTGAACTGGGGTGGCGTGGTGAGCAAAATAACAATGGATTAAACCCAGATCTGTGACTGGGGGTGAATGTTTTGCCAATGTGCAATATTCCGTCCATCACCTTGTGTGTTTTGCTGTTCGCCCTATGTGGGAAGGGCATGCCCTGACGTGGGTCCCGTGCTTCCTACGCCACCAGAGTCAAGCTATCCTGGCTGATGACGTCTGATAGCCAGAAACTGGTCCTAGGATGCTTGATTCCGGTCGAGGAAAGACACGGCTTGGCAGTTCAGACTGGACTATTCCCATGAGGCACAGGGTCCAGTCTTATTTGCATATGGCCATGTCTGAACAGGGGTGGCGTGGTGAGAAAAATAACGATGGATTAAACCCAGATCTGTCACTGGGGTGAATGTTTTGCCAATGTGCAACATTCCGTCCATCACCTTGTGTTTTGAAGTATTAGAGTAAAGCGCTACCAATATATGAATGAGGATCCCGTCAAGTACAATGTCATAAAGGTGCTGCCATAGATTATTTTGATTTACACAATCAAAGGTCGTGGACAAATCCATGAATCCCATATACAAAGTGGACTCTTTGGCTACTGTGTACTTTACAATGACCAAATTCAAATTTGCCAGCCCGAAAACCATGTTGGCATGGGTCCAGGTTCTTATTTTCACTTACCCAATCCTGGATCCTCGTATTGGGCCCGATTCACAGGACTAACTTAAGACAAAATCCTAAACTTACTACCATTTTGGTGTTCATAGAAGGCACTTACTCATTTTGGTATTCACAGTAGGCACATACTCATTTCGGTATTCACAGAAGTTAGGAGTCCTAACTTTAGGACTCCTAAATGTCTTCTGTGAATACCGAAAGTCTTAAAGTTAGGATTTTTCTCAATTTAGTAGTAGTAAAGTTAGGACACCTAACTTTAGGACTCCTAAATGCAAGTAAGCGCAAGATTGAATCTATCAGTGAGGACTCCACCCCCAGTCCATTTATACTTTCAATAGAGTTTGTCTTTACACCAGTCTGCAATTATGCCTCTCTTTCTCTTTACTGCTGGTTCTGGAGTTAGAATAGAGCTTTTTAAGAGCCTCTGCGTTCCTTTTATGGGTGGAGGGGGCTGTGTGAATATCAGTTCAGCGTATACTGTGTGCATTGTTTCACTTAGACTGCTTTCTTGACCAAGAGAGAGCCTACGCTCAGTAAATGTAAATGTATTGGCATTTATATAGCGCACTACTTACCCGTAGGGTCCCAAGGCGCTTCGACCACTGCAAAACCCTTCCTGGCTTCCCTGAGAGATGGTCCCTTAATGGGTATCTCCAGGGTGAGACCAGGCATCCCCGGCGGTCTGGTGGGGCCGTTAGTGAAGATGAGGCAAGCTAATGCCCAGAGTTGCCGAGTGTGATCGCTGATCAGAGTGGGCACCGAGGCGAGAGAATTATCGAGTCTGCTGACCCTGGTCCAGAAACCTGCCGCGCCGGGAATCGAACCCTGGTCCCGGGCCGTCCTCTGCTCTCGGGTCTGCCGCCTCTAACCAGTGAGCCACACTACTTCAGTAAGGGCGATTTCAGTGCTTACCAACCCTATTGCTCTCAACAGCATAGTTCAATACTTGTGGGTTAATACTGCACTGGTGCCATACTCCTGGCTTTCTTCTTCCGCAAATAAATACAGATATGGGAAAATGTGCCTGCACTTATCAAATTGTCTGTGAGCGGATTGAAGGATGGAGGTCCACAACAATAGAAGTTTGTAAGGTTTTTATTTTATATATACATCAGGATGGTGTTGCCAGGGTTTGTTCTGGGGATTATACGTCTTATCCAAATGTCGTCTTCTTCGTATTGTCAGGTTTCAGGGCGTTCTGGCATTCCGTGGGGATGTCTTCATGTTTCAGGCTCCCCTCAAAAAATAAAGAACAAATGGAGTGTTGGTGAAAGGTTCCATTTGTACGCCTTCACCAAAGGGGAAAAGGAGTGAGGAGACACCCAGTGCTTTACTAAAGAAAAGAGGCTTGATGAGGCTGTGTATGTTAGAGGGTAGGGTGATCGGGGCGGTTCAGGGACATGGGAAATCGCTTGGCTTGTCACCCCTGACCTTTTCCCGCCTCCCGGCCTACGCCGCAAACCGTGCACACACCTGTGAGACCCATGCTTCTCCTGGAGCGTGGCTGAGCAGACGGTGTGGACTTTGGCCTCCTGGCTCTCCTGACACTTCTGGAACTTCTCCCTTGGCTGCCAATATCGGGACCGGAGCGTCTTCTCCCATGGCTCTCGTCTCCTCCTTGCGGGCTCTGCTTTCGCCATTCTCTCTTCTCCAGCGTCTTCCTGAGTCCATTGTCTCTCTCCAGTGTCTTCCTGAGTCCATCGTCTCTTCCTCTTGTTCCTTGTCTTCAATTGGGTCGGGCCGATGATGCATGGCCGGGGTGCGAGGTCCTCCGAGAAGAGCTCCTTATTAAAGCGACCTTTCTCAGAAGCAGATGAACATATGTCCTGACAGGGACTCCGTGAAACAAACCAGTCCGGGGATTCCTCTGTCTGTGCAGAAAGGAGAGGATCCCGGCTGTCAGGATTATGCCACCATTCATCCACTTTTACGGTATTACCACAGAAGACAGGGGCCCTGTGCCATACCTCCTCCTTAGACCTTTCCCGATCTGGGAGAGTAAACATGCGGGAGAGGAAGTCAGCACTACCATTCTCTGTCCCTTTTATGTGCAGCACCTCAAAGACATAGGGTAACAGGGAAAGGAGCCACCTGAGGATGCCAGGGTTATTACCCATGTTCCAACTCATCCATAGGATCGTTATATAATATAAAACGATTTCCCTCCAAGTAATAACGCAGCTTATCAACCGCCCATTTTATGGTGAGACACTCTTTCTCTATGGTGGGGTACCGCTTCTCTAATGAACAGAATCGGATGTTCCCCACCCTGTGGGGAAAACTGGGAGAGGACCACCCCCATCCCACTGTCTGAAGCATCCGTATGGAGGATGAAGGGTCTGGAAAAATCGGGCGAGCACAGGATTGGACTCGTTGTTAATTGCCTTTTTAAGTTGGAGGAGGACCTTTTAACTGTATCTGTGGGGTGTAAGAGGTCTTCCTCCTTTAGGAGATCAGTGAGGGGACCTGCTATGTTCGAGTATTGGGGAATGAATCTCCTATAATACCCCAATTTTCCCAGAAAGGCTCTAACTTCCCATTTGGAGGATGGAAAAGGGGTATCCATGATTGCCTTCACCTTTTCAGCTTGGGGCTCTATCATTACATTCCCTAGGACATAGCCTAGGTACTTGACTGTATTGAAGGCTACTTTTGATTTTTTTGACTCAATGTTTAAACCTGCTTGGGATACGGCCTAGAGTATTTTCTGACAGTGGACCAAATGCTCCTCCCATGTAGAGCTAAAGATGACAATATCGTTGAGGTAGGCTGACGAGAAGCCCTGGTGTTCACAGAGTACGGTGTTCATTAACTGTTGAAAGGTGGCAGGTGATCCGTGAAGACCGAATGGGAGTACTATACATTCATATAGCCCATCAGGGGTGATAAAGGCAGTCTTTTCTTTATCCTGTTCCCTCAGTGGACCTGCCAGTCTCCTTTTGTTAGGTCAAGGGTTGTTTTATATTAGGCATCCCCCAGCTTCTTGATCAACTCATCTATTCTCGTTAAGGGATATTAATAGAATTTGGAGATGGGGTTTACCACCCTAAAGTCACTGCAGAATTGGATGGTACCATCAGGCTTTGGTACCAAGATTTGTGGGGGGTGTCCACTCACTCCTAGAGGGACGGATGACACCCATCTTCAACATGGTCTGGATCTCGTTTTGTACAGCGGTACTCCTGGCAGCCGGAATACAGTAGGGTCGTTGTTTAATGACCTTACCAGGGACCGCCTCAATGGCATGCTCAATCATGGTTTATTTTCCTGGTTTGTCCGAGAACAGTGAATAGAACGGTTAAAGCAACAACAATCTTAAGGAGTGCTATTGTTGGGGGGACAGGGACTGGTTCACTACCAGTTGAGACAGGGTACACGGGGCCTCTCCTTGTGTTGCTGTTGCCAAATGGGCTGATTTTGGGAGGGGCGCAACCATTTCTTTAGGATGTTAATGTGATCGGATTGTATTCTAGAGGGTTTTATCTGTACTTTGTAGGTTGTTTTCCCTACAGCTCCAATGACCTTATACTGGCCCATCCATTCCGCTTTTAGCTTACTCGTCGAAGATGGGAGCAAGACCAACACCCAGTCGTCAACATTAAGACTTCTCCACTTTTTCCCTTCATTATACTGGTATCTCTGTCACCCTTGTTGTTTTTTTAGATTGAAATAGGCGAGAACTCAGAGTTTTCCTATACTAGACCTAAGGCTGTGTGTGTATTCTAAGTCCCAGTCTTTCCCTACATTTTGCAGCATCTTTTTCTGGGTAAGTTTCAGGGAACCATTATATCTCTCTACATGCTGGTCGGTTTGAGGATGGTAGATGTCCTGATATGCCCTATGTTCAGGGTTCGGCATACCTCCTTCATCAGGCAAGAGACAAACGGGTACCCTGATCGGTCAGGATTTCCCTCAGAAAATCCACCCGGAGAAGAGCTCAATGATCTTCTATGTGATGTTTTTAGTTGTTGGGGCTCTCAGAGGAAAGACCTTTGGGTAGCATGTGGAATAGTCCACTATAACCAGGGCATACAAGTGTCCTTTCTTGGTTTTTGGTGGGGGACCAATTAAATCCATCCCGAGTCTTTCGAACTGATAGCCGCCTATCGGGAGTGGCTGAAGGGGAACTGGGGGAGGTCGGTAGGTATTTCTCCTCTGACAGACCTTGCATTCCCGGCAGTAGGTTTTTAAGGACCCTTACACCCCAGGCCAGTAGAAGTGCCTAAGTATGTTCTGCATTTTTTTCTATACCCCCATGTGTCCTGCGGTGAGGTGTGTGTGGGTAAAAAGCCAGAGGTACCAGTAACTGGGAGGAAGCATCTTTCTTTTTCTCTTGATATAAAAGTCTTTTGTCTATAAGGAACCAGGGATATCTCAGGGCCACAGCGGGATTCGTGGTCTGGGCTGCTTGCCAAGCATTACGCAAGGTAGGGTCATTGACTTGAGTGTATTTGAAATTTTTGTCCAGGAGACAAGGTTCCTAGATGACGAGGGCGTTTTGTGGGGTCTTTCTGGGAACAGTCTCAACTTTCTCATTATGTGGGGTCTGTAGAGTGGCAAAGAAAAGCTCCTGGAACCACGGATTATCATTCCCTATTATTAAGTAGGTCACCCAACACCCTACCCGTGCTCTGTATGGGGGTCCCTGCTGCGTTTTGAGGATTACCACCGCTAAGGGGTAAGGCTTAATGTCCCTGTGTACACACCGTAGATGCACTAGTACACATACGGTGTGTACTAGTGCATCTACTTCAATCTGATCCTTTTCGGTTAGATGTTCCTGGACTACCGATTGTCTGCACCCCGAGTCCAAAAATGCCTTAACCCACCATCCGTTTAATTGCACACTTACATAGAAGGCACTCCCCACCTCAGCAGTGTAGAAGACTGTCCTAGGGGCATATCTGACATCCATGGGCTCATCATGGGGTGTCTTGTGGGGACACAAGTGAGCAATATGTCCCAATTCCCGACAATCGAAATATTGGGGTCCCCTTTGAATTGGTATGTTGTTTTTACAAGGCCGGGGTCGCAGAGGTTCAGGAAGAAGTTTTGGTGGGGCCTTTTTGTCATGTTTTCCTGGGTTAGGACAGCCGGGTTTCTCTATCTCCCACAGAAGAACACAAGGTTGTGTGTGGGATAATGTTGTGGCCATATCTACTGCTTGTTCAATGGTGAAATGGGTATGTTGTCTCAACCCCCTCTGGATATTATAGGGAAGAACCATCAAAAATTTCTCTAGATAGATCAAGTCCATTATCTCTTCTTTGCTCTTCTCCTTAGGCTTTAGCCACTTATCAGCAGCCGCTTTTAAAAGGAAGGAAAAGGTCATGGGGTTCTCTCCGGGCGCACTATTTTCTACACGGAAGCGTACCCGATAGGCTTCAGCGTCTGATCTAAGATGGTCTAATATCACCGATATGATGTCTGCATTGGGGGTATTGCCACTGATGTTTGCGACCTTGTATGCCGCCTGCGTTTCGCCCTTGAGGAGAGGTGCCAGAAAATAGGGCAATTTCACCAAGAGCCACCCGCAGGCTTTAGCGACCCTCTCAAAATTAAGTAGGAAGACATCTGGGTCCTCCCCTGCTACATACTTCAGTAATGAGAAGTCCGGGGGCCCTGAAGTGCTACTTATCACCTCCCGCATCATAGAGGTCACCTGTTCCTCTGAGACGTTTTAAAGTCCTTCTAGCTGGGCTGTTATGCTGGATTTGATTAAGTTCCGGTTGGGCTGTGTCGAGGTCATCTGTTGTTGCACTGCCCATTCTAATTTCTCCTGGCCTTTCACGATGTGATGTATCAATGCATCCATTATTCCGGTACTAATGGAGGGGGTGCCCACATTCTCCACCACTTGTGGGCGGGTTGAGGGATTGAGTTCCACAACAATAGGAGTTTGTAAGGTTTTTATTTTATATACATTTCAGGATGGTGTTGCCAGGGTTTGTTGTGGGGATAGTACGTCTTATCCAAATGTCGTCTTCTCCGTATCGTCAGGTTTCAGGGCGTTTTGCCATTCCATGGGGATGTCTTCAGGTTTCAGGCTCATCTCGGAAAATAAAGAACAAATGGAGTGTTGGTGAAAGGTTCTATTTGTACGCCTTCACCAAAGGGGAAAAGGAGTGAGGAGACACCCGGTGCTTTACTAAAGAAAAGAGGCTTGATGAGTCTATGCATGTGAGAGGGGAGGGTGATCGGGATGGTTTAGGGACGTGGGGAATTGCTTGGCTTGTTACCGCTGACCTTTTCCCGCCTCCCGCCCCCGCAAACCGTGCACACACCTGTGAGAGCCATGCTCCTCCTGGAGCATGGCTGGGCGGAGAGTGTGGACGTTGGCCTCCTGGCTCTTCTGGTTGCCAATATCGGGAATGGAGCGTCTTCTCCCAAGGCTTTTGTCTCCTCCTCACGGACTGAGCTTTCAGCCTTCTCTCTCCTCCAGCATCTTCATGAGCCCGTCATCTCTTCCTCTTGTTCCCCATCTTCAATTGGATTGGGGTCGATGATACGTGGTCGGGGCGGCGGGGTCCATCGAGAACAGCTCCCAATTAAAGAAACATTTCTCAGAAGCAGATGAACATATGTCCTGATAGGGACTCCGTGAAATCCACCAGTCAGGGGATTCCTCTGTCTGTGAAGAAAGGAGAGGATCCCGGCTGTCAGGAATACATCACAATTTGTCCACCATTACGGTATTACCACAGGAGATGGGTGCCCCGTGACATTGTCCTAAAAGTTTCCTAGCAATATTTTTAAAGTACTCAAGTCAGAGGGATAGCTCAGCCTTCTCTGGCGATGGAGACAGGTGCAGACAGGTCTGCTCTTGGGCTGAGTGTGCAAGTAGTCCCGCACTGTGGGACTCCTCTTAGGAATTCATGGTGCTCCAACACCTCCAGACACTGTGTGGCCCTAAGCCAGAAGTACTATAAATGCTGGGGGTGTATTTCTCCTCCTCCCCAGCAGTAGTAACCAGAATTTGTGATGGCTGCAGTCACCGGCAGGCAGGGAGGTGAAAAAGAAAGTGGCCTTGAGGATCCCACGCTGCTGGACTCCTCACAGGATTTTATGGTGCTCCACTGTGGCTCTATGCTTGCGAGATCAATAGGGGTGGTAAGCACTGATATTGCAATTACTGGCTCTCTCTTAGTCAAAGAGCAGTCTAAGTGAAACAATGCATTCAATGCACACTGTCTCCAACTTCTGACCTCCTGGTCGGAGTCACTGTCGAAACCCTGCCCAGCTCCACCTTTATGGGACTGCCCTTTGCGCCATTTGAGCTCCATGCGAGGTAGGTGTTTGAGGCCCTCTTCCAGCCACAGGCTCCTGCCTGCGCCTCATCCCTGGTGGTCTAGTGGAGAGCACCCTCCTCTTCTGCTATTCTGCTCTGTTTGTGCCCTTTTTTGCCTTTTTTCCTGTTTGCCTCTTTTCTCAGTATTTTGCCTTTTTCCTGGTTGCCTCATTTCGCTGTATTTTTCCATTTTTCATTGCTTCCTGCCTCTTTCTTTTTGCCTTTTTCTCCTTTTCCTTGTGCTTCCCGCCACTGCTGCCCTGCATCACCTCCCTCAGCATGTCTCTCCTGCTCCTCCTTCCCAGCTGATCGCCCTCCCCCAACCCCTACTTAATGGCAGCTGCTGCGCAGCAAGAAGAGAAAAATCTCTGACCTCCTGTTCAGAATCACTGCTCTTTTCCCATGCAGCTCCACATTGTGGGACTGCCCTTAGTGCTGCTTGAGCTCCTTGCCAGGTAGAGGTTTGAGGCCATCCACCACCCACATGCTCCTACCTGCGCCTCATCCCTGGTGGTCTAGTGGAAGAGCGCCCTGCTCTTCTGCTATTCCGCTCTGTTTGTGCCCTCTTTTGCCTTTTTCCTGTTTGCCTCTTTCCCTGTGTTTTGCCTTTTCCATGTTTGCCTCTTGTTTCTGTATTTTGCCTTTTTTCTGTTAGCTTTTTTTCTCTGGATTTTGCATTTTTCCTGTTTGCCTTTTTTCTTTGTATTTCACTTTTTCATGTATGCCTTTTTTCTCTGTATTTTTCCTTTTTACCTTGCCTCTTGACTCTTTCTTTTTGCCCTTCTTTACCTTTCTTCTCCTTTCACTCGTGCTTCCCACTGCTGCTGCCTCGACGGCCCCTTCCCACCAGTGTGTCGCTACTGCTTCTGCCTCCCGCCTCCCAGCCGATCGTCCTTCCCCTGACCCCTACATATTGGTGACTGCTGCGTGGCAAGAAGAGCCCCTGTCGCTAACACCCCAGCACTATTCACACACTCAGCCATGGATGCAACATCAAACTGCCAGCTCCCAATGCCAAGCAACACCCAAAGCCCGATCTCCTCCGACACTGCCACCCCACCTTCACCCACCTCCGGACCCTGGTATCTACCACCAACCCATCTGATGGCACCGCACACAAGGTACTGAGCTTCATCCTCCATAATGTACGCCCTCTGAACAGACACGCCGTAGAAATCTGGAACCTCCTAAACACTCACATGCCCGACTACGCCTTCCTCACAGAGACCTGGATCAACGCCAGCTCTCTACTCAGCATTGCAACGACCATCCCTGACGAATACAAGATCCTGAGAAAAGACCACCCCAACTTCCAGATCCAGCCCAACGCTCCGTGGAACACTGGCCTTCAGACCTCATGGAGCCCGCACCCCCTTTGCCAATGTAATCGCAGACTACATCACAACTCACGCCCTTGCCTCTATGGACTACTACTACTTGGAGACCTGAAATTCCACTAGGACAACCACAGCAATCCTAACACCACTGCCCTCCTGAAGAACATCACCAACATAGACTGAAACAACTTGTCTCCACCCACACCCACACATCAGGAAACACACTTGACCCCATCTTTGCTGGAGGAAACAACATCCACTTCAGCCACACCAAGGAACTGCTCTGGACAGACCACCACTGCATCCATTTCTCCTTTGTGAAACCCACCGCACACACGCACACGCGCCACCTCCCATGCAGAGGCTGGAACAAAGTCCCTAAAGAATAGTACACATCCACCCTCCCCCGTAATCCACCCACAACTACGACAGATGCCAACACACAGTGGCAAGTATCCTCTACCAATGGAGCACCAACTGCACCAATGCTCTCTTCCCCTCCAGTATACCATGAGATGGCACAACAAGAAAGCCAACTGGTTCACCAGGGATCTCCGGGAATCCAATTGCTCCTGTCGATGACTGGCGAAGATGTGAAGAAACAGCAAAACACCAGAAGCACGCTCCGCCTACAAAACAGCCATCACAGCACACCACCAACACATCAAATCAACAAGAAAGAAACAGTTCATCCAAGACAGAATCCTCTCCAATGCCTACAGCTCCAAGGAATCTTTGCCATCATACAGGAATTCATCAAACCCAGCAGCGAAACAACCACTGTCCCTCCATCCCAAGACCTCTGCAATGAACTCAGTTCCTTCTTTCACCTCAAGTTCAAGATGCTCTCCAACAGCTTCAATGACCAAGACCAAGACCATGGCATGGCCTCAACTCTCCCCTCCAATGATGCCACCCAACAGACCCTTCTCAGCTGGACTTCTCTCACCACAAAAGACACCTTAAATACAATTAAGAACATCACTATAGAGCATGTTCTGACCCCTGCCCACCGCACTTCTTCCACTGGGCCATCGCACCTGAGCTACGCCGGACTACCAACTGCTCCCTTAAGACCGCCACATTCCACGACAACTGGAAGCGTGCAAAAGTCAACCCCCTACTTAAGAAGCCTTCCACAGACCCGATGGACCTCAAGAACTTCAGTGCCATTGCACTGCTTCCTTTTACTGCCAAAGTCATCGAAAGGCCATCAACACCCTGCTAGCACACTTCATAGAAACCAACAACATGTTAGATACCTCTCAATCCGGATACTGCAGCAAACACAGCACCGAAACCACCATCCTTGCTCCCACGGATGACATCCAGACCCTCCTTGACCAAGGCCACACGGGAGCTCTCATCCTCCTGGACCTATCAGCAGCCGTCAACAGCGTTCCCACCGCACACTAGGCATCAGACTCCACGATGCAGGCATCCAAGGAAAAGCCTTAGACTGGATACGATCTTTCCTCTCAGGCAGAACACATATAATAAGACTCCTGCCCTTCCTCTCAGAATCAACATCAGATGCAGAGTACCTTAAGGATCCTCCCTCAGCCCCACACTCTTCAACATTTACATGTCCCACCTCGCAACCATCTTCAGAATCCATGGGTTCAACATTGTCTTCTATGCCGATGACACCCTGCTCATCCTCTCCCTCACCAAGGAACCTGACAGAACCAGGCAAACCTTCCAATAAGAGATAAAAGCCATTGTGACCTGGATGAGCAACAGCTGCCTGAAGCTCAACTTGGTGAAAACAGAAGTTCACATCCTCTACTCCACTCCCTCCACATGGGACAACACCTGGTGGTCCCCCACCCTCGCAAACCCACCCACTCTTATGGGCCAAGCACGCAACCTTGGCATCATACTCAAATGTTCACTCACCATGATTCGCCTGATCAATGTTGTATCCTTCACATGCTTTACCATCCTCTGCATACTTCGCAGGACGGTCAAGTGGATCCCTCCCGACTCCAGGGGAACCGTCACCCACGGACTCATCATCAGAAGCCTGGACTACAACAACGTTCTCTAAGACAGAATCAACAAAAAACTCCTCCGCAAAATCTAGATCATCCAGAATGCTGCAGCATGACTTATCCTCGATATCCCATGACACGACCACATCCCCCAACACCTCTGCGGCCTTCACTGGCTTCCTGTTGAAGGAAGAATAGCCTTCAAACTGCTCACACATGCCTACAAAGACCTCCACAACACTGGATCCCAATACCTCAATGACCAAATCTCCTTCCACGCTCCCAAGATAAACCTCAACTCAGCAGACCTCGCCCTAGCCACTGACCCTTATTTCTACAGGACCAGAGCAGGTGGAAGATCCTTCTACCTCGCAACCAAGACCTAGAACATACTACCCCTTCAACTCCGATGAAGCCCGACACTGCACCAATTGAGAGAGGACCTCACGGCCTGGCTCTTCGAATGACCCCAACGGAGCTGCTCAACCTTTCCCCAGCACCTTGAGACCCTCACAGGTGAGTATCGCACTCTAAAAACCCTGATTGATTGATTGATTGGTTGATCCTTCCCTAGTGGGCTCTCGGTTTTACAACACTAGCTGCACTAAGTGCCCCTATGTGCACTGCAAAATAAACCTGGCCCGATGCACACTCATAATACACCATGAGGGGAAAGGCAGGAGTGGTAATGAATATAGGTTTGTGCAGTGAGTGATAGACTGTAATTAGATCCTGGGGTATCGACAGAAAATATTAATACAATGTTCCTGATTCACAAAGAAGTTTGCTGCACAATGAAATTCAAGTGTTTTCCAATACTTTGCCTCCTTAAAGAAAATGTTATCTGGACCTAATACAGACAGGTTTTTATGAGCTCAATGAATTATCGTGTGCGAAAAAGAATAATACAAGTGAAAAAGAAAATGTGTAAAAGAATCCGAGGCACAATCTCGATTGTGTTGAAAATCTAAATGTTTCAATTCCCCGAAACACTGACATGGCCTGAAATGTCTACGTTATTAAAAAAACTGGAAATTGTTGACTTTAATGAAAAATAAAGTAACTGTCACGTTCTGTGTTATTTGAATACTATGCATACAGTTCGTTGATTTGAAATCTCTGGAGCCATACGTCGGTTACTGTTGACAGAATCAGATGCCATATCAAACTTAAAAGCGGATGAGCATCTTGAACAAAAAAATCTCCATTATCTGTGGAAGTAAACAAGTTTTGCCAGGCACTTAAACCCTTTTCATTGTCATGTTTTCCACTGATTGATGCACCATGCCTTAGCGGAACATAAAACTGCGCGATAGGGACTGTCGTCGGAAGCTGACATGCTGTATAAAGTACATTTCATTTCTGAGACACAGTTTGCCAACTGAGCTTACAAGGACGAACGACTGGAATTAATTTAAAAAGGATGCTGCATAAGAGCTAACTGGAAGATTCAGTCCATGAAAGCCTCGTGTGCCCTGAAATCCGCTCTGCTGCCTGAATGACTTCTAAAAGCAAATACGGGAGCTTTTTATATTTGTGTAGATGTATAAGTCAATACAGAAGTCGAGGAACACAACCAAATGCGCATAAGCGAAAGTAGAACTCATGTTTAAATAAAAATGTATGGATGCCATAATATGAATGTACCTTGGGGAACATGCATAATACTAGCCACGTCAGCCACAGTCACAAAACTATTGGTGTGGTTCGGGTCAATAGGATCCGATTTTTTATAGAAATATAAAATACATTGAAGTTATGGTAGAAGTGCAAAAGGCTGACTGTGAAAAGTAATGCATGGTAAGACAGGCAGTCAATTTTATTGAAATATAATGTTTCTCATTTCTAATTATGCTTTCTTTACCATTTACTTGTTTGAGAATGAATAGATGAAACCCCTTTCTCTTAAGTCACAAAGAGTGGAGGGGGCAGAAACTGGACTTGTAACTTATACTGACTGTATCATACCCTGATGTTTGACCATTAAGTTGCACTGTTACGTGATAAGTTTAATAAGAAAAGCATAATGCTTTTTTATACCGGTTAATATACAAAGTATTATTCCACGTGGATATTATGGTACCTCCATAATCTGGGCTGTTTAGAATGAGCACTCTTTGTTTACGTAAAACATCTGTTGCAGATTTTCTATCCAGCCCCTTTTATGTTGATTGTCAGCTATATATCATGACTGAATTTAGTTTGAAAGCAAAGGTATGGAAATCTGAAAACGTATACTTTTGATGGTACAAGGCCTTAGATATCACAGCTCTTGCTTGACAGATCTGACAGGTCTAGACCGTTTTCCTTGACTCGTCTCACCTGATTGACATATCCTGAATGCTAACACATTTCAAGTCACTCGATCATTTTTTCTCTCTGCTACCACGGTGGCTTGTCATCGAACGGCAGCCTTTCAAATGGGAAGCAGAACTTCCCCCCTCCTTGGCAGTTAAAGACTAACATCTAAGGGCATATTTACAAGCCCCTTGGGCCACCGGAACGTCACATTTCTTGGCGCTCCGGAAGCGCACAGCTCAGGCCCATATTTACAAAGCCACACAAAGCCATCCTGCATAATTTTCTTGGCCTTGTGGATAAGGTGTAAAGTCACGCAGTGCAAGTTGCTGTGTTGCCTCACATTGGGGCAGGACGGCGTGCCATGGTTATTGCTGTGGGTGTTCCCAAGCACAATCCTTAATATGAGCCGGTGTTTTCCGGTGCTCAACACCAGCACTTAATTGTCAGAACCAGGGCTTGGGACAGCCTACCACAAGGTGGCACTCTCTCGGTAATTTTAAGATGACAACACCTACAGTTAACAGTTAATTATTAATTCTATAGTCATTAAAAATTACTATTACTTAAGGCCCAAATGTCACACTTGTAGGAGTGTGATGGTTAGTAGTGGTGTTGTTACTATCATTGGTAGCATGGCAGGGGCATTGTGTGGTGTAAACTGCAGTGGCCTCCTGACAAGAACCCTGGCACTCATTTCTTTTACAAATTAAGCACTGCCCACGCAATACCCACTGATTTTGGCACTGCCCCAGATTTACAACATAGCATGAATCTGGGGCAGTGCCATATAGTTTTGCCTACCCAGAGCAAGCCTCTTTCCATGTGTGATGCATTTTGCAGCACACTTAGAGCGAGGCATACACCTCTTGTGATTGTTTTTGTGCAGGAAGGTGCCCAAATGGCAGACCATTGTTAGTTTTTATGGACTTGGGAACCAGAACATGGCAAATGATTTCTCTAAGTTGTTCTTGCCAGGGGTATGGCCAAGTCGCCGATCGAAATGGCAGTGCAGGCTTGAAGCTCTGCCGCAAACCACAATTGATCGCTCCGCCCGGGGGCTCTAAAAGGAGTTGCCGACCAAGGGAATGCTGTTTGAGTTGGCTCTGAGGCAATCTATGCGGAATGCGGGGGGCTCCAGCTAGTCGTGCTGTGGCTTGGCACCGAAGCACGTAGCCGGCAAGGGTCACGGCCTGTGGCCATGAGTGAAGCCGGGGCCTAAATTAGTGGAAGCTGCAGCGCACCTGGGTGCTCCCGCCTGCACACATTGCAGATTGGCCCAAAACAGCACAAAGCGGGGAAAGGAGAGGTGTGGGGTGACCGGACTGCACAAGCTTTAATCCTGCTCTTTCCACAGACAGTCCCCGGAGGGCCCGCGGTAACAGGGGCCTTAGGTGAGTCTGGGGACCCTAAACAGAGCACCCTCCCCTTCAAAACACCTGTAGCCAGCACAACAGGCCAGAAAGGTACAATGGTGGAGGCAAGCGGTGCACACCTGCCCGGCATGACTGGGTCTGAGACAGTACTCATGGAGCTCAGGGCGGGCTTCAAGGCACTGGATACCTGATTTGACGTGTTGGACAAGAGGCTGGAAGCCATGGGGACCATGAGGGCTGCTTAAACACAGCAGGGGGTAGAATTTCCGACCTTATAGATGGCACCGCCCAGACTATCAAGAAGATAGAGCGAATGGAGAAGCTCTTCAAATCAGTCGCAGTCAAGAATGAAGACTTGGAAGCGCACACCTCATTCTTGAGCAGCGGCCGAACCCGGGAAGTGCGCTGAGGCCTATCATAGCTTTCTTGCTCAACTTCTGGGACAGGGACAGCGCCCTTAGGATGGCACGAGAGAAGGGCAAGCTGGGATGGCAAGGTTTTTACATTTCTCTATACCTGGACTTCACTGCTATGGTTCAGGAGGCAAAACAAAAATATGGAGGGGTGAAGGCAAACCTCTGGAAATTAGGGCTTTGGTACGTTATGCTCTATCCCACACAGCTAAAGGTAGACATTGATTGACGGTCCAGAATATTCGTATTCCCTCATGAGGCCCAGGAATTCTGTCAAACCTACTCTAAGTAGGGGCGGCAGTGGGGCACAACTTCCCCAAAATCACAGAACATTCCAGGCTCAGGTGCCAGTGCGGATCTTTTTTCGGCCAGTTAGGGTAGTAAGTTATCCCTTCCTAGTCAAATACACTTTGGTGTTTGTACATGCTGCCAGGGCAGGACCAAGACACTAAACTCCAAGATTGGTGTGCAATGGGTGCTACCCCCAGGATTGGACTCTTTACATATTTTATGACATTCATGGGCCAAGTGTGGTCGAAGGCAGTATGGTATTGCCACCCCCTAGGTGCGGACGCACATTTTTGAGATGTTACAGTACAGTTTAATGTCTTTTTTCTATCTGTATACTAAATTTGGTGATGTGGGTTGGTTCCTCCCCCCTCATTTGGGTATGGGGGTGGAGGTGGGTGGGGAACCTTAGGGTTTTTTCGGTGAGACAGCGATTCCAGTCCTGGTTTTTGGAATCGAGCATCCGGGTGCTGGGGGGGAGCCGCGGGAGAGCGAACGAGCGAGCGAGGTGGAAGGAGGGAGACTTCATGCTGGGCTTGGTCGTTGAGACCTGAGCCTCCGCCCGCTTCCGTGCCTCCGTGTCGCCGCAGAATCCTCGGAAGTCAAGCGGTAGAGCGGAAGAGCTCCGGATGGCCCCCGGCAGGCTCCTGCTCCTGCTCCCCTCTGGATTGCCTGGAAACTTCGACGAAAGCTGCGGCTACGGCTCTGACCCCCCGTGCACAGTAGGCTCAAAGCCTCAAAGGTCAGTGGTCAAAGGGGGGCAGGTCACGGGGTCACAGAGCAACAGAACAAACGAACCCGGCAGAAGAAGAGGGACAAACGCTCTACCTGCAGCCTTGCTGTCTTGTGGCAACTTTGGAGGGTGCAGGTGCGTGGTTTTCCCTTGGCCTGGCTAGCACCCTATAGCGCTGCAGGATCTGCAAGCGCCATCCACCGTAGCAGGAGCAGCAGTCCCCCGCGACCCTTCCTTCACACTAAATAATCCCCACTGCGACAGGTATTGCCGCAAACTCTGCACCTATCATGGCAGGAGGCAAGGAGGCAAGTCGAACAGTGTGGAGAGGAGTGGCAGCAACAAAGTGGGGAAGCACAGCATTTCGGTTCAGGGGGATCACATCGGACTACAGTAGCTCTTCCAACAGCGCTTCTCCCATCGTCCTCGCCATAGAATCACCACAGGTCATAACAGATCCAATGAGGGGATTACCAGGGTTTGCACTAGGGCGCACAAAGTCAATCATTACAGTAACACGCCTCTTAAGTAAGACGCTACGTCAGGAAGGAATCGGACAAGCTGAATAAGTCCCCCAGAGGGAGGTCCTGAAAATCCACTCAGGAAACCGGCCAAACCAGTCAAACCAGAACAACACCCAAACAGCTATTATAAGCTATTATTATTACTAATTATAATCATCATCAACTAAACCAAACAAACCAAACAATTAAGGAATTACAAAACACATAACACAAAATGCAAAACAACACAATGTACATCAAGTATTCGATCCCTGGAGGCTACCAAGCAAGGTTGCAAGGAACAAACAATAGCAAACAAGTAAACAGTGGAGTTAACAACGGAGACCACAAAAGTACATAACCAGTCTAACCAATTAAGCACGAATCAGCCGGACGTCAGCCATAATGGTAGGCCCTAAAGAGCGCTATGAGTTCAGGGAAAGTTAGGAAAGCAATAGCCAGTGCCCAGGAAAAACGGCGCAGGTCCAACAAGCACAAACCTCTAAACACTACAGACAACTTGCTGCTGAAGCAGGAAGAGCCCCCACTAGGAGAACCGATTTCCAAAGGGATTGACTCAGGAACCAGCAGAATAGAATTAAAGAGTCAGCAACCAAAAATCTATACTATCTTCTCCTTTTTGAAAGAACCCGGCTCTTTCCTAAGTATTTCAAATAGTAATCTCAAGGGCTTGCCGTCTCCCATGAAGCCCGAGGGGCGCATTCAAAGCACCATCACAGGAGGCAAAGAAAGAAAAAAAAGTGAAAAAGCTAGGAATTCTCACACCCCCAAGGAAAGTCATGCACAAACCAAAATTCCCGGCAATGGTGACAGTGGGGTGTCTAACAATACTAATATCTGTACCAGCGACGAAAGGGGTTACCTGCTTGAGCCAAGGATAGTAATTCAGACAAATGTTCAGTCACCTACTACAGCATTAGGGGCTGAGCAAAGCAGGCATGGCCCATCCAGGATCGACGAGCCAAAAACGTTAAGATGGCCATTTACAGAGGCCCTAAAGGTGTCGGCTCAAGCAAGATCTATTCCAGGAGGCAACACTAGCACCCCGGCGGCGATTACCGCTGCAGACCAGGACATAGACTAGGTGAATCAAACAGACCATGACCAAGTGGAAGATGGCAGAGAGACGGAAGAAGCGCCGAAAAGAGAGCACACAGTTGAAGCTGAACTGACAGAAGAAACTGAAACATCTGAGTCAAAGCAGGTATACGACCAAATGGAAACACCCAAAATAGAAGATGACTCCCAGCTAACAACAGATGAGTGGGAGAGGCTAGTAGCTTCATACTCCCCAGCTATCACTCAGGACAATGACACCACACAAGACATTAAACGAGAACCTGACACAATCCCAATAATTGAAGAACACTCAAAAAGTTCTGAATTACTGTGGTCGTCCTGCTAAACATGCTACAGTTATCAATAAAGGCTATGCAGTACCACTCGGAAAAAATGGACATGCAATTATCCCTCCTAAACTTCTTAGCCATACATGTAGCCAAAATTGATAACAAGCTGGCAGACATGAATGGTATGATTAAGAGGGTTCAAGCGGAAACAAAAATAGAGCAGCCGAGCTGCGCCTGCTACTCAATCGTGGACAAACTGACAATATTTCCACAACTTCTGCGGGACATCCTGTCGGATTTAAAAAAGACAACTGATAATGCCGGAGGAACTAAGCCAGAGTTCGTGAATGAGTCATTAAAACAACATGTTAGACATTTAACCCTTTCGATGCTGATGACGAGCTCAGCTCGTCATCTCCCACGGGTGTCGTGTGCTGATGACGAGCTCAGCTCGTCAAGGTGCCACTAAAATGGCATTTTCCAGCACAGGGGGGGAAAACGCCCAGCAGCCATGTGGTTAAGAGAACAGCCAGGCATTGTAAATCCGAGTCAAACACCCAAAACAACCCGAAAGTGAGTAAAACTAAAAACGAATCCTACGCTGCAGTTACAGAGAAATCCTCAATGAGGCCCGCCAAAAAACAAAGGAGGGAAGGCCCTGTGCAAGTGAACACACAGCCCTGCCATACGCAGGGGAAAGTTTTAGACATTAACATTCATCAACTGCATCCACTCAACCTTAAGGGTGGGACTGTCAGATGTTGGAAGCAAGGGTTCTCCCCCGAAACAGGGATCCATAGCAGCAGACAACATGGTGAAACGAGAAGGCCAGGGAGAAGAGCCAACACCTGGCAAGAGATACAACTGCACACAGGCTGATACAGTCACAGAAGACCTCAAACAACAGGATGACAGGCAGTTGGAAGCCGAAAGAGGAAAAACCCTGTCAATTCCTGAATACAAATCAAGAGGCAGAGGGGCCATCCTCAATCGAGGTAATATCTTACGTCCATTATCAACTTTCAGTAACCTGACCGATATCAGCACAAATGACCTAGAGGCAGTGGAATTTGCCCATTATAATTATCTGTCAGATCACGAGATCACCAAAACAACATGGGCGAGGAATGAAATAGCAACAAGAATAATGGAAACAGAATCATGCTTTCAAGCATGGGGGATACGCCTAAAAATACTGGAAAAATAGGGTATCTTGAACCGCTATGCCAGGCATACAACGAGAGACAAGGTCACAGCACACTAATCAAACAAACACCACTGAAAACTGAAAGTGTCCTGAAGGGGGCTAGAAGCTTATCAATCTCAAGGACGGACACTAACTCTCAGACGAACAGGCAAGTGCAAGGGTCACTTGGGCAAGATGACAGGAACTGGATAGCAAGGACCATTAACATAAGGACCCCGAAGTCTTGACAAAATACTCAATTGACCACCACAATAAAACAAAAATTAAGAATATGCTCCTGGAATATAAAAGGCCTAGGGAACAAAGTAGATGACATTCAGCTTCTTCTGTATCTCCTAAAATTCGATATTATTGCCCTCCAGGAGACCTGGCTAGATCAACCGTATCAAATTCAGGGCTTCAAATCATATCATCTCCCAGTGACAAGAAACACGAAATAAGGTCACCTAACAGGCGGCTCAACAATATATACCGCCATAAAGAGTTTTAACGAACTAAAAAAGAAAAACGCATAACAGTCAGGCAATAACAGCGGATCACTGAAATATTATCGACCTCACAAATATCGAGTTGACAAAATATCGTTGACAAAATATGGATGGACAAAATATCGACTGGCTATCTTTAAACAGGTAAGTACAAAATTATCGACTCTAAAATATCGAGTTGCTAAAATATAGACTGTAAAAAATATCGTTTTTTTAAAATGTCTTTAAATTAAGTTAATACTAATGTAGTAATAAATATATTTAGTCTAAACTTACTTTAAATTATAAAAATAATGTTATATTAATAAATATATATTTTAAATGAAAAATAAATCTAAAAAAAAATACATATATATTTATATAATTGTTTTTTATATTAAATAATTATATATAATAATGTTACCGTAGCATAGCAAAATAGTTAACAATTATTGTAACAACCGTAGTGAATTCTACAATAGCTAAAGCGTTTGATAGCGTAGGGGTAAAATTTACTATTCCCACTCCAGTGGGTGCAACAGTAGGGAGAGCATTGGATAGCGTAGGGGTAAAATTTACTATTCCCACTCCAGTGGGTGCAACAGTAGGGAAAGCGCTGGATAGCGTAGGGGTAAAAATTACTATTCCCACTCCAGTGGGTGCAACAGTAGGGAAAGCATTGGATAGCGTAGGGGTTAAAATTACTATTCCCACTCCAGTGGGTGCTACAGTAGGGAAAGCGTTGGATAGCGTAGGGGTTAAAATTATTATTCCCACTCCAGTGGGTGCAACAGTAGGGAAAGCGTTGGACAGCGTAGGGGTTAAAATTACTATTCCCACTCCAGTGGGTGCAACAGTAGGGAAAGCGTTGGATAGCGTAGGGGTTAAAATTACTATTCCCACTCCAAAGAGTGCAAAAGTAGGGAAAGCGTTGGATAGCGTAGGGGTTAAAATTACTATTCCCACTCCAGTGGGTGAAAAAGTAGGGAAAGCGTTGGATAGCGTAGGGGTTAAAATTACTAGTCCCACTCCAGTGGGTGCAACAGTAGGGAAAGCGTTGGAAAGCGTAGGGGTTAAAATTACTATTCCCACTCCAAAGAGTGCAACAGTAGGGAAAGCGTTGGATAGCGTAGGGGTTACAATTACTATTCCCACTCCAAAGAGTGCAACAGTAGGGAAAGTGTTGGATAGCGTAGGGGTTAAAATTACTATTCCCACTCCAGTGGGTGCAACATTAGGGAAAGCGTTGGATAGCGTAGGGGTTACAATTACTATTCCCACTCCAAAGAGTGCAACAGTAGGGAAAGTGTTGGATAGCGTAGGGGTTAAAATTACTATTCCCACTCCAGTGGGTGCAACATTAGGGAAAGCGTTGGATAGCGTAGGGGTTAAAATTACTATTCCCACTCCAGTGGGTGCAACAGTAGGGAAAGCGTTGGATAGCGTAGGGGTTAAAATTACTATTCCAACTCCAGTGGTCGCAACAGTAAGGAAAACGTTGGAAAGCATAGGTGTAAAAATTACAATTCACACTCCAGAGAATACAACCTTAGGGAAAGTAAATCTTTCATATATAAATCAAAAATCTAACAAGAAATATCTAATAATAATTAATAAACAATAAATAAAAATGGTATGTAATAGAATAAATAATAATTGACATTTAATAATTAACAATAATTCTTTTAATTATTCACCTATTCATACAATTTAATTAAACATAAACAATTAATTTTTTAATATTTAAAAATTCTTTCACTATTATTTCCAAATAAATAACGTGGATTATTTTGTATTATTTAATTAATTATTAATATAGTACTTTCCACCCTATGCCCCTATAAACTCACAACCCGCTACAGAAATTAAATTAGTAAAAATCACACAATAACCAATTAATCAATTAATATAAAATAATTAACAATTATTATTAAATTAATTAACACATATAAATTAATTAACAATTAATTACTAATTACTATCAATAAATATATTTACATATTTAATTATTTTTAATTAAATTACTTCCCACCCTATTCCCCTATAATCCTACAACCCGCTACTGCATTAAATTAGTAAAATTTACATAATTACCAATTAATCAATTATTAATAATTATTTTGCAATTACTATTAAATTAATTGACACATATAAATTAATTAACAATTAATTACAAATTAATATCAATTAATAAATTTACATATTTAATGAATTATAATTAAATTACTTCCCACCCTATTCCCCTATAAACCCACAACCCGCTGCAGAATTACATTACGCAATAATTATAAAAACAAAAGTCATTTAATTAAATTATTTATAACATAAATACACACTTTTCACAAATATTATTACATAAAAATACACTATAAAATATTATATATTATTAAAAAATCGATATTTTTGCTATCTATATTTTATACAGTCGATATTACTTCACTTACCTTAAAAACGATATTTTTGTAGTCTATATTCTGTCCAGTCGATATTTTGTCCAGTCTATATTATTTACTCGATATTATGTCCAAACGATATTTTGGACTCGATATTATGTCTGTGCACCAATAACAGCATACTCACAATAGAACTGGAGGTATGGGGAAAAGAACAAAAGCAAAAGTTAACACTAATGAATGTATACTTACATCCTCGTAAGAAAAAAGATAGGATAAACTTCCTGACGGAAGAAGTGATAAAAACACTGGCAGAGGTGGCAACACCAAATCTCATAGTAACAGGGTATTTTAGTATGTATCTCAGAGGGCCCCAGACAAGGGACTCACTCCTGGAAGACCAGTTCCTGGCGTGGGACATACCACAACAGGAGGCAAGCAAATGGAGCAAACAAAATCGGTTGGCAAGGGACAGCGTAAAGGACTTAGAACATCTCAACCAGGCAGCTCTAAATGGCCGCTTCATAAATGACAGCCCCCCGCAGCCACTTTCCACAACTTAACAGTCAGCTCAACTATAGACTTTACATTTTCATCTCTATAACTCTTCGGTAAAGTCATGGACTTCCATTCATATGAAAGGCAACATAAAGGACCCTAACAATTATAGACTTGTTGCCTTAATTGACAATGAGGCCAAATATTATGCTGGTCTTCTACTAGAGAAGCTCAGGGAATGGATGAATGAAAACGCTGTGATCCCCATCACCCAGACAGGCTTTCTCAAACAAATAGATACAACATCAAATATTCTGGCTTTATCACTCCTTATTGATGCAATTAAACTAGCCAATCTGCCCCTGTACATATGTTTTATTGATTTCACTTCAGCGTTCGACAACATTAACAGAATGTTACTATGGGAGAAGCTGAAAAACTGGAAAATCCCATAAATACTACTAACACAGCTGATGTTACTACACATGGACACCTGGATACAAGTTACGTTGGGACAAGGAGACCACCTGTCAAGGAAAATATAGACGACCAAGGGCCTCCAACAAGAGTGTGTGTTAGCGCCAACATTATTCAACATCTTTATGTTGGACCTTTCACAGAAGCTCGACGAAAGCAACTCTCATGCCCCGAGTTTAGGAGGTCTTACCCTCTCTAATCTGATATACGCTGACGACATTGTGCTGATCAGTCGAATGCCGATAGGGCTACAACATCTAATCAGCACAATTTTCAATTACTCAACAGCGAATAGCCTAAGCATCAATCTCTCAAAAACAAAAATAATGAGGATAAATGCTAAGACAGCATCATCAAAGTTCCGCTGGCACATGGGAGGTTTCACACTGGAAACAGTGGATAAATACAAGTACTTGGGCGTAATCGTGGACAGAAGAGGTTCATTTCAACAAAGGAACGAAGCAATAAACCGGAAAGGAACCAGCACAGCGATCGCACTAAGGAGCCACAAAACAAAAGCAGTCGGTCGTAGCTTCACCCCACTGTTGCAAGTGATTCAGGCAAAATTAACACCAGCCATTACTTATGGGAGTGAATGCTTTCAAGGGAGGGACACACAGCTATTGAATAGCACAACAGCGAAGGCTATGAGAATGATTTTCAACCTGCCCAACTACACCTCACAGGCCCAAATAAAGCTCGAATTTGGCCTGAGGAACCAAAAAGCAGAACGAATGGGCACCTATGTCAAAAGATGGCACAAAATCTGGGGAGGAGAAGACGCAAGTCTGAGTCACCATCTATGGAAAGAGATAGAAAGTAAGAATAACTGCACAGCTGCAAAATATCTAAAGCACTCAATAGACTCCTTGGACCAACAAGAAGCCTGGAAGAGCATCGGGGCCCACATCACCTTTAAACAGCTAGTAAATAAATCAGTAAGATCAATCTCACTAACAGAGGACAAAGCAAGCCTAGCCAACAGGGCTCATGGCTGGATAGTCATCCAAAACTATACCAGCAGCTCCTGCCAAAGCTATTTAGGAGTCAGGTTCACTAGGCACACAAAGGAGAGGTTTATACGCCTACGGCTGGGCATACTTCCGTCACAGAACCATCTTCCCCCATGGAAAAGACCCCAAACGACAATGAACTGCCGAATATGTGGGAATTCAAAAGAGGACATTCTCCACTTAATATGCAGCTACAAAGGACTGGACAAAGAGCGCAGAGATCACCTAAAACCGTCCCTAAAGAAGCTAGGAATAAGAACATGCCGGCAGGTGGTCAAGGCATGCTTTGATGACAAAAACATTCAACTAGCAAGCCATATTGTCAAATTTCTGGAGAAAGCGGAATTGAAACAAGAATGACAGAAGGAGGGTCTGGACGAACCAAACTCAAAACGGAAAATAAAATCAACCACTGAATGCAAGTTTGCACACAATAAAACCACAGAAGCAGTCAGCAACGAACCACAAGACTCCCTCAAATACCAATCTTTCACGCATCAATTCTACCTGACAGTGCGGCTTAAACCTGCCCCAAGACCACGCAGGTGTAAGACTTTTAACACAGTCACCTCAGGCCACACAAGGGACTTTTTCTATCTTTAATCTATGCACAGCGTGAAAGAAGCTTAATCTCTTTAGAAAGCTCTTTTTAGCCACATGAAACTTCTTTTATGTTTTTATAATCTTTTTTAACAATTGTATTTTTTAAAAATGGCGGCATCAGTTCATTTGGTATTTAATGTATCATATGCTACTTTTTGCAATGGTTTTAATTAACTGAGCAATAAAGATTTACTTACTTACTTAGGGTTATTAAGCAACTTTTGACAATATGGTTTAATTGGTACAGTCAATTGCAGTGCAGCAATTTTATTTTAGATGCAGACATGATGTGTTTTCAAGAACTGGTAAATGGCTAACAGGGTACAACCATTAGCTAATGTAGTTTTAATGACATGGAATGTTAGGGGCCTTAATAATGCACGTACATGTAAATTAGTACCCAATTATATGCAGCATCACTAGGTGGACATTGCCTTCATACAAGAAACACACTTGGCGCCATCTGTGAAAACATTGTTGGCAGGCACTTGGAGGGCGCATAGGTATTTTGCTGGATACAGCTCGTATGCAAGAGGTGTGGCAATATTGATCCACAAACGAGTGCTGTACAGGGAAGTAGAGGTGTATCGGGACCCAGGGGTGGCACTACTTATTGCTAAAGGAATGTCTACTGGAACATGCTGTATTATTGGTCAACATTTGTGTGCCAAACATTGACGACCCAACTTCTTCAACTCCATTTATACAAGTATTGAGTGTATGGGGCAGGCCAAATTTGCCTGGGTGGGGATTTTAATTTTCTGCTTGGATCCAGCATGCGACAGTATGGCGTTAACTGCCATCTCTAAGCCAAGGGCCAGGCGGGCGCTTCTGGATTTGTTTGACAGTTGTGGACAGGTGGACACTTGGAAGCATCACAAATCTGTCCAGGGTGGATACACACACTATTCAGCACCGCACAATACATGGACCCGGTTGGAATATTGGTGTCCCTCAGCATATGTAGCGCTATAGATTAGCGATGTGCTGTATTTCCCAAACACACTGTCGGACCATTCCCCAGTAGTGCTACAACTGTGGGCCCCATGTGCAGGGGGTAGAACGTCCATGGCGGTTTCCTGGCAGGGTTCTGAGGGACACAGCATTTGCGTCTGAATTCATCGCAGCGATCAGTGAATATTTCACTTTGAATGTGGGCACAGTGTCGTCCAAGTCCACGCTCTGGGAGGCGTTTAAGGCATACACCAGGGGACTTTGCATAAAAAAAGCTCAGGTGTGCTTTGTAACCTGAGGCGTACTATAGTGTTCATAGAGGCAAGGCTGGCAGACCTTGATCAGATGGATGCACAACCCCTGAACCCCCCTAGTTTGCAGCGCCAAGCTACCCTCCTAGAGGAGTTTCGGGAAGCAGCTGAGCGCGAGGCACACTATCTCGGTAAATATGCAACAACTGCTAGGTGCTTTTGGGAGGGGGAACGGCCGGGAAGAACCCTCGCTAGGCTAATGCAGCAAACACGTAGACCGACATATATATCTGAGTTTACGAGACAAGAAGCGTCGCGCATAACTGGTAATGTGGGAATCCTTAGAGAGGTGCTCAACTACTATATGGTACTGTACACCTACAGATCCCCGGGACACCCTCTGGCATATAGTGACTACTTAGATGAGGTCTCTATGGTTTGGATGGAAAAAGCACACCAAGAATTCCCGGCAGAGCCATTTTTGGTCGACCAAGTTATTGATGCCATCACCGCTCTGGATGTCTCTAAGGTGCTGGGGTTTGCTGGGTTTTAGAGGTGCTTCTACAAGAATTACAAAGATACTCTTGCACCATATCTTATAGATTTGTATCAAGAAGCAGTAAGAGAGGCAGTCATAATCCTATTGCTGAAACCAGGTAAAGATCCTTTGTGTTGCGGTCCTATAGACCGTTGCCACTTTTAAATTTAGATAACAAGATTTTAGCTAAAATATTGGCAACAAGGATAGCCCTAATAGTAGGGAAGCTGATCTTGCCCGTCCAATCAGGGTTTATCTGCCATAAATCCATAGCGCTCAATCTCCATACATTATTTGCCACTCTACATAGAATATCACTGTCAGTTCCAGCAGCAGCTGTGCGACTCGACGCCAAAAAATCTCTTGATTCTCTTAAGTGGCCTTTTCTCTACACTGTGCTTGGTCACCTGGGAGTGCCGGATCATTTCTTGGCAGTCAATAAATTATTGTATACACAACCCACGGCATGCATACTCCTAAACTGTACTTTGACCTCGGAATTCCAACTAACACAGGAAATGCAGCTGGTAAGTCTGCTCTCCCCTTTACTCTTTGTGTTAGCACTGGACCTGTGGGTGCATCATCTGCAGGGGAGGCACAGTCACCGGGGCCTACAGTTTAACACTGGGCCCCTGCTCCTTACATTATATGCAATATAATATGATATTGGAATATACCTAAGGCACCCTGATGTTAACATGTTGCCTCTTCTGCGAGAGGTGACAAGATACGGCACCCTCTCAGGCCTTTTTTATCTACTGGGAGAAGTCGGCGGTACTCCAATTGACAGAGGCGCCATGTACTAAACACGCAGAGTTTCCATTGAAGTGGTGTGAGGAATCCGTCAAGTATTTAGGGATTCATATACACAGGGATCCTCCCATCGGCTGGGACACACTAGTCCTGCCATATGAGAGAGGTGGTTTGGGGTCACCAAACTTTTGTTTTAGCTATCCGGTGGCACAGGCAAGCTTTGCTAGGCACTGGTACCATGTGGACAGGAGTATTCCTTACTTTAGACCGAAAGCCGATTTGGCGCTCCCGGCACCCATCAATATCCTGTTCCCATTAGGGTTCCCACGGGATGTACGGGATATCCAAACACTTTCTACAATTAGTTGGGCATGGCACAAACTGTCAAAGACAACTGGGGTGTGTCCCACTTGCGGGAAATAGCTGGATTCCCATTCTGCAAAAGACGCTTGTCAAGCGTACGCTAGCTAAGTTCCATTTGGTAGACATTCGGAGATCTATTCCCTGAGGGGATTTCTTCTCTTGCACAAAGAACCCCAGCTTTCGTGGGACAATGGCCATTGACCATTTCATCCTGCAAAGACTGCAAAGCTCACATTTGAAGCTATCCCTTAGAATCTCCTGAGTTTCTGCTGTTGACTGGTATTGTTAAGGTAGGGGACAGCACGCACCTTGAGGCCAGAATGCATAGGGATGCGGTGGTCTTGCTGTAATCTTGAGACACTGGAAGGGTGCCCTTGGGCATCCCATCACATATACACAATGGGGCAGGTGCTGTACACAAATAGTCTGGGTCTCCCCAACCATCCTCATAAGCTGATACACTTCAAATTCATCTGGAAGGCCTATAAGACACCCAGTGCATTACATAAGATAGACCCATCCTGATCACATTTTTGCATGAGGTGCCTATCCTCGGATGCAGACTTTGCACACATTACGTCGAAATGTGCCAAAAATATGGGATACTGGGCAGCAATATTTGGGGAACTTTCCCGAATGATAGAAATGGTGCTTACACTCACACCTTAGTGTTACTCAGGTACATTTACGTCCTCCCCAAATCCAAATGGCGGTTTGTTCCTATTGCACTGCTTCTTGCCAAATGAGAAGTGGCCATTAATTGGGGTAGTACATGCACTCCCACAGTTCATTCCTGGCTGTGCAGTATGACATATTGCAATACTAATATTGACACTTTGCCCAGTTACAGCCACCCACTTCTAGGCCCCTGGACTTATGGCAACCATTTCATACCTACCTGCGGGAAACACGGGACAATGATAACACTTTCACAGTGGCATGATACACTCTTAAATGTGACGGTGCAAGGATGATAACTTGTGACAGCTGTGATTCAGCATGGATTGTAACCTTAATAAGTATATTTATCGCTCCCTGTAGCATGGAATCTATGTATCAAATGTTCACCCTGTAACAACTGTCTGCTATCTGTCTTGTATTTACCCATTTATAGGTCATTCGTTAAACTGCACTGTATCCATACTTTCAATATGTGTGTAAATCAATAAAAAGAATGAAAAAGAAAATAGAAAAAAAGAAAAGTTGTCCTTGCTTCATCTGCTCATGCCATCCTCATGCAAGTCTAACTGGAGGCGAGATTAGGACCTGCTGTGTCATACCACTGGATTGCCTGAGAATGGAGCCAAACTGAAATTGTATTCAATCTTCCACATTGTCATTCCACGCCTCGCAGGTGAAATGGGTTAGTGTGTGCACCCAATACATGGGTGTGTCACATAACACACCCATGTACATCAGAGATCCTAACAACTGTGACAGCAAATATAGGGGTCCATTAGGATGTCGGGCGGTGGCACCACCGCGGAGGTGGCGGTGCGGAAAAACAGCTATTTCCGCCCGCGAGCAGCGAAACTCACGTCCACCACATTAGGATAGGTAAACATAGGTCATTTCCCGTCTGCCGCGGAGCTACGCGCACCGCCATCAAAGTGCGCCCGCCAACGCGGTGGCGGGAGCCAATCGAGACTCTCCGCCGTGCCGAATGATGTCCGCCACGTCCGCTCGACAAATTAGGATGGTCCAAACAAGCAGAAGCACCGCAGTGGAGACACCGTCCAGCCTGAGCAGGCGGAAACTCGACAGCGGAGTGAGATAGCCGAGACCCGGTCCTGACCGCCATGAACCCAGCCCTCCATAGGCATCCGGTGATGTTCGTCCTACAACACTATCGTCAGATGGGCCACCGCAGATGCCGCGGCAGGTGTGCAAATACACATATGCAACACACAACACACAGGCCGACACAGGGACCAATCACCACACAGACACCCTGCTGGGGGACACAACAAATCCACACGAGCACCCACACATCACCCACATTACAACAAGGCACCCCTCAACATCTGGAACACACATCGACTGCCAACCAGCAGCAGCGTCCCGGTCCCGGTCAAGTCATCGCTGAGGTCAACACATGCACACTATGCATTAGGCAAGGCCACTCCAAGGCATGGGCAGGGCACAAACACCACAGGAACACACAGCCCCCAACCACCCAGCAACACACCCCATCAACCCACAGGCCAGGTGCCCATCCTGTGCACCCCCATGCACACCAACAAGCACTGCAACAAAAAGCACAATACACACTCTCTGCACCACACAACACACAACCAGGGAGACAGCCACTGCAGGAGTGGCGGACAAGGAACAAACAACACCACTGCCACACACACTCCAGGCTCACAATCCTTGCCAGCACACACACACACACACACAAACACACACCCTGGGTGTAGCCACAAACACAACACACACACAGGGATGCCTCAACCGATGCCTGCACAAGAACCACACACAAACTATACAGGAACACATACTGAACTCCAACAGAAGCACACATACCCTGTCAGCCAAACTGGGGAAAATCAATGGGAGAACAGACACAACAGGAGTACACAACAACATCACTCAGGAACAAAACACACACACACACGATAACACAAATCACACAAGAAGTGCATCTGGACCAACACACACAGCCACATCCAACCCATCACACATGCACATGACACCTCAATCAACAAACACCACAAGACAACAGGGGATGCACATCAGACAATGCCAAGGCCACATACACACAGCACCGTATGCAGGACAAGCATTGTCTGCATAACAGGCATGATTGACACAACTGCATCACACACCACAAATCAGCACTGCACAAATACACCACACCCAGGAACTGAAGCAATACCACACCCTACATCCACACATCCAACACAACAACTACACATGCACAACTCTGGGACACAAGAGCACAGTCACCTCCACCAGAGCACTGGCCTGCACACACAGCTGAAGTGCACATGACCACTACAGAATAACCAATAGCACAAGGACAGCACACATAAACCATTGGGGCAATGTCCAGAGTGGAACAACACTTATGGCCCAAGAACTGCACCAAAAGCACAAGCCCACATATGAAGTGATGGGGAGGCACACACACATGGAAACCAAGGGGAAAGCTGAATCTAACTTACACTGCCTGCATGTCAGTAGCAGACATGTAAGGGGTGTACCACACACCAATAGAGTGAGGGAACACCCACAATGGCCAGGCACAAGTGGCACACATAGGGGATGGCCTAAAACCACACACACCATGCCATACAGGAGTGCAAAAACCACCATGTGCCTGCAATGCATGACAAACACAAACACAATGCCAGTGAGGGGCAGCAGGGCCACACAGTTCACACAAAAAAACCCAAGACACATTGAGGATCAATCAAACCCAACACTGATGTGCAACTCACACACTTTGTACACTCCAAACTGACAAACACAACAAGGAGGAGTCACACACAACACCATGGACACACCAA
Organism: Lissotriton vulgaris; assembly: GCF_964263255.1. Classification (NCBI taxonomy): domain Eukaryota; kingdom Metazoa; phylum Chordata; class Amphibia; order Caudata; family Salamandridae; genus Lissotriton; species Lissotriton vulgaris. Next base: position 1,132,155,827 of record NC_141694.1, on the reverse strand, counting down.
CACACAGCACAGTGCACTACAAACAGCTTACACAAGTGCATACAATCCTCTACCCAGGGCAAGACAAAACAAACAACAGCCATACAACTCCTGGGTGACACATGTGTGTCTCACACAATACAGGGGCACACACACATCGACTACAAACTGACACGCTCCACACTGCACACCTCTGCTACACCCAACACCACGCATCTCATGTAGGACATGACACCAGGACCAAGGACCAACACAAGATGACCATACACATACAAGGCTGGGCACACAGAAAGCAATCCACACACATACTTCATTACATATCCCAGCCAGCTTCGAAACATTTGCACAGCATCACACCCTGTGCTGGCAGTGTCCCCCAACCAGACCTGAGAACAGTGTAGGCAACAACTGCAAATCACTAACAAGATGCCTGCATGCCAGGTAAAATAGCCATCACAGATCACACAATTTGCAGGCTCAGAATGGACTTAAGACCCTGTCACCCCAGCCCAAAATTATGATGGCTGCAAAGAGCCTTGCAATGTTGAAGTGATACATGGATCATGGTGCTCAGGCAATCAAATGCGAACAGAAACAGAACTTAAATCAGCAAGGACACCGACAAAACACACACCAGAAGTAACTGTATTTATTCACATATTGCACAGATGCAGCGGTACAACAATAGTAGACAACAGCAAGGCTCAAAATGATGCAAAAATGCCATATACCATGCACAGGTGAAACACAAACAGGAAGGCCAGTGTCCATGGCAGGGGAGAGGCCAACACAGCAGAGCAACAGGGCCAGTGTCCATGGCAGGGGAGAGGTCAACACAGTAGAGCATCAGGGCCAGTGTCCATGGCAGGGCAGAGGCCAACACAGAAGAGCAACAGGGCCAGTGTCCATGGCAGGGGAGAGGCCAACACAGCAGAGCAACAGGGCCAGTGTCCATGGCAGGGGAGAGGCCAACACAGCAGAGCAACAGGGCCAGTGTGCATGGCAGGGGAGAGGCCAACACAGCAGAGCAACAGGGCCAGTGTCCATGCTTGTAAACAATGGTCAGGACTAGCACACCTGTATGAGGCACAGGCGCATGAGGGGGATGTCAACTCACTCCTGGAAGTCATACAGACTTGGACCTGGCTGTGTGTCGGTGACAGCAGGCCCACTTAACTGGGGTGACAGAGCCCCAGGTGATATGGGGCTAACAGTGGATTTGCAAGCTGGAGGGCTGTGTGGCCCAGGTGGCATAGTGGCACGTGGAGGCCGAGTCATGCAGACTTCTAACACAGTGTGGGTAGGAGAGGTTGGAGGGGTGCTCTGCCACTTTTTGGGAATATGAATTGGCTTACCTGTCTTGGGGTTGATGGGAAGTGTTGATGACCCAACAGGCACACACATCAACTATCCCATATCAGGTGCAGACACTGGCACTAACTCTGGTGATGTGCTGGATCCTGCATAACGCTTGGTCTGGCTACGCCTCAGGACCTCCTTCCCCTCTTTGCCTGGTGTATCTCCTACAGTGCCCTGCTTTGCCTTTGTGCCGGGGGTGGTCTCCACAATGCCCTGCTTTGCCTTTGTGCCAGGGGTGGTGTCTACAGTGCCCTGCTTTGCCTTTTTGCCAGAGGTGGGGTCTACAGTATCCTGCTTTGACTTTGTGCCAGGGGTGGTCTCTACAGTGCCCTCCTCCACCTTCTTCAATGGACTCAGTATTGGGGTAGATGTGGTGGGTGGATGTGTCCCTGTGCTCTTCCTAGGTGTACCCCTGATATGCAACACCTCAATGGACACACACACTGCATGTGTAGGTCTGTGTGAAGTTTCAGTGACAGGAGAGTCTTTTGCTGGTGATGCCTCTGCGGCATGTGAGCCTGATGTCTGCCTCATTGATCGCCTGGCCTTGATCTTCCCTGACTGGCTCTTGTCTGTGATTTGTGGGGTGGCCCTGCTCTTCAGTGGGGATGGTGTCTGTGGGCGGGAGTGCCTGGTTTGTGTCTGTTATGTGCTCCTTGTACTGCATCTTTTTGGTGACGCAGGCGAACCATGGTCACTGTCACCTGATGTGACCACTGACTGGGGGGTGGACAAAGGCACCTGAGCGGAAATGGGAGCATGTGCCTGTTTAAGGGCTGACGTCACTGTGGATGACAACGCCTGGACTGTACGGTGTAGCCCCAGGCCCGGCCCGTTACCAATACATGTAAGTAACGAGAAAAATGAATAAAAACAAATTTCGTTGCCCGTGCTGCATCGCCAAATGTGATGCAGCGTAGGCAACACATGTATTTTTGTTGTTGTTACTTACCTGTAATGGTCCATATCTCACATTTTAAAACCCCCCACCCTGCCCCTCCCCCACCTGATGTCACCGCCCTGGTATAACGCCCTGCAGGGGCCGGGACTGTGTAGCCCACCTATGTCGGAGTGTATGCCCTCCTTGTATGCAACCACCTGACCGAATTTCATGGTCACTGAAGGCATTGAGCAGGGCGGTCTGGCCCACACAGAGCTGGTGCAGGAGCTCTACACACTCTGCAGTGAGGACAGCAGGGGGGACAGTTGCAGGGGCAGCAGTGCCAGGTGTGAATGTGACTCGTCCCGTCTTAGTGACACAGATACGGGCAGCACCAGAAGAAGTGGATGGGGGGCTAGGCACTGGCCGCTGGGTGGTAGATGATGAAGCAGACTCCCCATCCCCTGTGCCTGCCAGCATGGATGCATCCCCGCTGGCATCAGATGAAGTGGTACTCTGTGTCTCAGCCACAGATTCCTCCTGCATACTTCTGTCCGCCTCAGATGCGCTGGTGGGCTCTGTATCACTGGCCTCCGCTGCAGCTGTAGTGCTACTCTCGGCACTACTGGGTTTGGGCTCATGTTCCTTCGTGGTCTCTTGCGAATCTGCATGAGAGAGAGATACAGGGTTGTGTAAGTGTCATCATCTGGTCACACAAATTCAAGACAATGCACTACAGGAGAGGCCCAAATATACATGGTAACCACCACACCCCTACAATCACTGTGCAGCAACACACAACATAGACCACAACAATGCCTGCAACGCTGAAAATCTGCCATGAGTGAGCCATGTTGATGCCACACAGCACTTCACCCTGCCCGTAGATGAAGTGTACCACACACACAACTTGGCCTGCCCACACCTTGGCACATGATGAGGGTACACCACTTGCTACCACTAACAGACCTTCAGGGAACAGGAGGGGACAACACACACACCTATTAGGACATCACAGTCCCCAATGCCACGTAGGCCATAGCAAGCACCATGTGGTAATCTGGGGCACATTATTTGCAGATGTTGGGGCACCAACGATCATGGTGCAGGCAAAGTAGGCATACATGAATTCACACTCAGCAAGTGGACACTGCTGTTCACCCCATAATAGATCACCCACACGATCCCAACGCTGAATGACCATGTGGAGCCCAACACATATGGCAATGGGAAAGTACAGCAGGGAGTATCTGCAAAGTAAGGCCAGGGTGGCATAATACCTGATACAAGCACACATCACAGCAGCCACTCACATGACACAGCACAGCAACACACGCACATCGCATGGCTCACCGCTGCCACAGGCCCTGTACACATGCATCCACTCCAAGCCAAAGTCACGCTCCCCAGATACTCACCAGCCCTGCCTTGCATGCCATGCTCCTTCAGACGTGCATCCAGGTCTGGATGAGTCACTGCCAAGATGCGGCCCATCACTGGAGTCATGCTGCGCGTGCCAAACGCCCTGTGCGTGGTAGCATCCCCAATGTCATCTCAGCCACGGTTTTTGCAAGCTGACTGATGTTGTCCCACCTCTTGTGGCAGTGTGTGCGTCGGCGGTTGGCCCTCCAATCGGCCTTACGCTGGTTTACCTTGAGCTGCATGTATGAGAGAAAAGAAGATATAATGACCAGTTCCACAATGTCAGGTACCAACATCAATCAGTACAGTAGCAAGACCCAGACTCAGGACCTATTGTAACCTCACTCCCTCCCAAATTGGGGGACCCCTCACAAGGGCAATTAGCATGGCCCACACAGATGTGATTGCGTACACACATTGGGGTGTAGAGGGTCCAGGATAATCTCACAAATGCAAGATGCATTAACATAATATGCATCAACAGAAGTGTGTAAGTCTGCAAGTACACAGGTCACCGATGTGGCATATCTAATATTCAGTGGGAAGGAACTGGTGCAAGGAACATGTAAGTCTGGTGGTGGTTTTTGTTTGTGTGGGCAGCCACTGGTCCGACTCTCTGGGTCACACTGAGTCAGACAACAGGGGTACACAGAAATACTCACACAAGCAATTACTGTCCTGGTACCAACATGGCAAACATTTGGTGGCTCTGTATGGCTGACAATGTGACACTCCCCACTCACAGATACAGGTGCAGGCATGGCAAAGAGTGACATTGTGACACACACACTCCCTAGCCCTGGTGACAGCCTGTCTGTCAGTGTTTGACACAACCCCACACCCTCAGGCATATACTGCAGCAGCACAACTACATGCCTCACACCCCCCTGCCCGACAGCTACCTTCATGGTGACTTACCACGACATTGGGACCACCAAACAGCCTTGGGTACTGTGCCAGCACCTCGTCCTCAAGGACCTCTAGCTCTTCGCTGGTGAATGGACTGGCACGGATCTTCTCTGTCCTTGCCATCCCTTTTGACATGGAACACCTGTGGTGGAAGTGAGTGGTGAGGGGTCCCAGGCAGCAGGCTCAGGAGGCAGCAGCAGGAGAGGGTCCCAGGCAGCAGGCTCTGTGAGCAGTGGAAACGTGAGGCTCACTCCCACAAACGTATAGCCCCATGGGGTTGTCTGTAAGCTGCAAAGCAGCACCAATTGGTTGTCCAGGTCTGCCTCTTTCAAAATCTTCCAATGACCGCCTCTGCGGTGGCGGAGCACATCTTCCGCGTTTTTCAAATCTGCATCATGCCACCGCGATCATTGCTCCCATTGGCTGTAGGCAATGCTCCATGGCAGTGATGCACCGCGGGTGCCTGGGGTGCGGTGCTGCGATGGTGCACCATTCATGCATCATTCAAATGTATCCAATGACCGTCTCTGCGGTGGCGGAGCACACCTTTCGCGTTTTTCAAATCTGTATCATGCCACCGCGATCATCGTTCCCATTGGCTGTAGGCAATGCTCCATGGCGGTGATGCACCGCGGCTGCCCGGGGTGCGCTACCGCGATGGTGCATCATTCAAATGTATCCAATGACCGCCTACGCACTGGTGGAGCATGCCCACCGCAATGTACACATGACCATATGCCAATGGCTTCAGCACTTGTGAAGGGGGTGGTGCTGGTGTCACACCGCCAGGGACAGGCGGTAGGTACCGCGATTCATGCGGCGGAGCATGCCCACCGCCATGTACACATGTCCATATGCCAATGGCTTCCGCACTTGTGAAGGGGGTTGTGCTGGTGTCACACCGCCGGGGACAGGCGGTAGGTACCGCGATTCATGCGGCGGAGCATGCCCACCGCCATGTACACATGTCCATATGCCAATGGCTTCCGCACTTGTGAAGGGGGTGGTGCTGGTGTCACACCGCCGGGGACAGGCGGTTGGTACCGCTATTTTCATGACCATTAATGGCTATGTCAATCCTGAACACTGTATCAGTACACAGCAGCAACATGGTGAAGGGCACATCGTTGTACACACAATGCCATACTTCCATCTCATCCACAGGTGGACGCACGTTCAGTGTGACACACTTTAGTCTGTGGTTCCTGCCATGTTACTTATGCATTTCATGGCTGATGATGCTTGACACTCTGGAGCTGGTGTTCATGATGTGGTACAAATCCATTTGTTGTGGGTCTGTGATGACCTTGACAAGGCTTGTGTCACTGCATTGCATTGTATCAGACTCGTGCATTCACAACAGCTCATGCACACAACTGAACCTTTTCCTGATATTGTGATCATTGTGTTGATGGATGTGTGCAGAGTTTAGATGATGCATTGAGGTGTGACAGGTACAGCAGATGGGTGTGATACAGACATGGTAATTTCCAAAACATTGGCGGATGTTGCTGCACCTTGCCTGCACATGTGAATTGTGATCTCCAGTATGTGCGCTTTCCCATTCTCCGATGTCTTTGTGGCACTTGTGTATTGACAGTGGAGAGGTGTGCCCTCTGTGTGTATTAAAAGGCAAGCCATTTAACCTGGTGTGCCATGCATCTCTCAGGCAGTCGATGTTTTTGCATGACATTATTGAAGGTATGTGCTGTGGCCATCTCATGATGGTTGCCACTGACATTTTCAATTTTACTTCTCAACTAGTAGTAGTAGTGCACAAATCACCATGAGGCATCTCGGCGCTTGTACGAATACCGCTGATGAACCTTTCCTGGCCTTTCCCTGTGAAGTGCCCACTCCTGGGCACACCCAAGGTGAAGCCAGGCATCCTAGCGTTGTTGGGGCCGTTGTGGAGATTGAGCAAGCTATTGCCCAGAGTTGCAGAGTGGGACCCATGAGTAGAATAGGCACCGAGGCGAGAATTATCAGGTCCGGGGAAATTGAGCCCAAGAGCCACCGAGGCAGGAATTGTACCCTGGTCCCGTGCCAGACCTCTGCATCAGGGTCTGCTGCTCTAACCATTGATGTATGTGGGGAGCGCGTAGCTACACGCTCCACTCCCAGGTGCACTGCGCATAGGGATTCCAGATCCCGCTTCATTTTAAACCATTCAAACTCTTCTCAATTATTACTGCTTTTTTTACACTTATTTTTCATTCTTTTGTCGTTTCGCACAATGAAATCCACAAGTATATCGTCCTGTATTTCAAAAACTTCTCATATTTCCTTGTGCCCATCCGGACTTCTTTGAAAATAAGATCTTCATACACATAATAGTTCAGAGCAGCACTCTTTTATTTCATTTCTTTCCGACCCAATGCATTTCGGGCTACATTCTAGCCCTTCGTCAGGGGTAGCTGTAAATGGATAGTTTTAAACAATACATTATTCATACGTAAAATCAATATCATGTTTAAAGTCATTTTAAAAGGACACTTTAAATGCTAGCAGTAACATTCCAAATTAATCAATACTGTTAAATACACAACCAAAAAAGCGTCACTACTCTACGCTATGCTTTTCATGCTAAAACCATGAATCTTAACTTAACCCCTTACCTAATCGTGCACCTCTTGGGAGGTCCTTTTACTGGGCATTTGAAAAAAGCTTATTTGACACTCCATTTCTTCTATCATTATAGCAATTGCGGTTACATTCAGGGAGTTATCTTTCTAATCGTATACATTTCACCTATTTTAACATCGAGTGCAACACTCTTAAATAATCATTTATGATGCTTCTCTGTTCTCGTGCCTCACATACCTAATTATTTTTCGTCATCTCTCCCAGCCCGCAGTGCACGCTGCAAGTCGTTTCTACTTCCACGTGTGTCAGTCTAACGTTTAAATAAGCGCATCCTACTACGCCCAACTCCTCCCCACTTAAACTGATTGCCCATTTAAAAGCCTAAACTGCATTTCCCACAGTGCATCCTAATATACATGCCAAGTTACGGTTCTAACACCAAATGATATGATAATACAACACATGCTTGTAAACAGTGTCCGTTTTTTCAATGTATTTGTTCTGCTTCCATATACATCTATAGTGAACATCAATAAAGATTGCGGCTCCCAACTTGTTGTTCAGCTTCTTGTGGAATTGTGGCTCATCATCAAACATCTTACGAATTTGCTTTACTGCAGGTGCAATAACCAGCGATAGGGCTAATTTTTAGTACGATGCATGTAGGTGGTCTGCACACCATTTTCTCCAATTGTATCTAGTTTTTACTTTGACCGAAATTTTTTGACCAATTGCGTGTAACCCAGGATTGTGCAAGCCCGAATACACTCAAGTTCAGTAATGTATGTGGGGAGCGCGTAGCTACACGCTCCACTCCCAGGTGCACTGCGCATAGGGATTCCAGATCCCGCTTCATTTTAAACCATTCAAACTCTTCTCAATTATTACTGCTTTTTTTACACTTATTTTTCATTCTTTTGTCGTTTCGCACATCAAATCCACAAGTATATCGTCCTGTATTTCAAAAACTTCTCATATTTCCTTGTGCCCATCCGGACTTCTTTGAAAATAAGATCTTCATACACATAATAGTTCAGAGCAGCACTCTTTTATTTAATTTCTTTCCGACCCAATGCATTTCGGGCTACATTCTAGCCCTTCGTCAGGGGTAGCTGTAAATGGATAGTTTTAAACAATACATTATTCATACGTAAAATCAATATCATGTTTAAAGTCATTTTAAAAGGACACTTTAAATACTAGCAGTAACATTCCAAATTAATCAATACTGTTAAATACACAACCAAAAAAGCGTCACTACTCTACGCTATGCTTTTCATGCTAAAACCATGAATCTTAACTTAACCCCTTACCTAATCGTGCACCTCTTGGGAGGTCCTTTTACTGGGCATTTGAAAAAAGCTTATTTGACACTCCATTTCTTCTATCATTATAGCAATTGCGGTTACATTCAGGGAGTTATCTTTCTAATCGTATACATTTCACCTATTTTAACATCGAGTGCAACACTCTTAAATAATCATTTATGATGCTTCTCTGTTCTCGTGCCTCACATACCTAATTATTTTTCGTCATCTCTCCCAGCCCGCAGTGCACGCTGCAAGTCGTTTCTACTTCCACGTGTGTCAGTCTAACGTTTAAATAAGCGCATCCTACTACGCCCAACTCCTCCCCACTTAAACTGATTGCCCAATTAAAAGCCTAAACTGCATTTCCCACAGTGCATCCTAATATACATGCCAAGTTACGGTTCTAACACCAAATAATATGATAATACAACACATGCTTGTAAACAGTGTCCGTTTTTTCAATGTATTTGTTCTGCTTCCATATACATCTATAGTGAACATCAATAAAGATTGCGGCTCCCAACTTGTTGTTCAGCTTCTTGTGGAATTGTGGCTCATCATCAAACATCTTACGAATTTGCTTTACTGCAGGTGCAATAACCAGCGATAGGGCTAATTTTTAGTACGATGCATGTAGGTGGTCTGCACACCATTTTCTCCAATTGTATCCAGTTTTTACTTTGACCGAAATTTTTTGACCAATTGCGTGCAACCCAGGATTGTGCAAGCCCGAATACAGTCAAGTTCAGTAATGTATGTGGGGAGCGCGTAGCTACACGCTCCACTCCCAGGTGCACTGCGCATAGGGATTCCAGATCCCGCTTCATTTTAAACCATTCAAACTCTTCTCAATTATTACTGCTTTCTTTACACTTATTTTTCATTCTTTTGTCGTTTCGCACATCAAATCCACAAGTATATCGTCCTGTATTTCAAAAACTTCTCATATTTCCTTGTGCCCATCCGGACTTCTTTGAAAATAAGATCTTCATACACATAATAGTTCAGAGCAGCACTCTTTTATTTCATTTCTTTCCGACCCAATGCATTTCGGGCTACATTCTAGCCCTTCGTCAGGGGTAGCTGTAAATGGATAGTTTTAAACAATACATTATTCATACGTAAAATCAATATCATGTTTCAAGTCATTTTATAAGGACACTTTAAATACTAGCAGTAACATTCCAAATTAATCAATACTGTTAAATACACAACCAAAAAAGCGTCACTACTCTACGCTATGCTTTTCATGCTAAAACCATGAATCTTAACTTAACCCCTTACCTAATCGTGCACCTCTTGGGAGGTCCTTTTACTGGGCATTTGAAGAAAGCTTATTTGACACTCCATTTCTTCTATCATTATAGCAATTGCGGTTACATTCAGGGAGTTATCTTTCTAATCGTATACATTTCACCTATTTTAACATCGAGTGCAACACTCTTAAATAATCATTTATGATGCTTCTCTGTTCTCGTGCCTCACATACCTAATTATTTTTCGTCATCTCTCCCAGCCCGCAGTGCACGCTGCAAGTCGTTTCTACTTCCACGTGTGTCAGTCTAACGTTTAAATAAGTGCATCCTACTACGCCCAACTCCTCCCCACTTAAACTGATTGCCCAATTAAAAGCCTAAACTGCATTTCCCACAGTGCATCCTAATATACATGCCAAGTTACGGTTCTAACACCAAATGATATGATAATACAACACATGCTTGTAAACAGTGTCCGTTTTTTCAATGTATTTGTTCTGCTTCCATATACATCTGTAGTGAACATCAATAAAGATTGCGGCTCCCAACTTGTTGTTCAGCTTCTTGTGGAATTGTGGCTCATCATCAAACATCTTACGAATTTGCTTTACTGCAGGTGCAATAACCAGCGATAGGGCTAATTTTTAGTACGATGCATGTAGGTGGTCTGCACACCATTTTCTCCAATTGTATCCAGTTTTTACTTCGACCGAAATTTTTTGACCAATTGCGTGCAACCCAGGATTGTGCAAGCCCGAATACACTCAAGTTCAGTAATGTATGTGGGGAGCGCGTAGCTACACGCTCCACTCCCAGGTGCACTGCGCATAGGGATTCCAGATCCCGCTTCATTTTAAACCATTCAAACTCTTCTCAATTATTACTGCTTTTTTTACACTTATTTTTCATTCTTTTGTCGTTTCGCACATCAAATCCACAAGTATATCGTCCTGTATTTCAAAAACTTCTCATATTTCCTTGTGCCCATCCGGACTTCTTTGAAAATAAGATCTTCATACACATAATAGTTCAGAGCAGCACTCTTTTATTTCATTTCTTTCCGACCCAATGCATTTCGGGCTACATTCTAGCCCTTCGTCTGGGGTAGCTGTAAATGGATAGTTTTAAACAATACATTATTCATACGTAAAATCAATATCATGTTTAAAGTCATTTTAAAAGGACACTTTAAATACTAGCAGTAACATTCCAAATTAATCAATACTGTTAAATACACAACCAAAAAAGCGTCACTACTCTACGCTATGCTTTTCATGCTAAAACCATGAATCTTAACTTAACCCCTTACCTAATCGTGCACCTCTTGGGAGGTCCTTTTACTGGGCATTTGAAAAAAGCTTATTTGACACTCCATTTCTTCTATCATTATAGCAATTGCAGTTACATTCAGGGAGTTATCTTTCTAATCGTATACATTTCACCTATTTTAACATCGAGTGCAACACTCTTAAATAATCATTTATGATGCTTCTCTGTTCTCGTGCCTCACATACCTAATTATTTTTCGTCATCTCTCCCAGCCCGCAGTGCACGCTGCAAGTCGTTTCTACTTCCACGTGTGTCAGTCTAACGTTTAAATAAGCGCATCCTACTACGCCCAACTCCTCCCCACTTAAACTGATTGCCCAATTAAAAGCCTAAACTGCATTTCCCACAGTGCATCCTAATATACATGCCAAGTTACGGTTCTAACACCAAATGATATGATAATACAACACATGCTTGTAAACAGTGTCCGTTTTTTCAATGTATTTGTTCTGCTTCCATATACATCTATAGTGAACATCAATAAAGATTGCGGCTCCCAACTTGTTGTTCAGCTTCTTGTGGAATTGTGGCTCATCATCAAACATCTTACGAATTTGCTTTACTGCAGGTGCAATAACCAGCGATAGGGCTAATTTTTAGTACGATGCATGTAGGTGGTCTGCACACCATTTTCTCCAATTGTATCCAGTTTTTACTTCGACCGAAATTTTTTGACCAATTGCGTGCAACCCAGGATTGTGCAAGCCCGAATACACTCAAGTTCAGTAATGTATGTGGGGAGCGCGTAGCTACACGCTCCACTCCCAGGTGCACTGCGCATAGGGATTCCAGATCCCGCTTCATTTTAAACCATTCAAACTCTTCTCAATTATTACTGCTTTTTTTACACTTATTTTTGGGCACAAGGAAATATGAGAAGTTTTTGAAATACAGGACGATATACTTGTGGATTTGATGTGCGAAACGACAAAAGAATGAAAAATAAGTGTAAAAAAAGCAGTAATAATTGAGAAGAGTTTGAATGGTTTAAAATGAAGCGGGATCTGGAATCCCTATGCGCAGTGCACCTGGGAGTGGAGCGTGTTGCTACGCGCTCCCCACATACATTACTGAACTTGAGTGTATTCGGGCTTGCACAATCCTGGGTTGCACGCAATTGGTCAAAAAATTTCGGTCGAAGTAAAAACTGGATACAATTGGAGAAAATGGTGTGCAGACCACCTACATGCATCGTACTAATAAATTAGCCCTATCGCTGGTTATTGCACCTGCAGTAAAGCAAATTCGTAAGATGTTTGATGATGAGCCACAATTCCACAAGAAGCTGAACAACAAGTTGGGAGCCGCAATCTTTATTGATGTTCACTATAGATGTATATGGAAGCAGAACAAATGCATTGAAAAAACGGACACTGTTTACAAGCATGTGTTGTATTATCATATCATTTGGTGTTAGAACCGTAACTTGGCATGTATATTAGGATGCACTGTGGGAAATGCAGTTTAGGCTTTTAATTGGGCAATCAGTTTAAGTGGGGAGGAGTTGGGCGTAGTAGGATGCGCTTATTTAAACGTTAGACTGACACACGTGGAAGTAGAAACGACTTGCAGCGTGCACTGCGGGCTGGGAGAGATGACGAAAATTAATTAGGTATGTGAGGCACGAGAACAGAGAAGCATCATAAATGATTATTTAAGAGTGTTGCACTCGATGTTAAAATAGGTGAAATGTATACGATTAGAAAGATAACTCCCTGAATGTAACCGCAATTGCTATAATGATAGAAGAAATGGAGTGTCAAATAAGCTTTTTTCAAATGCCCAGTAAAAGGACCTCCCAAGAGGTGCACGATTAGGTAAGGGGTTAAGTTAAGATTCATGGTTTTAGCATGAAAAGCATAGCGTAGAGTAGTGACGCTTTTTTGGTTGTGTATTTAACAGTATTGATTAATTTGGAATGTTACTGCTAGTATTTAAAGTGTCCTTTTAAAATGACTTTAAACATGATATTGATTTTACGTATGAATAATGTATTGTTTAAAACTATCCATTTACAGCTACCCCTGACGAAGGGCTAGAATGTAGCCCGAAATGCATTGGGTCGGAAAGAAATGAAATAAAAGAGTGCTGCTCTGAACTATTATGTGTATGAAGATCTTATTTTCAAAGAAGTCCGGATGGGCACAAGGAAATATGAGAAGTTTTTGAAATACAGGACGATATACTTGTGGATTTGATGTGCGAAACGACAAAAGAATGAAAAATAAGTGTAAAAAAAGCAGTAATAATTGAGAAGAGTTTGAATGGTTTAAAATGAAGCGGGATCTGGAATCCCTATGCGCAGTGCACCTGGGAGTGGAGCGTGTAGCTACGCGCTCCCCACATACATTACTGAACTTGAGTGTATTCGGGCTTGCACAATCCTGGGTTGCACGCAATTGGTCAAAAAATTTCGGTCGAAGTAAAAACTGGATACAATTGGAGAAAATGGTGTGCAGACCACCTACATGCATCGTACTAAAAATTAGCCCTATCGCTGGTTATTGCACCTGCAGTAAAGCAAATTCGTAAGATGTTTGATGATGAGCCACAATTCCACAAGAAGCTGAACAACAAGTTGGGAGCCGCAATCTTTATTGATGTTCACTATAGATGTATATGGAAGCAGAACAAATACATTGAAAAAACGGACACTGTTTACAAGCATGTGTTGTATTATCATATCATTTGGTGTTAGAACCGTAACTTGGCATGTATATTAGGATGCACTGTGGGAAATGCAGTTTAGGCTTTTAATTGGGCAATCAGTTTAAGTGGGGAGGAGTTGGGCGTAGTAGGATGCGCTTATTTAAACGTTAGACTGACACACGTGGAAGTAGAAACAACTTGCAGCGTGCACTGCGGGCTGGGAGAGATGACAAAAAATAATTAGGTATGTGAGGCATGAGAACAGAGAAGCATCATAAATGATTATTTAAGAGTGTTGCACTCGATGTTAAAATAGGTGAAATGTATACGATTAGAAAGATAACTCCCTGAATGTAACCGCAATTGCTATAATGATAGAAGAAATGGAGTGTCAAATAAGCTTTTTTCAAATGCCCAGTAAAAGGACCTCCCAAGAGGTGCACGATTAGGTAAGGGGTTAAGTTAAGATTCATGGTTTTAGCATGAAAAGCATAGCGTAGAGTAGTGACGCTTTTTTGGTTGTGTATTTAACAGTATTGATTAATTTGGAATGTTACTGCTAGTATTTAAAGTGTCCTTTTAAAATGACTTTAAACATGATATTGATTTTACGTATGAATAATATATTGTTTAAAACTATCCATTTACAGCTACCCCTGACGAAGGGCTAGAATGTAGCCCGAAATGCATTGGGTCGGAAAGAAATGAAATAAAAGAGTGCTGCTCTGAACTATTATGTGTATGAAGATCTTATTTTCAAAGAAGTCCGGATGGGCACAAGGAAATATGAGAAGTTTTTGAAATACAGGACGATATACTTGTGGATTTGATGTGCGAAACGACAAAAGAATGAAAAATAAGTGTAAAAAAAGCAGTAATAATTGAGAAGAGTTTGAATGGTTTAAAATGAAGCGGGATCTGGAATCCCTATGCGCAGTGCACCTGGGAGTGGAGCGTGTAGCTACGCGCTCCCCACATACATTACTGAACTTGAGTGTATTCGGGCTTGCACAATCCTGGGTTGCACGCAATTGGTCAAAAAATTTCGGTCGAAGTAAAAACTGGATACAATTGGAGAAAATGGTGTGCAGACCACCTACATGCATCGCCCTAACCATTGAGCCACACTTTTCCAACTAGGAGGAGGCCAAACCTCCTGCGTGACCTGACAGTGCTGGAGGACATGGAGAATATTGCAATAATTAGGAAATTCCACCTGGACGGAACCAACACTGAAGATCCTGTGTGATCTATTGGAGCCCCACCTGCAGCCCCGCCGTCACTATCCTACAGCATTCACACCCACATACAAGGTGATGGCAGCACTCCACTTTTTTGCAACAGGTTCCTTCCAGGAGACCGTGACTAGCGCTGGAGGGATGTCACAGCCCATGTTCAGCATGGTGCTGAGGGATGTTCTTGCTGCAATGATGCTCTATTGGGATCGCTACATCCATTTCCCTAGGGGAGGAGAATTGGCTGCCGTGAAGGGTGACTTCTATCCCATTGGGCACATCCCACATGTTGCTGGTGCCATCGATTGCACCCATGTAGGTCTGGTGGCACCACAGGCGACGGAGCACATATATATGAATCGCAAACATTATCATTCCATCAATGTGTAGGTGGTGTGCCTTGCGGACATGACCATTTCTCATGTGTGTGCGAGATATCCCGGCTCTTCACATGATTCGTACATCATGAGGAACAGCATGGTGCCCCGGATGATGGAGAATCTGCATCCTGAGCGTGCTTGGATAGTGGGTGAGTATGCCTGCTGATATGGTGTGCTGTGTGTTACCTGCTGCCCTCTGGCTGCGCAACATTGCAATGGGTGTTTGTCATTCACAGATGACTCTGCATATCCCAGTCAGCCATGGTTGTTGAGCCCCCTCAGGAATCCCAGGACCCTGGCTGACATCTGCTACAATGACGCCCATGGCTGGACCCGACGGGTAATCGAATGGAATTTTGGCCTGCTGAAGTCTAGATTCTGCTGCCTTGACCGGACAGGAGGTGCACTGGCATACTCACCTGGGAAGGTATGCAAGATCGTTTTGGCATGCTGTATGCTGCTCAACCTGGCCATCCACAAGGGGATTCCCCTGCTCCTGGACGATGGTGAGGAACCAAGGCCACCACCTACTCAAGGACCTGAGTCTAGTGATGTGGACAGTAGAGAGGATGAAGGAGTAGACCTGCGCCAGCAGCTCATCGATTGCTACTTCACTTGAAGGTGGGCGATGAGGTACAACATGTACATTGTGTGGTGTGGTTGCTGTTGTTGTGAAGGGCTATGCGTGGATGTAACAGACAGGCACACATTCAGTCACCTGTGTGTGGTAAAAGTGACATTGATGTCCCATATGTGAATGTATGCTGGACCCTATTTGTTCACAGCTGCAGCCCATTGTCTAGTATGCCTGTAGTGTATTGTGTATGTTTTGTGTAGTGTTCTGCCTGTGATGCCACAATGAGACTAGTGACTGTTGTTCTGTTGTGTCTCCCTAGGTGCTACAGACGAATCCTGCACTACATACTGTACATCATTTGGACACATCATGGACATTATCAACATTGTAAATATTGCGCTAAAAACGATACTGCACAAAATCTGGTGCATCAGGTATTTTATTTTGACAATGGGCATGTGATTTGTGCGGGAATATTTACATGACAGTGGGGAATGAGCAGTGAGTTGACAGTCCTGTTCGATGAGATGCAAGAGTAGAGTCCACATGGATGTGGTCACCCAGTCCAACAGACAGGTGTCATTGCCAAGGAAATGTGGGTAAAGATAGTCCAAACAGTCAATGCAGTAGGGAAGAGGGTTGTCATCACGGTTGGCTCCGTGACTGGCGTGTGGCAGGTGCTTTGCCTCCGGAGACTCCCAGGCTCTTCTTTGGACGCCCCCTAGATTTTTTTGGCGGTGGGTTGCTTGCTGAATGGCCAGCGGCATGAGGGGACTTGTCCCTCTCTGTTGGCACAGGGGAGGATGGTGCACTGTCATCTTGCAGCCCAACAGGAGGTGACGGAGGTGGTGGTTGGGACACAGGCCTGTCCCTCTGCAACGCCTCTTGCTGGCCCATGAGGTCCACCATCTGTCCAAGGCGGGTGCCGAAGGACCTCATCAGCAGGATGAGTTCCCTTAATAGTTCATTCGACCGGCCACTTTGTCCCTGGACCTCTTGGTATGCCTCCACTACTCTGGTGAAGTGGTCCAGGAATGGTGTCCACTCCTCCAGAGGTCTGGTGGCAACCCTGGCCCTCCTACCTGCTCTGCTGCCACGGACCTCTTGCCTCGCCACTGTCGGTTCACGCACCTCTCAGTGCCCTCCACAGTAGTTGCTGTGGGCTGTCATCCCCTGGGACAGGGAGGGTGCTGCTGGTGGTACTGGTGGTACTAGTGGTAGTGGTGGTGGCGGTGGTGACGGTGGTAGCTGTGGTGGAGGCAGAGGCCGTGACAGCAGGGGTCTGCTGCACTGTTGTTGCAGCAGGGGATGTGGTGGAGAGGATGGGGGCCTGGGACCTCTGGGTCTGAGGCACACCAGATGGCCCGGCCTTGAGCTCTTCGTCCAAACTGTTCTGGGTCTCCGCATCTGAGAGTCCATGTGCCCGGGGTGGAGACTGGCTCTGCTGGTCGTTGGTGTGGTCCTCAGCAGTGAGTTCTTCATCACCTGTGGAGTAGATGGGGAATGGTCAGTGTTGGGCACTGTGCAAGTATTGTCTCAGCTGCGTGTAATGGACTGTCTGTACACTTCACAAATATGAAGTCAGCAGTAGTACAATTCATGGCGACACTGTGTGTAATTTCATAGTGCAGAGGAACATCATTTGCTCATTCATGTTGGATGTCAATGCATTGCATGCAATTGTTGCAGTGTTTCGGGATGCAGATCTCCCACACACACATCAGGAAGAGTTAAGATAGCTACCTACCTGTTAAGTGAGGGAGAACAGTGCAATGGCTGACACTTGCTCCTGGGTGTGGGAGGCCTGTATCCTGCTCAGCTGTGGGCCAATGGGCATGCTGGGAGTAGTGATTCAGGGCCTCCCACCCCCAAACAGTGCTCCAATACAAGATGGATACCGACCTGTAAGTCTGTTTGGTGAACAGTGCAGTGACTGACACATGCTCCTGGGTGGGGGAGGCTTCCATGCTGCTGGAGTGAGGGCCAGGGGACATGCTGGGAGTGGTTATACTGGGCCTCCCACACCCAAACAGTGCTCCAAGGCAAGATGGCTACCTGTAAGTCTATTTGTTGAACTGTGCAATGGCTGAACATGCTCCTGGGTGGGGGAGGCCTCCATGCTGCTGGAGTGTGGGCCAGGGGGCCTGCTGTGAGTAGTGATTCAGGACCTCCCACCCCCAAACAGTGCTCCAATACAAGATGGATACCGACCTGTACGTCTGTTTGGTGAACAGTGGAATGGCTGACACATGCTCCTGGGTGGGGGAGGCCTGTATCCTGCTCAGCTGTGGGACAGGGGGCATGTTGGGAGTGGTAGTGCAGGACTCCCTCCCCCATACAGGCCTCCTAAGCAAGATGGCTAGCTACCTGTTGTGTGAGGGTGGACAGTGTAATGGTGTTTTGGTATTGCAAGAAAGTACTTCTCAGTGTGTTGTTAGGCATTTGTTTGTACTTACCAGCCTCCGCTCCCCCGGCTACTCCTGTGAGACTTTCAGGAAGCCGTATGGCAAGCACCTTCTCCTCCCATGGTGTGAATGTTTTCTGTGGGAGGGGAGGGCCACTGCCAGTCACGTTTGCCAGCGCCCAGTTCTTACTCCTCCTCTCCTTGACAACCCTCTTGAGATCATGCCAGCGCTTCATGATGTCCTTCCTGGATCTTGGGGTGGTCCCTACTGCATTCACCCTTTAGACCATCCTTTTCCACATTTGTGTCCTCGTGGCTAATGGTATCTGTTGGACCAGGCTACCAAACAGTTGTGGCTCTACTCTTACGATCTCATTGACCATAACTATCAACTCACTCTCTGTGAATTTGGGCATTTTTGGTGTTATCATGGTGCGTGGTGGTAGAGGTGTTTGTGGGTGCAGGGGTGTGGGTGCATGGGTATGGTGTTGAGGTGTGAGGTGTGTTATGTGCTGTGGGATTATATGTGCTGGTGTAAAGGTGGTGGTGATGGTGGATGTGTGTCTGTGCTGTGCTCTTTTGCCTCTCCTGTTAGATGTGGGGTATGGACTTCTATTCAGGAATGTTGCAAAGGATTGCGGTTTGTGAAGGGGGTGGCTTTATACTCAGCTGTGTGGTTGTGTCCAAGTGGATTTTGGGTGTCAGGTGTGTTGTGGGAGTTGTCCAGGGGTTTTATTTTAGCTTTATTTGTTTTATTTGTATGTGTGTTATGTATTTGGGGGGCATGGCTGATTTTATTTCTGGAAGAAGAAGAAAATAACAGGAGGAGGGAGGGAGAGGAGGAGGAAGTGGATTCTGTATCCCCTAGTAATTTTATTTAAACAAAAAGGAATCCACTCTGGTAGTGGTAGTGATCCCTACAATGGTGGGGAGCACACAGTGTTGTTTTAATTATTTCTGCTCTGTTTGGCATCACTGCGGTGTTTTGGCATCGTCCGCCATGTTTTTTATGTCCCGCCCACTGCGGTGTCTATGCTGCAGCTCTTCCGCTATTTTTACCATTCACTCCTGTGTGCGACCGCGGCGGTCGGTAACAGTGGTTCCGACCGCTACACCCTCGGGGTTATCTTAATTTCCTGTGCGGTGTGTCCGCTGTGCTTGCAGCAGGTTGTAGCTTATCCTCAGTTTTCCGACCGCCGCGGTCGATTTTTGGCCATCACCACCCACGTCGGACGGCTTTGCTTGGCCCGCTACAGCTGCGGTCGGTCTTTAGTGGAGGTTGATCCTAATGTGGCCGCAGGTGTATCCGCGGTGCGGGCGGTTGGTTTCCGCCTCCATGGCGGTCTGGGTGGTTTTCCGCCCGCTATCCTAATGTCCGCCATAGTCTTTGAATGATACCTATTTTACAGGTTGCAGGGCCGCATCAAACACAATCAATCAATCAATCAATCAATCAATCAATCAGGGGGTTTAAAGTGCGCTACTCACCTGTGAGGGTCTCAAAGCGCTGGGCCACGCAATGCCACACTCTGCATATTTTAAGCAGGATCATGATTGACCTAGGTTCCAAGTGGTTCCTGAGGGACGAGGGTGGAGGAGGTTCATCAGGTACCTCTAGATTATTAGTGTGTGCACAGAGCTCTGTTTCAGCGCAGGCTTGCCTTGCTCATCCATACAACTGAAGGAGTAGCTATAAGAAATCTCAGGCTTGCCCAAAACGTCAGTCATCTTCTGAATTTTGTGTTTCGTGCTTCAAATGCATAAGGAAAACCATTTTATTTATTTGTTTGTTTTTTATGTGTGTATTTATTTACAATACATGCAATGCGTTTTGAATTGCAACTGTTTTTCAAAAACCCCAAGATCACATTTTTATGATGTGGTAAAATAATGTGTTTTTTATATTATAGAAGGACCCTACATCTACATTATGTTTGCAGGTGTAAATTAACTCATTATCAATGTGACATTTTTGATTGGCAATCAAATTAGAAAATTAAGAGACTGATGCAGAATTAGATAGGATGCGAATGGAAATTGGGGTGGGCATTTGTACTGAGGATTAGGGGCAGATATTTTACTTCATTGATCAGGCGGTTTGCCCTTAAAATCTTAGAATGAGTCAAATGTTCACAAATTAAATATTAGATTGCATGCCAGATAGACTCTCACCTTTTTGCCACATGCACTAAGAGCAAATGTTTCAAATGGCAGGTGGAAGCCATCTCTCAGTAACAGACTGGCAATGTGATCAACAATCATAACGTTTTGGTCAAATCAAATCAAAATAGCTTTATTCCGTGACAACAAGGCAAACACCATGAAAGCATACTAACACACATGTATTTAAAAGAAAATACATTCTAACTATTATTCATAAGTAAACATTAATTGTAATAAAATATGTACAGATGTGGACTTCATGGGGACAATAACACAAAATAATAACAAATCAATTTTCCAAAAATGTGTAACATACAATCTGCCGGTAGTTCATGGAATAAAGTGCGAGTGGGATCAGTGCAATTGCTTGCGATTAAGGAATGGTATTAATCATCTTTTTCATACAGCAGAGCTTCCAAAAATGCATAATCTTTTCTTTTTCTAATTGATTGTTGTATAAAGCAGATTACAGAGCTAATCATTTTCATAGTGTCCAAGCTGCATATAAAATTAAATGCATCCTTATAGTTAAAAAGCATAGTTTTTAAAAAAAGCGGTTTCAATACAGTTTTTCGAATATCCATATAAAAAGGACAAAAAAGAATAAAATGCAGAGTGGACTGTGAAGTTTTACCATTGCATGGGCAAGGGGGCAGAGTTCTGTGCCATTTCTCTGTGCTTGGGAATGCAGGTAAATAGTGTAAAGTGTTCATCTTTAGCCTGGTCATATAAAATCTGTGCTGAACGTTCTGGACCAAGATAAGATATAACTGAGTACCCCTCATGTATGGATGTTCACAATAGGCTGCCAATGTCTGTTTTCTCATAATCGTCCTATCTCTATCGTGGTCTAGGGCAGCAATATATCTCGATTTCAGATCGCTTTTTCTATATTCACGTATGTTTATGGGGTCGTCTCTGCTTATTTCACATTTTATCAAAAGTTTAAAAATATGACACAGCCATGGTATTTTCATACCATGGTATAGTGCTAGGCAATCTGTAATTAGATCCTTAGAGAATGTTGTTTCTTCCTTTGACCATAAAACGTGCCAGAGTGTAAGGGCAGCTATAGTGAAGGTATACTTAAATATGAGACAAACAATTCTTTTTGTACAATCATGTTTACCGTTGCACTAGGAACTGCCAATAGTCTTTTTAGAAACTTATTTTCGTTAATTTGAAGGATTGTTGTGTTTCCTCTCCCCCTTATGGCAGCTGCATAATTAAATGCTGGGACACACTTACTCCTATACAGGTTTAAAGTTTCTCGTAGGGGTTTATTCCCATGTTTTGCCGCAAACCTAAAAATTCCCTTAGTCGTTTTCAAAAATGTCATTTTACTTAATTCAATATGTGAGCTCCATGTGCCGTTATTGCGAAATAGCAACCCCAAATATGAAAAAGTCGGAGCTCTTCTTATCAAAACCCCACCCACGTGATGCTGTATACACTTTTGTCTCTTGCCTCCACATGACATCACAAATGTTTTTTTTAAGTTCATCTGTAAGTCTATGTTAGTCATGTATTGGGAAAAATTTTCTATTAGGCATTGTAGGCCATTTGCAGGTCTGAACATTAGGATGGCATTATCTGCACATAATAACACAGGGTGGGACGTATTCCAACTTTTGGGGCATCTAGAGTACATTTTTGTAAAAACTAGTCCACATTATTTATATGCCAGTCCTTTTTATGCCTTGGTCAGATCTTTTAATCATCTTGTTAACGCCTGCGCTTCCTTGTTTTAACGATATTGTACCCTGCCCCGTAGGTGCATTAACAACATTGGTCATTGATGGATTTTTACGCCATCCATATTATTTAGGTTATTACCACCAGTTGGGCTCGTTATGCCTTGGGTAAATTCCCCGAATGTATCCACAAAAATGTTGGATTTGTCCATTTTCTCGGATAAGTTGGTATCAAATGTAAATTCCGAGCTTTGGGGTACAGGCTTTTTCCTTTTAGGTGCCGCTGAATTTGCGACAAGCATCCGTTTACTCATCTCTTGGCCGATACTTTCAGGGATCGGAGCATCTTCGTTTAGCAGGGTTAAGACCTATTTTTAGTGATTAAAGCATCTCTAGTACTGAAATTCGATTTGGATTGTGATTCAAGGCCATTTAAGTTGTCTTCAATATGGGCCAGTCTCAAGATGATTGGATTCAGCATGGTAGACATCAGGGTTTCCAGCCTCTGCCATGAGCCTTCGTCTTGGGGTAGGCAAGCTGTTTGGGCGGTATTGATATTTGATATAGACGCATGATTTGAGGCTCTTTTAGTTGTAACTCCCCCCTTTTTTGACAGCTTAGCAAGTTTTGCAGGTTTAGGTCTCTGCGGGCCCTCCCCCCTCTTCTTCTTCACGACTGGGTCAGGAATTATTACCGGGCTCTTAATTTTATTTTTGGTCAGTCTTGATACCCTGGTGGATGGTCTATGGGAGGTACCGATTGACTCCTACTCTGCAGGGTCATCACAGGGTGTCAGGCCAGTAGCTATATCGGGGACTATTTCAGTGACTGCATCAAGAGCTATTTCACTCACTAGGTCAATGCTGGATCCACAGTCCTGAAATGTTACAGTGGCTATATCCCCTAATGAGAATCTTTTATTAGCTAAAGGTTCCAGTGATAGTCGCCGTTCCACCCTCACAATCTCATGTTCAAGTGCAGAGGTGGCTCGAATCATGAATTGATCGAGAGTCCCCACGATAGTCCCTGCTGGCTGAACATCTTTCCCCTACCCCTCTCTTTTACTCATCTTTGTATTTTATCGCTGAACTGATATATGTTAAATAGGTGTTCTCGGCTGTTGGCAAGGTTAAATAAAAGATAATGTATAATAAGGAGCCATCCACAGCACCTTCCTCTGAACGCTCCCTGGCCCTAAAAACGCTGTGCACGTTGTGCGCGCCGCTAAGGATGATGGGGGATGTAGTTCCCTGTTAGCAACGATGATCCTTTGGTGATCGGGCGTAGATGTGGCCCCAGCACCTGTATCGTGTGCCCCAGTAACAGCAGCTGCTAAGGCAGTAATAAGGATTATGCATTGGCGTAGGAAGTGTGGGGGACATGGGGGATATATCCCCCCAGATTTTGTAGTGGGGGGGCAAGGGTGGGGGGGTCAAGGGGACAAAAGAGTTTCAATGGCTTCAGGGCTAGCCTACGGGCTGTATGAAGGCTCAATGACCCCCTCCAACTCCAGCATCTTTTGGGATTCTTTTCTGATGCAATCTCTGACATGGTCAGGCTGTCTGTATATGCTGCTCTTCAGAGGCAGACTGTCACCTGTGTCCACTTGATGGCTACACCATGTGGTTTTACTGGGTGTCAGAGAAAGAGACTAGTAAACTGATTGAGAACATGTCTATAATCAGCTTGCTGTTGATCAGTGAGTCTGTCAGCCAAGACTACTCCTTCAACTGATCCATCAACAGGGTCTTGAGAGAAAGATCAGGGAGAGGGTCACTTTATTTCTCCTGATCCTCATCAGAGGCCATGAGCATCCTCATGTAAGCTTGATAAATAAACGTTTTCAGGTGATTCACATGATGTACCCTGTGGGGACTTCTTGGATTACCTAGGCCAACTAAGTAGTTGACCTAAGGGGCACTCCACTTGTCTTGAAAAGCTGCATTTTCTCCCTTTACAGTCAAGAGTTTTTCTCTACCTTTGTTTGCAAAGGAGTGCCAAAGGATAGCTGCCCACTGACCCTGAGGAATCTTCTGAACTTTACAGGCCCTCTCTAAAGTCTAAAGCAGTAACCCACTTATGGATGTCCTCACCCTCCTGGTAAGGAGGGACTATCCTGCTCCAGTCCGAGTGTCAAAGGGATCTTCCCTAACTCTAGGTTCACTAGTCCTGCCACCATGGGATTATAATACTAAATTCTTCCTAGCCCTCTGCACTTCTAGGGGGTCCGTATCTAGGACCAACTCCTTCTTGATTCTGAGCTTGGCTCGCTAAAGTTCGAGCAGGTGGCATTTCCTTTCTAAAACATTTCCCACTTCCTGCCAGAGATGGAAGTCCCTATTGAAGGGGCAGAAGAGGCTGAATTAACTGAGGAGGACCTGGACTTGGAATAACGGGGGTCATACCTCTAGGGCCTCCCTCTGTGTCACTAGAACTATTCCCTGGGGACTAGAGTTCTCCAGTAAGGGGCCTCCAGACTCCTCCTGGATATGCTCAGAAGCAGAGTTTGGCTCATCTTCAGGAGCATCCCCATCCATATCCAAGTTACCCTGTCCATCTGACCTTTTTTCTTGGAAGCAATTACTGTTCCCCACAGATGACTCAACTGTTAATACCCAACTCTCCAAATGTCTCTTGTAAATAAATCATCATAGTCTTGAGCAAGGCCTCAACACCTTCAATTATTGTATCAATTAAATGCTCAATATGTTGGCTAGAAAAATCCTAGCAAGAGGCAGATTTGCTAGTTTGTTCATTTTTATAGTTTTTGTGAGCCTCTCATATAACAACATTTTTGTGCTTTACTGCATCCCTCTCACCTCTCATTTGTGACCTACCACCCACTATATTCATGTGTAAGCTTCACAAACAAACATTGTTTCTGGTGTTCATCACTAACATCTCATATCTGAGCTTTGCCACACAATTCTTTCTGCATATCTAACTCTATCTATCTACTGTGAGAATCTCATTTGTGTTTCTCACAGCAGGCTGTTTTACATTGGTAAGCATCTCTCTTCCACACAAACACTGTAAATCTCATTTTTGTGACATCCCACACAAGGATAATTCTTATTGCAAATGTATCTTATAGGGTGTCTTATATTCCTATGCAAGATAATGTGGTTTGAGTGCACTCTACACTTGTCATCCAGCTGCAATAGCGGTTCTCATAGATTAGACAACAAATGTTTTTGTATTGCGCTGTATACTTTGCGAAGCATTGAGGGTTCCTCCACCCTCCAGCCTCAGGAATGCAGGCGATAAACTTACAGTGTGTGAGAAACTAGTCTCGCTCTCCTTCTAGTGACCTGCTAAACTTGGGACTTCCAAAAAGGATCTGACTGACTTCAATACTCAAACAGACACACAGAATCCAACACCATACTGTTAGACCTGTCAGCCTTAGGATGGACTTCCCCCAAACTTTTTTTGCCTGCTTACCTCCTCTTTTTGTGATTAATTTTGTTGGCCTAAGGACTCTGAGGAGTTTACCTCTGCTCACAAGTGCTAAAGTGCATGTGCTTCTCCCTTAAAAATGTGAACATTGGTGTATACGCGATTGACCTTTTATATTTACTTGTAAATACCTTGTACAGTGTTACACCATATACCCAGGGCCTGTAAATTAAATGCTACTAGTGGATCTGCAGTACTGATTGTGTCACGCACACAAGTAGCCCTTTAAACATGTCTCTGGCCTGCCACTGCAAAGCCTGTGTGTGTAGTTTTACTGCCAGTTTGACTTGGTATTAAAATCCCCTTGCCAAGCCTTAAACTTCCTTTTATTATACATACGTCACCCCTAAGGTAGGCCCTATGTAGCCCATGGAGGAGGGTGCTATGTTGCTAAAAGGTAGGACTTGTACTTTTATGTTTTGCATGTCCTTGTAGTGAAAAGCATCTACATTCATTTTTCACTAATGTGAGGCCTATTCTTCTCATAGATTGACACTGGGAATTCCTTAATACACTATTTTAAGGTGGAGTTCCTGGTTAGAAAGGAGTAGCAGATGCATGTTTTATAACTTTGGAATGGCAATGATAAATAATTTTTACTGGAAAGGATGGATTGCACATTACTATTTCAGATATGCCACTTTTAGAAAGTGGACATTTATCTGCTCTTACAGCTCTGTGTGCAAGCAGCCTGTCTCCAGTAGACTTCAATATTAGTCTGATTGCATTTTGAGGATAGGAATGTCGCAAAGAGCATTCAGTTTATTTTTCCTTTTTTTGTCCCACCTTTGTTTGCTTGATGCATGATGGTGTAAGATTCAAAAACATGTTTTTTCACATTTTAGTCCAATTACTTTATGAATGTAAATAACAATTAAAGCATATTTGCAAACTGTGACTACATGCCTGCCATTATCAATGTTACACTACAAAACTATGCAATTGTATTTTTTTAACAGAGCGTACGGCTCTCAGGCAAAGGGCGATTTGTAAAAGGTCACTGAAAAGTCCAAAAGGTTGTCCCTGTCCCCCCCAGAATTTTAGTGTCTCCTACGCCCCTGGGATTATGGATTCCCGCGCTGCGGGAGCCCTGGTCCCTTTTTGAATGCCTCCTGGAGCTCAAAACCCGGTGCGCAGCTCGGGTGCTGCTAAGGATGATGGGGGCTGTAGCCTCCTGTTAGCATTGATGATCCTTCAGTGATCGGGCGTAGATGCGGCCCGAGCAGCGGTCTTGTGTGCCCCAGTAACAGCAGCAGGTAAGGCAGTAATAAGGATTACGGGCTAACGTTTTGGTCATATGTTGCCGGTGAAGTTGGGGAAGGCAACATGAGAATTTATTGACCTCCTAATAAAAGTGAAATCTGTAATGCTATTTCTAAATATAGATTTTTAGCATTGACTTTGAATATGCGCAATACAAATCACTTAGTAAGATAGGGAATCGAAAAAAAACGTTGACATCTTGTGCGTGATAGGCTAATATATATCTGCTGGAGTGAACAGTGAGAGTTGGTAAAAATGTGTTGGTAGCTGCATGATGAGATCAATTCCTCGGTCTCCTCGCTCACCAGCTGGCTCAATACGGCCAGGGATTCCCATGCCCCTCTTAAAAAAATCAAACGGGCAAGACGCGTTGACGCCAATCGGTGGTTCTCCACCGACTTAAAAGCAAGGAAATTGACCTTACGACAACTAGAACGCCAATGGCGTAGGAAGTACGACCCTGACTTAAAAAAAATCTTTATGGAAGCTAGGAAAGAATACATGATGGCCATCCGGACGGCCAAAGCATCCTACTTTTCCTCTAAAATTTTGGAATCCACAAATAAGTCTAAAGACATCTTTTCCATCCTTAACGAACTTACAAACCTTGATACAGTCCGACCCAAGATCATCCCTACCCAGTCGTTATGTGATTCACTTAACGTATACTTCATCGACAAAATACTGGACATCAAAGCCAGCATTCCTCGACCAGTGTCCCCCCTCACTTCTGGCATGTCAATCAAGCCGAACCACTACACCTTGAGCAGGTTCCCACCCATTACCCAGGACCATTTTTGGGAACTACTATCTAGAGTAAAATCTGGAGCTCCCTCAGATAGCTGCCCGCCCCACATCCTAAAAGAGTGTTTCCTGACCCACCCTGCTCCTGCCCTTACTATTTTGAACAAATCCTTGACACTTGGCCTAGTCCCCACAGCTTTTAAAGAAGCCATAGTCATCCCGCTCCTAAAAAAACCAGGGGCAGACCCTGCCTGCAAGGCCAACTTTCGGCCGATCTCACTGCTGCCCTATTTGGCAAAAGTACTTGAGGCACATGTGGCCAAATGTTTATCTAATTTCCTTGAGGGATCCTCCTGCTTCGACCCTCATCAGGCAGGCTTTCGGCCTGCTCATTCTACCGAAGCAGTAGTCACGACAGTTCTGGACACCCTGCGAGACTGTGCTGACAGACACTCTCCGCAAGCCCTGGTGCTCTTGGACCTCTCGGCCGCCTTTGACACGGTCGACCACAACATCTTGGTCGACCGTGTCGAACAAGCCGGCGTCAGGGAACTAGCAGCCGACTGGCTGAGATCCTTCCTGACTGACCGTAATCAAACTCTGCGTCTAGGTGACTTAATGGGCACCAAACAGGCCATCACCTGCGGAGTGCCACAGGGCTCCTCCCTATCTCCTCACCTATTTAATCTGTACATTCTCCCTCTGATCCAGACCTTAAGAGATAATCAGGTGAGAGTCTTCAACTACGCAGACGATTTACAGCTGCTATTCACCATCGATAACACCGAAGACTCCATACGGCACTTCCAGTCCACCATGAGGTTCATCAAAACTTGGATGGACCAGAATCAGCTCAAATTAAATCCGGGCAAAACGGAACTAGTCCTGACTGGCGATAGCAGCAAGCACTGGGGCCCGCACTATTGGCCTTCTGAACTAGGCCAAGCCCCAACACCCTCCTTGTCAGCTAAAACACTAGGAGTTACCGTGGATCGGGACTTATCTCTAAAAACTCAAGTTGGTCAAGTGGTCTCCAAGTGTTTCTTCCAACTGAAGAAAATTCGGAAGGTACGTCGCCTGCTCACACCCGAGGCACTCACCCAGGTGGTGATGGCTACTGTATTATCCCATCTGGATTACGCTAACTCCTTCTATCTAGGTCTTCCCAACTACCTAGTTAAGCGACTCCAGATGGCACAGAAGCATGCCGCAAGGTTAATTCTGAACCAACCCAGGCGCCAGGCAGCCACCCCCCTCCTCAGGAAACTACACTGGCTCCCGGTGGCCCAACGATGTGCCTTCAAAACTGGCTGCATAATTTTCAAGTCCTTATACTGTAAAAGCCCTCTATTCATCAACAATCTGATTTCCAAATACACCCCGTCCCGCAACCTACGCTCACGCCATCAGAACCTCCTGCAGTCGCCTACCTTCAACTTAAAGCGTGCAGGAGGTCGTAGGTTTGCCACCCTCGCTCCCTGCTTGTGGAACTCTCTCCCGATGGAGTCCCGGAATTGTCAAGACCTCCTCTCTTTCCGGAAAGCCTTGAAGACCTGGCTTTTCAGACAAGCATTTTCATAACTCTCTCCCCTCTATGTTCATGTTATCACTGATCAAAGCGCCAAGCAACCAATCGGTGATAGTGCGCTCTAAAAGTACTTTAATAACATAACATAACATAACATAACATAACATGAAGGGAAAGCTGGAAAGCATACAGCATAGGGAAACAACTGGAAGGAGAAGATGATCTACATTAGAGAATATGGATCGTTTTCTTAGAGGAACATACTTCGGTCAGTAATGGTAGTATGAAATTATTGATTTAAGTACCTTTCATGTACAATTATGAGGGTTTCTAATAGTTAGCGTTTGAAACGTTTTGTTCCTTTAATTGATGGGACTAACATGATCCTTTTACATCAAGACCTGTAAGACGAAAGTGACAATAGGAATGACGAATATGAAAATAAACACAACATAACGTATTGTAAAAAAATAAGTTGAGCTAGGGCAAAGTAAAGGCATAAAAGGTTAAGTGGATTCAAGCATCAGCAACAGATTCCCATCGCTCAAATATTTCACAGAGGAGGCACTGGTTCTGTGTCTTTCTGTAGCCCAAATTTCATATTTAAGAACAAGGGTACACTTGAACAATATAGAAACAAGACAGGTGCACATATGAAGAAACTGTGTCGCAGGCTACAGGAGGTCACAGTCTCGATGTGAACTATGAAGGAGCTCCCCACAACCTCATTTACTAGGGTGTCAACTTCAATACTAGGGTCTCAAAGGGTTATCTTGTTTTCCCTATCAACTCTGATAAGTTTGCCTTTGTATCAAGGCTTAGAATCAAGGCTATACTTCACACAGAATGTATAGATATTGGGTTTAACAGCATAATAAACCACAAAACATATGGAGAAATTAGAAATGTAAGCTTCCAACCCAAGCTGTAATAAAAATAAAATTATTAGGTATTTAAAACTAATACAAATGAATGGAAATTTGTAATGAATTCAAACTTTATTCAATACATTTTTACAAAACGTTTTGATAAAGAACTATGACAACAAGTGGTAAAGCAGAAGTGTTTTAACAAATCCCTAATATGAGGTAAAATAGTGATAAGAATTGAGAAGTGTACATTCGTCTGTAAGGCTCAGCTCTGCACATAAGTCACCGTAGGATGAAAATCCTTTGAAAAGTAGCAACGGTCATTTGTCAGACCAAGGGGAAGGCTGTTTTGTTTGCACCCAGGTGAACTGAAGACACATTTTGGGATGTGAATATTGGAATTTAAAAATAAACTTCATTCAGATCCAACCTTGCCAAGCAGTACTGAGGATGCAACATATTCCTCAACAGATAGCCCATTCTGACCAACTTGCTGACTTGATAAAAACATACATGTTCATGGATGACCAGTTTTTCACAGGTCTTGTAACCTTTCACTATGTTCACACCAAAATAGATTGCTTAAAAACCTGGACTTACATAGAGAATTTGAGTGAATGCAAATTTTTTCAATTGCAACATTTCCTTAAATAATTTATGTGGTAGATCTTCTGAAAAAGTGTTATGCAAAAACCATGGAGAACCCATAAGTATGTGGTTATCTTGTACCATTCATGTGCGCAATTGTTGTGTCTTCCCATATGAATTAGAGGCAGTGGAGATATTACATTGGATCTTTCCTCAGAATTATATCAATCCTTCTCATATTTTTTATTGAACATTACATCATAGCTATCTCTTTATTAATTTTTGAGGGATCGTGAGAAAGTGGATTATTAGTTGGGGTGGAAAATAGTCTACTGTAAACAATAATGCCATTGTTCTTCTTAGGTCCAGTAAAGGTTTCAGTAATGTAAACCTGAGCATAACCCTCGTAGCTATTGCACCAAGCGGACGGTCTTAACCTAAGAAAATATTTAAAGCATTTAGAAGTACCAAAACAGTAAAAAAGTTTAAAACACAAGACAATAAATAAAAATGTTTTTGTTTTAAATAAAGAATAAATCAATGTACAAAATAGCACCAACAAAACAAAAATCTAATAAGGGTAACTGGAGATACGATTTTTTAAGTTTTAAATGGAAACAGCAACTAAAAGTGTGAAGCATAAACCACAATCCTCTGAATGTGCTTGACTGTTACTCAGGCGCAAAATAAAGTAAAACACAATGAAGGGTGGGTCAGATACATTAACCCGGTCATCCAGTCAGAAGATTTACCTTCTGACTAAGGGCCCGATTCACAGAACTAACTTAAGACAAAATCCTAAACTTACTACTTTTGGTATTCACAGAAGTTAGGATTTTGTCTTAAGTTTGTCTTAAGACAGACTTAAGACAGACTTAAGTTAGGATTTTGTCTTAAGTCTGTCTTAAGTCTGTCTTAAGACAAACTTAAGACAAAATCCTAACTTCTGTGAATACCAAAAGTAGTAAGTTTAGGATTTTGTCTTAAGCTAGTTCTGTGAATCGGGCCCTAAGTCTCTGAAATGGAAGTCAAAAATCCTTAGTGAGGCAAGGCAGTAGGCTCGGGACAAGAAGGGCTTCACAAGGTCAGAAAGTCATCAGACAAGGTCCCGGTGAACGTGTTGACTTTTGGCAGAAAGGCCCGAGCTGGAGAAATTAAACATTTGCACTCAGTGAAGGTCATTGGCTACTTTTGACACCTTTGCCCAGTGAACTATTTGACATTTTAGAGCTCTGATTCCTGCAGTGGGGCAAGTCTGCAAGCTGTAGCCTTACATGGCTGTATGAGACCAGATATTATTATTATTATTATTATTATTATTATTATATTCTTATATAGCGCCAGATTCGACCCCCGAAGGGGTATCTCCGCGCTTACCTTGGGAACCCGTCCTGGCTTTTCCCTGTGAGATAGCCCCTACAGGGCATCCCCAAGGTGAAAGCCAGGCATCCCGCCGCGGGGGGGCCGTTGTGGAGATTAAGCAAGCTTAATGCCCAGAGTTGCAGAGTGTGAACCCATGATTAGGTCAGGCACCGAAGCGAGAATTATCGAGTCCACGGACATTTGAGCTCAAGACCCTGCCGCGTCGGGAATTGAACCCTGGTCCCGGGTCTGACCTCTGCTTCAGGGTCTGCCTGCTCTAACCAGTGAGCCACACAGATACAGTCTCCACAACATCCCACTAGAATCGATTTCTGTGGCAGAAAAACCCCAAGCGAGAGCAATCTGTATCTTTGGGACAGGAGCAATTTACCTTCATCAGATGGACTTCTCAGGGTTGTCCCGGTTCTCCAGATGTCTTTCAAGCCAAAAGGTTTCTAAGTCCCAGGTTCTTCAGGATGTCAAGAGGAGTACCCTTTGACACACCTAAGGGTCCAAGTACCTCAGGAAAGTCACTTGCTAGTCAAGATTAATTTTAGCAGTAGCCATCAGCAGGATCCGGGACTGATCCAGTTGGAATGGGTTAGCTAGTCTCAAGGGCTTCTTGCAGCTCGTTGTATCTCTCTAGTGTAACAGGAGGTCGCTTTATGACCCTTGGAGTCTATTTCTGTGTCGTGGGTACAGGTGGGAGCAGGACCAGTCTTTCAGGTATCCTTATTGGTCTCAATGACAGGTGCAGTCTTTCTTGTGCCTTCCACTAGTGAAGTGTTCCAAAGAGGCTTTCCAGGGTGCCCCATTTATTCCTAACACTAGCCTGTGATTGGGGTTGACTCCTGTCCCTCCCTTGCCAATAGGGAATAAGTTCTCATGAGTAACCCTAGTGACCTTTACAGCAGTTCCTGTGTGCGATACTGCAAACAATCCACTCTGCCCCTCTCTATCTATGTCTTGCAAGGCAGAAACCCTCTTCCCCTGTGAAGAGGCCATTTGCCCTCCCCAGATGTGTGGACATAGAAATTAGTAAAACCTCCTCTGTGATCTCTTCAAACCAGTCCAAAGGCATCTCCTCTCTCATTGGTACTGGTGTCTGGCTGACCTGGTGGACAAAAGAAGGACCTGTCTAGGTGTCAGCTAACATTTGCCTGTGACAGTATGAGCCTCTTGGAATTTAATTAGGTTCCTGGACACTGCTCAGATGGTCCTTGCACCAGATAAATAGCACAGTTCCCCACACTCAGGGCCTTTGTCTCAGGACTGGGAGCAAGATGCTACTTCATCAAGGGGTATTCAGCTCCTAGGTGAAAGTTGAAAAGGGTGACTTCTTTAAAGTCCCCTGTCTGCAATCTTTATTACAACTCTGACATTACCAGTGAATTGGGCTTGTAATAGATATTCTAAAAAGTCTAAAATGTTTTTTGGTGTATATTTTATAGAAAATCTTAGAAAGCACACATTTAATAGCTGCACAAAGTTAGGTTAGCTGCTCCCTGCTACCTGTATTTTCACCATCCACTGCATTTGTTTTGCACAAATAGTGACTATGTTAGCAAACAACCAGGCCTTTATTGAGTGTTACATTATAAGACATATAGAAGTTCTGCTATACATATAACGGCATGTCCAAATTGAAAAACGTCAGTAGATTTATTCATTTATTTTTAGCTCTGTCATTTCTTATACTACAACGGTAAGAAGATGATGATGTGAAATGTTCAAGTCATTTTAGGATGCAGCAGGGAAGGTCTTTCTTCAGAATCTATCAAAATATTGAAGAACTGTAGGAATTATTTTTTTCACATCAAAAGTCAAGGCACAGGAACTGTTAGACAAATGGCAGAGTAAGTATTCCAAGGAGGTTTTGAGGAGAGTCAACTTGAATTCTGGAATAGACTGGGAATCCTAAGATTATGACCTCCCCTAAATTAGAAAACATTATAGAGAAGGTATTTTAAGACAAATATATGATGTGTGTCAGTGATTAGATATTATATCTAATTGATTCTTTTTCTTGTATGTACTTTGCTACTTGGTGGTCAACTGATTTAATAATTTCTGATGTAGGTTCAAATATGGTATGACCACTTTGGTTTTGCCCACTTGGAGGATGTGGGGTTGTTATGATTTTCGGTCTGTTTTTTGGTTGGTTGAAGGGAGCCAAGGGAAGTTTGTAAAGTGCAACTTAGGGTGATTTTACCTGAAAGGGTGTCGCTTTAGACAAAGTACGACACAGTGCTGTGTATAGAGGAAGTTGCATGGAGGTTCACAAAAGTAGCATGCAAAAAATTAAAAGTGAGCTAGCAATAAACTGAGGCATTTACATCAATCATAATGATGGGCTATTTGTACATCAGCTGAGCTAAAGGTTTCGACCGTCAATGGAAAGGGGTCAAAATCAAGATGTAAAGAGGTGACTACTGCCCGAAGAGCTAAAGGGTTTTTGTGTGTCTTCATAGAATGCGGATATACCATAAATATCTTAGTCTATATGAGCTGTACCTTTATGAATGCTGAGTCTCCTCACATAAAAGATAGGACTATCTAATCTTTTTATGCGTTGAGACTCCATATTCTTAAAGATACTACCCATAAATTCCTTTGTGAATAGCAAACAATAGTAAACGCACACAAAAGTGTACGTTTGCTTTTATGAATACGTCTATCAGTGTTTGTTTAAGTTCAGAAGAACATTTCTTTGAGGTCTAGACTGTGTCCTGTTTTGTGAAGCTCCTATAAAACGGCTCAATAGTGACTGTGGTCAGGAGATGAACACGATAAACTGTTGAAATTAATTTAAATCAACAAGCTTGGTGGCAAACAGAAATGCTTTTAAACAAAACAGACTGGACAGTACACCCAGGCCCACAAACCCAGATAGTTCTTAACACAGGTAACACAATCTGTTTCAAATGTTCAATGGTGCTGAAAGCAGACACTACTAAAAACACATAGCTGAACAGCAAACAGGTTACACATATGTCAAAACAAATAACAAAAAGGCCAAGATAGAACACACACACACACACACACACACACACACACATAAAATACACACACATACAAACACATAACATAGACAGCCATAATAAGTTCAGGCCTGACAGGTGTGAATAAATAAAGTGCATGACAACATGGTCCATCATATCTTGAAGAAATAAACTAATGTGGAATAAAGAGGCATTTGAGCACAAAAAGCACACACATGTAAACACCCATTAAAGATATGCTCTCCCAGAACATATACTGAGTTCCATGCAATTGCCCAGAGATACACAGACACACATTCTGACACCAAGATTCAAACACCTGTACACACAAACTGACACACATCACCATGCAAGTAAAGAAGGAGAAGCTCACAGACATGCGCATGCACCTTAGTACATGGATTCAAACAAACAAAACACATTGTGGTTCGGGTTAACAGTTATGTGTGTTGTACAAAGCAACATTCAGACACATAACTCAACAAACACACACAAGGGTGCCCATACTTGTAAGACATTGGGTTATTATTTGGTATGGGTGACGGCTCATCTCATGAAATAATGACAATGTTTGTCAGGATGAACATTTAAAGTCATTAAATTAACATGAGTTCAACACCCAGGGAGCTATAGCACAGAGCGGATAGACATAATTTAAGGCAATATGTAAATTATGTATGCAGTACCAGAACAGTAATACAGTTAAAATGCAAAAGAATAACAATCCCAAACCGAATTAGAAAAACAGAGAGAAATGATGCCAAAATGACAAAAATCCAATAGCGTTAACCTGAGATATGATTTACAAAAAAATTTAAGAACAATATAATGTAGTAGACTGGGACCTAGGCACAATTTGATGATGACTGTGATGGAGCACGAGACAGATACACCAACATGGTACATTCTGGTCACAGGTTTTGCCTTTTAGTTTAGTCTTTTAAGTGGCAGTCACCATCAGGAGTACCATTCTGAGGCCCCTATGATCTCAGGGGAAGCGCTCAGGGATTCACAGGGTATCAGGCAGAGGCCAACAGCAGAATTCAGTTTAGGTCCATTTGCCAATGTTCACTTGGATGTTTAAAGAAAAAGACCTCTTGCTGCTTGTTGCTACCTTGTAGCCACACAAATGGTCAGCTTCTTTGTCCTCTGTACAAGGGGGAGGTCCAGTCCTTCAGAGCTACTCCAATAATACAGACAGCAGGTCCAATCCTCCTATGATCTTCCCAGGTCCATAAAGGGTTCTGTGCAGGTGTCTTGTGGTGGCACATTTATGCCTGGCACCAGATAAGAAGAGGTGGTGTCCCCTGGGTACTGCACCCTGGGTTACTAGGGTAAATGATCCTGGGCCCACCTCTACCACATATTAAGTAGTTCCCTTTTGCCTTACTGTAATCAGACCAAAATGGTATGTGTCAGGGCCTTTTCAAGACAACAAATGTCTTCGGCCACACTAAACTTGGGATCTGAGGGCTAGGCTTTGTATGGGAGTGTCATAGGCAGAGTACCACTAGCCTCCCAAATCTCACACTAACATCCAATTTGAAGCAGGTATTGTACCCAAAACAAAGTCAAAGACATATGCCAGTCCAGGGTCCTTTAGCAACCAGTCAGGGTATACCCAAGAATTGTCTTGGCTTCCTGTTTTCTACCTTTTAGACGCACCCCAAGTTTTACATGTGGCTTAACAGACCTTACAGGCAGAATTTGACATTGAGGTGTCACAGGATTCCCACTGCCCCCACTATGATTATTATGTTTATTTCAGAGGAGTCAACTCTGCCTATTCAGGTCAGCCTATTGTTTGCTCTGCGGAGGCTTTTCAGACAACATTTACATCTTATTCAAGGCAAGAACAGGATCTGAGAAGCTGGAGAGCTAATGCTAATGCAAATAAGCCTTCTGGAACTTCAGCAAGAAAAAGTGGACTTTTCAGTAAGTATTCCAGCTGGTCTCATTCCTGAGATACAGTACTAGTATTTTAATCAGTACTCTGGCTTTCTATATAGGACAGCTAGGTCTGCTACAGTGAAAATAGCTTTTTGGGCTTTATTCCTATTGCCTACATGTCCCAAGTTTAAATACCATGAACCCTTTTCAATCAATATCAATTGATTCTTTATTGTTTCAGTTGAAAAAAGCATAACATTGTAAAAACACAAGTTAATTTAAAAAAAGTGCAATTAGTTATCTGCTCATGATTAAAAGTTAATTTCTGTTGTAATTGTCTTTAGTCTTTCATGCTAAAAATGATGGTTTATAGATGTAGTGGTCTTCCTTAATATGTATTTAAAAGAGGCTACAGATAATAAGACCGCTTTTGAGTCTGTATAAAGATAGGGCCTTTCTATTACGGCTGATCTTGTATTTGATGAAGAGAGTCCATAAATAGAATTTGCTTGCATTAATCGTTTTACTGTACAGAAGCATGTAATGCATGCCTCTTCCTCCTATAGTTCAGTTGCACATGCTTGTCATCGATGGGTCCAGGTTTTGGCATAGGACAGATCTGGGAGAGTGCCAAATGTAAGAGCCACATGTATGACCATTTTATTTCATTCAGTCTCTAATTGCTAATTTTTGTGAATTGCAAATAGAGACTCACAAAATGATATGTGCTAATGTGTCTCAGGCACATTAGTGATTCCCAATAAGGTCGAAATGGATTTATCTCATCAATATTCATGGGAATGAGCAATAACACAGGGGTGGTGGCCTGACAGCAGACCACTCACCATGTCCGGGTTTGCTCTTCAACAAAGCAACTATTTTTCTTTAAACGCACCCCATTTTCCATAGAGGAAAACTAAATGGTGTTTTTAAAAAAAAGAAATGTTTCTGTATCATTTTTTTAAGAGTAGGAAGTGGTCCGTTAGATAACTGCATGCTCTTAATAAACATTTTCACTGGCAGTCAGAGAGGGGATAGGGTCCCTTCCAGTTTACCGTCTACCTGAAGTAGACGGTAAACTGTGATTGTTTTGCATTTCATACAGTCGTATATGCCCTTGTGACTCGCTATTAGGAAATGCACCCTTGGCACACCTCTTCCTAATAGCAAGATGCAAACCCTATCTTGTGAGTCAGTAATAGGTTACTGACTTGCAAAATAGGGTTGGTATGTTGCAGAAGCCATTTAAGCAGGTGCAGACTGGCAAAATCTCAGTTTACGACCTCTAAAAACATTAGTACATGTTCCCCTAGATGAGAAATGGTTCATTGGAAATTATAGTTAAAAATTGTGACAGAAGTTTGCTTTTCTAAGTTAGGTTCTTCATCTTAATATAGCCCCAGTGATGCTTCTTTATTATCTGTTAACTTATGAAGTCATGTTTGTCCAACTTATTTCTGTGAGAATTTTGGCAACATCCCTGAACAATGCTAATGATGTAAAGTTTCAGTTCCCTCATAAATCCTGACATTTTTTTGAAAGGTTACTAAATTTGGGTTGATCCATAGGCGGGCCTAGTACAAGACAGCTTTTTAACACAATGTGGTTCTCAATTTTATCCATACCCACTTCTGCTATTAGTGTAGTCATTGGTGTACCGGGGCTGATGTATAAAATCCATTGTAGAAAATTGTTCTTACTTGCATACCTGCTGCCATCTCAGCACCAACTAGCATCTTTTGACTTCATTTTATAAGCAGTAAGAGCAGGCTTGATTGGCATATTACTGTATTTCCTGGAAAAGTATAAGACTGCACTGGCATATTGGCATAAAGTTAAATTACCTTTTGCAACTTCTGCAGCCCAGGATAATTTGACATCAAGTCATACTTCCAAGAAGTTGTGAAGATAGACTTGCGCTATCACAGTACGATAGATTTTAAATGTTGACGTTTGAACTATCCTCAGTTAGAGTATCATGAACTTAATTTTACTAATGTTGATAGTTAGCTTCTTGTGGATGCAAAAGTTTAAGTTTTCAAAACCATTTAATAGTCAGTGCTATGCTATTTCTGTTTGAACTGGTAGGACAGCATCATCTTCAATTAACAAGATATGGCTTTGGTGCTCACCAAGTAACATAACATCCACATTTAAGGCAGATACGACTTTGCCCACACCATTTATGAATAGATTAATCAATATAGGTTCAAGCATGTATCCTTGCCCTGACTCCAGATCATATTAGTAAATAAAACCATGTGAACATTTGCCTTTTGAGATGTATCTTACTTTTGCAGCATTCTCAAAGTGAAGAATTATCAGGATGTGAATTAGTTTTTCTAAGAGGCTGTGTTTGTGCAATATATGCCAAAGTATTGATCTAACATCATAGTCGAAGGCATTCTTCTGGTTCATAAATACCATATATAATGGTGATATTTTATTATGGCATATTTGAGGCTAATGGATACAATTTCATTAATTGATAAATAGTGCATTGGCTTTCCTGAAACCTGCTTGCTGGTGCATTGAAACCAGGCCAACATTGATCCAATATCCATGCAGGGTCAAGAGTTGTCTGCCAAAGATTTTTACAGCTCCCTCTAGTATTAAAACTGGGCAATATTCTACATTTTGTGAACCTTTCCTGTGTAAAGGAATAATAATGATTGACCTGATCGATATTGTAATCTCCCTGTACTCCCGGATTGCATTATATGCAGATGTTATAGGATTATTCTGGTATATGTCTGTTGGAATACTATTGGGTATGGTCCTTTTATGGGTTTTTGACTAGAGATTGGCTCATAGACTTAACCATCAGTGAATTCTTGGCTACAGGTAGTGGTATTTCAAGACACTGTGGGCATGATCAGAACATTGTTTGCGATTTTAGCAGTACTTCGCTGTGATTGGATCTCATCCCTCAGGTTTGACAATGAAAGGAAGCTTCTGATAAATAACATGGAAGTGCTTGGAATTGATTTTGTGATGATTTACGCAGGGCGTCTTTTTTTGGAGGGTAGTCATGATGTACAGGCTTGAAGCTAGGACAGTTGGGAGGTTAACATAATTGCTTCTGCTGGGTATCTGAAGTCCCTAGGATCTTCATCTTGCATTATTAAAGTGTTGCTGCTTTCTGTCTTGAATGTTTTGGTCTTGCTACCTATGAGGTAAATCTTCTTTTGCATCAGGTATTAAGGTGGCCGTCGTTCTTGCCTTGGCTCTGATTACCCACACACTGCATTTAGGTTTAGGCTAAGGTTTGTGTGTTTATGGTGTGATTGTGGCTCATAGTTATTTGCAGTGTGATTAAAAAGAATGCGATGCTCTGCTTAGTAATATGAAGGGTGTGGCACTTCACTCAGTTGCTTGACAGGTGTCCAGTTAGCTTGGCCCGTAGTTGAAAAATGATAGTTTTGAACTCAATCTGAGGCTATTCTGCGTCTTTTATGGCCAGGGATCGCCTTATTGTAGTATAAAGAATTCAAAATACAAAACAAATATTCCAAGAATTTCCAATTAAGGAGGAGGGAGACTAGGGAGTGCCTACTATCTGCAGCTCAGCCAGACTCAACCAGGCTGGTCCTGTTGCCTTTAGGTGATTGAGAATTAAAAGCATAAAAACAATTTATGATGCTGCTCATGTCTTGGAACCAGAAGCCACTCAGATGCTTAGCTTCCACTGAACTACCAGCACCTCTTGGTTCCTCAAGTAGTCGCATGGCCTCCTGGGATCAATGTGACCCTGGAGGGTAAAGAGAGCAGAGCAAAGTAAAGCGTGAATAAGTAGCATGGCAGCCAGAGACCATGACCAGGAACCAAAGACCAAATTGTAATGTTATAATGCTCTAACTTAGCAACAATCCCTTCAGGCAGGGGGCAAGCAGGTGATCAAAGCACAAGCACTGCAGTTACTGTTTCATAACTCTTGAAGCTTTCGGCTCCCGGGGGGTGGCTGATACAGGCACAGGCAAAGGCACAATTACCACTGGTCACGCGTTTTTCCAGTTGTCCAATAATCCAACATGGGTCGACGTAGAAGACAATAAAAGGGTCAGGGGGGCACCGCTACCATTGATGACTTTGGCTTCCTTTATTTAGTTGCAGCGGCACCCTTAGTCATCTCTTGTTGTTGGCATAGTGAGCCCCCACTGCCACTTGTGGGCGCTCTGGAAAATTCACAATTCTGAGTTTTCAAGAGTTAAAAAGGCAGGAGGAAGGGCCAATAGAAAGGGTTTTTGATAATTGTGAGTGCTGCTAGTATTGTTGGGAGTTTAGCAGCATACAACAGTGATAGCAACAGTGCAGTGATGACAGGCTCATGCCCTTATGCTCCTACTCTTACTCATGTGGTCTTGCGGCCCGGGAACATGCATTTAAAGTAACCTAGTGTATGGCACAATCAAACAACCTACCTTGTAAGCTACAAGGCCTACATAGGGGTGATTTATTATTATTTAAAAGGAAGCTTTTTTCCTGCCAGAAAGGGTTAGTGTAACATGTTGCACTGCAGACTTTACACTGCAGCAATCATGCCACAATGGTCAGACTGAAG
This sequence comes from Lissotriton vulgaris, assembly GCF_964263255.1. Taxonomy (NCBI): domain Eukaryota; kingdom Metazoa; phylum Chordata; class Amphibia; order Caudata; family Salamandridae; genus Lissotriton; species Lissotriton vulgaris. The sequence goes on along the minus strand of NC_141694.1, from coordinate 1,132,114,429 downwards.
CCATGTTTTCTTTTGTCACAGTAGTGGATGGCACAATAAGTACTCCGGCCCACATTTGACAGTTAACCTTTCATGCCCTGGGTGAATTTCCACCCATATACTATAGCCTTATATACATGTTAAATATGCTAATCAGGGTGTATCCAGTTATATATATTTTAAGGATCAGAGAAAACACATAAGGCACTGGATAGCAGCTGTGCCCCACTCAGCAGAGTCTGAAAACCAACACTAAAAGGGTCCCACAAAATATGAAAAACAGGGGTGACCATGCAATAAAGTCACAACAATACAATTGTTTAAACACCAAAAACAGCGGCACCTGGCGCCAATCAGGAGTGGAAGGGTGGCAGGGGTAGTGGTACAGGGTGGTAGGGGTGAGATTAAATAAAAGAAATGTAATTTAGCTGCTTGCTGCATCCTCCTTACTGCTCCTCTTGGTTGTGTCTTTCCTCCTCCCACCAGCAGGAAGCAGCCTGGAAGCACCCAGGCTCCCTAGAGCCATTCACAACGCTGCATGCAGAGTTGTTATTGATCTAAGCGCCATGGCTCAGTGCTCAGACAGGGCATGGGTGCCTGGGCATATTCTCCACCCAGGCTGTATTGCAGGGTCAGCCAAACAGTCATTGAGCAATGGGGAGTGGGAGCAGACCACTCCTCGGCTGCTCTGTCAGCCCCACCCGCCTCGCAAAGCTGATGTGCACCAAAAAGGAAAAAATGTGATGATAATAAATGAGTTACTATTATTTTATTTTTTTCTTATACTGGTGAAAGAAAACAGTGGGGAGATGCTCCTCCGCCATAGCGGACGGGCCACCACTGAAAAGAAAACAGGTGCACATATGGAGGCATGCAAACAGGTGCAACAACCTTTGAAAATGGAAATAGGGTTGACTTTTATGTTCTAAAGCATGTAAACAGAGCTATGCATAAATGCGCACAGGCCATTTGTAATATTTATTTTCGCAACCTGACTCTTTCTGTGACTCCTGTGTCTGTGCCCTACTTTTTAATTTCCCAAACCTGTGGTGCTGTGTGGAACAAGCATCCCAAGTTTAGGATTAAGAAACAGCAGCATCTTTTTATATCCTGGCTTTAGTAAATGCAATGCTATTTACCACCAATGGAATGTTACTTTGATTGAATTCAGTCAAAGAAGTCAGTTGAGTGGGCTGAGCAGCTTGATGGCTGCTCCTGGTAGGGTCTCGTTGTGATCTTCTAACGATCCTGAATAAAACATTTCTGACCTACATCTACCTGTGTGGACTTGATCCCTACAATTTTTGGCAACGATCTTCAAAAGAACCCCGCGTCTGTCACATCTTCAAACTTCAAGCAACTTCATGTACATACTCTTCAGTTCCTCAAGCTAAGAATCTACCTTCAACTGGCATCCTTGACCCCACTAATGACCTTCCATCGGTTGCCCACAGCAGTCTGCCAGTTGTTTGTTTCCCAGTGGAAGTCCTACTTAAAGATCTGTTCATCTACTTACGGCTGTCTACTCTCCTGAGTCCATCTCTAAGTTTCAGAGAAAGCCTACTCCTACTTGTGCTGTGCCTTCATGTGAGGGTAAGCCTACGGACATCTGTGGAAGTGCTGTTCCTTCAGTGAGGGTAAGCCTGGCACTTTTCAAGCCTCCCAACGTCTGTGTCCTGTGCTGTTCTGCTCTTTAAGCCTGCTTACTTACGTCTACGCTTTGTGCTGTAAGCCTGCCATTCACCAATGTCTGCACTCTACTTGTCCTGTCCTGTGCCCTCAGAGAGGGTAAGCCAAATTTAGTCTGTTCACCTGCCACATATCTACGTATGCACATTGTCTGGGGAAGAAGTGTGTTACTACATGTGCTTCCGGCAAGACAGTCTCTGCTATCTGGATGTCTGTTCTCTTAAGGAGCCTTGTCTACTGCATGCTTCAGTTGTTTTGAGAAGGTCTGCCTGGGGAGTGCCTGGGTAGTCACCAATAAAGATTTCTGTTGATTGAACTGGTCTGCTGTCCCTGCAGCATCTCAACTATTTCTACTAGAGCCCAAAGCCCTGCGGGCTGTGACTGCAGTGTCACCAAGAAAAACTCCTGCTGTTTAACGGTTTTCTAACATCTAGCTCTTCACAACTAAGTGTGCATTTTCTGTACTGGGAACAGCATCACCGTTCTTGTTGTGCCAGTGTATACTCTTGGTGCTGCATGGACTAGACTTGTGGACTGACAGCTGGGCTCATCTCACAACTTTCCATGAGACCGTCACCCGGCTGCTGTGTAAAGGCATCATTGTTTTCCCATTGCCAGCTGTCAACCCGCTGCTGTGAGGAGTCTTAACAGTGCCTGTTCACACATCATTTGTTTTTCTGTACGCGTTTCAGAAAGTCAAGGTGAGACACATTTTTATTTTATTGTTGGGCTACGCTGAGATCTCCTGTCTGCAGCGTTTCCCAACCGACATTTCTCTGGTCAAATTTAAACACAACTCATGACAATGTGTTCCCACGCTTACCTCTGTGCACATTCTTTATCACATGCGGTTTCTCCAGTTCTGCCTTCCATCACGTCTTTCACAGAGTCACCTGGGTGACGCACAAGTATCCTCATTCACACTTATTCTCGCGCTTTGGTGCGTTCTGCCAGTCAGTGTTCCTCCCAGCACAGACGTGCTGTGAGGTATCCGGGGGGACTTGGGATGCGTCTCACCATCTTGCGGTTGGTAGCACGTCCTTCCGGCTAATGTTTTATTGGCCAACCAAGTCGCAGCATCTTGAGGCACTCGCGATGCATCATGTGAGAAAACCGTTACCGGGAATGAGAGTGCACCTCAGATATCGACATTGTCGAGAGATTCCCTGGCTTGCGGATCTAAGGTACTTTATCTGGCACTCTTGCTGCGTTACAAGCTGTATGTAAATGTAAATGTATTGCGATTTATATAGCGCACGTATCACCCAAAGGCATCAAGGCGCTTGCCTTGGGAACCCGTCCTGGTATTCCCCTGTGAGATAACCCCAGCAGGGTATCCACAAGGTGAAAGCCAGGCATCCCGCCGCGAGGGGCCGTAGTGGAGATTAAGCAAGCTATTGCCCAGAGTCGCAGAGTGTGAACCCGTGAGTCGAGTAGGCACCGGAACGAGAATCATCGAGTCCGTGGAATTTTTGAGCCCAAGACCCGCCAAGGCGGGGAATTGAACCCTGGTCCAGGACCGATCTCAGCTTCCGGGTCTGCCACCTCTAATCCCTGAGCCACACTTCTCTGTACTTGGAGTCAACTGTATGCTAGCACAGAAGACAATTGTGGTGCGTTGTTTTCTTCAGGTTTTATTTTCCAGACTTCCAATACTCGGGTGACATACCGGTCACCGGTGTGGTGATAGAGTTTACATGTCTCTTTGAAATGTGTTTTTGCTGTGACATATTTGAGAGTTTTGCACGGCTATCAGACTCTTGTGTGCCTTTGCTTCTGCCAATTTCACAGTCTTCTGTTAGTGTTTCTGCATTTCTGGGTGATGGGTAATTTTAACATGCTATTTATTTTACCTACCTGTATTAATGGCATTAGCCAGTCCAAGCTCCGCTCACAAATGTTCTATGTTTGGAGTTTCCCTACACATTGCAGTGGAAAGATTGCAATGGGTTTGTAATCCCATTTGCCAGCAGTGGGTTTTAGTCCCATCTGCTCATTTTACAACTACAGTTCTATGTTTTAAGTTGTGTTGCTACACTCAAAGCAATCATGCATTAGGTTTTAGTCCTTTTGCATCTCTTTACACTCAGGGCAACTATGCAACGGTTTTAGTCCTTTTTGCATCTTTTGAGGCTTCTCCATCCATAGAGATTTGTCACAGGTTCCTACCCACATTATGTCACGGGTTCCTACCCATGTATTCGGGTTCCTACCCAAAAAGATAACGTTAATGTTGCTTTAGTGCACAGTGTGGAAGCTACACACCAGTTGTCTATTCACGGACACCTCTCGTCTTATTTGTTTACCCTACATAGGGTGTGTTTGGGGAGTACCATTTTGTGCACAGCTCTGTTCTACCCCCCCCCCCTGGGAGCTATGCAAGGGTGTAAGTCCCTTTGCAGTAAAAATATGGGTTTTCACCCATATCTGTTTGCTCACATCATTTAACCACTTTTCGTTTTCTCTGTGTCATCACCACTAGGGCTATGCTTGTTCTGATTTTATTTTGCATCTTTTTACACTCAGGGCGACTATGTATAGGTCCCTTTGCATCTCATGTGCTTTACTGTCACTAGAGATATTCTTTGGGTTCCTACCCATTGGTTCGGGTTCCCACCCACATCTAGTATACAGTCACAGTCTAGTGTACTCCACAGAGCGTGTACGTTATGGGCCTTAGTCCCATCTGCTTTTTATTTATGCATGAATCAATCTGTTTGCATTGTTAACCATATCTATTTCTAGGTTTCAGTCAGCCTGCCATTATTAATGTTTACACACTGGCTGGTGAAGAAGTGTGTTTGCTCATGTGTGTGCCAGTCAAGGTGTCTCTGAACTGTTCTACAATACTGCCTATCTGTTCTTCTTTTAACAACTAGATTTCATTTTATGCAGAGGCATGGACATTTATTTCATGGTTGCCTCATATCAAGCATTCCTGCCATTTTTTATCTTTTTTGCCTGCTTGATTTTGGTTCCTTGTCGAGTGAAGTGCTCGTCTACACTGAGAAGCCTGCTGGGTACTGTGTATTCAACCGAGTGTTGTGTGTTAAATTTTTACAAGGGAAATACATTTTTAATAACATTTTAAGTAATTGATTTTCATCGAGGCTTCATGGCAGTTCAACCGCTGCTTTTTGAAAACTCCTTGAACCCCTCTACCACGCACACTATCTCGCACTTACCGAGCTTCTCTTGCCTCCGTGGTGTCTCCTATGACATGCACACACTCAAATTCTGTACTGCGAGATGTTTTAGCCCACGTTCTTGGTGCTAGCCATCCAACACGCCGTGGGATACGTGCCGCCATCTTGTGCTTCGCACCTTCCGCGTTTTGGATGTTGCATGTCAAAATCCTGCTGTCTGCCAACCATGTATCTTCACGGCAGCAACCAAGTTCTGTTTTTTCATTTCTTTTTTTCTTCCTGCTACAGTGCTGCTGTTCATCATCCACGTTTGTGGGGCTTCTTTAAAATTGATTGACAGTTTAAATTTTGCACGAGTATCGCTGTTTGGAGTTATATCGTCCTATATCTTTTCTGTACATCAGCCTGTGGTTTCATATTGTACCGCCATATTTCAGTGATCTTCAACATGTCAATCAGCCCATGGATTGTTACTTGACATCGTCCTTCACGTAAAGTACTTTCTTGCTTATCTGTTTTGGACCTTTTCTTCTCAAGTTGCTGTTGGGTCCAGTTTTATCTCCCCTGTTCCAATCTTGGTGGCAGGCACACCAGTGACTATTATGTTACAGTTAATTTAGCACCTTATGCTCTCACATAGTCACATGTCAGTTGGCAGCAAAGTTGTCTCCTAATACTTGAAGTTTTTAGCTTTTGAATAATCTTCGCAAAGGCCTCATGCATATTTGTAATATTTTTGCACCAAACTATGTTCTCTACTGTTTCTGTACAAATGCTTATATGCCCCACATAGATATGGTGACACATTAGGCATGTTTACGTCTTGTCCCTTATGCTAGGGTGTCTTGTGCTTTCTAAAGCTCGGGTGAGTAGTCCCTCACCCGCGTGGATCACTGGTCTGCCTTCAATACTATTGTCCATGGCCCCTAGGTATGCGCCAAGTTGGTAAACGACGTCTAGAGTCCATTACATTATTCTGTTTTCTATGGACCCTAGGTATACGCCAAGTTGGTAAACTCCACCAAGAGTCCATTACATTATTCTGTTTTCTATGGACCCTAGGTATACGCTAAGTTGGTAAACGCCGCAAAGAGTCCATTACAATATTCTGTTTTCCCTCTCACAGAGGATCTATGCAAGGGTTCACTGTCATGAGATCCATTTTGCGTGTTTTTTGCTTTCCTACTCTGGGACGGCAATAAGTTTCAGTTGTTCAATGATTTTATTGGATTTACATTGTGCGTTCAAGGATCCGAAGTTCTCACTTTTGGAGTCCAGTGTTTCATTTGTCATATTCACATTACAGTTTGTTTTCTCTATTTTATCCTTCATAGGATTGTACGATTAGTTCAGTTGTTCTACATTGTACTTTTGAAATGGGTTTTAGTCCCTTTTAGCACATTTATGCATAAATTAGAAAATGTTTGCATTTGTTAACCATTTCTTTCCTAGGGTTTAGTCATGGGTTCACACCATTATTATCTAGTTATTGTTCTCTAATCTCCACATTCTTTCCAGAGATTCTATGGGTCCTGACCCATATACTTTTCTTGACATTGACTAACTTGCTCTTAGTTATAGTCACTTGTTCCCTTACAGGTGTGTTGTATAGGTTAAAGGCCCATTACAGCTATTCTACAAATGTCAACTCCATATTACGTTTTGCAATGTAATGTCTTTATTATCTCACTTTATTAATATCTTAGAGGGTTTTAGATGTTCAGTTTTTTTGGTATTTTACTCATCTGCCCTCAATCTGTCATGTATTCAGTTTTCCTCTCATTTCTTCGCTTTTTGTCATTTACAGTGCTTCTTTCTTTATTTTTTTGTCTTGCGTGTTTGTTTACCATTTTCTTTTTCTTGTCTTATCTTGTCCATGTCTGAGTTAATCTCTACCTTGTTTCTATACTTTTTCCCTCTTCTTCGGGTACTTGTCTGGCCAGCTGGTGTGCTTGGGAGTTTGTCATTGGCGTCTTCGTGTTCTTCCTTTTTCTTTGTAGAAGGGAGGATGGGTTGTTCCTATCAGTTGTTTTTCCACCTTTATTGTTCTCTTGAACTTCTATCAGTTTTCTTTTCTTATCTTCTCGTTATTTCTTCTCTTCATTCTTTTCATTACATTGGTATTTTCAATTCTCTCTCAATCTCAAGTTCTCCTCTTTTGTTTTCTCTCCGTTTTGTTTTTCCGTATAAGAAAGGGGGATATGTTATATTCTGACTTTAGTAAATGCAATTCTATTTACCACCAATGGAATGTTACTTTGATGATGCTGTTTAGAATGTTAGGATTCAGTCAGGGAAGATACAGTTGAGTGGGCTGAGCAGCTTGATGGCTGCTCCGGGTGGGGTCTCGTTGTGAACTTGTAAATATCCTGAATAAAACTTCTGCAAACTACATCTACCTGCGTTGACTTGATCACCACACATCTGAAACTTAAAAAATAAAAGATTGGTCACAGACCGAAAAGGCACCAAAAGAGAAGATTGCACAGAGACACTTCCCAGACATTTTGAGCACTTACAGATGCCTATTTTACAGACATATTGTTGTTGCTGATGCTTGCTGCAACTGTGTGGGTATCACATGTTTGTATGGCTCTGTATATGCTTCTGGTATTGTGTTATTGATGCTGACGCTCTGATAAGGTTTAGAACTTGCTGAATAATGGAAAGCTGTATTTTTTCCAACCGTAAGGAGAATTACGAATTTATGATGGCATGTGGATTTAATTTTTAACCTAGTTCTATAACATTTGCCCACATTATTAATTTGGCCGATTTTGATGATGAGATACTGGGGGGGAATTTAAGTTATCAACTGGTATATTTAGACCAAATTCCAGCCATTTCAATTTGTTCTCCAAATAGGGGGAAACTGCTCAGATCCAGAATAACAGGTACTTTAGTGGTCAGTTTGTCCTGATTTTGGTAAGAAATATACCAATAATTTCAGGATGCTCTGAGCAGGTGGAAAGTAATAGCAGGATTGCCGGTGTAGGGGGAGGGATGGGATGGTGAAACAGGGGTGCTCAGCATGCTTTTGATGGTCTGCAAGGGTCAGGCAATACTGCTGCAATCAGCACCTGCTCAACAGCAACTTTGAAGGGCCCAGTATCTCCGGTTTTGGACCTGACAATTCAGGCCCAGACATACATGGTATTGCAACGTAGGACATTTCACTTGGAGTAATCGCTACAGGTTGAAATACTTCCATCTTGCAATGAGGCCCATAGTGTTTTCAAACAGGTAGTTTGAATATTTACTGGATATGGTGATTTGATCATTTTTGTAACAGCAAAATGTATTTATTTCATTTTATATATGTATATATATTACAGAGTAGTGGTCCCAACTAGGCAGTTATAGTTTGGTTTGCTTTTCCATAGAAAGAGTATTTTTTGGTTTGCTAATACCTTTGGCCTTGTTTGACAGAAGTAAAATCTCCATACATTTTCCATAGACTTATTTCTGCAGGGCAACAGCAAAAACTGCTACATTAAATTATATCAAATTTAACAGGTGGCGAGATCTCGGTCCACAGATAGTCTTTCTTGTCATTTATTTTAAATCCATTGAATAGTTTTTGAGAAATTAAGGTTAAAAAATAATTGCATACTTTGGCAGTTGAGCTTGAGGGAGCACCAGTTTAAAAATAGTGCATTCTGTTTGACCCAGGGAGCTTATCTCCCTTGGGACATCTCGCTCCCATGGGAGTCAGACTCCCATGGAAGCACGCGCTGTGATTAACTTTATTACATTTTGGTGTAACTCATTGTATTATGTTTGTATAGGGGTCATACGTATATGCAATATCTACTGTCCTGAAGATGGTCTGACGGATTGATGCCACCGAGACCAAAACATCGACTTTAACATCTACTTCTGAGATATTTGTTGATCTTTAGTGACCAATATTTTCACCAAGAAATATGTCATTATCAAGTTCATTGGAATAGGGGGGCGTGACTTGGGCGCCGATGGAGAAGGCGGTGAGCCGATAGCTCCACTCCTGATCCCGGTATTTATCCTGTGGAGGCATCCTGCATGTAGCTCATGATAACGGAGCTTTATCGGAATACCTGGGGCATATTCCGAGCCCAGAATCGCGGCTGGCGGGGATTCCGCTGTGCCGTGGGAGCCGCTTGAAGTGCCGGAGGAGCAGAGGCAGGACCAGCAAAATGGCGGCGGACATCGGCTGCCGGGTCTGACCAACGCCGGGAGGCCCGCTGCGGAGTCATTAAGGGGCCGGAGCTGGCAAGTGACAAGAGCGCGGAATGATCAACGGCTGGCGGCTGTGCTCTTGAGATCGGCGGAATTGGAGTAGCGAGCGGGTGGAAGCGGACTCGAACTGGCCGTACAGAAACTGCACTAAGATGGCGGCCGCTGGGAGCACTGCCTGAGGAGAGCTGCATTCCCGAGCCTGCGGCCAGAGGATCATAGGCTAGCTCACGGCGCCCTTGGAAGCTGGACAACTGGGTGTTGCGCCTGGCCAACGGCTGCACTAAGGAGCCTAGAACTTGTGGGGTGCCAGCACGGACGTCGGGGCAGAGGCTGGAGACCACCATTAGTGGGACTTTTGGAGGACCCCGGCATCCCGTGGACAATAGGGGCGTAAGGAGAGCAAGAAGGGAGCGCTGAGGACGGCGGACGGCTAGTGGGCGTGTATCTTCTGCGGCCCTGGTAAGTTTGGGGTTGCGGGCCTGCGCCTGGCGCAGCGGAGGTGGGGGCGGGGGAAGGCCTGCGGCGCTGAAAATGTGGGGAATGCGGGAAAGCGGCTGCCGGCTCAGGGACAGATAGACCTGAAGTTGATGTGAACGCTGACCAGATATGCCATCTTGAGCTTGGCCATTGATGGGAGCGCTAAGAAACCACAGTTCGAGGTGTATTGGAGGTGCTTCTCTTTTTCGATATGCTGGCGCCCTGAGTCTGTGAAGATTGCACGCACTTTGGTACCATGAAACTGGGGCAGTAATAAGGGTGCAGTGAGTGCAGATTGCCGACTGGACAGAAACCGATTTATGAGGCGTTTCTGGTGGCCCGCGAGCACAGTGTAATGAACGAGGGTGTACACGTGTACTTGGAGGTCCCTTGCCCCGGGAGGTGGACTGTGGGGGAGACATCAACAATGCTGCTTGCTGAGGGGGCGGCCCGTGTGGAGCAGGGGGCTTCTGGAGTGCACGAGTAAGGGGTTGCGGAACGCAATCGGTGGCATATCGCACACGCGACAGCCTGTGACGCAGTGAGAGCAGTGACTTTCAGCGAGCTGATCTTGCCCTGTGGAACACTGGACACTCCAACATTCCAAATGAAGCCGAAAATAAGAAGAAGGGTGTGGCGGCGCAGGACGACACCCAGGATGATGGAGATGATGTCGAGAGCATGGCGTCGGAAAGGAGGTTGAACAAACACCTGGACAAAATCCTGGAGGCCATCACTGTGACGAAGGAATCCTTGCACCAAGACATCACGCAGGTCGCAACGGGGCTGGGACTCCTGAAGGCAGACTACTCGAAACTGGTGGACAGGGTAAAAGAGACTGAACAGGTTGTTCAAGACCTGAAACCAGTGGTCGTGACAGTGGAGAGTAAGCTGGAGGATGCGTTGCAACGACTGGCAACTCTAGAGAAAAGGCAGAGGATGCCGAAAGTCGAAATCGGTGCAACAATGTAAGGGTGGTTGGCCTGCCGGAGAAAAGAGAGGGAACGGACATGATAACCTATCTGGAGAACTGGTTCAGGACACAGGTTGCCCCGGAGGGCCTCTCCTCCTTCTTCACGCTCGAAAGGGCGCACAGGGTCTCAGCCAGGCCACCCTTGCCGGGCCGTCCGCCCCGGCCTGTAGTGGCTAGAGTCCTTCACTACAAAGATAGGGATCTGTTGATACAGAATGCACGGGTGACGGGGCCTTTTAAAATGGAGAATGGCATTGTCACGATCTTCCCGGACTATGCGCAGGAGATACAAAGGAGCAGGGCCTCGTACTTGTCTATTAAAAAAGAGCTCAGAGATGAGGGGATCCAATATTCGCTGTTATTCCCAGCCAAGCTCAGAATTATCTTGGACGGCTCAACACAGTTCTTCCAGATGCCCGAGGAAGCTTGGTCCTGGCTCGAATCCTATAGGGCAGGAACGGATCATAGAGGCAAGGGAGACAGAGGACTGCCCAAACCGCCGAGGATGCGCAAGTCGCAACGGATCCGCAAGAAAAACAGAAACCAACAGGCCCTCCAGCTCACACAACTGGCAGCTGACAAGCAAGGTGCTTTGGCGGCGACAGCGGCAATAACGGGGTCACAGAGGGAAGACTCCGTCAGGGGTTCGGAATCAGATGACGATAGACGACACTGGGTACTGAATTATCGGATGTAGACAGCGCCAAGGGGCCGGAAGTGATGCCTAGATTGGTGGACGATCTGTAAACTGCTTAACCTTCTGTGCGGACCCCCGCCTATGGACAGCAAATGGAGGGGTTGGAGTACCTGGTAATCTGTATGAACAATATGACTATACCATGCTACTATGCGGGATGCCCATGGTATAATAAGGCACAGTACGTACTATCATATGGGATCTAGGGCTAGGGGAGTTGGCGAAGCATGCCACCCGTCGGCCCAGAACCACCCTCCTACCGCCCTTAAGGCTCTCTATGGTGGCTATTGCAAAAAACACAGTTGATGGACAGAATGTAGAACAATGTCATACATTCACCCCAGTACAAGGATCTGGGCCTAAATCCGTCGTTTTTTTGCACTCCACACCACCCTGGGTTAGACACTAGCTATATGCAAATCAGCTCTGACCCTGTGCCTCATGGGAACAGTCCAGTCCGAACTACCAAGCCATGTCTTTCCCAGACCGGAATCAAGCATCCAAGGACCGGTTTCTGACTATCAGCCTTCATCAGCCTGGATAGCTTGACTCCAGTGGTGTGGAGAGCCTGGGACTCACGTCTGAGTATACACAGCACACTCGGGGTGAAAATTGCAAAAAACACAGTTGATGGACAGAATGTAGAACAATGTCATACATTCACCCCAGTACAAGGATCTGGGCATAAATCCATCGTTTTCTTGCACTCCACACCACCCTGGGTTAGACACTGGCTATATGCAAATCAGCTCTGACCCTGTGCCTCATGGGAACAGTCCAGTCTGAACTACCAAGCCATGTCTTTCCCAGACCGGAATCAAGCATCTAAGGACCGGTTTTTGGCTATCAGCCTTCATCAGCCTGGATAGCTTGACTCCAGTGGTGTTGAGAGCCTGGGACTCACGTCTGAGTATACCCAGCACACTCGGGGTGAAAATTGCAAAAAACACAGTTGATGGACAGAATGTAGAACAATGTCATACATTCACCCCAGTACAAGGATCTGGGGATAAATCCATCATTTTTTTGCACTCCACACCACCCTGGGTTAGACACTGGCTATATGCAAATCAGCTCTGACCCTGTGCCTCATGGGAACAGTCCAGTCCGAACTACCAAGCCATGTCTTTCCCAGACCGGAATCAAGCATCCAAGGACCGGTTTCTGGCTATCAGCCTTCATCAGCCTTGATAGCTTGACTCCAGTGGTGTGGAGAGCCTGGGACTCACGTCTGAGTATACCCAGCACACTCGGGGTGAAAATTGCAAAAAACACAGTTGATGGACAGAATGTAGAACAATGTCATACATTCACCCTAGTACAAGGATCTGGGCCTAAATCCATCGTTTTTTTTGCACTCGACACCACCCTGGGTTAGACACTGGCTATATGCAAATCAGCTCTAACCCTGTGCCTCATGGGAACAGTGCAGTCCGAACTACCAAGCCATGTCTTTCCCAGACCGGAATCAAGCATCCAAGGACCGGTTTCTGGCTATCAGCCTTCATCAGCCTGGATAGCTTGACTCCAGTGGTGTGGAGAACCTGGGACTCACGTCTGAGTATACCCAGCACACTCGGGGTGAAAATTGCAAAAAACACAGTTGATGGACAGAATGTAGAACAATGTCATACGTTCACCCCAGTACAAGGATCAGGGCCTAAATACATCGTTTTTTTGCACTCCACACCACTCTGGGTTAGACACTGGCTATATGCAAATCAGCTCTGACCCTGTGCCTCATGGGAACAGTCCAGTCCGAACTACCAAGCCATGTCTTTCCCAGACCGGAATCAAGCATCCAAGGACCGGTTTCTGGCTATCAGCCTTTATCAGCCTGGATAGCTTGACTCCAGTGGTGTGGAGAGCCTGGGACTCACGTCTGAGTATACCCAGCAGACTCGGGGAGAAAATTGCTTGGATGCTTGATTCCGGTCTGGGAAAGACATGGCTTGATAGTTCGGACTGGACTGTTCCCATGGGGCACAGGGTCAGAGCTGATTTGCAGTCTGGGTTTGCAGTCTAACCCAGGGTGGTGTGGAGTGCAAAAAAAGATGAATTTAGGCCCAGATCCTTGTACTGGGGTGAATGTATGACATTGTTCTACATTCTGTCCATCAACTGTGTTTTTTTGCAATTCTCTGTGGTGGCTACCACAGACTAGAATTGTGTGCATTGTTAAGGGAGTTTGGATGGGGACTAATGATTTGTTATTGGGTCCTGTTCTGGGGGGGGTGGGCCAAGGCAGTTGTGCGGGGTGTTGTGATTGGGGGTCAGTGCTGTTTTGGTGTGGGAAGATAGGATGGGAAGACGGAGGAGCTGAGGTGCAGTTACAATGGGGACGTTACCTGATATGAAGTGTCTCACATGGAACGTGCGTGGTTTGCAATCTATGTCAAGACGCCATAACGTGCATGCTTACTTGGTGAGACGTGGGTTTCAGATAGCGCTGCTTCAGGAGACCCATCTTACCAAACAGGAATGTACTGCCTTGCAGAAGAGATGGCGTGGCCAGGTGTTTGGCACGACATACTCTGCGTTTGCCAGAGGGGTCTTGGTGTGGGTGCGGGCAGGGGTCCCTTTCCAGGCCACGAACCAGGTTGCAGATCCGGAGGGTAGATATGTGGCGGTGGAAGGTAGGTTGTATGGCCGTGATGTGGTGCTCTGCAGTATTTATGCCCCAAACACGGATCAGACCCGCTTTTTTGATAGATTGTCAGGGTCCCTGGCACATTTTCTGGCGGGACAGGTCTTGCTGGGGGGGGGGGACTTTAACTCGATCACAGATGCATTGCTAGATAGGTCACATCCACCATTGAATGATTCCCCGGTTCGCAGGCTTGCTACGCAGAGGACAGCATGGCAGGACAGATGGGGCCTGATCGATGTATGGAGGGGGCAGCACCCCACTGATAGGGACTACTCCTTCTTTTCTGCACTCCACGAACTGCATGTCCGAATTGATACAATCCTGTGTAGTAACACAATGGCAGCCTTGATGACACAATCAGAATATTTGACTAGGACCATGTCGGATCACAACCCCCAGTTGGTGTGTATCAAGTGGCAGCGTGTGAGAACGGCGATCCCCACGTGGCGGTTATGGCTAGGAACCCTCGAGGATCAGGTTTTCAGTGCTGGCCACCATGAAGGCATTGAACATTATTTTACTGAGAATAGTGGAACGACTACCACTAGAGCGGTGGAATGGGATGCGTTCAAGGTGGTGGTGAGAGGGCTATGTATTGGAAGATACTCGGGTGAGAGATCGGTCATCATTGCTGACATGGATAAGGCGGAGGGAGCACTGCGGGACTTGGAGCAGCGGCGGCCAGAACAGCCAACTCTGCACACACGGTTACTGGAAGCAAGGGAACTAGTTGCTGCAGCAACGGAGAGATTGAGGAGTTATGACTATTGATTGTACACAACAAAAGTGCATGCATAGGGGGACAAGGTGGGCACGTTGTTGGCGAAACTGGCGAATCCGTTGCTTAGGGCCTGCCCAATCATGAGCGTGCACGAGGCAACGGGGGAGATGGTCTATTCCCAGACTGCAGTCCTCTCACGCTTCTTGGGCTACTATACGACCCTCTACCAAAGCTGACTGGAGGCTGAGAATTCCGACATAGAGGGTTATCTTGCGGAGACTCAGCTCCCTCAGTTGGATGAGGATAGCGCTGAGGATCTGGGCCGTGCAATAACACTTACCGAGATAAGAGGGGCGATCAAGCAGATTGCTCGGAACAAAACACCGGGAGTGGATGGCCTACCAATAGAATTTTACGCAAGATATATTGATATTTTGGCGCCCCATCTGCTAGTGGTCTATGCCGAGGCGATGGAGCTGGGACACCTACCTCAGTCAATGAGGGAGGCGCTGATCGTTCCACTTTTGAAGCCAGGGAAGGAGAGTACCGATGTGACCTCATATAGGCCGTTGTCCATGCTGACAGTGGACTATAAAATTCTGAGTCGTATTCTGGCTACCAGACTATTGCCACACATGACCACACTGGTCCACGACAATCAGGCCGGGTTTATCCCAACCAGGAATACCTTGACTAATATCCGTCACCTAATACTGGTGCTGGAGAGTTCCTTGGACCCTGATCAGATGCCGGCAGTGCTGTCCATAGATATTGAAAAAGCTTTTGATAGCTTAGAATGGGGGTACCTTGATAGGGTGCTGGAGAAGTTCGGCTTAGGCGACCAATTTGGACACTGGACAAGAGTTCTCTACTCCTCTGCGACAGCCAGGGTGAGACTGGGACCGGTCATATCTTCCAAATATCCGGTACAAAGAGGGACGAGGAAGGGGTGTTCGCTTTCCCCTTTGCTGTTCGCGCTGGCGATGGAACCGCTGGCGGCCCAGGCTAGAACAGGGAGGGCTTATGCTGGTATTGTGTGCTGCGGGATCCTACAATACATCGCACTTTATGCGGATGATTTTCTGGTGTTCCTGGAGGACACGGCTAAGGCTCTAGAAGGAGCGACTGCAATGTTGTCGCACTTTGGGAGGCTGTCGGGCCTAAGGGTCAATTGGAGTAAAACTTGCCTTTTCCCGTTACGGGCGACCATGCCCCGGCCTCGGCTGACCGAGAACATCATTTGGGAGCACTCATGCTTCACCTATTTAGGGGTCTGCATCTACCATGGGGCCGATAGTATGTTAGAAGGGAACGTGGGGCGTTGCATTCAGGCTCTGAGGGGCTGCATGGCGTTTTGGGCAAATCTACCCCTCTCGGTACAGGGCAGGGTGGCGCTGCTTAAAACGGTGGTTTTGCCTCAGCTGCTCTACTATTTTGGCACGCTGCCACTGTGGATTCCACAACGGATCTTTAAAGAGTTACGCACCCTAACAACGGATTTTTTGTGGGGCCACGGAAGGCGGCGAGTAGCACTGAATACGCTGCTGAGGCCAAAAGCAGTCGGTCGACGAGCGGTTCCTAATTTTGAATTATATTATTTGGTGGAGCAGCTACAGATCCTCACACAGAACGTAGCGAAGGAGTTTAGAGGCCCTGTCCGGACCAGAGGGGAGGGAATACAGAGGCACATCCTGTCCTATATTATCATGCAGCAGAAACTTGAGTTACGAAGTTTAACGTTAGAGGAGAAGACCCTACGGTTGTGTTCGAACAGAAGCCAGAAGAGGGCGGGGTAGTTCACCCATATGCTCCCGAAATCCCACTGGGTATGTTAACGGCGCTACCGCATGGAGGGGACTGGTCCCCGCTCATGGATTGGTAGGATTAGGGTCTCCACATGGTGGGCAACCTATATGCTGATGGCGAATTACTGCCATTCCGGATGGTGCAGGAACTTTTTGGCCTACCGGATGGTAGTTTCCTCCTGCATGCAGCAGTGACAAGGGCGATACGCAACCACTGGAAAACTGGACAGACGGAGCCCAGCTCGACCATGGCCTGCTAATACGTGGTAATGGCGGCGGGCACATTCAAGGCGGTCACCTACCTCCATTCCCAAATGTTGAATGAGGGCCTGGAACCACTTACGGTGTTGAAACAGAAGTGGGAGGCGAGCATAGGGAAATCCATACCGGATGCGACATGGGGCCATATTCTGAGAAGGAATTGGAAAGGGAGCAGAAACGCTCGGTTTCAGCTGGTACACTTTTTTGGAGTGCATAGAGCTTACCTTACCCCGGGGAGGATCAGGAGGCATTTCCAGGTTCAAGAGGCAGTATGTCCTAGATGCCTGGCACCTGATGTGGAACTGGACCACATGTTATGGAGCTGTCCGAAACTGGGGCATATTGGTCGGAGGTGGGGGAGCTCCTTAGAGTACTTAATGATCGACAAGTGGAATACAACATGGCGACCTGTTTGCTGCTTTGGTTCCACCATACGGCAAAAACAAAAATCACTAGTAAATTCATTGACCTGGGCCTCATATTAACACAGAGGGAAATTACCTGCCACTGGAAGTCGAAGGAGGGCCCGTCGAGCAGGAGATGGATAAATGAACTACAGAAATGGGCCTGTAGTGAAAGTACGATTAGGCTCCGGCAGGCCACCCGGACGGCTAATGGAAAAAGTATGGAGATGGCAAGGGCGTGGGAGGGATTAGTGCAAGCACTGAAAGACTTTTTGGTTAAAGATGAGGAGTAGAGTGAGGGACCATTGTAATAAGTTCCATGAGACACAATTGGGAATGAATATTGACCCTCGGATCTCTTCTGAATTTAGTTGTCTATGTTTGAATGAAGCCCACACCAACAGCAGTACGGGGGGAGGGATGTGGGCGGGGGAGTTAGGGAACCCTTAAAGAGTATAAATGTTGAGAAGGGTGACTGAGGGGATACAGAAAAGCGGATGACAGACCATTATACCGGCTGGAAATGATTGCTTTCTCATGTGTTTTCTTTTCTTCCTTTATTCCTTATTTCTCTGGCATATTATGGCTGACGCCACCCGGCCTCCGGTCTGTGGGCTAAATAGCTGTGTGTTGTGTCAATTATGATCTGTGGACGGCGGCTACCAGAGGCTAAAATGTCGGAATGATTGTTTGTATACCCCATGACTCTGCAATAAAAATATAGTTTACAAAAATCAAGTTCATTGGAATAGATGTTTTTCATGATTTGTGGGATTAATTGGATTTTACCTCTTTTCATGATTTGTTGCCGATTTAATTTTCAATATTGTACTCCTTTTTAATGACTAACTGATATATTAACAAACTAGATTTTCTAAACAATTAAGATACTCCTGTGTTTTTGTGCTCTTGAATTGAATTCATTGTTGTTGTCATATCACACTTTAGGTGGATGTTCTTATGAGACTCACATACAGAAAGAAATTTTTGAGAACAGTTACTCATTGAATTCGACTGAAATAATATCCCTTGTAGGCGCTTTTCACCTAAAATATTGTGATTGACTGCCAGCAGCATGAGAAAAAGTTTGCTAGCAGCCATTACAGGACTCAGGGAATTAGTCTGCTGTCTTAAAGTTGTAAAAAAAAAGAGATATAGAGGAAGGAAAGGGATATTTTGACCATCTAAGTCCCATGGAGAGGACCCACAGGGATTCCCTTGGGGCACAAAAATAAAACAATGGCAAAAACTGCCACAATTTGTCTAGACCCTTGCAGGATGAAAACAAAGAGCAAAGAGTGGGGGAAGCAAGAAGGCAGATGGTGCTGAGGGTAAAAGCGCCACCACTCCTACAACACGTGGTGCCCGGGAGGACCGCCTCCCCACACCCCTTGCTTCACCAGTGCATGGATCACGAATGCAGAGATATACAGAAATGTGCACTAAGAGCCCTGTTTACAAAGCCAAATCTATATGTGTAAATTTACTACAAGAAAATGTACCCTTCCCCTTTTGAGTAACTTTACTACATTTTGTGCTGCACCATTTTCAAGTGTAACGTTACTAAAAGTAGTAAATTTACATGCTCTGACACCTTGAAATAGTGGCCTAGAGCAAACAAAATTGTCAAATATCACTGTAAAGTTACTATGAGTTTTGCCTGTGTGACCATATTTGACATTCTGTACACTTTGGAGAGACCTCAGTAACCAGGGTGGTGAGCTCACTATCATAATGTATAAGAAAAAGTTTAAGAAAGCAATAAAACTTTAAAGAAAATGTATTTTATAAATTTATTTTAAATGTAGATTAATATGAAAGAATAAAAGCGCTAGTAATGTAATAATAAATCACAAAGGAATTTCCCATTTAAAAAGTAAAAAAATATTATGGATTAAAAATTACTAAAAGTGATGTATAAAGAAATATTAAAAGTATTTGTTTATTTAAAAAAAATGTAATGTTACGTTACATTTTGCATTTATAGAAAGTTAAGATAATATGAATGTTTTATTTATTTACATTTCATAGCATTAAATACAATGTATTTATATCTATACTAATATAATAAAGAGAGAGCCCAAACCTTTGAGGCGGGTAATCTCAGGAACCACAGAACCAATCACAACACCCAATACAGCGTTGAAAAGGGCAGTTGCAGCAGAAGGACATAGGCTATGCAGACGCCCACCATATACATTTAAAAGGTAAAAGAACTGTGCCAGCAAAGTAGTCTCTTGTGGGCGTGTCTGTGTTGTGCTGTAGGCGTGTGCGGGAGGCATGACAAACGCTGTGGGCGTGTGGTACGTTCCGCCCTTCATGCCATGTCTCATATCGTGTGCTAATCCCACCCTGCTCCCTTTAAATACCCCTGCACCCCATAATCATAACACACCCTTACTCCTTAAAATACCCCAACACCCTTAAAAACTAACCCATCTTAACCCTATAAATATACCCTGTACTCCAAAACCCAAACCTAGCCCTGAACACTATAAAATCCCCTGTACATCAAAACCCAAACCTACCCCTGAACCCTAAAAAAAACCCTGTACCCCAAAACCCCAACCTAACCCTGAACTCTAAAAATACCACTGTACCCCAAAACCCAAACCTACCCCTGAACCCTAAAAATACCCCTGTGCCCCAAAACCCAAACCTAGCCCTGAACCCTAAAAATACCCCTGTACCCAAAAACCCAAACCTATCCCTAAAACTACCCAGGTACCCCATAACCCAAAACTATATCTGAACCCTTAAAATACCCAAACACCCCAAAACATATACCTCAGTACCCCAAAACATATACCCCTATACCCATACTTACCTTATCCAAACATTAAAAAAAACATGCGTTTTACCATTCATGCATTTACAAGGAATTTCGTTGTAAATGTATGCATGGTAAAAGCATATAAAATGTAATGCCATGCGTTATAATGGCATTGCGGAGTCATGGTACTTTCGTAATGAAAGTGTGCAGAGTGATGGTATGCGGAAGGAAAGTTGCGGAATAATGAGAGTTTACCCTCCCATGGTAAGTACATTGGTGGCACGGCGGCCCACATCTCCAGCAACATACTCATATTTTTTCACCACCCTTTTGAAAAATGCACAGGTCTCTCTCATTGATGGCCAGCACCGACATACACTTTTAGACACACCTCCCGCCACAAGTTCTAGAATAGTGAACTTTAGAGCTGGGGAGCTACGTTTGTATCTTGGCATCAGCTCAACATCCTGTGATTCCAGGCAAATCGCTTTTTCTCCCCGTGCCTACCACAAATGAATGTGTTCTTCTGTAATGTAAATTGTGCTCATGCAATGTTGTCGAGTTCGCGCCAATATAATATTGCAAGGAAAAATAAAGTAGGGAAACTCGAGTTCACACACTAATGAATGCGCACTCTTAAGTGCATCAGCAGTGCACTGTGAATCGGAGCGTTTCACAGGCCTGTCACAGATAAGAAATGCTATCAAAACGAAATCCTAAAAAACAATATACTACTGGCCGGCAGCAATTCATACCCGGACAACGTCGGGACGGGCTGCTAGTATATTCATATAGTTGAAATAATCTACTTCATTATATCATGTCTTTTGAGGTTTTATTTGTAAGTCGCTACCGCCACTGTTTTCTACGTGAGTGTGTCAGAGTACTTGGCCATGGGTGGTTCTGAATTTACTCCAGCTCTGTGGCTCCGTACATTTATGACTCTTTCCTTTTTGACTTGCCACATTTTCCAGCCACTCACCTCCGTCCCACCCACATTTAATACTAAAACAAATACTTACATGTGAAGAGATCTCCTCAGCCAGGGTGGAGATCCCCTCACATAAAAGATAGGAAGTGCACTGAAAAGATAGGAGAGGCAGACACCAACCCACATAAGTTTGTGAAGAGCATTTTGTAGTAGGGTAACATCCAGGATTGCTGGCCCTTGTGAAAAGCTTTGACGTGATATGTCTACAGGAAACCTAGGCTATTGAGAATAATATCCACCTGGATGGCTATAAAACTCTTTTTGTCCCAGCAACACCGTCCACGTCAGGTAGAGCCCAGGGGGGACTTGCCACCTTCATCTCACTGACTATCCTTGACATCTCAGTAACTTTACTCCATGTTGTACCCAATGTACATGTAATGTTGCTGACTAGCGGCAAGAGTAGACTTCTCGTGATAAATCTTTACAATGCGGGAGTAACACACGAGGGGTAGGGTAATATAAAGCAGTTTGGGTCAGTTCTATGGGGTAGCGCCTTGAAAGGACTAAACTGCCATCATATCTTCCTTAACTGGGTACTTAAACATTCATTATGTGTGGGGAAATTAGACAAGGAAGAGTGAAAGCCATGGGTCTGCACATGGAACACAATACTCAGGGCACCAAGCTTAACTTAATCGTACTTAAACTTGACTTAACCCCTGTCATGAACAAGTTACCTCCGGGTAAAACAGATATTATTCCCATCTTTATTGATAGTAAGAGAGACTTCATCTGTGTATCCACTTCTTTCTTTTCTCTGGTCACAGATTTCCTTGTTCAGTCAAAAGAATTCAGCTATCACAATCCCACTTGTGTAGCAACAAAATGGGCCCGAGTATATAGACATACTGAAGTGAGCAGGGGGGTTACCCTCTCAAGGTAGCAGAGGCAGGGAAGAGTTTCAAATGGGGAAGTATAGCACCTGAGTCCTTTCACGAATCTCTTGTAACTGAGTGTAGTAGGGAGTTTGCCACCTGTCTTGATGGTGAGGCTAGTGCTCCGGACATCCTTGGTGCGTTTGGAAACATGTCCACTGTCATCCGGAGGCTCTTAGAGCCCTGGACGGGAGCCGCGAGCTAGTAGGCCCAAGATGGTGTGACTCAGTTTGTTCCCAAGCTTCTAGAACTCTGTGACAGGCCTTAAGAACCAGGCCCGAGACATGGTAGTGGTAAAAGGGCTGCATAAAGCATATAAGGCGGCACTAGCAAAACGAAAATCCTCGCTGAAGGAGGAGCCTGATCTGATCTAGTGTAGGCAAGTACCCTGCGCAATAGCTCTACGTTTTGGGCCCTCATTAATGGCCCATTTTTTTCGGAAGAGAACTTCAAATCACTGGACACCCACATCACGGAGGATGATTGGGTCCATTTTTGAGGGTATTTTTCAACCTAAATTCACGCGATCTGAAGAACAGGAAAGCGTGGAAGGCAAGGTAGATCTCGTATTTTCCACCCAAGAAGTAAGAGCTGGAATATCAGGTCTAAATAAAAGAAAGGCCTCAAGGTCAGATGGGATTCCTCCTGACCTTTATATTGCCCATATAGACTTTTGCGTGCCTGTCCTTACAGCTGTTATTAATGCTGCTGTGCGGGTCGGCCTGCCATATTCCTGGTCTTTATTGACCATAGTGCCTGTATTTAAAAAGGGCGACCGGGACAGTACCTCATGTTACAGGCCCATTTCTCTCCTAGATTCTGTGGTGAAGGGCAGACGAAAGCAACTTCTTATCTGAAATACAATATGGCTTCTGCCTTGGCCAGCCTACTGTAGAATAGTGTTTGAACATATATCTTGTTCTGAACAAGTATATTGTGGTTGTATACAAAACAGACGGATGGGGGCTTTTTCCACTCTCAAAGGAGTGGGAGGTCCAGCATAAAGAGGCCCCAGTGTAAGTATTCAAAATGTGGGAATATGCTGTTTCTCTAGTCTCAGGGTTGCAGAGTCAGAAAAAACCGGAACCAACCATGCCCCTGCTGGGGTTTAGAGTTGAGAATCAATATGTTGGATTGTAATGCCCTCACACACGCTTTCAGGTGTCATGCTTCATCATTTGGGCTGATCCTCGTTGGGTCGGCGGTGCAATACCCAATGGGCTCCCTTTGGTAGGGGCACTTTATCGGAGATCTTTTATCCAACGGCCCTATGGTGAAGTGCGGGTGTGGGGACAGAACTGTGTAGATGTAGTAAGGTGCTTTAAAATAGGGTTCGTAGTACCTAGAAGGACATATTTTTATTCTGGGGTCACCTATTCTAAGTAAAAACATAAAACAAGGCACTTGCCAGAGTGTAATGTCTCGCGTAGGGGTGTCCTTGTTAGAAAGTGTGGCTCAACATGTTTCTCGCTTATAGTTAATTATACTAGCGATTCTTCAGGACCGGAAAGATTAAACTATCTACACGTAGAGTTAGTGGTATTTGAATTACTCACAGTAATAGTGTCTACTAATTAATGTACCTGTTGGAACCTGGATCTACCTGTAATGGGAGACAAAAATGTTGCTATAATTCAGGCTAATATTATACACAACGAATGTAGACATGGTTTGTGGTGACTCTGACTTCTGTTGTTTACTCATGTGAAGTCAACGCAATTGCGTTTGAGGACATCGGAAAAACAGCGAAGCTAAAACCAAGTGGTGAGTCCCCGGAGTGAGCTATTGTGACTTATTGCCCCTGTGGAAAATCAGTAGTCTAGCAGAAATACATTGGTCTGGACTCACCCAATTCAGTAGAGTACCCAGGCATTAACAGTACCCGGTGGATCCTGCATAAGGCTTTGCTCCTATGTGTGTTAGACTAAACAGGAAAAAATACAAATGAAAATAGAAGCAGGTGACTCTCACATTACTTAGTTTATTATGTAGAATGTTTCCAAAACACAACTAATGTAGTGCATGGAACATCCCCAGCGTCCTTTTATTTCAAGCGCGGTTCATTCATGCAATCTTTGTTGTGCAAAGGCTCAACCTGGAAGTGGGTTTGCCCTTTGGCGTATGTGTAAACAACATTTGAAGCTCTGCAAGATATATATAAACAACATTACTAGTTAGGGCATTACTTCTTTCTACTGCATTCATCCACTTGAAATCGTACATTCACACAGAATTGTGGAGTTGGCTGCTAGCGGGATAGCAATCGGCCATTCATCCACTTGAAATCGTACATTCACACAGTGTTGTGTAATTGGCTGCTAGCGATATAGCAATCAGCAACCTATTGTCCTCGTGTACGTGGACAAATAAAATCCCAGCCTGGTAATTAATGCGACGTTTCTTGCAGCATTGTTGTGTTAAGATTATACGGGCTGTTGGACATGTCCGTTGTTAGTCAAGAGCCTCTCGCGTAAGTGAGCTTCTTTTTGCCGGTCTGGGTGCGTGCAACCTCCCCTTGGCCGCTTTGTTAGGTTTACGCTCTGCACTCCTAACGTCATGACAGATATGTGATCAACTTGATGTAACCGCAGGAGTTCATGTTAATGTTAGTGTTAGAGTGTTTGCCTCCCACACCTGCCTGTGAGGTCAAAGCGTCACCTGTCTGCTTCTGCCTCATTCTTACGTCTAGTCGCGGGGACACTTAGTCCGCTCCGTGTTTATTTAAAACAGTCCCCTTGTCAATGATTTCAGGGTGGCGCCCCCGTTAGCAGCGCGTGAACAGGTATTCACATTATCAGTATTATCAATGCTATCTGGCACCTAGAAATTACTCACGGTTCTGTGCTATATGCTTCATCCACGACATACCCACTCCACTGAGTCCGGGAGGTGGCAAGTCAATGGCTGCCATGATCTTATCCCCTCGATTTGTCATGCGACAGGGGGTGGGGCCAGCTGTGCGGGTCGGCCTCCCATATTTGTGGGCTTATCGACTATAGTGCCTGTATTTAAAAAGGGCGACCGGGACCGTACCTCATGTTACAGGCCCATTTCTCTCCTAGATTCGGTGGTGAGGGTGGTGGGTCATATGATTCTTAATAGTTTGGTAACTTGGGCAGACAAAAGTAACTTCTTATCTGAAGTACAATATGGCTTCCACCCTGGCCAGCCTACTGTAGAGCAGTGATTAAACATATATCCTGTTCTGAACAAGTATACTGTGGCTCGTTCAAGTCCGATATATTTAGCCTTTAAGGACCTATCCTCAGCCTTTGATGGTGTGAACAGGTCCAAGTTATGGGAGTTAATGGTATCCATTGTCATTGATAAAAACATCATTTGGTTCTTGAGGGACCCTCACCGAGATTCGAGTGTGGTTGTTCACTATTCCTTGGGACCTGAAAGTGTTCCCTCAGTTTAACATCAGGAGGGGGGTGCATCAGGGGTGCATTCTAACACCAATTCAAACATCAACTCCCTAGAAAAATCCCTTCTAGTAACCACAGCTGACAGCCCCCAGCTAGGCAAGCGCAGCCTGCCAGACCTCTTATATGTTGGCAACGCAGTCCTCCTGGCAAAGACTGCAAGGAGCTTACAACTTCACCTATACTCTTTTGCCACTTTTATGGAGGAGCTGGACCTGTCGGTGAACCATTTGAAATCATGTGTTATGCAGGTGGGCCCCAGAAAGGCTAAGGCTAAGGCTAGCCCAACTTTAAACTAGGGAGATCTTTAATACCCAAGACAAATGTTTTCACCTGTCTGGGAGTAGTGTTTGACAACTTACTGAGCTGGAGCCCCCTGCTTAACCCAAAGAAATGGGAGCTAATGAAAGCTTCAGCTGATGTTTTTAACTTTGTCAGCAGAGTGGGAGGGAAGCCACTAGGGGCTATGCTGAAGATTTACCAAGCGAAATGTTTTTCAAAGGTCAGTTATGGAATGAGATATGGGGCCACACCGTGCTGGGGGGCCCTGCAGAGCACCGAAAAATCATTTTTGCGAAGAGCTCTTTCTTTCCCTCAAGGCCCCGCATCTTATGTTGTGTATGAGGAATTGGGGATGCCATATCTCTCTGATGACTTGGCTTTTCGACCTTGGCTTTGTGGTCTAAAATATGGACCAAGCAAGAGAGCATACTTAGCAAAGACGTCCTACTGGATGCCCATCTCTTGATCACTTTTTACGTATTCGATGGCTCCGGTATTTAAAAGTAAGCCTTGCTACAGTAGGAACAGCTAATCTCTTTATGAATCCTGAGGGAATTGGTATAAGGGACCTCATTTCGGCCAATGAATTTTGTTATGAATGCAACATAGTGAAAGTGAAGTAAACTAGCTGTGTAAGCCCAGTGTGCGCAAGTACTTCGTACAGAAAACCGTACCTATCACAGAACCTTATCTTCTAGGGCTGAAAAGCATACACAATCGTTTTTTTCTGACGAGGTTCTGGCTTGACCTTATCCACTACTTATTGGCATACCCTGATGGTTCTCACAGAGGTCAGGGCCTCATGCCCTGTGACTGCGATGGAGAATCTTCTCAGGACATGATGCACTTTTTAATGTTCTGCACTTTTTATGCTGTTCCCAAAAGGTTATTTATAATCCCCATCTTTAAAAAATGGGCTTTAGGAGGGTGAGACCAGCTTATATTTTCTTACAACTTCTTTCTAGTGATACCCTTTTGTACACTCTAAATTTTCTACGGTTCGCCATCAGACAAAAGACAACGTGTAAATAATATATGTATTGTAATTTATGTTTTTTACATGTGTATAGTTTACCTGGATTTTATAACACTCGTCAATCTGTAGTCTGTTTTATGGTATAACATAGGCCGTATGACTTTTATGGTTTTAACCTTAAAGCCGAATAAAATTTTATTGATGTGATTTACTAGGGTAATAGTACTAGCATAGTCCTGTTAAACATATTACAAAATTAGGTTTGTGAAGCAGCCCCTTAGTGTGTCTACTTTCATGAGGGAAGTTGGAATGATTATTGACTTGTACTATATTAGGTACATTTGGACTCAAACACACAGCATAGCTCCTACAATCAATCCTTTGTAAGATATTTTAGGAATTGAATTAGCCAATTGGGTAACTGGTGTTATGTGAGGATGGAAATCCAAAAAATCATGATTAATTTTTCTGCTAAATTCAGATGAGGCAAATAATGGCATCTATCATAAATAAGACTTGCTGAAATTTTCCATTTAGTACATGTTCGGAGCCATCTCAATGGGATGAAATTAGAATATACATTTTACTCAGGTCCTCATATAAGGTGCTCTTGTATAAACATGTTTTAGTGTAAAAGCAATTCCGTTCACAGATTGAGAATAATGTATTTCTAAAAAGCCACTAGACACCAGGGCTTTTTAAATGTTGAGGTTGGGGAGTGACCCCTTGGGCAAGGGTCTCTCTCTCTTTATGACAGTGAATGTTTTGGCTGTTTCTGCTTTCTGCGGTGGCAGATCGGTATTATGCTTTTAGGGCCACCTACCAACTTTGCTTTGCTGGTGGATAGTGTGTGGACTAGTGCATTATTTCCATTTGTGATTCTAATGTGTTTTTTCTCCTTTTATTTCTAGAGCAAAGCTTTAGATTCTTGTTTGTGGTTTCAGCAGTGGCTGATCTGCAGTTTTGCGTAGGTGCATTTTTTTGGTAAAAAAAACCTTTTCATTGTGTTTACTCCAATTGAGCATTAATGAATAATTTGAGTCTTTGTAACTGGTGTCATAATAGCAGCATATTTTATTAGTGTTTTGTGCATGAAATTGTTTGCGCTGTGTTTTGCATTGTCTTAAGTGTAATTTGTTTTTTCTTTTTTAGTGGGATACTGTTGGTCCTTACTGTGTCTGTCCAGAGTAGGTGGTGGTGAGTTTAGCTGCTTTTGGCAAGTGAGTGGTATAGTGTTGGAGTAAATAGGTATTTGTGTTAAAGATACTTTTTGTTTATTTCTGTTTTTTGCAAAGGGTTTGTTGTTGTTGACTTGTTTGAAAAGTTACCTTTATTAGTAAGCATTATGGCTAGCCGTAGAAAGACTGCTCAGCAGGTGGTTGGTACGCTTCTTGAATCTTCCTCTGAGCAGGATTATGAGACTGACAGTGCATTTGAGGGAGAGGACGGAGTGAATTTTCTCTCCACATAGAATCATCGGAAGATGAAGCTACTCTCAGGACGGATGAAGCTACTCTCGGTGTGGATAAAGCTACTCTCAGTGTGGATGAAGTATCTGTTTTAAGGGAGGACACTGCTGTGCCAATGGTGCAAGCGGCATCTGGTGGCAGCCTGGTGCTTTAAGACTTCCCATTGGAAGTGCTGGACTCTGGGTTAATCCAAACATGGTGCAGCCGGTGTTGCCTGCCTGTAGTGGTGATGCAGGGTGTAGAGTGGATTGTGAAAAAAAAATGCCTATACAGTTTTTTCAGTTTATGGATGATGTATTTTTGGGTGAGATTGTTGAACAGACTAATTTGTATGCTGAATAGTTTTTGAGGGACATCAGTGCCACACTTAGGCCCTACTCTAGAGCTACCCGGTGGACTCCCACAAATCTGGAAGAGATGAAGAAGTTTTGGGGTTTGACTTTATTGATGGGCTTGATAAGGAAGCTATCCATTGCTTCATATTGTTCTACCAGCCCCTTGATGGCAAGGGCCATATTTCCTGCAATTATGACTCGTGATCGGTATTTATATTTGCTTCGGATGCTGCATTGTTGATAATGGTTTAGCGGTGCCAAAAGATCACCCTGACTGTGACCGTCTTTTTAAGATTCGGCCTGTTCTTGATCCCCATAGATTGATTTTCAGAGATCTATACTCCAGGGAAATAAATATCTATTGATGAGTCTTTGGGACTTTTAAAGGGCTGTTTGGTTTTTAGGCAGTACAGTACATTCCTAGCAAGAGGGCACATTATTGAATTAAGCTGCATATGTTGTCTGAGAGTAGGGCAGGATATGGTTTTAATTTCCGCGTGTACACTGGTAGGGATTCCACTATTGACCCCCCCTAGTTGTCCATCCACTTTTGGAGTCTCAGAGAATATTGTGTGGGATCTTGCTAGAGGACTGTTTAACAGAGGCCACCATTTGTACCTTGATAACTTTTACACTGCTGTGCAATTGTTTAAGGAATTGTTCAACTGTGGGCGAGCCACGCAAGCCATACCTCTCTGGAATCCCCCAGGCGTCTAGTTTTCAGAAATGTGTGGGTTTGGTAGGTTTTTCTAGATGGCCGCCGAGCACGGGTCAAAAACCCAGGTGACCTCCCTTGCAAAACCAGGTCGTTTTGAGATAGGCAATTTTTATGTCGCCTCAATACATTTTGGGCCCTTGCCTGTCACGGGTAATTCGGTCAGCCCTGTGATGCCACAACTTTCCCCACACAAAAATATGCAAAAAAAGTGACTTTTTCAGGAAAATTTGAGGTTTGCAGGGAATTCTTAGTAGGGACACGTTGGGGGATCCACCAAAACCATACTTCCCTGGAATTCCCTGGGTATCTAGTTTTCAGAAATGTGTTGGCTTGTTAGGTTTTCCTAGATGGCCACCGAGCACGGGGCCAAAAACCCAGGTGACGCCCTTGCAAAACCAGGTTGTTTTGAGCTAGGCAATTTTGATGTCGCCTCAATAAGTTTTGGGTCCAAAAAAATGTGCAAAAAAGTGACGTTTTTTAGATACATTTGAGGTTTTGCAGGGGATTCTGGGTAAGGAAACATTGGGGGATCCATGCAAGCCATACCTTCCTGTAATACCCCGGGTGTCTAGTTTTCATAAATGTGTGTGTTTGGTAGGTTTCCCTAGATGGCCGCCGAGCAGGGGGACAAAAACCTAGATGACCCCCTTGCAAAACCAGGTTGTTTAGAGATAGGCAATTTTAATGTATACTTAAAACATTTTGAGCCCTTGCCTGTCATAGGTACTTGGACCTCCCACATGAGTGAGGCACCATTTTTATTTGGAGACCCGGGGAAATGCTGGGTGGTAGGAAATTTGTGTCAGCTCGGTGATGCCACAACTTACCCACACAGAAATGTGCGAAAAAAGTTACTTTTTCAGCAAAATTGGAGGTTTGCAGAGGATCCTCGGTAAGGAAATGTTGGTGTCTAGTTTTCGCAAATGTATAGGTTTGATAGGTTTCCCTAGGAGCCGGCAGAGCTAGGGTTCAAAAAGTACAGGTGGTCAAATTGTCAAGGGGGACAGGTTGTCACTTTGACAGCCTGTTGCACCCCTGATTCTGACTTGTGTGCCATGTCACACACATACATGGTCTTACATGGCACAAATGTACATGCACAGATTTGCATGTACACAGGAATTCATTATTTACCCCCGAAAATGTTATCGTTATATCTACATATTCATTGTACAATATAAAAGTACACATTATCTGGGATAATAAAGAACATGTTTATTTTAAACTTTTAAACAACATATATAACTTTATTTAAGCCACTTTTAAACAACATATATACATTTATTTAAGCAACTTTTAAACAACATATATAACTTTATTTAAACTATTACAAATCTCGCAAGGTTGTGTACCAAACAGTTCTTTTTACAACTACCTCTACTAGTTAAAAAAAGAACTACACTTCTATGTTTGTATGTAAAAGTTTGTCATACTGAATGTCAAAGTGCAAAACTATAAGGATGTGGTGCAGAATAAACTTATAATGTGTTTACCTATAGTATACTGTACTACTTCCAAAGCACTGAAATTTAACATATGTATATAAATATGTTACAACTCAATAGGCCAGATATACATAATCTCAATTTACCTACTCATAAATACCAAAACCATACTTCCCTGGAATTCCCTGGGTATCTAGTTTTCAGAAATGTGTTGGCTTGTTAGGTTTTCCTAGATGGCCACCGAGCACGGGGCCAAAAACCCAGGTGACGCCCTTGCAAAACCAGGTTGTTTTGAGCTAGGCAATTTTGATGTCGCCTCAATAAGTTTTGGGTCCTTGCCTGTTGCGGGTACTTGGGCCTCCCACACGAGTGAGGCACCCTTTTTATCGGGAGACCCAGGGTAACGCTGGGTGGTAGGGAATTTGTGTCAGCCCAGTGATGCCACAACTTTCCCACACAAAAAAATGTGCAAAAAAGTGACGTTTTTTAGATACATTTGAGGTTTGCAGGGGATTCTGGGTAAGGAAACATTGGGGGATCCATGCAAGCCATACCTTCCTGTAATACCCCGGGTGTCTAGTTTTCATAAATGTGTGTGTTTGGTAGGTTTCCCTAGATGGCCGCCGAGCAGGGGGACAAAAACCTAGATGACCCCCTTGCAAAACCAGGTTGTTTAGAGATAGGCAATTTTAATGTATACTTAAAACATTTTGAGCCCTTGCCTGTCATAGGTACTTGGACCTCCCACATGAGTGAGGCACCATTTTTATTTGGAGACCCGGGGAAATGCTGGGTGGTAGGAAATTTGTGTCAGCTCGGTGATGCCACAACTTACCCACACAGAAATGTGCGAAAAAAGTTACTTTTTCAGCAAAATTGGAGGTTTGCAGAGGATCCTCGGTAAGGAAATGTTGGTGTCTAGTTTTCGCAAATGTATAGGTTTGATAGGTTTCCCTAGGAGCCGGCAGAGCTAGGGTTCAAAAAGTACAGGTGGTCAAATTGTCAAGGGGGACAGGTTGTCACTTTGACAGCCTGTTGCACCCCTGATTCTGACTTGTGTGCCATGTCACACACATACATGGTCTTACATGGCA
This sequence comes from Lissotriton vulgaris, assembly GCF_964263255.1. Classification (NCBI taxonomy): domain Eukaryota; kingdom Metazoa; phylum Chordata; class Amphibia; order Caudata; family Salamandridae; genus Lissotriton; species Lissotriton vulgaris. Next base: position 1,132,083,023 of record NC_141694.1, on the reverse strand, counting down.
CAAATGTACATGCACAGATTTGCATGTACACAGGAATTCATTATTTACCCCCGAAAATGTTATCGTTATATCTACATATTCATTGTACAATATAAAAGTACACATTATCTGGGATAATAAAGAACATGTTTATTTTAAACTTTTAAACAACATATATAACTTTATTTAAGCCACTTTTAAACAACATATATACATTTATTTAAGCAACTTTTAAACAACATATATAACTTTATTTAAACTATTACAAATCTCGCAAGGTTGTGTACCAAACAGTTCTTTTTACAACTACCTCTACTAGTTAAAAAAAGAACTACACTTCTATGTTTGTATGTAAAAGTTTGTCATACTGAATGTCAAAGTGCAAAACTATAAGGATGTGGTGCAGAATAAACTTATAATGTGTTTACCTATAGTATACTGTACTACTTCCAAAGCACTGAAATTTAACATATGTATATAAATATGTTACAACTCAATAGGCCAGATATACATAATCTCAATTTACCTACTCATAAATACCAAATCATACCACTTCAATATTTAAGAGTAGGTAATTCGGATGTAGGTAATTTCTCTTTTGAAATTACCGAATCTGTATAATTCAGTCATTTTACCGAATCGGTATTTACCGATTTGGTTTTTGCCATTGATTCCTATAAGTCTTGAGGCCAATAGGAATCAATGGCAATTACCGAATCAGTAAATACCGAATCAGTAAAATTACCGAATTGTCAAGGGAGACAGGTTGTCACTTTGACACCCTGTTGCACCCTTGATTCTGATTTGTGTGCCATGTCACACACATACATGGTTTTAGGGCATGTATGTGTGCCACATGGCACAAATGTACATGCACAGATATGCATGTACACAGGAATTCATTATTTACCTCCGAAAGTTTTATAAACTTTAAATCGTTATATCTACGTATTCATTGTACAATATAAAGGAACACATTACCTGGGATAATGAAGAACATGTTTATTTTAAACTTTTAAACAACATATATACCTTTATTTAAACAATTATAAACTAACGAGGGCGCTAAATTATTATATCTACATATTCATTGTACAATATAAAGGAACATATTAACTGGGATAATAAAGAAAATGTTTATTTTAAACTTTTAAACAAGATATATAACTTTATTTAAACAATTATAAATCTCACGAGGGTGCGTACCACGTAAGCACATCATAAGATGATGTAAGCGCTCCGTAAATAAAACGTAAACGCAACGTAAGCTTAAGTGAGCGCTCTGTAAACGCTCCGTAAACACACCGTAAGCTTACGTTCAACCATGTGACCTTATAACAAAACATTTTGTTGGTTTATAATACTTCCTACTCTAATTCTTGAAAGACCCCTCCCTTCTTCATCATTCTTCTTTGGCTTTCAAGGAAGCAACACCTTTTTTCATCAGCACTTTGCTCTTCAAAAATCTACTGAAATGGCTGAACAGCAGGAACCTGAGAAACCCCTAGAACACAGAGAGAGTCTATAGTACAGAATTTTTTTAAATACCCAGATAAATAGAAAAAGGTAAATGTGCCTTTTGTCACATGTAAAATCTGTGACACAGTACTTTCAGGAGGGGATCCACAGAAGAAGTACAGCTTTGGAACTTATAGCATGGAACACCATGTCCGGAAAATACACCCAAACTAATAGCCTTTGGACAAGAGCATTCTGAACACAAGGATCTTGGGGATTCTTTTACTTCATATTCAGAAGAGTTTGTTCCTGAAACCCCTAGAACACATAGAGAGTCCATAGTACGGAAATGTATGAAATACCCATAAAGAGAGAAAATGGTAAATGCGCCTTTTGTCACATATAAAATCTATGACACAGTACTTTCAAAAGGGGATCCACAGAAGAAATACAGCTTTGGAACTGATAGCATGGAACGCCATGTCCGGAATATACAACCAAACAAATGGAGAAAATCTGTAATAAAAAGAGCATCAGAGGAACAGGGCTCTGCTCCCAGCACTTTTTCTGAAGCAACAGCACCACCAATGCAAGCATCAATGGTTGCAAATATCCAACCTGAACGTGAGAATTTAATGATGCAATGCATACGTGGCCAGAAACTAATAACCTGTGCACAAGAGTCCATTCAAGTTATCCTGCAGAAAAAACAGGAAGCACAGGTGCATTACCAGGAGCATTTTTTCTTTTCTCTGAAGATTGTCTTCTGGATCAATCTTCTAATTGAGTCCTCTGGATAAAGCTTGCTTATAAAGTCTTTGTTTGCGGTTCTTGGTAGGCATAATCTATTTTGACTCTGTAGATATTTACAATCTGTTGGAAAGACAAATATGATATATTATAGACCACCACTAACATAGCACATAGCAATTACATTAACTAAACAATATAAACACTCGTTCACATCTCTCTTTGTGTGTCTCATATCACTCTCTGCTTGCACCATCTCCCTCTTTGCATGCCTCATCTCACTCTCTCCTTCCACCATCTCTCTGTTTGCATGTGTGTGTCATCTCAATCTCTGCCTACACCATCTGTCTGTTTGTGTGTGTGTCTCATCTCACTCTCTGTGTCTAAAGCGATTTACCATACTAAATGTTTTTTGTTGAACTGTCTGGCTTTAAGCTTTTTGACAAGGAACACACTGAGTTTGTATGTGAATTAAGGAATTATATTTTCATATTTTTCCATGATGTTAGCTGTGTGTGCTCACAGTTTGTATCTTTTAGCTTACAGTAGATGCCGCTCCGTAATTGATCTGCCCGACGCGTTTCGAAGCTCCATTTGCTTCTCTTCAGGGGCTTTAACGGAAGCGGTGTGCGCACCCGCTGACACACTTCTCCAATTTCCATATGACACACCCGCCGATGGGAGGCTCCAATGAGACTGTGCATTGTGGGAAGTGTGGTGCGGAAAGCACGCAATCAAGTCCTGTATGGACCCCACAAGTGGGCCCGTCCTCGATCCCTTGTACGGCTGCTGTTTCACTTCCGTGACCCCCAAGGATAACTGGGTGGTCCATACTCCGCGGCTGGACTGCTGCGTGTAAATTGTCGCTCAAGGTTGTCCACCTCTGGAGTGCACACGAGCAGCAGCTTGATTTATGTGTAGGTGAGGATGGGGATCCGCTTGTAGATGCCGCTCCGAAATGGATCTGCCCGACGCGTTTCGAAGCTCCATCTGCTTCTCTTCAGGGACTTTAACGGAAGCGGTGTGCGCACCCGCTGACACACTTCTCCAATTTCCATATGACACACCCGCTGGTGGGAGGCTCCAATGAGACTGTGCATTGTGGGAAGTGTGGTGCGGAAAGCAAGCAATCAAGTCCTGTATAGACCCCACAAGTGGGCCCGTCCTAAATCCCATGTAAGGCTGCTGTTTCACTTCCGTGACCCCCAAGGATAACAGGGTGGTGCATACTACGCGGCTGGACTGCCGGGTGTAAATTGTCGCTCCAGGTTGTCCACCTCTTGAGTAGCACACAAGCAGCAGCTTGATTTATGTGTAGGTGAGGACCGGGATCCACTTGTAGATGCCGCTCCGTAATGGATCTGCCCGACTCGTTTCGAAGCTCCATCTGCTTCTCTTCAGGGGCTTTAACGGAAGTGGTGTGCGCACCCGGTGACACACTTCTCCAATTTCCATATGACACACCCACCGATGGGAGGCTCCAATGAGACTGTGCATTGTGGGAAGTGTGGTGTGGAAAGCACACTATCAAGTCCTGTATGGACCCCACAAGTGGGCCCGTCCTCGATCCCTTGTACGGCTGCTGTTTCACTTCCGTGACCCCCAGGGATAACGGGGTAGTCCATACTCCGCGACTGGACTGCTGCGTGTAAATTGTCGCTCCAGGTTGTCCACCTCTTGAGTAGCACACGAGCAGCAGCTTAATTTATGTGTAGGTGAGGACGGGGATCCGCTTGTAGATGCCGCTCCGTAATGGATCTGACCGACGCGTTTCGAAGCTCCATCTGCTTCTCTTCAGGGGCTTTAACGGAAGCGGTGTGTGCACCCGCTGACACACTTCTCCAATTTTCATATGACACACCCGCCGATGGGAGGCTCCAATGAGACTGTGCATTGTGGGAAGTGTGGTGCGGAAAGCACACAATCAATTCCTGTATGGACCCCACAAGTGGGCCCGTCCTCGATCCCATGTACGGCTGCTGTTTCACTTCTGTGACGCCCAAGGATAACGGGGTGGTGCATACTCTGCGGCTGGACTGCCGCGTGTAAATTGTCGCTCCAGGTTGTCCACCTCTTGAGTAGCACACGAGCAGCAGCTTGATTTATGTGTAGGTGAGGATGGGAATCTGCTTGTAAGTGCCACTCCGTAATGGATCTGCCCGACACGTTTCGAAGCTCCATCTGCTTCTCTTCAGGGGCTTTAACGGAGGCGGTGTGCGCACCCGCTGACACACTTCTCCAATTTCCATATGACACACCAGCCGATGGGAGGCTCCAATGAGACTGTGCATTGTGGGAAGTGTGGTGCGGTAAGCACACAATCAAGTCCTGTATGGACCCCACAAGTGGGCCCGTCCTCGATCCCATGTACGGCTGCTGTTTCACTTCCGTGACCCCCAAGGATAACGGGGTGGTGCATACTCCGCGGCTGGACTGCCGCGTGTAAATTGTCGCTCCAGGTTGTCCACCTCTTGAGTAGCACACGAGCAGCAGCTTGATTTATGTGTAGGTGAGGACGGGGATCCGCTTAGTAGATGCCACTCCGTAATGGATCTGCCCGACGCGTTTCGAAGCTCCATCTGCTTCTCTTCAGGGGCTTTAACGGAAGCCCGTGACAGAGATGATTATGCTACTGGCCGTATATTTACTTTTTCTAAAAAGTACGACAATTATAAACGAACAGCTATGGCGGGCACCAGCAAACAGAATCCGAATCCATCAGGAGCTGAAAGTGATGGTGCAACTACAACACTGCAAGATCAATCTGACACGATTTCGCTGGCCTCTGTCAATTCATTAACCTCTAAGGATTCTGAAGACAATCAAACACCTGTGCAACCTGGTTTGTCGAGTCTTGCGAGTTTCTCTCTAATCGATGAACTAAATGTTGTCAACGAGGACCGGCGATATTCCCTGCACTCCCGCAATCCTCCATCAAAGCCAGTAAATCAAGCAGCAAAAACCTGCGAGCAAGGAAACACAAAAACAAACAAAAAATATCGCAAACAAAGACCAAAAAGAATTGGAGAAAGTGACTCACATCACAGAAAATACAGTGGTAAATCTTACTGATACTATTCTTACTAAAGCTGAGGAGCAGTTGTTATCGTTGGGTTTAACTTTTTGTCCAAGCAATAGATTTTCTTATAATCAAACACGTATTGATGTCTATAAGTTCATTAGAAAGATCAAACTAATGAAATATTTTAAGCTGAATCCTGAACGTAAAAAACAGGCAAGCGTTCCAACAAGTGGGGATAGTCTATCATCAATACAAGCTGCAGACTCGGGAGGCTTACAAAATCTTTATGACTTGGCACATGAATGCGACTCACAGCCAGGCCCTACTGTGAGCCAAGTTTTAACTGTGAATTCACCTGCGCCCAGTCCTTTCAAACCCAAATCCACCTTTCTTCCTCTCATGCCTAGAGATGCTTTGGACGTTTACAGTGACAGGGTGATTACTGAACTGAAAATTTTAAACCGCAAAGTTCTGAGTAAAACTAGACAAATCAATTACTTCAATACTCAATACCATCAATCGGTGAGAAAATTACAAAGTAATCGTGAGGTGATAGTAAAAAACTCAGACAAAGGAGGGAATACTGTACTTTGGGCACAAACTGATTATCTTATTGAGGCTAACCGACATCTCTCAGACTCTTCATGCTATACAATATCTAGTCAGCATGTCATGATAAATACTGAAGTTGCTACCCGAAAGAGACTACTAAATTGGTACAAGTCAGGTTTACTCTCTAAAAATGAGTTCAATTTTCTAAATGTCGAAAATCCAATTGTTCCATTCTTGTATTTCCTTCCTAAAATTCACAAGTTGGTATCCCCTGTACCTGGGCGCCCGATCATCTCGGCTATTGGTAGTATCAATGAAAAGATTTCCAAATATGTTGATTTTTTTCTGCAACCCCATATGATTTCTTTACCCTCGTATCTTAAAGATACCACAGATTTTCTCAATAAGGTGACAAATGTATGTTGGCATTCTGATTACATATTTTTGGTAATGGACATTGAGTCTTTGTATACCTCGATTAACCATTCTCAGGGGTTACATGCTGCAGAGTATTATCTAAACAAGCGGGACATCATGTTTCGAGGACATAACACAATGCTGCTGGAAATTATACGGATTTGTTTAACTTCAAAATATTTCAAATTCCAAGCTAACATTTACCAACAATTGCGAGGTGTGGCAATGGGTTTGTACTTCTCCCACAGGTATTCATGTTTACATGTTGGCTGGTGGGAGGAGCGCGTCCTCAGATTCACACACACCAAATGGTTGCCACACATTTCCCACTACTGGCGCTACATCGATGATGTGTGTATTTTTTGGAATGGAACTGTACAGAGGCTATGTCTTTTGTTAATGAAATCAACAACAATGAGTTAAACCTAAAATTCACGGCATCTATTAACAAACATGTAGCAGAATTTTTGGATGTTCAATTGTATGTGGAGAATGCTGAGTTGAAAACAAAACTTTTCCGCCAAACCACCGCGGGAAACTCCATATTGCATGCCCATAGTACGCATTCTATCCACACTATCAATAGCATCCCTTACGGCGAGTTCATTCAAATTCGTCGTATTTGTAGTGATGTAACAGCTGCTAATGCTTGTTTGGACTCTTCTGTAGAGAGATTTATCAGAAGGGGTTTCACCAAAAAAGTACTAGAGCAGGCCCTTGTTAAAGTGAAGTCCCTCGATCGCAATACTCTGCTGAAGCCTAAACCTGTTTCAGATCTCCAAACAAATTGCTCGATCAGACTAATTACCACCTTTAGTTCGCAAGAGAGAGCAATTTGTCGCATTATTTGTTCTGAATGGCCAATTGTCCTTACTGACAACATTCTGAATCCAGTTCTACCTAATCTGCCATCTATCACATTTAGACGAGCACCTTCAATGCATGATGCCCTAGATAGACCAATGCCGGAAGTTCTACCAAAAAAATCATGGTTCTTTAAAACTGTTTTTTTAAATGCACTTCTTGTCATGCATGTACCTTTGCCCGAAATTCAACATACTACACATCGGCTTTTAGCAACACAAAAATTCCTATAAAAGAACATTTGACTTTGGACTTGAGTTGGCGTCATCTGATTCAGTTGTCTACCGCTTGGAATTCTATGTGATCCACTCATTATACTATCTGCCCTGACGAAGTTCCTATGATAGGAACAAAGTGCATTGGCTGTTGCCCTATTTTAAATTACGAAGAAGAATAAAGGAATATTGAGAAAGCTTACATCTGATTCTTCTGTGACTGCATCCCTGGTGCTTCCTCTACGCTTCAAAAAGTTTTTTCTCTGGATTTCCAGTGGGACTTAACCGTAGTAGGTCCCGGAGGCTTTATGCACAGAAACTTATATTTATGGGACTTTAAGATTGAGGTGCTCAACTTGTAGTTGGCTGTGGGCGCAATAGTATCTTTTTAAATTCAATAGCAAACTTTAGTCAAAGCTACAACCTGAACTGTTGAACAGAATTACACCAATTTGGCAAAAAGCTAGCTCTTGCTCTAGGAAGCATGCTTCTTTAAATGGTGTAAATCTGTTTAGCAGTTGCTGAGAACTTAAAAAAATAAAAATATCGATATCTGAGCACCGAGGATGATTGCGAATCCTCCCGAGCATGAGCTTCATTTTGATTGTCTGTCAACACTCCAAACCAGGAAGTCTAGGCAGCCATTTTGTGACTCAGTAACCGAGCCACAAGAAAATAGTAAAAAAAAACAGAATAAAAACAAGAAAAGGGGGCAGGATAGAATCACCCTTACCCTCTAGGCCCAAAAAAATCATTAAAAGAAATCGGCAGAATTTGTGCTGAGTGCACAAATCCTGCCAAAAAATTTAAAAAATGAAGCACGGTCTCCTGCGCTTTGTTTCTTTTAGCCCTCGGTTGGCCAGATCTTTGGGGCAATGGAGAAATTACATGTGGGGGCCCTTCAGGGGCCCCCACTTCCCCAGGGACTGCCACCCACCCTGGGCTTAGTTTATTGTGCAAGGGGACACATGGCTCCCACGCAGTCCCAGGGATGCCACTTCCCTAGTGCTTGAAAAAAAATGTGTGGGGGGCTCAAACCGCCCCCCACACTGTCCCGGGGTCCATCACCTTCCTGGGGCTTTAATATATTAGAGGCGGGGCCTCGCGGGCCCCTCTAAGTCCCCGGGATTTCCACCTTCCCAAGGCTTTGATTCATTATAGGTGGGGGCCTCACAGGCCCCCCAAACCCTGGGGACCACCACCGCCCCTTAGCTTCCTTCATTAATGAGGGGGGCCCCTCCTGAAACCCTTGATGGCCCTGGGGACCACAACAACTCAGGACAGGCTCCTGCAATATCCCAGGATGCCCTCCCCTAGGACATTGCCATTTGCTATGGCAGCACTGCTCCCGCCCTGCGATAGCAAACACTGCTTTGCTTATTGGAAGTGAGAGCAGGAAACCTGCTCTCCCTTCCAAGAGACAAAGCAGAATTGCTTTAGGGCAAGGGGAGCTGCATATCAGCAGCTCCCCTTGCCCAAAGGTAATGCCGGCTTCCGCATTAGGCAGGTGCTGGCTGGAACAATGAGGGCATTGGGGCTTTTTTTTAAATAAGGTTGGGCTCCGTGGGATTGGGGTCCCCAGGGTCAGTAGTGGCCAAGAGAAGGGGGCATGTGGCTACCCCCATACTTAAAACTTAAAAACTAAAGAAATAAAGAGGCCAGGCCCCAGAGGATGGTGTTCCTCGGGCCAAAAGTGGCCCAGAGAAAGGGGGCCACACGGCCCCCCTCCTGGAACATAAATATAATAAAAAAGAGGCTATGCCACGGAAATGGGGTCCCCGGGGCTGAAATCAGCCTCGGGAGGAGGGCTGTGCGGCCCCTTTCCTCATTTTTTTAAAGTTGAAAAAATGTCTCTAGGCCTCGGGGTTGGGGTCCCTTGGGCCCAAAAAATACAAAAAGCAGGTGGGCCGCACAGCCCCCTTCTGAAAATATTTAAAAAAAAAGAAAAGCTAGCATCTTGTCAGAGACCCTGACTCCTCCCTGCACCATTCTGCAAACGTACCTCCTGGCACATTCTAAGTTGGGGGATGAAGTCCCCTAGATCCTTAAGGGTCATTAGGGGCCAACTAGCCCACCAGGTGCCTCCAGTAATCCCCACACGGCTGGATTGTTGAGAGGTGGTCTGAGGCCATGCCCCTTTTTACGCCACTCTGCAAATATGCCTCTTCTGGCACTGCAGGTTGGGCGATGAGGTCCACTTGTGTCCTGAGGACCTCAAGACAAGTGGAGTTTATTCCCCAAGAAGCAGTGTGCTAGGAGGCCCATTTGCAGAGTGGTGTGAAAAAGGGGCATGGCCTTGGACCACCTCTCAGCAATCCAGCTGTCTGGGGCTTACTAGAAATAATAGGAGGGCTAGTTGGCCCACAGGGACCCACAGAAGGCAAGGGACTTCATCCCCCAACCAAGAGCACACCAGCAAGAGCGATTGTAGAGTCGTGGCAAAAGGGGGAATGGCCTGTGCCCACCTCTCAGCAATCCCACTGAGTGGGACTTACTGGAGGTAAGAGGTAGGCTAGTTGGCCCCTAAGGACCCCCAGCAGCGAAGGGGACTTCATTCCACATCCAAGAGCATGCCAGGGAGAGTGTTTGCGGAGTGGTGGGCAAAGGGGGCATGGCCTGTTATGAGAATTTAGCAATCATGATGGGTGGGACTTACTGGAGGTAATAGGAGGGGTAGTTGGCCCCCAAGGATGCCCTTTGGGGCCAACTATCCCTCTTGTTACCTCCAGTAAATCCCACACAGTGGGATTGCTTAAACATCTTTGGAGGCCACGCCCCCTTTCTCCACCACTCTGCAAACACGCCTCATGGCAGACTACGGGATGGGGAGCAAATTCACTTTACTCCTGTGTCCTGAAGGACTTGCGGGGGCAAGACGCCCTCCTGGTACCTCCTGTAAGTCCTACACAGTGGATTTCCTGAGTGCTGTTTGGAGGCCCAGCATCCTTTCTCCACCAATCTGCAAATGCGACTACTTGTTAAAGAAGCATTTGCACTGTAAAAGGTTTCGCATTTGCAAGAGTTAGAGCTATTGGCGTTGTAAATGTAAAAGTTTTTTACTAATGTTTTTTGGAGTGGAGTGGATTTACTTTGTGTGTAGTGGAATTATGTGGTATATTGTGCAGTGAAATTATATGGATAGAAAGTATGTGGTATTTAATGTATAGGAATTATGTAGATTGGGATTATGTGTTATGGAGAGTAATTATGTGGTATGGTAGACTGTGTTGTGGAGTGGTAACCTCAGGTTTAGTCTTCCTCTTTTCCATAGCAGCTCAACTATGAACTCAGTGAGACAAAAAAAGAAGGAATCACTCAGGAGTACTTGTGGACCGAGTCAGAGGTATTTAGCAGGTGCACTGGAATTATGAGACTGTTTGGCTGCACCGACTTTCGTACAATTATACATTTTCCGCATTAGCCACATAATCCATAATCTGCTCCCTTATCTGCAGATTTGTACAAAAAAAACCCTTGTTTCTAGCTCAAATGTTACCAAAAAGGCAGCGACAAATGTTACAGCGTGGTGGAAGGCCCTTTGCAAACCTAGACTGGTCAGCTCTTACTTATTGCTAAATTTGGGTGTTAAATTGGTGTGCAAGCCACTCTTGCTTATTTTTGTACCTCTCTTGCCTCTTTCTGCATTTCTGTTGCTTCTTTCTGCACATTTCTCTCTTTTTCTGTACTTCTATTGCCTCTTCCTTCACATCATTTCTACTTTATGCACTTCTCCTGCCTCTTTCTATACCTCTCTTGCCTCTTTCTGCACCTCACTAGCTTCTTTCTGTACCCCTCTTGCCTCTTTCTGCACCCGCCTTCCTCTTTCCCCACCTCTCTTACCTCTTTCTGCACATCTCTTACCTCTTTCTCCACCCCTTCCTCCTTTCTGCATGTCTGTTGCTTCTTTCTGCACCTCTCTTGCCTCGTTCTCTACCCTTCTTCCCTTTTTCTGCACTTCTGTTGCTTCTTTCTATATTTATTTGCATCTTTCTGCACCTCACGTAACACTTTCTGCACCTCTCCAGCTCTCTTGCATCCTTCTGCACCTCACTTGTCTATTTCTGCAACTCTCTTGCCTCTTTCTGCAGTTCTCTTGCTAATTTCTACACTCCTTTTGCCTGTTTCTGTCCCCTCTTCCCACTTTGTGTAACTCTCTTGCCTCTTTCTACACCTCTATTCCCTCTTTCTGTACCACTTTTGCCTCTTTCTGTATCTCTGTTGCTTCTTTCTGCACGTCTCTTGTCTCTTTTTCTACGCTCTGTGCCTCTTTCAGCTCCTCTGTTGCTTCTTGCTGCAATCCCCTCCCTTCTTTCTGCACCCCTCCTGCCTCTTTCTGTATCCCTCTTGCTTATTTGTGTTCCTCTCTTACCCCTTGCTAGACCCCTCTCGCCTTATTTTCCACCTCTGTTGGTTGTTACGGCACCTCTTTTGGTTCATTCTGCACCTCACGTGACTCTTTCTGTACCCCTCTTGCCTCTTTCTGCACCTCTGTTGGTTCTTTCTGCACTGCTCTTGCTTCTTTTTGCACCTCTGTTGTAAATGTCTGCATCCCTCTTTCTTTTTTCTGCAACGCTTTTTCCCCTTTCTGCACCTCTATGGCCTCAGTCTGCCCAATGTTTCCCTCTTTCTGCCCCCTTTTTGCCTATTTCTGCAACTCTATTGCCTCTTTTTGCAGTTCTATTGCCTCCTTATGTACCTCCCTTGCCTTTACTTGCAACTCTGTTGCTTCTTTTGTACTGCTCTGGCTTCTTTCTGCACCTCTCTTGCAAATGTCTACACCCCTCTTGCCTCTGTCTGCACCCCTGTTCCCTATTACTGTACCTCTTCTGTCTGTTTCTGTAACTCTCTTGCCTCTTTCTGTAGTTCGCTTGCCTCCTTCTGCATCTTTGTGGCTTCTTTCTGCACTTCCCATGCTTCTATCTGCACATGTCTTGCTTCTTTCTGCACCCCTGTTGTCTCTATCTACACTTGTCTTCCCTCTTTGTGCACCATCCTTGCCGCTTTCTGCATTTCACTTACCTCTTTCTGCACTTTTCTTGCTTTTTTCTTCCCCACTGTTGCTTCTTTCAGCAATTCTCTTGCCTCTTTCTGCACTTTCTTGGCTGTTTCTGCACCTCTCCTGCGTTTTTCTGCACCTCTCCTGCCTTTTTCTGCACCTCACTTGTTTCGTTCTGCACCCCTCTTGCCTGTTTCTGCACTCCTCTTTACTCTTAGTACAACTCTCTTGCCTCTTTCTACACCTCTCTTCCCTCTTTCTGCATCAGTCTTGCCTCTTTCTGTACCTCTGTTGACTCTTTCTGTATTCTTTAGCTTCTTTCTGCACCTCACTTGCCTCTTTCAGCAGTTCTCTTCCTTCTTTATGCACCCCTTCTGCCTCTTTCTGTACCCCTCTTGCCTCATTGTGGACCTCTCCTACCCCTTTCTGCACCCCTCTTGCCTCAGTCTGCCTCAGTCTGTCCCCTCTTCCTGCACCCCATTTGCCTGTTTCTGCAACTCTCTTGCCTCTTTCTACATTTCTCTTGCCTCCTTCTGCACATAACTTGCCTCTATTTGCACCTCTTTTTTTGTGCTTTTGAACTGTTCCTGCTTCTTTCTGCACCTTTCTTGCATATTTCCACACCTCCCTGCCTCTCTCTGTACCCCTCTTACCTGTTTCTGCACCTCTCTTGCCTCTGTCTGCACACCTGTTCCCTCTTTCTGTACCTCTTTTGCCTGTTTCTGCACCTCTCTTGCCTCTTTCTGCACCTCACTTGCTTATTTCTGCACCTCACTTGCTTATTTCTGCACCACCATTGCCTCTTTCTGTACCTCTCTTGTTTCTTTCTGTACCTTTTTTCCCTTTCTCATCACTCTTCCCCCTATCTGCATGTCTGTGTCTTCTTTATGCACTTCTCTGGCCTCTTTATCTACCCCTCCCCCCTCTTTCTGCACTTCTGTTGCTTCTTCCTGCACTTATCTTGCTTCTTTCTGTACCTCTCTTGCCTCTTTCTGTGGTTTTCTTGACTCCTTCTGCTCATCTGGTGCCGCTTTCAATACTTATCTTGCCTGTTTCTGCACCCCTCTTGCCTCTTATTGTACCCCTCTTGCCTCTTTATACACCTCACTTGCTCCTTTCTGCACCCCTTTTCCTGTTTCATCACCCATCTTCCCTCTGTGTGCAACTCTCTTGCCTCTTTCTACACCTCTCTTTTCTCTTTCTGCACCACTTTTGCCTCTTTCTGTACCTCTGTTGAATCTTTCTGTACCTCTCTTGTCTCGTTCTGCACCCTTTGTGTCAGAATTCAGGAGCGAGTGCGCCTGCCTGACGTGTAAATTTACAACTCCCATGATCCTTGCTGAAGGGAGGTACTTAACGGGGAAGCGCGCTGGGGCGGATGTGCGTAATTCTGTATCCTGTGTTTGATTCCTGCGTCCAGGTTTGCCTTGCCTCGCTGTCTTCTTAGGATCCTGCTGGTGACGGTTTGCGAGGAATCCTGCTTCTTGACTGTGCCTTCGGATCAGTGAGTTCGGATAAGTGCGGCTGCGCTTAACGAGAGAACGGAACGCTGTGTGTCAGCCGACCACGCGTTACCATTCCGAACCCGACCCAGTATTGTTGCATGTAGCTGCGGAGCACAGTGGTTGTTTACTACGTGTTGCCGTGGCGAATTCCGGTGTTCTTTGATATAGGCAGCGGAGCGTAGTGTGTGTTGTTCTGCCACGCGCTACCATTTGCCGGAGCTGATATCTATCTCGATTAGTAACGCGGAGCTACGTGAGTCGGGTTGGCCACTAGCTACCGGGTTCCTTTCCTTTCTTATTCCGTTTCCAGAGTGGTACAGCAGAGTTCAGTAGTGTTTGCTACGGGCTACCGTATGTATATGGATATGTGTTTTCTATAACAGGATTTACAAGACTCTATGAGGATTATGAGGATACAATATTCCTAGAGCTGTTTGATTCCTGTGTTTTCATGCAAATCGTTTATTCCTGTTTCTCCTCGGGATGGTATGAAGTGACAATACTCAATCGGAGAAAGCTTTGTTCTCTTGTCATTGGACTTTGGGGCAAGGCCTATTCATTTCTGATACTTTTATAAGGAACTGCTTTTCTTACTTTGGATGGTTCTGAATGAAGGCGTGCTTCTGGTTACGTTCAGGTATTTCAGCATTCTAGTGAGATCATAATGAGAGTAGCATTTTGAGTTACTAATGGTGTATAACTGTGTCTCATGTTTGTGTCTTTCAGAACCTAAAAACCCTGCAGTTCCTTTCCCTACCCTGTTTATCCCTCGCCTTATGGTTTGGTAACATAAGGAGGTGGACCCCTTTGAGCAACGAACGGATCCTGTGGACCGTAATCCTAACAGAATCACGCGCCCACGATTTGTGCTCCACCTGATCCGGTGGTTGTGGGGGTCATGGCCACCATGGATGATGTTCTCCATGCGCTGGTTTTGGTGCAACAGGAATTAATTTCCTCCAAGTCTGAAACAGCAGCCTTGAGGGAAAAGGTGGATACGGTAGCCAGAAATCCTTTTGATGCCTCCACAGCAGCTCCACAAATACATGTTACGGTGCCTCCTCCCATTCCCTTGGCAAGTCCTGAAAGATACTCAGGTGATCCATCAAGAACCCAGGTCTTTCTTACGCAAATCATGTTGCACTGTTCATGCAAACCATCCTCTTTCCCCTCCAACCATTCACGGGTAGCATTTGCGATTTCATACTTGAGTGGTGATGCAGCCAATTGGGCAGTACCCCTGGTATGAAATGACGATGCCATTCTGTCCGATTGGATGGCGTTTCATGCAGAATTCGAGAAAGTCTTTGATAGAAGGGCTACCACCTTCAGTGCAGACAAAGAGCTGTTGGAGTTAAAACAAGGGAGACAGGACTTGGTATCATACCTTACAGCTTTTAACAGGTTGGTAGCTGAAACTGCATGGCCAGAGGAGAAGCGAATGTCGCTGTATTACCAGGGCCTAAAAGATAGGTTGAAAGATATTATTGCCCAAATAGATCCACAACCCCTCACGTGTGTAGACATGATCAATCTCTCCTTGAGGTTAGACGGCAGGCTTACAGATAGGGGAGGTGAATGACCTAAAACAGAGAGGGGTTACTACAGGCCTGAATACTCTCACCGAAAAGGAGGGATTCCTACAGAGACAGGCAGCGAGCCTATGGAGGGGGGAACGAGAAAGCCCTAGAACCTTGGGTTTATGTATGTACTGCGGAAAAAAGTGACATTTCGTTAAGGAATGTCCCGTGAAACCCAAGAACACAGGAGGCTGGTCTAAAAATAAGAGAGTCGCAGTGTCCTCCACTTCTGGGGAAGAAGCACCCTCGATGGTAGGGGACGAAACTAAATGGAAACTCCCTTCCCTCACAGCCTCCTCTATACAGGACCATGAATCCCACATAGTGCTTCTAATGACTTTAGAAAACCAAGACCAGGTCCATCAGGTGATGGTGATGGTAGATTCAGGAGCCACAGGGAACTTTGTGGATAGCGGGTTGGCTTCCACTTTAGCTCTTCATAGGGTACGTAGGGATAAACCTGAAGAAGTGTGGGTTGTGGATGGAAAACCATTGAAGTCAGGTCTCATTACTGAACAGACAGAAAGCCTAGTCTTATCCATACCTGTAATTGGAGTTACTCATCGGGAAGAGCTAAGTTTAAACATCATTGATGCTCCCCAGTATGAAGTTAAATTGGGGATGCCTTGGCTGAGCTATCACAATCCCTCTGTGTAGTGGAGAAACAAGACCATACAATTTTTAGACCCCGGCTGTGAGAACCATATCATCCCAGATCCTGGCACACAGGCGATCACCTTGTTAAACTCTTACAGTATAGCTACTGCAGCAGAAAAGGTGGTGGTCCTGCCTCAGTGTTATCAAGAATACAGTGATGTATTTAGTGAGATCATGGCAGAACAGCTCCCTCCGCATAGAGAGTACGACTGTTGCATTGATTTGGTGGACGGAGCTATAGTACCATCTTGTAGAGTATATGTTTTTTCAGTCCCAGAAACAAAACACCTGTAGGATTATTTGGAACATTATGTAAACATAGGTTTCATTAGACCATCATGTTCTCCCGCAGCCTCTTCTTTGTTTTTCATCTCAAAGGCCAATGGTGAGTTGAGAGCGTGCGTGGATTATCGCAGGTTGAATAAGATAACTATTCGTAACAGGTATCCTTTACCCCTCATCACCGTGTTGCTGGATCAGGTCCGCAATTCTAAGATCTACACCAGACTCGATTTATGTGGGGCCTACCATTTGGTTCGCGTTAGGGCAGGGGATTAGTGGAAGACAGCATTTAAGACCCATTACAGCTTGTACGAATACATGGTGAAGCCGTTTGGGCTTTGCAATGCCCCCGCTGCATTTCAGTTCTTCCTGAACGATGTTCTAAGAGAGTATATAGATGTCTGCGTGGTGGTGTACATAGATGACATCCTGATATATTCAGAGGAGGTGGAGATACATAACTCACAAGTTAAGCTTATACTTCAGAAGTTGAGGGAACACAATTATACTGCAAGCTGAGTAAGTGTGAGTTTGGGGTGACGTTTGTTGAGTTCCTGGGGGTTATGCTGCACCCGGATGGATTGCATATGTCTGATCGAAAGGTCTTAGCAGTTCAGAAGTGGCCCACGCCCAGGTCCCTGAAAGAAGTACAGAGCTTCTTAGGATTTGCAAACTGTTACAGGAGATTTCTTTTTGCAGTTTTCACAATTAGCAGTGCCCTTGACAAGGTTGCTTCGGAAGGGAGTAGCTTTTCTTTGGTCACCAGAAGCTCGATGGTAGGGGACTTTTGAAAGAGGCTTTCACCTCTGCTCCTGTTTTGGCTCACCCTAAACCTGAGTTACCCTTTGTCGTGGAAGCTGATGCTTCAGATGAAGCAATTGGGGCCATTTTATCGCAAAGGGACCCACATACCGGGCAACTACATCCGGTAGCATACCTGTCTAGGAAGCTGAACTCCGCCGAAAAGAATTACACCATTTCAGAAAAAGAACTGCTAGCTGTGAAAAGAGCCTTCCAGGAATGGAGACAATATCTTTAGGGAGCCATGTACCCTATCACGGTGCACTCTGATCATCGGAATCTGCAGTTCATGAAGACAGCCCGACACCTGACCCAGCGCCAGATGAGGTGGATGTTATTCTTTGCAGAGTACGACTTTGTTATAACCTTTAGACCAGGGTGTGAGAACAAGAAGAGGAGAACCCCTCGACAGCACTCATTATTGAATCAATAATTGAACCCTCTAAGGTGGTTTGTGTAATGAATGCTGAAAACTTCCTAGACAAGATAAGGAGTGCTAGATTAGCTGTGCTCTGGGACTCCTGCGTGGCTAAGGAAGGAACACGTACCATCAGACAGGGATTACCTTTTGTGAACAGACAGCTGTTCCTGCCCTCAATTGTGTTACAGAAGGAGGTGTTCCAATGGTGTCATGTGTCTCCCTTGGCTGGGCATCAGGGGGTGCTCAAAACCATTCACTTGGCCCAAAGACATTTCTGGTGGAAAACGCTAAAAAAGGAAATCAACTCTTGGGTAGCGCTTTGTGATGTTTGCGCTCGCTCCAAGAACGATTGTGGAAGGAAGAGAGGGAAGCTCATTACGATGCCAACTCCCCGTAAACCATGGCAAAACATCAGTTTAGACTTCATTACCGGTTTCCCACCTGATCAAGTCAAGACTGTGATTTTAGTGGTGGTTGACAGCCTAACTAAACTGGGGCATTTCATTCCATGCATCAACCTTCCTACGGCGGGGCAAACAGCACAATTGCTTCTCTCTGAGGTCATTCAGCTGCATGGCGTGCCTGAAGTGATCGTTTCAGACAGGGGCCCCCAGTTTGTCGCTCGATTCTGGAAGCACTTGTGTCAAGCCTTGCAGATAAAGTCCTCTCTGTCCACGAGCTTCCATCCACAAACAGATGGCCAGACCAAAAGGTTAAATCAGACTCTAAAGAAGTATCTCCGTTGCTATGCCGCCTCGGTACTGGACTCCGGGGTATCTTTGTTGTGGATGGCTGAACTGGCTTACAACAATGCATGGCATTGTTCGGTGGGGGTGTCCCCTTTCTATGCTACATATGGGATTGACGCAAATATTCTTCCGGTGTGTCTGCCTGAGAGTGTGTCCGTGCAACTTACGGTGTACAGCAGAATGAAGAAGTTGCACGCTGTGCAGCGACAACTCACCAAACATTTGATCAAGGCCAAGGGTGTGTACAAGCGATGAGCAGATACGCACCGCCGGGATGACCCTGATTACCAGGTCGGGATAGGGTGTGGCTCTTGACTAAGAACATTCGATTCAAATTGCGTAGTGAGTTACATCCTCGTTTTATTGGACCCTATGTCATTGTAAAGAAGGTGAATCCTGTGGCATTCAAACTGAAGTTGCCTGCTTCGCTCAGGATCCACCCTGTTTTTCATTGCAGTCTCTTGAAACCAGCATTGTCTTCGGTTCGGAGGGCTCCTCCTCCGGTCCTCCTTGACGGAGGTTATGAATACGTTGTGAGGTGCATCCGGGAGTCTAAGTGGAGGTGTGGTGTTCTGCGGTACCTGGTTGCTTGGAAGGGGTATTCGGCTGAGGACGACTCATGGGACTCATGGGAGCCGTGTAACAATGTGCATGCCCCTACAGCAGTGTGTCGCTTCCATGCAAGATATCCGGCCAAGCCTGGGCATAGGAGACGCTGAGGAGGAGGGCCTACTGTCAGAATTCACGAGCGAGTGAGCCTGCCTGATGTGTAAAACTAGAACTCCCATGATCCGTGCTGAAGGGAGGTACTTAACGGGGAAGCGCGCTGAGGCGGATGCGCGTAATTCTGTATCCTGTGTTTGATTCCTGCGTCCAGGTTTGCCTTGCCTCGCTGTCTTCTTAGGATCCTACTGGTGACGGTTTGCGAGGAATCCTGCTTCTTGATTGTGCCTTCGGATCGGTGAGTTCGGGTAAGTGCGGCTGCGCTTAACAAGAGAACGGAACGCTGTGTGTCGGCCAACCACGCGTTACCGTTCCGAACCCGATCCAGTATTGTTGCATGTAGCTGCGAAGCACAGTGGTTGTTTACTACGTGTTGCCGTGGCGAATTCTGGTGTTCTTTGATATAGGCAGCGGAGCGTAGTATGTGTTGTTCTGCCACGCGCTACCGTTTGCCGGAGCTGATATCTATCTCGATTAGTAACACGGAGCTACGTAAGTCGGGTTGGCCACTAGCTACCGGGTTCCTTTCCTTTCTTATTCCGTTTTCAGAGTAGTACAGCGGAGTTCAGTAGTGTTTGCTACGGGCTACCGTATGTATATGGATATGTTTGTTCTATAACAGGATTTACAAGACTCTATGAGGATTATTAGGATACAATATTCCTAGAGCTGTTTGATTCCTGTGTTTTCATGCAAATCATTTATTTCTGTTTCTCCTCTGGATGGTATGAAGTGACAATACTCAATCAGAGAAAGCTTTGTTCTCTTGTCATTGGACTTTGGGGCAAGGCCTATTCATTTCTGATACTTTTATAAGGAACTGCTTTTCTTACTTTGGATGGTTCTGAATGAAGGAGTGCTTCTGGTTACATTCAGGTATTTCAGCATTCTAGTGATATCATAATGAGAGTGGCATTTTGAGTTGACTAATGGTGTATAACTGTGTCTCATGTTTGTGTCTTTCAGAACCTAAAATACCTGCAGTTCCTTCCCCTACCCTGTTTATCCCTCGCCTTATGGTTCGAACTCCTTATTGCTATAAGTCGGGGAGTTGGTAACATAAGGAGGTGGACCCCTTTGAGCAACGATCGGATCCTGTGGAGCGTAATCCTGACACTTTGTGCCTCTTTCAGCACCTCTCTTTCTTCTTTTCGCAGTTCTCTTCCTTCTTTCTGCACCCCTCCTGCTTCTTTCTGTACCTCTCTTGCCTCTTTGTACTCCTCTTTTACCCCTTTTCCTCTTTCTGCACCCCTCTTGCCTTTTATTGCACATCTGTTGGTTCCTTCTGCACCTCTTTTGCGTCATTCTGCCCTTCACTTGCCTCTTTCTGTAGCCCTCTTACCTCTTTCTGCAACTCTGTTGGTTCTTCCTGCACTGCTCTTGCTTCTTGATCTACCTCTGTTCCAAATTTCTGCATCGCTCTTGCCTTTTTTGCACCCCTCTTCCCTCTTTCTGCACCTCTCTTGTCTCAGTCAGCCCACCTGTTCCCTCTTTCTGCACCCCTTTTGCCTGTTTCTGCAACTCTCTTGCCTCTTTCTGTAGTTATCTAGCCTCTTCCTGCACCTCACTTGCCTCCTCTTTTTGCACCTCAGTTGGTTGTATTGCACTAGTCTTGCTTGTTTCTGCACCTCTCTTGCAAATTTCCGCACCCCTCTTCCCTCTTTCTGTACTTTTCTTGGCTGTTTCTGTAACTCCCTAGCCTCTTTCTGCAGTTCTCTTGCCTCCTTCTGCATATCTGTTGCTTCTTTCTGCACTTTTCTTGCCTTTTTCTGCACCCCTTTTGCTTCATTCTGCACTTCCCATGCCTCTTTCTGCAAATGTCCTGCTTTTTTCTGTACCCTTGTTGTCTCTTCTGCACTTTTCTTCTGTCTTTCTGCACTTTTCTTGCCTCTTTCTGCATATCACTTGCCTCTTTCTACTCTTCTTTTGCTTCTTTCTATACTGCTGTTGCTTCTTCAAGCACTTCTCTTGGCGTTTTATGCACTTCTCTAGTCTGCCTCTGCACCTCTCTTGCCTCTTTCTATACCTCACTTGCTTTTTTCTGCACCCCTCTTGCCTGTTTCTGCATCCAACTTCCCTCTCTGTACAACTCACTTGCGTCTTTCTGTACCTCTGTTGATTCTTTCTGTATTCTCTTGCTTCTTTCTGTTCCTCTGTTTCTTCTGTCAGCACCTCTGTTTCTTCTTTCTGCAGTTTTCTTCCTTCTTTCTGCACCCCTACTGCATCTTTCTGTATCCCCCCTCCTGCCTCTTTGTGTTTCTCTCCTACCCCTTTCTGCACCGCTCTTGCCTCTTTTTGCACCTATGTTGGCTCTTTCTGCACTTCTTTTGCTTTGTTCTGTACTTTACTTTCCTCTTTCTGTACCCTTCTTGCCTCTTCCTGCACCTCTGTTGGTCCTTTCTGCACTGCTGTTGCTTATTTCTGCACCTCTGTTCCAAATGTCTGCTTCCCTTTTGTCTTTTTCTGCACTGCTCTTCCCTCTTTCTGAACCTCTCTTGCCTCAGTCTGCGCACCTGTTCCCTCTTTCTGCACCCCTTTAGCCTGTTTCCGCAAGTCTCTTGCCTCTTTCTACAGTTTTCCTGCCTCCTTATGTACCTCACTTGCCTCTTTTTGTACCTCTGTTAGTTCTATTGCACTGCTCTTGCCAATTTCTGCTCCCCTCTTTCCTGTTTCTGTACCTCTTTTACCTCAATCTGCCCCCTGATTCCTCTTTCTTTCTGTACCTCTTTTGCTTGTTTCTGCAACTGTCTTGCCTCTTTCTGCAGTTCTCTTGCCTCCGTCTGCACCGCTGTTGCTTCTTTCTGCACTTCTCTTGGCTCTTTATGCATCCTTGTTGCTTCATTCTGCAGTTCCCATTCTTCTTTCTTCATCTGTCTTGCTTCTTTCTGCACCCCTGTTTCCTTGTTCTTCACTTGTCATCCCTCTTTCTGCACATCGCTTGCCTCTTTGTGCACCTCACTTGACTCTTTCTGTACTTCCCTTGCTTCTTTCTTCACCTCTGTTGCTTCTTTCAGCAATTCTCTTGCCTCTTTCGGTACATTTTAAGTTGTCTGTTTCTGTACCTCCCTTGCCTCTTGACACCTCTCATGCCCCTTTCTGAACATCACTTGCTTATTTCTGCACCCCTCTTCCCTGTTTGTGTAACTATCTTGTCCCTTTCTATACCTTTCTTCCCTCTTTCTGCACCACTCTTCCCTCTTTCTGTACCTCTGTTTTTTCTTTCTGCAGTTCTCTTGCCCCTTTCTGTACCCTTCTTGCATCTTTCAGCAGCTCGGTTGCTTCTTTCTGCACTCCTCTTCCTTCTTTCTACACCCCTCGTGCCTCTTTGTACACCCTCCTTCCCTTTTTCTGCAAGTCTGTTGGTTCTTTCTGCACTGCTCCTGCTTCTTTATGCACTTCTTTTGCCTGTTTCTGCAACCCTTTTGCCTCTTTCTGCATTTCTCTTTTCTCTTTTTGCACCTCTGTTGCTTCTTTCTGAACTTCTCTTGCTTCTTTCTGCTCTTATGTTGCTTCTTTCCGTACCCCTCTTGCCTCTTTCTGCACCCTTCTTACCTCTTTCTACACCTCCCATCACTATTTCTACACCTCTCTTGCCTCTTTCTGTACCCTTGTTCCCTCGTTCTGCACATCTCTTGCCTGTTTCTACAGTTTTCTTTTCTCTTTCTGTACCTCTGTTGCTTCCTTCTGCACTTCTCTTGCCTCTTTCTACACCCCTCGTGCCTCTTTCTGCACCTCTCTTGGTTGTTTCTGTACTGCTCATTTTATTTGTACCTGTCTTGTAAATTTCTGCATCCCTCTTGCCTTTCTGCACCCTTCTTCCCTCTTTCTGCACCTCTCATGCCTCTGTCTGTAATCCTTTTGTCTCTTTCTGCACTTGTGTTCCTTTTTTCTGGACTTCTCTTGCTTCTTTATGCACCACTCAGGCCTCTTTATGCACCTCAGTTGCTTCTTTATGCACTTCTCTTGCTTGTTTTTGCACTTCTCTTGCACATGTTGGCACCCCTTGTGCCTCTATGTGTACTTCTCTTACCTATTTCTGTTCCTCTCTTGCCTCTTTCTGTACCCCTCTTGACTCTTTCTGCACCTCTTTTGCTATTTTCTGTACTTTTTTCTGCCGCTTTCTGCACCTCACTTGCCCCTTTCTGCTCATTTGTTGGTTCTTTCTGCACTGCTCTAGCTTCTATCTGCTATTCTCTTGCACATTTCTGCACCCCTCTTGCCTCTTTCTGCATCTCTGTTGGTTCTTTCTGTACCTCTCTTGCCTCTGTGTGTACCGCTGTTCCCTCTTTGTGCACTTCTTTGTCTGTTTCTGCAACTTTCTTCCCTCTTTCTGCACTTTTCTTGTCTCTTTCTGCACCTCTGTGGCTTCCTTCTGGACTTCTCTTGCCTCTTTTTGCACCCCTCTTGTCTCTTTCTGCACGTCTGTTTAAAAAATTCTGCACTTCTCTTGCTCCGTTCTACACCTCCTTGCTTCATTCTGCACCCCTTATGCCTCTTTCTGCACTCTTTTTCCTTTGTCTTGCACGTCTCTTGGTTCTTTCTGCACTGTGCTTGCCTCATTCTGCACCCCTCTATCCTCATTCTGCTCCTCTTTTTCTTCTTTCTGCACTTCTCTGGCCTCTTTCTGCACCACTCTTGTCTCTTTCTGAACCTCTGTTGGTTCTTTCTGTACTGCTCTTGCTTCTCTCTCCACCTGGTGCTTCTTTCTACACTTCTCTTGCTTCTTTCTACAGCCTTGTTGCTTCTTTCTGTACCTTTCTTGCCTCTTTCTACACACACAAGGCTACTTTTAAACTGACCTCATGCTCAGCAGTGTACAAATGCAAGTGCAGAAAAGGGCTGCTGACCTATAAACTGCCATGCCCTATTATATGCTTTTGACTTAGAGGTAGTTTTAATCCCCCTGCCATATTATGTACTAGGGCCTTACAGGGGAAGTCATGCCAATCACAGGGGTACCCCAACCCATAGTGTACCCTATTGTATGTAGGTGCTTTCATTCTATTCTGAGTGTCTTTCAGCATAGCAGTAGCTCCGGACCTGGTTACGCAGAGCCCAGGGTCCGTAAGAGTCAGTTACCACCAGTACCAGTCAGCAAAAAGATGGAGGGTGTCCAGGGAACAGGATGACTTTGCAACAAGGCCTCTGTCTGCACATCTGTTGGTTCTTTCTGCAAATCTCTTGCTTCTTTCTGCACCTTTCTTCCTCTTTCTAGAGTTCTGTTGCCTCTTTCTGAATTTCTCTTGCTTCTTTCTGCACCTTTCATCCTCTTTCTGCACATGTCCTACCTATGTAGGCCTTGTTAGAAATTAGCTTTTAAAAAAACCTTAGAAATTTACAAAGAAAACCATAGGTTTCAGGGACGTTATAGTTAGAAATTAGCATTTAAAAAACCTTTGAAAATCAGTGAAAAAAGCATAGGTTTCAGGGACGTTATAAATTAGCTTTTAAAAAACTTTAGAAATTCACTGATGTTATAGTTAGTTGGACATTTCCCTTGAACAAAACCAGAGAAGTTCGGCCGTTATAGTTAGTTAAGCTAACTATAACTCGCGTCCCTGCAATGCACTGCTGATGACGTCACATATTACATTATTCATGACATGGTCAGTGATATGACTGATGACATCAATCACTGATGACATAATCCAAGTGATGCACCTCTTCGCACCCAAAATAACCTTTGATACACCCACTTTAAAATAGACTACAATTTTTGAAACCATAGACACACCAATACAAGTTACTACATACCCACTCACTGATTCCTAGGTCTACAGACACATCAACTCATTCACCGATACAGTTACTCATATATGCAGTCACTTGTCAATAAAGCACCATCACATGAACTCATAGACCTACACAGACACTCACACTGCCACTCATCCATACACTCACACTGCCACTCATCCATAGAGTTTCTCACATACCTAGTCTGTCATGCAAAGAATCAATCACACTCCCATTTACTCACCTAACAGTTACACACACACCGCCTTACTTATTCATACAGATACTAACACATACTTACTCTCTCATACAATCACTGATATAAGCACATGCTCATCCATACAGCCACTCTCACAATCACTCACTCTCACATTAAGTCATTTATATACTCCAACACTCACATATACTGGAAGGGCAATGGGAGGCTTAGCATTTTATGTAGATTTAAACCTAGAAGGAGTCTGGACATCCCCATTCTGGTTTTCGCATGCCCTCCAGGCGGCAAGATTCTCAGGAAATGGTTTGAGGCTCCTGATATTTAATATTTATAACACAGGGCCGGTAAAAGGGACTAATACTGTATTACATGAATTAGATTTTAGACTTAAACAGGAGTTAGTATCTAGGTCAGAGAGGGCAGAACCAATTGTAATAGTGATGGGCGATTTAAATTGTCACCTATGCCCAAAATTGCTACCAGTAGTTTCTGATTGGTCTGCCTGTCCGGTCGAGTCTGGCTCACACTTTGAACATAATGCTGAGGGGTTAGCTCTCAGCAAATTATTAGACACCTATGCTCTTGGACATACCATTGAATAGGTTGTCCCGGGAAATGAGGGGTCCCTTACACCAACCTTCAAAGGTAGAGGATGTGCCTCTTTCATAGACTACATTGTAGTATCCAGTTTTGCAAAAAACTGGATCACAGGGGCAAGGATTGACTGGAGCACCTTCAGTGACCGTAATCCTTTATTTCTGGAACTGAGGTATAGAGGGTCACTGAAGAAGAGTATAAAGGAAGACGTCGCCCTGAGGGCAACTGATCAGGGGAGATGCCTTAGGGGGTCGAAAATCGACACTCAGGCACTGTATAAATCATTAGTAGTAAAGGGCAAAAGATATTTTGAAGAGTGCCTAGATCCACTAATTGAGGGAAGCCCCCTGGTCATGGCTTTTGGGTGTATAACCAACCTGGTTGATGAGTTAATGAAGGTAAAAGGCCCTAGGAAGATTATAACCCATCCAAGATGGTTTGACACTAATTGCTCTTGTGCACTAAGAGAGTTAAAAGCTAGTCTTAAAGACACTCCCAGGGATAAACTAAAAGTGGAACTCCTGAGACAGACCTACACATCTGTCCTAAAACAGAGAAAAATTGCCCTGCAAGCAGAAGTGTGGGCTGACTTGAGGGAGGCTGGGGAGAACAGGGACCTGGCGGAGTTCTGGAGGATAATTAACAGGCCATGCTTCCAGGACTGCAACGCCCCGGTGATTGGAACCAACATATTACCGGAACAATGGATTACACATTTTGAGGGTCTTTATAATAACACACTTGAAACAGTCCCAGAAGGGGGTTGGGATGGCACACGGAGCTTGGAAGTAGAATTTTCCCTTGCAGAGTTAACTAAGGCAATACAAGGTCTTTCCCATAACAAAGCCCCAGGTCCGGATGGCACCCCTCCGGATTTGTTTTTGAGCAATATGGCCCTATGGGCCCCAATTTTGACAAGGGTTCTAAATGCAGCTGTTAAAACTGGGCTGCCCCGCTCTTGGTCGATGGCCACAATTGTCCCCATATACAAGAAAGGAAGTAGAGATAACCCCCAATGCTACAGACCGATATCGTTGATCGATGTCTCTGCCAAAATCCTGGGCCGGGTAGTACTAGACCGACTTCTGCACTGGACAGAAGAGCACCACACTATAGTAGACACCCAGTACGGCTTTAGGGCAGGAAAATCAACGAGCGATCAGTGCCTTAACCTTTATTTACTGGTCGCCAAATATACAAAGGCCAGTAGCGAAACTATTTATTTGGGGTTCATGGATTTGGCCGCGGCTTTTGATAATGTAAATAGGAACAAGTTATGGGCTATGATGAGCGACTTGGGAATTGACCCTGGATTGATTAATATTCTTAGAGAACTACACTGGAACACCAGCGCCAGGGTCCGCTGCAGTATGGAGGGGGGGAGTACCGAACCTTTTCCATGCACTAGCGGGGTGAGGCAAGGTTGCATCCTTGCTCCGTTCTTGTTCTCTCTTTATATTAATAACCTGGAGAGAGCTCTTATTGCCCTGAATACAGATTGCCCAAAAGCCGGAAAGCGCCATATTCCGGTACTTTTGTACGCGGATGACGCGGTCCTGCTTGCCTGTACTCCGCGGAGCTTACAGTGCTTGATCAATGGATTTGTAAAATTCATGGACACCCTAGACCTGTCAGTGAATTTGAGCGAGTCCTTTGTGATGCTGGCAGGGAAAAAAGCCCTGTAGGAATCCTGTTTTTAAAATAGGTACTCACACTATAGAGACAGTGAAGACTTTTTCCTATCTGGGTCTTTTATTTGATGGGGCACTTAAATTCAACACTCTGATTGAGGAGCGCTGTGCAAAATTGGTCTCCTCAAATGGTGCTATATTAAACTTTGCGCGAAGGCTGGGCCGTTGGTGTCCAGAACAGGTGATGAATCTATACGGCTCCATAAGCACCGCAAAAGCCCTGTATGGAGCAGAGGTTTGGGGCTTTGGGGACGCAAAACAATTGCAGGTGGAGGAAGACAAATTCCTGCGCAGGATTCTTAAGATTCCGCAGAGCAATCCAGCTGCAATGGCACACAGCGAACTGGGAAGCCTGTACATTATAGACCGGGTAAAGCTGAGCCCCATTGTAGCATGGCTTAGAATATGGGAAAATCCTGAGGCAGAACTAAGCGGAATAACTGTAGCAGATTGTTTATAAAGAGACAAAGGGCCGTTAATCCCATGGCTTAATTATGTCAAAGTTACGCTAGAAGATGTAGGCCAAAGGACCTTTTCATTAACCCTACTTTAATTTCTAGCTCGTGTAAACCACTGATCAAAAAATTGCTGCTAGAAAAGTTCGCTTTTTGCAGAACTGGCATAGATATGGCGAAGAGATCAGTCACTGCTCATTGTCTTGTGAGTAATAGTGAGGGTATGGAACCCTATCTATTTATAGTATAACTCGCAAGACAGGTTTTTAATATGTCGTTTTAGGCTCAATTTGTTACCAAATATACTGTCTTATCCATCTGGTTTTACTTTAACAAATGAGCAGAAGGGTGCCTGCGGCTGCGACAATAGGTCTCCGCAGGACACCCTTCATTTTGTACTCTTGCGTCCTTTTTACCAGATGCCTCGACGCAAATTCTTGGTGGCTATTTTGAAAGGGGCTAAGTTTTGCATTGCCAAAACGGCTTTACTCTTTTTGCAAAGAGCAAACGATATGCGAACATTATGCTCCATTATGAACTTTTTAAAAGTGGCTGTAAGTTTAAGAATGACAAGAGGGTAATGCTAATGATTTTTATCAAGGAATGAATGTATACTGTGTTTTATAACTATGTGTCTTAATTTTAAATAAAAGTTCAGAAATGCTATTTAATTAATTTTTTAACTGTATATATGTATTTTTATGATTGTTTTTAATCATCCAAATAAAGATTTACTGAACTGAACTGAACTGAACTACTCCAACATTCACATATACTGCTTTTCACATATGTAGTTACTCACACATGTTATTTATAGGTAACAAGGACCCCCTGAAAATATAGATATAGTAATTCCTAGGTCATGGATAAACAACTCATAGAAAGTAACAACCTAGGCAATTCAGTACTTAGTGCTCATGAACAAGTGACAAAAGTAGAGAGAATTACTAAAAAGCATAAAGTTAGTGACTTTGATTTTATTAACATGAAGAATAAAAAACACTACTAAAAAGTTGATTATCAAATATCATTAATCAACTATAAAAATTAATCAGACTGGCATTACATAATATCAAAGTACAATTAAAAATTACAATCAAAAAATACAACAAGAAAAGCAGTAAAGTGGCATAAAGTTTTTCTCGACGCGCGTTTCGGCGACCAGCGCCTTCTTCTGGAGTAGCCACGAAATGTCTAATAACAAAAAATATATTCAAAGTAACGTAAGTACATTATTTTGACACATCGTCATTCAATTATGACATATTGAACATTTTTTGAAAAATTCACATACAATAAACCATTAGCTAAAATAAACCTAGTTTCAGTGAACATCTCCTTATGTCACTAACTTATCATGTAGCATATTATTCTCACAGACATATTTTGACACTCCACATGTTATTTTCATTGCTCATTACATTATATCAAACATGATGGTTACGAGTTAGGACTGTGTAAGCTCGCATAATAGCTTACTTATGGATAGATTTGCCTTTATATATGGAGCAAACAATTTGCACAGTAGGTTTGGTTTATATAGTTTTTTGTTGTTTAGTAGTCTATGGAAGGAAGATGTGGCTCCGCCTATTTAGATGGCATGTTTTGCAGTTTACACGTGCTCACGTTTTAACTGTTTTTCTTCTGCACGCATTCAGAACAGTTACAAACTGTGAAGCTGTAAATGTTTCGATTTTGATAGTAACACGTATAAGGTATTAATATCTACATACGTTGGAGAGTTTAAAAAGTGTTACTCTGTAAAATGTGTTCTTTGCATTTTCATGATTAAAATCATATAAATAGAAGAGGTATAAAAAATATCGTTATCATTACAAGAAAAAAAAGAAGTTTTAATATTTGTTTTTTTTATGGTTCTTAATTTAAAAAATGCAAGCATTTGTAAATCGTAATCCTACCCTCGGAAAGGAGTGCTGGCACTTGGGGCTTTGGGAATGTTGATAAATAATAAATGCCCTTTTCTATGCACCTGCAAACTTGGCATTTAAACTTTTAATTGCCCAGTCTGTATCTTTACACTTCCTCCAAACATTTTGGTACAGCTATTTTAGTATTGTAGTGAGCCATTAAGCAGTATGTGTTTATGTAAACGCTGTTCTAAAAGTGAAGCTGCTATACATTTTGCCAGACACTCTCCTTGCAGAATTGTAATAATTCAGCCAGTACCCAAGTAGTCATGGTGCAAAGTGGGCCTTAGAGCATGGACTGCTTCAAACTTCTATACACTATGCATGCACTCTTCTATGCACGGGAAAACTTGTCTTTTATAGCTTTTATTATCCAGTCTATATTCTTACACTTCCAGCAAACTCTTTGTGATTGCTGATTCAGTATTGTAGTGAGCTATTTAGCAGAATGACCTTATGTATGCACTTTGCTAAAAATGAAGCTCTTTTAAAGTCAGACAGACTCTGTAATTATCCAGTCAGTACTCAAGTAATCATGGTGCAAAGTAGGCCTTAGGACATGTACTGCTTTAAACCTGTGTAGACTATGCATGCAGTCTTCTATGTAGCCGCACATTTGTTTTTTATACATTCAATTTCCCAGTCTGTATCATTAGACTTTCATAATCACTCTCACTCTACTGTTTCAATATTGTAGTTAGCCATTCAGCAGTATTTCATTATATATGTACTGTGGTAAAACTGAAGCTCTTAGGAATTCAGTCATACACTCTCTCTGCAGAACTGTAATCATGCAGTCAGTACCCAAGTAATTATGGAGCAAAGTAGGTCTTAGTTTATGGACTGCTTCAAACTTGTATTTACTATGCATGTACTGTTCTATGCACCTGCAAATTTACCTCTTATATTTTGAATTCCTCAGTCGTTATCTTTA
This sequence comes from Lissotriton vulgaris, assembly GCF_964263255.1. Classification (NCBI taxonomy): domain Eukaryota; kingdom Metazoa; phylum Chordata; class Amphibia; order Caudata; family Salamandridae; genus Lissotriton; species Lissotriton vulgaris. Next base: position 1,132,052,497 of record NC_141694.1, on the reverse strand, counting down.
CACTTCAACCAAGCACTCTGTCATTCCTGTTATAGTTTTGTAGTGACTCATTGATCAGTGTGTAGTAACCCATTCACTACATGCAAACAGTAATCAGCAGATGTACAATAAGTGGTACATCCCCAGAGATATGCCAGTTATTGTGCACTGTGATTTCACCACAATGAATGCACCGTATTTACAATGTGGTGTATTATAGAGCAAAAATAGCACAGATATGTGATGTATTCGTGTTGTGAAGGTGGTGCATTGCTTGTCTTGCGTTCCAAGCGCAATGCAGGTCCTGCAATGCTTTTGTCATCTTTCTGGTGTGGAGGGGCTCTTTCAGCGAGGCAGAGGACTTTGTGAGCGCTTTGAACTGGAATAATTTGAATTTAAAATTTACCTGCGAGATGAGCAGAAGGGAGGTCCATTATCTAGATCTTAGGGTTTTCAGCAATGACAAAAAATTGTATACAACTCTATATACAAAACCCACAGCTGGGAATAGCATATTGCATGCAAGAAGTAGTCATCCTCCCAGCTTTGTTCGCAGTATACCATATGGAGAACTATTGAGATTACGACGGAACTGCTCATGAGAGTGTGACTTCTCTCAGGCAGCTAGAGAGTCTTTTGAAAGGTTTCAAATCAGAGGCTATGACAGCGCCCTTCTAGAGAAAACATACAGTAAAGAGCTCAAAATTCCTAGAAGCACGCTGCTATTACCAAGAGAGAAAACCATTGAACTAACTCAAACAACTAATAAATTCCGAATGATAACCAATTACTCTGATGATGCCAATTACCTAAGAAATACTCTAATCAGGAATTGACATATACTGCAAACAGGTATGGATGTCCCAGAATGTCCATTGATTACATTCCACAAACTAAAATCCATTAAGGATAAAATAGTACAAAGCCTTCTCATGCCACCAAAACCCAAAAGTAGCGGTACCCTGAAAGAATTGAGGGTTTTTTTCCCCTGCGGGAAATGCAAAGCTTGTGAAAATAGTAGGAAAGTACTCACCTATAGGGTGCCGGGCCTACCAAGTGGTAGAGAAATCAACAAGTTTATCACATGCTCGACCCCTTTTGTTGTATATTGCTTGACATGCCCATGCGGCCTCAAATTATAGGCAGCACAATCAAGAGTGTAAAATTGCGGATTTTGGAACATCAACATGCGATTACAAATAAAGATGTGATATATCCTGTGGCCCGCCATTTTGCCAAAGTACATCAAAGTTCAAAGTATCTATTACTTATTTACATGAGTAAAATAGCCACAGCAAAGAAAAATTACTTTGGGTGAAAAAATCCAACTAGCGGGAAACTCTCCCAAAGAACTCTATACCATTGTAAAAAAGTTCACTAACCCCCTTGCATGTCAAGTAGCAACACTGGAATCACAGGACTGGGCGGACAAGCTCGCCATCTACTTCAAAGATAAAATAAACACTATACATCAATCTTTTCCTAAAGAAGCAGATGTAACCAAGGACCTCAGCCACAAGCACCGACCCCCCCAGAGCCACCTGCTCACACAACAGCCTACTAGAATTTTGTACCATTTCAGAGAATGAGGTTAATGATAAACTAAAGAAAGCCAAATCTGGCTCTCCATACGATCCAGCATCGACTCAGATCCTAACGAAGATAGCCCCAGCCATGGCCACAGTATTAACCTCAATCCTTAATCTATCACTAGAACTTTCTGTCAGGCCAATTCTAAAAAAAAATAATGTGGACCCTAATCAATTAATAAATTATCGCCCCATATCACTGTTACCACTCTTTAGAAAAACTATGGAATCCATAATCAACACGCAGCTAGTGAAACACTTGGAAGAGCATATGCTCTTGGACATCTCCCAGTCGGGGTTCAGAGCCTCCCACAGCACCGAGACTGCCCTGTTAGAGGTGGTTGATATCATCCGGTTGGCTCTGGAAGCAAAACAATCTGCTATTCTGATTCTTTTAGATCTTTCGGCGGCCTTAGACATCATATCCCATGGCGTCCTGTTAGAACGAGTGGCCGGGATTGGTGTCGAAAGTCATGCCATCAGATGGATTTAGAGCTATTTAGCAGGGAGACGTTCCAGGGTTAAAACAGGACCATTTTCTTCAGTGGTTGTTGAAAATGATAAAGGTGTCCCCCAGGGCTCAATTTTGAGCCCTACCTTATTTAACATTTATCTGTCACCCTTGGCCAAGATAATTAAGGACCTCGGCTTTGACACGGTATCGTATGCCGATGACACACAGATCCTGATCACCCTAGACTCAAACCCCTCAGATGCCAAAGTTAGATTCCGTAAATGCATGTCCGCGATAAAGGAAGGGATGACCAACAATTACCTAATGTTGAACGCCGGCAAAACTGAAATAATGCTTTTTGGCTCAGCCAATAAAATCTGGTGTGAGGAATGGTGGCCACAGGAACTGGGCTCTTGCCCAGCCCCGAAAAGCCGAAAAGCCCTGTCCGGAATCTCGGCGTCACTTTAGATGACAAACTGACCATGGCCCCTCATACGAACGACTGGGGGTCCAGAAAACTGCTCTGGACCTGCTTGTATCGTTTCTGGCCAATAGATCACAAGCAGTATCTCTAGGACCCTACCAATCATCGAAGGTGTCTCTGCCGTGTGGGGTCCCTCAAGGCTCATCCCTGAGTCCGACACTATTTAATATCTACGTGTCGGACCTTGCAAATGTCATCAAAGCATTTGGGATGAGCCTGACCTCCTACGCCGATGACACCCAATTGGTACTGGCTATCAAAGGGGACGGGGAGGAAGTGGCCAATCGATTCACGAGAGGAATGATGGCAATAGGTGACTGGATGGCCACGAATTGTCTGAAACTCAATTCAGAAAAAACTGAAGTGGTCATCTTCGGTCACCTCTCCCCGGGCTGGTCACCTGTCTGGTGGCCACCATCTTTCGGTCCCCCGCCGAGTCCAGCTAGCAAAGTGAGAAATCTAGGCGTCATCTTCGATGCTGGCCTCACTTTTATGGCACATGCGAATAAAACTGCGGCTTCAGCTCATATGAAATTGAGAATGATTAGGAAAATACTACCTTTCCTACCGAACACGGCCGGGAAAACACTGGTCAGCTCACTAGTCCTGTCCTCCTTGGACTATTGTAATGCTCTATTCTTAAATGCCCAAGTCCGAGTGACAAATAAGATGCAGTCAATCCAAAATGCAGCCGCACGAATGCTGGCTGGGATCCCCAAGTTCGCACCAGTTACAAACATCATTAGGGATCTCCATTGGCTCCCGATACGCAGCCGTATCAAATTCAAATCGCTGTGTATTGTTTACAAGTCACTCAATAATCAAGGTCCCCACTTTCTCAAACAGAATCTTCTCCATCATGTCCCAACCCGATCTCTTCGTTCCTCTATTCAGAACTTCTTGGCTGTGCCTTGCACTAGAACAGTCACCTGGGGCGACAGGCGTTTCCTGGTTGCCGCCCCTAGACTCTGGAACACCCTTCCTGCACATATCCGAGCAAGTCCCTCCCTGTTCACATTCCGCAAACAGCTAAAGACGTGGTTATTTGACCAATAGCCTTGTATATCTTCTTTACCCAGTTGCTGATCCATCCCTTAACTAGCGCCGAGACGCCCACGGGTATTCGCCGCGCTCTACAAATGTCAATAAATAAATAAATAAATAAATAAATATAAACAAAGTGGTCCATACGAGTATTGGCATTATGAGAAGCCTAAGAAAGATCTTCAAATGGCTACCTCTGATATATCGGAATCCGCTGATTCAAGGCCTTATCACAAGCTGTTTAGATTACGGCAATGCATTATCGGCAGACATAAGTGAAAGCGCATTAGCCAAGCTGCAAACGCTTCAAAATTCAGCAGCAAGGTTGACTCTGGACCTTCCACCGCGCACCCCCTCTGCTCCATGTTTGAAACAACTACATTGGCTCCCTATTAGGAAGCGCATTAAGTTTAAGATATGCTGCCTAGTGCATAAGTGAATTAATGGACAAGGACCCAAATACCTGAAGAATAAACTTCAGGGATACTGTCCAGATAGAACCATACGTTCATCTAATAAACATCTTCTAAAAATCCCAAAGGTTCGGACAGTGAGAACCGGGGACAGAAGTTTCTCTAAGATAGGCCCTGTCACATGGAATTCCTTACCACTGGCTCTAAGATCAGACCCCAACCATAAAACATTACGTAAAAACCTCAAGACATGGTTATTTTAATCGGTGACTTAGCTCCCATCCGTTCTGTTCTCTCTTTTGCCCTCGGTCAGCGCTATGAGACCGAATGGTGATTTATGCGCTTTACAAAAAATAAAAATACAAGCATTACAATATTGGGGGCTAGATCACGTTCCAACACAACCCAGAGGTGGGGATAGGCTTACGAAGCTGCGAAGACTTGAGTCACGCTACATTATTGATCTAGAAACTAAGACCCCACAAGGTATGAACAGTGGGGAGGAATTAACAGTACATTTGGGTGAATAATGGACAGATGAGTTAAAATGAATTGAGGATATTGACCTGTGCATTGCATCCATTGCTTTCTTTTCTTTTCTTTACTTTGCTCTATGACAATTATTACTGATTCTAATTTTTATTGTTGAGGTGAATGAGATTATACAGATATGATGATAATTACCTCTGATAATCCCGCTATGAATTGAAATGATAATGTTTCTGTCCTGAGTAAAAACATAAAGGGTCTTAGAGCGTTATATCATGCAAATTTACAGCGGGTGTTATGCCGATACACTGCTTTATTGTAGACTTGAATACCGGCTCAGGGTGGCCAATATGCCGATACACGGCTTTACTGTTGTTATTGGAGGTTTTTGCGCTGTATGTGAAGCGCGTCCCAATATGTTGATGTCTGTATGTCATAGTACTATCATGGCCGCCCGATTTGCACGTGAAACTAGAGTGTATGAGTTGTCATCGCTTTCAATGTGGAAGTCGCGATGACGTACTCAAATACAGCTGCCTCACTACACGCGATGTTGAAACACTGACGAAGGAATAGGCGTCCGAAACGCGTCTGTGCACACTTTGCTGTTGCTGGAATAAACAACTCTGACCGCTATACCACGGAGGGCATTTTGCTTTGTTTATGGAGGGGAAACAAAGTTCTGAGCCTGAATATATATATATATATATATATATATATATTAACCCTGGGCGTAGTTCGCGGAGTCGGACTCCGCGGAGCTACACGAAGACGTATTTGCACTCCGCGAACTACGCGTAGCTCCGCAGCCATGCGGAGTTGCTTGCTAGGCCCGTTCGCGCGCCGTTTTTCGTCTTCGGGAGCGCGGTGCGCGTGTTCGGGGCGTTGCCTGCATGCTCGGGATGGCTAGCGCGCTAAATTACCCCAGAGGTTTGTCCCGCCTGCTTGCGTTCCCTTATTTCCTGTTCCGGGTCACAATTAACGTGGTCGCGTTGTGCAAGACATATTCGGGAACTCATCTTCTCGTTCGCACTACAAAAGTGCGTGATCGCGCTAAATATCGCGTGAACCTACCCATGCGGTCGCGATGGGCGCAGCCATCTTGGATCACACACTCTGGCTATGGTTTTGGGCCTACTTTTGCATCTTGTTGAAATCTCTTTAATCCTTGTCTTTTTACCCACTTTTTCAAACTTTCTTTAGTTATTACCTATTTCTCTCTGTGCCTAGGTTTATATTTTTCATTTTATTTCTACTTTTACAACTTTTCTATTGCTTTATTTTACTTCCTTCTTTTACCTTGCTTCTTCTTTCCCCTACCTTTTTGTCTTGAACTTTTCTTCTCCCCTCCACCCAGAACCATGGTCAAGGGCGCCAGCAGCAGCGGCGGCTCAAAGGGCAAGGCGCCTGTGCCCCAAAAAACCCGGCTGCCTTGCGGCAGAATGCGCCCCCCTAGGGGTGAGGCCCCGCCAACTTTTTGGGGAGGAGGAGGTGGCTGCCCTGGTGTTTTTTATCCAGCGCTACCTCCCCTTGATGTTGGCAGCAGGTGGCAGGCCCGGCTCCGGCTACCACCATATTGAGGAGCGTCTCCGGCGGTGGGTGAAGGTGCGCCGGGCTGTCTTCCGCTGCTCCGGTATCCGGCGTACCCACCATCAGCTGACCCACCGTTGGGCAGACATTTTGGACCGGGAGCATGACCTGTTGGACCTGCTTGGCGTCGAGGTCGTGGGTCTTGGTGAGTGGCTACCCAAAAAAAAAAAGTGTGTGTATAATATATATCTCTATAGTAGTATAAGTATTGTTATTGTATCTTTGTAAATCTTGGCTGAATAGGTAACGCGATGACTGGTGCTCCTAGTTACATTTCCGATGTATTCCGTTATTATATCTACTGTAATTGTATGACACTGGTCTGTGCTGCGCTTCTTCATCTTCACTGACTCTTGCGTGTTCAATTTGGCGCTAGCTTTTGCTGTTTATTGGTGTGAGATTTTCTTTATTGTAGAGAACTGAAGTTAGTTAATGCTATTAATAGAGTCTTGTCCTTCCTTTGTCCGTCAGTGAAATAGCCGTTGATGGATAATTGTACGTGTTTGCATATTGTATCATTTTTTTTTCACAGCCTTCTCTTCTGCATGAATCCTCCTCTGGCAATGAATGCAAAAGTTACTTTGTTCTTCTTACCTCAGCCAGGGCCGGATTTAGGCATGTTCAAGCTGTGCAACTGCACAGGGCCACCAAACGCCAGGGGCCACCCCACCAATATATATCCTTAATTTAATAATCCTCAGAGGATGGATACATATTTGCGTGGCGGCCCCTGGCAGGGATTTGGTGCCTCCGACTCTGTTCCACTTCCAAACACCCTGACTCCCCCCTCTTCACTGGCCTCCGTGCTCCGCCCCGACCTCCTCTTCCGGGCCCCCACCTACGCTCCCTGGCCAGGAGTCCAGGAGGACCACCATGAGCCTAGAGCCGCCCCTGCCTCAGCCCTCCATAGAACTGATGTAGTTTGTTTATTGAGTGGGTAGGGCAGCAGTAGCATTCAGTCAGTAGCAAAACAAAATATGATGCAATGAACGTACAATTTCGTGTTAGTATGCACAAAGTTAAGCATGTCTCCTCCTTGTGATCTATGCATTTTGCTGGCAAAAAATTAAAAAGAAATGGCTACTTACAGATAATTGATTGATTACCCCATTCTTGAATCGGTGGTGTTGTTCAGGTGTTACTGCCTCTGTGTTACATAGTAATCTGCAATCAGAATGTTTATGGAACATTTGATTTGTTTTCTCCAAGTATATATTTACTAGTCAGTGAATCATGCAAGGCAGTAGTCATTTGGTAGACCAATGTTTGTTTCTTTTAATGTTGTAGCAGTGGTTTTTGAAATGCTGTCTATGTTTCACAGCACTCAATGTTTTCCTCTTTCTTTATTATTATTTCTTACATGAACCACAGAACCCAGGGGCAAGCAGAAGACTGGGACCGAGTCGGCGGGTGAACGTGAGGAACCACAGGCACAGAGCTCCTCTACTGAGGATCCTGCTGCTGTCCCCAGTAAGTCCAACAGTGCTTTCTTTTGGAACAATGATATTTCTCTAAGTTTCTAACGGAGCTTTTTTTTCCAACCGATTAATGACATTTCACCTAACTAAATTTTGACAAATGCTTGTTTGATTTTGATTATGTTTTCAAAATTTGGGGTATTACTATCTGTCCCTGCCTTTCTGTTCCTTCAAAGAGCCTCTCCTATGACTCTCTGTGCTACTACTAGACTTTCTGTAGGTAAGCTTGCCCTGTTGCCCACTCTTTAGTTAAGGTATTAATCTTTTCCAAAAATCTGTGATAGAATAGCGGAAGGCACAGGGTCCACTCCTGTCTTATGCTTTTTCCTCTGTAATGTCTCTTCTTTGCCAATTGACACCAACCAAGTATGCATCCAGATGTTGGTCTACTATTTTGTAAGCGTTAGTATACCACTACTACTCTTGCGGGTATTGTTCTATGCAGTCACATACATAACTATGTATGCACCACAAAATTGGATGTTGTTGGTGATAGGCAGGTTGGACCTTACTTACTTACAGTCTTACACCTCAGTCACAGAACTCAGAGGAACCCACAATTCAATGAACGACAACCTATATGGGCTCAGTCATTGGTCAATTATTCAATTACCCCTTTCCTGAACCCCAATATGAAGATGCCAAATGCTTTTATTACACAATCCATAGCCTAAGTAACCCCCTTTTGCTCACTCTCTCGTGTAAGTCTACAAGACAACAGACACTGAAAATATACTTCCGAGTCAATGTGGTACTTCAAAACCTTTATTTTGTTAGAAGTAACTAAGTAAGTAACATCAATGTTTTTAAGTTGTTCCGTGAAATACGTCAAGGGCCACCAGAAAAAATCCAGAGTTAAAAAAGGCTGAATAAAAAGTAATCTACATTTGTACAGCTACCAGTGCACGATAGGGAAATGTGGGAAATGTCGGAGACCCCTCACCATTGAACGTATACTGGTTGCATATGCCTCTTTTTGGTAAGCTCTGGAAATCTTTGCTTCGTAGAAGGAAATCTTCTCATCTGCCGAAAGATAATGACAAAAGTGGTGCAGGTTAGACAGTATGAAAACATTACATACATTTATGCAAGTTTTTAGCTGTCATGCTAAAAAAAAGGTGTAACCTGAGGCTGTAAGCAAACTCGATTCCACAATCCACATTCAAAAAGTAAATACGGGCCTTTCTATTTTCCAAACTCTTCAGGTGTATGCTTTGAACAATCATGTGGCCTCAAAGGCGTCTTCTCGTACTGCGCAACAAGCTGTGAGGTAGCATGCGCAAAACTGTAGACATGTCATTGATGTACAAACTGGTTAGGTTACATGGTTCAGTCTAACTTTCCAAGGACTAGAGTAGCAGTATAGATGAGATGAGCTTGGGTACCGTACCATACCAAATGAATGCTAATATGTGTAGTGTGTTAGTTACTCTGCTGTACTAGGCAATGTGGACTACTACTGATTACGTTGTACTTAACTGTTTTGCAGAACTCCATTCTTGGTGAACAAGTACAATGGGGGCTGTGCATCCATCTAAAAAGGTGTACTTATTTTTATTTGTGCAGAACCGGTACCATCCACCAGTGCCGACGGGGGCAGCGGCGCTGCAACGGCATCAGCAGAGGCGATCCCGGAGGGGAATGGAGGACCAGAGGCACCTACAGCAGCACCGGCAGCAGCGGGGGAAGAGCCAACAACGGTGGGCGATGGTAAGTTACATTCAATAGTGATCCGCATTACTTGGTGGGTGGGGAAAACTTCCTCACTGTACTCTGATATTTATAATGAACTTGAAGTTCTACTGGACAATATATGACGCCACCTTTGTCATTACCAAGCTTAGCAATAGCATTACCACCGGCGAGAATTGATAAAATAAGTTATACAGGCCTCTTCTATGTGACTACAACTCAGCTGTGAAAGGTTGGTGGCAGACTAAAAAAGTCTTATCCACAACATTACATGACCGCGATGGATTAACAGGAGATTGATTTTAAGTATGATGAAAGGAGCAAGGAAAAAGCACCAATCATATAATATAGAAGGATACTTTGGAATCAGCAATGCAGGTGTTTGAGAGCAGTCGGATGCGTGGGTTGTTGTGGAAGCATAGAAAGGGGAAAACACAGCTGCCTGCGTGGGTGGGAGACACATCCAATATCGGTTGTTAGTGGATAGTGGATACTAGTGTCGGCAGCGGTGTTTTTGTTAAACCCAAAGGCAAGTGAAGGAGGGGACGACTGGATGCATTCTGAGTCGTTGCTGGCGAAACACAAACCACCTAACGTTTGTTGCGCGATATAAAGAATGATAGTCTCTATAGTAGACATTTACTAGTACTAGCTGGCCCCTGTTAATTAATGTTAGTTTGAGACTGTCACTTTTCCCGGAAGCACAGAGTATATGATATAAAAAAACGAGATATGAAAAAGACAGGTGTTCGTATGTGACCGTTGAAGTACACCCATGCTATGTTACTAGGGCAGGCATAATGCCGTGCCAAAAACTCAAACAAATTAAGTATATAAGGCGTAGAATGTTCAAGATAGATAAAACAACATTTTTGGTACTCAGCTTGCTTGCTATTGCTACTGTACTGTGCCGCCCACTATGTGTTGGATACATTTTGTGTTCTTGATTTGCTGGGATTTTGGATTACAACAATTCTGTCTCTTTCTTTATAGTTACTCCTTCAAAACCAACGAGGAAGGAGTTGGCAGTCCGGGCCCGGCAGCGGAAACTGCAGGCCATTGTTGAGGCCTACCGCCGGCTGGTGGCTCAGGCCGAGGAGGAGGAGGAGGAGGCGGCGGCAGCAGCTGCTGCCTCTTCCACTGCCCCGGCCCCCAAGCCTGCAGGAGTACGTCGGCGTGGTCAGGCAGCCGCCCGCCGCCAGATTTTTCCTGCATCGTCCACCCCCCCACAACAACATGGCTGCCAATGTAGGTGCCGCCAGTTCCAGAGAAAGATTCTCCTCCGGGTAGCCAGGCTGGAGGCTCAAACTAGTCAGACAAAAGTCAAATAGAGGAGCGTGTAAAGATCCTGCTGGATCAGCACTTAAAAGCCCGCCGGCTTTGAGATGGGCCCTGTTTGTTGTTTGCCCCTTTTTCAATCCTTTTGTTGGTGGGTGGGAATTTTTTTTACATTACATTGAACGTGGGAATTTGGTTGGGGTTAGGGGAGGCGGGTAGGGACAGCTGTGGTGTAAGATTTATATATATTTTATTTTTGTATCATCTTTATTTATATATTATATTATGTTAAAAATAAACGAGACACAAAGTTATGTTCAAAAGAAAACATTTGAAGTTCATTTGCGTTTCTTGGGGGGTTGGAAGGGGGACTGTTTCACCAAATAATGTACGTTGTGCAACCTGGCAAGGTTTAATTGGCCATGCAGGTCGGCGGACAGTGCTTTTTAATAAAAAAATATATTGCCCACATCTTTAACATGCAAACAGATAGATGCGGTAAACCCTCACCGAGTTATATTTGTAGTATTAGAAGAGCGACCAGTCTGTCTTGCGTTATATACCTCACTGCAAACTTATCTTACCTGTGATTGCTGATGAGATGATGATGATTTATGATGAAGTGTGGCACTGCAAGGGCCGCATTTGATTCCCAAGACAATGGCGAAGAATCTGTGGTTCAGAATCAGAACTTCTGTGATAGTAGTAGTAGACAGACCCTGCCAGTAGCATTTAGAGACAAAAAGAAAGATGCAGTCATTTGCGTGACAGACAATGTGGGGGTAGTATAAGTAAGTACAGTACATTGCATGGGTGACCCAATATTGCAACTGCTAAAATGAAACAAAACAATGGTTTTGGGGACTGGAAACTAAGTGCAAGAGAAGATAAGAAGTTCAACTGTAGTTGTAGTACTCACGGCAACGTCAAAGTTTTCTAAATCATAATGCTTTAAACTTAAACCCAAAAAATTACGCCAATTCATTAGATGCATTCGTTGTTTGATGTTAATGGTAAATTATTTGGCGTTATACACAGAGCTTGAGTTGGGAAGCCGCAGAAGATCCTGGCCATGCCTTGTTGACATTTCACTATTGTTGCTTTCACCACATCTGCCAGAGCAAGCGCGTGATCAAATTGTCTGTGTATATTTAATGTAAGAAACATCACACCTCAATGTAACCACGCAGCCCAGGGGAAGAGGGTTAGGGTTGTTGAATGGATGGGTACGGGGGTTTTGGGAAAGGTTTGAGAAAGAAAAACAGTACGCATGGAGATTGGAGACAACAAAAGCAAAACAATGAAGACGATGATTTATGATGTTGATCCGCTAGCCAATGAATGTAAGCAATAAACGTAAGAAAAGGACACGCTGAATATCATTCTTGGTTTCCCGCAATCCAATTGCTTGATGATGAGGATTTGTGGTAAGGGTGAGAGTTGATGCTCATAGTATAAAGCAGTGGGTGAAAAACGTCCAGCCTGAAAAAGAAAAGGCAAATACAAAAGAATGTGAATGACCTAAACAAATTGTAATACAGTGAAGATAAAAAAAAATAATACAAGAGGAGTAGTCGTATGAGAGGACTTTCAGACTGAGGCGGCTTGGATACAATATGTATAAGTCTACTAGTTGCACATCATTATTAATCTAGAAGTACAAAAAAAAGACAGGAGCCAGCACACAACAACAGGCCCACGACGACACAGGGTCGCCCGTTATACAAACTGCATTTCCCTAAAAATTTCACAGAGCCACAGAAAGGTGAATGAAATTGAAAAAGCAACCTGGCATTTACAAAATGAATCAACAAAATCAATGCGTCATTCTCAGTCATCAATCATACCACTATTGTACTCTACCGCAGCACAGTGCACAAACATGTAGTAGCCTGGGTCTACTGTGCTGTGCCTCTTATTTGTATTTATTTATTACCTTGTATTCCACTCCAAGAAACATTGTGCATCAATCAGCTCAGATCCAACTGCCTGACAGCAAAGATATGGTGGTCACCATCATTATCAGCAACTCAGTCTGTAGTGAGTGACTAAGATAAATTAAGTCCTGACTGCATCTGTAGTAGTAGGAACACAAGTGCGTAAATAATTTCTGTTATTAGTAAATAACATGGAAAAATTGGCTATCACGTGAGTCTGAACTGAAGTTACTAGTATACTTCAACTCCATGCACATTTGCTCAGAGTCAGCAAAAAAATACATCCAATGCAATGCATGGCATCATTCATTTTTTAATATACCTGTTTTGCTCTTCTCTTTCACTGTCAGATGATTGATCACAGATGCTGCCGAGCCTTTGTAATGCGAGTCACAACAAGTTGACTTCAGTTGTGGATGCCTGCTCAAGTTTCTTTTGACACTGAAGAGTCGTCTATGAATGCCTGCAGACAGAGGTGGTAGCCTTAAGAGTAAGACTCAGCAAGGCAGTTATGAGTTGCAGATTTCAAATGAAATAGAGGATGGCTGTAGTCATGTACACTTGTTATGGAGGGACTGTTAGAGGCTACATTATTGTTATTGTACTATACTCCATCTACAACATCAAATGTATGGCTGCCAAGATGGAATTGTATTGACTTGAGTGGGAGTCAAGAAGATGGAGCAAGACTCTGAGGAGTGCAGTCAACATGGAACATAAATGCACAGGCGTGCAACTCCAGGAGGTAAATAAAAAAGATACAGCGAAAATAAATGCACAGGTGTGCAACTCCAGTAGGTACATTAAAAGAATGAGTGGTGGGGATGGATTTGGTTGAGCTTTTTATTTTAAGATTAGCAGTTTTGCACCAAAAAGTCATTTTTAATAAGAAAATAAATAACACAAATAAAAGAAGGGAGAAAGTAACAATTTAAAAGCCTATTGGTCAGGGAAGAGGTGCTCGTCCTCAAACTCCGTCGGTCCGGACAGCAGTAGGTCATGTAACCCAGCAGTGATGATTTTTTCGGGCTCGCTTTCTTCATCCTGCTCTGATTCACGTACAGTATAGTCTGGTGGTATGAAGTGTTGATTCATTTTTATCATTGTCAGCCTCTCGACGCTTTTTGGGGGAGAGACTGGTCCTTTTCAATGTCACAATGGCACCAGCAGCACTGAAAACCCGCTCAGAGGCGACACTGGCTACAGGACAAGCCAAATACTTTATCGCCAGCCTGCTCAGCACTGGCCACTGTCTCCTTCTTTCATACCAACAGACCAATGGGCTTTGCTCCATGAACACCTCTGTTGTGTCATCCAGATAGGCCTGAACCATCCGCTCAGTGTTCATTGGTGCTCGGCTTTGCTGCTCCTCTTTCCCCTTTGCAACAGCAACGGACTTACCCATCCCCTTCTGTAGAAAAAAAGCAGTTATGCTTTTGGTTGTGTCTGCTGAATCAGATCGTGTAGGTGCTGCTTTTGGTACTGTTGGTGCCTGCTGGGAAGCGGACGCACTGCTCTCATGCTCTGATGAACTTGCCTCAGGAGGTTGGCCTGGAGTACTTTGACTGTCCTGGGCTGGCACTGGCAGGCCTTTAAGTAACAGCCGTTCAGTTTCTAAATCATTAGCTTCCACAGCTATGGAACTTTTGTAATTGGCAACATCCCCATCTGAAAAAGGAATGACTGCGCTACTGCTGACAAACAATTTGTACCGTGGATCCAAGATTGTTGCAGTTATGTAATTTGGATCTGACACAATCATTTGAAGCCTTGCATTTCCAGATAAGCGGTTGGCTAAGGCCTTGGCCAAGGTATATGCATCAACTTTTTCTTCGTCACCTTCGTATGTTTCACATACCTCCTTCAGCTGTTGCTCGAGCATGTACAACAATGGGATGGCTTGGCCCATAGTACAGTCCTCCCTGCTAACTGCACGTGTGAAGACCTCAAAAGGTTGTAGCATCTCTGTCAAGCATTTAATGATGTCCCACTGCCACATCTCAACGGTCAGGGTTTTAAGATTAACAGTAGGATCCACTAATCTTCTTGACATTACATAAGCATTCAGTGGTATGTACTGCTCAAAGAGACGCTCAAGCATGAAATAAGTAGAGTTCCAACGTGTTGGGACCTCCTGGATCAGTGTTTTGACTGGCAAATTATGCTCCCGCTGAATGACGCGTAGCAGCTTCCACGCTTTAAAAGAATGGTTAAAATGCGTGCATATTCTTCTGCAGATGGTCAGTATGTTGCTGACTTTGGCTTCAGTTTTCAGAAAGTCTTGCACGACTAAGTTAATGCAGTGTGCCAAACAGGGTACCCTGAAATACTGTCCATCTCTCATTGCCTTCACTACATTACTGCCATTGTCGGTGGCAACAAAACCAATCTTAAGGCCTCTTGGTTTCAGCCATTCAAAGACCTTGCTGTTAAAGTCAGACAAAATGTTGTCAGCAGTATGATTTTTCTCCATACCAAACATGGCTACAGTTGCATGTTTGCGAGTATCATTGAAAATCCCAGCAACGTCAAGAAGGCCTGAAGTTAACTTGTCTTTCACACCTGCAAAAGAGATCCAGTGTGCGGTGATGCACATGTAATCTGATGTCGGTGACTGCCGGTGAGAGAGGCTGGATAGGCTTCGTGTGTGACTGGCTATTTTTAATCACTTTTAAAATTGTATTTCCACATTTGTGGTTAGCGCTTTTCAGCGCTATTGCTCTGCTTGTATTGTGCTGATTTTATTGAGCACACTTGCTGTATTTTGATCGCCGCTCTCGACGCAACGTATGTAACTGACCGCCTCCCTTGGCGCAATGTCCTCTGATTAATACCTGCATCTATCTACCGTGTACTACGCTGCCCCCGGCTCCTGGCACCGATCCGCCACGGCTTGTGCCGTTTGCAGTGGCGGTGGCCACACGAGCGCACACTCACTTCCGCCCTGCATCCCCACTTCCGCCCTGCTGGCCAATTGGCAGGTGAGCGGTCTAGTGGATAGAAATATTGGGTCTACTTAAATCCAGCATTTCATCAGTCCGGGGCTAACTGCCGGTGAGAGAGGCTGGATAGGCTTCGTGTGTGACTGGCTATTTTTAATCACTTTTAAAATTGTATTTCCACATTTGTGGTTAGCGCTTTTCAGCGCTATTGCTCTGCTTGTATTGTGCTGATTTTATTGAGCACACTTGCTGTATTTTGATCGCCGCTCTCGGCGCAACGTATGTAACTGACCGCCTCCCTTGGCGCAACGTCCTCTGATTAATACCTGCATCTATCTACCTTGTACTACGCTGCCCCCGGCTCCTGGCACCGATCCGCCACGGCTTGTGCCGTTTGCAGCGGCGGTGGCCACACGAGCGCACACTCATTTCTGCCCTGCATCCCCACTTCCGCCCTGCTGGCCAATTGGCAGGTGAGCGGTCTAGTGGATAGAATTATTGGGTCTACTTAAATCCAGCATTTCGCTGGTCCGGGGCTAACTGCCGGTGAGAGAGGCTGGATAGGCTTCGTGTGTGACTGGCTATTTTTAATCACTTTTAAAATTGTATTTCCACATTTGTGGTTAGCGCTTTTCAGCGCTATTGCTCTGCTTGTATTGTGCTGATTTTATTGAGCACACTTGCTGTATTTTGATCACCGCTCTCGGCGCAACGTATGTAACTGACCGCCTCCCTTGGCGCAACGTCCTCTGATTAATACCTGCATCTATCTACCTTGTACTACGCTGCCCCCGGCTCCTGGCACCGATCCGCCACGGCTTGTGCCGTTTGCAGCGGCGGTGGCCACACGAGCGCACACTCACTTCCGCCCTGCATCCCCACTTCCGCCCTGCTGGCCAATTGGCAGGTGAGCGGTCTAGTGGATTTCTCTCCTTGTGTACTTAATGACACAATGGCGGAAGCGCAGCGGACGAGCGCAGCGGGAGCGCCGACTTCGCGCCGAAGTCGTGCCAAAGTCCTGCCCGTCTGTGCCCATCCGCGCCAGCACGGGCCCGGGGCCCAGCCCCTTTGTTCATATTCCTACCTCCTACTCACGTTCTGCCCTATTGCAGTTGCGGGGACCAATGTGCCCCTCACATACCGTTCTGAACTGTCAAAATGCTCCTATATCCTGTTCCCATTGCTCCCTTGCCTTGGACTCCCTCGATTCATGTACAGACAGTTTGTCATCCACGTTCTGGAATTTCCCCTCCCCTATGCGCACCTTCCCTCCCACTTTGCACAATTCCGTATCCGCTCTGAGTTTCATTAGCATTAACTGTCGGTCGCTCTCAAAACACAAGAGAGATATTTTCGACCTGTTGGAGACAGCTAATCCTGCTGCCATGTTTGTCACCGAAACTTGGCTAAATGATAGCTCTGGCCCCGATATCGCCATGGCTCTTCCCAATGATTACACCTATGTGGGACGAAATCGAGCACTTAAAGACGGCGGGGGAATTGCTATCATCTTCAAGAGAGAATTCTCTTGTAAATGGGAAGACCTAGACTTTCCAAACTGTGAAGCAGGCTTGTTTAAATTAACTCTCTCTCCTCAGTTTACCTTAACCGGCACCCTGATTTACCGTCCGCCAGGCTCAGCTAGTTGCTGGGCTGCTTCACTTCCTGAACTTATCGCCCCTTTTTTAGCACAATCTACCAAATTCACTATTGTTGGGGATTTAAATATCCATTTTAATTCTGTCTCTTGTTCCATTGCTAAACGCCTTATACAGGATCTTGAAGCCTTAGACTTACATCTCCTTAATTCCGACCCTACTCATAAGGCCGGTAATCTCCTAGATCCCATCATCTCCAACTTGACTGGCATCTCCTATCAATCCTCTACCCCTGTTCTTTGGTCAGATCATTTTATTGTTAATTTCTCGATTAAAACGTGCGAAGCTGTTTCCTTCAGGCCAGACCCTCCTCACAAAGCTAGCAGGAACTGGAAACGTCTAGATCTAAATAAATTAAATTCTCTCCTTGCCAACTCCAAACCTTCGGCCTCCAACATAACCATCAAAGAGCTACCTGCTGTTAGATTATGGTTAACTACTGCTTTGGACTCCTGCCTCCCTACCCAAAAAAACAAATCTCAAGTTCATCACCCCCCAGCACCCTGGTTTAATGACTCCCTCCGCCTTGAAAAATCCAACTGCAAAAAATTGGAACGGATTTGGCGTTCAAACTATAACCCTGAGCATAAAGCAAAATACAGGTCCGCTCTTAAAACCTACCATGCGGCATGTGACACCGCTAGAGCTAATTTTGCCAACAGCACCATACTTACAGCTCAAAATAGACCCAAGGCCCTTTTTAAAATAGTCAAGGAGCTCTCAGGTGCTTCTTCGGTCCCTAAGGATCCCTGTCTAGACACGGCCCAGTGTAACGCTCTAGCCAACTTCTTTCTTGAAAAAATTTATAAA
Source organism: Lissotriton vulgaris (assembly GCF_964263255.1). NCBI lineage: Eukaryota > Metazoa > Chordata > Amphibia > Caudata > Salamandridae > Lissotriton > Lissotriton vulgaris. The sequence continues at coordinate 1,132,034,660 of NC_141694.1, read as the reverse complement.
ATCTATGCCATCTTTAATTCTACCCCAGCCGCCTCAACTCATGTTGCTCAAGATCCTTGCAACTCTCCCCCGGTTATTACTCCCTGCTCTTTGCCTACCACCACTCCACTTCACGATTGGGATCCTATCTCCCCCGCGCTTCTAAAAAAGTATCTCCAGGACATTAAATCCGGCTCCCCCCTCGACCCTCTACCCCCTCAAGTTCTGAGCTCCCTTGACCCAGCCCTACTCCACATTATTTTGGATGTCCTGAACGCTTCCCTAACAGAAGCGATTGTCCCAAATGAATGGAAGCACGCAATGGTGGTACCATTACTAAAAAAGGCCAACGCAGACCCCAATAACCCTTCCAATTTCCGCCCTATTTCTTTGCTCTCTTGCTTTTCCAAGATTCTGGAGAAACATGTTAATTCTTTGCTTAACTCCTTTGTTGAATCCACCAATTTTCTTCATGGTTCTCAGTCCGGGTTCAGGGCTGGTTTCTCCACGGAAACAACTCTCCTTGGCGTGTCAGAAACCATCAGACGCCAAGTGGATAATGGTGAGACCGTGGCACTCATCCTGCTTGACTTGAGTGCCGCTTTTGACACCATCTCCCATTCCATCTTATTGTCCACCCTGGAGGCATTCGGTGTCGGTGGTACCGCCCTGGCCTGGATCGCTAATTTTCTTTCTGACCGCACGTTTCAAGTCTTTTCTTCCACATCTGTCTCATCTATTCTCCCTTCCTCTCACGGTGTTCCCCAAGGGTCTATCCTTAGCCCCCTTTTCTTTAACCTGTATGTGAGGCCTCTTGCTTTCCTGGCCGAACAGGCTGGCCTCACAATTTATTCCTACGCTGATGACACTCAAGTCATCTATTATCTTTCCACCAATAAAAACCTCCCCTCTTCCTCTCTCCAAGTTGGATTGAAACATATTTCGGACTGGATGCTGAAGCACAAACTAAAACTTAACGGGGACAAAACAGAGCTGCTCCTGTTTGGCCCAGACACCTCTCTCTGGGGCCCACACCATTGGCCTCCGGAGATGGGTCCCCTACCCATTCCATCTGTGTCTGCCCGCAATCTTGGTGTGATCTTTGACAACCAACTTACTTTCAAACAACACGCTGTGAAAGTCTCAGCCACCTGTACCACCATCATCAGGTGGCTGAGAAAGATCACCTGGATGCTGCCTGCGGACACCTTGAGGACTGTAGTCCAGGCTCTTGTCATCTCACGCCTGGACTATGGAAACATCCTGTTCCTCGGTGCCGCTAAAGAGGTAATTAAGAAGTACCAGGTGGTACAGAATATGGCTGTCCGCCTGATCTGTCACCTTCCGGCCAGATCCTCGGTCGCTCACCATATGCGGAATCTGCACTGGCTGCGGATTGAAAGCAGAGTCAACTTCAAAGCACTCTGCTACATGCACAAAATCATGACTGGTAGAGCCCCTCGATATCTCTCTGCTCTGGTGCAGCAATATATCCCCCCCCGCACACTCAGGTCCTCGACGCAGAATAAATTTAAGATTCCGCGCACCAACAGAGCCAAGATGGGAGGACGTTCGTTTTCCCTGCTGGCCCCATCCTTATGGAATTCTCTTCCTCAATCTCTGCGCACTGAATTGTGCTTTCTGAAATTCCGTAAGGGAATAAAAACTTGGCTCTTTAACAACTAATATTATGATCTTATGCTCCTCCCTCCCTCTCACCGTTCAGTTTGCCCTAGCGCCGGGAAACCTCCGGGTAGCTGCGCGCTCAATAAATGTAATTATAAATAAATGTGGCTTCGCGACTGCTCCACATGTCTGTTGTCAGGTGGATACAATGGACAACACTCTGTTGTAAGGCTTTCCCAATCAATTCCAGCACGTCGTGGTGTAGTGCTGGAATAGCAACTCTTGCAAAATAGTAGCGACTGGGAACGTCCCATTTTGGGGCGAGTGTTGCCACTAATTCCCGAAATCCCACTGCCTCAACAAATGAAAATGGGAGAAGGTCGAGTGCCAACATTTTTGCAAGTTTCGCATTGTACAAAGGTGCTATTGAGTGGTTCCGCTCGTACTTTCCCTCCTGCCTAAACATGCCAGTAATGGTAAGCTGCTTGGTAATTCTTTCTGTTCTGCTAGACGGACCACCTTTCAACGAAGACTTTTCACTCCTTGGTGTCTCCGGCTGACTCTGGTGCCACTGAGAAGTTGCTGATGCTGAGGATTTGGACTGCACCACTCCAGTGCTGGCGACAGGGCTCATTTGTGTACCACTCCCAGATAGAAGGTCATCGTCTCCCTCTTCTTCCATGAGTGGACCTTGTAGTACTGTATCCTCCCCACCAATACCAGTGCTTACATTTTTTAAGCTTGCAAGGTGGTTCTCCCATTGAATTGCGTGTGTTTTTTTCAAATGGGTCGTTGGGCCTCCAGTACCATAGTTTGTACCAATCTTACCACGACTAACATTGGTATGACAAATGGTGCATATAGCAATGTTCTCCTGATGTGGGTGAACCGTAAAAAAATCCCAGACTGGGGAGCTAAACTTTTGTCTCCTGCCATAGGAAGAGGAGGACCCACTTCCAATGCCGGATGAACTGGAGGCTTTTTGTTGAATTTCCCTATGTGACAGTTCAGTACTAGTACTGCCACTACCTCCTTCTGTTGAGGTGGCGCTTGCGCTGGATGTCGCACGCTGCCGGGCCTTCGCTGATGCAAAAATGGGAGCTGGTGTTACTTTGGGTGCTGAGTGTGTAGGAGTTACACGTGCTACCTGCTCATCACTAATCGCAGCCCTTCTGGATAGGGTGAAAATGCTGGTCTCTACATCCTCTGCACCAGGAATAACGCTCGTGATGATGACATTGTCAGTGTCAGACCCGTCTTTATCACCATCAGTATCCTGCTCACCTACATCGAACTCCAGAAGTTCAAGCCTTGACGGATCCTTCCTTTTTCCCAGCCTGGTCTTAGGATGTCTCTCCTTTGAATGCTCAGTTACTCGTGGTGGATGCCATTCCTTATCAAGGTCATCTGAAGGGATGCTATGCGAAGAACTCGATGCACTGCCACTAACACTCCTTTCCTTTCGTAAATTTAAAGACAGTAGATCACCTCCAGAAGTGGCTTCCTCTTCTTCTTGCTCGGAATGAGGCTCTACTTCCTGAACTGCCCCGACATCGGGAGGAACAACTTCTACTATTGCGTGCGGAGACGGTGGTTGTTGTTCTTGAGGAAGTACTATAGCGTGCTGTGGTTCTTCAACAACTACTATTGTGGGATTTGGTTGTTGTTGTTGAACAACTATTGCGGGTGGTGGTTGTGGTTTTTCAACAACTATTGCAGGAAGCTGTTGTGGTTGTTGAACATCTACTGCTGGCGGCGGTTGTTGAGCACTTTCATCTTGCGTGGATTGTGTGCTACTTTGAGACAGCGATAAGTTAAGTTCAGGCTCAGTATCACTGCTTTGTAACACTAGGCTGGCTACCTCTTCAACCCTCATGTGCTTGGCCCTGGGTTGGTGGCTTGCCCCCGCTAATGCGGATGTACTGGCCCCAGCTTGCACCATGGACACTGCTGCTGCAGGCGTACGTTTTGGGGGCCCACAAAAGGTTTGGGGGTCCATACCAGCCTTAAGTGACACTTCCTTCTTCTGTACCTTCTTCTCAGCAACTTTCTTGGTGGTGGAGGACCTGGTACCTGCTCTCTTAGGGCCCATCTTCTTCTGATGTCAGCACACAGCAGCACTCAGTAGCACAAATTGCAGAGATGTGTGGTCAGATGAGTCACACACCACACGTGGCGTACAACTGAAGGACGTCCGTCTGGCAGTTGAACGGGCGATGGATGAAAACAACCAGCACCTCCTCAGTCTTTTTCTGTGCACCTACAAGCAAAGAAGACAGAACACGTCAGTCAAACAAGCAGTAAGCCAACACATGAACAATTGAAAGACACACAGGCCAATGTATAAAACACAAAAAAGAAGACTAATACTACCAGCACCACAGCTCCCAGCCACATGAAGTCCAGAAAGAACCAATAATAAAGTCAAGCAGGCCTATCATATACCAATATGGACAGAAAAAGGAGGATGCCTGCTACACATGAGTCATGACAGGTTAATGCAAGGAAAATCAAAATACCCCATGGCTAAGAGTTTGGAAAACTTCACTGCAAAAACACATACAAGGCATAGAATTATTACACACACAAAAAAGTTACCTACCCCACTGCCCAGACAACAAACTTGGAAATGCAATGGCATACACACATGCCCTAATGATGGTAATTAAATAGACCAAATAGAAACAGCTACATAAAGCAGCCCCGCTAACTACCACCTCTGGGACTCTGGCCTACTATCAGATCAGACCAAAAGCAGGGAGGCCAATGATAAATGCACAAAGGAAGTACCTACAAAATGGCCGCCACCACATGGCCTGTCCAGGAAGACAAAACTACAACCAAATAACACATAAATGAGGACTTTTTGTAGCACAAGGAACACATTAAACATTTTCGAGGAACTTTTATGCAACTCGGGACATATTGTTCGCGAGATTGCAAAATCGGCGTGTTCGGCAGCGCGAATCGAATGAAACGTCGTTATCGCGTTCCCGAGCCAGTACATTGAGCGCGCGAACAAGACAAATAAGGTAAGGTCGCGTTCTCACACAGTGCGACGTTACCAAAAGTACGCGAGCAGTATTCCTAAGGTTACCTACTGGCAGGGAGTGCCATATTAGTTACACACAAGCAACCAAAAGCTGAAAGTACCAACATAAAAAAAAATGTGAAGCAATCCAAAGCCATACACGGTGTAATTAAAGATACACCACAAAAATAGTTGATTAACTTGAATGCACCTATGGCTGTGAGTAGTAGTACCTACAAAAGCCTTGGATGGCTATGGCAAAAGAACCAAGGAAAGACACAGAAAATGGCCGCCTCCATAGGGCCAGGACAGGGACACCAAAAAACAACATGGAAAAAGGATGCACCCAAAATGGCCTCCACCACATGGCATGGCCACCAACAACATGGCAAAATCAGTCACAAAGGAAGCATACACAAAATGGCCGCCACCAGATGGCCTGTCCACCAACAACAACATGGCAGAATCGTCACAAAGGAAGTAAGTAGTACACACAAAATGGCCCCCACCACTACATGAAAAGAAAGAGAAGACAGACAATAAATGCCTATGGCAAAGGAACAATGCTTAGCTTCACAAAATGGACACACCACCGCCCAAATTGGTCACCCCAACCATAAACAAGAAATCATTACATAGAGGACAGAAAGGAACTGGAAGTGGTCCATGCTCCAGGAAGACAAAACTACAACCAAATAACACATAAATGAGGACTTTGTGTAGCACAAGGAACACATTAAACATTTTCGAGGAACTTTTATACTACTTGGGACATATTGTTCGCGAGATTGCAAAATCGGCGTGTTCGGCAGCGCGAATCGAATGAAACGTCGTTATCGCGTTCCCGAGCCAGTACATTGAGCGCGCGAACAAGACAAAAAAGGTAAGGTCACGTTCTCACACAGTGCGACGTTACCAAAACTACCCAAGCTGTATTCCTAGGGTTACCTAATGGCAGAAATTGACAGACACCCAAAACCTGACATACCCCACACATAAACATAAGATTTTCTAAATCAAACCAGTCCATCCATGATTTTCTAATTAGAGGTACACCAGAAAAACAATTGATTAACTTTCACGACCCTATGACTAGTACCTCTGGCCTACTGGCAGAGTAGGCCACAAGTTTGGAGGCCTATGGCAAGAGCAAAGTGGCTGGGAAACATAAAATGGCCGCCAACAACACATGGCCAGGCCAACCACAGAAAGTTAATACAATGAACTCAAACATGCCTACACACTAACTACATGGAGTACTAGGGTCAGCTATTGGCTTAAAAAAAATAAAAAACATTTAAATTACACAAACAGAAATTCCACAGCAGACATTGCTATTGCATAATGATGACCATAATCCAATGCCAGCCATGATGTTTGTTTACAAACTTGAAAAAAAATGTAAACACAGAATTATGATTTTACACATGGGTACCTCTCTATGTAGCCTGGATGAAATTTAAAAAGAAATACAAGTTGGACCGCATAAAAGTACAGGCACCCATCAATAATTTAAATCAAGGAATGAATACTGTAGTTAAAAAATTTAAAATCAAACAAACACAAGTCTACAACATCATACTCACTCATACATTACTGAAACTTACTTGAAAAAGAGAATTCAAAATCCAAAAGTCCTCAGTAAAATCCAAAAAAAAGCAGTAATGCAGCCAACACACACAGAAAGTGATCCTGCCAGCTCAAAATCCAAATGAAAGTGACCACCTCATGGACAAAGCACTGGGAGGAGCCTGGTGGACAGGAACAGGAAGTTGTAAACTCCAGAGCCCTTCCTCCTTAATATTCAAAAATAGAGTAGAAACAGAAAGAGGACTCCTTCCCCCCAAAAAATACAGCCAAAGGTACAACTTTGAGGGGTTTCTCACTTTTTTGCTAACCAAAATGGTAATTTATTATTATAGTTTAACTTTTAACATGCTCGCGAGTTATTCTGTGCAAGATTGCAGGTTCTGCGTGTTCGGCAACTCGATCTTACCAACAAACATCCTCGCGCGTCCTTATGGCTTTATCGCGCATCCAATGACGTTATCGCGTTCGCACAGTCGCACGGGAGGGTTTACAAACATGGTGGCAGACGCGAGCGGGAAAAAGCGAACGCAGAACCAAGGTAAGCCATTGCCGCGCACGCGATAATGTTATTCAGCGCGCCACAACTACGCTACGCACCGGATAGCGGAGTAATTGACAGCTACGCGTACTCCGCGGAACACGGAGTTGCCAAAACTCCGCAAACTCCGCGAACGGAGCGTAGTTCTTCACCCAGGGTTAATATATATATATATATATATATATATATATATATATATATATATATATATATATATATATATATATATATATATATATATATATATATATATATATATATATATAGTTAGGATTTTTTCTCTATGGGACTTTTGAAAATTCTATGTCTAATAACTTTGGCGTTTGTGGACGGAATCGGCTGAAATTTTCAGGAAAATGGCACATTTTGTTTCTGAGCAGCCCCTGAAAATTTGGGGGGGTTCGTCAAGGGGGGGCCGAGAAAAAAGGGGGGTCCCAAAACGCGTTTTTCCCATGTTAATTTCCATAGGGCGTTTGGCCTCACTTTTAGCTCGAACGGCTGAATGGATTTACACGAAACTTGGCAAAATTGTAGGGACTGTTAGCCCGATGTGCCTTTGCTGGGTCTCAATATATGTGCTCCAGTGGATTTTGAGAAATGAACGTTTTAAAAAATGTATATATCTGTGACAGCGTCTCAGATAGCGCTCCAGATCGCGTACTTTTCGCGTCACGGAGCTTTGCGAAGCGATGCTGATTGGCTCTCCGGTGTCTGTCAACATTCTAAACAGTCCGGAGCGGCCGCCATCTTGTCTCTCAGTAGGATCGAGAGACAAGAAGAGGTGAAAAACGAAGGCAGAATTTAATGAAAGGGGGCAAGGTAGACCCCTCTTGACCCCCTAGGAATGATGTGGGGGTTATTAAAGGGTCCCGTGGGGAAAATTTAAAAAATTTGATTTTTCACTGTAGAAGCGCTTCTCGGTTCGCAAATTAATGGCTGAATGGATTTGCACGAAACTTGGCAAAATTATAGGGACTGTTAGTCCGATGTGCCTTTGCTGGGTCTCAATATATGTGCTCCAGTGGATTTTGAGAAATTAACGTTTAAAAAACAGGTATATCTGTGACAGCGTCCCAGATAGCGCTCCAGATCGCGTACTTTTCGCGTAACGGAGCTTTGCGTAGCGAAGCTGATTGGCTCTCCGGTGTCTGTCAACATTCTAAACAGTCCGGTGCGGCCGCCATCTTGTCTGTCGGTAGGATCGAGAGACAAGAGGAGGAGAAAAACGAAGGGAGAATTTAATGAAAGGGGGCTAGGTAGACCTCTCTTGACCCCCTAGGAATGATGTTGGGGTTATTAAAGGGTCCCGTGGGGCAAATAATAAAAATTTGATTTTTCGCGGTAGAAGCGCTTCTCGGTACGCAAACTGGTAGCGAAACGTGAATTCGCCATTTTGTGTTTCGATTTCATTAAATTACTAGGTATAAGGGGGTACGGGAGACGTATCCTGACCCCTTTTGTTTTCTGAGGGTGGCTAAGGAGGCTCATATATGTTGATACATGTCTTCCAGCGGCTGTGCGTGAGCGTTTTTTTTTTTTTGCGTGACGTCTGTTAACGTTCGATTCGATGGAAATCAGGAAGTGTTGACCGCCATTTTGTCACTGCAAGTAAATATTTTGTTTGAAATAATTGTTATAAATTAATCCTTATTGATAAACATTGTCTGCGCCATCTTGTCTTTTTTGCAATGCCACACTTTTGTTGAGCACGGCAGCCATTTTAGATGCCTTGACCAGACCCACTCTCTGCACGCCGCCGATCCTCAGCATGGCTCCTCACCCTCGCAAGCATCTCCCCCACACACTGGTCACCCCCACTCTCTCTCTCATGCATGGGCCAGAAACCTCCTCCCATGTGCGCTGCTCTTCCCTGAGAATCACACCCTGTGCCCGCCCGACACCACCCTTTCACCCTATTCACTACCGCACCCTCTGACACTCCTCTTCCTCTGTGTCCGATTGTCCAGGCCGGTCCCAGGCTATCACCTAGCCCTGCAGATGTAGTTTATGGCCCCAGCTGTAGAGAATCACCCCTCTTCAAAGGAGTTACAGTAGATCAAGGCCCCCACCCGATGAGATCCGTCACACCACACGCGTTCCTACTATCTGATAACCATCCTGTATTGTGCTTGGGGAGGGGATTCTCACTGTGAGGGTGTGTGGGACCGAGCCTGAAGCGGAAGATTCCAGGGATGCCTCTTTCTACATCAAAGTTTTTACACCTATGTGTCACATTAAAAATATATAGCACTCCAACAAAGTAGAAGGAAAATAACACTTTAATAACTTATAAATATATAGAACGCAACAAAAACAGTGAATACATTTAAACATTTTTTTTAAAAAGAAGCAACAATGGTCAGTAGCTGTGTTTTGTGCGAATAGTCCCAAGGCAGCACAACGTGCTGAGTTCTGGACGGCACCCAGGTGATGTTACCTGGGTGCCGCACTGGTTTTTGGTATCCTACAATGCAGCTCCGAAAAACGGCGTGGGGCGTCCCGGGGGGTGCGCGGGGAGGCCTCGTCAGTAGCGGTCTGTTGTGCGAATAGTCCCAAGGCAGCAGAACGCGCTGAGATGTGGATGGCACCCAGGTGATGTCCAGTAAGTTGTCGCACTGGTTTTGGCATCCTACAATGCTGCTCCGAAAAACGGCGTGGGGCACCCCGGGGGGGGGGGGGAGGGGAGGGGGAGGTGTTCGTGTCTGTTTCATTTGTGTAATCGTTTTATGAACATGTACATTAAAAAACTAAAAGAAATGCCAAGAACGTCCCATGTGAAAGTGAATTTTATCTGGCAATTTTTTTCTTTTCCTTCTCATGAAAAGAAAGTTAAAGCCAGGTTCGTTACCTGCCTCATCTGCAAAAAAAAAACTCTCGAGAGGGACCGAAAAAAAGTATTGCTATGGTAATCATACCATGCATCGGCACATGGAGAGGTGGCACCCTTTTAATTATTCTAAAGCACAACTTCGAGATTTGGGGGATAACCCATGACCGGCAAAAACATCCACCAATGACTTAGCAATAAGTGAGTCAGAGGCAAGGGAAACGGTCCCAAATCTGCAAAAGAACTTTGGGCAGATGAGATTGACTTGTGTAGCATGTGGAAAATTAATTTCATGCGGAGAGATCAGTATTACTTCAATAAATACAGTAATCAATGATGCATTGGAACTTAATATCAATTCATTTTCCGAACGTGTAATCAGTACCTGTCCCATGTCAATTCATTGTTCCAACTTATAATCAATACCCATCCCAGATCAATTAATTGTCTGAATATATAATCAGTAAAAAGTGCGACAAGTGCAACAAAATCATATCGATAATTCATTGTGAGCAAGTACCAAAAGTGTCGACAATTCTAACCTTCAATAAATACAGTAATCAATGATGCATTAGAACTTAATATCAATTCATTGTCCGAATGTGTAATCAGTACAAGTCCCATGTCAATTTATTGTTCGAACGTATAATCAATACCCATCCCGGATCAATTAATTGTCCGAACATATAATCAGTCTTATCCCATATCAATTCATGTGCTAAAAACTGCATACATATCTCATGATATCAAGGCTGAGCAATCGGGGCACAATAGTTTCATTTGTACCGGCGCCATTTTGGGTGAGGTCAGGAAGGTCCAAGTATAGTCAAAATGTCTGCACCAACTCGTGGTTGGACTGGGACCTCTTTCGGCAGTCTAAAAGTTTTCGTTGAAGGGTAGTAGAGGGGACTGGCGACATGAACCATCAGTCAAAGAGGGGTGGGAGGTAAAAATCTCTCCTACCGGGTCATACTGGTGTCCCACCGGAACTGATCAAGTTGGTAGTCTTGCAGGATTTTGGTGATTTCAAGACTGAGGCCGGCGCCGGCATGAGCATGCCGACGTCCCGCGGCCACGTCGTGGTCGTTCCGTGGGTGATCATGGCAGTCATTCCCCATTGGGGGTCAGGGGCCCCCGTGGCTCTTATAGAATCTTCAAAGTTGAGGAGAACGTTTCTGGATGCAGGACTCATTTTCTAGTTGAACTCAGAAGCGCCGTGGCACCGCAACAGTGGACGAGACCTTTTGTCGGGTGAGTGCAGCGTCGCTGCATCGCAAGAGTGGAGAAACCCTTTTGTTGGGTGAGTGCAGCGTCGCTGCATCGCAAGAGTGAAGGAACCCTTTTGTCGGGTGAATGCAGCGTTGCTGTATCACAAGAGTGGAGGAACCCTTTTGTTGGGTGAGTGGAGCGTTGGGGGTGAAGCCGAGGGGCCCTCACCTGTGGGGGTGGGAGAGGCTTGTTCGCGCCGCCTCTCCCTCCCAGCGCACCCCACGCCGACACCTGGCATTGATATCCGTGATGTCCGGACCAGGTGATAAGAGGGGGGGGGCCGGAGGCAGAGGCAAGACATCCCCCCCGTGGCCTGCAGGGCGCCGCTTCATGTCAAAGTAAGTACATATGTAAAACACAGTACATGTGAGAGTTGACATATATAAATAACTGTGCATAAGAGCCAGTGAATGTGTGAGTGGCTATATGGATCATTGTGAACTTGTATCAGGGATTGTATAAGAGAGTAAATATGTGTTAGTATATGTTTGAATAAGTAAGGTGTGTATAACTGTATAGTAGAGGAAATGGAGGTGTGATTGATTCTTTGCATGACTGACTAGGTGTGTGAGTAACTCCATGGATGAGTGACAGTCTGTGAGTTTTTGTTTACACTGAGTGTATCTAAGGTTATATTAGAGTCTGAAGAGGTTCATCGTATAATCACATGAATGATGTCATCAGTGATGTGATCAGTAGTGTCAAATGAGATGTCAAATGAGATGTCATCAGTGATGTCATTTGAGATGTCATCAGTGATGTCATCAGTGATGTAATTTGAGATGTCATCAGTGATGTCATCAGTGATGTCACTGAGCATGTCATGAATGATGTAATATGTGACATCATCAGCAGTGGATTGCGGGTGCGCGATATATAGTTAGCGCATCTAACTATATATGCGAATTTCAATGGTTTTATGCGAGTAAAATAAGGTTTTGTAAATGCTAATCCCTAACTATATATGGGCTAAAACTTATGGTTTTTTCATTGAATATATATATATATATATATTTACTGAAAAAACCATTGGTTTTAGGCCTTATATAGTTAGGAGTTAGCATTTAAAAAACCTTGAAAATTCACTAAAAAAACATAGATCTCAGGCCTTATATAGTTAGGAATTAACATATAAAAAAACATTGAAATTCCTCCTATATAGTTAGCTGGACATTTCATTGATATAAAACCAATGAAATTCCACATATAGTTAGTTGCACTAACTATATATTTTGCGCATCCTCAATCCAATGCTGATGATGTCACATATTACATCATTCATGACATGGTCAGTGACATCACTGATGACATCACTGATGACATCTTAAATGACATCACTGAAACCTATGTTTTTTTCAGTGAATTTTCAAGGTTTTTTAAATGCTAATTCCTAACTATATAAGGCCTAAAACCTATGGTTTTTTCAGTGAATTTCAAAGGTTTTTTAAATGCTAATTCCTAACTATATAAGGCCTAAAACCTATGGTTTTTTTCAGTGAATATATATATACATATACATATACATATGTGGGTTTTTTTTTTGACGCCCAAGGTGTTAAAAGTGACATCAAATGGAGAACTAAAGAAAAGCCTGTTCTTGTGGCAGGTACATGGATTTGTGAATATATTCATAGCTGCCAAGGTTTCAGATTGCTAAGTGTGACATTTTCATAATTTCAGTGTAATTATGAGTGACATTTCAATGAGTATGAGTGACACTTTCTTTCGAGCAAAATCAAGCAATGAAGACACAGGGAAACATTTAAATATCAGAAATTACACCCATTGAGCAATGAGATGGTCTTTAGAATCATGTGTTCAAACACATGTATGAAGTTAAGCCAAACGGACGTGCATCATACCAAATATATGGCTATTTCCATCTTGTGTGGGGAAAAGTGATGAGGTGGACGGGATATCACAAGGACAATGACAATGGCACAGTAAAAAAAATCTCAATGAGGAAATTAATGTGAGTGGGCAGAATTTCTTTACATAGGAAGAAGGGCTCATACGACAGAACATGTAAGTAAACATAATGGTGAATGGATAGTAAGCAACATCATAAATATGCTTTTATGCTATAGATACATAACTGTAAGAACAGTTTTATGAGTCATTGAGCATAGTACTCTCCAGTAATGGTATGCATAATTCATGCCATCTAATTAAACAGCCATCAAAAAGTAAAGTTATCTCTATACACCAGTATTATAATGTATCTCTCTTATTTGCACACTCTTTAACTGAAATTATAAGAAGAAAGCTTTAAAAAATATGTTCGAGGTGCATTAATGATCATTAACTGATAAAGTAAAGAAACACAGAAAAGCCATGATAAAAATAAATTAAGATGATTCATACAGACCTGATTCCGGTGGGAAACTCCTGATTATTAAAGCCAAAAATTAATCTCCCGCCTGAAATGTGCAAACCGTAGTCTCTACCTCAAATTAAAACACACCAGATATTGATGCAGCCCACTGCTACTATGATATAGTGACATGGAGCCCAATTCATCCCGTACATGAAAATAGCTATCATTACGTGTATATTTTGCCACAGAAACAAACACCAATTGAGGAAGTACTGATATACACACTTACAAGTGTCAACTCCAGGCTATGACCCCGTGTAGGTGGTTTAACGGCATTTGGCATGCTGTAGAAAGCCCAGAAGACTCTTTGAGTGCAGCAGCACTGCTGTAAATCAATTAGTAGACCTTGAACCTGACCTTCATTTTCAAAGGGGATGAAAGGAGGGCGGCAAAATGTGCGTGACTCCGGGTCAGGGAGTAGCTGCTAGGCAGGCGCTTCAGAAGCACCCCGGTCAGGGACTCGCACTGCAACAAGGGCGTAGGTGCAAATCATGTCAGGCGTGAGCCACCCCCGCGGAAATCTGCTTTAGACTTCGGTTTCAGGCTGCTTCTGTCCTCACACAGTGGCGGTGGTCAGTCATGGCTCTCCGTGACCCATCCACTGCACTAACTTCCTCGGCCGGTTCGGAAATGTTAGCTGAATGCTGCATCGGCCTTGAATATATTCTCGCAGGTGGGCTGGTGAAGACGTGGGTCTTGCACAGTTGTGTGTGGTTCTCCTGTGGCTGGGAATTCCCGGAGACGCTAATTATCAGCTCTTCTTTCCGGGGCTCCTCAGTCCACGGGAGCCCCGCACCAGCCCCGCAACAGCCGGCATCATTAACCGGCCTCCCCCTTGGCACGGGAGACCGGCGGGCACATCAAAGGCTTCCCCCAGGCAGGGGGAAGCGGAAACCACGTCCTCCCGGCCCCGCCCACAAACAGGCAGCGGCCATCTTGAAACGGCTCGGGCCGCGGCGGTGATCACGGGAGTAAAACGAGGGGTGGGCACCCTCGAAATTAAAATAAAACACATTAAAATAAAAGAGAGAAGCCCCCCAAGCCCCCCCCCCCAAAAAAAATCCGAAAATTCGCGGGGGTGCGCGCACGGGTGCGCGCTTATAGATATATACTTTGTTTCTCTTTTACTTTTCTCAGGAACCACTGGAGGGATTTACACTATTTTACCAAAAGCGTGATCTGCGTACCAGACACTACTATTTTGACAAGTTTGGTGTAATTCCCTTCAGCGGTTCAAGCTGTAGCCGTGTCTAAAGGTCCTATGGAAATTAACATGGGGAAAACACGTTTTGGGACCCCCCTTTTTTCTCAGCCCCCACTTGACGAATCCCCCCCAAACTTTCAGGGAAGGAGCGAGCCATCTTCTTTGAGAAATTTGCAAAGATTCATCAACCAGCGCCAAAGTTATTCCCAACAGAATGTTGGGGATTTTCTATGGAAACTAGGTCCTAACTATATATACCTACTGGCTATATATATATATATATATATATATATATATATATATATATATATATATATATATATATATATATATATATATATATATATATACATATATACACATATATATATTACCTACTGGCGGTCGCCAGTAGGTATATATAGTTAGGATTTTTTCCCTATGGGATTTCTGAAAATTCTATGCCTAATAACTTTTGCGTTTGTGGACGGAATTGGCTGAAATTTTCAGGAAAATGGCACATTTTGTTTCTGAGCAGCCCCTGAAAATTTGGTGGGGTTTCGTCAAGGGGGGGCTGAGAAAAAAGGGGGGTCCCAAAACGCGTTTTTTGCATTGAGTTTTCCATAGGGCGGTTGGACTCACTTTTAGCCCGAACGGCTGAATGGATTTTCACGAAACTTGGCAAAATTGTAGGGACTGTTAGCCCGATGTGCCTTTGCTAGGTCTCAATATATGTGCTTCAGTGGATTTTGAGAAATTAACGTTTAAATCAAGATATATATCTGTAACAGCGCTCCGGGCAGCGATCCGGTTAGCGAACCTTTCGCGTATCGGAACTTTGCGATGCGAAGCTGATTGGCCCTCCGGTGTCTGTCAACATTCTAAACAGTCCGGAGCGGCCGCCATCTTGTCTCTCGGTAGGATCGAGAGACAAGAGGAGGCCAAAACAAAGGGGGAAATTACCATAAGGGGGCATAGTAGATCCTCGTTGACCCCCTAGGTTTTATGTGGAGGTTTTAAAAGGGCCTAGGAGGGTCCAAAAAAAAAATATAAAAATTTTTTTTTTTGCGTGGTAAGCGCCAAGTTCGCGAACCGGAAAGCGTTCTGGGCAGCGAACTTTATGGATAAAAGAATGAAAGACTTTTCTAATACTGTATGTTAATTATTTGTTGGTTTTGTTGATTATTTTTTAATTTTTTTATTTTTTAAGCAATTTTTTATTGTTGTGATTGTGTTTCAAAATTTAATAACATTTCTAACATTTAACTAGTTTATGAATTACATATAAAAATGATTAAAGACTCAAACAATTTTTTAATATTACATACAATTTTATTTTTCGGATTGTTTTTCGAAATTTAATACAACGTCTAGCATTTCACTGTCTGATATGTGTTCTTGTTCAGTGAACATAAGTTCAAACATTTGACCGTCATCATAATGAAGTAAATGATCCACTGATTCTACACATTGAACTAATTCATGGTCCCGTGATTCATCCATGAAATCTGAGTCATCATTGTCCGCAATAACTTTTTCTGTGTTGGTCTCCAGAACAATTTCGAAGGAAACATTCTGCTCACCTTCCATTTTATTGCTGTAATTTGCATAAAAAATAAATATATCAGTAGAGATAGGGCACTGTTGGGTTTAAGTTCAGACAGGCACTTGTGAGTTTATAACAGAGAAGTAATCTATGGGCACTGTATGGTTTCAGGCGTGAAGTAGTACTATTAAAAAGTGCCTGTGAAGAAGCCTAAGTAAATTCATAATTATACCACAGAAACCTAAATCAGTCCATAATTATAATAAAGAAGCCTTTCTCAATGTCTAACTCTTACAGAGGGATAGTATATAACTATCTGAAAAAGTTTACCATATTTACTTATAGTGCACAATATACTTCAGTTTTAAAAATAACAACTTACCTTTAGAAACAAGTTGATGTTATTAGTGATATTCTAAATGATATATACAACAACAAGTAGTAGTCAAAATGGCTGTGTTTCCTTCTCTCCCTTTATATATATACAGGTATATAACCAATCAAATGTCAGGTAATAAAAGTAGAAAAGGAAAGTAACATTTTCATTGGTTGTCAATTCCAACAATTCAGATGTGTTTTGTGAAGTAATTTACCTCACGGTATTTGGAGAGGTCTACAGGCTAAATGGCTAAATGGAATTTCAATGAAATTTGTGATAATGGAAGGGATTGTTATGTAGTATGAGCTAATCTATATTTGGTGAGAGTGTCTCTAGTCGTTTTTCTGTAAATTACTTTCCCGCCTTTTTTTAGGACCGCTTTCCGGGAAGCGGCCCGGTTAGCGAACCTTAAGCGTCACGGGAGTCCACCATTTTGTGTTTCGGTCGCATTAAGATACAAGATGGAGGGCAAATAATGTTTAGAATGGGTAGAAGGGGTCATGGTAGACTTATCTTGACCCCCTAGGTTTTCTGAGCGTGGCTGAGGAGGCTTATATGTGCGGAAAAAAAACCTTTTTTTTAAAAAATTCCGCGAGGTTAGCTTTCGGTTAGCGAACCGGGTAGCGCTCCGGGGAGCGAATTTTGTGGAAAATTAGTGAAAAAAGTTAGAGAAAAATAATAATTGTGAGTGATCAGATGTAGGGTAGCTCTGAGAAGAGCTTTTGGGTTTATGGTACATTTAGGTACTTATAAGTAGGTACCAATGCACAGTCTTAAATTCAGAATGAAAATTCTGTTGCCCTCATCTGAGAAGTGAACTCCATCTCCTCTGTAGATATCTTGCATGTAGTAACGCAAGTTATTGTTGTACATAGAGCCCATTCCATGGTCTCTCATGTAAGCTGAAACAGATTTGTTTACATGCTTCCTCGCTTTCTCAATTTGTGGACAAAATTGGTTGGACCACCTCCATTTCTGTCTTTGGCATATATTGGAATATACCAAGGCAGTTTGAGGAAAAAGTGCCATTAATTGCTCAAAGGTGTCCTTTAAAAGCATTTCCAGACCTACCCCTGTCAAAGTGCCCAAATCATTACCTCCACAGTGCACTATTAACAGGTCAGGTTTTGGCAAATGCATAAAGGTTTTCACCAATGGTATCAATTGGTGACATTTTAATCCTCTTTGGCCCAACCACTTAATTTCCACATCTTGTAAATTGAGGTTAGGTAAATTTCTGCTCTCAGCATACCTTTGAGCCCAGTGGATGTAACTATGTCCAAGAATCCAGACCTTAAACATGGTGGGAGAAGGTTGTTCTGCAGTCAGATGAAGTGTGGTAATGAAAGGGCAGTTGAAACAGTAGGAGTTTCTAAAGAAAAAAAACTGTGGATTTACAATGCTAATGATTCATTAGCAGTGATTGGTGCATTTCCATTTCTGAAAACAGAAAGTTAGGGTGCATGGATGTGTTCTTTGAAAGATGTAATTTGAATGGTCAAGGAAGAAACATTTAATGAAAGATTGCACTGGATACGCAGGTGCACTGAGAGTTCAGAGTTCAATTGAAACATTGTTGTGTGAATTTGCAAACATGAGAGGTCTTCCAGGAGGTGGTTGCTATGGAAACAAGGCAGACAGGGCAGAGGGGGGAAGGGTTTTGATTTGAAAAAAGTGAGGGAAGAGGTATGATTGGCTAATATGAGAGATATGTGAAAAGAATATCTGTATTTCTGTGCTTTCAATAGCTGCAGCCTTTGGAGTGCATCGTTTTTCTTCTGCTGAAGACAATTTGGTGTATTTCTCAGACTGTTTTCAAAACTCAAAAAATATTTGCTAAGGTGAGAAAAGATTTATTTAATTTAGATAGAGAATAGTATGATTTAAGGAGAAAATGATGAAGAAAGCTGTGTTTTTAAAATGTGGTTTTGTCTCTAGTGATATACTAATAGAATTAGTTTCATAGAGAAATTGTAATTGCATATTTGGTGTAACATTCTGGCATGCAGTAACACAAGTTATTGTGGTACATGGAGCCCATTTTATGGTCTGTTATGTAAGCTGAAACAGAGATGTTGCTTTTAAAAACGATTTAAGAAATCAATTTCATTTCTGGATATGTACTGCTAGAGCTTCATAGGTTGTTTTGAGCCATATTTATAAGGTATTTGAGTGTCTAAGATGTTATGTTTTCCTTTTAAAATGTAAAGTGTTCCTCATGGGGCAAGTGTCTTGTAAATACGCTCCCACTTGTGCTTGGCAAATTTAGATTTTGATTATGGGAGTTACCTAGCCATGTTAATAGTGTCCCAAAAATGGTGCTAGTGAATTGCAGAAAACACTTTCATGTGTCTCAAGGACATTTTTAGTCATTTCTTCATGAATGCAGGTATACAATTGATTTATATGCTGTGTTTAAAAACGAATTTTGAAATCAATTACATTTCAGGATATGTTCTGTTAGAGCTTCATAGGTTGTTTGGGGTCATATTTAGAAGGCATTTTAGTGTCTTTGATGTTATTTTTCCCTTTTTAAATGGAAAGCGTTCCTCATGGGGCCCTGAGCAGTTCTTAGCCATGTTATTTAATAGGAAGTGGATAACATGGCTAAGAGCATTTGCTGGAAAGTGCATGAATATTGCTGACTTTTCTGCGATGTTATTTTTCCCTTTTTAAATGGAAAGTGTTCCTCTTGGGGCAAGTGTCTTGTAAATACGCTCCCACTTGCGCTTGGCAAATTTAGATTTTGATTATGGGAGTTACGTAGCCATGTTAATAGTGTCCCAAAAATGGTGCTAGGGCATTCCAGAAAACACTTTCATGTGTCTCAAGGACATTTTTAGTCATTTCTCCATGAATGCAGGTATACAATTGATTTATATGCTGTGTTTAAAAACGAATTTTGAAATCAATTACATTTCAGGATATGTACTGTTAGAGCTTCTTAGGTTGTTTGGGGTCATATTTAGAAGGCATTTTAGTGTCTTTGATGTTATTTTTCCCTTTTTAAATGGAAAGCGTTCCTCATGGGGCCCTGAGCAGTTCTTAGCCATGTTATTTAATAGGAAGTGGATAACATGGCTAAGAGCATGTGCTGGAAAATGCATGAATATCGCTGACTTTTCTGCGATATTCATGCATTGCGGCCGTTTTTTTTCACATTTGCAAGCACTTCTTAGCCATGTTATCCAATGGGAGGTGGATAACATGGCTAAGAGCATTTGCTTCAAAGGTTGTTTGGGGTTATACACCATTTTTGGGAAATTAGTAACATGCCTATCTAACTCCCATAATCAAAATCTAAATTTGCCAACCGCAGGTGGGAGCATATTTACAATAAATTTGCACCAGGAAGAACGTAAAATAGCATACTAGATACTCAAATGCCTTATAAATATGACCCAAAACATCTTATGAAGCACTAGTAGTGCATATTTCCAGAAATGTATTGGTTTTCATTTAATGATTTACTTCATTGGTAGGCCTTCACATGTTTTTTTATTTTGATATTTTTCAGTGAAAATCTTATCTGCAACCATGTGTTGGCCTCACCTCAAATAAACAAAACAGGTGATGGACTGAATGTGGATCAATGACACACATTTACCCCAGTCTAAAGATCAGGGCCTAAACAAATCTTTAGATAGGCTACATCTTATCGTCATCCTGAATTAATGATTTAAAATATTAGGGAGTGATTTATGAGTGTTGTATGCCTTTTTTGTACCATTGAGTGTCATTTTTGTGATGCAGTGCTGGTGGAAAACATTTGCTATGTTAAATTATTAGTACGGCATTAAGTTTTAGATGACTGTTATTTATTTACTGTTTGGTAATAGTGGTTAATAACATTTTATATTATATTTTTCCACAGATTCAACTGCAGATTCTTTCATAGTTTGGAAAATGCCTTCCAAAAGTCGAATACGAAAGGCTAGAAAACGTCAAAGACAGCAGGATGATGTTTTATTGCAGCAGTCCTCTTCCCCAAATACTTGTCAAAACACCAAGAAAGGTCCGGGTAAGAGCACAAAATCATTCTTAAGAAATATTTGTAGTAAAAAAAGTTTTGCTCAAAAAAATGTTTCAGTTCACAAAAAGAAAAGTAATTTAAATGGAAAGGAGAGACCCATCACAAATGTTACTGGTAGAGGAAGAGATAACTCTGTGCATGATAGTAGAAGGAAACAACAGTTTAGGGACATTCGAAATCGAATGTTCCGTAATAGGATATTAGTTAATTTATTGAAAAGTATTAAAAAGAAAGGCCAACAGAAAGCGGCATTTTATAAGAAGAAGAAAAATGTAGAGAAAATTATTGATCATGCTTTTGAAATTAAGCGAAAGTTGTTTATTTTGGTAATCAATAGAATTAGGAAACTAAGCAAGGTAATTTCTGATTTCAAAACAAAAAGTAGATGGAAGAGAGTAGTAAATCGTACTAACTTTTGTGAAGTTTTTTCCGGAGAATGGATGCATAGTTCAAGTTCTGAGGCATTTTTTAATGAGGAGACTTATTTTCAGGATAATGATTTGGTGCATGCAGTTGACATCAGTGGTCGAGCTTATGAAGTGAAGGATGGTTGTCCAGTTGAAAAAGAACAACTTGTGACAACAGAGACAGAAGAGGCGCTAAGTGATGAGGTTTTAGGAAGACGTCCTAAGGGTCCTGTGTACATTTGGAAGTGTAGTTCTATTTGCAGTGTGCGACAGGTTTCCATCAATTTGCTTTGTGATTTTATACGGACATTTAATAAGAAAAGTTTGAAGCAGAAAATGAAGTTGTTGCAAGATTTAGATCCTTGCAGAGTGAGACAAATGACAGGTTTGCGTGGTCATTCACTGGCTTGTCTTTCCAGGAGAGTATGCCAGAGTGTTTTTCATCATTTCAGGATGCTAGCAGTGCATCATAATAAAGGGTGAAAATTAGTGAGAATGTTGTATTATGCTAAGAGTCCAGCAATTATGCTTAAACAATTATGTGCTGCTCTTTTGCATGGTTCTGAAATAGATGTGAAGAATATTTGTGAAGAAATTGAGTTTTGTTACTTTGGTAGTAAAGATGAGAATGTTCAAAATGACCCTGAAGTAGAGGGTAATGTGGAAGATAATGTACAGGTTTCCAGTACAGATAATTTTCAGAAGGAAATTGCCACGTTTCAGATGAAATCAAGTGAGAGGCCTAATTTCACTTGTGTATGTTGTCGACGCACTTATTATAAGAATCAGACTAAGGTAGTGGATTTATATGCAAAAAGTGAAAGGGAAAATAATAGTGAATGGAAGGATTTTGCCACATACTTGATGGTAGAAAATTATTTTGATTTGGGATCGGATCAACGTGTGTGTACTTATTGTTGTAATAAATTAAACCAAAACCAGATGCCTGCTAGGGCAGTTCATAATAATCTGGAATTGGTTGAGATTCCTTCTGAATTGAAGGATTTAAATACTTATGAATCTATTTTGATTCAAAGTATCCATCCCTTTCAGGCTATTGTAAGAATGGAGCCAAAGACAGGGAAGTTGCCTCCAGCAGATTTACAGAGAGGATTAAAGGGAAGAGTTGTTTATTTGCCTCTAGATTTGAAGAAAAACATTAACACAATTGGAATAGAAAAAGTGGAAGAGGAACCTCTGGTTATCTTGGTTAATGGGGTTCCGACAAAGAATAAGAAAATATGGCAAGATTTAGTGGATGTTAGGAAAGTCAAAAAGGCAACAGTGTATTTGAAGAAAAATAATAAGTACTATAAGAATGTATATGTTGCAGAAGAGGAAGTAAGTGATGAAGAGGATAGCGATTTGTGTGCTGGCCAAATTGAGAAAGTAGAGGCCTCTAAAAGTGAAGAAATATATGAACATTATAGTGTTCATCCTTTGCATTCCAAGGAAGTCATGGGGAATGCTATTGAGTTGTTTCAAATGAAACAAGCCAAAGGGAGTCCCATTAGTGTTTGGGAGGAAAGTTTGGAAGCTCGGTGTTTCCCACAGCTATTTCCCACAGGTCAAGGAGGAAGATATGATGAGCGACCTCATCAAATTCCTGCGTCTGAATACCGGACTTTACGATTGTATGCAGCAGATCCTAGGTTTCGGCAATGCATTCCCTATTTGTTTCATCTCCTGTTTGAAAGCGATCTGTCTGGACTGTCATATGCAGTGAACCACATCTTAAAAAGTGGTATACAGATGCGAAACATCTCGGCAAGTGACTTTATGCATAAAGTCAATGTCCAAGACAGTATTTTGGATTCTCACTTAATTAATCTCATGGCGTGTCAGCGTGGTACTAATGAGTACTGGTACCGTCGTCATGGTGATTTAAAATGTATGCTGAGGAACTTAGGAACTCCAACATGGTTCCTCACTCTGAGCTGTGCCGAGTATGGCTGGGAAGATTTACTTGAATTTCTACGAGAGGCAAATGGAAATATTGAAAACATTGAATTCAAGACACCTGGAGAACTGTGTTCTTTGGATCCAGTGAATGTATGCAGTTACTTCAATCATAGATTTGAAGCTATGATGTCTTTCATCACAAATAAAAAGAATCCACCTCTTGGAGAGGTGTTGGATTTCTTCTGGAGAAAGGAGTACCAAGCAAGAGGTGCCCCTCATATACATATGTTGTTGTGGATCAAGGATGCACCTAAATTTGGAACAGATCCGGATGACTTAGTGATGAATTTCATCGAACAGTATTCTACGTGTGCTGTTCCAAACGCAACGGAGAAGAAAAGTCTAAGAGAACAAGTTCTACGTTTCCAAAGCCATCGTTGTGGAAAGTACTGTCGTCGTAAATTCAGAAACAAGGACAAGTTCTACACCAAATGTCGTTTCAACTTTCCACGACCGGTGATTTCTAAAGGAAGAGTGAACAGTTTGATGTCTTCGCTGCGACATAATGTGACGAGGAAATCACCCAAGAATACATACAATTTGAAAAGGAACGAAGAGTCCAAGTACATCAATGACTACAACCCAGTGATTTTGTCCATGTGGAATGCTAACATGGATATACAGTTTGTGGCTGACAACTGTATGGCTGTGGCTCCGTATGTGACATCTTACATCACCAAAAAAGAAAAGACCGAACTGAAGGATATGTGGGAGGACATTTCTCATGAAAAGAGCCTCAGCAAGAAGTTGTACAGTTTCAGTCTGAAGATGTTGTCGCATCGAGAAATCGGAGCTTACGAATGTTCTGACCGGTTGTCTTCAGCAAGTCTCTATGCCAAATCCAGGAGTCTCGTTTGGGCGAGTCTTGGTCTTGCTGCAACGCGAAATCGAGTTCTAAAACCTGTCCGGGAAATTGAGTATTTGGCAGAAAAGGAACCAAACAGTACCGACATTTTGAAGACCAACATGTTGGATACATATTATCCAAATCGAAGCAGTCACCTTGAGAATGTTTGTCTATATGAGGTTCTCCAAAATTATATATTCAAGAGGAACATCAAAGAAGATACTGAGAAAGGAGTGTATGCTGTAATTGGAAGTGAGGGATGCCTGGTCAAGCAAAGAAAATGCCAATTAGTAAACCATCGAAAATTGAGTGGTGAATCTCCAGAAAAAAAGGAGTTTTTTTATTTAGCACTTTTGCAACTTTTCAAGCCTTGGCGTGCAGAAGAGGAACTGCTTGGAGATTTCCTCTGTTACGAAGACTCTTTCAATGCAGCCAAGGAGTCCATAGAATGTCCTGCTTTTTCTAAATATCAAGAAATGCTAACTTTGGAAATTGAGCAGGAAGCAACGATTGCAGCCGAGATTGCCAGAGACAGTTCTCAGGACAGTCAGAGTTCTGTTTCATTGAGTCAAGATCCACTTGGAGGACCTATTATCGAAAATGAAGCTGCCACTGCTATGAATGAAGTGGAAAGAGCCATGGCACATGCTCAGGAGGATTCAGTTAACTTAGAAGACTTGGAAAAACAACTCAACGTTGAGCAGAGGAAAATATATGATGAAGTTACCACGGAAATTGAGCACGGATTAAGTCATGAGAAGAACAAGTGCTCATGTACATCGTTGAAGCCTGTCCGACTGTACGTGAGTGGAGAAGCGGGAACTGGAAAAAGTTTCCTCATTAAAGCAATCTCTTGTTATTTGCAGGAAAGGACTGAGTCATCGCTGTCTTGTGTTGTCACCGCTCCTACTGGACTGGCAGCACATAACATTAAAGGTATTACTTTGCATCGTCTACTGATGCTGCCGGTGGAGCATGACAACAAATTACAATACAACAAGTTATCTGGAGATGCTTGCTGTGAAGTTTCAAGAGTCTTAAGGAAAATGAAACTACTTATCATTGACGAAGTAAGCATGGTTTCCAATGTCATGCTTGCCTTTGTGCATTTGAGAATGCAAGAAGTACTTAAAACTGAATATGATGTGTTATTTGGTGGGAAACACATCATTGTTTTCGGAGATCTTCTGCAGCTGACACCAGTAAAAGGTCAACCTGTGTTCAAAATACTCACGCATGAAGATACCAGGAAGTGCCTAGGGAGCATTGGCAACGTCAATATATGGTTAAACTTCAATTATGCAGAACTGCATCAAAATATGCGTCAGGCAAAGGATGAAGATTACAAGAATATTCTACAAGATATTAGAATTGGAAAAGTGACCGAGCATGGGAAAGAAGCTTTAAATGCACGATTACTGTCAAATTTATATCCCAAACAAGAGATTGTGCCTGAGAATATTTTTCAGAAAATTACTGAGAAGAAATCCGGGATATGTCTCATGCCAACTCTTGCAGAATGTGCCATCTTCAATAACAAAATGTTGAATTTAGAAAAGCAAGAGATTGTGAAACTTGAAGCTATCGACAAATTAGAGCATATGGGATCAACAATTATTTTGTCAGACAATTTGAAATCAAAATTGGATTCATTAGAGAAGACTATATCTAAAACAGCGGGTTTTGAAAAGACTTTGAATGTGTGTTTAAATTGCCGAATTATTTTGAGAAGGAATTTACATGTAGAAAGAGGTCTTGTAAATGGATCAATGGGTAATGTTGTTGATTTTGAGAAATACAGAAATAGAGATGGAATAGAATTTTTAAGAATTAAATTTGATGGCATTGAGGAAGTACAGCAAATTGGTCGTTGTTCTGCTAGGTTTTTGCTTGTTAAAGATTTATATGTTCGCCGTAAACAGTTTCCTGTTTGCTTGGCATATGCGGTGACAATCCATAAATCGCAAGGTTTAAGTGTAGACTGTGCATTGGTGAATATTGGCAGTATGGCTGAGATACCCGCCACCCCCTCTCAACACAATCCCCAAAGAAGGGAAACTGGAAACGGTTCTTGAAGTTTTTGGAAGTGGGAGGGAGTGACCCTCCCGGCCGTATTTATTAAAACAAAAAATTAAAAACATTTAAACATTAATGTACAATTTCATACCACATTGCGATGTTTGGCTAACCTTAACAGATTCTCTAATACAGAGGTTCTCCTAGCCGAACTAACATCCTACAAAACATTTACTTGAAATATTGAAATTGTACATCCTAACGTTTAAGGGCCAACGGCAAGGTCGTAACCGGTGTCAAGATCCCTAACCAGACATACCCCCCCCACTTGGAGGGGCGACAGCACTGAGGCGTACTCAAGTGCAACTACTACCAATTTCCCTTGACTTGACGGGGGCACTTATCACCTCGACGCCAGTTAAAGGTCGTTCGAAGACTCGTGTGAGGTATCTAGAAGGTATCGTAGACCTCCCCCCAACCCCACACAACTTACCGCATCTGCCGTCGCAGATGTCACTGGCCCCGGGAAATTCCCCAGGAGGGGGCTGTAACCCCTCCTACACAGGAAGGGGCCTTGACCGCCTTTCCTCTTCTTTCGGCGACCCATCCTTAGAAGGGACCGCCTCCCCGTTGAGGGGCCAAAGGCCACCTCCCCCGAGCGCTCCCATCCGTGTTGGGTGACGCCCACTCATAGGGATCTTCCAATTAGTGCTCACCGATCATGACCTTACCGCCCGACCAAAAATAAATACGACAAATGATAACTAACGAAACTACATTGGCCACTATGACCGAAAAAACCTGTTTATAAATGGACCTTACAACCGAAGTTCTTTAATCACAAACTTGTAAAATTAGACCAATCTTTATTACACATTCAATGTCAACACAACACTACAATAACCTGAAAACGAAATAGAATCATTGATCAAATTTATTAAAACAACTAGCTGTCCTCAGGGGCTGGTGGGTGGGTCAAAATTGGCTCTTCGTTCCGTCTCGAGCTCACGTGCAGCGAGGGGGTGCAGCTTCAGAGCACAGGAACAAGAGGATGTCTTCTGGTCTTGCGTCCCTTTTTATCCATCTTCAGGGCGGGCGTAAACCCGCCCCTGCCTGCCCCGAGGGCGTGGCCAGCCGCGTCAGTGTCTAGGCCAGCCCACTCTAGGGCGGGAAAAAAGCGCGCCCCGGCTACGCCGCTTCGGGCATACCAGCCGAGACGCGCCTCCCGCCCAAAATGGCTTCCCGGGGGGATCGAGGCACTCTGCCATACGTTCGGGGGGACCGAGTGGTCGCCCCTTTCCATATGGCTGAGATACCCGCCACCCCCTCTCAACACAATCCCCAAAGAAGGGAAACTGGAAACGGTTCTTGAAGTTTTTGGAAGTGGGAGGGAGTGACCCTCCCGGCCGTATTTATTAAAACAAAAAATTAAAAACATTTAAACATTAATGTACAATTTCATACCACATTGCGATGTTTGGCTAACCTTAACAGATTCTCTAATACAGAGGTTCTCCTAGCCGAACTAACATCCTAGAAAACATTTACTTGAAATATTGAAATTGTACATCCTAACGTTTAAGGGCCAACGGCAAGGTCGTAACCGGTGTCAAGATCCCTAACCAGACATACCCCCCCCACTTGGAGGGGCGACAGCACTGAGGCGTACTCAAGTGCAACTACTACCAATTTCCCTTGACTTGACGGGGGCACTTATCACCTCGACGCCAGTTAAAGGTCGTTCGAAGACTCGTGTGAGGTATCTAGAAGGTATCGTAGACCTCCCCCCAACCCCACACAACTTACCGCATCTGCCGTCGCAGATGTCACTGGCCCCGGGAAATTCCCCAGGAGGGGGCTGTAACCCCTCCTACACAGGAAGGGGCCTTGACCGCCTTTCCTCTTCTTTCGGCGACCCATCCTTAGAAGGGACCGCCTCCCCGTTGAGGGGCCAAAGGCCACCTCCCCCGAGCGCTCCCATCCGTGTTGGGTGACGCCCACTCATAGGGATCTTCCAATTAGTGCTCACCGATCATGACCTTACCGCCACAGGCCGGATAGTTGACCGGCTATCCGGACCCCCCACACAACTCCTACCTAAAGGTCATGCTTCAACGATTTCAACCATGCTAAGAAGTCACCTAAGAGTAACTCATTCCCCACCCAAGACAAATGCACACCATCCCCCAAATACATACTGTCATCATTAATACAGCTATGAGAAATAGAATGCAATGTCCGGGAACGGAACAACCTACTCACTTTATTGTTAAGCTTTCTAACAGAATGGTTCAAAGCAGGAATAGAGATAGCCCCCCGCCACACCTTTCGTGGAATCAAATGGGACCATGCAATCGTGCACCCCGGAACTCTCCTCGCCAACCAACTTACGGTGGAAAGCATTGCCTCCAGGAGTAGTCGTCTACCGATGGTGACTAAATCATTACCCCCAACATGCACTATAACTATAGACGGCGGTGACCTTGTCCGCCCTAACAAACCCTCGAAAAATGTTTGAAACTGGTCAATACAGAGACCGCCCCTTCCGTAGAAGGACATCCTGTACCCGTATTCCCCAGCTACGTGAATCATGTCACCTGCTTTGAATACGTCTGCGGCACGCCTCACGTATGAGTGGCCCACGACCCACACCTCCTTTTTCACAGCCGGTGATGTCAGACCGCTGGCCCGGTGTAGGGTCGACTGCATAGTCCGCCCCGCCTCGTAGGCTTGCGTAACTGAAAAAGTAAACAAAAACAAGAAGCGTGAGTACATTATTACAGCTTCACAACATGTGCAACCGCACGTATCTTTTGTAACAATTGGAGGACCAACGCCCCACTCGTTTCACTTGCTCAACATTAAGACCCCTGGCTGTAGCTTCCGTAGCAGCCCCTATCCGAAAGGAATGGGTCCCAAATTCGCCCGGGTTCAAGCCCGCAGCGGCAATTGACATCGCAAGCACCCGCTGAAACTGAAATTTCGTCAGTGGGGTGGCGTCAGCGTGTCTTAACAAAGTCCCCCCCCATGATGCCACCCTTCGTGCTAGGTAATCCTCTAAACACTTTACCGGACATATGGAGGACCCAGGAATCCTGTGTATGATGACGCAGTCACCCATCCCATCTTGATCAGTCTTGGATTTTACAAAGGAGACAGTCATTGTTTCTCCCCTGATCTGAACGTGTTCCTGGCACAAACCCCCTGCCATATCCAGTTTGTTCCTTGCCACTAGTTCGCTTACCCGCATTGCTCCGTGAAATGCTAGCGTGAAAGCGGCCCGGAACAGCACCGCCTCAAACTGAGATGAACATGTGGCCGGGAGTGTGGCCAACAACTGGGACAATCTATCCAAACCTATCGGGCGCCTTTCATCTACTCTGCGACCCTCAAGGCGTTGCCACCCACGCAGCGCTTTCTGTACAACGAAAGACGCTGTAGGGTCCTGGATAGCGTGTGCTCTGGCAACAAAGGAAATGGCAGCACGATGCCTCTGGGCCGTAGCCACCGATTTCCCAGCCTTACGTAAGGACATCAGGAAATTCACTACCCATTCCTCGTGACCCCAAAGTCGCTCTCTATCATTCCCCAAGAAGGCTAAATAGGCCCGAAACGCCCCTTCGTATGCCTTCCTCGTCCTTGGTGCTAGACTCTCTCCCACGAGGTGACGAAGTTCAGGGCACCGAGAGACCAGAGAGCTTCGGGAAAGGGTGCCGGCTCTGGGTCCGCTGAGGGGAGGAAACCCGAAAAAGCCTGCATTTGAAAACGAGACAGTGCGTCAGCCGCCTGATTCATCACCCCCGGAACATGTTTTGCTCTGAATAGCACGTTCAATTGCATACATAGTAAAACAATTTCCTTAAGCAGTCTCAAAATCAGTTTACAACGTGCTGCCTGACTATTGATGCAATCGACCACGGTCATATTGTCAGACCAAAATATGACAGAGTGATCTTTGAACCCATCGGGCCATGTTCTCAAGGCCACCAAGATGGGAAACAGTTCCAGGAAAGCAATATTACTCGTCAGACCATTCTCATGCCACCATGTCGGCCATCTTTGTGCCGACCATTTCGTGCCGAAAATGGCGCCAAAACCTATGCTTCCTGCTGAATCTGTCCACAGCCCCAGCTCTTCAGAAGACACGGCTGGTTCATTCCAGACGATTCTACCATTGAAGTCCGCCAGAAATGCTAACCAGATACGCATGTCCTGGCGGATCTCGGCCGATAGTCTCGTGCGATGATGGCACTCTTTAAGGCCGACCATCGCTTGGGCAATTGAACGGGAAAAGGGGCGGGCCATTGGTATTACCCTCAGGGCAAAATTCAACTGTCCCACCAACTGCTGTAATTGTTGCAGCGTAACTTTTGAAGCATTTATACACACTTGCAGCGTAGCCCTGAACTTCAACACTTTCTCAGCTGGCAAACGGAAACACCCTTCAATGGAGTCCAACTCGATCCCCAGAAACTCGAGGCAAGTCGTAGGACCCACTGTTTTACCCGGCGCCAATGGCACACCGAACTGTTTCATTAACACACAAAATTCGGCCAAGGCCCGGCCACATTCAAGATCCCCGGCTGCCCCAAGAAACAGAAAATCATCAAGGTAGTGCATTACATCTTGGAAACCTGTTTTCTTTGTGAAGACCCATTGTAGAAAACTACTGAATTTCTCGAAATAAGCACAGGATATAGAGCACCCCATTGGCATACACCTATCCATGTAATAACAACCCTGAAACATGAATCCTAGGAGACGCTGGTCGTCTGGGTGTACCGGGAGCAATCGAAACGCTGACTCGATATCTGACTTCGCCATCAGCGCCCCGGGCCCCAGGCGATTTAAAATGGCTACGGCCTCATCGAAGGATGCGTACCGCACCGAACACACTTCTGGATCGATTGCATCATTTACGGAAAGACCTCGTGGAGCTGATAAATTATGAATCAGTCGGAACTCACCGGGGTCTTTCTTGGGGACTACCCCTAAGGGAGAACAAACAAAATTCTGGACCGGGGGTAAACTAAACGGGCCGGCGACCCGACCTCGAGTCACCTCTTTCCGGATCTTATCCTGTACTACGGTCGTATGCTGCAGGACGGAAAGTTGATTTTTACACTTTTCCATACCCTGAAAGTCCCCTACCGGGATGCGGAAACCATACGAAAAACCGTTCCGCAGCACCCCAGCAGAAGTACGATCCGGGTATTCACTGAGCCAGGGAATCATCGCCAGGGTATCAATTGGGGTAGGTAGAGGCGCCCCTCGGACTATATTAGACCTGTTTGGCACCTCCTCTCCCCCCGTTATCACCCGTTTTGGCTCTGCACAAGGACTCAGGATGGGACGACCCACAACCACTACATTCATGTTTGAATTTACACGATCCCTGGGGTCTAGTACATTTACCTCTGTTGTAATTAAAGCAGAAACCCTTTTTCCCGGTATTGCCGGCAGGTTTCGAGTAATCGTCGGCACCCGTACCTGATCGAAAGGGCGTCCCCGCATATTGCCGGGAGGATTCGCCAACATTACTTCCCACCAACGGCATTTTCAACATTCCTGACTCCTTCATTTTATCCCAAGTCAAGGAATCATAACAATCCCAGGTTAAACTGTTATTATGCTCCTTTTCCTTTCTGAACAGATTATCGTAACAAAACCAATGATTACCCTGGTGCGATGTCGAGTACCCCATGATTCGTGATTGATAGATTGGGAACTCGGAAAGCAACTCAGGTCTACGTTCCCCCAAGATTGATGTAAAGATTCCCCAAGCATTGCCCCAATTGGCGATATTCTCATTCACTCTAAAGGCGGCCATTTTTGCGCGCCAAACACTCGGATGCATGAGATCCTTCTGACTCTTCACATGCTCTACTTCATAATGATCAACAAGCAGTGAGAAAATGTTCACATACTCCCCCGCCCAAATCTTTTCCTTAATTGCCAAAGGAACATGTTGCCCCAACTTTTCTCTCCGAGAGGGTGTTGACTCATCCCTCGCGATCGGCAATGGCCGCTTACCTGCACCTGACGCTGCCTCTGCGGTCGCAATCGTCCCTGGTGTCTTGTCCCCTACTGCAGCCGGCACGGGCACCTTGGCTGCTTCCCGTTTCTCACGCAATTGCTTTATCAGCGCCTGCGCATCGACAGCCGTGGCGCCCTCGTTACCTTTACCCAACCACGCTGCCAATTGTTCCGCCAGCTCGGGCGGCATATCATCCTCGGACACGGGGGTGACCACAACGGGAATTGGATTCCCCTCCTTCGGCACGGGAGTTGGAGCCTCGAGCGGGGCACTGGGACCCGGGATGTCTTCACCCGCTGCCCCCCTCCTGGGCCTCTTGTTTTTCCCTCCCGGGGCTGCCCCCGCCAAAGGACGTTTTGGACCCCCTTCCTCATTCTTGTCCACCCGCTTCTTTAGCTCGGACATCTCCTTCATGAGAACGCGCAGCATCTGGTCAGTAGTCATGCGCTTTCCCACCTTCTTCGACATTCTCCAACAAAGTAACTGTAAAACAAACAAGAACGATTAAAACGCTCAAAATTGGCTCTTCGTTCCGTCTCGAGCTCACGTGCAGCGAGGGGGTGCAGCTTCAGAGCACAGGAACAAGAGGATGTCTTCTGGTCTTGCGTCCCTTTTTATCCATCTTCAGGGCGGGCGTAAACCCGCCCCTGCCTGCCCCGAGGGCGTGGCCAGCCGCGTCAGTGTCTAGGCCAGCCCACTCTAGGGCGGGAAAAAAGCGCGCCCCGGCTACGCCGCTTCGGGCATACCAGCCGAGACGCGCCTCCCGCCCAAAATGGCTTCCCGGGGGGATCGAGGCACTCTGCCATACGTTCGGGGGGACCGAGTGGTCGCCCCTTTCCATTCTGTGTTCAAGGAGGGTATGGCATATGTGGCATTGTCACGAGTTAGAACTTTATCGGGATTGTACTTGATTGACTGTGATGTCACAAACATTTGTGCGGATCTAGATTGTGTTAAGGAATACAATAGGTTAAGAAGAGAGTATGCGCCACATTTGCCTCAATATCCTTTGTTTGAGAAACGTGTGGTAGGCCGCAAACGTAGAAATAGCAGTAATAGTAGGGAGGTTGTTGCAAAAAGACTAAAAGTCAATGAACCGAAAATTGTTAGCAGAAAGAAAGTGGATTCTGTTGAAGATGTTGTCGGTTTTCAATTTGAAAACAGTTCTGGTGTCAACTGCTATGCAAATGTAGTGGTTAATGTTCTCTTTTCACTAGAGAGTTTAAAAGAACAGATTCTGTTGAATTCTGAACAAATTTTATGCTGTTTGTTGAATTCTGTTTTCGAGAAATGTAGCACTGATCGAACAAAAGTAGAAAGTGTGTCTGAAGTTCGTTATCTGTTAGATGAATGTTCAGGTCAAACAGACTTCTCTGAAAATAATCAGCAAGATTGTCAGGAGTTTTTAATGTATATGCTTGATATATTGCAAGTTGAGGGTGTAGATGTAGATCACCTGTTTGGGCTTTCTTATCAATGGCAGCATGACTGCGAGAACTGTATGGTATCAAGTACTACTAGTGTAGACTCAGAAAGATTTATATATTTAACTTTGCCAGACAGTAAATCAGTCTCCTTTAATAAGCTAGTAAATGCAGCGGATCACAACATGGAGTGTAGCCAATGTAAATGTGATATGATGTCAACATTATTTATACGTAGATATGGCCAGTATGTCATTTTAATGATCCAACGTTGTAGGCCTGATGGATCAAAATTGTCAACTTTAATAAAAAATTTTGTGGCTTCTCAGCTGTCAATATCAGGGAGGACTTTTGTTACTGTAGCAATTATCTATCACGATGGTCCATCAACAACATCAGGACATTATACAGCTTACTTAAAGTCTGGAAACGGCTGGTCATTCTGTAATGATTCCGTTGTAACGTTCAAAAAAAAATTGCCGTTTGACCTTAAAAATTCTTACCTGGTGTTTTTAAAACCAAAATTTTAAGTAGAGGGAATGTAAGTCTGCAATGCTGTCTAGATTAAAAATCCAACTATATAAACCTAATGCAAGTAAGTCTGCTTCATAGTAAGCAGTATCAGTGTCATAGGAAAAGGAGAACATGAGTGACAAAGAAGAGTAAGTTATTAGTAGTCCAGGATTGTGAAAATAATCTCAAATATTTTATTTTTGAAAGTTGCGAAAATAGAAAATGTCGGGATTTGATTGGAAGAATAACAAGACTTGCGAATCGCGGCAACATGATTTGGCCTAGTGGAAACATGTGATATAATGAGAGAAGTCTTTTTTTCTATGTAACATATTTTACGTATCGATGGAGGTTTTCTTTCAGAAAGTGGCGGGCTGAAAATATTTGTAGCACAACAGAGTGGATGCTGTTCATAGGAGATCGTTCGACGTCATTGAAAGTAAGTTAATTTTAAGGAGTTTTGAAATCAGATTTCGAAGGTTGTATGGGTTTTTTAAACACAGTCATTTTGATTGTGTTTTTTTTTCCCCGCTGTTACATGATGAATACCTTCAAGTCACTGATTTAAGTGAAATTTGATACATTCTGAGAACAGCAAAAAGAAACCATTTAACATGTATAATTAATGTTATGCTTTTTGTCCTTATGATATACATTTAGAAATGTGAGGTACATATGGGTAAGCTGAGTTCTGTAAATATCAATTTTAATGCTTTCAGTGCTGTACTTCTGGGTAGTGTTTTTTTTAAAAAAAGAAAAGAGGCCTCACCTCAAAGAAAGCTCTTGAAAGCACACATCTTATTTGCATCCTAAATCAAGCATTTACAATGTTAGACACAATTTTATGATGGCTTTACATCTTTTTTGCCCTGCTATTGCATCACTATTGTGAGACATTAGCAGTGCAAGAAAAACATCATGTTCCAAAATAGGCCTCAGTTCATCAACATCAAGATACAGTTTCTTTAGAATATATATCTTTAGGATTGTGTAGGGGACGTAGAGAAGCAGAGACTTCTGCAAATGTCAAAGTTGTTGAAAAACTGTTTGTTTTTGAACCTTTTCCCTTGTCTTTTCTAATTTTTAAATACATGTTTTAATATTTTTGGAAATGTTTGTTCTTTTTTTTACAGATTGAAAGTATGAAAAAATATTTAAAAAAAGGTAACAAGAATTATAAGGTAAATGTTTTCTACTCTTTTTACCCGCAATGCACTGCTGATGATGTCATTGACAGTATCTCTCATTTACTCTCTATAGCTGTCTTTCTTTTTACATTATTCTCTGTTTACTTCCCTTATACTAACTCTTCTTTTTTTAAAAAAAATATTTTTTTAGTTCGCTTAAAGTTCGCGAACCGGTCAGCGAACTTGAAGCGAACCAAAAGAAATAGAGCTTGCCAGAGTGATAAACATTCTAGCAATTTTGATTGAAAGGGGAGGTAGTTCTGAAAAGAACTGTTTTTTTTGTTTTTGTTGTTTTATTTATTTATTTTTTTTTTTGAACATTTTTTGATTTTTTTGTATTTTTAGAACTGTTTTATGTTTTTTTTGTGTTTTTTATGGAGGGGAGACAACAAAAAACAGGCATTGAAAACGGCTCAACTGGAGCAAAAAAAAAAATTACTTCTTGGGTGCATTAGGGCATTTATGATTTTCGAACGCCATGTTCATCAGGTTGACGCTCATGTTGCCATATGACAGCATAGCACCACAGTATATACAACTTAACTTCATATGCTGGAAGTTGGGTTGAATGTTTGGCACAGTTTCTTGTGCCTCTCTTCCCGTCCAAGACATTGTGGAGGTCGATCTGGCCACAGGAGTTGTCGTGGGATTGTCTTGAAGATCCCTTAACTCAGCCCGGCTGTAGTTTAAGGGATGCCACCTGCTCATGTGTCGATGCATCGTATAGTTGCCCATACTGTATTTCTTATCTGTGCCTCTCGACAATCTGTAATCACAGATGAGGCAGGTGGCATATTTAGCATTCACCTTCTTTGATCCAGGAGGGATGGCGAAAAACTGCCAGATGAAACTTGTTTTTCGCTTTGAAACCCGGGGCAACTCTTGGACAAATTGTTGTTCCTCTCTGTCCTCTTCTTCTTCTTCCTCCTCTTCCTCCTCTCTGTTAGTGATAAATTGACTAGGTGGTCCTCTCTTCTTATGAGGAGGTGGAGGTGGTGGTGGGGTTCCACCAGCTGCAGCAAGTACAGAAGCCATTGTTCAATTCTAGCTAAATGGTCTTTCTCTCACCAAGATGAAAGTCAGAGTGAGGAAATAAGGAGGGGTTTACATGATTTGGGGAAAGCAAAAGTTCTGAACCAATGAAAAGTGTTATTTTTAGGTCACATGACCTAGTCATACATCATTTGGAAACCAAAAGTGAAATGAACCAATGAAAAGTTTGATAAACAAGTCACATGACCTGTTCCGCTTACGTTACGCGGCGCGCGCCGCGTCCCAGATCGTTTCCGGTTCGCGGTCCCGAGCACTTCCGGGAGCGCTAACGCGGCGCGTCATTAGACGCATTACGCGATAACGTGATACGTCGCGCTTCCGCGACGCGTCACAGTTCCGCTAACGTAACGTTGACCGGTTCGCGGACTAGATCGCGGCATCAAGATGAGCTAACGGAAAGCTTCCCGGTTCGCGAACTAGAAGCGAAGAAAAAAAAATTTTTAAAAAAAATTATCAATAAACATCTAAATATATTTTGGGATTTAAAGAAGAATACATTTTACAGCTACAGATGTTAGCTTTTAAAAAACCAATGAAATTCACAGAAAAAACCATAGGTTATAGACCATATATAGTTAGAAATTTGCATTTAAAAAACCATTGAAATTCAATGAAAAAACCATAGGTTATAGACCATATATAGTTAGGGATTTGCATTTACAAAACCTTATTTTACTCGCATAAAACCATTGAAATTCCATATATAGTTAGTTGCGCTAACTATATATCGCGCACCCGCAATCCACTGCTGATGATGTCACATATTACATCATTCATGACATGGTCAGTGACATCACTGATGACATCACTGATGACAACATCCAGTGACTGTATGTTTCTGTAAAGTGTAAATATGTCTTACATATTGAAGAATGAGTGGATGTATAAGTGTTTGGATGAAGGATTTAGTAGGTGCATGACTGACTGTATGAGTGAGTGATTAAATATGTCTCACTGAGTGCATGGGTTAGTGACTAAACTGTCTTAATTTGTGCATTATTATGTCTGTTGTTCTGTAAACTGCTGCATGTGTTGATAAGTAGCTATATGAGTAACTATATGGGTTATTGATTGGTAGCCCAGGTATTTGTATGGGAGACTGAGTGTGTGTGTGGGTGGCTGGGAGGTGTATGACTCTGTGCATAGATGTGTGAGCAGTTGATTCACTAGATGTATGGTTTCAAAAGTGCATGTGGAAACAGCTGTATGGGCGGTTGACTGTGTGCATGAGTGTACTGGTGAGTGAATGGATATCTCAGTGCTACATGTCAAAGTAAGTACATATGTAAAACACAGTACATGTGAGAGTTGACATATATAAATAACTGTGCATAACAGCCAGTGAATGTGTGAGTGGCTGTATGGATCATTGTGAACTTGTATCAGGGATTGTATAAGAGAGTAAATATGTGTTAGTATATGTTTGAATAAGCAACGTTTGTATAACTGTATAGTTGAGGAAATGGAGGTGTGATTGATTCTTTGCATGACTGACTAGGTGTGTGAGTAACTCCATGGATGAGTGACAGTCTGTGAGTGTCTGTTTACACTGATTGTATCTAAGGTTATATTAGAGTCTGAAGAGGTTCATCGTATTATCACATGAATGATATCATCAGTGATGTGATCAGTAATGTCAAATGAGATGTCATCAGTGATGTCATCAGTGATGTCATTTGAGATGTCATCAGTGATGTCATTTGAGATGTCATTTGAGATGTCATCAGTGATGTCATCAGTGATGTCACTGACCATGTCATGAATGATGTAATATGTGACATCATCAGCAGTGGATTGCGGGTGCGCGATATATAGTTAGCGCAACTAACTATATATGGAATTTCAATGGTTTTATGCGAGTAAAATAAGGTTTTGTAAATGCAAATCCCTAACTATATATGGTCTATAACCTATGGTTTTTTCATTGAATATATATATATACACACACTATTTATAAGGTATATATATATATATATATAGTTAGGATTTTTTTTCCTATGGGATTTCTGAAAATTCTATGTAGAATAATTTTGGCGTTTGTGGACGCAATTGGCTGAAATTTTCAGGAAAATTGAATATTTTGTTTCTGAGCAGCCCATGAAAATTTGGGGGGGGTTTCGTCAAGGGGGGCCGAGAAAAAAGGGGGGTCCAAAAACACGTTTTTCCCATGCAATTTTCCATAGGGCGGTTGGACTCACTTTTAGCTCGAACGGCTGAATGGATTTCCACGAAACTTGGCAAAATTTTAGATATTGTTTGCCCGATGTGCCTTTGCTATGTCTCAATATATGTGCTCCAGTGGATTTTGATATATTAACGTTCAAAAAAAAATATATATCTGTAACAGCCTCAGTTAGCGCCCCGGTTCGCGTACCTGACGCGTAACGGAACTTCGCGAAGTGAAGCTGATTGGCTCTCCGGTGTCTGTCATCATTCTAAACAGTCCGGAACGGCCGCCATCTTGTCTCTCGGTAGGATCGAGGGACAAGAGGTGGAGAAAAACAAAGGGGGAAATTTATGAAAGGGGGCAAGGTAGACCCCTCCTGACCCCCTAGGAATGATGTGGGAGCTATTAAAGGGTTCCGTGGGGCAAAAAATAAAAAATAAAAAGTTTCGATTTTTCGCGGTAGAAGTGCTACCCGGTACGC
Source organism: Lissotriton vulgaris (assembly GCF_964263255.1). NCBI lineage: Eukaryota > Metazoa > Chordata > Amphibia > Caudata > Salamandridae > Lissotriton > Lissotriton vulgaris. Next base: position 1,131,996,188 of record NC_141694.1, on the reverse strand, counting down.
AAACCGGGTAGCTCACCGGTAGCGTAATGGGAGTTTGCCATTTTGTGTTTCGGTCGAATTTAATCACAAGATGGAGGAAAAAGAATGTTGGGATAGGGTATAAGGGGACACGGGAGACGTATCCTGACCCCCTAGGTTTTCTAAGGGTGGCTGAGGAGGCTCATATATGTCGGGAAAAAAAATTAATTTTTCGCGCGGTTAGCTGCCGGTACGCGAACCGGGAAGCGAACATAAGTGAAAATTTGTGAAAAAAGGTACATTCGAAATTTTTAAAGAGTAATCATAGTTAAGGTAGCTCTGAAAAGAGCTTTTGGGTTCTGTGTAAGTTCTAGGTACTTATAAGTAGGTACCAATACACAGTTTTACATTTTGTATGAAAACTCTGTTCCCCTCATCTGAGAAGTGCACACCATCTCTTGCATGTAGTAACGCAAGTTATTGTTGTAGATGGAGCCCATTCCATGGTCTCCAATGTAAGCTGAAACAGACTTACTTACATGCTTCCTCGCTTTCTCAATTTGTGGACAAAATTGATTGGACCACCTCCATTTCTGTCTTTGGGATATATTTGAATACACGAAGGCAGTTTGAGGAAAAAGTGCCATCAAATGCTCAAAGGTGTCCTTTAAAAGCATTTCCAGACCTACCCCAGTCAAAGTGCCTAGGTCATTTCCTCCACAGTGCACTATTAAGAGGTCAGGGTTTGGCAAATGCAAAAAGGTTTTCACCAATGGTATCAATTGGTGACATCTCAATCCTCTCTGCTCAATCCATTTGATTTCCACATTTTGTAAATTGAGGTTGTGTAAATTTCTGTTATCAGCATACCTGTGAGCCCAGTGGATGTAGCTATGTCCAAGAATCCAGACAGAAAACATGGTGAGAGGAGGTTCTGCTGCAGTCAGATGAAGTGTGGGAATGAAATGGCATTTGAAACAGTAGGAGTTCGTGAAGAAAAAAAACTGTGGAGTTTCAGTGCTAATGATTCAGTAGCAGTGATTGGTGGATTTCCATTGCTGAAAACAGAAAGTTAGGGTGCATGGATGTGTTCTTTGAAAGATGTAATTTGAATGGTTAAGAAAAAATGATTTTAAGAAACATTGCAGTGGATTAGCAGGTGTACTGAGAGTTCAGAGTTCATTTGAAACCTTGTTGTGTGAACTTGTAAACATGAGAGGTCTGTCAGGAGGTAGTTGCTTTGGAAAAAAGGCAGAAAGGGCAGAGGGGGGAAGGGTGTTGATTTGAAAAAAGTGAGGGAAGAGTTTTGATTGGGTGACATGAGAGATATGTGTGATGAATTTCAGCATTTCTGTGCCTTTGTTGTTTGCAGCCTCTGGAGTGCATACCCTTTGCTCTGCTAAAGAAAAATTGGTGTGTTTCTGAGACTGTTTTGAAATTCAAAAAGCATTTTCTAAGGTGAGAAAAGATTCATTTAATTTAGATAGAGACTAGAATAGTTTATGGAGAAAATAAGGTAGCCAGCTGTGCTTTTAAAATGTTGTTTTGTGTCAAGTGTTTTCATTATGTTTTCCAAAAAGATTTTGCTTCTTTGACAAATTATAATTAGAGATAATGTGAAGTATTAGTACTGACAGGGTGTGCTTGTACATAGGAGTTGTGCTGTGTTTTCAAATTATGACCAGAAAATCGTTTTTTTAAAAAAAAGAAATTCTTTTTACATTTATGAGAAGGACAAAATGATGTCTGCTTCTTTAAATAAATATTTCACTTCCCACCATGAATATGGGAGAATAATTTGCTTGTTTGTTGGTTTAAAAACTCGTTCCTTGAAGTCATTTAGGTTTCACAATATGTTCTACAAGAGTTTCATAGTCAACATGGGGGCATATTTACAAGGCTTATGAGCCACATTCACGTCATTTTCTCCACGTTAAAAGTGACTTTAAAGGTGGTGCAAGATCCTTGTAAATACGCCCTCATGAGTGCTTGGCAAATTTAAGTCATTTCCCCCTGGTGCATGTGCCTTGTAAATACGCCCCCATGTGTGGTAGACATTTTTAAGTCACTTCTCCCATGAATCTGGGAGACTAATTTGCTTACATGATGTGTTTAAAAATCGTGCTAAGGTGAGAAAAGATTCCTTTAATTTAGAAAGAGACTAGTATGCTTTTTGGAGAAAATAAGGAAGCCAGCTGTGCATTTAAAATGTTGTTTTGTGTCAAGTGTTTGCATTATGTTTTACAAAAAGATTTTCTTCTTTTACAAATTGTAATTGGAGATAATGTGAAGTATTAGTACTGACAAGGTGTGCTTGTACATAGGAGCTGTGCTGTGTTTTCAAATTATGACCAGAAAATCGTGTTTTTTTTAAAGAAATGCTTTTTACATTTATGAGAAGGACAAAATGGTGTGTGTTTCTTTAAATAAATATTTCACTTCCCACCATGAATATGGGAGAATAATTTGCTTGTTTGTTGGTTAAAAAATCTTTACTTTAAGACATTTAGGTTTCACAATATGTACTGCTAGAGTTTCATAGTCACTATGATAATAATGATATACATTTAGGACTGTTTAGGGGGCATGGATATGCGGAGGCTTCTGTAATTGTCAAAGGAGGTGAGTTATGTACATTGCACTGCTGCATACAGTCCTCACCTTCTGCGTACTCTTGGATATGCTAGACTACATCTGCACAATGAGATACCTAAGCTGAGGAAACACAGGTGATGTGATTGTGAAATAAGCAAACATATTTGCACGTTTTTCAATTACATCACCTGTGTTTCCTAACATTACTAATCACATTGTGCAGATGAGTTTTAGGATTGTCCAGGGAGACAGAGGAGGTCTGACCTTTGTTCAAGAGTGCAGTGGACATGACTCACTTCATCTGTAGGCCTGAACATGTATTATCTCCTCTGTACTCTTCAACAAGCCTAAATTTCATCTGCAACCCTGAGTAGGCCTCACCTCAAAAAAACCTCTGGATAGGCCACACCTTATCGGTATCCTGAACCAATCATTTAAAATGTTAGGGGCAGATTTATGATGGCCGTGCGCCTCTTTTGCGCTGCCGTTGCGTCACTTTTGTGACGCAGCGGCGGCGCAAAAGATGCGCCATGTTGCAACATATTTACAACGTGACGTATCTAGGCAGATGTGTCACGCTGTAAAGCCCTGCGCCACATGAAACCTGTGTCAGGTTTCATGTGGCCGTTCTGTCGCAGGGTGGGCGTTCCCTCGCATGAAAGCCCTGTAAAACTAACGCAGTGAATTCTACAAGATTTCACTGAGTCAGCTTTATGGCATTGCTGAATCAAATCCTTACGCCTGCTTGAAGCAGGTGTAAGGAGTGACGCACCATGCAATGTATGGCTCGCCCCTGTGCATTGCAGGAGTCATGCCGCACTTGCGACGTGACTCCTGCAATGCGCCGCTTTTGCGGTACAGATGCGTGACGCATCTGTCCCATTTTTGCCCCACGGTGCTCCACATTGTAAATGTTAAAAGTGACACATAAGTGGTGCAAGGGCCTTGTAAATACACCCCCATGTGTGCTTGGCCATTTTAAGTCACTTCCCCCTGGTGCAAGGGCCTTGTAAATACACCCCCATGTGTGCTTGGCCATTTCAAGTCACTTCCCCCTGGTGCAAGGGCCTTGTAAATACGCCCTCATGTGTGCTTGGCAATTTTAAGTCACCTACCCCTGGTGCAAGGGCCTTGTAAATATGCCCTCATGTCTGCTTGGCAATTTTAAGTCACTTTCCCCTGGTGCAAGGGCCTTGTAAATACGCCCCCATGTGTGCTTGGCAATTTTAAGTCACTTCCCCCTGGTGCAAAGGCCTTGTAAATACGCCCCCATGTGTGCTTGGCAATTTTAAGTCACTTCCCCCTGGTGCAAGGGCCTTGTAAATAAACCTTCATGTGTGCTTGGCAATTTTAAGTCAATAACAATAACATCAACAATGTCTGATGTGGAACAATCTCTAGATGTGGAACAATCTGTAGATGAGGAACAATCTGTAGATGAGGAACAATCTCTAGATGAGGAACAATCTCTAGATGTTGAATTAAAATTATATAAAAGTTTTCAAAAACACCCTGTGCGAAGTGTCTTTAATATAACAGTGAAATAGAGTCTCGAAATTAGTTGAGATTAACATATAACAGAGCACAGGTCATATGTAGAAGCATTCCATTCCATTGCTACTATTTGAGAGTTTAAAATGTGTCTATGTTGTTAAATTACTGTAGGTAGAATTGACAACTAGTGTGTTAATTGTTTACCTACTGTTATTGGTTTACTGTTTGGTAATAGTGGTTAATAACAATGTTTTAAAATTTTTTCCACAGATTCAACTCAAGATCTTTTGAAAAATTCAAAAATTCTCTCAAGGCAGAGGAGAAAAAAAGAAGCAAAGCGACTTACACCCCACCTTGGTAAACATTTGCAGCAGTCCTCTACTATAAAAAGATGTCAAGTCGCCAAAAAAGCTCCGGGTAAGAAAATGAAATCATTTTTAAAAAGAATTTGCAGACGAAAAAATCCCACTACAGAACATGCTTTAGTGCAGAAGAAGAGTGACAATTTAAAGGGAAAGGAAAGGCCCGTCAAAAAAGTTTCTGCTAAAGCAGGAGATAACTCTGTGCATGACAGTAGAAGGGAAAATCAGTTCAGGGACATTCGTAGACGAATGTTCCGCAACAGGATAATTGTCAATTTGTTAAAAAATTTTAAGAAAGGTCAACAGCAAGTGGCATTTTATAAGAAAAAGAAAAATGTAGAGAAAATTATTGATCAGGCTTTCGAAATTAAGCTAAAGTTATTTATTTTGGTAATCAATAGAATTAGGAAACTAAACAAGGCAATTTATGATTTCAAATCAAATAGTAGATGGAAGAGAGTAGTTAATCGTAGTAATTTTTGAGAAGTTTTCTCAGGAGAATGGATGCATAGTTCAAGTTGTGAGGCATTTTTCAATGAGGAGAGTTACTTCCAGGACAATGATTTGGTGCATGCAGTTGACACCAGTGGTCGAGCATATGAGGTGAAAGACGGTTGTCCGGTTGAAAAAGAAAAACCTGTGTCTGCAGATGCAGAAGAGGTGTTAGGTGATGAAGTTTTCGGAAGACGTCCTAAGGGTCCAGTGTACACCTGGAAGTGTAGTAGTGTTTGCAGTGTGCGACAGGATTCCATCAATTTGCTTTTTGATTTTGTTCGTACATTTGATAAGAAAAGTTTAAAACAGAAAATGAAGTTGTTGCAAGAATTAGATCCTTGCAGAGTGAGAGAAGTGACAGGTTTGCATGGTGATTCACTGGCTTGTCTTTCCAGAAGAGTATGCCAGAGTGTTTTTCATCATTTCAGGATGCTAGCAGTGCATCATAATAAAGTGAGGAAATTAGTGAGAATGTTGAATTATGCTAAGAGTCCAGCAATTATGATTAAACAATTAAGCAGTGCTCTTTTGCATGGTTCCGAACTACATGTGAAAAATATTTGTGAAGAAATTGAGTTCTGTTACTTTGCTAGTAAAGAGAACAATGTTGAAATTGACCCAGTAGAAGAAGGTAATGTGGAAGAGAGTGTACAGATTTCTAATATAGATAAGTTTCACAAGGAAATTTCCATCTTTCAGGTGAAATCAAGTGAGAGGCCTAATTTCACTTGTGTGTGTTGTCGATGGACTTATTATAAGAATCAGACTAAGTTAGTGGATTTATATGCAAAAAGTGAAATGGAAAACAATAGTGAATGGAAGGATTTTGCCACATACTTGATGGTAGAAAATTGTTTTGATTTGGGATCGGACCAATGTATGTGTACTTATTGTTTTAACAAATTAAACCAAAACCGGATGCCTGCTAGAGCGGTTCATAATAATCTGGAATTGGTTGACATTCCTTCTGAATTGAAGGATTTAAATACTTATGAATCTATTTTGATTCAAAGTGTGCATCCCTTTCAGGCTATTGTACGAACGGAGCCAAAGACAGGGAAATTGCCTCCATCAGATTTACAGAGAGGATTAAAGGGAAGAGTTGTTTATTTGCCTTTAGATTTGAAGAAAAACATTAATACAATTGGAGTAGAGAAAGTGGAAGAGGAACCTCTGGTCATCCTAGTTAATGGGGTTCCGACAAAGAGTAAGAAAATCTGGCAAGATTTAGTGGATGTTAGGAAAGTCAAAAAGGCAACATTGTATTTGATAAAAAACAATGAGTACTACAAGAATGTATGTGTGGCAGAAGAGGAAGTAAGTGAAGAAGAGGACAGCGATTTGTGTGCTGGACAAATTGAGAAAGTAGAAGCCTCTAAAAATGAAGAAATATATGAACATTATAGTGTTCATGCTTTGCATTCCAAGGAAGTCATGGGGAATGCTATTGAGTTGTTTCAAATGAAACTAGCCAAAGGGAGTCCCATTAGTGTTTGTGAGGAAAGTTTGGAAGCTCTGTGTTTTCCACAGTTATTTCCCACAGGTCGAGGAGGACGATATGATGAGCGACCTGATCAAATTCCTGCTTCTGATTACCGGACTTTACGATTGTATGCAGAAGATCCTAGGTTTCGTCAATGCATTCCCTATTTGTTTCATCTACTGTTTGAAAGTGATCTGTCTGGACTGTCTTATGAAGTGAACCACATCTTGAAAAGTGGTGTACAACTGCGAAATATCTCGGCAAGGGACTTTATGGATAAAGTCAATGTGCAAGACAGTATTTTGGATTCTCACCTGATTAATCTCATGGCATGTCAGCGTGGTACTAATGAGTATTGGTACCGTCGTCATGGTGACTTAAAATGTATGCTGAGGAACTTAGGAACTCCCACATGGTTCCTCACTCTCAGCTGTGCTGAGTATGGCTGGGAAGACTTACTTGAATTTCTACGAGAGGCAAATGGAAACATTGAAAATATTGAATTCAAGACACCCGGAGAACTGTGCTCTTTGGATCCAGTGAATGTATGCAGGTACTTCAATCATAGATTTGAAGCTATGATGTCTTTCATCACGAACAAGAAAAATCCACCTCTTGGAGAGGTGTTGGATTTCTTCTGGAGAAAGGAGTATCAAGCAAGAGGTGCTCCTCATATACATATGCTGCTATGGATCAAAGATGCACCCAAATTTGGAACAGATCCGGATGACTTAGTGATGAGTTTCATAGAACAGTATTCTACATGTGCTGTTCCAAAGACAAAGGAAGACAAAAGTCTAAGAGAACAAGTTTTACGGTTTCAAAGCCATCGTGTGGAAAGTACTGTTGTCGTAAATTCAGAAACAAGAACAAGTACTACACAAAATGTTGTTTTGGATTTCCACGATCGGTGATATCTAAAGGAAGAGTGAACAATTTGATGTCTTCACTGCAACATAATGTGACGAGGAAATCACCCAAAAATACATACAATTTGAAAAGAAACGAAGAGTCCAAGTACATAAACGACTACAACTCAGTGATTTTGTCCATGTGGAATGCTAATATGGATATACAGTTCGTGGCTGACAACTGTATGGCTGTGGCTCGGTATGTGACGTCTTACATCACAAAAAAAGAAAAGACAGAACTGAAGGATATGCGGAAGGACATTTCCGATGAAAAGAGCCTCAGTAAGAAGTTGTACAGTTTCAGTCTGAAGATGTTGTCGCATCGAGAAATAGGAGCTTTCGAATGTTCTGACCGGTAATCTTCAGCAAGTCTCTATGCCAAATCTAGGAGTATCATTTGGGCGAGTCTTGGTCTTGCTGCAACGTGTAATCGAGTTCTGAAACCTGTACGGGAAATTGAGTATTTGGCGGAGAAGGAGTCAAGCAGTATAGATATTTTGAAGACCAACATGTTGGATACATATTATCCAAATAGAAGCAGTCACCTGGAGAATGTTTGTCTGTATGAGGTTCTACAAAATTACATATTCAAGAGGAACATCAAAGAAGATATTGATAAAGGAGTGTATGCTGTAATTGGAAGTGAGGGATGTCTGGTCAAGCAAAGAAAATATCAATTGGTAAATCATCAAAAATTGAGTTTCGAATCTCCAGAAAGAAAAGAGTTTTTCTATTAAGCTCTTTTGCAACTTTTCAAGCCTTGGGGTGCACAAGAGGAACTGCTTGGAAATTTCCTCTGTTACGAAAACTCTTTCAATGCAGCCAAGGAGTCCATAGAATGTCCTGTTTTTCCAAAATATCTAGAAATGTTGAATGCAGAAATCGAGCAGGAAGCAACAATTGCAGCCGAGTTCTGTTTCATTGAATCAGGATCCACTAGGAGGACCAGTTATCGAAAATGAAGCTGCCACTGCCATGATTGAAGTGGAAAGAGCCATCGCACATGCTCAGGAGGATGCGGTTAACTTAGAAGATTTGGAAAGACAACTCAACTTTGAGCAGAGGAAAATATATGATGAAGTTACCAACCAAATTGATCATGGATTAAGTCATGAGAAGAAAGAGTGCTCATGTATGTCGTTGAAGCCTGTCCGACTGTACGTGAGTGGAGAAGCAGGAACTGGAAAAAGTTTCCTCATTAAAGCAATTTCATGTTATCTGCAGAAAAGGACTGAGTCATCGCTGTCTTGTGTTGTCAGCGCTCTAACTGGTCTGGCAGCACATAACATTAAAGGTATTACTTTGCATCGGCTACTGATGCTGCCAGTGGAGCATGATAAAAAATTACAATACCACAAGTTATCTGGAGATGCTTGTTGTGAAGTATCTAGAGTCCTGAAGAAGATGAAGCTTCTTATCATTGATGAAGTAAGCATGGTTTCCAATGCCATGCTTGCCTTTGTGCATTTGAGAATGCAAGAAGTTCTTAAAACAGAGTATGATGTGTTATTTGGTGGCAAACACATCATTGTTTTCGGTGATCTTCTGCAGCTGACACCAGTGAAAGGACAACCAGTGTTTAAACTGCTTACACATGAAGATACCAGGAAGTGCCTAGGGAGCATTGGCAACGTTAACATATGGTTAAACTTCAATTATGCTGAGCTGCGTGAAAATATGCGTCAGGCGAAGGATGAAGATTACAAGAATATTCTACAAGATGTTAGAATCGGGAAAGTGACCGAGCGTGGGAAAGAAGCTTTACATGCACGATTACTGTCAAATTTGTATCCAGAAGAAGACGTTCTGCCAAAGAATATTTTTCAGAAAATTACTGAGAAGAAATCTGGAATATGTTTGATGCCAACTCTTGCAGAATGTTCCATCTTCAGCAACAAAATGTTGAATTTAGAAAACCAAGAGATTGTGAAACTGGAAGCTATTGACAGAGTAGAGCATATGGGAGCAACAATTATTTTGTCTGAGAATTTGAAATCTAAATTGGATTCATTAGTGAAGACTATATCTAAAACTGCTGGTTTTGAAAAGACTCTGAATGTGTGCTTAAATTGCCGTATCATTTTGAGAAGGAATTTACATGTTGAAAGAGGTCTGGTAAATGGATCAATGGGTAATGTTGTTGATTTTGAGAAATACAGAAATAGAGATGGAATTGAATTTTTAAAAATTAAATTTGATGGCATTGAGGAAGTACAGCTAATTGGTCGTTGCTCTGCTAGGTTTTTGCTTGTAAAAGACTTATATGTTCGCCGTAAGCAGTTTCCTGTTTGCTTGGCATATGCGGTGACAATCCATAAATTGCAAGGTTTAAGTGTAGACAGTGCTTTGCTGAATATTGGTAGTTCTGTGTTCAAAGAGGGTATGGCTTATGTAGCATTGTCACGAGTCAGAACTTTATCGGGATTGTACTTGATTGAGTGTGATGTCACAAACATTTGTGCGGATCTAGATTGTGTTAAGGAATACAATAGGTTAAGAAGAGAGTATGCGCCACATTTGCCTCAATATCCTTTGTTTGAGAAACGTGTGGTAGGCCGGAAACAAAGAAATGTCACCAATAGTAGGGAGGTTGTAGCAAAAAGACAAAAAGTCGATGAACCCAAAATTGTAAGCAGAAAGAAAATGAATTCTGTTGAAGATGTTGTTGGTTTTCAATTTGAAAATAGTTCTGGTGTCAACTGCTATGCTAATGTAGTGGTTAATGTTGTCTTTTCTCTAGAAACTTTAAAAGAACAGATTGTGATAAATTCGGATCAACGTTTTTGCTGTTTGTTGAATTCTGTGTTAGAGAAATGTAGCGCTGATAGAACAAGAGTAGAAAGTGTGTCTGAAATTCGAAATCTGTTAGACAAATGTTCAGGTCAAACACAATTCTCTCAATATATTCAGCAAGATTGTCAGGAGTTTTTAATGTACATGCTTGATGTATTGCAAGATGAAGGTGTAGATGTAGATCATCTGTTTGGCCTTTCTTATCAATGGCAGCATGACTGCGAGAACTGTAGGGTATCAAGTACTACTAGTGTAGACTCAGAAAGATTTATATATTTACCTTTGCCAGACACTAAATCAGTATCCTTTAATAAGCTAGTAAAAGCAGCCGATCAAAACATGGAGTGTAGCCAATGTAAGTCTGCAATGCTGTCCACATTATTTATACGAAGATATGGCCAGTATGTCATTTTAATGTTCCAACGATGTAGGCCTGATGAAACAAAATTGACAACTTTAATTAAAAATTTTGTGGCTTCGCAGTTGTCAATATCAGGAAGGACTTTTCTAACTGCAGCAATTATATATCATGACGGTCCTTCAACAACATCAGGACTTTACACAATTTATTTGAAGTCTGGAAACGGCTGGTCATTCTGCAATGATTCTGTTTTAACTTTCAAAAAAAGATTGCCTTTTGACCTTAAAAATTCTTACCTGGTGTTCTTACAACCAAATTTTAGGGAAGATCTCGGGATTAGCTCTGAGGAATTTCAAGAGGTTCTAATGGCTCCTACCCTATATGGCCTTGTGGATAAGTGTAGTACAGAGCGAAAACTGTTTGTTTTAATAAGCTAATTCAAGCAGCAGATCAAAACAAGGAGTAAAGGTAATGTAAGTCTGCAATGCTGTCCACATTCCAAGAGTTATAAATGGCCTTAAGGAGAAGTGCGGTAGAGAGCGAGAAGTCATTTATTGTATGTCACATTTTTGTCAAAACGATGGAGCTTTTCTTTCAGAAAGTGGCCGGCAGAAAATAATAACAGCACAACAGATAATAAGCTGTTCATAGGACATCCTTTGACGTCATGGAAAGTAAGTTATTTTTGAGGAGTTCTGATTTCTGATTGGTTATATTATATGTTTTTTTTTAAAGACAATCATTTTGATTGTGTTTTTTTTTCCCCGGTGTTATATGATGAATACCTTCAACTCACTGTTTTTAGTGAAATTTGATATATTCTGAGAACAGAAAAAATAAACCATTTAATATGTATAATTAATTCTGTACTTTGAATTGTGATTTTTAATATGTACTCATCTTGTCTCATGCTCACTCATCTTTTACTACCTTCTATCAATCCTCTTTAGATACTCACATTGCCTTTTGTTTTATTCTCTTTCACCCTTGTTCTCTAACTGCACTTATCTTTCAAACATTGTTTCCCTCTTCTAACTCTGCTTTTTTCTTTTCTCCCTTGCACCATTTTCCAGCTTTTAGACCCTCTGTTTCGCTTGTCTTTTCCATCTTTCCTCCCTTTGTTTTCTAAATGAAAAATTTTTAGGTTCTCCTTTTTTGGTGCAATCAGTTAGTATAACTCACCCTCACTTACTTATTTTTGTTTCTTGCCATACTCAGTCTGTATCTGACAGTCTTTCCTTCACTTCTTCTGTCTCCTCTCTCCCTCACACTTTTTTCCTTACTCACCCTTTCCTTATATAGTTTACCTTACTCACTTTCTTTTAGTATCTTACACATCTTCAATTTAGTTTTCTCTTTCATCCTTCTTTTCTGTCAATGAAACTATCTTCCTTTTTTTTCTCTTAGTAATTTACTGTATTACAATTTCTTTTTGTCTCTGTCTGTCTATCACCGTTTCTTTCTCTTTCTTTCTGCATGTTTATCTCTAACTTTATTTCTTTGTAAAATTGGATGATTTTTAATCTTTTCTCTTGTCTTTTCTAATTTTTAAATACATGTTTTAATATTTTTTAAATTTTTGTTCTTTCTTTCACAGATTGAAAGTATAAAAATAACAAGTGACTAAGTTAACGACAATTATAAGGTAAGTGTTTAGTACTCTTTCCGTTACATCTCTATCACATTTAACTTCTATTAGTTCCACTGCTTCATTTCTTTAACCCTCAGTTTCCTGCCTTTGCTACTTCCCTCATTCCTTTTCTATTACTTACTTATTCTACTCCTTCCACTCCTTTTCTCAGTCCCTCTGTTCTCATAGTTCCTCACTCCTGTTCACACTATATTATTTACATTTCTTTGCTGCTTCAATTAAACCTTCTTACATCTTTTCTTTGGAAAATAGATCTATTAAACAGTATCTCCGTGTTACTCCCTCTAGCTGTCTTTCTTTTAACATTACTCTCTGTTTCCTTCCCTTATACTCACTCTTCCTTTTTTTGAAATTTTTTTTTGTTTCGCTTCCGGTTCGCGTACCGGTGCGCGAACCGGGAAGCGAATCAAAAGAAAAAGAGGTTGCCAGAGTGCTAAACATTCTAGCAATTTTTTATAAAAGGGAGGTAGTTCTGAAAAGAACTTTTTTTTTTATTGTTTTTGTTGTTTTACATTTTTTTTATTATTTTTATGAACATTTTTTTACTTTTTTTGTATTTTAAGAACGGTTTTATATTTTTTTTTATTTTTTTTGGGGGGGAACGAAAATCAGTCATTATACAGGGCTCAACAGGAGCAACAAAAAAAAGATAATTTACTTTCTGGGGAATTTTGTACATTTATGATTTTCATAAGCTCTGTTGATTAGACGTATACTTATCTCCCCATAGCAAATTAATTTGCCGCAAAAAATGCAGGTATGCTTCATGTCCCTGAATTTCATCTGGATGTTTGGGACCATCTCCCTCGCCTCTGGTCCTGTCACTGCCTGTTCGGTTGATGTACTGGCCACAGGAGGGGGGTTTTCCTGCAGGTCACGTACTTGCGCAGCACTATAATTAATAGGGTGCCACCTCTCCATGTGGCGATGCATGGTGTAATTCCCGAAGCTGTACTTTTTTTCTGTCCCTCGGGAGAGTTCTTTGTCACAGATGAGACATGTGACGTAACGGGCATTTACTTTTTTTTGGCCCCGGGGAAATGTGAAGAATTGCCAGATATAATTAATTTTCACATGGGACCTCCTTGGCTCTTCAGGCAAAAACAGCCTGCTCACTTGCTCCTCTTCCTCTTCTTCCTCTTCTTCCTCCTCTTGATTAAGGAGGACCTGAGGAGGTGGTCCATCCTTTTTTGGTGGTGGTGGTGGTGGTGGTGGAGTGGCTGCAGCTACAACACTTGCCATTTTACAAAATATGGAAAGTAGGTCTTCCTCTCACAAAGATGAAAGTCAGAGTGAGGAAAAAAAGGTGGGGGCTTTCATCATTTGTGAAAAAAAAATGTAATGAACCAATGAAAAGTGTTATTTTCAGGTCACATGACCTAGCCTTACATCATTAGGAAACCAAAAGTAAAATGAACCAATAAAAAGTTTTATGAACAAGTCACATGACCTGTTACACTTACGTTACACGTCCCGCTACGCACCCGGAGCGCTTCCGGGGTGCTGCGCTTCGCGCCTCTGTTCGCGCTGCGGAGCACTTCCTGGTGCGCTAACGCGGCGCGTCATAAGACTTTACGCGACGCGTCACGATGTTGTTTTCTAGCGTGGCAGTTGCGCTAACGGAACATTTACCGGTTCGCGGACCGGGTCGCGGCACCAAATTTAGCTAACGGGAAGCTACCCGGTGCGCGGACCAGTAGCGAAACAAAAAAAAAATTATTTTTTAAATATATACATAAAAAATTATATTAAAAACATATAAAATATATTTTTCCATTAAAAGAAGAATACATTTTACAGCTTTTGATATTTGCTATTAAAAAACCATTGAAATTCACTGAAAAAACCATAGGTTATAGACCATATATAGTTAGGAATTAGCATTTACAAAACCTTGAAAATTCACTGAAAAAACCATAGGTTATAGACCATATATAGTTAGGAATTAGCATTTACAAAACCTTATTTTACTCACACAAAACCATTGAAATTCGCATATATAGTTAGTTGCACTAACTATATATCGCGCACCCGCAATCCACTGCTGATGATGTCACATATTACATCATTCATGACATGGTCTATAACCTATGTTTTTTCAGTGAATATATGTACATATGAAATATGGTCGTTTGTATATAGAGTAAACTGACGACAATTATTTGTACATATATGAGTGACAATAATCTTTATAGGTGTATATGTATATTCCTGTACAGATTTTGAGTAATCAATAGTGTCAACATATTTAATTTAAAATTTGGGTTAGTTCGTGACATAATTATGATATTTACTTTATTCAATCTATTTCTTTACTGTTGATATATATAAATGATAGAATCTGTACTACTTTTGTCCTTGAATAATTTGAGAAATTTGTGACATTAGGCATTTATGCGGTTAGAATCTTTGTCATTATTTTACTTAAAATGAATTTATTCAGAAATCAAATTTTTACTGTGTGTCAGGCAATTTTAAGTCACATTTAATTTCATGTGTCTTTGTTTCCCTCTTTTCCCGAACAATTGCCAGAATATATGTAGTGATAGTATGTTGTCCATGTCTATAGGTGTCACATGGTTTGCACACGCAGTTTAAAAAGTTCAGGTGTGAGGGGTTTTAATTGACTGTGATCAAGGGCATCCCGCCCGAAACGCGTCAGTTTTCTTTCTCTGTTAAGCGTTGCTTAATAAAACTCTTGCCTGAATACTGGATTCGTGGAGTTGCCTGCTTTCCTGGGGATCCGGGACGGCAGTCTTGCTTCTTCTTGTTTTCGAGATATATATATATATATATATATATACAATATAATATAGATATAGATATACATATATATTACAGAGTGACAGTAGCCACTTTGTAGTTTTAATTAAGACTCAGAGAGGTAGAAATTCCTCAGAAATTTGATTGGTAATTACTTTGCAATCGGTTTGACAAATTTTGCAGACCAATCCCTTTTTTCAAAATTAGCTGATGGTGCAAAGTATTGTGGCGAGTTGTCAAGAAGGTGCAAACAAAAAAGGGCAGAGCCTAAAACACATTTTTGCCCAAAATGCACTTTCCATAAATTTTTTAAATAGAAGAGCTAGTCTGATTTTGTAAAATTTTTCAGTAATATAGATACATTTATTCACTATTTTTAAAATATTAAGACACAAAAATAAATTTATGCCGATGACAGAACTGTATATGATTGGCTAAGGACTGCCCTTATAAAAGAAAAAGGCAGCCATTTTGTTTAGACCAGACTTTGGCGTGTTCTGTGATTTAAGTTTAAATATAACTTACTACTGTTTTTTAAGTGGATAGGAAGGGATAAGACAAAGGATTTACTTTCCAACAGTATCACAATTGCATGCAAAAATTAAGTGAAAGCATCACATTCTCAAAACATATGTTTTAAATACTCTAGTCCGATTTCCAGAGTAGAGATGGTAAACGGGCAGGATTTGATAAAAGATCTTATTCTGTTTAGCCACGACATAGAATAACATTGACCTGTAAAAAAAATTATGTGGTAAAAAAGAACACCCTTCAATTGGAAATGAGAAGCTGCTCATTTCATACCACTCTTCATTTGATATTTACTGTCAGTCTAATTCTTTCACTTACTTCTTATACTGGCTAGTAATTTCACAAGATCAACTTGTAGGCTATTTACCAGGCCCCCAATGTTTATATTTTCTGACTTGGGACATTTAATTAGTTCACAAATTTAGAGAAGCATTCTGTTTCTCCCCTGATAATAATGTAAGTAGCTGCCATAATTGGAAATACACTAATTGAAACCAGCCATCATTGTTCTTTTTATTTAAGAAACACATTGCAAAGTCCTTACTGATAGTACTGTTATAACAGTCTGCAATCTTAAGAACATTTTTAGCAAATTTGTGAATAATTATAGAGGAGGACTTGATCACATTCTGCTAATTGGGTTTCTGCATGAAAAGATGATATTTGGAATGCAGACTTAGTGGATAATTCTTTATTGTTTAAGCTAATTAAAACCATAACAATATACAAATAAAACTAAGTGTGTTACATTAGATGAAGTATACATATTAAAAGTTTTGATTTACCAGTGGTACAATAAAAACGAAAAAATATATTTCGTTTTGTACGGCATGATTTTAAAGTTCTACTGTGCTTTTCCCATCAGTCTGTTTCTTAGTAATTTTTCATACAGAAGTAAAAATGTTAATGAATTACAATTGAGCTGTGGGCCATTCGGGTCGAGACATTTTAATATTGCAGATCTACAGGTGCGGATGCCCCAAATGTTAAAATGATTTTTTAATAGTAAAAGCCGGACTGATTTTAAAACTGGGCAAGGCATATTAGGTGAATGGAGTCCTGCTTCGACGCTCCACAAAGACTGCATGACTTTAAACCATTGTGTTTCCAGCTAGGTTGGTCTGCATTGGACGTTAATGATCCAAGACATATTGCTAGTAGCTTTGTTTTTAAGTAGGGGAAGTATGTCAAGCCTAAGTATGTTGCAGGTTGTAGTTTTGTATACAATTGCAGGACAATCCATGCATGGGCATGCCTATTTAATGTGATTTTATCTTCCATTAGTGAGTGCATTCTTGCTGCTTTCCTCAATGTTTGTTGAAAAGTCAAGAGAGGTCAATTCTGTTGCCAAAGGCCTGTTACGTTTGTTTGCTTTAAAGATGACTGTTAGTACTTGGTGTAAGCAAACTGAGTGTCTTCTGCTTGTACCCTCCTGAGAGAGTTGTTGAGTGGGTTTTGTCACCCAGATTTTGTACTCTGTTTTATTTATACATATCTTCTCTCGAGATGCTGCTGCTGCACTCCAAATTCCAACTGGACCTGCACCCGCGAGGAATTCCGAGGTAGAGTAAATATTGTTTTATATGTCTGTATTTTGAGATTTTACAGGATTGCTGCGTCTTTCCCATGGCTTGCGTAGGCCACAGTCTGTACATTTTTTGCTTTAATGACTGCTAATATTGGTTCAAATATTGGTCCTTTTATTCTCTTTACAATTGAACAGAAGGCAAATATTAGGCATTTTCCTTTTTTCATTAAGTTGTTGTTGTGCATTGGGAAAGTATGTTGATTGTCTTTATATACACCTACGTACTTGTAATTGCTGACCGCTTCCAGTTTTGAATTGCCAAGTTTGAATGGTGGTTGTTTCTGGGCACAACGACTTATAGTCATGACTCTTGTTTTTGTTGTATTGATTTCAGCATATTTGCCTTAGCTAAGTGCCCAAGTTCATTGATTGCCCTTTGGAGGCCTATTTCTGTGTAGCTTAGCAGTACTATATTGTAGGTATAAGACAGATTTGTAACACAAGCGTGGAGGTTGTACATTTTTTTAAATGTTTCTTATTTTTATTGTTTTATATAGTGCGAACTTGACCCTGTGGGGTATCAGAGCCTTCACATTAAAACCGTATATATAAAAGTAAATTTCTCTCGAAAGCATTTAACAACTTATAACCAGTTCAGATGGCGTAACAGTAACTTCATTGAGGAACATAGACTTATGCACATTCACAGAATGTAAGTCTAGGGGATCTAATATTGCATATTAGTTGGTTAACACCATGGAATGTAAGCCTCTATTATTAACAGGTGAGATTGGACCTTGGAAAATTAGGCTTGTGCGTAGATTAAGCGAGAATCTATAGATGAGACTGCGAGATTGAATGGAAAAGGTTATAGGATGAATTTTATCATTAGAAATATCTTGGTTTCTTTCTTGAATCTTGTGGCGTTGGGTAATCTTTTGATGCTTAGAAGGAGCAAGTTCAAGATTCTCTGTGCCACTCCAGAGAATGCTCTGTCATATGTTGTTTTCTTCTGTAACATCCGTGGCTTCTGTAGTAGATCTCTGGTGCTCCTGGAAGATCTTATTACTCCCGGAAATCACCACTTTCTGAGCTAGATACCTTGGTGTATTGAGGTGGAACACTTTGTGCGTGATACATGCTATTTTTAGGTGAATTCTGGCTACCTATGGTAGCCAGTTCAGGGCCTTCAGGCGAGGAGAGATGTGGTCTAAATTTTTTGATCCTGTTATAAGCCTTGTTGCTGCATTGAGGCAGGCTTTTAGAGGAGCTGTTGTGATCTTGGGAAGCCCTGAAAGTGTAGTGCATACATATTCAATCCTCAAGATTACTAATGCCTGGACTGCCAATTTGAGTTCTGCTGTTTCCATGAATGGTCTCAATTTCCTAATGTATTTCAAGTGAAACATGCATTCTTAGCTAATGAGTTGATGGGGGCTTGAATTTTCAGGCTCTGCTCAATAGTAATTCCTAGTGATTTGGTTGAATTCAAAATGTTCGGGGTGCAGTTAAGTGCCCTGCTAGATTTTGTCCATTCTTTTACTGCGGGTGAATGTTTTGTGGGAGATATGAGGAGGCATTCTGTTTTTGTGTGCTTACTTTGATCTGACAACCAGCAGCATACCATTCTTGCCCTTAATGTGTCATTCATTAATGTGGTCCCCCCCAAAGATGAAATCTTAATGTAAATCTGAGTTTCAGCAGCGAACATGTGGAAAGAGTTATTGGAAAGGCGAAGTATATCAGTAAGTGGTTCCATATATAGGTTAAATAGTGACGGGGAGAGGGTTGAGCCTTGTTGACCTCCGATCTTAGGGAAGATGCTCATAGGTTATGTTTAATCAGAAATCTCTGTGTTCTGTTCCTCAAGAAAGACTTGATCCCTTCTAGAACTTTACCTGAAAAGTGCAACCTGTTTTCCAGATGATCGAGCAACAGCTCATGGTTGACTGTTGAATACTTATGATAGGTCATGAAGGATTAAAAGGCATGTTTTGCTCTGGTCAAGAGCGAATTATGCATTATCTACTATATGTAGCATTACCATTTCAGTACTATGATTAGGTCTAAATCTTGATTGGCAGATGTCTAGTAGATTACATTTAGATATGTGTTGGCTTAGTTGTTGCTGCACACACTTTTCTATCACTTTTGCTAATAGGGAGATGTTTGATGCGGGATGAAAATTGTTAGGGTCTGCGGGAATCTCTGTTGTTTTTTATGATGGGAGTGACTTGGCCCATCTTTATTTTTATTGGCAATTGAAGTATTTTGCAAGTCAACATAGATACCAAGTACACTTATTAACAATTTGCAATAGGAGCAGGTTACATGGGAATAACATTCACAAGTACTGCGACATTAAAATCAAATAAAGAGGCAGAACAAGGAAAAGAGAAGAACCATATTAGCGCTTGAATCCACATATCCTTATCTCAGATACTTTTGTGTAAGTGATTTCAACCTAGTATTCTTTTGTTAGTCATACATGGCCCAATGTGCATTTGCTACAGGGTAACCTATTGCTGCAACCTACTCTGTACTGAGTTGTGGGGTTTTCTGATACTTAGCTTTCAGCCAGTTTAAAAATGGGCCCAAATATCTTTTGAGCGAGAGGCCACTGGCATCAACTCCCAAAAAGCAGTGATTTGTTCCTGGCAGAACATAACATCAACAATCCAGTTCTTGAGCTTGGGAGAGTGTGGCCTACCCCATTTCATAGCGACCCTTCGCTTTGCCAATACAGGCAACATAGCCAGTAGTCTACGAATCCCCACAGGCAAATCTTTTACGCATTTCAGTAGGCCCATTGTTGCCCCCGGTTTTATTTGTATTATAAGTATCTTGCTAATAGTTTGAAAGATCTCCTCCCAGTATGCTGCTATTAGGGGCAGCTCTAGGCCAAGTGTAGAAAAGTGGCTTGGTCTGTATGACATCTCCAGCATTCCGCGTTCGGCCTACTGCCCATTCAGTGATGCCTCCAATGCAGCAGCTGCTGTCCTAAGCTCACTTTCCATGGTATTTGTCTTTGTTGTGAAGAAAGTAGAGAATTCTTCACAGCTGATGCGAGATTTTGTTGTTTCTCGTGTGGTTTTGGCCATTTTGTTCGATTGATGTTTTACCAGTTTGAGGAGCCTCCTAGGTCTGTTTTTAGCGTTATCCAATACCGTCCTGAAATATTCTTTTTTTCATTAAAGAATATTTTTGTTGTAGGCGTTTCTGGTTTTCCTTTGCAGTTTTAGCTGTGGGAAAGATGGTAGTTGTCTCCATTTAAGTTCTGCTAGTCTCAGCTTACGCCTTTCTTCATTTAGTGCTACGATAAACCAGAGGATTTTATCTTTGTTAGGAATTTGTTTTTGTTTTAACCAAGCTATTGTGTTCATTATCTCTAACATCTTCACATTATAGTGTTCCAAAAGCTCACTAACGTTTGTCATATGTCTTGGAGAGGGAAGATTCTTCCTGTACAACAATGCCAGCTTCTCGTTGTCCACAACCCTAGTGTCCCTCATCCATTGTTTGGGTTTGATTGATTGAGTGGGTTTTTTCTTTAATATTCCTGGTATTTGGAAAGGTATTAGGTGATGGTCTGATCAGTCGCATGGCGTGACTGAGATTAGGTTCACCGCTTTTTCTTTGGAGATGATCCAGTCTAGCATGAAGCCTTTCGTGTGAGTTGGCAGGGTGAAGTCTTGGGTTAGGTTTTGATCCGCTAGGAATTGTTTAAAGATGTTGATCTGGATGTTGTTGGTGTTGTTCCAGTAGGAATATGTAATTGGAGTGAGTAAGGGAGTTTGCTGTGATGATCTCCATTAAGTGGTCGATAAACAGTTCATTCTTCCCTGGTGGGTGATAGAATGTATGGATATTGTAAACTTGTTTCTCTTTGTTTTTTTATGGAAAATGTGAGGTATTCACATGATTCATAAGGGTCTGCCAGTAATGGAGTAAACACTTTCTCAGAATGATGAATGAATGCAACACCTCCCTTTTCTCTTTTGCTGGTCTAGTCTCACTATGTTATAGTTTGGGGGCACTAATAGATCCAAACATGGGTGAGGAAGATTCTGTGAGCCAAGTTTCTGTTAGGATCGCTATGTCTATCTCCTGACTCAGGATAAGATCTGCAATGTCAGACGTGTGTATCACTGCTGAGCGGCAGTTGATTAGTAGTCCTGTGATCAGTTTCTGAATAACTGGAATAGAGGTAATATTCAGGGTGGATAGCGTAACACTCCTCAGGTTATACATGTTTAGGTTTCTATTACTTGGTTTCTGTTCTCTGAATGTGTTGACTGAGACTGAGCTGATTACATTTTTCTCACCTTTGATAGGTAGATTGGATGTAGTCGGAGTTTGATAGTAGAATTGAAGTAGCGCTTGTGTCTCTGCATCGGATAGATAATTAGGGTGTGTGTGTGGCCAATGTTGTCTCTATGATAGCAGCATTCATGTGATCTTTGTATCATACTATAGTGAGAGTACTATTCTTGATTTTGTTTAGTGAGTTTTCTATGAGGCTCTCGATATTCTTCCGATCGAGTATTTCCTTGGTGATGGTATGGAGTAGGCTGCTGGATTGTGAATTCAGGGAGTCTGGAACCCCTGTTGATGCAGAAAACAAGAGGGGTGTGCTCTGTGAACTAGAGGTTTGATTGTTTTGTAATTTGCTGTCTGTTATCTCAGTGATAGTTATCTGAAGAGCCGCCTTGTTTCCACCTCGAGCTTTACTTCTGCCCTGTCAGGGTCCTATTGGGTGTTTTATTAGATTAGGTGGGAAGCTCCCGCTGTTCGGGGAACTAGATGTTATAGTGGCTGTTTGTGATGTCTGGGTGGATGTAGTAGAGTAATCCCCTTTGTTGTGTGGTAGGTATAGCAGGCTGTCTCGTCGTTTCTCTGTCTATTTCTTGGGGATTATGAATGCTAGCAACGAGCGTGGAGGCCGTCATGATTGACCATGTGGGTAATTATCTTTCGTTACAAGTGGTATTGAAGGGGTTATGGTGCTAGTGGAAGTCTTGTCCTCTAGTTGTAAAGAGCCCCTGATCTGCACTACTGAGTTTGTTGAGGAGAGATTCGACATCTGAGTATCTTGTGCTTTCATATGGTCAGCTCTTGGTGTGACTTAATTGTGTAGAGCACTTGACTGTGAGCAGGGACTTTGTTGGTTTTTCGGGCTAGTGATGTTGTAAAGTTGTTCTGTCAGAAAGTCAAAATATTCGTCAAAATTGTTTAGATCCTTTTCCTTTGCTTTGGTAAGTACTGTGCCATTTTTTCTAGATTGTTATATTTAGTGCAGCTCCCAGTCTCCAAGAAGGAGCAATCAATAGCTTGATGCCATGTGGGATGATTTTTGTTTCTTGGGTGTTCAGTAACTTTGTTATGGTCTTACACCATGTTGCAACTTTCTTGTGACGAATATGAGTTCATTAACCAAAATGCCTTTTTTTCTGTTGAAGTACAGGTCTGAGATTAGTGTCTCTAAATTTAGTTTCAGTAAATTGTGCTTAACCCCATCCGCGCTGCGCAAATTTTCTCTCTGTGCGGGGGTTTTCTTGAGTGGGTGGGATTCGGACGGTCCTCGGCCATTGTCAGCACACCCCCACCGTGATGTCGGACTGCCGGGGCTGTCCGAAGCACACAGGGGTTAAAAGATTTGGCTGCATTCCTAGATATGTTATGGGGGTAGGTTATATTATAGGAGTTCTTTACTGCTGTTGTTATCTACCGGCTGACCTTCTTACCCCAATAATGATTGGGGGATAAATGTATGATTAAATAAGTCAGGGTTTACTAATGATTTGGCCCCAAAGAGTTAATTGGGCAGACCAAATCGACTAAACTCCCTGGCCTTGACACCGGTCCAATATTGCTGCTTATTTGCTGCCTTGATCAGTTGACAGTTAACCTGATGTAGCATTGGCGAGACAGCAGCCCTAAAAAGGTTGACCAAATGAGGGGTTAGAATGCAGCCTTGTTTTAGTCCAGCGTCCGTACGAATTTTCCTTCAGAACCTCCTGCCATCAGATATTCTAACTTGGATCAACGTGTTTGTGTACAGTTGCATTTAGGCTCGGAGTATTGGTTCCCGGGAGACCCCACTACTTGAGTCTGTCCATGGTAGGCATCTGTTTACTCAGTCAAATGCAGCCTTAAAATCTATAAAACATAAATATAGGTTTGTTTACTGCTGTAGACTCTTGTCTGCCGTTAGACCCAAGGCGAGAATATGTGTGGTGGTGCTGATGCCCCATACGGAATTTACCCTGTTTTTTAGAGATTTTATTAGTATTCTCCGACCAGTCTACCAGGTCACTGAGAATCAGTGAAGCGTAATATTTTGCTTCCGAGTCTATATAGGCGATCATTCTGTAATTTTCTGGATCTGTTTGATCGCCTCCTTTATACACTGGGTTGATTATTGAGCCTCTTCAACTCTCTGGGAGTTTGTTTGTACAGCCCACCTTGTGGATCAGATGAAAATTAGGATCCAATTTTCAAATTGCTTGCAGTATGCAATTTGGACCTGGTGCCCCATCCAGTTGGCCTGTTCTTATTACTTTGGATATTTCTTCTTCTGTGTGTTAGATTGGAGATTGTTCTATTGTCATTGTGGTCTCCGGAGAACTTCCTGGTTCTTTAGATATCATTAGTGTTGTGTGTGAAGATTTGGTCTGCTCTTTTGGGCCAACCAGTTCTGAAAATGTTATGCCAGTGCTTAGCTTTGTTGTGATTGACTGGGTTGTTATACTGTGATCCCTGGCAAAGGAGTGGTTGAATATTCCCAAAACGTTTTCACTTTTGTTGGTCGCTTTACCAAAAGAGTTTAAGTGAAGTGTCCAGGCTGACTCAGTGACGCAAGCAACATTAATTACTTTTGGAGATCTTGTAAGGCCATTTACTAGCCCCCAGAAGGCTCTCACATTTGATTGTTTAGCTATATTAGAAATTTGGACCAAAAGTTGTCTGATTGGGTTCTTTTGACATCCCAAATTTGCTTCTTGTACTGCTTCTTGAGTTTTTTATTTTTCCCCATGTAGCTTTATACACAATGGTGCCCAATATAGATCTAATTGCACCTCTTAGGTCTTTTGTACAGCTCCTGGGTTTTCTACCTCGATGTTTGTATTGGTTGTACCTTAGACTTTCAGGCTGGTTTGTGGGGGCCACCTTTAGTAGATTTGTTTGAAAGGCAGCCAAGGCTTCTACTATCGAGCCCACCCTTAAATCTTTGTTTGTTACTAATTCCTTTGCCCTGTTAGCTATTTCAGGGAGTTAGTTGCTTGACCATCTTAGGCGTTAGAGATTAATTGTTGTTATTAACCCTGTCTCTGGTGGTGCTATCATGTGTCTTGGTAGAGGAGTTATCAGTTTGAGATGTTGGCATGAATTATGGCTTGTGGTATATTTGATTGAGAATTCTTTTGCTTGGGAGAGCAGAGGTAAGGTAAGAATTGAATAGTCTATTATGAAGCAAGCATATTGGCCATGATATATGCAGATCAGAGGGTTGTCCTGTTGAGTTCCCTCTCATACCTCTCATACCTGGGTGTTCTAGGTCTGTCACTAGTTTCTGTCCACTTAAATTATGACATTTTAGGGTTGAATGTTCTTGCGGTTGTACTGCTCACATTGCATTTGCTGCTGGTATATTGGCATCTACCTCTGGTGTGTGTATTAAATGTGAAATGAAATCTCCAGTTACAATTATTTCCCATGCTGGGTGTTTAAACATTATTTCTGTTATGGCATTTTAAATTATTGAATTGGGCTTTTTTTCCTCTCTTACTTTGGGTGTGCATAAACCATGATAAAGATGATAGTGCTTGCTACTTTTTTGGATCCAAAGTTCATCTTTTATTAATGGCATATCTGTTGTTGTGGTAGACAATTGGGCAGAAACAATGTTCAATGCAGTGGAGATGTAAACAGCGATGCCACCGTTTGGTCTACCATATTATTGGGATCTTGTTGCTTTCACGTGATGGCGAACAAAACATGCTACCCAGACTGGGGTGATCAGCCATGTTTCTTGAAGGGCTGTTAATTCATAGTTTTTCCAGTAGTCCGGTGTTGAGGTATCCTTCAGTTTGTGCTTTGCAGCTGCACTGTTCCATGACAAGTGTTTTAGTGACGACTGCTGTTGTATTCTACAGTTATTAGTGAGTCATTCTAGTCCTGGGGCTATCTGAGGCCCGCCGTATACTGACTGAATCTTTCGTTGTGTTTTAGATTCTGACTCGTTGTCTCCCTGTTTGTCTCTTGCACTTTGTAATATGGAGGCTGCTGGAGTAGCACAGTAGCTATTGAACCTATTGCTATGCAGGTATAACAGGAGTGTGGGATAGCATTGCTATACGGGCTTTAACAATATTATGCCCCAGGCCTCAAACTGTGATGCTGCACTTAGAATTATTAAATAGGCCCGCCCTGTGACTCAGCCTTAGGGATTTGTGTTCTCTGCTCCCAGTTTCATATCTCGTACTGAGCCGAGAGAGGCTTAAAGTGGATGGTCTTTGATGTGCGGCCGGGTTTCCGAGTGGATAAGGAAGAGCGACTCCAGAGTTAAAAGTGTTTATTCTAAGAGGAACACAGCAGATACAAGAAGGAATACACACGCCAGTACACAGTGAACTTGATAGGCCTTCAATATTGATAATCATTATGGAACTCTGTTACTGGGATTTACCTGTTGTTTGCCCTTGACTGTTGCTGCATCTATGGGGGCCCACAGCGCTGCTCTGGTCCACCGCCCATCGCTGAGTTGTCAGTCACGCCATGCAGCAGGACCGGGACTGCATTTCCCAGCAGCCCCCCACCGCGCACACCAACCACGACACAGGAAAGTGTCGGGAGGCGGTTAAATTGAACGAGTGCCTCCCGCAGCGCGAGACTCGCGCGCGGGCATGCCCGGGCCGAGGGTGGGCCCGTCCCATGCCCGTCCACGACTGGAAGAGGCTGGGCCCGGCCCCCCTCCAACATTTATCCCAGGAGTAAGCAATTGTTGAGGATTGTTTGGATTGAAGGGGGGTGCGCTAATCTGTTTAATTTGCTTAAGAACATTAATACTTGTCACAAATAGACTCCTATACTGTATTGCCACTAATTCTTGATTGGGAGTGGGCCTCTAGACGCTTTTCTCACCCGAGCGGAATCCTTGCTTATGCACGAAATTGAGATAAAGGAAAGGCGGCTTTCACTGGATCCCCTAAATCCACTTATAGGACAAACTGTTTCTAAAGATTCTAATACTGGCTCAACTCTACGTCTTGACTCACCACAAATCACTATAGATTGTTCCCAGTTAGGTGCCTCAGACCTGGATAACGAAGCCAGTAAATCTTCCATCTCTCTTGTTAATACTACCAACGCTTGCACTACACAGAAAAAATCAGCAGTTGTTTCCGTAAATAATGGTCAGGCAAAGAACAGGAAAGCGCGGGGTGCCCCCAAAGCCACTCTACAGGACGCAAAACTTGTTAAGAACAAGAGTGTGGCTTTAGAGAGGGGAGGGATTTCAGTCCCATCAATTGAGAAGGAACAATATGGGGTGGGTATATAGGGAATTGATAGTGACCAGCCTGGTTTGCGAAATTATGATTTTATAGAGGCCAAAGATGTGTTTCTTAAGCAAATGGAAGCAAAACTCATGGCTTTAATTGAGCCTCTCATGTCTAGACTATTGGCAATAGATCATAGATTAGCCAAAATAGAGGACCATTTGGTGAAGGACCCAGCAATTCGCATCGGGAGTTGCCCTACAAAAACCATGGAGCCTAGCTGGGTAGGAAATTCAAGGCCACAACACCAGGCAGAAGTACACCCACACCCTCCCTCCCCCACTTTAGTTTGTCCTCCGATTCCACCTGTGCCTTCAATATTAGTATCCAATGCTATACATACATGTATTCAAGCACCAAATGGCCCTGTGAGAAGATCGCAGGGGGTGGAAGGGGATAGATCGAAAGGGGTCATTTTTGACCTTCCACCAGATGCTACGCCGCATACTGTAATGCTGGCCAATGTCCAGAGACTGAAACTGCAAGAGGAGGAACATTGGTCGTCACTAAAGAATAAGGCCCTCCATTACTTAAATCTAAAAACTGGGCTTAGAAATCATTTATTTAAATATTTTATGATGGTCAGAAGAGTTGCCTGGGTGGGAAATTCTGAAAAAGGTTTGGCTGGGGATAATGTGGTCTTAATTTGGTTAGGTGTATATTGGAAAGAGCAGCTCCTTTCACAATACGGAATGACGCTATTAATGTCCTCCCCCTGGTGTTCTTCTATCACACAAATGTATTTCCTAGAGGGGGAATACAAAGGAACCCTGGGCCTGGGCCCTGGGCCCTGGGCTGTTGGGCCCCATTATCTGTGAAGTGCCAACCCATAATAGATATGAGGCATTGAGTACATTAGAGGAGAATTATTGACTGGGTCTGATACCCAAAAGTTCTAGACATGTACATTTAACTTCAAGGGACAAGGGAGAGTCGGTTTCAAACCATAATAGTAAAAGGTAAGGGGTGTCTACAAGGGATTTTGTTTGTCCGAAAATTTAATTTATTTCTTTAGCTTAAATAATTGAGTATATTGTCACCAATCTAACTCAAGCGTGTCCATAGGGCAACAGCAATAGGTATCGACATCAATCGGAAAAGGAAAGAAAAGAAAAGAACACGGAAGATCCTAGTTATATGAAAATATATAATATTTTATGTATCGGAAATCAATTCAAGGGGAAACAATCAAATAATTTGATCGCAAGCAAATTGTCATGAATTGATGTAAAAAACAAATCAGCAAATCAATTCATAACAAACATCAACTCCTTTATAATAAACAAGGGCAACTCAAATCAACAATGGTAAAAGGAGCTCTTGAGAACATAAGTGTCTTGGGAGATGATGAAAAGGTCGACGTTTCAGTCTTTGTTGCAGTTGTCTATAAGACCATCATCAGGACAAATTTATAATGCCGAGGAAGCCCCTTTAAAATAAATTGCGATGGAGAGCAGGTTTATGCGCCCCACCCCTGTGTTATTATATGCAGATGATGCTGTCCTAATGTCCAGAACTGCAAACAGCCTACAATGCCTAATAGAACATTTTCCCCAATACATGACTAACATAGACTTACAGCTAAATTTAAAAAAAAACATTTGTAATGTTTTTTGGAGGCAAGAGACAAAAGTGTCGACAGCATCATCTGGGTGGGGTTTCTATAAGTAGAGCCCCGACTTTTTCATATTTGGGGTTGCTATTTTGCAATAACGACACATGGAATTCGCATATTGAATTATGTAAAAGGAAATTTTTAAAACTGACCGAGGGAATACTTAGGTTTGCGGCAAAACCTGGGAATAACGAGAAATTTTAAACCTGTATAGGAGCAAGTGTATTCCAGCAGTTAATTATGGAGCCGCCATATGGGGGAGAGCAAATATGACAATCCTTCAAACCAATTAAAATAAGTTCCTATAAAGGCTATTGGAAGTCCCAAGTGCAGCGGCAAACATGATCGTACACAAAGAATTGTCCGTCCCATATTTAAGTGATTCCCTCAATATAGCTGCCCTTACACTCTGGCATGGCTTATGGACAAAGGAAGAAACAAAATTCTCTAAGTACCTAATTATAGATTGTTAAGCATTAAATCATAGTATGAAAATACCATGGCTGTGTCACATTTCTAAACTTCTGACTAAATGTGAAATAAAGCACAGATGACCCCATAAGCATACGAGAATATGGTAAAAGCTACCTGAAATCGAGATATCTGACTGCCACAGAACATGATAGGGACAGGATGATAAAGCAAAAACAGACAGTGGCAGCTTACTGTGAACGTCCATACATGAGCGGTACTCAGTTATATCTTATCTTGGTTCAGAACGTCCAGCACAGATATGCTTTTTAACTATAAGGATGCGTTTAATTTTATATGCAGCTTAGACACTATGAAAATTATAAGCTCTGTAATCTGATTCATACAAAAATAAATTAGAAAAAGAAAAGATTATGCACTTTTGGATGCTTTGTTGTATGAAAAAGATGATGAGTAATACCATTCTTTAATCGCATTCTTTTGCACTGATCGCACTTGCACTTTATTGTATGAACTAGTGATAGATTGTGTTTTAAGGATCGTTAAAAAATGGACTTGTTATTTTATTGTGTCATTCTTCCCATGTACTCTAAATTTGCACACATTTTATCATAATCAATCTTCCTTCCTGAAATATAGTCAGAATGTATTTTCTTTTAGATACATGTGTGTTTGTATGCTTTTATGGTGTTTGCCTTGTTGTCACCGAATAAAGCTGTTTTGATTTGATTTGATTTGAAATAGTCTCAGCAGTCTTCCAACGTGAGAGAGTTTCTTGGGGGCATATTATCCAGCACGGCGAGAAGATTATCGCTGCTTTGGCGGCAAAAAACTGAGGCTAAAGTGGCGATAATGAGCTTGATAATATACCCTTGAGAGTTCCAATAGAAGCCCATGTTGACACCAGAACATGGGCTTCTATTGGAACTCTCAAGGGCATATTATCAAGCCCATTATTGCTGCCTTAGCAGCAGTTTTCTGCCGCTAAAGCGGCAATAATTTTAACACCGTTTCTTGATAATATACCCCTTCGTTTTGATAGGTGTCTCCCTGACTAACACACTCACTTGATAACAAATCAGCCAATGATAGATCGTTTTCCATTGGAATAGCTGCCATTAGGTTCAGGACATTTCTTCTCTTCAGGTAGTCGGGAGGACCTTGTGATATATTGCGGGGTTAATAGGATCTGATTGTTTGTGTTTTTTATTTTTGCACCTCAATTCTTGGCTGTGGTGTAGGGAACGAGTGAGGTGTTGCATTTTCAGATTGTTGTTTTGACTTTTGACACTTCGTATTGCTGTGGTGTAGGTTTACGTTGATCAATATCCACTCGTTCTGATCTCTTTTTGTTTGCGAGCATGCATCTCTGCAAGACCATTTCCGTTTCTCTTTTGTATTGATGGATGCTTTCCTTTAGAGTTAAAAAACCTGTATCTGGTCTTTCATAGTGAGGTAGTTTATCTTTTATGTACTGAGCAATTTATTGACAATATGCTGCCATGCCTAGATGATTTTTATTCGTATTATCCCCAGGTGTGTTCACATTATTCACAGAGGGCCGCATCCTGCAATACGTGGAGTTCGTTGTTTCCATATGCGTAATCTTTGTAAGGAGACGACTGTTCAAGCTCTTCTCTTTTGTTTTATTTATGCTATTGTTTCCCATAGATTCTGTAATTAGGGAATCTGGGGCGACCACGTTGAGGGATACTAGTGAATATTTTTTAGATCTCCCTTGGCGTTTTGTTTTATTGCGGGGGTGGTTAGATTTTGTTTCCTGGACTTAAAGTAAAAAATTGGTTAAAATCTGTTCACCTGTTCGTCTGTCTGGCCTTCCTGGCTCGTTTCCTCTTTTTTTGTTGAAAAAACACGAATGTATTAACTTGATCATTTTGAAGATTTGCTAATTGCTCAGTTAAGCTCGTTTGGTGTTGACTGAAGTGCTAGATGGATATTATGGGGTTTACGTGTTGGATGTTTTGTCATTTTTCCGTGATTCTTGCAGTAGATTGCCGGGGTATTTTTGTTTAGTGCTTCTAATGGTTCTAGAGTTAATAGTTTGGCCCCATTTCGTATTTTAGTTGTGCTGTGCTATATGGCACTTGTGGCTGGGTTTTCTGTTTACCCTCTTTTCATATGCTCAATAAGATGGTTGGTACTTCACTTAGTTGGCCAACTATTTGTCCCCAGGTGCAGTGAATTGCTAGCACAGAGAACGATGGATTGTTTTTCTGCGTTATAAAATCTGTTAATGTTTCAAGTTTTAAGCTTATGCTAGTAATGTGTGCTGCCATGATGTTCATTAAATTAATCTGAACATCAAGTTTGTCCGACTGCAGGTTAAGAACACTGATTGAGGATTGCAGGGTGTTTATTAGAATGGTGTGAAGTTTTAGAAGATCTTCTACTTTTATGTCTGGTTGATCCCCCTTTTCCTTCGACTGTGATGGGGGGTCGATTTCCTTTTGTCACTTATCACCTTTGAGAATCCAACTCTGTTGGATGTACCATCGGTACTGTGTGTTTGGGCCAGTTTACTTTGCTGTTCGTTATTTGCTTTCTTTTTTAGGTTAGTTTCAGGTTATCGTTGTTTGTCTGCTCCAGGGAGCTTGATATGTTGCTTATTGGGGCATATTACCAAGCAATAGCGATAATTATCGCTATTGCTTGGTTAGCGATAAAAAAATTTCGCCGAGCTGCGGCGATTTTTATCGCAGATAAACCTTGGTATTACTAAGGTTTATCGCAAATGCAATAAAAATCAGCAATAATGCATGAATATTGCTGAAAAATCAGCGATATTTAGGCATTACCGAGCTAATGCTTTTAGCCATGTTATCCACCTCCCATTGGATAACATGGCTAAGAACTGCTCCTGGGCAGGTGTTAGCTTTTGGAGATATTCGCGCTTAGCGCGAATATCCCCAAAAGTTGGTAATAGGGGATAGCGATGTTAGCGACTGTTTCCAGTCGCTGACATCTTGGCACGCCCACTTTGCATGTCATTAGTGATACATTTTTCTGACATGCAAAGCGGGGCCCAAGATGGTCGCTATCTCCTACTAGCTGTAGCTAACTGGTGTCAGCGACAGCTAGGTAATAGGGAGATAATTTTATCTCCGCTTTCTTGGCTTTTAAAGCCAAAAAAGCAGAGATAAATCCCTTGATAATATGCCCCATTGTTTGTTGTCGGGTTTTCAGTTGGTTAATTATTGGAATACTAGTTTGTGTGTCATCTGGGTTTCTTCTTTATGACTTCCAAGGCCTGCATTAAATCCAAGTTGTTTGTCAGTAAAATAGATTCAAGGCAGGAGTCATTTGTTTTTTCCATATTAAAGTTGTCCTCCTGTGTGTTATTGTTCGATATATTCTGCCTTTTGGTGGAGTGAGCAATATTTCTAGTGTAGACTTGAGCGTAAGTGACTATCCTTTGTGATTTATTTTTAATTCCTCCTCCTGGATGTCTGTAGCTGTTTTGATTTGTGATGGGATTTGGGTCCCTTTCAGTTGGTATTAGGCTCTGCTCTAAGCTAAATATTGACTCCTCTTCTAGTGAATTGCCAAGCTTTTGTGGGGTCAGTTGTTTGAGGTGGCCTGAGATTTTATCTGTTGTTGCTGGAATTACAGCGGGTGGGTCCTTTAAGAAGGTACATTTCCTGCTCTGGTTCATTTACCCAACTATTGATTGCAAGGATGAAATGAGTGTTGCACCAGGGGTTTGAGGTGGTTTTCCCATATTTTTCTGGATGGGTTTGACATTTTTTGACAATTTCTTTTGATTTTAGTTTTTTTGAGTTGCTTGTTTCCTGATCTTCCCAGATCTCATTTTTCTGCTGGTGTATTACATTGTCAATGTATTTAAGTCAAAAACCCACTGGCTGTCCTTCAACTTGCACCTCTATTGTTTGGGTGGATGGTTTTATCTTATGCCAGTTTGAAGTATACCAGATTGTCCAAACAGATCTTTCTGTCCTCCTATTTTTTGTTTAATTGTTTCTGTGGGATCGCCTGTGCGCATGTGCCTGTATTTCTGGTACACACCTTGAGATTTGGGGTGTTCCACACCTTGCTTTGAGTTGATAGTGACTCGTTTTGTGCAGGGAGGGTGGTAGTGGATGAGACCGTGTGGGAGCCACCTGTTTGGAGCTCTACACCCTCCAATGGGTTAGGTTTGCTTTTCATGCTGTTCTTGAGCGTGTGCTACAGTGTGTTGGGATGGACCTGGCCACCTGCAAGCTGTGCTGGGGGAGATTTAGTAAGTGGGACTAAGTGGGAGCAGACCAGCCACCTGCAAGCTGTGCTGTTCTGGAACTAATCCCTTCCCCCACTGCACTGCCAACAGGGATCATGGCTGGGCAGGGCACCAGGACTCAGCTGGGCTTCATCACACCAACGGCTCACTTACCCCCCATCTGCCCTTGAGCCACCCAGGGATTACAATCACAACCGTACCTGTTAATCCTACGGATGCCACCAAACACCTCTGGGCCCTGGCTGCAGTTGACCAATTTTCTCTCTGTCTCATGGCCTTCCTCTGCCACTGCCACTGCCTCCGCAGCTCCGCTGGCCCATTGATTCACAGAGGTCAGGTCACGACTTTGGGTTATGGCTGCGGTAGTTGCGCATGAGAGGTGCATGAGAGGTGCCTGTGTTCTTTAACTTTCTGTCTCACAGGCAGGAGAGAGAGGGGTGGAAAAGTCCATACTTCCAAGGGATCAGCAATGATTAGCAATGCCTGAACAAGTGGGGGCCCCCCCAGGCGCAACCGCAGGCTGCACCCGAACCTAGTTGCCACCTCCACAGACCGCCTGCAGCCCTCACTCTGCTGCCACCAACTACCGGCGGGCACATTCGTCAGTGGATTAGCCCAGTGGAGTACTTGCGCTATAATGAGCTGTGAGTAGGTGCAGGTGGATGTATGACGTTACAACGCATACTTTTACCACGCATACCATTACAACGCGGTATTTACAACGAATACCGTTACAACGCATAGCGCTTAGAGGTGCTGGATAGTGGTAAGTATAATTTTATATTCCAACTCCAGTCCCCGTAGACACTAGGGAAGGTGTTGGATATAAAATTATACTTATTCCCTATCCTAGAGCGTCCCCCAGCGCAATGCGTTGTAATGGTATGCGTGGTAATGCCTGCGTTGTAGTGGTAGTGCGTTGTAAAAACTTCGTTGTAACAGTTGTATACCGTGCAGGTAGGTGCAGTGCGGCCCATGAGCAACGAACGTGGACCCACAACTGGTCTTGGTGCTCAGGGGTTAGGGGAGGGGGGGCGGAGGAGCACAAGCCATTCATCTACCATGCCTTGACTTGCTCCACCCCTTGCGTTTCGCAGCTTGCGTCTCGTGCGTCTCCGCCGTGTCTCCATGTAACAATGAACACCAACTGCAGTGGGCAGTCAGACCAGAGGAGGACTTCTAGTGACTTTTATCATACTGTTTTTGGAATTTTGGGAAGTTTTATAAAACAGGCCAAACCTGGAATTTTTAAGCCATGATGCATCTTTAAGAGAAAAGTTCTCAAAACTGGCAAAGCCAGTCAGAAACTGCCTAACTTGCATTGCAAATATCTCAGGATAATAAAGACGTAGATCGGAAAGGACTAGCTCCCTGAATTCAGGGGACAACTTCAGAATCCACATTTTAATTTTATTGTAACATCTAGTCCAATTTAGCATAAGAAGGTTTCTTCTACTGTTAAAAAATGTAACACTGAGATTTTGATTAACTATATTGTGTCTATAATTGAGAGGGTGTAAGAAATTGAGCTACTGATTGAAGGGGCTGAAACACTGCTCAAGCAGCATTAACAATCCTTGTCAGAGTGAGACACAAGCCAACCCCAAATCAACCTGTGCTCAACCCTCTGACAGCTTGGCACAGAGTAATCAGGCTTCACTTCGAAGCAGTATGGAAAGTATTTATGCAGCACTTCGAACAGTAATATAGTGAAAACACAACACAAGAAAGATCCCACACCAACTTTGAAAAATAGAGCACATTTTAATGAATCCAGACGAAAATGACAAAACTCCAATCAGTAGAACTGGAGCTACGCAAATGTAAAGATTACAGTGAAAATAGGATCAAAAAGCACAAAGAGCTAACTGTGGATATCTGGTTGTGCTAGTCCAGGACAAATTCAGAAGTTCAGGCCGACCGCAATGAAGTGCGTGAAGGATACAAGATCACAGTTAGATCCACTGAACAAGAGTACATTCAATCCTTGTGTGAAAAGTTGGAGAGTACTATGTTGAGAATGCGTTGTTCAGCCAGAGCGATGCAAGGTTCTGTTTGCAGATATGTTGTGCCACCTCATTCTGGGGATCTGTGATGTGAGCTCCATTGTCAATTTTGAGGAGGCTGTTGATGAGGGGGCTTGCAATGAGTAGTGCGGTGTTGAGGACATGTCACGCCCTGTCTGGTTTCAAAAAAATTGTTGCACTTACAATAATGATTCCTGCGTCATCGTTGAGGTTGCCATCGAGGAGAGGCATGCGATGCAAGGGCCTACATCAAGGATGTGTTGCATAGCAGTGGTTCGAAGGAGGCTGTGGGCTGAGAGGGTGATGCGATTTCCTTGCACTGAGAAAGTCTATACAGCAAATGTGATGAATCTGTTCTACTCAAGGTTGCGCTTCACAGCAAAAGAAATGCATCAGTTCCGCTGTATCCACAGATAGCCTGGCCGAGTATGTTCAGTCCCACTTCCAAGGGTCCAGAACTGGGGTTGCAGCACTTGGCAGGGTAGGGCTCACAGATGGCAGATTCCAGCTGCTGCCTTCAAGGTAATTGGAGCCTTCTGTCACTGAAGCTGTAGTCAGGATGCCAACCAACTAGCTCTTGGAGTCCCTCTAGGGACATGGATTAAACAGAAGCAGCTCCATTCCTTCTCACTGAGGTAAGAGGGCAGCCATCAACAGATCAGCACAGAAGAGCAGCAGTCCTACAGAGCAGCAGTCCAACAGAATGTCAGTCCTTTTTCCTGACAAAGTAAACAGTTCCAGAAGTGTACTGAAGAGTTGGGGTCTGAGGTCCAATATTTATACCCGGTGCCCACTTTGAAGTGGAAGTTGTAGAGTTTTTCACCCTCCTGAGGTGTCAGGAATACCCTTCCTCCTTCTCATGGACCCAGTTTGACTCGGGTCACAAGAGACCAGTGTCAAGCCCTTTATGATAGTGCTCATGCAGAGCTTTTGTGATGTGCAAGTGTGGTAGGTGACAGTTTTCTCCCTTCATTAACTCAGAGTGGACCATCCCTCCAAGAACTATCTTCCTTTTGTCTCACTGTCTGGGATCAATACACAAAGACCAACTGCCAGCTACATCTATCTAGGCATGTGACCCAGGATCAGGCTGCAGGCACCAAATGGTTAGGATAAGAGAATGCCAACTTTCTAAAAGTGGCATTTTCAGAATTGTGATAAAAAAACTGACTTTACAATTAAAAAGGGCTTTTAATTATAATTCTTTAGACATCAGACTCAACTTGTCTACCTGTTCTCAATTAGAAGTTACAGCTTATTAAATGTAATAAGGAACTCCAAAGTTATCATATGGGAGAGGTTGGCCTTGCAGCAGTGAAAAATGAATGTAAGGGTTTTCCACTACCAGGACCAAATCAGTCTGACCCTGTGCCTCAAGGGAACTGTCCAGCCCGAATTGCCAAGCCATGCCTTCCCTGGACCGGAAACAAGGTTGCGAGGACCGGTTTCTAGCATTTCAGCCGTCTTCAGCCCCGCTTGCTTGAATCCAGTGGCAAAGTGAGCAAGGGACTCACATCTGAGCATACCCTGCCAAATTATGGCGAACAAAGTGGTACAAAAGGGGGTGGGGATGAACGGAGCATCTGAACCAATCAAACACTCACACCCAGTCAACAGATCTGGGTTTAATCCATCACCGTTCTTTAGCCCACTCTGCCACCACAGTTCAGACATGGCCATATGCAAATCAGTCTGAGCATACCCTGCCAACTTATGGCAAACAAAGAGGTACAAAAGGGGGTGGTGATGGACGGAGCATCTGAACCAATCAAACACCCACAGCCAGTCAACAGATCTGTATTTAATCCATCACCGTTCTTTAGCCCAATCTGCCACCCCAGTTCAGACATGGCCATATGCAAATCAGTCTGACCCTGTGCCTCATGGGAAAAGTCCAGCCGTAACTGCCAAACCATGCCTTTCCTGGACCGGAAACAAGGTTCAGAGGACCGGTTTCTGGCATTTCAGCCGTCTTCAGCCCGGCTTGCTTGAATCCAGTGGCAAAGTGAGCAAGGGACTCACGTCTGAGCATACCCTGCCAACTTATGGCAAACAAAGTGGTACAAAAAAGGGTAGTGATGGACGGAGCATCTGAACCAATCAAGCACTCACACCCAGTCAACAGATCTGGGTTTAATCCATCACCGTTCTTTAGCCCACTCTGCCACCCCAGTTCAGACATGGCCATATGCAAATCAGTCTGACCCTGTGCCTCATTGGAACAGTCCAGCCCGAACAACCAAGCCATGCCTTTCGTTGGACCAGAAACAAGTTTCCGAGGACCGGTTTCTGGCATTTCAGCTGTCTTCAGCCCGGCTTGCTTGAATCCAGTGGCAAAGTGAGCAAGGGACTCACGTCTGAGCATACCCTTCCAACTTATAGCAAACAAAGTGGTACAAAAGGGGGTGGTGATGGACGGAGCATCAGAACCAATCAAACACTCACACCCAGTCAACAGATCTGGGTTTAATCCATCACCGTTCTTTAGCCCACTCTGCCAACCCAGTTAAGACATGGTCATATGCAAATCAGTCTGACCCTGTGCCTCATGGGAACAGTCCAGGCCGAACTGCCAAGCCATGCCTTCCCTGTACAGGAAACAAGGTTCCGAGGACTTTTTCTGGCATTTCAGCCGCCTTCAGCCCAGCTTGCTTGAATCCAGTGGCAAAGTGAGCAAGGAACTCACGTCTGAGCATACCCTGCCAACTTATGGCGAACAAAGTGCTACAAAAGGGGGTTGTGATGGACGGAGCATCTGAACCAATCAAACACTCACACCCAGTCAACAGATCTGGGTTTAACCCATCACCGTTCTTTAGCCCACTCTGCCACCCCAGTTCAGACATGGCCATATGCAAATCAGTCTGACCCTGTGCCTCATGGGAAAAGTCCAGCCCGAACTGCCAAGCCATGCCTTCCCTGGACCGAAAACAAGGTTCTGAGGACCGGTTTCTGGCATTTCAGCCGTCTTCAGCCCGGCTTGCTTGCATCCAGTGGCAAAGTGAGCAAGGGATTCACGTCTGAGCATACCCTGCCAACTTATGACGAACAAAGTGGTTCAAAAAGGGATGGTGATGGACGGAGCATCTGAACCAATCAAACACTCACACACAGTCAACAGATTAGGGTTTAATCGATCACCGTTCTTTAGCCCACTCTGCCACCCCAGTTCAGACATGGCCATATGCAAATCAGTCCGACCCTGTGCCTCATGGGAACAGTCCAGCCCAAAGTGCCAAGCCATGCCTTTCCTGGAACGGAAACAATGTTCCGAGGACCGGTTTCTGACATTTCAGCCGTCTTCAGCCCGGCTTGCTTGAATCCAGTGGCAAAGTGAGCAAGGGACTCATGTCTGAGCATACCCTGCCAACTTATGGCAAACAAAGTGCTACAAAAGGGGGTTGTGATGGACGGAGCATCTGAACCAATCAAACACTCACACCCAGTCAACAGATCTGGGTTTAACCCATCACCGTTCTTTAGCCCACTCTGCCACCCCAGTTCAGACATGGCCATATGCAAATCAGTCTGACCCTGTGCCTCATGGGAAAAGTCCAGCCCGAACTGCCAAGCCATGCCTTCCCTGGACCGAAAACAAGGTTCTGAGGACCGGTTTCTGGCATTTCAGCCGTCTTCAGCCCGGCTTGCTTGCATCCAGTGGCAAAGTGAGCAAGGGATTCACGTCCGAGCATTCCCTGCCAACTTATGACGAACAAAGTGGTTCAAAAAGGGATGGTGAT
Source organism: Lissotriton vulgaris (assembly GCF_964263255.1). Lineage (NCBI taxonomy): Eukaryota > Metazoa > Chordata > Amphibia > Caudata > Salamandridae > Lissotriton > Lissotriton vulgaris. The sequence goes on along the minus strand of NC_141694.1, from coordinate 1,131,957,634 downwards.
GGACGGAGCATCTGAACCAATCAAACACTCACACACAGTCAACAGATTAGGGTTTAATCGATCACCGTTCTTTAGCCCACTCTGCTACCCCAGTTCAGACATGGCCATATGCAAATCAGTCCGACCCTGTGCCTCATGGGAACAGTCCAGCCCGAACTGCCAAGCCATGCCTTTCCTGGAACGGAAACAATGTTCCGAGGACCGCTTTAGTGCTAAACTTCCTGCCCTGAATTGAAAAAACAATTTCCGATCGAAGGGCTTTGTAATGACGTCCCAATACTACTCAAGGCATCGTCACGATTTTATTTGTCAAAAATCTCCCTGTTAAAGAAGTGCAATCATAACTTCTAACGGCATTGTGTTCTATCAGTTCACAGTATCTATCCTTGATTGAATGTTTTGGGGGAAACTGGGAGCTAAATGGGGTATCCCAAAGTACGATTGGCCCATTCTGGTCAAGAGACTTCTAATATCATGCAGTCAACTGATTTTGTGGAAATGGTCAGTGTCAATGATGTTCCAACAATCCTCTGCATCTGCATATGTGCCCAAGTCCGTGGTGCCCCAGATTCTGGGCCAGTATAGAATTAGCTGTAACTTAGCTAAATCTACCAACGTTTTTCTACCTAAATCGTTTTGCAAAGGGAGAATGGGGGTACTTTGTGGGATACTTGTCATTGCTCTAAGAAATGTGTTCTCTGCTGTTGCTAGCCCTGTGAGATTCTCAAGGCCTCATAGTTCTGCACCGTATGAAACTGAGCTCACCCCCTTGGTATTATACATTTGCAATACCGGACTGAGAGTTTTTGCCAAAGTGTCGTAATTGGCATGGCCGCGTTAGCGATTAGCTGAAACTGAACGTTTTTCCTCCTTAACTTGGCAATATATGAAAACGCCATTTTGAATGTTGCGGCGGCCATCTTAGGCCATAAGCGGCCTCGTGGCCGGCGTGCCCTTTAGTCCTTTGTCCGTACCACTGACCACTTCAGTCTGCCCAGCAACAGGCTATTTTTAGTACTGGTCAGCTTGCACATGCGCAGTCCACTGACCAGTTACCCTTCAGGAATGTGCGTCAAACTGACCAGCGGAGTTGTGCCCCCTCCAATGAGCTGGCTGTGTTCCAAAACATGACCATATATGTACATAAATGTGTCCTAACTTGTGCCGCCTATCTTTTATTGCCCCAAAACTGTATATAAATCGGGCTCACACCGGTGTTCGGTGTGATACCTCTTGCACTACCGAAGGGTGCTGTATGAGTGTACCACCACCCCATGGGGTCTTAATAAACTTGTTCTTTGACTTTTACAGTTTCCGTGCCAACAGTTCTTGAGTGTAAGTGGGTTATCCTCGGAGCATGTAGGCCTTGGGAACCCTGATTACTTCAAATTGGAGACCACGAAGGGACTCATCGGCGACTCGGATGCCCGAAGGAGAGGTCGTGACGAAGGCTTGGAAACTCGCCATGGACGCGCGCTGCCACTGAGTGACCCGAGTCTTGGCTCCCACGGTGTTTCTTCCTTTCCTTCCGATCTGACCTTCCAGGTGGCGCCGGTCTCTGACTGAGTTTTCGAGTGTCTGTGTTGCTGGAAAAATGCTGTTTGGCTGATTTGATCACAAGACCTTGGCAGTTGGAATCTGGACATTTGAGAATTTGGGTAAGATTTGTGTTCGGTAAGGTAGTCTTCGGACGCTTACTGAAGTTCTATGATTTGTGATCGGTAAGGTAGTCCTCGGACGCTTGCCGAAGTCCTACGATCTATGAGATTTGATTTGAGTTAGCTAACGTTTGTGAATTTGTGATCTTTGAACTTATATGTGTAGTGCACTTCACATAGGCAGGCATGTAGAGATGTTTCTCTAACTTTGTTTTTTTCCCTTTGAGCGGCACATTTGTGTGAAGTACTGTAAGTGCCATTTTTACGGTGTCACGCTTTCGTGATACTTTTTGAACATGCCTGTTTTCAGCACACTCCGAGGAATGTGCTGTCTTGGAAATGGTACCACAATTAGGTTAGCGGAAGCACAGCCGGCTCCCCCAGAGGGAACACCGAACAGGGAGATGTATATTAAATTTGGCCTTCCCCCTATTATGTACAGCAAATTATGGCATAAGTATACGAGAAGTGATCCTGAATTGCAATGGCCTCTACATGGGTCGTTCGATTTACGTAAAGTACAGTTTGTGGAGCAATGTTTGTTTCAACGCAGGTCTAGACAAAATATGTTTGATTGTGTGCGAATGTGGGAGAAAGCGGTGCACGAGCGAATGAAACGTGAAGTTGCCTTGGCGGACAAAGAGCAGCGCAAGGCTGCTCGGGATAAGGCTTTACAGCTTGAGGAGAAAGAGGCTCAGGAGAAAAGAGAGAGGGAGGAACGGGAACGTAAATTGCAAACGACTGGTCAATTTCCTATTCGCTGACTGCTTTATCCTGTCCTTAATAATGAAATTGATGATTTTTCATTGCTAGATCGGTCACCGCCTCCGTACGTTTCGCCAACGGCTCCAGCTGAAGATTCGGGAGATGATGGGCAGGATAAGTCGGAAAAGAAAGGTGTATCCGCTCTCAGGTTTACTGCGGAAAGGTCCGCACATTTACGTAGTTGGGCTCGTAAAGTGAATAAGAAATGTGTTTCTCAGGACGAGGTGATTGCGGAGAGGGGTAAATGGTCGGATCTTGAATTAATGTACTTTTTGTCTAGTTTGGCGGATGAAGTTGTTGCCGCGTATCGTGACCTTTCAGATATGTTAGAACCTAAAGCTTTGTCAGTGCATCGTGAGAATTTGGATAAAGGTTTATTTGATCTTGCAGATGTTGACGGACTATTCAAGCAACTGATCCAGCTGCGAGATGAGACAACCAGATTGCGGGAGGAGCGGAAAAGGAGGCAAAAGGAGTCCGAATCGGAGAATAGCGAGCAGATTAAGGAGTGTTCTCTCCGGGGTTCAGATAAGAGTTCTGCATTGCATGTTATGCCTATGCGTGAAGCCGCGCCCTTGTATGTTCCACCTAAAGGGGAAGGTACAGATGATGATAAATCGTCAAAGGATGCGAAAGGATATTTTGTATATAACTGGGTATATACGCCTTGGAATAGAGCAGATGTTATGGCATTGAAAAATTCTCTACCTGATCTTCGAAAAAATCCGGCGGCATTCTATGAAGGGGTGGAAGGGGCTATTTCATCTTGTGTGATGACTCTTGTCGACATAGATTTGTTTTTTGGGTTAATTCTTCCACCCGATATGTGGAGGCAAATTCGTAAAAATAATGATGAAACAATACTGGGGGGGACGTGGAAAGAAATAAATGCTGCCGATTTAGATAGGGAACCGGCATGTAAGCCTTGTCAATTGATTTTAGATCTTCCAGCGGCTATTTTGATTAAATTAAAAACGCTTGTTCCTCCTGAAAAGATTGATTGGACTATGTTAACTTCGTGCAAACAAAAGCCCGATGAAACAGTTTCAGATTTCTTTACACGCTTCGAGGAGGCATTCCATGATTACAGTGGTCAATCTTTAACAGACGATACGGGCCGGCATTTGTTCGTAGATAAGTATGTGGCTAATCTCCTACCGGAGATTGCAAAACGATTGAAATCGAGTGAAAGTTCCTGGGCCACGGCGACCCCTGCGTCTTTGTTAACTATGGCTCAGTATTATGAGCGGCAGGAATTGGAGGCTAAAGAAAGTGTTGATAAAAAGGCGAAAGAATTGAAAACGAAGGTGATGTTGGTGCAGGTTCGGGGAACGCAGGGTAGAGGGAATGATAGAGGTAGACGAGGTGGAGGGAATACGTCGTATGGTCGTACGGATATAGCGGAGGACCAATGTGCTTACTGTAAGGAGTTTGGACATTGGGCTGAAGATTGTCCGGTACTTCGTGAGCAGCGTAGCCAACGTGGTCGAGGAGGTGGTAGGTCGAGAGGAGGTTATACAGGAGCGAGAGGTGGCGGAAGTGATCGTGGAAGGGTCGAGGAAAGGGGCCGTGGCCAGGATGAACGAAACACGTTTGATAGACGAAATCAATATCAGATATCAGAGGGTGAGAATGTGGAGCACCAGGATTATGTGCATGCATAGGACTGCGTAGGATGGGGTAAGGAATCAATTGAAGTGCCAGTAGATCAGCAGGGTCCATATGTAACAGCGGGTATTCTGGGTTCTACTGATCAATTCCTAGTCGACACAGGAGCTACTCGTAGCGCTTTGTCGAAAAACTTGGTTCCGAGGGCTCCCCTGTCTGGCGAAATGATTACATGTGTAGGGTTCGATGGCACACCCTCCCCTAGCCCATTGTCAAAGCTCCTTGCACTATGTCTTGACAAATTTTTCAGTTTTGGTCAATTTCTGTTGTCGCCCCATACACCAGATAATATTTTGGGCATTGATTTGCTTAAATATTTTAGAGCAACGATACGGTGCGCTCCTGAGGGAGTGCGGGTTATCCTGAATGACAATTATCCTGACCCAGATAGGTTTTATACTATCTTAGACATTCCAGCTTTGGCCTCTCTACCGCACACGTTATGGGCGACCTCAGATACGGATGTGGGAGAGATGCGTATTCCACCAATACACATTACTATTAGGGAGGGAGTCCCTCTACCACGAGTACCCCAGTATAAGATTTCGAGAGAAGGTGAAATTGCATTGACACATATTGTTCAGGATTTAATCTCTGCAGGAGTAGTGGAGGAGGTCCATTATAATGTTTGCAACAGTCCTATTCTTCCGATCCTTAAAAGAGATACTGACGACAAAGTCTATCGCTTTATTATTGACTTGAGAGAGGTAAAAAAAATTGTCATTCCCCAATACCCGGTGGTGTCCGATATTACAACATTGCTTACATTGGTGCCACCAACGGCCACAACATTTAGTGTTATTGATTTGAAAAACGCGTTCTTTTCCATCCCTGTCCATCCTGATAGCAGATATTTGTTTGGCTTCACGTTAAATAATAAATCGTATAGATTTTGTCGTGTTCCCCAAGGTTATACTGAAAGCCCTAGCATCTACAGCCAGGCTTTGAAAAGACAGCTAGATTCCTTTGAGTTGCAGGCTGGCGTTGTCCTCATCCAGTATGTGGATGATCTTTTGCTTGCTGCAGACTCTTATGCACAATGTGAAGCAAGTACAATTGCGTTGCTTTCCTTTTTGGCACAGAACAATCATAAAGTTTCGAAAAAGAAGCTCCAATACTGTAGACCTCAGGTGACCTACCTCGGACATCTGTTGTCTAAGGAGGGGCGAACAGTTATCTCAAAACTGCCCTTCATATAATCAATATTTGAGATTTATCTTGCGACATTTGTGTATTAATAAAGAACCAACATATTTTGTCCTTTATATTTTAGTTTTATTATATTTATTTTCTTTGATGTCTAAAACTAGTTTTTTTCTCTCTTTTTTTTATACATATAAACATACAATAATTATTGGTGATAAGATAATATTAATTGTATAGACACAACATCCAAATGGTTATATGACACATACATAAAACAAAAGAATTTTAGTGAACAGACATGAAATTAGGTCAATGGAACACTGAAGTAGGTAACAAGATGGAACAGAGCACAAAACTTGAGGTAGGTAATGCGGTGGAATAAAACACTACGCGCGTTTCGGCCTGTGGCCTTCGTCAGGTGACCGTCATTCGTGAGGTGCAGACATAACAGTGTATAATGTGCAACAAAAATCTGAGGAAGAAAGACATAAATATATATATCAGTCGCATTAAAAAATATACATAATACATTGTGCATTTTTTGACATAGGGTCAGTATCAATGTATTGTAAAACCAATAAGGCAGGTATTATTCATGCATTCATCTTAGTTCTTTAAGTGATGTATATGCTTTTTTATATAATAAAAATTTTAATAATCATGATACAAACATCTTGCCTAGCTTTTAACAGTGATCTTACTTGAATCTTTCAATTCAAGTAAAGCTTGATGTTCGTTTCTAGAAATATTGTAGGGAGTATATGGAACCTTTTTGGTGATATTTGTCAGTTTGTTAGTGACTAGTTTTTCAAAGATGCCTATTTCCGGAGCTACTTGCTCTAAAGTTGGTGTAAAAACTGATTTAGGGGCTAGACCTGATTTGTTCTGATCACACAGATTGTTATCTGTACTAGCAAAAAAACTTTTTAGTCGAATCTTTCGGAAAAAGCTCATCATGTCGTTGAACAGTTCAAATTTATTCAACCCAGAGTGGGGAACAAATGACAATCCTTTCGACAATATAGAATATGTGGAAGTACTAGCTGTATGATTACTGAGATTGAATATAGGGATTGTTTTTACTCCCTCCAATACCGGGCATTGCGTGTTTCCAGGTAACTGCCCGTGTTGGGTTGATGGTCCTGGAAGTGGGATTGGTACTGGCCCTGGGGTTGATAAGATTGGTTCTGCTGGTATTGTCCTTGAGGAGGATAAAGTTGGGTTTGGTAGTTCTGATGTTGTGGCCGATATTGGGGACGATAGTTTGGTCTCCAGTTTCCTCGATTTTGCTGACGTCTCCCTAAAAAAGGTCGGTATCCTTGGTTAGATCTAAATCTATTGCCTCTAGGTTGGTAAGGTGACATGCTTGAATTGCAAAAAAAAAAAACTCTTGTTACCTACCATAATTAATTAGTGGATTTAATATTTAAATAAATAGGCTACACCATGGTCTTTACATCCTGCTTGTGCCATTATTAAATAACTGCTCTTTTGCTGTTTCATATTGTGTTAATACTTAGGTATCAGCAACCTAATCAGGAAACAATATAATCAGCATAAGTCTCTCTTATTCACAGAGTCGTGCCGCCAATCGTCTACCTGCTCTAAGTTTTAGTATACTGTCTTTACTGGAAATCTTACAACTTCGCATATATTTATTCACTCAAAGTAAGTAAAAAATCTTAGACCGCATTATCCCTAGATCGTAGACTTACAGCCACAGATAAAATCTATTCAAAATAACGTTATTAATTTATGTACTGGTTAAAGTCTTCGTCCCTTTCTTTTTATTTCCCTACTTTCGAGAAAGCATTAACTACCGAACTGAATGGACATATAAATAGACCTTCATGAAGAATTTTTCGGTATACATGTAGATGAGCCCAGTGTGATGTCAATTTGACCAATGTTCTTAAATTGATAATGAGCAATGTAGACAATTTCCAAATCAAATATAGGCAAGATGTTTGTATCATGATTATTACAATTTTTATTATATAAAAAAGCATATACATCACTTAAAGCACTAAGATGAATGCATGAATAATACCTGCCTTATTGGTTTTACAATACATTGATACTGACCCTATGTCAAAAAATGCACAATGTATTATGTATATTTTTTAATGCGACTGATATATATATTTATGTCTTTCTTCCTCAGATTTTTGTTGCACATTATACACTGTTATGTCTGCACCTCACGAATGACGGTCACCTGACGAAGGCCACAGGCCGAAACGCGCGTAGTGTTTTATTCCACCGCATTACCTACCTCAAGTTTTGTGCTCTGTTCCATCTTGTTACCTACTTCAGTGTTCCATCGACCTAATTTCATGTCTGTTCACTAAAATTCTTTTGTTTTATGTATGTGTCATATAACCATTTGGATGTTGTGTCTATACAATTAATATTATCTTATCACCAATAATTATTGTATGTTTATATATATAAAAAAAAGAGAGAAAAAAACTAGTTTTAGACATCAAAGAAAATAAATATAATAAAACTAAAATATAAAGGACAAAATATGTTGGTTGTTTATTAATACACAAATGTCGCAAGATAAATCTCAAATATTGATTATATGATGGGCAGTTTTGAGATAACTGTTTGCTATTGAGGGTGTTGCACTCTCTTTTTTCTAAAATTGTTTACCTATTCCCTACATTTAGCAAACAAAGTATTTGTAGGGGTCCCCTGTTTTTCAAAAAGTCTAAGGAGGGGCGTGCATTAACGTCCGATCGAATTCAAGCAATTTTAGATACACCAGTCCCCCGCACGCAGAGAGATGTACGTGCCTTTATAGGGATGACGTCTTTTTGTAGACAGTGGATCATGGGTTTTTCACACATCATAAAACCTTTGCTAGCATTACTGTCCAAAGCTACACCAATGCCCCTTGAATGGACAGATGAATGTCAGAAGGCCTTTGAACAGTTGAGACAGGCCCTTTGTTCTGCACCCGTGTTAGGCACACCAGACTACACGAAGCTTTTCACATTGTACGTGCACGAGAATGATGGGTGCGCGTTGTCAGTGTTAGTACAAGTACACGGGGACAAGCAGAGACCATGTGCATACTTCTCTGCCATTCTTGATCCTGTAGCACGGGGGTTGCCTGGGTGTTTTCGAGCAGTTGCAGCAACAGCAGTAGCCATACGGCAGAGTGAGGGAATAGTGTTATCACATAAACTGCTGGTGTTAGTTCCTCACGCAGTAGATGCTCTACTGAATCAAGCAAAGACCCAATACCTTACGAGTGCGCGACTAACGGGATATGAGCTGACACTTTTGGCGCCACATATTACACTGAAAAGATGCGCTACTCTGAACCCCGCCACTTTATTGCCCTATCCGGTCGAGGAGGGTCAGGAAGAAAAACATCATGATTGTGTTTTCCTGACCGAGGAACAGACAAAGGGTCGTGTTGACTTACAGGATATGCCACTTCCAGATGTGGATGGGGAACTGTGGGTTGATGGATCGTGTTTAAGGCTGCCAGATGGTACGACTTCCGCAGCTTATGCGATCACGACACTTAAGACAGTGGTAGAAACAGCTAGGATACCACAGAAATCAGCTCAGGCAGCAGAGCTGATAGCCTTAACAAGAGCCTGCGAACTGAGTGCTGGCCTATGTGTGAACATATACACAGACAGCCGGTACGCCTTCGGAGTAGCACATGACTTCGGGCTACTCTGGAGAGAGCGTGGGTTTCTGACATCTCACGGAGAACACATTATGCACGGAGAGCTAGTGCGTGATCTCCTAAACGCGTTGCTTGGCCCAAAGAAAGTAGCAATAGTAAAATGCAGTGCCCACAAAAAGATCACGGATAAAGTGGGCCAAGGAAATGCCTTCGCAGACAGCATAGCGAGACAAACGGCTATGTCCCGGACTAGCTCCCCTATGTATGTGACGCAATCGCAGGCTGAGCGATGGAGTGACGCTAGAGCAGAAATATTGGATATTCAAAAATCGGCTACTGAATCAGAACTTGCGGCATGGGCAACAGATGGGGTACTAGATGATGAGGGTTGTTGGAGAAGCAAAGACATGGAGAAATGGAAATTGCCTGCGGCTTACTTACAGGTGATGGTCCAAATGACCCATGGATTGGCACATGTCGGAGCCCTTGCAATCACTCAACTGTTAACACGAGTTTGGGAACATCCCGAGATTGCTAATACAGCTAAGAGAGTAGTGCAGACCTGTCTGGTATGTTTGCAACACAATCCTGGAAAGGGGACCCATACTCCGAAAGGAGGGTTCGTTCCACCATCTGCACCATTTGAGGTACTCCAAATGGATTACATACAACTCGAGCGCTGCAACAACCTGAAGTACGTCCTAGTGGTGGTATGTGCTTTTAGCAAATGGGTTGAGGCCTTCCCCACGAAAGACAACACAGCCCTGACAACGGCTAAGGTGTTGCTTAAGGAATTCTTTCCTCGCTTTGGAGTTTGCAAATTTCTGTGGAGCGATAATGGGCCTCATTTTGTTGGGAAGATTGTGGAGTATGTACTGAAGGGGTTAGGGATTCAGCAGAAGTTCCACGCTGTGTTCCACCCTCAGTCGGCAGGCCTGGTTGAACGGTACAATGCTACGTTAAAGCTTAAATTGGCCAAGATTGTGGCATCCACGTCGTTGAAGTGGCCTGATGCTTTGCCGTTAGCACTGCTCTCTCTTAGATCAGTACCCCATTCACGAACTGGCCTCACACCATATGAGGTGGTGTTTGGTCGCCCTATGAATATCTGGGGGGTGCCCAAGCCGCGATTAATACATGATGTGCCTTGTGTTATGATGAACGACTATTTGGCACGATTAACAAATGATTTGCTTTCTATTCATCAACAGGTTCGAGAAGCGCTCCCTGACAACTCTACTGGAGAAGGCCATGATCTTCGCCCTGGCGACCATGTGATGATCCGGTCGTTTGAGAGAGCGAGCAGTTTGGAGCCAAGGTGGAAGGGCCCTGAACAGGTCCTCCTTGCGACCCGGACCGCTGTACGAGTGACCAACAGGAAGCGGTGGGTGCACTCGACACACTGCCGCCGTGTCTCTCCGGATCTGGTGACTCCTGCTGTGCTGACTGATTACAAAGAGATTCTGGAGAAAGAAAAGAGCCCAGCTGTGACATCGGTCGAAGTTGAGGGAGCCTTCCCGGACCATACTGTTGCCGGACGAGAGCACTACAACCTGCTTCCCCGATAAGAAGATTTTTTGGTTTTTTTTTATATGACTGGTTGGTTACCGCTCCAGGTTTGTGAAACGGAAACCGGGAATTCCAAGGGGGGGGGATCAGTTCTGCCAGTGTAGCGACACCCGTCTTGGCCCGGAGAAGAAAACAACGGCTACCTCGGAGTTCAGCACCGTATTTTTCTTTTTTTAGGTATACACACATGTGTATTTGAGACTTTGTGAACAATTTGAACTATTTGAGACTCTGTAAGAACTTTTCCGAAATATGGCATCACCAGCATCTCGAGATAAGCGAATCTTGGGTGCCATTCTTTTTTTTGTTTTGACTATTGTGATGATAGCTGTAATAGCCTGGGTAGTTGAACTTGTGGTACCTGCACGTGAACATTTGCTGCCGACTACCCCGGCTCCATCTGAACATTTTCACTTTACCTTATCCTACCATGAAGAACGACATCGGCAAACTTATTTGAACAACAGTTTTATTCAGATTCTTCATCACACGCACAATATGACCAATACTTCTAACTGTTGGGTGTGTGGGATGTTACCGGGGCACCAGAAGAGAGGGGGCACCCCACTCATTCCACTCCCGTTTTCGCATAATGGATCATGCAATGCATGGTACACCCTCCTCTTTACTTTGAGATGGCCAACCAAAGGGGGGGTGCTTTTCCGTTTGAATAAAGTATGCTCCCATGACAAGGATGGGTTTCCGCGGGCCGAGGGTACTCGATTTGAATGGGAAGAGTACAGGCCCGACAACGTATCTGCCCCGCGTGTGTACAGCAATCAAAGAAATGTCAACGTATCCAGCTCACATGTTATCAATGTCATTGCTACTAAAGCCGACTTGTGTATTAGAAATAAAGGTTCGATTGCGGTAGGGAAAAGTGAATGCAACACTACACTCACTTTTGATAGCCCGAATGGCATCTCATTTGTAGCATCTCGGAACACGTATTTTATCTGTGGAACGAAGTGTTATCATCAGCTTCCATTGGGATGGTTGGGGGCACGTGCTATGTATCGTTGGTACTGCCTCCTGTATTCATTGCCCCGCCAATGTATCACAATGATTATATCTTGTACCATGATTTTGTCCTGAATAGGGTCAAACGGACTGTCGTTCTGGATGACATAGACCAGACGGATACTGCCTTACAGCAGTATGTGGACTTCAATTTGGGACTGTTTTCCTTTGTGGGGGCCGCGCTGAACAGCAGGAAAATAAGACGATTGACACGTGTTGTCGAGGCTGTAGCGAATGACACTGCCATTGCCCTATGAAATATCACTGAGGAACTTCAGATTTCTAGAATAGTTATGCTCCAAAATAGGATGGTGTTGGATGTAGTTTTGGCCGACCGCGGGGAGGCATGCAGAATTATCGGAAGTAGCTGCTGTGTATACATACCTGACAATTCTCCATCTGTTTATGATGCCATATCAAAGCTCCATAAAATAGCAGCTGAGATACATCCGGACAATGGAACTTGGACACTTTCAGGATGGTTCTGGTCGATGCTTACTACTTGGGGCTGGAAATTGCTAACGATTCTATGTATAATTGTGGGGGCACTGTTTTTTGTTTGCCTATGTATCCAATGTGGCCCTGCCTTATGCTCCATGTGTTTATCAGCTTGCATACCATCAAGACGAGCACTTGCCCATGACAAAATGATGCTTCATGAAGAAGTAACACAAATAATGTTAATAGACATCGAGGACGAACATCCTGATTAGGTTCACTATGAGGTAGATTCAGCTAAACGCTAAAAGGGTCGTCTGTCGTAATTGGCATGGCCGCGTTAGCGATTAGCTGAAACTGCACGTTTTTCCTCCTTAACTTGGCAATATATGAAAACGCCATTTTGAATGTTGCGGCGGCCATCTTAGGCCATAAGCGGCCTCGTGGCTGGCGTGCCCTTTAGTCCTTTGTCCGTACCACTGACCACTTCAGTCTGCCCAGCAACAGGCTATTTTTAGTACTGGTCAGCTTGCACATGCGCAGTCCCCACTGACCAGTTACCCTTCAGGAATGTGCGCCAAACTGACCAGCGGAGTTGTGCCCCCTCCAATGAGCTGGCTGTGTTCCAAAACATGACCATATATGTACATAAATGTGTCCTAACTTGTGCCGCCTATCTTTTATTGCCCCAAAACTGTATATAAATCGGGGTCACACCGGTGTTCGGTGTGATACCTCTTGCACTACCGAAGGGTGCTGTATGAGTGTACCACCACCCCATGGGGTCTTAATAAACTTGTTCTTTGACTTTTACAGTTTCCGTGCCAACAGTTCTTGAGTGTAAGTGGGTTATCCTCGGAGCATGTAGGCCTTGGGAACCCTGATTACTTCAAAAGATATTTAAATTCCTTTCTAAGGACACCCGCTAATTGCCGATGTTTAAGTGCCATGACGTCAATATGTGACTTCCATCTCAGGTCCTTCTGCAGGGTAATGCCCTGATGGGCAAATGCATTAACCGGCTCAAGGATCTGTGTTGGTTAAAAGTTATGAACTTGGGGGCAGATTTACAAGCCCCTTGCACCCCTTTTACGCCGCTGTTGCATCCCTTTTGTGACACAGCGGCAGCGCAAAAGAAGCGCCATGGTGCGGGGTACTTACAATGTGACGCATCTGGGAGATGCGTCACGTTGTAAAGCCCTGCGCCAGAAGGAGGCATTCCGGCGCAGGAACGCCTCCTAAAAGTGGCTGAGCAAAATCTACAAGATTTCACTCAGTCACTTTGGGGCCCATGCTGCACCAAAACCCTGCGCCTGCTTGAAGCAGGCGTAAGGATTGACGCAGCATTAACAAGATTGGGCCCCCCCAGAGCCTTGCTGGAGCTGCGTCGCGATTGGGACGCAACTCCAGCAATGTGCCACTTTTACGGCACAGATGCGTCACGCATCTGTTCCGTTTTTGCTCATTGGTGCGCTGCATTGTAAATGCGGTGCATCAATGGTGGCGGAGGCATGGCGCACAATATGTGGGGCATCCCTGCTGATATGCAGGGATGAGCCACTTATTGTAAATCTGCCCCTTGGTTTCTGCAGCATTGATTTTTAAACCACATAAAAGGCAGAATTTTTCGTACCAACGCAGTGTGCGCGGTGAACCACAAGGGGTTTTAGAAATGATAAGAGTATCATCTGCGAACATTAAAATGGGGATATTTTTGTCAGCTAAAACAGATGCATTGGTGTGAATGGCAGCTAAGAAATTAGCGACTCCATTAGTAAAAAGTGAGAATGAGGAAAGGGATCTGTCTTATTTCCCTGGACCCCCCATCAGATTTGTGCGTAGTTTACCTCATGGAGGCGGGCAAAGAGGGAGAGGAAATCGGGAGAAATCCCCATCTCCTGCAGTACCCCCATCGTTTATTTCTTGATACCAGGTCAAAGTCAGATTTGAGGTCGACAAAGGCAGCATACATGCTGCCCTTGTCGAGCACTATAGTTCGCCAATTTATTGAGACAAATCGAAAGACCTGCTCATACGGGCCCGAAAACATGCCTGAAGAGGGCTAAGGATGTTGTTCTCATCAATCCATACTTGAGCCTTTGCCAGGACAAACCACGCCACCACTTTTTTGTATTGAGTCTATTAGACCTATTTGCCTGTAGTTTCCTGGCAGACACTTGTCTCCTTTTGTGTATACTGGGATGATTTCTGCCCCCGCCAAGTATCCGGGATGAGGGCACAATGAGCTATAGCATTAGCTAATGGCAGTGTATATCCAGTCTTGTCCTGCAAGAAAATATCAGCGATAACACTAACAATACCCTATGCTCACCCTCCGTTGATAGCACTAAGGGCTGAGCTTACATATATGAATCGGTGGAGGATCAGTATCCTCTATATCATCAATTAGCATACTGTGAAGCGGTGTTTTACCTACACGCCAGGTTCAACATAGTAGTCTGGGAGTGGAGCAACTCCGCCCGACCCCATTGTACCTGGTTGTGCTTAATTTGAGCCAGTGCTTTCTGGTGCTCAGCACCAGCACTTAAATGCTTTCTGGTCCTCAGCACCTGCCCCCTACTGTTCTAAGTATGGTGTTGATAGTCTACCACATGGTGGCGCTACTCATCTAATTTAGAGATGAGCAGAACAATGGTTGTTTAGGAATACCATATACATTAAAAAACTTCTAATAACTGCCTCCGCAGCCATTGTTTTAGCTTTGCAGGACCTGAAATATTCTGAACTGTCACATTTACATGCGAGAAAGATTGTTAGTAGTTGCTTTGGCAGTGATGACAAGGGCAGTCTGTGGTGCAAGCAGCAGTTATGTTATTTTATGTTAATTAGTATTCTAACACTCGCAGCTACTCCAAGGAGTGTCCCGGCGTGAGCACAGAGGGACTGAGAAGCTCGTCCATACTAAACAAAGAGATGAGTTTTTAACAATTTTTTTAAAGCCACAGGATATTCAATGTTGCATAACGCAAACGGCAGAGCGTTCCCCGCCTGGACCGCCATAAAGGCGAGGGAACAACCACCAAGCCTGTACCGATGAAAACGGGGAACCTTTGCCAGGAGAAGAGTGGAGGAGCGTAGCAGTCACCCTGGAACTTAATAAGAGGACCGTTAAGTTGGTCTAAAGCCATGCAGAGCACAATGGGCGATGGTAATAGATTTAAATTTCACCCGGGACGCCATGGGAAGCCAGTGAAGACAGGGGAGATAACCTTGCACGTGACATCTTGGTCAGAGCCCTGGCACTTAATATTATGCAAATTAAGAACTGGTACCAGGTTCCAAAAGCGTTGAACATTATTACTGCTACAAGCCTGTTTTAAATCCTGCCATCTGTTCTCATCCTAGGCTTTATTGCAATTAACATTGTCTTCTTGTAACTTGTCCCCGCAATCCGTACTCTTTCTGGAGTCACCTGATCTAAAACTTGCCTAAGGGCAAAATAGTTTCTGACATTCACGCCCCACTGTGGCCTCTCGCATATACATTATAGATATCAATGTTTCCATAGGGGCCACACATCAGCCTGATTGCGAGGATGTCATTACTTTCTGTTGGTAATGTATCTGAAGGCCAGTATCCTTTCTAACACAGAGTGTGAGACCACCGATGTACGACCCTTGTTACAATGGGTAGCCGGAATATAATAATTCAGATACCCAAAGTGAAGGAGTGGTTCTATGGAGCAGGTTTCTTTAAAAACGCAAATGTCAAGAAATTCAAATGAGGTATTCCAGTCCGGGGAGGAATCCCTAGACCTCAACTCGGCAATGTTCCAGGATAAAGCTGTTATGCTACGTTATGTTAAATGCAGAACTGGTTTTGGTCCCTCCCTAGATATTATGGTCCCTAGTGATTGGCCTACCTCACTCTCTGCTCTGGTAGAACAGCTCATCTTGAATGGAGATTTTGCTTCAGGGGAGGATTTCATATGCTCGCTAATATACGCTAGTTTAGCAACTGGGCACTGACAGGGGCGGTAGGGGAAACCTTCAATCTATCTCTCTACGAGGAATGCACTGGTTTGGGCTGTTACAAAATAAGTAGGGATCAATGCACTTGCCTTTTCTGGAAGGTTGTATTTGAGATTAATGTTAGTTGAGGAGAGGTGTGGAGTACCTAGATCGAAGCCTACCAGTTTTTCAACAAGATCTCGGTGAGACAAGGTGAATGAAATGGCATCAGTGGCTGTCTCCGGGAAAGAGTGTTTTTTAGCCCCAACTATGTTGTCCCATATTACAGACCGGCATCCCCTCACTTGCGGATCCAGTGAGTGCACTTGTTAATCAAAGTGTCCTCATCCTCTATGTGTAACCTGGGGGGAAGCTTTAGTATATTAACCAGTTATACTGTCTGCTTCAAGGCGGGGGATCTAATGGTGCCATGAGGAATGGGGTTCATATTTGCCTGCAGGAAAACAGGACTGGATCGAAAACCCCATGCCGGATTCAGAGTTGTCAGTTGCTGAGAGTCATGCCTGTTATGATCTACCCCACCTGGATGTCTGAAATCTCGGTGGGCGGCCTTAGCGATCTATGAGGTTTTACTACTGTCACTTCCTCCTATGTTATGACACTGAGGTTCCCCTGTTAACTGTCGTCATTTACTGGGCTGATTGTATTGGATCCCATGTGTATCTTGACAAATTGAATATCGATGAGTACCTTGCTGAAGGATTCAGAGAGACTACTCACAGCTTCTTTGAGCACTCTAATTTCTACTAGTAGGTCGATTATTTGGGCTGGTAATGATCTTTGCCTAGGCGCCTCATTTGATATAGAGACTATTTGGACTGCTATGGATTTGCTGCTGTTGGTATCAGGGTTATTTAGACGGGAGGCCGCACTTGGAGCTAGATGGACATCCTTATATTGGCCTCTATTTGCCTCTATACCCCCTTTTTGGGCCCCACTTCCCAAATTTAGAGTCTTGACAGGTGAATCTATGTGATCTGTGAGTGGAGCAAAGCTATTACTGCGGGGGAATAAAGAGCGATCATCTACAGACGCTTACACATCAATGTCTTCTCTATCGGCCCTGCTGGGACGTGCATTTATGATGACATGGGGAAGTTTCATGCCAGCTAAACTATTAAAGATGGCTGGGATACAGCCTTTGGGGACTGTTTGTGTAGGACTCCTAGGGCTCCTAGATTCCTGTGTACTGGGATACTTAGGTAAGTTGCTTATTGGATTTGGATCAAGGAGGCCCTCGCATTTGCACAACAGACTGTTAATACGGTCTAACATCCCTCCCCTGCCCCCAGTGACAGAGCTCAAAGTCAATGTTCTCTTATTTGCCTTCTTTTTGGAGACTTAATTTGGCCCCCCTCAGTGACTTTGCACTTTCCCGTTATAGATATAATTCTCAGCACACAGGTGAGAGCACACCCAAATGACAGCACAGTCAAGAAAATGACCACTTAGGAAGACACCAGTTATTCAAGGGAGCACTTCCTTGGTACAGTACCTTTGCCTTGTTGTAAATAACCGAAGGAGGAGAGGCACTGGAATGAGATGAAAACGGGATGGCCCAGCCTCTTTCTGACTCTGTTGGGCACAGACGGGCTAGCCCTTGGGCCAGGCCACGCCTGGGCACGGCCCAGGTGCATCCGCTCATGTCCCGCACTGCGGGAGCCCCAAGATGGTTAAATGCACCTCCTGGTCCTTGCTGGGCATCGGCGGCAGCGGTGCAAAGGTGCCTAGGACCTCAAGTCTTTAACCCCACTGGGGTGGTAGGCAAGCAAGGCAGGCAAAGTGAGCAATGATGGTCTCCCGCACTGCGGAGCCTCGAGCTGGTTAAATGCACCTTCTGGCGCATGCTGGGCATTGGCGGCAGCAGCCGCAAAGATGCCTGGGACCTGAAGTCCTGGTCTTCCCCTGGAGCGGAAGGCAGGCAAGGCAGGCGAAGTGAACAATGATGGGCTTCCTCCAATATTGCTGATGGAGGGTTCACCCTTGAGTTCAGAGAGGCTATGGTGATGAGTGACATCATCAATAGAGTGGCACTTATCCCCAGTCCTGGGATTGACTTAGACTGCTGAATTTAGTGCACACTTTTATAATTGATACCGAGTCCCTGAAATTCCAATTTATGTTGCTCCCTTTTCTTTGCTACGTAGATTATGCTGGGATTTTACGTCTGAGATTCCTTGGAGAGACAAATGGATTTACTTACTTCTTTGGAGAGCTGGGTTGAGCTCAATGTACACCAAAGAGACAACTGCCACTACCTCAAGCATCGTTTACACTGTATTGCTCTGAGACAAGTGGAACTTTGTTAAATTTAATCTAGCTATTGTTTGAGGGTAAGCAGAATCAGAGATGCTAGCTGACTGTAGAATTAAAGTGAATCATCCACATCCAACAAGCCCAGTGCCGGAATCTGAGTAATTGGGGGGCATATCAAGTCACAAGTGTTAGTAATGTAGTCCAAAAGATGCTTTGTAAATAGTTATATTATCAATGTGTCACTCTCAGGTTCAAATTTTCAAATTTCAAGTTACAAAGCTTAGACAGGAGTTGGAACATGCCTTTTCTGTAGGTCAGCCTAGATTTTAGCCTTCCTTTCCTGAGCCCGTTATTTGGCAATAGGATTCTGTACACTTTTTTGCTACTACTGTGTACTTAATTGCTTGTATTCTCCCTCTTAGACTGATTGGTATATTTAATTTACTTATAGCCCATTTTAAATGCTAATACATGTCCCCGCAGGCAGTAAATTAAATGCTACACCCATTGTGCCACTCCCTAATGTAGCACTGTAAACATGTCTCAGGCCTGCCACTGTGGCCTGTATTGTAGTTTTAAACTGTCATTTAGTCCTCGCAAAAAAAATATTTTGCCAACCCTAAACCTTCCTTTTTAGGTCTCGCCTGAGCCAGCACATACGCTGCTTGGTGAGACATTTAGTGAGTGGGCTTTCAAAAGTCCGACTGGGTGGCATAGAGTGTGCGGTTACGCGCACAATGACGAGCAGAGGCGCCATATGGTTTTCCTCTCTCCTCATGGTGCACGCATACAACTCGCCACAGCTGCTTTCACTTCTGCCTCACTTTTGCCCTAGTGCGCGCGCACCACTAACGTGTATTTTTTACATTTCTGTTCAGCTTGCGGGCACGGTGCTTGTTTTCCCTTTCTCCCCTTTCCACCCATTTTCTCAATTTCTCCCTCTGCTCTCCCCTTCCAATTCCTTTCCCTTTGTATATAAATAGAATATGTGCATACCTCTCTTCATCTCCGCCACCACCCCCATGAGCTCTCTCTATCCTCCCTTCCGTTCAGCCTGTTTTCAGTTTTGCCCTCTTGGTTCTCCGCCTCTACTTTGCTAGCCTCTGTCCTTCTTTCGAACAGAAGAGCCCGTGCACCCAGATGGCGGCCTCTGGAAAAGCGCCCAGAGGCGGACAGCTAGGTTCCGTCACTCTCCATATCACCACATTAACCAGAGCAATCAATGTGAAGTCGTTCCAGCCCCGCAAAAGCTGAAGCCCGTGAAGCACGCATCACTACGGACTGCTAAAGCGAAGCATTACACACTAGTTAACATGCTGGGAGCTGACAACTCCTTTTAAGCATTTTTTTTAGAAATCTTCTCTCCTTCTGTAGGAGCGCGCAGGCGTGTGTGTATTTGCAGGGGAAGGACTTATGTTTGGTTGGCTGACCCTCTCTCCCTTATCCATCCATCTCTCCCACATCACCCTGGTGTCTCCCTAAACAAAACCAATCCTTATCGCACTGAAGAAATCAGGAGCCAGACTTTGATTGCGTTGTTTAAACATAAATATTTACCCCTGACAAGCCATTGCTGTGTCTCTAAGAATTCCACAGCACAGCACCCATCTGCAGCCTGCATAGCCTCCCACTGGGAATCTATGTGTGTCTTCTTTGCTTCTTCTGTGGAACCCTTATAAATCCTTGAGCAGGAGGACAGTGAAAGTCAGGCTGAATAAGTCAAAGGAAACCCAATGACCAAATGGATCTCAAGGAGTGTGCCAGTGAGGAAAGCGTTGAGAGCCTGCACCCTCCAGCCTCCAAATCTTCGCCAACACGTCCACATTCCATGGAATCCGCTACATCTTCACATAATGGCCTATGAGCATGACGCGCTGCTTGTGGATGGTGGCCTTTTTCCGGCTGCCCCAGCCTCCTGGTAGTGGAGAGTTCGGAGAGAGCAGTCTACTACTTTTCCTATGAGCATGTCACGAAGGTGGACGAGGTGGTGGCCCACGGCCTTATCTTCTCCGCTGTCACCATATGTAACCTCAATGCATAACGTTTCTCCAGGCTGACGACCAATGACCTTTTCCATGCCGGTGAGCTCCTTAGCTTACTCGATGTAAATGGTCACATTCTGGAACCTCAGCAGGCAGATCCTGTGGTTCTTGAAGCTCTACAGGAGAAGATACATTTTAAGCAGTCTCAGCCCAAGCTCTTCAGCAAGCGTGAGTTTATTGATCGTGTCAGCCACGACTTAAAGGATATGATGCTCTACTGCAAGTACAGGGGTCAGGAATGCACTCATGATATCTTTCTCATAGACTAACATTGGGTAACCTGGGAACAGATAGAGAAAGAGAAATGCGTCTTCCATGCGTTTGAATGATAATTTGATTGATTGATTGAAGTCCTCTTTAATGGTAAAGCTGGACTTTAAGTTACTATTCTGAAAATGCCACTTTTAGAAAGTTAAAAAAGCTAATCAACAGCTGGGTTGCACTCTGAGTGAACGAATGTGTGATGCAATATAAACTAGAGAAACAAAGTAGTATTCTAAAGCGTGCACCCTCTGAGGAGGCTCTGCCCAGCCACCCAATACAAAGTGAAAGAAACAATTAGGACTGGTGTCGTAGACACAATGTGCACTGCTATTATTCACTGGAATAGTGGAAACCATTTTCAATGGATAAGTAACCAAATTTCATTACTGTATGTACAAAAAATGAATCCAAGAGCAACAATCACATGTCTCTCATACAGGAGGTGGCTGCCTTTTTTTCTCGTATATCACTTCCGGGTTACACGCAAACAAGTGTGGCGTCCTTCCAACAACGCGCAAGATTGTGACCACTGTGTTTCCCTATCGGTCTGAGCCGAGGGTTACAGAAAGCTTTGCATCAGTTTCACTTATCATTTTTATTTCAGGATAGATTCATTCCTGACATTGTCTTTTTCACTTGTTCTTCGAGGAATGCACGTCTTCTGAGACTATTGGGATGGACAGTTTGATTGTTTGTTACCAGACTTCACCGTTTGGATGTATCAGTCACGTTTAATTTTAAATTTAGTGTTCCTGCATGGCATGCTCTGAAGCACTCCAGTTAAGGCATTATTTTGGTTAGAAGATAAACCTTTTTCAATACATAAGGCTTTCTAGTTGCTTTTTCCAAACACTGCTTCAGTTGGGTGAATGTTCTTTCTTTTTAGCGTTCCTTTCGTGTTTCCACATTTTATTTCTTTTGGAGAGTTGTCATTCTGGCAACTCTGCTTCTAGGGTTTATAGCGAGAAATCTTTTTCTGCTCTGGTTTAGATTCTGATATCTGACTCATGGTATTGATTTGTCATTTTTGAACTTTTTGTTTTGTTAAACATTGAACCATAAATACTCATTGTAATAATCATTGGTTTGTAGATTTCCGTGACGAAGGGCAACTGTTCATGCCCGAAATGCATTCGGGAATTGTTTACTCATCGTGGGAACTGTTCGATCAACATCTAGCCCATACAAAACATTTTTTTCCTGTGATGTGCCTGCGTTTGCACAATAAAAATGAAAGAGCTAAATTTAGCACATCAGTGATGATTGGTTGATGGACTCTTTCACCCTTGTTTGTTGCTCTTAGATTCAGTTTGTATACATACAATATTGAAATTTGTTTACTTATTCAATGTAAAAGGTTCACACTATTCCAGTGAATAATAGTAGTGAACCTTTTGTCTAGGACACCAGTCCTAGTTTTTTCTTTCACTTTTAGAAAGTTGGCATTTGCCTACCTAAACTAAATGTGCCTTTCTGCCAGTGGCAGTGGTCACATGACTGGGAATGGCTCTTCCGAGGTGTGTTTTCTGTTCTTTCCAGACATAAGGGCAGAAGGGGCCTTGGTATGGAGGGAGTGTGCAAGCAATCAGATTGTTGGTTGGAGGGGGTGGAAACCCTTTTTGAATTACCACCATTTTTGTGAGGGTGAACCGGTGCGTAACTCTCTGTAAACGTGGCATAATAGGAGTAAAGATTAGCTTAGAGGCAATTTATGATGTATTTATGGAGTGCAAATACAGTTATAAAGTGAATACACAACTGAATAAAAATCTCAAACCAAGTTCCAAATATAAAGTACATTTCAATAAATATAAGGAGATCAAAATGAAAAAAAAAATCCCATCAATGGAACAGGGAATATACAAATGTAAGATTTTAAGTAGGTATAGCGTGCATGCAAGACTGGGGAAAATCACAATAAGAGGCCAACCACTTTGGAATGTGGGCCACATACAGGGACAAGGTTAGTCTCATTGAAAAAGATACCTTCTCAAATTCCAGCACAAAGAGGCCAGAACTTAAGCATTTCTCCTTTTCATGTAGAGGATGCACTCACATGACAGCCAAGGGTCCATGACCTGTGAAGCGACCTTTTTGACATCAAAGGCCCTAGCGAAGTCAGCAGGGAACAGGACCGTCCAGGCAGGTCTAGTTGCAGCAGGTCAGCTGGACAGTTGCAGGGTGACCTCTGGGGCTTGTTGTGCCTCTGCACCTCAGTACAGGAGGGCAGCCAACTGACTCTTGCAGTCCTTCAGGTAACCTGGGAGAAAGGGAGTAGGTCCGGTCTTCCTCTGTAGAGAGCAAGGCGGACCTCAATCAGTAGGGCAGCCCTCTAGGGACAAGGCAGGTCTCAAGCAACAGGATACTCCTCTGGGGAACAAGGCAAGCCTCAAGCGACAGGGCAGTCCTCTGGTAGCAGCAGAGCAGCCCTCAAGGGAACACGGCAGGTCTCAAGTAACAGGGCTGTCCTCCGGGGTACAAGGTAGGCTTCAACCAGCAAGGCAGATCTCTGGGGAACAAGGCAGTCCTTCTTCTGTAATGTTCTTAGGTTCATAAGTGTATTGGAGAGTTAGTCGAGGATCAATATTCATATCTGCTGCCGAGCGGTTCAGAAACATCTATAATATCTGCCAGGGTTCTCATCTGGGTTTTCTGCAAAATTGAAATAGGGGCTTGACATAAAGTCCCCCACTTCCCAATCGAGCAGCAGGCCCAACAATACGGGTTCTTCTCTCTCTCCTTTATTATTTAATCTCTATATCTTCCCGCTCATTTTTGCACTTCAGCAGATGGAGGTCACCGTGTATGACTATGTCGATGACCTCCAACTCATCTTTCATCTTTCACACTCTCCTGTCAGTATTCACAATTTTCAATCTGTCATGCTATTCATCAGTGATTGGATGAATTGTAATCACCTCAAATTAAACCCTGATAAGACTGAACTTGTCATCACTGGTAGCACCCCCAGCCCTTGGTCCCCAATTTCTGGCCCCCTTCCCTGGGCACTCCCCCTACTCCTTCCCCCTCAGTAAAAACACTTGGGATTTCACTGAGCAAACACCTCACTCCCCACGCCCAGATTAGTTCAGTTGTTTCCTCTTGCTTCTTTGACCTCCGCACTATTAGGAATATTTCCCGGTTCTTTTCTTTTCCCACTTTGAAATTAATTTTAATGGCAATGGTCCTTTCCTGGCTGGACTACGGGAATTTAGTGTACAATGGTTCCCCCGCATACGCCTTTCACCGTCTCCAGCTAGTCCAAAATCAGGCTGCTCGCCTGATTTTTGGGCTGCCCAGATTCCACCACTCTACCCCACTACTCAAATTCTTGCATTGGTTGCCTATTAAGGAACGGGCTCTCTTTAAACTAGGCTGCACTACTTTTCAGGCCATTGCAGGGACTGCCCCAGTGTTTATTTCATCAGCCATTAAGGTTTATTGTCCTAACAGAGACCTTCACTCCTCGACTCAATTTCTTCTTTCTGTTCCCCGGTTCAAGAAAAGCAGATCAGGGGGTTTGAAATTTGCTGTTCTAGCCCCTATCTTTTTTAACACCCTACCCCTGCAGATTAGATCTCTCCCTTGCTATCTTGAATTTCGTGGGACCCTTAAGACTTTCCTTTTGGCATGTGCCTTCCCTTCCCAGTGATCCTTTTTGCTCCAGCCCTCAGTTAAGCATCCTTCAGCGCCATGAAACCGCCAGGTATACGTGCGCTATACAAATATCTGTAAATTCAAAATTCAAACAATAGTCAAAGCCAAACCTGATTGACAGGGAAAAGGGTAATGGAAGAAAAAAAGAAGGCAACATCTACAGAAGACTAGGCTGCAGGGAATGTATCTGTGTAGGACACTTCTATATCTCTCTCCCTGTGGATAAAGATAATCAAAACATTAATACCCTAATACATTTATGGAACTCATCTTAACCCTTCCGCTAGATATGTAAAGTGTTGACAAATATAGTGGAGTTCTGGACTTTTTGGTTCCGTCCAGAGGTGTCAGGGAACAACACCCAAAGACCCCGGAGTTCCACCTGCCTTGGTGCACAAATGAACAGAAACACGGGCTTCTCGATGGTGGCGTCAAAGACCAAAGGTTTATTACTGCAGGGACACAGAAGTCACAGAAACTACGCATGGGCAGTAACTAGGAGCCTGTTCGAATTGTACAAAGAGGGTTGCTCCTTATATACTAAATTTTGGCCTTTAGGCGAATTCTTCACATGTTAGTACATTCCCAAACCTTTGTGTCATGAACAATAAATATTTGGCGTACACAGGAATCGTCGACAATATCTGATGTCACAACATTACGAACGAGGGGTTCCCACTTTTCCATCATAATCCCATGTCAACTTTTCATTCAAGAGCCGGACCGCCTCATCGTAAATTTCGTTACCTCCCCCTAATAAAGGCTCAGAAGGAAAGGAGCAGAGCCAGGTGCAGAAGATAGAAAAGCAGGATAAGGGATGTTTGTGGATTGTAAATGGGCAAGGCTACCGGCTTCGGCCTCCTAATCGTGATCAGGACAATGGACACGAAGACCAGTTTGGCAGGACTGGCCTCGGGCAGAGGAGACAGTCTTTGTTGAGTCATGCAGCTACATCGTGATCTGGTTTAAGGTGCACGTGTCATGTAAGAGGTGAATCTCCGGCTAAGGCTACGTGTCCTTAATCGAAATGAAGTGATTAGAGGCTATTGCGTATGTGAGGGCAAGAAACACAAAATGGCGGCCATGATCTAAGATGGATGCCGTGGGTAGATCAGAAATGTGTTTATTAAAGGAGTGCTCTTGCTCGTAGCGTAGCGAAAACACCAGGATATACTAAATGGATCATTTGCGGTTCGCTGATACCGATATTATGTATTTCCGACAATATTGAAAACACGGGTTCAAATCGTCACGGAACCTCAGACCCTCCTTTTGCCCTTACATAGGCAATTACTCAGTCTACGTCAGAGTCTAATTCTATGTTCATCAGGTCAGTGACATGCTGTTGTATCATCATCCTTTCTCGTGCCTTTTCTCCCAACGCAGGTGGTTTCCTAAAACAAGTTGCAGCACAAAGACTACACAGAGCAGGACCACACTGGATAATCAGGCAACATGAGAATAGGAATACTAAGATGACACCAATAACCATTAGAACCTTCCATCCCCACGCTGAGATCAGAGTCCAAAACCACTCCATGAAGGACCAGTTTCCCTTGTCTACGTGAATAGAGTCGGAAATCTTGTGTAGCTTAGAGATCGCCTCATAGACTGTTGGAGCATTATTAGGGATAAAGACACAGCAGCTCGATTGGATCATTCTACATACCCCACCTCGATCTGCAAGGATAACGTCTAGAACCATTCGGTTCTGCAACGTCATCCGCCTGAAGCTCAGCTGTCAAATTGCTAAGGGCACCAGCAGTTTCGGTAATAGTAGATTCAACTACCCGTGTTAGCTGACGTATGTTTCTACTATTGGCCATAGGCCCCCAGAACGGAAGGAAGCCTTTGAAGAAGTCTCCAGCTTCCTGACCAGCAGTATCTTCCTTGTTGAAGACACCTCTCACTACTCTGGTTCTGTGGTAATCAGATGAAGCAGTGTATGTCGGAGGCAATAATCGAGCAATATAGCATGATCCTGAAAAGTCGGCAGGCAACCATGTATAAGCTCTATCTCGACAGATGAAGTAGGTACCCCTAGCAGTAAGAAAAGCAGGGGAAGAGTTAGCCGGAAACACATAAGTCTCTACGCACTCACTCCTCCCTAGCTGAGCTCTCGGATTCCTCCCATTCCCTTGCAAACAGACCTGACCTCGGTGAGGTACGACCCAGATTGGAGTTGAGCTTTTACGCTTGCTCTCTTCTAAACTAAGGCAATACTCTGAAGTATTCCAACTTAAATACACTCGCAATTCGTCTCTAGGGTATGATGGAGTATTATTGACGTCCTTGACCATGTCAATAATTCCCTGGACTAAAGCTTTGTTGGCAGAGTTATATTTAGTGGAACGTGGTGGACGTGGAGGATAGGTTTCAAGGGCATAAGCAAAGATTGTTTGAAGGGCCTGAAATGATCCATTGTAGCTGAAAGGCAAAACCAGATAAGGAATACCTTTATCCATAGTGTGGGGTATCAAGCCACACACCCAGCAGTCTGTAGTGTTAACTACCAGTTGGTGTTGATGCAAGAGCTGTACAAAAGTGTTGTTAATGAATTCTGAGCGTCGGGCTTGCTCATGTTCAGGAAACGAATGGAAAGAGTGTATAGAAGGAACAGTAGAAGTAGCAGGATCAAGGGGAGGTACTGTAGTAACTGGCACAAAAATCAAATTTATACTGAAGACGATTCCACCCACCAACGTTATCAAAATAATCAAGAATGTAATGGCACATTGCATCAAAAAGCATTTGCTGTGAAGAATTCTATAAAGTCTGTTTCTGCGAACATAAATCACATTTTCTCGTTGCAGCGCAGGAAGCTCCATCTTCTACAATCCGCTCGCGACCACTGATGATGTGTACGTAGATGAAAGTGCCTCTGTCAGCCCCAGGAGTTCCCAGAACCAACAGAAAGATCGACCTTGTGTCAGACCCCTGCAAATTCAACTAGGCACACAGCCACGACCCTACGGCTACCCAGACGGCAAGGCAATTTAAAAATAATAAAACAAATAGCAAACTTCCTGGCTGAAGGCAAAAGTTCAAAATTTCAAAATATTCACAATAGGCAATTGCCTGCTTTATTTGTCCATTTTACGGTTTCGTAAGTTATATCTCTGCTTCGCAGGTACTGTCTGATCAGCAAATAGCGTTTCACTGGTAGCTGTTGCAGTGTTCAAGTTCGCAGATGACAGAGTTTTTTCTGATACAGGGGACAAATGTTCAGTGTTCGAAAGAGTCTTTTCTGGAGGAGAGTCAGAGCTTGGAGTGTCAGTGATCAATTCGGCATCGCTGAAGGGGATGAATTTTGGCGTGCTTTCAAATTCGGAGGAACCAATTCCCTTCTTCACCCAGTCGTCGTAAGGAAGTGGCAAAGGCACACGCTTTACATGGGATGCATGCACCCAGTGCTTGCGTCCAGCCACACGAACCGCTGTCCTCGTTGCCAGTAGGATTTGGAAGGGGCCGACAAATCTCGGCTGAAGGTTCTTCGTCCTCGCAAAGTTTCTGATCACAACTTGATCGCCGGGTTTCAGCTGATGCCCTGGACTCTCCGGAGGTTTTGGTAATGCATCGAAAACCTGTTGGTGAATAAGACTCAATTTAGCAGTCAAGTCGTACAGGTAGTCTATCAACATAGGATATTCTAGAGAACAAAACTTTTTAGGCCTCGGCACACCCCAAATATTTGCCGGACGGCCAAAAATTATTTCGTATGGACTGAGTCCCACTCTAGAATGTACAGTTGCTCTCGTTGATAACAAAGCCAAAGGAAGTGCGTCTGGCCAGGCTAAACCTGTGGATGCTTGTATTTTAGCTAATTTTAGCTTGAGGGTGCCATTGTAACCCTCCACTAAACCAGCAGACTGGGGATGGTTCGCACTGTGGAATTTTTGTTTCAGCCCTAGACCAGCACACACACTCTGCATAACTTTCCCTATAAACTCACTTCCGTTATCTGACCATACAATCCGTGGCATTCCGTACCTAGGGAAATATTCTTTGAGAAGAATCTTGGCAGTTGATAGGGCAGTATTGTCCTTTAGTGGATATGCTTCGATCCACCTGGAAAAAGCACAAACTACCACCAGGACATATTTCAAATTATTGCATCGCTCCATGTGAATGAAGTCTAACTGAATCACTTCAAAGGGGCAGGAAGGAGGAGCGAAATGACCAGCTGGAGTTGGAGTTCCCTTGCCAGGATTATGCATCAGGCATACCATACAATTTTTCACCACCCTCTCTGCACACTTACTGATCCCATCATTCTTCCAGACCGGAGCCAACATCTTACAAATTCCTTTAGAACTTATATGCGCTACTCCATGCGCCATTGTCACCACTGCAAGCACATACGCGTCAGGCAACATCCAACGCTGCTGTTCTGTCAAATCAATCCAACATCCATTCGAATCCAACTTGCCCGTACTTTCTCTCCATACACGTTTTTCTTCCTCAGTTGCTTCTTTCTGAATCTCTTTCACACTTTCCATAGTATCCTCACACATTCCAGAGTCAGCAATCCATCTTGCAGACGTAGCAACATACATTCTGCTCATCGTGTCTCTAGCTGTCTGTTTAGCAATTTCATCAGCAAAAGCATTCCCACGACCAACATCATCCGTGATTGCTTTATGAGCACTGCACTTTACAATCGCAACTTCAGTCGGCAAGGTTAGAGATTCCAACAAGTCGTTTACTAGCTGACCATGTTGGATCTTAGTCCCATGGGACGTAATGAAACCTCTTTCTCTCCACAAGCGGCCAAAACTATGGGCCACGCCAAATGCGTACTGACTATCTGTGAACACATTCACTCTCTTTCCCTTAGCTAAAACACACGCTCTTGTTAGAGCTATTAATTCTGCAGCTTGGGCAGAATTCTGACTCACTCTTGCAGTCTCGCACTGGTAAGGTGTTGTGTCTTCGTTCGATTCATGAGTGTATCCACTGCATGAGGAACCATGACCACTAGCATGTTGTTCATCACCAAACCAGCAGATTGTCGAATGGAAGCCGCAGCTGCCGCTGTAGCTCTCAAACAACTAGGCAACGCTCTAGCTACCGGATCTAATGTTGATGAAAAATACGCACAAGGGCGTTGTTTATCACCAAACTTCTGTGTCAGAACACTCAACGCGCAACCTTCCCTCTCATGAACATAGAGCGTGAATGGCTTACTGTAATCAGGTGTACCCAATACAGGAGCTGAACACAAGGCTTTTCGTAATTCAGTAAAACTTTCTTGACATTCATCAGACCATGGTACCGAACTCGGAACATTTTTCCCAGTCAAAGCTACCAACGGTTTTGCTAAAAGAGAAAAATTTGGGATCCACTGTCTACAGTAAGAGGTAATACCTAAAAAGGCACGTACTTCTCTCTGCGTACGAGGAACACTCATTTGCGTAATTGCTTTTATTCTTTCTGGGGTCAACTTCCTTCCCTCCTTTGACAAGAGATGACCTAGGTAGGTCACTTCTTGGCAGCAGTATTGCATTTTGGAAGGTGACACCTTGTGATTCAAATTAGACAAATGATGCAATAACGAAATCGTAGCTGCTTTGCAAGTTTCCTTGTCATCGGCGGCCACTAGAAGATCGTCTACATACTGTACTAGAGCAGAACCTGGAGGAAGGACAAAGGAATCTAACTGGCTTTTTAATGCTTGACTGTAAATAGATGGGCTCTCACAATAACCTTGTGGAGCGCGTTTAAATCTGAAACTGCGACCTCCTAGACAGAAGCCGAAAATATCTCTGCTTTCTTCGGCTATCGGAATGCTGAAAAAGGCATTCTTTAAGTCAATGACTGAGAACCAAGTGGCTGTAGCAGGAATCAATGTCAACAAGGCAGTAATGTCTGGGACTACAGGAAACTGCGGGACTACAATCTTATTAACCTCTCTAAGGTCGATAACAAACCTATAAACTGGAGGCTTTGTAGGATCAGTTCGTTTCAAAATCGGTAGTACAGGACTGTTACAGACATTTCCTCTTGTTTCTTCAACCACACCTTTCTTAATCAAATCTTGCACAATCAATAAAAGTGCACGCTCACCTTCACTAGATATTTTATATTGAGGAATTCTTGGAAATTTTACATTCGCTTTTAAAGTTACTACATATGGTGGTATTTCTAAAAGGCCTACATCGTTAGGACCAGTCGCCCAAAGAGAATCAGGGAGTGAGCGTAGCTCTGGCGGGAGTGCATCCATTGACAAGTACATCGGAGAAGTGATATTTTTACCCAACGTAAGCTGTACTCCCTCCGGAGAACAGTACAATGTCGCATATAGTCGTTTTAACAAATCTAAACCAAGCAGATTTTCATTACAACCTGTTGTCAAAATCAGAGGTGCTTTCAAGTGACATGGCCCAACAGAAATAGACAAAGGACCAGATATCGGGTTGTAAACAGGGGCGCCTGAAAAACCTACAGAAACATTTGTTGAGCCAGACAAAGGTGCGCCAGGGAGTTTCGCATGAATGATAGAACTTTTTGCGGCACCAGTATCCAACAGAAACGGTTCGACTACACCTGATGTTGCTACTGCGACATAAGGCCCACTCTGATCCACTGGAACTGATACTACTCCCTCTCTTTGTCTATGGCTGTCCTAGTACCCATTTTGCTGAAATCCCTCATCCACTTCACAATAGTCTTCAACAAGATATTGTTGAGATCTATTTTGCTGAGTAGACTGTCCATTTCGTTGATCAAAGTGATTTGATGGACGATCATTCGTTTGTGGAGGCATAACACCTCGTCCTCGACCTCTAGAATTTTGCACAAAACCACCACGGCCTCTCTGAGCTGCTGCTGCATTATTTTGCGCTAAGATCGGACATTCATTTTTGTAGTGACCCTCTTTCTTACAGTATGCACATTGGTTCCACTGATATTGAGGCCTCGATGTACTATAGTCTGTTCTTTGATACGAACCCTGTTGCATATTAGTCTGATTCGTGCGAAGCGGATACGCCTGCTGTAAAAGAACTTTAGTCTTTAAATCCTTTGTTTTCTTCTCTGATTTCTCCTTTTCCTCTTTATCCCTGTTTTCGTAGTACTGTGCAGTCGCAAGTATTTGCGCGGTTGTGGACACAGCCCACGCACTCTCTGAATCTTTCAGTTTATTGCATAATTCAGGTAACAAATTATGCACAAATTTATCGACAAACAGTCTTTGCCCTCCTTCTGTACTCATGTCCTGACCACTATGATCTACAAAAGTCTCTTCAAACCTCGTGAAGAAGTCAGAGACACTTTCGTCTTTCTTCTGCCTGCATGCTGATAACTTGTCCCAATTAACACGCAATGCGGGCATCAGAGTCTTCATTAGATCAATTATTCTACCTGGAAGATTAGCAATTAGAGGTTCGGGTTTTGCACCACCTACTTGCTGACCATCCGCTGCAGTGATAGCTGCCCAGTCACCACCTAAGGCAACTTGATGATCCTCTCTACGAATCTTAGCCCACACTGGTTGCGGAACTACGTTGCCAAATAACATATCGATGTCTGCTAAGTTCATTATACAAGCCTCAACTGTCTGTGTTAATTCCTTATAGTATCCAGCAGGATTCTTACGTGGATCTGGCAAGGCCTGCTTCACTGCTAACACTTCAGCTCGCTTCCACGGAATGTGTATCCACACTCTCTGGAATTGCGCTGGAGCGGCTACAATACCATTATTATGATCAGCTTGCACAGCTTCGCGCCAAATTGGAGGAACCTCCCTCATTGGATATTGGCGACTTAGCTTCGTCTTGCCTTTCTCTAAATCTCTTGGTGAACGAAGTGATGGATCATTCCTATAACTTAAAATCAGTTCCATCGCTTCTTCTACATTATCACCCACTATCATTCCTGCTGCAAACTCTTTCTGAACCTTGATTAAGTCTTCTAAATTTGATTCAACATCGTCTTCTTCTATCTCCTCACGTAACAACGAGCACATCTCGTCAAAGACATACCGTTGCGTTGGCTCTTTCCACTGCATAAACGTATCTAGCACATCTCTCGTACTATATCTCCTACTCTTCGAAATCCATCTGAGAGCCGTGGAATCTAAGATTCCCCGTTCCTCAGTACTCGGAAGCTGACTACGTCTCTGAACAGAGTCGGAAGTAGGAGTCTTGATTAAAGTTTTATAGAAAGGAGACAGCATGTTAGATACAGAATCAGTGATTCTCCGACGAACAGAAAGTGGAGTCAACACACTCGCAGATGCAGAGAACACAGTAGAGGTAGGAACAGATAACGGATTAGTAGAAGTATCAAGGAAGATAGTTTGCGGAACAGTAGGTGTAAGCGAGACAGATACAGGTATAGAAGTCGGCAATCCAGGAGGAGGAGGAGGAGCCGTAGGAACATTTACATTGACCACAGGAGGTACAGGGACCTGATTCTGAGGGACAGGAGCAGGAACACCAGGTTGTCCAGCAACCGGCAATTGAACATTCGGTAAAGGTGGAGCCGTAGCACCTTGTGCATACGGTGGAGGTGACCGTAACAAATAAGATAACAGAGGATCGTTTTCGGAATCCTCCAGTATCTTAGCTGTTTTCGATGGCAAGGCAGGATAGCACTTGTCAATCGCTAAATTGTGCTCTCTGATGGCCACCTCTATGGCTTTCTCACACTCGTTAGCCTGCAACTGCTTAGTTGCTTGTTCTAGGGTCAACTCTTCTTGCTCTTTTTGTTCTTTCTTTAACCTTTTCATTTCTCTCTGTTTGGATTCTTTTCGCCAGTAACGGAAAGAATCAAACATTGCCGGCCGGGCTTTCTTCCTAAACAATTTCGCTTCTAAATTGTCGAGAATTTCGGGTTCAAAACTACCATGTAGTGGCCAACTAAGGACACCATCCTTTTTAGTGTAACGGACCCACACCTCATTATAAGATATAGGACCCACACCAAATTTACAATACAAGTCATATAGGGGAGTCCCAATCGGAGGAACCAGACATGAGTCCTCCAACCGTGAGTCACTGTTGCAACTAAAACAGGACAACATACAGTTTTTCCGACTTACCATTTTCAGTCCGGAACACAAAACAAACAAAACACTGAACAGATATGTGCACTCGAACCAAGAACTTAGGCCTAC
The DNA here is from genome assembly GCF_964263255.1 of Lissotriton vulgaris. NCBI lineage: Eukaryota > Metazoa > Chordata > Amphibia > Caudata > Salamandridae > Lissotriton > Lissotriton vulgaris. The sequence goes on along the minus strand of NC_141694.1, from coordinate 1,131,924,389 downwards.
CAAAACGAACTGATGTATCGATACCCAAACTAAACCAAATAGATTATCGTAACTAGAACAACCAGTGATAATCTTACAAAACCAAACCAAACCAAGAACCGATCAAGGATTTTAACAACCCTCACAAAGTAACCAGCTAGCTATCACTAAATACTTAACTGAGGCACTGAAGACGTCACCAAGGAGAAACCCGTCACGTTTCGCTGTACTAAGGACTGCACCTCGGGTCCAAGACAGGGCGACGGTCAAGGCAACGGCCCACTGCAGCCGTCCTGAACGGGAACCCTCGTGGAAGAGAACGTCGGGCCACTTTTGCGATATGCCGGGATCGATGAAGTGGGGCGCCTCCCTCAGGAATCTTCACACGAAGCTTCTCGAACTCTTCAGGCTTTTGGACCGGTACCGAATGACGTCGCCCCACGTTGGGCACCAATTGGAGTTCTGGACTTTTTGGTTCCGTCCAGAGGTGTCAGGGAACAACACCCAAAGACCCCGGAGTTCCACCTGCCTTGGTGCACAAATGAACAGAAACACGGGCTTCTCGATGGTGGCGTCAAAGACCAAAGGTTTATTACTGCAGGGACACAGAAGTCACAGAAACTACGCATGGGCAGTAACTAGGAGCCTGTTCGAATTGTACAAAGAGGGTTGCTCCTTATATACTAAATTTTGGCCTTTAGGCGAATTCTTCACATGTTAGTACATTCCCAAACCTTTGTGTCATGAACAATAAATATTTGGCGTACACAGGAATCGTCGACAATATCTGATGTCACAACATTACGAACGAGGGGTTCCCACTTTTCCATCATAATCCCATGTCAACTTTTCATTCAAGAGCCGGACCGCCTCATCGTAAATTTCGTTACCTCCCCCTAATAAAGGCTCAGAAGGAAAGGAGCAGAGCCAGGTGCAGAAGATAGAAAAGCAGGATAAGGGATGTTTGTGGGTTGTAAATGGGCAAGGCTACCGGCTTCGGCCTCCTAATCGTGATCAGGACAATGGACACGAAGACCAGTTTGGCAGGACTGGCCTCGGGCAGAGGAGACAGTCTTTGTTGAGTCATGCAGCTACAGCGTGATCTGGTTTAAGGTGCACGTGTCATGTAAGAGGTGAATCTCCGGCTAAGGCTACGTGTCCTTAATCGAAATGAAGTGATTAGAGGCTATTGCGTATGTGAGGGCAAGAAACACAAAATGGCGGCCATGATCTAAGATGGATGCCGTGGGTAGATCAGAAATGTGTTTATTAAAGGAGTGCTCTTGCTCGTAGCGTAGCGAAAACACCAGGATATACTAAATGGATCATTTGCGGTTCGCTGATACCGATATTATGTATTTCCGACAATATTGAAAACACGGGTTCAAATCGTCACGGAACCTCAATAGGAGTACCTGTAAATCCCCCTTCTCCCACGTAACATGATGTGGAAGAACAAATGGAACTGTCAGTTTTTCTATAAATACAAGAAGGACATTCACCAATGGCTAATCAACACAGCACTATAAGCTACGCAGCACGTGTGAGCATATATCAAGGAGATCTGCCTATAATACCTCAATTAATGTCCAAGAGGTATTTTTAGGAAGACAGGGCTCTATAAAGCATTGTCAGGGAACAAATAATACATTCAAAGAAAGTGCATTAATATCATGCATTATACAACTGGGCATGTCATCTTTATGTTCAGATTTACACTACACAGTATGAGTAAATACAAACAAAATGAATTAGTATGAAACTGTCCCATAATGCATATCATGACATGGTGATCTGACTTTTCTTATGTTCCACAGATCACCAGACAAAGAGTCACTTCTAACTATATGAAAGTGTTGAGGCAATGGAATACAACCAGATAAGTAAGGAAACTCCATGGTCTCTAGAAATCAACAAGCACGCAAGGTGCGTCACCAGAAACAGTTCACGTTCTGCTTAATGTTTCTTTCTTTCTTTTGTTTCCCGTGCAGGTTTTGCCGATGTAGAGTTCCTCTGGGATCCAGGAGGGAAGAGAGCAAACAGGTTCAGGACCACAAAGATGGGGACCTTGGAGTTGCCCGACACGACGAACAATGCTGCAGGAGAACGTGGAGATGTGAGGAGAAGGGTAAGTGCAAGGAGGAAGTGACGCAATGACAGGAAGCCTCAGCCATAAACAAATAGAATGGCAAGCAGCTTCCTGTGGCCGAGCACGTGTCTTAAGGACTGTGTGCTTCGCATCTCCCAAACACGTAAGCCTGACCGGCGTAACTGCAGACCTGGCACTACCCCCATAGCTGTTCTGGGAATTTCCTTCCTTCTCCTGCCAGGCTCCAAGAGGTCAAGGGTGACAATAGGATTGTGTCAAGTACCTTTGTGAGTGTGCTGGTGGCAGCAATGCAAGTGAGGCAGAGAAGAGCTCCACATCTCCCATCCTGGCAAGATGGAACAACATCTGTCTTCTTTTTTCCCACTGTCTAGGAGGAGTGGAGAAGTGTGGCTCAGGGGTTAGAGGCGGCAGACCCGGAAGCTGAGATCGGCCCTGGACCAGGGTTCAATTCCCCGCCCCGACGGGGGTTGGGCTCAATAATTCCACAGACTCGATAATTCTCGCTCCGGTGCCTACTTGACTCACGGGTTCACACTCTGCGACTCTGGGCAATAGCTTGCTTAATCTCCACAACGGCCCCTCGCGGCGGGATGCCTGGCTTTCACCTTGTGGATACCCTGCCGGGGTATCTCACAGGGGAATACCAGGACGGGTTCCCTAAGCAAGCGCATAGATGCCTGCGATGTGGACGATTTGCGCTATATAAATACATGTACATTTACATTAGTACGCAAGGACCAACTCTTCACAGTCATATGACCTAAGACCCAGGATGGAGGCTCCAAATGGTTAGGACAAAAAGGTTCTAGCTTTCTAAAAGTGGGATTTTGAGGTAAAATCAGACTTTGCCATCAAAGACATTTTTAAAGTACAATTCTTTAGACCAAAGGTGACATATTCCTCATCAAAAGTTTGCACTTTTTAAATGTAATATGGTAGCCCAGTATTTTTATAGTCTAGGTAGTCCTCACAGTAGGGAAAAACTAATTTAGAGGTTTCTCACTATCACAACACGTAAAATTAAAAAATACATGTCTTACCTTTTAGATACAATGCAGCCTTCCCTAAGGGCTGTTTAGAGCCTACCTTAGGAGTGACTTACACGTATTAAAAAGGAACGTTTAGACCTGGCAAAAGATTTATTTTGCCAGGTCAAATTGGCAGTTTATAACTGCACTACAGGATGGAGTGGTAGGCCTAAGACAGGTCTTAAAGTGCTACCTTAGTGGATGGTACAATGAGTGCTACAGGCACACTATTAGCATTTAATTTACAGGCACTGGGTATATGCAGTACCTTATACTAGGGACTTATAGGTAAATGTTTCAATTGGGTGTAAGCACATTTTACCAGGCATAAAGGAGAGAGCAAAATCACTTTATCAATGGCAACATAAACAAATTCAGAAAACAGGAGGACTGAAAGCAACATTTCGGGGGTGACCCTGCAGAGCAAGCCAAGTCCAACCATGTGGGTCTTCTTGACAGGATGGCTGAGGTGGAGTTTTGCTCTGTTCTGAATAAACCTCAATGAATCTTGTCTGCAACACACATATTGAAAACCTACACCAGGACTATCATTGCTTTTGTGACCCTAGACAATTTGGAACTATACCAAGGGGGAGTGGAAGAACTGACTAGAACCTTGTTCAGAGTATCCAGGGATTGCCCCCAGTCAAAATCTGACACTAATGTAAACGTGACACCTTCTTAATCTCTTATCAGAAGAATACCCCTGGAGCTGTGGAAGATTCAGAAGAAGAATTGCCCTGCTGTCTTGAGAAGGAAAACTGGACCTGTTCAGCTTGAATACAGGACACCCAGAGGTGATTCCAAGGGACACATGACTGACATCTTGCTTCAGCTTCTGGGTCAGAACAAGATTACACAGGCCTCATTGCAACTGCCTAGCTGACTAGCACCACCTGGACCTGCCTGATCCTTACTGCTGCCCTCTGCTGGAGTCAGTCCTGAACCCCAAGAGGTGCTCCCTACCTTCTGAGGCCTTGCATGGCATCAAAATGTACTGCTGCCTCAAATTTACAAGAATCTGCACTACATGTGAAAATCAAGAAGTGTGGGGCTCTTTGTGACCCTGAGCGGAATTTTTGCATCAGCAGCAGTCACCGTGTTTCCCACTAATGCAAGGTTCAAACAGCGACCTTGTCTTCACACCAAACAGTGACTGCTCACGTCAACAGCAATGCAAAGCTCCATCGACGACTGCTCCTAACACCAACAATGACCTCATCTCAGCCCATGCTAATGCGAAGCTCCAGCCATGGCTCCTTACATGGACTTGGACTTTAAGAATGTAAACTCTTCAGTGGGACGATCCCAGTCCCTGTATCTGATCCTCACTCCAAAGTTTTTGGCCTGAATTTGTGGCTTTGAGCTGGTCTAGCACAAACCGATGGCCACTAGTTACACTATGTGCTTTTTATTGCTATTTTTACCTGGAAATTTAAAAATTCATTACTGATTATACCAATTGTATTTGTATCATTTTGGTGTCATTTTAGCTGTTAAGACTAAGGGCCAGATGTACGACCCACTTTTGCATGTGCAAATGGGTTAGTAACCCGTAGGCATACGCAAAAACTGTTAGGGCCATTTACAATCCCTATTTAGCGAGTCACAATTTATTTGCGATTTGCTAAATAGGAATTGCAACTCACAATTAGGGAGGAGCATTCCAAAATCAACCCTTCCTGATTGTGATTTTGCAACCCTATGTAAGAATGTTTGGCCAACGCAATTGGGGTCGCAAAACACTAGCAATTTACCGCCCTCTTCAAGAGAGTGGTAATACAGTTGCAAATGGGAAGTGGTCCTTAGGGGACCCCTTCCCCTTTGTAAATACACAGCAAATATTTTTTATGGGGCAGGCAGTGGTTCCTTTAAGGAAAACGGTAAAACTGTCTGCATTAAAAAAACAAAGCTGCTTTATTTACAAGTACATTGAAGTATGCTGAGCCCAGCTGGCCATCATACCTGGGAGGGCCAGCCATTCCCAATGGGGTCCCAAAATGCGGGTGCCTCATTAATATGCATGAGGCATGCAAATAGCGACCCCATTAGGAATCGCAATCAGTGTCGCAGACACTGTTGTACATACCAATTTGCGACTTGCATATTGCGAGTTGCTAATGCGACGCAATTTGCGAGTCACAAAGTAATTGTTCATAGATATGGCCCTAAGTCTATTGTTTCCAAATTGGTTTGGGATTTTAATGTGTTGTGCTTTTACTTTAATATTGTTTGAGTGATGCATATATTTGTTACACATTGCCTATAAGTTAAGTCTGACTACTTTTGTGCCAGGCTACCAGGCGGTTAAGCACAGATTTTTTTAGTGAGATTTGTTGTTCATCCTGACAAAGATTGCATTTATTACTTGAGTGGGGCTCTCACCTCCTCAATTAAACACCCGTGTTTTACAACAGGGAAAATAGTGGAGAGTTTTCAATGCAGGTCAGTGGAAACTGGGAAAACTAGACTGCTAACAACTGTTTGGGGGGGAACTTCAGGGTCATTAGTGGGAGAACATATATAACCACAGTACACACAGCTCTCAGTGTCTGGCAACAATTCTAGCTGCAGTGTCACTTTTTATTACATTTTTTTACAAATTTGTATTGGTTTTCAATACAGTACAGCTTATATGTATTCCAGTATACATATCTGTGAGTCCTCAATACACATTGAAACTTTACAGCAAGAGATATATATCCAATATCTTATTGTACTGAATGTAAAAATTCAGCATTCTGATTCAGTAATTGTAATTCTCGTATGTTACCTTTCATTACACCCACTCAGTTTGCATTACCTAGGGTAACCAGATTACAAAAACCACAAAACCTGGACATTTTGCAAAAACTAGAAGGACTATAATTTTACTTCATCCAAGGGGCACAGAATTACAGCGCTCATTGACACAGAAATACAGACAAGGATGTACTATGGAAATAAAATGCAATTTATAAGCCAACCATCTTACCTGCTAATTGAAATGCTTTCTGATAAAAGCTGCTTGCTACTCCTGCTTGGAACACATAAAAAATGTCTCTGTAGGAAAGTGAAGTGTTATGATGTGTGAGGGGTTAGACCTCACCATGTAATTTAATAATAATACTTGGATTCACACTAATAAATCCTTAGCTCAGTCCTGGTAGAGTGGCAAAGGGTAGTTAGGATTTACGAAAAGGAATATGTGTTAAGCATTTACGAGTACCAACATGGATGATAAGTAATTGACACCACTGCAACACCAATTTATAAAAATAAAGTTTATTTTTATGTTAATTTAGACATAATGAATGCAATAGCATACATATAACCTGAGTTATGGATGTTAGCAGAAATAATAAATCAGTGCAGAATAATACAAAATAAATATAACAGTGCAATCAATGGAAAAAAAACAAGTGACAAATCGGGCATGTGCAGGTCAATTTAGGGGAACGCTTATAGGGCTAACGTCATGCGGGACAATGGACCAAGCCACAACAGTCATTTCAATTTTACCTAGCAGGTTTTCTCTGCACCCGGACTTCACCTGCTAGGTCCATTCATCAAACCAAGTTATTCGGTTACAGAAAACCTGCTAGGTAAAATTGAAATGTCTGTTGTGGCTTGGTCCAGTGGCCCGCATGACGTTAGCCCCATAAGGGTTCCCCTAAATTGACCTAGCAGGTGAAGTCCGGGTGCAGAGTTGTCTTGGATGTCCATGGTTCTGAACGGGAGCCACATGGATGCTGGTTTTACTGGATTTACGTTGTTACAACGCAGGTTGTAACAACGCATACCTTTACCACGCGGCCGCTACAACGCAAGTCGTTACCACGACTTGCGTTGGAGGGCGCGGATTTAGGATTTTTATAATTTTATATTCCAACACCAGTCCCCGTAACAGTAGGGAGGTGTTGGAATATAAATTTATAAAATTCCTTATCCCACAGCGCCCTCCAGCGCAAGTCGTGGTAACGACTTGCTTTGTAGCGGCCGCGTGGTAAAGGTACAGCGTGGTAAAAACTTCGTGGTAAAGGTTGTTTACCGGTTTGACCACTTGCACAGTGCTGCACAAATACAAAATTCAGTAACACAACTGATGCACAACTGCTGATGTTAGATGAAGGTTTGTGGTGTTCACTGTAGTTGCAGCGTCGAGTGTGGTGGTTAGTTGTTTGATTGGCGATCAAAAAGCCTGGGAATTGGTAAACTCAACAAGAAGGTACTGGCACTTCACAGGGTCCTGGGAAGCAAGGTAGCAGCCTGAAATGTTGTGGCAGGCCGGGTTACTATTCCCACAATGCACTGGACCATCTGGATTTGGGCGTTTCCACAGAGGGCCCGATGGCCAGAAACTCTTCAGATACCGTCAGTGTCAGTGTTTTTACCTGCAATTTGAAGGGGACTTGTGCCACAAGTCCAGGGGAATCTGATGGTGCTTCTGGCTTCCACAGGGGTTTCTCTCTCAGGGAGTGCTACTTTTAGCCAGGGATGAGGTTCAATCACACAATTCCAAGTCTGGTGCAACAGGGACAAATAATCCCTCTTTTGCTTTGGTGCTGTGGGTAAAGTCCTGTTGCCTGTGACACAGGTCTCTTCTTGGTCCTTCATGGGTGCAAGTTGTTCAGATCTGAGGTCCTGATGTCGGGGGCGTCCCTTAAATTTTAGATTTAGGGTAGCTCGGTCGGGAGCTAATATCCAATGGGCAGTTAGTACCCACATCCAGGGGTTTAGGTCATCTTTTCTGCCCAGAACCCTCTATTCTGCCATTCCTAAAGATGACAGAAATCAGATTGCTGTGTACAGGCAAAGCTGCTCATCCTGTAGGTGTGGCTAGCCTTTTGGGGTTGTACACCTCCTTAAATTGCTAATTTCCCACCGGCCCAGATACAAATGTGCCTGGGGCATTGAGAGGGGTTTCCTCAACTGGGAGTCAGTCTCCTGTATATCAAAGTGGTGCAGCCTTTGAAGCTCACCGCCTTGATGTGCCACTTCACTAGCCTGCTTGGGAGGAGGAAGGTGTGTCCTAATTTCTGACCTTGCCTTTGTTCCTGACTTCTGGGAGTGATCGTACTGCATGGCAGGAAGCCAGATCTTGTTTTCGTGGCAGCAGGCGCAGGTAAGAGCCAGCCAGGGCAAAGAGAGCTTGGGAAACCAGGTGGGCAATCTCTAAGGTCACCACTGGGTGCATGCCACATCACCCAGGGCACAAGTCAGGGGAGAGAAAGGTCTTGTCATTTGATACCAAACATAACATATTTTGGCGATATCATAATGAAGCAGTCAACTCCAAGAATGCTTGGGTGGCAGCCCACGTTATCCCATGAACCTGTAACGCTTATAGTAGTTTCCAAAGGGGAACACCACTATATGAACATATAGGCTTGCATTTTGACACTGTTGAGCTCAGACGCAATACCTTTGCTGGAACTCACAAATTCTCCACCCCCTGGCTGCAAATGTTGAAAAGAGAGTGGAAAGAGAAATAGCAAAGAGGGAAGGTCGAACTAGGCCAAGTGAAGAACCTTGTGGAACTTGCTTAGTGACTAGTGAGCGAAATTGGGAGATGAGTACGAGCAGAGTCAAGACAAAATAAAAGTATTATTCGCCAAATAGAAATTAAACCAATCTAAAATCGAATAGGAATGATCTACTGAGTAAAAAATATTGGATAAATCAATCGAATTTGACAACGGAGACACTTTATGGTGGCGAGCTTTGTAAATAAAGTTAGGAGCAAAAATAATTTCCTGTGGAATGCCCTGAAATGAAATCTCTACTTCTCTGGGCGCAGTGGTATCGCTGGGGTCCTTAATGTTTCTACATGTGTCTAGTTTGTGTGTTTAATACTTTGATGGATGATTGCTTAAACGTACGACAATCTTTTTTCTCTTCCATTATTTTCTTATTTTATTATTGAAACAGTGACGATCTTAAATGGGCCCTTTATCAAACATAAGGTAATGCCAACGATTGAGAGCAAATAAAACAGAGATTCAGGAAGGAAATAGGGGAGGAACATAGGGGCATATTTACAATAACTGGCGCATCCCTGCAAATCAGCAGGGATGCGCCAGGTATTGTGCGCCACAACTCCGCCATCATGGATGCGCCGCATTTACAATGCGGCGCACCATGGTGCAAAAACGGCACAGATGCATGTGCCGTAAAAGTGACGCATTGCTGGAGTTGCGTCGCAAGCACGACGCAGCTGCAGCAATGCTCTGGGGGCCCTATCTAGTTAATGCTGCGTCAATCCTTACGCCTGCTTCAGGCAGGCGTAGGGTTTTGACGCAGCATGGGCCTAAAAGTGACTGAGTGAAATCTTGTAGATTTCACTCAGCCACTTTTAGGAGGCGTTCCTGCGCCGGAACCCCCCCCCCCTGCACAGGAACGCCTACATGTGGCGCAGGGCAATACAATGTGACGCATCTCCCAGATGCGTCACGTTGTAAGTACCCCGCACCATTTAGCAGGATTTGCGCCGCCCCTGCGTCACAAAAGTGACGCACCGGCGGCGTAAATGAGGCACAAGGGGTTTGTAAATCTGCCCCTAAGGGGCTTATTTAGAAGCCCCTTGCACCACTTTTGCGTAATTTTTAACATGGGAAAAGTGATGTATCGGTGGTGCAAGGTGTTGTAAATAAGCTTCTAAATGTTCTATGCTACATAAAGGAAGCAACAGGACTTCGAGTTTTTTACTCAGAGGTCAGCATGACACTCGTACTATAGTCGCACATATTTTATATTTCAATCTTATCCTAATACCACCCCTGAACTCACACTTCGTATCTTTAGTTTAGAGCAGACTCAGAGAACTGAGGTTTCTTTTATTTTTCTAAAAACGATTTAAGGCGTTTTAAGGACAGTTATTTCCCCCTTGTAACAATTTTAGAAAGAACAACACAATTGCTGCCCTAGATTATAGTCGTCTATATTTGTATATAGTTTGGAGTCTGTGCATTGTTTGTCTAAGGCTAGCCCGTCGCGCTCCGCATGTTCCTTTAATCATTTGCTATAGTCACTTCCATTTCGTAGGAAACTCGATCTCCTCAAGATGTAGTGAATACCTTTCCGCAACAATTCCTTTCGAGTCACAGAAGGGACCCGGTAGCTCGTTGTGAGACGTTTGATTTACAGTACAGTTCAAGCTTTGCCCACTCAGCCTTTCAGAAATGCCATCTTTCAGTAGCGATAATTGTCCATTAAGGTAGGAGCTGCCATCATACTGCGTGACTACATCACGGGCGCCATTAATACCTAGTCTCACATTTCAAGTTCTTGAAGGGAAAATAACCATATCACACAACGTGCATTTATAAAACTCGCAGTGAATTTTCTATAGAAAACTTGACTGGTTGCTGAGTAGCCCCAGCACGATAACTTTGTGAACCCACACATGTTTTTTAAATAATGTTTTTCCTTTTATACATGCTCGTTTCCCACGTGAGTTCTTCTACATAATGATCTAGTTGAAAATTATATAAACCACACTTTTTATATATGATGTGCCTGTGCTACACTTAAAAATAAAACATTTAATCACTTTAACCCCTTTGATGCAGAGGATGACCTGCTGATGTCCTCCTCCGCACTACCTTTGCAGCGCGGAGGACGTCCATAGGTCATTCTCCTGAGGAGCCGCATGGGAAGCTACCCACTGGCTTAAGTGGGGGCTGATGCAGCATCACTTCTGTGTCAGTCCCCGCCCCTTCCTCTGCTCATCAGTAATGCCCTGACATGACTCATCGCACCAAACAGCACCAAGAGGAGCAGGTGAGAAAGCTCCTTGCACATCCAATGGGTTTTTGCCCTTCCAGACGGCTTCCTCAAATTTGAGAGAGTCATCGCTGAAAGGGGGAGAGTCTCCCCTTTCCAGCGATACCTTTCAGAAATATATCCCTGCTTTTCGATCATAGATGCTCAGCGATCCATGAGCAGGGACCACTAAAACCAAGGATATTATTTTAGAAGTGGGGTGTGGGCCCCTGGCCATGGTCAACCCCCCAGGGGGCATATATTAGATAATTATGTTTTCCCATCCAGTGGAAGGCCGCTCAGCCTCAGATGAGGGGCGCAATGGACTTCCCAGGGAAGGGAACATTTGTCAGCCACATTTATTTTTAGTTTTGTGCTGCCTGTGTCTTTTCAGGTTTTCTAGCTGTGCAAAAGGTATAAAGGCAACACTAAAAAGGGGAGAATCTCCCCTTTCCAGATATGCCTTTTTCAAACTGAACCCTGCTCATGGATTGCGAACACAACACGATCCATGAGCAGGGTGCAATAGTCACCAGGGAGAATATTTTAGAATTGGGGGGGTCATGCTTGAACCCCTCTGAGCCATATATTATATATTTTTGTACTCCTCTTCTTGAGGGAGGGGGTGACCAGCACATCACCCCCCCCCCTTCCCCAGCTAAGCAAGAATTTGTTTTAGCAGGCATCTTGGTTTTTACTTTTGTGCTGCCTGAGGCCTTTTTAGCATTCTTTGACAGCACAAAAGGTGTAATGGCATTGTTGGGAAGGAGAAAGTTTCCCCCTTCCAGTGATGCCTTGGCGAAACAGGTTCCTGCTCATGGATCGCAACTGCACTGCAAGCCACGAGCAGGGAGTTCAGTAGACACTAGGGATGCCTTACTATATGTTTAGCACAATAACTGGTAAATGACTAAAGTATGCTCAGAAAAAGTTCTTTGTGTCAGATAAGTAGAGTTTAAGACTTGTTCTTGTGATCACAGTGAACCACACTCTCACAGCATTACATTCTTTCACTTTTTGGTGCACCTTTTTCCCCCCCACATACAGCAACCATTTCTACAAATAAATCTGTATTCAACCTAGATCAGAAAGTTCTAGTTAGGAAACAGAGATGGCATTTTGTTGGATGACTGCTTCTGAAGCTCTAACTTGATAGTAGAGGAGAGCTGGGAATGCATGGCCAAGCTGCCGACCAAGATGGCCGCGCAGCGTTGAAGCTCCGTCTGGTTGCCCCAGCAAAATCCACCTTTCCCCGCAAACATAGATCGCCTTACGCTATGATCCAAGGTGCTAAATCCTCTTCTGATGGTGCTGCAGCGAGGCCGTGTGTGCCCACAGAATCTGCCTACAACCTGCTGAAAATTGCTCTGGGCGCTTGGGGGAGGGGCCTGCTACGGCCTCTGATGTGGCGTGTTAGAACTCTCGGGCCGCCGATATTCAGATCACCCTGCGGCTCCCAGTGGAGCCCTCTCCAGACTTCTTGGTCTTCGCCCTGGCAGTTGTGAGTGCGACTCTTGCTTGCCCCCCCCCCCTCTAGACCCACTTCTGCTGTTGTAACGCGCCCCCTCTATCAGCTCTCAGGGGTGACGCACACACCATCGCCAATGCTTTAAAGGCCCACAGGGAGACAGGGTCCCTGGGTGAGCCAGGTAGGCAGCCACGCGGCTGCACACTGAGACTGGCAGGGTGAATTGTTGGGGACAGCACAAGCCTGCTCCGGCTCGCTTTATGGATCAACAGTGGCATAGAGATCACCAAAGGGCCCGACCCCTGGACTCACAGTTCAGTGAGGAGGCGACGCAGCTCCATTTGCACGCCGCTATGGCGGAGGAGGACCTGGTGGTTGCTCTCCGCTCCAGAGGGAGTGATCAACGCCCAGTGTATCAGGTGGAAACATAAGGATCGCTGGTGCGCCTGTGTCCTTCATCACACTGCATCAGACCGCTGCATCAGGCCCAATGTGCCAAACTGACTGGGAACCATATTGCTTTTCACCATCTGCTCGAAGTCCACTCCCTGCAGAGGGGCTCTCCCCAAATACCTGGCCACTACACAATCGGATCTACTTATGGCACCTATAGTGGTAGGCTGAGGCAAAGTGGGTGCCTGAGTAATCACACAACAGTACATCACTTTGGAACGTTGATGGCCCTGGCGTTCAGGTGGCATCAACTTGGTGTTACTGCATCTCGCCATATTTGCGCTTCCTGATAGCTGTCGTCACTAATGACGAGTTCTGCACTCGGCCAAGGACATACAGGTATGGGCAAAAAAATCCCAAACAGAGAATGTTAATGTTCCCCATCGCCACAGAAAAATCACAAGACTGCAGTGCCATCATGGTGGAGGGTGTCAAGACTCTGCCACTGTGTCTGAAACCACCTCCTTGCACCCCAGCTTACTAGCTGAACTCAGAGCCGGGTTCAAATCGCTGGATGGCAGGTTCGACAGGCTGGACAAATGCCTTGACTCACTGGGGGCCAAATTAGACATCCATGACCGAAGATTGGATACTGCGGAAGGGCGAATCTCCAACCTTGAAGACAGGGCCGCTCAGTAAACAAAACAACTGGACCGCATGGAATTTCTTTTAAAGGACATTGCAATTAAAAACAAAGATTTAGAAGCATGCAGCCACCATAACAATCTCCACATTCTTGGGGTATCTGAGTCGACGAACACATAAAGAATGGACACATTTGTGGAATCATCACTTGGCGACATTTTGGGAAAAGAGGCCTCCCCTGGATTTGTTTTGGAGTGCGCTCATCGCTCCTTGGGCCCCCTCCCCAATCCTGGTTGTCCACCTCAGCCTATCATAGCACGCATCATGCACTTTTGCGATAGGGACATGGCACTTCGGCTGGCCAGACAGTGTGGTGAACCTACCTGGCAGGGCTCCACTGTGTCATTAGTCCCGGACTTTACCATCATGATCCAAGAAGCTCATCGAAAGTATACTGGTGTTAAGGCAGCCCCGCGGAATTTCGGCCTCTGGTATGGCATGCTGTACCCTGCACAACTAAGCGTCGATATCTACGGATGGTCCCACATATTTCAAAATCTTACTGAACTCCAAGCTTTTTGCAAGACCTACAAAAACTCCGACAGCCAGCGGAGGGATGTTGGAGCTATTTCTTTCCCTCCCCAAAGCGGATCTGTTGCTGGTGTTGAACTTTTTTCTCATGAATGATCCGCATGTCTACTCTTCCTTTGTCTTCCTTTCTTTGCATATGGCGATATTATGTTAACATTGAGCTAATACAATAATTGGAACAGTATAAGTAAAGTTCTTATACACTATTCTGATTATGCTGGGCACCACTGGAGTGTTGCCTTACCCCTATTTGCGTAGCACACTGTTGATCTCACAGATGACAATGCATCGTTCTGAAATTTGGTATTTTCACTCGGGATGCTTACAGGATGCATTAGGTTATTGGTTCTTTGGGTTGGTACTTTGCGAATTGCGAGGTTGGAAGGAGGATGGAGGGTGGGGATGTTTTTCGCATAGATGAATGTTCTTTGATTACCAGCTCCATGCAGTCGTTACTCACTACTCACCACACTTACATCACACTGATCCATGGCACAGATGACCACTGCTCTTAATCTAGTGGACCATTCAAATCTATCTCTCCTAACCTGGAATGTAAGGGGACTCAACAACCACAAAAAAAGGTAAAAGCATAGCCTTTCTGCAGGAGACACACTTGCCAGATCTGACACCACACAAGTGGCAGCCAGTTGGGGTGCTCAACGTTTTTTCTCCAATTACAGTACATATGCCCGAGGCACAGCAATTTTACTCTATGAGAGTAATATAATTATGGGGTAGCCCTTGCCAAAGTGGAGGAACTGATCAGAGGATGGATTGCCCTCCCCCTTTCCATGGTGGGGTGAATAGCTCTAATGAAATGGTCATAATGCCCACATTTTTATATCTATTTATGAACATTCCCTTCCCTCCTGGACGCCCATTCTTCACTAGGTAATGCATTTTTCACTAGACAATGCATCTTCACTAGTCAATGCATAGTTCTGAAATGTGTTCTGAATTTGTTCTGAATTTGTTCTGAATGGTGTATTTCCACACGGGATGCTTACAGGATGCATTAGGTTATTGGTTATTTGGGTTAGGACCTTGCAAACTGGGACACAAGGTTGGGAGGGGATGGAGGGTGGGGATGTTTTCGCACCGTTGAATGTTCTTTGATTACCAGCTCCATGCATGGCAATCAGTGGTCACTCACTACTCACCACACTTACATCATATTGATCCACAACACAGATGACCACTGCCCCTAATCAAGTGGACCATTCAAATCTATCTCTCCTAACCTGGAATGTAAGGGGACTCAACAACCCCAAAAAAGGTAAACACGTACTACAGTATCTGCAAAGGCAGAACGTCGACATAGCCTTTCTGCAGGAGACACACTAGCCCAGATCTCACACCACACAATTTGCAGCTAGTTTCGGTGCTCACCTTTTTTTCTCCAATTACAGTACATATGCCCGAGGCACATCAATTTTACTCCATAAGAGTAATATAATTATGGGGTAGCCCTTGCCAAAGTGGAGGAACTGATCAGTAGATGGATTGCCCTCCAGCTTTCCATGGCGGGGCAAATAGCTCTAATGCAAAAGGTAATTATGCCCACATTTTTGTATATATTTACGAACATTCCCTTCCCTCCTGGATGCCCACCCTTTACTAGACTAAAAGGTCAACTCATACGTCTTGCATGGGGGCGAAACAACCCGGGATTAAATGGAGTACCCTCACGCTGGCATTTATACAGGGCGGGTTCGAAGCGCCGAATACTGAACTATACTATCTCAGTGCACAGGCGTATTTCACTGCATACTGGTTTGCCCCCCCTTTATGACACACCTCGCAGTGGAACAGGGGACCATGGCGCCGATACTGCTGAGGGGATTCCTAGGTGCAGATGACAAGACAGCCGGGGAAAGAAACTCCACTGTAATGTGTACAAATAATGCATGGCGGGCCATCGCAAAAAGATCTCAAACTCCCATGCTGTACTCCTCTTTACTTACCCTATTAGACCAACATAACTTACTGGTCACTCAGGAAGTAATCTGTACAATAAGGGACAATTCAAGGTCACCACTACATTTATGGGCAACACACCTCCCACCACAATGGATACATTCCTATACATCCGCTTGTGACAGGCTGACAAAGCGGCCAACCCCGCGTTTCCAGAGGAACCCCCTACATTGATCCCATTACACCAACTCATACGGGGAGGGGCAACGCATGACATGTCAGCAATTACGAAAACTCCATCGGGCAGGGACACACAATACCATGAAAGCTAAACAAGGTTGGGAGACGGAACTGGGCCACCCTATCACGGAAGAGCCTGGGCGTACAGTTGCCAACAAACCGAGCGCATCACTGCTGGCAGTAGATTTGGAATTATTCATTTTAAATTTCTCCACCAAATTTATTATACTCCTGCACAGTTACATAAACTCCGGTTGCGGGACAGCGACAGATGTGACTGCTGTGGACGGGAAGGCGCAGGCTTTGTGCACTTAGCGTGGGAATGCAAAAATATAGCAAATTACTGGGCAGAGATTGGCACTGCATTGGGCAACATGTTAGGGGTACACTTGGATTTGACGCCCAAAATGTGTCTCCTAGGATACCTTCCAGGTCACACAGGCCAGGCTAAAAGATTCCTGATGATAGGCTTACTAATTGCTAAACGCAAAATAGCTTGTAGGTGGGGACATTGCGTATTGCCAGGAACAAAATAACATATACGCAGAACTACTAACCACTCACTCAAGAAAAAGTGACATCTTGGAGCTGCTCACTTGATATATGCTCTAAATGGCTGCCACAGACACAGATGATGAGGGTACACCACTGCAGATCGATACATCCATTGTGGCTCAGGGGACGCATAGGCCTGAGGCAGACACCTGCGGGACTCCTTGTAATATAACAGCTGACATGTACGATTCTGCACACAACTGAGCGATGCAATTGAGGGACGTAAGCTGCGGTCGCTCCTCAGAGGGTTGCTTGTACAGTAGGTAGCGCTGAGTTACTTCACACAGGGGGACATAAGGGTAATAGAATCCTACCTAATGAGACACCACTACCAATAGATGGGCCATACTGTAACCACTGGGACATCTCCCCTATCTCTTACACTCCTGATGACTATTAAGCCCCGACCATTAGCCCCGTTGCTGCGCAGAAGAACTGACAATGTAATAATCACCCCCCTGTAACTAGCAGGAAATTGCTGTACTGAAAATTATCGACTTGTATGGGAAAGTGAATACCAAACTAGAAGTTTGTTGTGATACTTATTTTCCTAGTCATGTTACTGATGATTGTAATGCACTGAGCCTGTTGTATTTTTTCTTTTTTTACCAGCAGATATGCACTGTAATGATACATTTATTGAAGAATAATGTTGTGTCTACCATACCCTGGAATTGCTGTATTGTTACACTGACAAAATACCAATAAACAAAGTTTAAAAAAATAGAGACTACCTTTCTCTTTGAACTGCTGCCACAGCGACAGGGAGGGTCGATTCACAATAATGGTGAGTAAGATGATGGGCCACACTGTTACTCTGGTATGCATTTACGCCCCCAATGCTGACAGCCCTGAATTTTTTCATGAACTGGACGCGACAATTCTATGCTTGGGTACTGGCAGTGGATGTATGACATTACAACGCAGGCTATTACAACGCCTGCCTTTACAACGCGTTTTTTACATCGCAATCCATTACAACGCATAGTGCTTTGGGGTGCTGGATAGTGAAAAGTTTAATTTACTATTCCAACACCAGTCCCCGTGGACACTAGGGAAGGTGTTAGATAGTAAATTAAACGTATTCCCTATCCTAGATCGCCCCCCAACGCAATGCGTTGTAATGGTTTGCGTTGTAATAACCGCGTTTTAATGGTAGTGCTTTGTAAAAGTTTCGTTGTAAAGGTTGTTCACCACTGGCAGTTTGCTACTGGGGGCATTTTAACTTGCTCCTTACCCGCACTATTGACAGCTCCTCCGAGGCTGCGGACTCCAAACCCCGTGCACGTCAGGTGCTACTAGACACGTGCAAGAAATTCCAACTTGCAGTTATTTGGTGAGCCCGCAACCCGAAAAAACCCAAGATTCACACACTACTCAGCCCAACATAATACCTGGACCAGACTCGATTTCTGGCTAATCACTCCGAACCTAATCACAAGGTACAAATCAATTACAGTACTCCCCTTGACCAATTCCGATCACGCTCCAGTCTTTCTTAGGCTCTGTATTCCCAGACCAGAAGAGCATGAGCGTCAATGGAGATTTCCTGGCAGGGCGCTAAATGATGACTATTTTGAATCAGAAAGTATGGAAGCAATTGAGGATTATTTCGATTTAAATACGGAGTCCATAGACACATGGGCGATGCTTTGGGAGGCCTTTAAGGCCTACATCAGGGGCATAGCCATATCAAAACACGCTGGAGTACTAAAAGATCTAAGAAAAACTCTAGCTACGATCGAACAGCAGCTGACAGATTTGGGTGCCTCTATGCTTTTCTCACCAGACGCTACTGAGGGAGTAAAGCGTCAATGGGCGTTGCTGGCAGAATTTCGGGAAGCTGCAGACAGGGAAACCCACTTCCTGTGTAAATATGCAATAGCACGAAGGTATGGCGAGGGAAAGAGCTATTGAGACCCCCATACTCCAAATCATACATCACAGAACTCCGGACTGACTCTGAACATACCTTAACAGATACATCAGATATCCGGGACGCATTTCTAGTGTACTGTGAAAAATTGTACACCTCCAAACTTGTGCACAAATCCACGGAGCGAGTTGATTATTTTGCTGAGATTGCACTGGTATTTATAACAGCTCTACTGCTCCCCGCCTGGATGGTTTCACATGGGACTCTGATGTACAATACAAAGATATATTAGCCTTGAAGCTCCTAGAAGTTTATCACGAATATTTAGAATGGAATCAGTTGCCTCCCACTCTAAGAGAAGCAGTCAGCGTTTTATTACCGAAACCCGGCAAAGATCCCTTGCTGTGTAGGTCGTACAGACCTTTGTCACTATTAAATTTTGTTTATGAAATACTGGCAAAAACAATTTCTATGCGGTTGCCATGCTACTGGACAAAATAATATCCTCAGTCCAGTCAGGGTTTGTACCCCACAGATCTACTTCCCTACATCTATGCACTCTCTTTGCAGTCCTGCACTGATGGCAGAGGCAGTACTGCTGGACACGGGGAAAGCTTTTGACTCCCTGGAGTGGCCATTTATATGGACAGTTATGTGTAGGTTGGACGTGCCCTTTGGGTTCGTAAATCTCACTGCACAATTGTACTCGGCCCCCACCGCCAGGCTGCCCTTAAATGGCACGCTGTCCCACTCATATACATTATCCCAAGGCACCAGACAGGGATGTACCCTGTCCCCACTTCTTTTCATATTGGCAATGGACCCACTCGTTTGACATTTCCAAGAGTGTCCTCTACAGAGGGGCTCCAATTTAACACTGTGCCTCTACTGGTGTCACTATACACAGATGATGTTATATTATATGTCAGGGACCCCCAAATCAATTTAGAACCACTAATCAGAGAGATCATCCGGTTTGGCAGCTTCTCCGGCCTTGGCATAAATTGGCACAAGTCTGTGATATTTCCCCTCACCACGGGCACTGCCAGATGGGAATGTGAGTATCCACTGACTTGGTGTTCAGGGTCGGTAAAGTACCTGGGAATAAATATACACTTAAATACAACCAGAATTATACAGTTGAACTATAGCAAGGTGGTGCACACATTGGCAAAGCAAGTGGACAGGTGGCTATGACTTCCACTTTCGATTGCTGGGTGAATTGCGCTTATTAAAATTATTTTCCTGCCTAAATTCTTGTATTTCTTTAACAATATACTCATCCTATTACTAAATCCATTCTTTAAATCAATATACACCCATCTTATTCGGCTGACTTGGGGAGACAAATGACCCAGGGTCCGCTAGTAAGTTATAACACTTCCGTATCATAGAGAAGGCTTTGGAGTCCCCAATTTCAGCTGTACTACTTGATTGCTCAGTGCAGCTATGCTCACGTCTGGTTCCACCCCGATGCCAGGATTCCTTATTTACGTCCTGAGGCAGATTTGGTCTTGCCGGACACATTGAATATGGTACTGCCCCTGGACTACCCACATGATCCTATAGACATTCAGACGGTCTCCACTACCAGCTGGACCTGGCAGAAACTGGTCAGAATTATGGGTTCACCGGTACTATATTCCCCGAGCTTACTTATTCCGAATAAAAGCTGGATACCTATTACTGGGGAAAGAATAGTGCAGAACACTCTCTCTTGGTTTGACATTAAAACTTTCGGGGATTTTTACCTTGAGGGCCAAGTTTTTTTCTGTTTCTGACGATGATAGGTTTAATGAGGCATCATTCATGGACACATTTGTACTTACTCACCTTCGCGCAACTCTAAGAGCTAAGATCCCTGGCTATCCTGTCAAACCTGATCCATTCAACCCACTTTCCACAGTCCTGGGGCCTTATTTATGAAGGCCTTGAGTCAGTTTTGCACCAGCGGTGTAAAAAATGCGCCTCTTTGCGCCATATTTAAAAAGTGACGCATCTAGGTAGATGCGTCACTTTTTAAACCCCTGCGCCACATTATACCTGCGCCAGGTATAATGTATGCAGATATATCCAGATGTATCCAGATGTATCCAGATGTATCCAGGTATAATGTATGTATTTCCCCCGTAAAAAGCCTCGTAATAGTGACGCAGTGAAATCTATGAGAGTACACTGCGTCACTTTTAGGACGCTTTTGCGTCAAAATCTTGCGCCTGCCTCACAGCAGGCGTAAGACTGACGCAAGCCCTTTCACATGGGGCTTTCCCCATGTGAAAGGACACATTGCTGGAGATGCGTCACTTTTGTGACACACTCCAGCAATGCGTCACTTTTGCGCTTACAGATACGTCAGAAATACTGACATATCTGTAACTCCTTGCGACATGATGCGTCATACATTAAATATGATGCATCAGGAATGTCGTAAGGGGTGCGCAGTGAAAAGTGACGCATCGCTGTTTTCACGCAGCGATGCGTCACTTTTCATAAATGAGGCCCCTGGATAGTACCAATGGGGACCATCTGGTTTCCAAATTATACGGGCATGTGTTGATATAATTCCAATAAGTGATGCTAAACTAAAAGCCTCTTGGGAGGCAGATTTGGGCCACCTTATTACTGATGACTAATGGGCTGCATGCTGCCTACAAACCAAGTAGGTTTCCTTGAATAGCCACCATAACCTAATCCATTTCAAATTTCTGCGCAGAATAAATATTACCCCTGAGATGATACGTAACATAGACCAGACAGACCCCACTGTTGTTTAAAATGTAAATCCCCACACGCAGATTTTGTACACCTCACCTGGACCTGTTGCAAAGTAAACAAGTATTTGGTCAGAATCTATCGTACCCTCGGGAACTACACCAATTACAATATACCTTTTACTCCAGAGGTTGCATTGCTGGGATACGTGATGAATATCCCAAAGCCAGTCCGGAAATTCACTGCTTTGGGGTTAATGATGGCCAAAAGAGAGATAGCACTCAAATGGAGGTGAAAGACTGCTCCGACGTGCAAGGAATGGCTGAGCAGTCTGGCACATTCACTCTGCCTAGTACATCCTGCCTGTGGGACATTTGGGGCCCTTTTAAACAATACACGGCAGCGACACAACCTCAACCTACCACACAGCTGGAATGCGGACTTGCGCCTGCGGGCATTGGCTGATCTAACAAAATGGTGCATCAGACACAGAAATGTGATATTTAAATTGAATTTATGTTTTTCTTTTCAGAATGCAGTTTGCGATGCACTGTAGTAACAAGACACTTGACACTTGATGTTACGAGTAGCGAGGGTGGAGATCATGTACTTGCAATGCTAATGGTCCAGGCTGAATACATACACATGGAGATAAAGGTTGTGATTGACAGTATCTTACATATATCATGATTCATCTTGAATGAAGTGTCTTGTCCTTGTTAAGTACCAAATACTGAGAAAATAACTATTACATCCATTGCTTATGTACCTTTTTACTGCATTTCCCTTCCCCTGCGCCCCCCCACCCCAGGAATGTGGTAACACCCTGTACTTCCACGCTGACCACATTCCTCCCTCCCTTCCTTCTCAACTGGGTGTCTTCTTCCTACACCCTTAGTGACCCGTCTCACTGGACCCACCCTGTTTTTTACAAAACATTTTTTTCCCCTTTTATAGAACGCTAGCTCACCCTATGCCTCTTCTTTCCTCGCAAGATACCCACAAGATACCAGGAGAAGACGAAGAGAAAAAACCATTGGGCTGGGAGGGGAAAGGGGAAGAAGAAGGTAAACGCACAAAAAAAAAAAAAAAAGAAAATTCCTCTCCCTCCTTTTTACTCCCTACCCCCTGATATCTCCTTCAAAAGAGACTGCGCCTCATCTAAATCTGAAAATAAGAAAAACTTCCCCCTGACCAAGACTTTCAGCTTTGATTGCTGAGCAATCGAGGCTTGAGCACCGTTTGCTTTGAATAACTGCAGAAGTTTTACGAATTCTTTCCTTCTTTTTGCAGCTGCCGCTGTCATATCGGAAAAGATCCTACATTTTGTAGTTTCAGTCACTGCAAATTGGCGTTGCTGATAGGCCTTTGAAAGAATCCTTTCCTTGATCCTGTAATCTGCAAAGTTCAGTAAAATAGTTCTTGGGAATGTTGAATTTGCGAACCTCTGTGCTGGAACTCGATGGCCCTAGTTATGGTCAGATCTCCTTCAAAATCGGGTAGAACTGATTTCTGGATGAAGGAGTTGATCCACTGGACAGTATCAGAGCCTTCTCTTCCTTCCGGAACCCCCACAATCCTTAAATTCGATCTTTGTAAGTGATTTTCGAGCTCCTCCAGCTTGTTCTCCATAGAGATTCTCTTCTTTGCTGCTTCCTTAGCCTCCCCCGAGGCTAGATTCATACGATCCTCGAGCACAGAAATCCTCCCCTCTGCCTCTTGAATTCTGCTTGGGAGCACCATGTATAGCTCTTCAAATTTATCCATCCTAGCATGGAGAGCAGCTATCTCGGTTTGCTGGTTGTTCTTTATTTCCCGGATTTCGTCTAGGATCAGGTTTAACATCTCACGGATATCTAACTGATATCTTGCTTCCGTGGGTATACTAGAATCTTCTGCCTCTTCTGCTCCTGATGTTTCATTCTGTCGCATCTCCCCTTCCATGGCTGTCTCCTTCATTGCCATGTGGGGGGTTTGGGGTCCAGATATCGATAGAGCCTCAGAGCTTTGATCCTCCCCCTCCATTAGAACAGAGTCTCTGGGATCAACAATGTCAATAGAGACAATAGAAGATTGTGGAGGAGGCGGTGGCGCTAGAGATTTCGGGGAAACTTTTTTGGCAAATAGAGGGAAGTGTCTCAGTTCCTTTGCTCCATTATCACTCTTCCTTTTTTCCTCCGTTGTCTGGGATGGTGTTAAGACTGAGACTGAGACCCGGGTAGGGGTAGGAGTGGGGTTCTGTGCTTGAACCCCTGCCTCAGGTTGATCCAGAGAACCCAAACTTTTACACCCCTCTACAGCTATTCTCATATGTCCTTCATCTTGGAGGGAGGGAGGGAGGGAGGAAGAGAGGGAGAGGAGGGAGAAAGTTCATCCTCCGAGGACTCCGGTGTAGTGTCTTCAGCTGAGTTCTCCTCTCTAATCTTATCTTTACCTTTCTCTTCTTCGGCTGCCTTACGTGCCCTACGTGCGGCTTTTTTGGCTTGAGCAAGTCGGGTCCTTGCCTTTGAACGGGCGGCCATTTCGATTTTACTTAATTTTACCACATCCTCTCCCTCTTTCATGGGCTTGCCCATTGTGGTCTCTCCTTTTATTTGCCTTTACACCTTCCTTCACCCTCTTCTTTCCTTGACTGCAGGATTCCATTAACAAGGACAAGACACTTCATTCAAGATGAATCATGATATATGTAAGATACTGTCAATCAATGCTAATGGTATGTTGAACAAACAAAAGTATGGGGCTCTCTTGAAGTGGGCAATCTCACTAAATCCTCAAGTAGTCTACTTTCAAGAGACACATCTGAAAACGAACGACCCTAATTTATTTATTCCGAGATATTTTAGTCAAGGTATTTTTTCATCTGCAGGGGTTGCCCAGAGAGGGGTAGCAATTTATTTCTCTAGGAATCTACCCTGGGAGTTTATTCAGACCAAAAGGGACTCCAAAGGAAGGTGGCTTTGGGTTACAGTTAAACTTCATGGGAAGGCTCTAAATTTTGTGAACTATTACGGCCCAATTCTTGATGATGTTTCTGCTTTGAAAGAAATTTATGAGGCGTTAAGAGGTGTCCCAGGACAAATTATTTGTGGAGGGGATTTTAATTTTATCCAAGACCTGAAAAGGGACACTTCAAATAAAAATAAAAAACAGTTGAAGCCCAGAACTAAAGGCTCTCTCGAAGCATTCGTAGTTGAATACCAACTACGGGATCCCTGGCGCTCCAAGAATGTAGAGAGGGAGCTGTTCACATGTTATTCTCATTGTTTCCGGACTGCATCCAGAATAGATTTTTTCTTGATATCAAGATCTCTTCAGATCTCAATTAATCTGATTGGATGCAATCCTTTCTCCGATCATGGTAGAATCGAATTGGATCTTGTTCTGGGAGGGGCCGATAGGGAGCGCACAAGATGGCAGTTAGATCGTACTTTGCTTCAAGACCAAACCTGGGTATCTGGATTTAGATCATGGATTGTGGAATATTTTGAAATAAATCAAGATTCAGCTGAACCCTTCTCAGTCTGGGGCGGGTTTAAAGCAGCAGCACGGGGCAAGATAATCGCTTTCACAAGCGCCCAGGCGAAGGAAAGGAAACTAAAAATAGCTAAATTACAATCTACTGTCGAGGAGCAGTATTTATTACAGCTTCAGTCTCAACCAAACCATTTGGAACAAGCTAAAGCATGCTTAAGGGATTTTTTTATTCTCAAAGAAATAAATAACTCAAAAACTTTCCAGCAAAAAATCTACGAAGACAGTCAGATGGTTGGAAAATTACTAGCCAACACTGCAAGAAAAAAACAGGAGTCTTCTCATATACTGAAAATTCAGGACCCTCTGAGTGGGATCGAAGTGGTAGAAAATGAGAAGATCTCTGGGATTTTCCTAGACCACTTTAAGAGAATCTATTCCACAAACTACCAGGTAGAGGAAGAAAAGATTCACGAGTATTTCGCGAATTTAGAGATTCCTAAAATCTCGGAATTTCGGAAGACACAAATAGATAGTGAATTAACTGTTTCAGAAATTCGTACAAGTGTTAAGGCAACCGCTGGGGCAAAGGCTTGTGGCCAGGATGGGTACCCTATAGAATTTTATAAAGTATTTCTTGCGGAATTAGAACAACCTCTATTAAAATTATTTAACCATATTAAATTAGGAGGTACCGTTCCTGGGGTTTTCAAAGAATTGACAATTATATGCTTTATAAAAAAAGATTAAAAAAAGGATGATGTAAATTCATACAGGCCAATCAGCCTTTTGAACTCTGATTATAAAATTTTTATGAAGATATGGGCAGAAAGATTTGTTCTGGCAGCTCAGGAAGTAATCCATTATGACCAGACCGGGTTTATTGCAGGACGTTATATGGCCACAAATACGGAATATCTAATCCAGGCATTGGACTATCTGAACACCAATTCGGTGCCAGCTTGTATTTTAATGGTCGATGCCGAAAAGGCATTCGACTTGGTGAACTGGGACGCCCTATTTTATTCTCTCGGCCAATTTGGATTCCCGGTTCAAATAGTTAAAATGTTACATAATATATATTCTGGAGCCTCTGCTCAGGTAATAATTAATGCACAACAGGCCGGGAGGATCAACGGAACTAGGAGCACTAGGCAGGGCTGTCCTTTATCTCCCTTGCTTTTTACCTTTTTTATTGAGCCCTTGGTGGCAAGGATTAGGGATAATCCAGCTATCATGCCCCCCATCATCGGCATGTCTAAACTAAAACTATTTGCCGACGACATTATTCTTTATCTTGCTCCTGAAAAGGAGGTAGTTGAGAACTTACTGAAAGAGTTTTAAGCCTATGAAAAGATTGGGGGATATACGATAAATGCTAAAAAAATTGAAGTCCTTGCTTTAAATACAGATACAGGATTTCTCCCTAATTTCTTGCAAGTCCAAGCTGCGAGAAGAGACCCAATAAGATATCTGGGTATTTTTGTAACTGCAGAGTATGATATGCTTTTAGATCTAAATTAGATTAGAATGAAAAATAAAATCAAGCATATGTTAGATAAATGGCTCTTGCTACCTTTGACAGTGATTGGCAGGGTGTCAATGGTTAAAATGTCAGTTTTGCCTTTACTTATATTTTCGTTCACTAATGTACCGATAAAAATTAATCTGTCTTTTTTTAAAGAATTAGAAACAATGTTAAGAGGATTTATCTGGGGTAATAAAACTCCTAGAATTAAGCTCCCGGCGGTGCAACTCTCAATAGATCAAGGAGGGTTAGCTTTACCCCACTTAAAAACATACTACGAAGCTGCTTTTTTTGATATAGTGGCAGGTCTTTTGAGGGTGTATCAGACAAGAGACAATTTTTTTTGGAGAAGATGGTTCAAGAAGCAGGTTCTCAAATCCCAATTTTTTTAAAGACCGCAAAACTTCCCAAAAAATCGAGGTATAAGACGTTGAAAGAATATACAACGCGCTTATTGCTGCTTTTTAAAAAACATGGTTCTGATGGTTCCCAATATCTAAGTTTGTCCGAATGTAGTAAAATAGGCCTTCCGTTAAGTTTGTCGAAGATTAAAAAATGGGATTTGTGTGGGTTTCGGGAATTGAGAGACTTGTTAGTCCAAAATAGGGTTATTAGTAGGCAAGAGGTGACAACTAGAACCAACATTGTAAGGCGACCGTCCTTTTTTGAATATCTTCAGGTTATTCATTTTATTAAATAGGAAGTAAGTGGTCTGTTGAATACCCCTAATAACTTACTAAATAACCTTTATGGAAGGAAGAGCAGTGGGATAGGGCAGTGGTATAAATTGCTCCATTGCTCTGGTCAATCCCCACTCATTGTTAAACATTTGAATAAAGTAAGTCTCTCGACTCAGTGCTTTTTTTCCTTGAAAGATTGGGAGGCTCTCTGTTTACTGGGAAACAAATCCTTGCGCGCTGCCAACTATAAGAGGATGGCCTTCCTGTCTAGTTGGCTAGCCTATTATACGCCTGAGGCTATGGAAAGAATGTTTCCTGGAACAGAAAACAAGTATTTTAGATGCTTAGCACACGGCCAGGGAGGATGGTATCATATCTTTTTTGCCTGCCCGATGTTGGAGTCTTTCTGGAAAGAGATATTCGCGGAAATTGAATTGGCCATTGGAAAATCATTTCCGCCTACGGTAGAATTAGCCTTGTTTGGCATAAGCAAGGATAGAAGCAATATCAATAAATCAGAAGAGGTATTTATATTTATATCATGTGCGGTCGCTCGCTCTTTAATACTACAAAACTGGAAATCAAGGGAAATTCCATCACTGATAAAATGGTTTATTAAGATGAGGAGAACCTGTCTTTTTGAAAAAGCATATGCGGGCAGAGTAGGTTCTATTAGGAGGTTTGAAAGGAATTGGAAATATTTTGGGGATTTGGAACAACTGAAGGAGGGATTAGCAGCAAAAGAAGGATGTAGATAAGGAAAGGGTCAATATATTTGACTGCACTAGCACTTTTTTATATATCACTTTATCATAGTTTTTTGCACATACAGTAGCACTTTATTGCAGGTTTTTGCACTTCTTTGCAGTGCCACTTTATAAATTGCGGATTTTGCACAGACCCTTCTTGATAAAATTGTTGTTTGTATTCCTTTTTTGTGCTTGATGAATCTCTTCCCCCTTTCCTAATTCTCATGTCTGATATATATATGTATATAGATTTCTTTCCTTTTTTTATTTTTAATGTTTTTTAAGTCTGTTTAACCATTGAAATAATTATTGAAAAAGAAAATTGAAAAGATGTGTTGTACCATTGATCATCCATGTTCAATAAAAAATGTATATAAAAAAAAAAGAGATAAAGGTTGTGAAATGCTCAAATCTCTGTATCATGCACTGTATTTCTACAAACACCATTGTATTGGAGCTGGAAAATATATTGCGCTAATTATGAAACCGGTAAATAACGTTTTTTTAAAAAATAATAATGGAGGAGAGCTCTAAGGCTGGGTCTGATACTGGAACTGTATCAGAGTGTGAGGACATTGTGGCAGGATCTGGGAGTAAATTTTTCAGAGGAGTTCCTTCTGATGATGACTCATCTTCTAATCATTCGGAAGTATATGGGCATGGTAGTTGTGATGGAAGCTTTAATTGTGCAGAAAAGAGCTAATGACAGTGTAAACCAGTGTAGAGTACCGGCTGAGAGGGTGCTGAGCACAGACAAATTTCTCACTTCGCAGACTTCAAATTTAGTTTTGCCAGTAATTCCCCCATTCACTGTAGATGCGTGATGTAAAGTCAATACAGCAAATGTTTTGCCTATTGATCACTTTCACTTTTACAGACTTCCTTGAGGAAATTGTGCAGCAAACACACTTTTATGCTGAACAGTTCCTAAAGGAGCATGGAGGCACTCTGGCACCTCACTCTAGGACACACATATGGACTCACACTTCCCTTGAGGTGTTGAACACATTTCAGAGACTAATGAAGAAGGTGGGAATAGTCCACATACTAAATGTACAGTCCAACAGGTTGTTTTGGTAACACACTGCTTCACACTGGTCTTGAGCAGAGACAGGGTTTTGATTTTGCAACTTCTTTTGCATTTAAATTACAATTCTGCTACCCTTCCCTGAGACCACCCAGACCATAAAACGCTACTCAGTTTCACTTGTTATTGAGCATGTGTCTGCCAAGTTTCCATAGATTTAACCTCTTGGAAAAAATATAGCAGTTGATGAATCCATTGTATCATACAAAAGGAGTCTGCTGTTTTGGCAGTACATACCTAGTAAAAGAGTGTTATGGCATCAAGATGAACATGGTTGTTAAGAGCACTACTGGTTATGTGCTCAGTCTGAGAGTATGCACAGGGAAAGACTCTGCAATAAATCCACTAGTTTGGTCTTCCACCTTAGGAGTTAGTGAGAAGATGATATGGGAGCTTTCCCAATCTTTCCTTCTTAAAGGTCATAACCTTTATGTAGATAACTTCTACACAGAAGTCCAGATGTTTAGTGAACTGTACAAAGCTGGCACTATGGATTGTGATTCCAATAGAGAGCACTGATAAGGATTCCCTGAGGAGCTTGTTTGCAGGAAGCTCTAAAAAGGGCAACGTAGTGCATTGAGTTGCAATACACCTCTCGCTGTGAAGTTCTCAGAAAGGCAGAAAATATATGTTCACTACAATTCACGATCAGAGCACTTCTCATGTCATGGTTTGGGGACGAATAGCAGAAGTCCACAAGCCTACATCTATACTTAATAACAACAAGTACAAGGGAGGAGTGCATAAAAGCCACCAAGTTATTCATCCATATAATGCAAGTTGTAACTTCATCCATATAATGCAAGTTGTAAAACCTACACATTATAAGAAATTGACCAGTCACCTGATTTAGTTGGCAACATGCAATGTTTATGTTGTCTATCAGCAGACCAACACAGGAATTCGTATGTCCTTTCTTAACTTTCATTTGTCTGGTATTGTGAAAAAGTCACCCTTTTTGCCCTGATCATCCCCATTCTTTGACTGAAACTGGTGGTTACTGACTCTGAATGTGCCCTGAACACTGCTAACCAGGCTCAGGGCCAGTGCTCTGTTTAAAAGGTATATAGTAATTGGTGTTTTTACAATGGGTTCAGACAACCAACTTGTAAGGCCCTATTATGTGGGAGGGAATGTAGGGTTAGAGACTCCAGTGGATTTTGCATTGAAGAGTCCACTGATGTGGTGTATGCTGTCATTTTAAAGACAGCCCTGCCTTGTAGGCTGGTTTTCAAATACAACTGTGTCCAAATTTGACTTTGGAATTAAAAGTACTTCCAAAGTCTAAAACGACCTTTTTTATTACGTATAAATCACCTGTAACGTCTGCCCTTGGCATCCCAAGGGTAGGGCGTCTTGCAATTAAAAGCAGGGACATTATAACATATGTTTTATATGCCCTTGTGAGGGAAAACAGCCAAAGTTGTTTTTACCTATTGTAGTGCTGGAAGCTCAATAGGCTAACATAGGAAGGCTTTATGAAACCTTAATGAAGTCTAACTTCTGACAGGAGAGAGCTAGCACCATAATTTAAAGTATCCAAATAATATTTACAATACATCCAACAACTTACCAAGGAAGTATTTATTATAACTATTGCAGTGAAGTAGTTTTAGAACTTACCTTCCTGAAGTTACCTAAAGCAGCTTTATAACAGCCTCTTTTGATTGGCCAGCCTTTGACAGCCTGAGCCAAGATGCTCCCTGATTAGGTGTGAAGCAGACTTGGGCTGAAACAATAGAGACATTTGTTGAGAAGTGATCTGCTGCCTGCAGATGTTAGGACAGGAAACCTGCTGGGGAGCAAAACTGGCCTTTAAAGTGAGAAGTACAGATAGGACAGGAACAAGGCCCACCCTCACTTCCTGCACCCCCACCCAGAAGGGAGCCCCTCTAATTAAACAAAGAGAGGGGTTGGAAGTGGAGTGTAGCAAAAATTTGGCCACACCTGTGGGTTGGGTTAGCCAGACCTGAACTCAAAGGAGATATTTTCTCCATTTTGATTTTTGTGGAACTGTGCATTCTGGGACAGAAATATGCTACACTTCCCAGGACGTTTTCAGAGGGTGGCAACTTGATTACCTTTGGTTGGGGTGCCACCCCTATGGCCAGCCCAGAAAATGTATTGAATTTGGGAGAGCTGCACTGCACCGCAGATCCCTGCTTAGATAAATCTGTAGAAGGACTGCCCTGCTGGACCCTTAGACTGCAAAAACAGAGAATTGCACTCCTAAGGACTACGCCTGCTGCACTCGCAATATTTCTCAAAAGACGACTTTGCCTGAATTAAAGGATTAAGGAGTGAACTCGCTGATCAGTAACAGGAAAAAAGTGCTCAGAGAAGTCACCTGCATCATCTACACCAAGGACAAAACCAGCTGGTCAGCTACATCTGGACTTTACTTGGATTCATAAGGTGCATTGTGGGAGTTGTAGTCCCAACACCCAAGAGGCAAATCAGAGCATCTGGACCCTTGGCTGGTGTTGTGGACCCTTTCTGTCCCTCAGGAGACCTTTCAAAATAAGTTCTGAAAGTTTCAGTACTTTTGACAACTTTTTGTGAAAAGCTTCATAAGAAGTCCAACTTCAATGACAAGATTAACACCGGCGACGTTGAACGGCAACCAGGTCTGACCATGCAGGTTTGCCCCACTGAAAGCTCCAGAGCTCTTCGCATCAAAAACCAAGACAAAGACCTCCAGGAGTTACCAAGGCATTGTGCTGCAGCAGACCAACATGGTTGAACTGAAATCTGGATAGCCGAAGCCAACTGCTCGACATCAAGAGAAAAAAGCTCCAAAAGAGTGACTGAGTGCAAAGGTAAAAACTTTACCTGCCCAACCTCTCGATGTAGCTGACCTGTGCTCCATTGAGGTCAACCTGAAATTTTGACTTGGTCCCATGCAGTGCGACCAGATGGCCGCGGTTGGCTCTTTTCACTTTTAAGGGCTAGTAAGCACTTTTTTGCAGTTAACCCCTTCGCTGCGGCGGCTATTCCGCCGCAGCGCTAAAGGGGCGGGGCGGCCGCGTGGCCGCCGCATGCTGGTGACAGAACCGCTCCGTCACCAGCTACAGTTGAGCTGTGCTGGTGACGGAGCGGTTCCGTCATGACCTGCCCCGCTCTTTAGAACGCCCGCGCAGGCGCGAAATCAGCACCGCGCAGGCGCGGCGGCCGGGCCATGACGGAACCGGTCCGTCATCAGCACAGCTCAACTGTAGCTGATGACGGAGCGGTTCCGTCATCAGCATGGAAGGGGTTAATCTTTAGACATTCGTATCTCCGGTTGCGTACATTGGATTTTTTGCCATTTTGTTGTCATTTTAAGGATAAAAATACCCTAAATTTCCATAAATTGGCATTGGATTTTTATTGTGTTTTACTTATTTACATGAGAGTAGATATTATTGTCCCCAGCGCCCAGCTCAGCCTGGCCTGTGTTTGCCCACTAGTTTCATTTTTTACAACACAAACGTGAAGTACTGGGAAACTGATTCAAGGTAAGCATGTAGAGTTGGAGGTACTATTTGCCCCAAAAGACTTTTCATGGGTACATAGCCTACATAGCCTTCCATAGGCCATTAAAGGCCATTAAAGGAGTAGCTGTGTAGCCTTTGAAAATAGTACATCTGATTTTGAAAGAAGAACTCTAATCAGAGACTCTTATTTCTTAATTAGAGTTGAGTCACCATATATTTACTGACTTCAGGAAAGAGGCACACATTGTGCTTGCTTTTGTATGCTTGCAACCGTCATCTTCCATTAAAAATGTAGTGGGAGTTCTGTCCACCGTATTACAGTGAGTACACTGCCCATAATGGTCAAAAGGACATGGTTCCTGTTTTGGCTGAATTAGTACCCTGTTCAACAAAGCCTAAGGTCCTTAGTGCCTGCACATGATCTCGTAAGAGAATTTAGAGCTTGATTTGGATTTTTGAGGTGGGATAGTGCATCACAAATATGTTGGATATCCTAGCAGCTAAATTAAATGCCATAGCACGTAGTGCACTTGTAATTTGGTGGAAGAAATATTGGTCATGTTTGTGATGGAGTAACACCATTTGCCAAAATCTAAAACAGGTCCATAGTATAGTCTTCCCCAGAATGTTTAGCTCCAGTTTGAACTGTACATTTGATGACTATGTGGAATGGGCCATGATTCAGCCAGCACACATCTAAATACAGCAGGTAGGACTCTGTCAGCATGAACGAGTATTTGTAACTACTGCCATGGAGGGATGATGGGAGTACAGCCAAGATCTAAATCAGGTCCTAAGTGATGAGGCGCAGCGGACGCGTGCAGCGGGCGCGCCGCAGGCACGCCAAAGGCGTGCCTAAGGCAAGCCCATCTGCACCCGTCCAAGACCCAAAAGTGACCAGCACCAGGAACCCTGCCCCTCCCAGGACCCACCGCTACGACTCGACCACCCTCAAGGCACTCAATCCTAGAAGACACACTGGCTGCGCAAGAACCGCACCGAATACCACCCATGGAGAGTTCTCGTGCACAGCCTGTCACAAGTCCTTCACCATCGACAACGGCCCCACCACCACCGGACACACACACCATCAACACCCTGACCTGCATCCTCCTCAATGTGCGCTCCCTGCACCGACACGCCATAGAGATCTGGGACATGCTTAACACCCTCTCGCCCAGTGTCTCCTTTTTCACAGAAACATGCACCAACACCACCTCCGGCCCTGACATCACCAGGGCCATCCCTGACAGGTACAAGGTCCAGAGGAGAGACCGCCCCCACCACCCAGGAGGAGGACTTGCTATCGCACACAAGACCCCCCTCCGACTCTCAACATCTAGCATGAGCGACCCCCACTTAAACACAGAACACCTCCACATCCAGATCCAGACCAGCCCCAGGACCACGCTATGTGGCACCCTCAGCTACAGACCACCGGGCCTTCGCATCCAGTCCGCAACCACCATCACCGAGCTCGCCACACCCCACGCAATCTCCTCAATGGACAACATCCTCCTCGGGGACCTGAACTTTCAACTCAACAACCGCAACGACCCCCACTCCATCACCCTCCTCAACAGCTTTGCCAATTTCGGACTGAAGCAGCTGGTCAACGCACCCACGTATAGAGCTGGACACACTCTGGACCCTATCTTCCCCGGAGGAACAAACATCTGGTACAGTCACACCATGAAGCCACACTGAAAAGACCACCACTGCGTCCAACACCTCCAGCGCACCAAGCCCGTTCTTCGACCGCCACAAAGAAACCAGGACAAGGTCACAGAGGAACGCCTAAACATCACCCTTTGCCAATAACCCCCAGTGCCACGACCAACACTAGAACTTCACCACTGGATCACCCGCTGCGTTGACATAATCACACCCCTCTGGCATCTGGCCATGCTACTCCCGCTGAGGGCCATCTGGTTCACCACGGAACTACAGGAAGCCAGATACTCGTGCAGACGACTTGAGAAAACCTGGCAAAACCAGAAAACCTCAGAGGCACAGAACAACCATAGGAGCGCCATGAAGGTATACCACCAGTGGATAAGAGACACCAAACAGACCTTCTTTAGGAACAAAATCCAGACCAACGCGACTAACGTCAAGGAACTGTTCAGCGTCATACAGCAGCTCACAAAGCCAACCAGCGAAGCCATGGACGTCACACCTTCCCTGCAACTCTGTGACAAGCTCAGCACATACTTCCACCGTAAGATCAAGGACCTCTTTGACAATTTCAGCAAACCGACGCAGGATATCACCCCCCCTGGCGCGGCCGATCAGCCAAAGATCTCGACCTGGAAGCCCGCTATCGCTGATCACATCACCAGGACATTGCATAAAGCCCACTCAGTATCCCCCACGGACCCATGCCCATTGCACATATTCTACAGGGCAGCCGGCGCCATTGCACCCGAACTTGGACGGAGCATCAACGCCTCCTTCACTTCCAGGATCTTCCCAGACGACTGGAAGCGTGCAGAGGTTAAAACTCTCCTCAAGAAGCCCACGGCCAACCCAACAGATCTGAAAAACTACTGGCCCATCTCTCTCCTCCCTTTCACAGTCACAGTCGCCGAGAGACTCGTGAACACTCAGCTGATCACCTTCATTAAAGAGAACTCCATCCTAGATGACTCCCAGTCCGGATTCCGCAGCAACCACAGCACCGAGACCGTTCTCCTCGCTGCCACAGATGACAACCTCCTGCTACTTGACCAAGGGCACACCGCAGCCCTCATCCTTCTAGACCTCTCCGCTGCATTCAACACCGTCTCCCATCGCACCCTCAAAGCCAGACTTCATGACGCTGGGATACAAGGAGCAGCTCTCGACTGGATCCAATCCTTCCTCTCTGGCAGAACCCCGAGAATTAGACTCCCTCCCTTCCTCTCCGACACCCACCAACATCCACTGCGGAGTGCCCCAAGGCTCATCACTAAGCCCCACGCTCTTCAACATCTACATGGACGCCATTGTCAGACAGCATGGGCTCAGCATCGTATTCTACGCAGATGACACCCAGCTCATCCTCTCACTCACGAAGAATCCCGGAGACCAGACTCTGCTTCCAAGAGGGAATGAAGAATGTGGCAAACAGGTTAAAGGACAGCTGCCTTAAGCTCAACTCAGAGACGACTGAGGTCTTCATCCTCAGACCGTGCAACTCCACCTGGGCCAACACCTGGTGGCCCCCTGCCCTCAGGAACCCACCAACTCCTACAGACCACACAAGCAATGTCTGCATCATCCTCAACTCTTCCCTCTCCATGAACCGCCAGGTCAACGCCGTCACTTACACCAGCTTCAACTGCCTGTGCATCCTCCGAAAGACCTTCAAATGGATCCCCCCAACTGCATAAAGACCGTCACCCATGCACTCATAACCAGCAGAATGGACTACGGCAACGTCCTATATGCAGGAATCAACAGATCCCTCCTACACAGACTCCAGACCATCCAAAATGCTTCCACCAGACTCATCCTCGGAACTCCATGCCACAAACACATGACCCAACACCTACAAGACCTCCACTGGCTCCCTGTCAAGAAGAGAGTCATCTTCAAACTCCTCAACCATACCTACAAATCCCTCAGCAACATCTGACCCAAATACCTCAACAAGAGACTATCCTTCAATGTATCCAAGAGGAACCTCCGCTCCACATACCTCGCCCTGGCAGAGGTCCCTTGCATCCGCAGAAGTAGAACAGGCGGGAGAGCCTTCTCCCACATTGCAGCCAAGAACTGGAACGAGCTCCCCCTGAACATCAGTCGCTCTCCAACCCTTCACACCTTCAGGAATGACCTCAAGACCTGGCTTTTCGACTGATCCAGAGCTCCCCTTCTCCCCCAATGCCTTGAGACCCTTACAGGTGAGTAGAGTGCTATATAAACCCCTGATTGATTGATTAATTGAATAGTCAGCAACAGTTATAAGTGTTGATGCTTTGACCCTATATCTACTGGTAATGCCAAAACCAACTAGTATGAATTTGTGCTTCAGTTACTCCTCCCCAAGTGAAGCCAGAGGGAGGCCCTTGATGGGCGATGCTAGGCCTAGACTGTCCAACGGTTTTCCCTCAGATCCACAAGAAAGTGATGACTTGGATGCCATGGTACCTACCTGCTCAGGTCGTAGTGACTATTTCCAGATATGATCTGAGAAACAACCCTTCCCTTTTGTCTCCTCTGGCAGAGTTCCTGGTGTAGAGAAGGTGGCAAAGAAGCAGGGGGTCATCGGAGTGGTAACTGTATTAACTCTGTTAATGTGCAATGTTGCTGACGCACTGTGTTATTATGAAGTCTGTGCACTGTTAATATTTTTGGGGTGTAGTTAAAGTTAAGAAGGACTGTAGTGTTCCACTGACCCGTGGTATGTAGGGGTGCAAAAGTGTGCACACCTGTGTTCCCCGAGAGATTGGTTTGGTCCCATAGTGATGTGGGCCATAGTATAAAAAAACAAGGTTGGGCCATTACGTAGTAGTCACAAGGGATTCCAAGAAAGCAACCAGCATGAATTGGCAACTTTATTTCTATGCCCTGTAGGCCCAGGTGCCAACAGCACAGTGCACAACGTCCTAAAATCAAAAACATCTTGTTCAGCAACAGAAGGGAAGCATATAATGGAAACTCTGCAAAAGGTGCCGTTCCAACACACTTCAAATGCATCAGTGAAACAAATTTACTCAATGTTGCATAATTATCCTAAAGTTAAGTACCAGAAAAAAAAACAAGTAAGATCAAGCAAGATGTTTAACTACTGAGGGACATGAAGAAAGAAAACATGAATCATGTATCCTCTATTCTCTTTTCCATGATAATCCTTTCAAATGGTAAAAATGTAGTAACAGAAATGAGATATTCATGGAACAAAGGCAGAAACTGACTAAGTCAGTACTTAGACATTAGCAATTCATCCTCCAACAAGATATTAAAAACTCATTTACATATATCCAGTAGCATGCCTTTTGTTCTCTTCTCCACCAAGAGAGGATGACCAACTTCAGGTTACCTCATTCCAGGTATCTAGACAACGACTGATGACTACGCATATTTTGACCCATATTTACAAAAAGTTTGCATCTGGGTCACATTAAAGCGTAAAGTCTTCTGTTTAGATGTATAGACCAGTACAAATAATGTTTGCATTGGTTTGTAAAGCAACGAAGCTTAATACGCTGCCTTGAGTTACTTTGAATGAAGTGGCTTTCCAAGGGTGGTGCATGGGCGTTTCAATGCAACCACCCTTGGGTTTTGATGCAAATCCCTATCTATAAAGAATTCTAAAGAGGGATTTGTGCAAAAATCCTGCACCTGTCTGAGGCAGATGTGACGAGGAGGACGTATAAATGTTTCCTAATAAGATTACCATCTCGTATAGTAGGTAGAGGGAAGTGATGCACTCATCCAAAGCCTATATTTTGAATTGGAAGGTTTTCATGTTGGCAATGCTCGAAACAGCTTCAGCACTTCTTACTAAGTCATTGCACGTAATTGATTCTGCTAAATGATGGTCTCTTTGTATTGGCCCACCTTTTCCTACTTGTTTCTCTATGAAGAAAATAACATTTTAACTTTTCATCCGTTGAGCCCTTCCTAATTTTTTAACCTCTTCAACAAGGCAGAGTAGTAAAAGTTTTTCAAAATAAGTATGGCTACATTTTGAAGAGCATCATTGCGCTGCGCAATTGCCCCTTAGAGCCAAACCCCTAGATTCATCAAAGTCCCGTTTTGCGAGTCCTTAATAGCGATTATTAAGGAATCGCTATGAAGGG
Organism: Lissotriton vulgaris; assembly: GCF_964263255.1. NCBI lineage: Eukaryota > Metazoa > Chordata > Amphibia > Caudata > Salamandridae > Lissotriton > Lissotriton vulgaris. The sequence continues at coordinate 1,131,886,346 of NC_141694.1, read as the reverse complement.
CATGGAACTCCCTCCCCATCCACCTTCGACTGACCCAGGATCACCTTTCATTCAGGAAGCTCCTCAAGACCTGGCTTTTCGAGCAGTAGCCGACCCCTCCCCCCCAGCGCCTTGAGACCCTACCGGGTGAGTAGCGCGCTATACAAATGTCCATGATTGATTGATTGATTGATTGATACCATGGCACCTCAGTTTGGACCTAACTATATGGAAATCAGTCTTGATCCTGCTCCAATAGGAACAGTCCAGCCCGAACAGTCAAGTCAGGTCCTCCATCAACCGGTACACAAACAATCCAGGACCAGCTTGCCTTTGTTACAGGCTCGTCAGCCTGATATATCTTGGTTCCATTGACACAGTGTGCACGGAACCCCCATCTAGGGTCGTAACCATCCCTCTTAGAGTGACACAATAAGTGTAAAAAACAATGATGGACAGAATGCTTGACCCAATCTCAGCCATTGATAATAACTTGTGCTGCATCCCAATATATCTTTATTTTGCACAGAATGCCACCTCAGGTTGGAACCAACTATATTAAACTGAGCCTAGACCCTGCTCCAATAGGACCAGTCCAGCCCGAACTGCCATGCCAGATCCTCCCTGAAACGGAACTTAAGCAATCCAGGACCAGTTACACCCTGCACAAGCCCTTTTATGATTTAACGGAATAAAGATTGATTGGATTTGATTCTGAAGTAACACATACTTAAACTAAAGCATAACTTACAAATAGAAAATAGAAAACAAATGTTAACAGACTTTCCAACTTTTTTCTTATTTACACAGAGCTTGGAAGATTGTATCAACCTAGTCCAGTTCATGCTATGGCATTCAATCTGGTTAAAGGATGAAACTCTTCTAAACCAGAAAATAATTAACAATTGCTTATGCCTTGATAATGCTCACAGTATTCTGTGGTTGAGTTATGTGGATACAAAACAGTGATAAATGGAATGCTTGAACCGTTCTCAGGCACCGGTAATTACTCTGGCCACATCCCAATCCATTGTTATTTAGCATACCATGGCACCTCAGTTTGGACCTAACTATATGGAAATCAGTCTTGTTCCTGCTCCAATAGAACAGTCCAGCCCGAACAGTCAAGTCAGGTCCTCCCTCAACCGGAACACAAACAATCCAGGACCAGCATGCCTTTGTTACAGGCTCTTCAGCCTGATATATCTTGGTTCCATTGACACAGTGTGCACGGAACCCCCATCTGGGCATAACCATCCCTCTTAGGGTGACACAATAAGTTTAAAAAACAATGATGGACAGAATGCTTGACCCAATCTCAGCGATTTATAATAACTTGTGCTGCATCCCAATATATCTTTATTTTGCACAGAATGCCACCTCAGGTTGGAACCAACTATATTAAACTGAGCCTTGACCTTGCTCCAATAGGACCAGTCCAGCCCAAACTGCCATGCCAGATCCTCCCTGAAACGGAACGCAAGCAATCCAGGACCAGTTACACCCTGCACAAGCTCTTTTATGATTTAACGGAATAAAGATCGATTGGATTTGATTCTGAAGTAACACATACTTAAACTAAAGCATAACTTACAAGTAGAAAATAGAAAATAAATGTTAACAGACTTTCCAACTTTTTTCTTATTTACACAGTCCTTTTAGAAGATAACATCCCAAAATTAAAAACCAATAAACTTTAAGAAAATATCGGTTATCACAAACCTGCAAAGAGAAATAAGAAAATAAGTATACATACATAAATAATGAGCGATACACTCAGCCAAATAGCAAACAAAAAGCACACCTAACATCCACAACCCCTGCAAACTATCAACAAAGTACCATTGTACCCGCAGGCAGGTCACTCCCCACGCTGCTGTACAGCTCTGCCTGCATTGTGTTTTTGCCTAATCTGGTATTTTTCCCCTGTGCCTAACTTGCTTTCTTGCCCAGACTTGTTTTTATTCCTCTGTGCCTGTACTTGTTTTCTTGCCCAGACTTGTTTGTATTTCTCTGAGCCTGTACTTGCTTTCTTGCCCAGACTTGTTTTTATTCCTCTGTGCCTATACTTGCTTTCTTGCCCAGACTTGGTTTATTCCTCTGTGCCTGTACTTGTTTTCTTGCCTAAACTTGTTTTTCCTTCCTGTGTCCAGTTCTCCCACGGCCCGCCCATTTTTCCCACTGCTGCGTCCCTGCGGCCCGCCCCCCTACAATCCCATTCGCCGCCCGCTCCTGCCTCCCAGCTGCTCCTCCCTCCCACATCCCCTCATAGGGAGACCGCGCAGCTGGAGCACCGCTGGCGCGCCAAAGGCAAGCCCATCTGCTCCTGGACCACGCCCAGCGCCAGGACCTCTGGACCCCACGAACGCCATGATGCCCGACACCGCTACGATGCCAGAGCCCTCCACCCACTCAACACCTGACGATCACACACCTGCTTCCTGGCCGCCCCGAAGTGCACCCCCGGAGCTTTCACCTGCCGGAACTGCAGCTTCACAAGCATCCGCCTCATCATGCTGCCAACCAAGAAAAAACCCAACCACCTCAGATGCATCCTTCTCAAGACCCGCTCCGCCCGCAAACATGCCGTTTAACTCTGGGACCTACTTAACTCAATCTCCCCAGACGTCGCCTTCCTGACGGAGACCTGGCTGAACCCCGCCTTGGCCCCCGACATAGCCATGGCCATCCCGGAAGGCTAAAAGATCACCCACAGGGACCGCATCAACAGAGCAAGAGGAGGAATCGCCATCGTCCACAGGAACACTCTCAGAGTCTCGACCAACACCGACGACACCCTCAGGACCACCGAACACCTGCACTTCCAGATCCACATCGACCCCAACACCACCCTCAGAGAAACCCTCATCTACAGACCCCCCGGAACCTGACCACAGTTCAGCAATTCCATCGCTGACTTCGTCAGCACACACACCCTCGCCTACACAGAATACATCTTCCTCGGGGACCTGAACTTCCACCTCAAGAACAACAACGACACCAACTTCACCACCCTGATCAACAACCTAGCCAACCCCGGACTCAGACAACTCATCACAAACCCACCCACTCTGCCGGTCACATGCTTGACCCCATCTTGTCCGCAAGCCCCAGGTCTCCTTCAACCACACCACTGAACTCCACTGGACAAACCATCGCTGCATCCGCTTTACCTTCAAGAAACCCATCAGGCACCACCGCACCCAACAGATACCTCGCCGCTGCTGGAGCAAAGTCACAGAAGAAGAGCTAACCACCATTCATGGCCAGAGCCCACCAGCCAACCCCACCGACCCCGACACTGCCGCCCACAACCTCAGACAGTAGATCAACAACTGTGCCAATACCCTCACCCAGATCAAGATACCCTCCAACAGTCACACCAACAAGAAAGCCAGCTGGTTCAGTGAACACCTCTGGGCCTCCAAACAAACCTCCCGAAAGCTGGAGAAGATCTGGCTCCGTGAACAAACACCGGACAGCCACGCAGCCCACAAGAATGCCACCCACGGACACCATCACCTCATCAGATACGCCAAAAAGGCCTCCTTCTAAGACTGCCTAGACAACAACGCGCACAACAGCAAAGAGCTCTTTAACATCGTGAAGGAACTCTCCAACCCCAGCTCCAACACCAACGACGTCCCACCCTTGTAAGACCTTTGCGCCCTGCTGACCACCTTCTTCCACTGCAAGATCGCAGACAACCATGACAGCTTCAACGCCATGACCGCCCGACAACCACTGAGACCTCCGCCCCCACGACCACCATCTGCACCACCGCCTGCTCTCCTGGACCAACATCAACAAGGACGACACCATCAAGATCATGAATACCGTGCACTCTGGATCTCCATCACACCCATGCCCACACCACATCTTCAACAAAGCCTGAACAGCCATCGCACCCCATCTCTGGAACGTTATCGACACCTTCTTCGAGACAGCAACCTTCCCGGAGAGCTGGAAGCACGCCGTGATCAACGCCTTACTCTAGAAACCCAAGGCGGACCCCAAGGACCTCAAGAACATCCGGCCCATCTCCCTGCTCCTGTTCCCGACAAAGGTATACGAGAAGACCGCTAACAAACAACTGACCCGCTACCTCGAGGAAAACAACAGCCTGGACCCTTCCCAGTCTGGGTTCCGCAGCAACCACAGTACCGAGACTGCCCTCATTGCCGCCACCGATGACATCAAGGCCCACATCCTCCTGGACCTGTAAGCCGCCTTCGACACAGTCTGCCACCACACACTTCGAAAACGCCTCCACAATGCCGGGATCCAAGAGAAGGCCCTGGACTGGACCACCTCCTTCTTCTCCAGCAGAATACAGAGCATCTGCATTCCCCCCTTCCACTCCGAAGCCACCGAGATCATCTACGGCATACCCCAGAGCTCATCCCTCAGCCCAACTCTGTTTAATAGCTACATGGTACTGCTCGCCCATGTCGCCCGTCGGCAAGTCCTCAACATCATCTCCTACGCGGATGACACCCAGCTGATCCTCTCCCTCACCAAGGACCCCCACACCACCAAAACCAACCTTCACGAAGGAATGTAGGCCGTCGCTGAATGGATGAGGAACAGCCGACTGAAGCTGAACTCGGACAAGATGGAGGTCCTCATTCTCTGATCCACCCCTTCGGCCTGGGACGACTCCTGGTGGCCGACCGCACTGGGAACCGCCCAAACATCCACTGACCATGCACGCAACCTAGGGCTCATCCTCGAGTCCACCCTCTCCACGACTAAACAGGTCAATGTTGTTTCCTCCTCCTGCTTCAAAACCCTCCGCATGCTCCGCAGGATCTAAAAGTGGATCCCCAGTGAAACGAGAAGAAAGGTCACCCAGGCCCTCGTCAGCAGCAGGTTGGACTACGGAAATGCCCTCTATGCAGGAGCCTCGACCAAACTCCTGAGACGGGTCCAACGCATCCAGAACACCTCTGCACACCTGATTCTCGACATCCCTCACTGCAGCCACACCACACCACACCTGAGAGACCTGCACAGGCTCCCAGTCAACAAGAGGATAACCTTCAAGCTCCTCACCCACGCACACAAGGCATTCCACAGCACTGGACCAACGTACCTCAACAGATGACTCAGCTTCTACTCTCCCACAGCCAGTTCCGCTCTGCCAACCTCGCCCTTGCCACAGTCCCCCGATTCCGAAGAGCGACCTCCGGCGGCAGATCGTTCTCCCACCTCGCCGCCAAGACCGGGAACACCCTCCCCATCCACCTACGACACACCCAGGAACTGCTGACCTTCCGAAAAATCCTCAAGACCTGGCTTTTCGAGCAGTAGTAGCATTCCCCACCCCAGTTTGTAGAAACAATCGCAAAGGACCGCACACCGCTAGCCCCTCCTCTGGGTCGCCCCTAGGGACTCTGGTACGTGGAGTTCTTGAGTGGTTCACCCCAGTGGGTGCAAGTAGGTACTTGTGGAACTGATTATCTCTAGACCCGATACATGTCCCGGGTTTTAGGATATCGCCTGAGACATGGCTCGGGTTTCGGGATAACTTCCCTCATTAGTAGAGAAAATAGTTTGGGGTGGATGAGAAGGCCGCCAAGCAACCGTCAAAGGCCTCGATGCCCAAACCGGCACGCAGATGCGTCGTCCAGGAGCTCGTCAGCTCAAAGCTCAAGGGAGCCAATTTGTAGAAACAATCGCAATGGACCGCACACCGCTAGACCCTCCTCCGGATCGCCCCTAGGGACTCTGGTACATGGAGTTCTTGAGTGGTTCACCCCAGTGGGTGCAAGTAGGTACTTGTGGAACTGATGATCTCTAGACCCGATACATGTCCCGGGTTTTTGGATATCGCCCGAGACATGGCTCGGGTTTTGGGATAACTTCCCTCATCAGTAGAGAAAATAGTTTGGGGTGGAAGAGAAGGCCGGCAAAAAGCAACCGTCAAAGGCCCCGATGCCCGAACCGGCACGCAGGTGCGTCGTCCAGGAGCTTATCAGCTCAAAGCTCAAGGGAGCCAATTTGTAGAAGCAATCGCAATGGACCGCACGCCACTAGCCCCTCCTCCGGATCGCCCCTAGGGACTCTGGTACATGGAGTTCTTGAGTGGCTTACCCCAGTGGGTGCAAGTAGGTACTTGTGGAACAGATGATCTCTAGACCCGATACATGTTCCGAGTTTTTGGATATCGCCCGAGACATGGCTCGGGTTTCAGGATAACTTCCCTCATCAGTAGAGAAAATAGTTTTGGGTGGAAGAGAAGGCAGCCAAGCAACCGTCAAACGCCTCGATGCCCGAACCGGCACGCAGGTGCGTCGTCCAGGAGCTCGTCAGGTCAAAGCTCAAGGGAGCCAATTTGTAGAAACAATCGCAATGGACCGCACACCGCTAGCCCCTCCTCGAGATCGCTCTGATGAGGGAAACTATCCCGAAACCTGGGCAATGCCCCGGGGCTAGAGATCCTGGGAGCCACAAGTACTTACTTGCACCAACTTTGTTGAACCACTCATGAACTTTTGTTTCAACTCTTCAAACTACATGCACTTCATATACCAGAGTGCTCAGGGGAGATCCAAAGGAGAGGCTAGCAGTGTGCGATCCATCGTAGATTCCCCACCCCAGTGCCTTGAGACCCTCACTGGTGAGTGGTGTGCTTTACAAATTATATGATTGATTGATTGATTGATTTAAAATAGAACTTACGTTTTTTTTTTTAAATCAAAAGAAATGAAAGCACCTGCTGCACATTAAAATACCTCCAAGGTAACATCTGCAAAACTGGGTGAAAAATCTCACCAGAGCATACCTGTAGATATACAAAATGGAAGTACATGCATTTTTTAACATGTTAATGACAAACATGCAAAAGTTTAAAGACATATATTTATGATATTACAATACTTAGAGATAGAATGACAGATACCACCTAATGTATCACTTAACAGAAAGGAAAGTATTTACTAAATCACATGGGTTACACCTGAAGCCAAGCAAGTGTATCATAAGAAACTCTAAAGTGTACATGTACTAAATATTATTCTAATGATGCTATGAATGGCCAACTACAAAAGATGATGTAGTAATTCATGTACGAGAGCATAACTAACCCCCCGAATGTGACTAATATAGAAGTAAGAGAAATATGGCAGATATAAGAAAGTCAAGCACTCGCTCCCATGACACCACAAGCAAAATCTGGAAGGATATTTTACCTAGAGTTCGCAAACACAGAACACCTATCCCCACTTTAAAAAGATTATTAGCACAAACTAAAAAGCCCCCCAGCAATACCCTACCTGCTCCTAGAAGAGACCAAGACATAGACATAACCGAACACTTAATAGTTACACATAGTGAGGAACATTTTCTTATACATGACAACCTACATAGTAAGAGACACATTCTCCTATTCTCTACAATAAACAACTTAATGAACCTTATCTAATGCCAAACCAGGATGATGGATGAGACCTAAAAAATGTGTCCCAAAGCATTAATTCAGATATAAACCATAATATTAGAACCCAAATCTCCCTTTTGTATATGTGCTACTACCAAATAAGCAAAGCAGCACTTTTCATGCTCCTAAACCATATGAAACATGCAGCAAGTAACTACTAACCCCAAAAAAGAATTGTAGACTTTGAACAAGTCACGTTTCAAACAATTCTAAAAATATACCCACACACATTTATACATGGATGTTACTATTATTTCAATCAAAGTGTATGGAGACATCTCCATACAGTTGGAAGATGTGGCCTAAAGGCAAGAGCGGTCACCCTCAAAGCTGGGGAACCAGGTTCAGGTCTCGGCAGAGACGCTCAACATCCTGTGATTCTTGGCAAAGCACTTAATCTTCCTGTACCTAAATAAATAAATATGTCCTTTTTTAATGCAACAGTTGCTCATATAAAGCGCTCTGATACTTTTAGGCCGAGTTTGCGCTATATGAAACTTCAAAAAGATGTTAAAGCATGTTGAATATTCCACAAACAGCCAATTTGCCTTTGAAATAAAACAAACTATAGCACTGGCCTATGTCACTGTCACAGTGGAAGCCATATACTACAATCTACTAATAGAAAGCTCTTTCTACCAGCAAAATTAAGACAAACTTAGGGCCTGATTACGAGTTTGGCTGTCCAACCACCGCCGTGGTGTCATCATCGAATTTACTGCCACACCTCTGGTGGTCCAACCGCCCTATTATGATGCATGCAGTTACATAGACAAGAGACCTTCGATGTCCTGTCACCGCTGGCGGAGCAGGGGCAGGATAGGCCAATGTGTCTGTCGAAGGCAGACTAACAGTGTTACTGCAGACCCAATTACGAAGTGGCTTTTAGCCGGCGTGATCCACCACATCGGAGCTGGTGGAAAGGGAGATATATAAGGCCGAAACTCAGTTCACATGTCCTGTGCTTCCATGGAGTTGATTGTACACATCCTGCCTCTGCTGTATTCTCTTAATGACATCAAAACATGACACTGTCGCAATCAACAGTAAGTCAACCCCTTACCTATTTCTATCGACTCCTCAGCAAATAGATACCCTGCCATGGATCCGGCTAGGGGTTGGGATCCCTGGTCCAAACATATTTTGTGTGCCTATGTTCAGATTTGTTTTCAATGTATGACCCAATTTCAGCTCTATGATGCCGTCTTTAGCCAGGTCGCTGACACTGCACAGGCAGTCTCTACACAAATAGACATGTGTTTACATCTCATAATCGGTGATAGTGATGTGTGCATTCAAGTGTGACACAACAGCTCCTCATCAATATCATACCTATCAATCTCTGTGACACCCCTCACGTTGTCCACATCCTAGGTGCTGTTCTTATATCAAAGGTACATTTGTATGGGAGTGTCATGAAACTGAAACACACCTTCTCTGCTACTTCTTTGTATTGGACTTTCACAAATATCCAACATTAAAAGGTAATACTAGTAAAGGGGATTGCAAATAATCAGCGTAAGAAGCATTCAAAGGGCACAATGTAAACACTCTCTTCAGAATATGTACTAACAGCATTTGTCACACATTTAGATAAAGTAGGTGTACGGTACACACCGTAAAATGGACTCACGTTCAAGCAAATGTCTACAAAGGTACGACAATCCAACACCCTCCATATATCCAACCTAGGAGTGCAAACTGAGTGATTTTGAGATTGGCCAGGCCAAGCTGAAATACTTACCATATAATATAACACCCAATTCAACGTCAGCTCAAATTGGATTTCATCCCACGTATCCATCCATTCACCATTTCCCCTGTATAACTCCAGGACTGGTTCCAAGGTCAGATCTTATTAACCACTCCAACTGGATCAACAAATAGGGATGAAACAAACATGACTTTACAAACACATCACCTCTTATCCTTTATCGGTTCCGAAGTAGCATGTTACTCACCGAAAAAGCGCGTAAACACCCCATCAGGGGTAGCAAGCACTATATAAATGCAAGCCTTTTACCTCTTCCACCCCTCTGCTAATATTCTCAATCCAAATAATAGACTAACATATCCACCACTCAAATTACTTTCATACTTTCATATATTAATTCACCACTAACGCAGTATGGGTTCCAGAGTAGTGTGCTATTACTATTTGCCAATAAAGCACTTCAACACTCCATCGGGGGTACCAAGCACTATATAAATGCAAACCGTTTTACCTCTTCTACCCCTTCGCTAACCTTCTCATTCCAAATAATTGACCAACGTATCCACCACTCAAATCCCTTTCATACTTTCACTATACTAATTCACCACTAATCCTTTATGGGTTCCGAAGTAGTGTGCTACTCGCCGAAAAAGCACTTCAACACCCTATCAAGGGTATCAAGCACTATATAAATGCAAAGCGTTTTCCCTCTTCTATCCCTCCTCTTTCCTTCTCAATCCAAATAACTGACTAACATATCCACCCCTCAAATTACTTTCATATTTTCAAAATACTAATTCACCACTTATCCTTTATGGGTTCCTGAGTAGCATGCTACTTGCTGAAAAGTGCTTCAATGCCTCATCAAGAGTAGTAAGCACTACATAAATGCAATTACTATAACAATCACTATCAAATAACATCAAATAATTAGAAAAGTAATGGCAGGACTAATGTCTTTCAAAATAAGCACATTTTTAATGTTTGTATGGCAAAACTAGAAGTAAAACAAAGCCAATGCCAATTCTTTTGTTGTAACAGTGCCACAGCACACTGCTGTGCCACTAAAGTTGCACTTACTGACACTGCCGGGGACCCTCCTCACAAAGGGGCATCCATTGGGCATAGCAGGCACCTCGGAGGTTGTAATTGGGGGGAGGGGGTGGTTTGGGAAGGGGTCAGTTTGGTTTTGGGAGAATTTTTCTTTGATTCTTGCTCCCAAGAATCAAAGGGGTATGTCTGGGTTTAGTGGTGTGGGGATCTGGTTTTTCAGGGGTGGATTTGGATGTGGATAGAATGGGCTGGGATTTGGGAGAGGATTTCTTTAACTTTGGGGGTAGCATTTTACAGGGTTAGGGGCAAATGCACATAATATACTTTCACTGGAAAATGGGCAGGATACTTGTTAGGGGGTTGAGTATGGGAAGTGGAGGTAGTGGAAGTGAAAGGTGTGTGTGTTGTATCTTCTGTTGTAGGTGTCTGTTGTATGGGTGACTGGAGTTTCTGTGTTTTTTAGATGTGTGTGATGTGAACTTGCTGGGTATGCCAGGTGTAGTGGATGTTGGTGTAGTATTTGGTGGAATGCTGCTGGTTGGGGATAGGACTGTGGGTGTTGGTGTGGTGGCTGCGGGAATGCTGGTGGTTGGGGATGGGTCTGTGGCTGCTTCTTTTGTGATGTATGTGAGTGAGCGCAATCAACTGTGGATGCAACCAGGGTAATATTCTCTCCCCAAAGCCAGCTAAATCTCCACAAAAAGACAAATTGGAGTTAAAAAACCTTCTCAGCTGTACCGTTTGCATTGTTTTTCATGTGATGAGCCCTTTTTTTTAACAAGGAGTAAGTACCCCAGAGATTCCAACTTCTTGTTACTGTGCATCAGGCTCCTCCCAGTGCTTTGTCCACCTCCTGTTACTTCTCATTTGGATTCGGAGCGGGAAGGTTCACTTTGTGTGTCAGTTGCATATATACCATCGGATTTCAGGACTTTGTTTTTGTGATATCAAAATTAAGTTTAAAAACTGTTGTGTAAGGGTGTCATTTGTTTGATGGAGGGCATGCACCAGTATGTAATGTATTTTTTATTTAATTTTTAAAATGAATTGTGGTGGGTGTCCTGCAGAATCAGTAGGGGTTTAGTTTATTTATTTTTATGCATGTAATTTGTCTACTTTTATAAAGGACACATATTGCACAGTTCAGTACATTTTCCATGAGTTTGTAATACATTTGCAATATCCAGTTAATTCACAATGTGGTTTAGGCTGCCAATGGAGCTTCCAGGCAGTAGGCCCTGGACTAGTCATGACACAATCTGTTTCTGTGGTGTCTATTGAATTGAAACAATATTTAGGTCATGGATGGCATTGAATTAAAATAAGAAATTCATTTTTGGGTAATATTGATGCCTTTGGAGGATGTGTATTATTGTAAAATCTTTGAGCACATTTAATTTTTGTTTTTGGCATTACTGAATTAATGTTGTTTTCTCCTGCTACAATGCCTCTTTTGTCTGGACAATGTATGAGGCCATGATTTGTCTTTGATTGAAATGCCATCTGGGTAGGTTTCTATTTTGTATACTCAGTTCCCATAGGCCTGCATTTGTTCTCTGTTTTCAATGATTCAAGCTTGTTGTTTGACCATTAGGCTGGCGACTATTCCGTGCAGGCAGACAGTTTGTTTTACCATAGGCCTCATGTGTTCTTTGTTGTGGCCATGCCTCTTTGCTTGCTGTTTGACCATATGGCTGGTGGCCAGTTTGTGTAGCCAGCCAGTGTGCTTTTGTAATAGGCCTGCATATGTTCTCTGTTGTAGCCATGCCTCTTTGCTTGCTGTCTGACCATGTGGTCAACGGCCACTTTGTGTAGTCCTGGTCGTTGAACTCTGCTCTGTTTGCTGAGTTTGTTGTATATAAAGGGGGTAACCCATATATACTACCCGACATGGGTCAAATAAATGCAGTATCAAACAATGTGGTCACAGTAGTTTGAGTAACTATTCATTCCTTTACAGTACTAGCACAAAAACACAACTCAAATTAAAATGTGGTCATTAGATCCACTATCGTGTCTTTGTATTGTTCAAAAGTATCTGATACAGTACAAATCAATGCATCTACATATATGAGTCTTACATTTGCTCAATAGGACAAGAGTGCAAAAAATGTTTTGATATACAGTGCCCTGAGTGACATGGAAAGAAAGGAAGAAGGGGATAAGGTGTTTGTGTGTGGGTAGGGGACAAGGAAAGGTAGTGGTGACATATATACATCAGTATAATTTGTTGTATACGTTCCCATACATGATAAGAATGTTCCCATTAAAATACATAACTCTGCAGGACCCTGAGTTTATCTCATGTGGTATCACTAGAGTTTGTATTTGGAATGTGGTTGAATTTTCAACCTCTTAGTTCAGGATAGGTAGTGGTCCTTGAGGTGGGGGCCTTCATCAGGACTAGGGGAGCACCTGTGAAAGACAAACGGTGTGTGAGGGGGTATAATTACAAAGGTGTATGTGCTCCACTAAGTGGATCAGGTATGAATACCTACATGTAGAAAGAACTGGGGACCAAATCCACCATATTCAGTATGGGTGTAGGGCTGAGAGAAAGCTCCGAGTGGGAGAGGGAAAACAAAAGGAGGTTAGGTAGGACTTAGATAATTTACAATTGTCTCCATAGGTACATTGTTGGACATGATTGAGTACTTACTTCAACTAAATTGAAGTAGCTTGTAGATGAGCATCAGGATTTGAATCTCCTGGAAATGAGATGAAGGCATACAAATGGTCGGGCTGCAGCGCGATCTGCTCGCAGGTCCTGGGAACAATCCCTTAATTTACTGAAAGGAAGAACAATGTCTAAGTCTCGGAAGACTATGTTCGAAAGCAGTGTTCCACATGGATGTAGAAAAAGTCTAAGGTGGGCAGAGTCGAAATCTACAGATCGTATCAAGTCAAATTAAAAAAGATTACGTGGTCAAAAACGGGCTTGTGGTATGAGGCGGTTAGTGACTGGGGTTGTACGATCAATCAAAATAAGGTAAGTTCGTACATGGAAAAGATCAGCTCACAATATGCGGCCATTAGTCACTGGATTAACGGGCTGGTGCATGGCGTGAGTGTGCATCATTAGAAAACACAGCCAGCAGCTAGAGGTCATATTTGTCGGGCATTGCGGGCATGATGGCAGTTGCCCTAAAGACGGAGTGGTTTGCTAAAACATCACATCACGTCACTATACACGAGTATAACACAACAACAGGCCCTCTGGGTCATCAGTAAGGCCCTTGATACAAGAACCCAATCAGTTGAGGTGCCCATTGAATTTAGAATGAAATTAATTGAGGTGGCAACGATGCACAATTTCTTCACATTACAGAACAAATTCCACATCCAAATTAAAGGTGTAGCGATGGGGGCAGCCTTCGCCCCAGATTTAGCCATTCTATACATGAGCAACTTCGAGGAACAGTACATCCTGTCTGATAGGAACCCATACAAAATGAACATCACCAAATGGCGGAGGTACATAGATGATATCCTACTGATCTGGACAGGGGACAAATCTGGACTGAGAGGTTTCTTTAAATTGTTGAACACGTCCTCTGAAGACATTAAATTCATGATCACTTCGAACAGGAATACCATGGATTTCTTAGACATTTCAATAAGGGTATCTGAAAACCACCTGTACACCACACTGTATAGAAAACCCGCAAAAAGGAACTCCTTACAGAGATACACCAGTCAATCCAACAGGAGCCTGAGAGACAATCTTCCATTCGGGCAGTTTCTGCGCATCCGCAGGAACTGTTCCTCGAAAGAAGACTACTTTAGGGAGTCAGACGACCATAGTGCATAGGTAAAAGTTCACCTACAATAACAAATAAAGATGCACTTAAGAAAGCTAGATGCTGCATGCAAGAGTACTATCATGCACATGTACACACAGTTAATTCCCTATATCTAAAAATGGTGTTTGAAGAAAGTAAATATACTGGAGTGTTTTTGGTTTGGCAGACAAGAATTCGACAAGAATAAAAAAAGATAATGTCAATAAAAGAGCCAGTGACAAAATGTATTTTTAAAGACTCAAAACAAATTCAGGAAAGTTTACTTAAGCTTTATAATCAATATATAATAGTAAAAACAGGGGAATCAGGGAATGCTTACTGAGTTTTTAGACAAATTGGATATTCCCAGATTAATGCCAGGCCAAGCTAAAACCCTGGTGGCTAAATTTACTCTACAGAGATAGAAACAGTGGTAAAGTCATTAGCTAACGGAAAGGCCTGTGGCGAAGACGGTATTCCAGCAGAATTGTATAAAAATGTTGTGTCAGTAGTAAACGCAGAACTATTCAAATTGGCCATCCATGTTTTGGAAGGACGCGATATTCCAGCTTGATTTTGTTTGGAATTGATAGTTAGATTTTTTTTTTAAAGGAAAGGATAAAGAAGATATCAATGTTTGTAGATCTATAAGCCTTTCAAATGTAGATAATAAGATCATCACTAAACTTGTAGCTAATCATGCCAGGCAAGCTATAGGGACGTTAGTACATTCAGATCAGTGTGGCTTTGTACGTGGCAGACAGTTTGATTTTACTACAGTGTTTTTTAGCAGAAACCATGTATTTTTTACACAGAATAATATACCATCACAAATGATGCTTTTAGATGGGGAAAAGGCTTTTGATCCAGTAAACTGGGAGAGCTTATTTTTCATTCTTAACACATGTGGAATTCTTAGTAAACTGATTCACCTAATATCCAGTCTTTGTTAAGGAGACAAAGCTGAAATCCTAAACACAAAAAATATAGGAACATGAGCAATAAACAGGGGAACAAGACACCTATACATTTTGCCCTGTTTATAGAGTCTCAAGCCATTTCAGTTTGTACAACATCCAATATGGAGCTCCCTGTAAGGGGCATGATGCCTATTAAATTTAATGCAGATTACATAGTATTGTTTTTACAGCCAGATTTAGAAAATTAAAAATGATTTTTTTTTAGTTTTTCACAACATATCAAGATTTTGGTGGGTATAAGATTAACCCCTTCCAGGCTGATGACGAGCTGGGCTCGTCATGGTGTAGCCTCCTCGCATGCTGATGACGAGCCCAGCTCGTCATGTAACACTGGTATTTGCGTTTTTTCAGCACAGGAGGGGAAAACCATTAGCAGCCATGAGGTTAATAAGTACAAAACAGAGATTTTGCTTACTGCATGCAAGGCACTTTATTACATGAATTCCAACCATTGATTAACTCAAGGCCTAAGCGATATCTCGGGTTATATTTCACAGAGAATATTGATAACTTATTTCAATTGAAATATATTTCCCTTATGATCAAGGTGAAGTCATTATTTGCCAGCTGGGACAACCTCACCCTTTCTATAATGAGTCGTGTTGCTTTACTTTGGATGTCGATTTTAACTCTGCTTAATTTTCTGTTACCTGCGATTTCATTAAATCTCCAGATAAAACTTTTTAAGGAGACAGAGAGTTGTTTGCAGCTTTTAACTGGCCAAATAAAGTACCTAGTTTAGCACTTGACACTTTATGTAGTCCTCTGGAAGAAGGAGGGTTATCAATCCCTAATTTAAAAACATATTATTTTGCGAATTTTGCACACAGCTCTGTCAGATTCACTAAGTCATTGAATAGTCATGGATATGATATTTTTGGGGGAAATATTTTTTTAAGATGATGATATTATAGATTTTATTCGCATTATGAAAACTCCTAAAAAAGTTAGACATAAGACTTAACAGTGGTGTATAAATAGATAGACACAGATATTCCAACACTGCGCAATTCCAATTATTAATGGTGCAACTCACTTAACGGATGTTTATATAGACGAAAGACCACCTTTAGAAAAGAATGTTGCTTCAAACTGAAAAAGTAATGGCTAAAGTTTAATATTAGATTTCCTAATTGGAGACTCCTGGAAGGTATGGGAAGACATAGAACCCAGGATTAGGCTCTATAAGAATGTGCTACAGTGGTCCTTTATATTAATTAGTGATTTTATAAGGGACTTAGTATGTATGCAGAATACAAGCAAGCCAAGAGGTAGCTGAGGAATTGCTGGAACCAGAAATGAAAATATCAACTAGTGAGTGGGTTTTGTCTTTAAGATTTAACAGAACTACAAAAGTACACAAGAAAGTACAAAACAAGTTGCGTTCTAAAGTAAATATTGATATGTTCCTAAATGTATGTAAATGAGAATTTGAATTTAATTTTACTTTGATTAAAGGGGCAGATTTTAGGTGAATGCAAAGAGTATACCAGGAGATCTCAGCAAATAGTTTTTGATATAATCAAGAGGGGACGTGGACATGGACCCATATAATCTGGTGTTGTCCAGGTATTAGAGCACTTTGGAATGAGATAGAATGACATTTTCTCCATGTTTTAGAATGACCCCAATCCATAGACATTCAAACTGCAGTTTGGGGTTATTTATCAGATATTAAAATTGACCTTTTGCAAAGAAATAGGATATACATTCTTGGATATACATTCTTGTATTGATTGCAAAATTAGAGATCACAGTTAATTTCAACATTTAAGCAAGGGTGGTTAAAACTGAGTAAAGTTAAAGAAATAGAAAGAAGATATGCTCAGATTAAATATTTTGCACTGTTTGGGAGATCTTAGAATAGAAAGAATTTAGTAGAACACAAAAGATAGATAGAGTGAAGATATGTAATGTAATATTTATGGATTAATATTTAATGTATTGGTTGAAGAGTATTTAGGAAATCTATTGTTATGTATCTATATGAAATATATTTAAGTTTATATGGCCTTCTTGCAGAAATAAATATATTATATGATATGTATCTTCTTTTTCTCTACCAATAAAAAATAAATAAATACACTTCTTTGATTTGTTGTACATTTTTCAATATTTTTTATTTCTTGGTAATTTCTTTTTGTTCATTCAATTGCTTACAATTTCTTTGTAAGTGTTATATTTTATTTTGTTTTTCATTTTGTTTTAAATGTCTAATCTTCTTTTTCCCATTTTCCTAACATCTGGCTTCATCCCTATATCGACTATAGACGCACAGCCGCACAACAGTGTTCATTTTCTAAGGATTATTCCATTGTCACACACAACTTCCTGAGTGTCACATCCCAACTTGATGCACATAACACAAACAGTTATATCTGTATGTTGTTGTTGCTCTTTCCTATCCTTCCTGAGTGTACATGAAGTTTAAGTTGCTTTGGTTTTATCAACAGATACACTGTATTGTTAATTATATATAACTTAAGCAACCAGACTAAATGATACTGTTTGATTGTACTACTAATTTAACTGCCATAATGCTTCATTTCAATGATGTTCTTCTTGCTTGTTTGAGTTTAGGGGCAAACGAGAGGAGGCTTCACCCACAGTACTGCCAACAGAAGGCCGAAGCGCAACGTGACCACAGAACGAGGACATTTTTTCAGCTTGTCAAGCTAATAGCCACTGCCAACTGACATCTTCAAGATGGCCCCTAAAGAAAAGTGCTGACAAGACAGTGTCCAGTGGAAAGTAGACACTGATTTCCACTACTAGTGTGCCAACCTGAACCTTTATTGACAAATTTGTGTCTGCCACACCAGCCTCCAGGGAGCAAGCTGAGAGCAGCACTCCTGCATCAACGGCCCAAACCTATGTCTGACACAGAGGCAGCCACTCTAATAATTGCAACGCTGACGTACAGTGACGTTGAATTGAAGTTATCCCTTTTGCAACGATATACCCAATCATTGCCAGAAAATCAAATGGACAACAACAGCCTCAGCCAGCAATAGTATTAGTTCCTTCTAAAGTAGGAGTCCTTCAAGAGATTGAGCTTCATACTGAAGAAGTAGAGAAAGCCCCTCCTTCAGAATATCAATTGCCTTCCAGAACTACAACAAGAAAACGGAGGGGTACTGCACCATCTTCTTCTCCAATCCGCCTTCTAATGATCAGGACTCCACTTGGATGCTGCCTCAGTCTAAGACATGCCAGAAAAGGATAAGGAAAAGGAAGGTTCCTAAAAGCCTTTAAAGTTATGGATGAAGAACAAGAGGATGACGAAGAGCCAGTCATCATGGATGTTAGCCCAGCCCCAATGGAGACTGACTTTACCCCATCTCAACCTGCTCTGAGGGAAGTGGTACAGATACCACCACCGCCGCCAGCTTCCATATTTGCGAGGCCCCAGCAGTGACCTACATCCACAACCACCCCAGTAGAGGAGGGCACTAAAGAGAGGCAAACATCAAAACACCCACCTACTAAGGCTTCTTCTGACATTAGCAGAGGCACCAGTGTCAGAAATTTAACCTCCTCAGTTTAAAACTTCTTTGAAGTTAGTGAGAAGAAGCTGAATATTGCTACATGCTCCATTTGCAGAGCAAGTCTTAGTCAGGGTAAGCTTGGTAAAAACAATGTTATCGGAGGCCGAACAACCCATTTGAGAGAAAACACCATGCAATCCACTGGGAGGCACGCATTAGCAGCCCAAAAAATTGCAAGTGGTGTTTGTGAAGGAATGAGTGCAGGGAATCTGCACCGATCATAGTGGAAAGTGAAGGTGAAGAGGAGGGTGATATTTTTGTTACAAAAAATCAGCCCTGAAATTATATCTGCAGGTGATAACTCTGCTAATATTTTTAATGGTGCTAGGAAGCAAGCACCAGTAGCCATGTTCACCATGGAGAAATCCCATACTGCTGCAAACATTTTGATTGACTTTAACAACAGGGTATTTGATTGGCTGTGACCAAGAGGTCTTAGCATTGGATTCATTGCCACAAATAATGACTGTAATAGAGTAACAACCATGGCAGATGTTGGCTATTTCAAAGTCCTGTGTTTGGATCTCTGCATCAACATCATTGTACAGGAATTTCTCAAAAAAGAAGTCAGCAATTTACTGTCCACTTGCAGAATAATCTGCCACTCATTTCAACAATTCTTTCAAAGTCCAGAAGTAGTTGAGGATCATTCAGCATGATAATTGAATGCCAGTTAAAACACTCAAAGAGGAGGTGCTAACACGCAGGAACTGATCTTATTACATGTTGCAACATCTGTTTGATCAGTACAGAGTGCTCAAAGAATATGTCATGCAAAGAGGTAATGCAACTGGTAAGGGCCTGATTATTGAGGTGCACAAATGGGGCAAAGTCTAATGTCTGACAGAGATACTGATTCCTTCGGAGGTTTTTACACAAGAGTCATCAAGCAGGACAGTGCTATGAGCCAAGCTATCCCGTTGTTTCATATGCTACAGGAACAGCTAAAGGAGGTGTCTTAAATGTACGCAGGTGTGGATGAAAAAAAAGATGCACAAGTTGGTGGAGAGCTTAATCCTTCTCTTATCTATTAATACAAGGGTGCAAAGAGACACTGTGTCATCCAACATTACAGGTATGCCGACATTCCTGATTCACAGTGCAAACAATTACTGGCCACTTTTTCAGATGGGGATGTGTCAAACTACAACACGTGGATTGGTAAGCAAGCTAGTGACCAAGAAAAAGAACGGCTGGAAATTTGAAGACCACTACAGGGAACAAATTTTGTGGTGTAGCCTTCAACTTCAGAGTCTAAAGGCATTGCTTTTGGCTCACAGCAGCCAAAACCAGCAACAATAACTCCAGCAACAGCAGGGACAGTAGCATTAGCCCCAAAATCTGCAATAAATTGGTTTCTAAAGGTAGGGTTTAAGTCCAGTGCAGCGGCAAAGGCAAAGTAGATCAAGCAATGTGAAGCACCAATTGAGACGATGGTCCACGCCTATCTTGATCATAATCCATTGGTGTATTGGTATGGAAGATGTATGGAAAGAGCTCAATAGGCTGGCAATAAACTATCCTGCTTGCCGAATAGTTAGTGTTAAGCATGTGCGAATTTTGCGAATCTGGCGTTCGTGAATTTTGCGAATTTGCGAACTCGCAATCTGCAAAATCCGCGAATTCTCGCGAATTTGCAGATTTTTTATTTTTTTGTGTTCGCAAGGATTTCTGCCAGTTCGCAAGGATTTCTGACAGTTCGTGAGGGTTTTGTAACAGTTCGCAGTTGCGAACTTACATGTCGGCTCGCAACGGTCATGATTATGTTGTTTATACGTCTGGTTCATCATCACAGGTTCCCAGCACCCTCTGTTTCACCCCTGCCACCCTCTGTTTCAACCATGCCACCCTCTGGTACATCAATGCCTTATGCCACCCTCTGGTTCATCATCACTGTAGATTATGGGGGGAAAAAGCAAGCACACCTGCCTGCTTCAACTGACATGAATTAATTTGGGGTTGATTTATTAATGTTTCACTGTTTTAAAATTCCAGTCTGGCACCTGC
Organism: Lissotriton vulgaris; assembly: GCF_964263255.1. NCBI lineage: Eukaryota > Metazoa > Chordata > Amphibia > Caudata > Salamandridae > Lissotriton > Lissotriton vulgaris. The sequence goes on along the minus strand of NC_141694.1, from coordinate 1,131,865,842 downwards.
TTCCTTATCTGTAATTTGCTTTCTGTTGCAGTGCAATTTTTTTTTCCAGGACCTTTGTGGCCTACTTGAAGCTATTTTATTAGCCTGCTGTGAGGGTCAGGGCAGGGTCATACAATTGTTGCAACTAGCAACTGAACTGGGAATTTGCGGATTTTCTTTTTTTTGGTGTTCGCAAGGATTTCTGCCAGTTCGCAAGGATTTCTGACAGTTCGCGAGGGTTTTGTAACAGTTCGCAATTGCGAACTTACATGTCGGCTCGCAACGGTCACGATTATGTTGTTTCTACGTCTGGTTCATCATCACAGGTTCCCAGCACCCTCTGTTTCACCCCTGCCTCCTCTGTTTCACCCATGCCACCCTCTGGTACATCAATGCGTTATGCCACCCTCTGGTTCATCATCACTGTAGATTATGGGGGGAAAAAGCAAGCACACCTGCCTGCTTCAACTGACATGAATTAATTTGGGGTTGATTTATTAATGTGTCACTGTTTTAAATTCCAGTCTGGCACCTACTTCCTTATCTGTAATTTGCTTTCTGTTGCAGTGCAATTTTTTTTCCCAGGACCTTTGTGGCCTACTTGTAGCTATTCTATGAGCCTGCTGTAAGGGTCAAAGCAGGGTCATACAATTGTTGCAACTAGCAACTGAACTCTGGAGGGGCCCTTGTCAGGAAGCACTACAGGGAACGGTTACTAATGATGAGTTTGAACTTTTGAACCTGCTTTCACTTTTGCAAAACTTGTTTTTCTGCAGAACAGCATTACAGCAAGTTGATTTCTAATCCAAAAGTTATCCAAAGAAAATCAAAAGGCCTCAAATCCAAAAAAGTGAAGGCAAATGTCAACCTGAGGAGTTATTCTGATAAAAATCATCATTTTCAGAAGGTCTATGCTGCTTGCTAGTAGATTTCTTGTGCAGAATTGCAATTTTTGTAATTTCGCGAGTGCAAGATTGTTGCTGCCCGCCGCACCTACATGTTCGCAATTGCGAACTTACACCGCGAAGAAAAAAAATCCGCTGCGTGCGAATTTGCGGATTTTGCGGGAAATTCGCGAATCTGGCGGATTGCGAATTTACCGAAAATCCGCAAAATCCGCAAGCGTAACGGATTTTCCGCCCATGCTTAGTCAGTGTATGTGCTGTGCATGTGTTCAGTGCAGCTGGTGCAGGTGTCACAGTGAAAAGGGCAAGTCATTCACCCCAAAACATGGAGACATTAACCATGATCAAAATGAATCAGCACTTTATACCACAGAATTACACCATAGCTGAAGTACGACAGGAGAAGGATGAGCGTGATTGTTCAGACTCAGGGCATGGTAATGTGTTAGCTGACCAACATGTGGCAAACCACCTGACTTTGAGGACAAACTCTCCTTCCCTAACTACTGAGTAGTCCTGGGTTACCATTGAAGTTTATGTATCCTAGACTGCTTTGACAAAAAAAAGGATATAGCTTGAGGAACATAACATTATTTTCTTTGTTTGTGTCTCACTGACTAATGCAGCGCTGAGGTTTAGGACAAGTATGGCCAGATTAGACTTGGATCAGTGTAAACCTGTGTGCAGTGAAGAATCCTACCCACCCATTTCTTTCAGGGACATTGGAGGGACAAAGCCTGCCTCCATCCCGTGTCTATCTATTCTTTAATCTCCTAGTAGGAGTGCTCCAGAACATTTGGTTTACAAGACTGGCCAATTTGTGTTTTGTGAATCAAAAAGGATCATCAGTGTACCACTGTGCTTGATTTGGAATAGTAAGGAATGCACCAATGAGTGATATATATGTTTGGGAGTCTTGAGGTTAGTTATGTGGTGGCAGACAGTGAGAGTGGGTGTTTAACAATAATTATTAAGCTTGATTGTGTTAATGATTTACAATGTTGATGGTCTAAAGTGTGATCTGATCACTTTTTTTCCTGAAGGGGATTTTTCCTTCCCCTTTGACACTTAGCGAGATTTGTTTGCTGGGTCCACACACGCTTTGCTTTCTGGTTCACACTCCTCAAAGATCCAACCAGCCCTTTTACCTATCAAACATAAATCTAGTCCACACAAAAAATGACTCAATATTTCTCTTCTCATTCATCAACAGCATTGCACCTCAGGTCAATACCTACCATTTGAGTCAGGACGTGAGTCGGTATGGAGCTCGACATATCTGTTACATCTGTTACACAGAGTCAGGGGGATGATGAAAGGACTCAGGGCATGACTACTTCAACAACTGTCAGAAGAAGGAAGAAATATCAACTTCTCGTAAACCAACATGGTGATGACGCTGAAGTGCTACTCAACTCTTTAGACTGGTGAGAGGTGCATTGATTACTTGATTTAGTAAATGCAATGCTGCTGAATGTGCATGCTGGCTGGCTCACATTTGAAACTATGTAGTGATTGGTTGGGGGTCTGTTGTTGTAGGTAACTGGAGACAGACATGGGGATCATCACATTGTGAATGTGCTAGCCTCTGTTATGATGATGATTATGACTGTTGCGAGTTTGATCACCCTGATACATGCGGCCACTTGTCTGTGATTGTGGTTGTTGTAATTGCTCTCACTTAATGGATTGCACATCTGTTGTAAAATTAATGATTGCAAACAACTATTCTCTTGCATTGCCTCTGAGTGTCCTTGGTGCACTCCTCATGAAGTTTATCTTCTGTCCTTTTTTTTTTATTCTACAATATATTTCTGTTTTACAGGCTTTCTCTTATCCTACATAAAAGCAATGGCTCCAGAACACTCAAGCGTACTTTATTGGACTGCTTCAGCCAGTCCTCCAAGATTTTACGGACAATAGAGTAAGAATGCAGATGCACCTCCCAATTTGGCAATACAATATCATGTGTCATTGAATAATCATTTTTTAGAACTGTGTGTGTTTTTCACTTCCCTCCTATATAATTTGTATTTACTATTTTTCAAACATAAGTGACAGACCATGTAGACCATATTATTGTAATATAACTTGGATCTCTCTGGGGCTGATGGATTGTTTGCATTTTATTTAGGTTAACCTTGCCATGGTCATTACTTCATTTCTTTTCCTCCCACAACAGATTAATGATGGTTGGCTTCTCATTGCCCAGATGAAAATAGTCTTTACGTAGTGTGTGTCTTTGCCACATCTTTCCCTAAATCCTCTTTCCCCTCCATTCATCAAACCCCAAACCCCCCTCCCCGAGGCTGTGGGATTTATTGAGATGTGACTTAATAATTTACACAAATAATTGATCACACACTTGGTAGGGAGGATGTGGAATAGCAAAACCATCTCCAACTCAGTGCAGGATCTTCAGTTCTACTTCAATCACCGAAACAATAGCCCATACAGGCCCCATTTACCCATCCACCCATAAAAGGTGATCGATATATATATGAACATTATTTGTCAGCATCAATATTCAGACATTGTGTGTTGCATTATGTAAATGTTTAATTATGTCCACTCCAGACTTTGATTCTGCTTCACAGTTCAAGGGTATCTTTTGCTTTAAGTGAAATACTAGCTCACGATTGCCCTGAATAATTTAGTATTACTTGTTACATTTTAACTATCAGTTAGAGTTGCTGGTGATGCTCCAATTAGGCACATAGCAGTGCAGCACCCGCTAGTTAGATACAATACTTTGGAATATCAAAGAACTGAATTGAACACTTGGTTAAGGATATGCAAACACCTGAATAGACCACAATTACGATAAATGCCAGCAAACACATCTGGAAGGTTTAGATCATTACAAGTGAGAGTAGAAGAGTTACAACTCATAATTCATGTAAGATTATTGTGTCCTGGAATAAACTTAAATAGTGTGCTGGAATTGACTGTGCCAAATCTCCCGCTATTGAGTGGGTTAAGGGACCTGATCTTGCTATACATTTCGTTCCCCACCTTTGGACCTCAAACAGCACAAGATATTGCAGACATACGCCATGACATTTTGAATTGCGTGATTTATGCAGTAGAAGAGATAGAATTTTATCTTATCAGAGATATTAACTGAACAAGTGAAAGAAAGGAACAATGCCAAATACGAGAAAAAAAGAACAGAAAATGGACATCAGTGTTAGGAGCAATATTGACACCAGTCCCAGGGATAATAGTTACTGCGCTGATAATAATATTTGCAAAAGACATTGAAATACCGTTCATCAATGGCCGGCAGGAGGATGAGGGGGACCAAAATCTGACCAGTGATGAAAGGAAAATAGATTTTGAAAATGAAGACACCTTAGGGAGGGTTGGCATTAAAGAAGGAGGGGAAAGAGAATTGTGGGACAAATATAATTGAAATCAATGCGCTCATTGCTAAAAATGTATGTACGCATAATGAACATATCTGGATGTTATGTTTGTACACACTTGCCAACAGACACAGAGAACAGTATGAGCTACAATGTGCTGCCGGTTTCCAAATATATGGGATGCATATTAATGCAAGATTTGCTCCTCTGCCAGCATAACATGTCAGTGGCAGTTGCACCACCAGAGAGTAGCAGAATTGCAGCAAAACAGGGCGTGGAAGTATCTGGGAAAAAGAGAACGCCATGCATGGATATGCAACCAGCAAGAAGAGATAAAGAAATGTTAGACACATATGACAAGACCTCTAGAAATAAAGGATGGAAAGGAAGGGCAGGCTGGAACAACTTTGGGACAAAGAAGGAAGGAGAGTTGAAGGTACCGAGATTTAGAGAAGAACAACTTCCTTCTGCCCCTTCCTGTATCCAGAATAACCAGGTGGTAGTGCCAAAACGAATACCTAAATTGCCACAGGAGGAAAAAAGCTGCTCAATACAACAGTTACTGCAGAAAGACGCATGGAAAGATTGCATCTCATTCAGATGCACTATAGCAGAAGTGGCGCAAGGGAACAAGGGATTGTTAGATTGTGAAGACAGGAAACAAAATAAAGGGAATTAAGGAGAAAACAAATGTGGAACAAATTTTTATTGGCAAGAGCAACTGCATACACATAACAAGGCTATCACGGATTAGGAACAATAATCAGAGGTCCTCATCTGGGCTAGTGGGTAACAAGGGACTATTCTTTGTATGTGACCAGAGGGTATACTTCTACCTGCCACCAGGATGGTATGGCAGCTGTTATCTTGCCTCCATCATACCGCAAATTACACATTTTTCTGACATAGTGCAGATTACACACCAAGGCAAACAGCCAAGGAGAGTTAGGAGGACGCCAGAGTGGGTAGACAAAATAATTATAGGCTAATGCAGTAAACTTCTAGGCCATGTTAAGTTGACATGATATTTACTGCTCTAAACGCTTGTACCTTGACTTCCGAGAAACAGCTTTAGTAATGCAAGGCTGCACAAAAGAGATAGGTGGCACGAACATTTCAGCATATCTCATTTCGCAATATGTTTCTGGTCATTACTAATATGGTGCAATTATTAACTGGAAAAGCACCAGACTTATTTCTTACATTACAGTGTAAAGTTCAAGAAGCTGCCCACTTGGGTCACGTGGTCAACAACAGTATGTTTCGGACCTTAAATGGTATATAGCTGCTTAGGCCCTTGCTAATTGGTCAAATGAACTGTGCTTAATTTGTGCTATGTATGTTATGAAGCTACATCCTTTCCAGTTTGGGCCTATAAAATCTGTCAGGCACGTCACCTCTTTGGACATTCAGTGACTTTGCTGAGGTCTCCGTGCTGCACGTTAATCCACTGTTTGTTGGTCTCCAATAAACCTTGCTATCTTATGTGCTGACAGAGAGTTGTATGTGAGAAATCATTTATTATTTATTATTTCAGCTTCTACATTTGTTGTGTAGTCTGGCCTCAAGTGTATGTTATGCTATGATATATTAATATATAACCAAGTACTGAAGTTTTCATTTCAATTGATTTGTCTGCGAGGAAGAATCCTTCTGATTATCATCCTACAGGTGGAGCTCACCTAGGTGGGAGTGGGACCTTGCTTCTGATTACATCAGTTAGTGCACTAGCCTACTTCTACTAACACCATGGAACTTTTAGAAACCATGCAGCCCTTGCTTCATTTATTCAGTAAGAGAACTATAGAGCAGTGTTCTACTAAGTTGTAGGCAATATCGGCAACTTCCGATCAACCCATCATTGTTAAAGTTCATTTATGAACCATTTTCTGCTGAGTTGCAAATAGAAGAGGCCATAAATACTCAACTCCTGCTATATCTGTTAAAGCAGGGAGTTCATGAGGCACTGGTGGTCTGTGTGGCTATATATCGTGTTACACATTTTATATGCATGATAGAACTCCCCCTATTATATTTTTTAAGAAAATACAACCACAAAACATACCTACTGTTCAGTACAGTATCTTCGATAAAAATATCACATTGGGCATTTTGTTGGATGGCAATGTTTGAAAAATCAGGTAGTCAAGACAACCAAAAACATTTTGTAATGCAGGGGCAGAGCTATGATGAATCTAAGTTATTGAAGTACAATTAAGGGGTGCAGTAATTGGTCAATGAAGGACATATAGTCTTAGTTGGAAAATGCAATAGGGCAGTCCTCCTCTTCCAGTCATGCTGCACTGTAATCAACTGCTGGTGTACTATGATAATAATACATACACAACATTGGGGGTCACCATGACCATACCCATTCTCCCACTTTACAGTTTAAGCAAGGAAAAGAAAGCCATCCTAACAAACATGGCTAGAATACTTTACTTGGACGTACAATCTTCCAGGTAAAGTACCTGGCATAACATTGGTTCTCTGGGTCTAAGAGTACCACCTGTCCACAAAATATATGAGGGTAGAGGGAATGCATACTGACAAAGAAGAAGAAAGCAAGCTACAGACAGACTAGTACAGACAGTTTGAAGTCAAGAACAGAAAGGTAAAATATATATAATTAGTAGATAGGATAATGCAGGGATAAGGAGAATTTAGGAAACAGATAGAATGAAGAAGAGTTGGAAAAAATTAGGAGTCAGGCACAGTAAAAAGGAAAAATAACTCTAAATATGGAGTGGTAAAAGTTAGGAACAAATATAATAATATTAGCAACAGGTGGACTTTCTGGAGCCAGCAGAGCCATCTGCAGCACCCCTCCTGGAGGAACCTCAAGCTCCATCACCCACCTCGGTGGTTATTCTCTTGCTTCCAGATGCCGATGTAAGCAATAAACAAAATAAAATAAAAAAATGTAAGTGACACAGTTAATAAACTCCCCAAAAATATTTGGACAAGACAAGGCAAACACAGAACCATTTAACTTTACTAAATCAGATCTCCTATTAGTATTGTGGAACTATTCCTAATTTCCCATACCTAACCCTATTCCAAATTTTCTGAACTACATTTTGGAACTACTAATAAATTGCAAAGAATGATCTTTGCTTCTCATCTTGCATGCATAACTCATTGTGTTGGGTTGGGACTGTACGAGCTACAAAAAAGAAAGGCACAGAGAAATAAGACAATGCTAAATCACTAATACTATTAACTACCACTGTATTAGTGACAAGACAATGGAGTATCTGCAAAGCTTCTCAAATAGTCAGCCCAAGTGAGCACCAACGAGTAGGATTAGGTAGCACCCCCTAAGCAACTCTCTTAGATGATGATCACATCATATTTGCAACGTAAACTTCAATTACCTGAGTGTAAGCACACCGTATGCTTGCTATTTGGGAATTTTTGTTTACATAGAACAAAACAAAGAAATAATTATATCCCATTGAGTCCTGCAAACTTCATGCCTAGCAGGTCGAGACAGTACTGTTGGCCCACCCGTGCATAAGATTCTCTTGAGTGCGCTGGAACCCAGAACTGCTGCACACAGATTGGTGCACCTGCTCCCAGCACTGCCGATGTTCCCGGAGGCTGTATTCAGTGCTGGGCCTGCTGCCAGGGTAGATGGGAGGTGGCATTTCACATAAAAACAAGCACAGCCACCTCCACCTCAGAAAACATTGTCCAGGGCAAGGTAAGTGGCTGGAACTGTGGGTGGTTCAGGGGGACCTGGTGCCGCCCCTCCCCTGCTCTGCCATAGTGCTGGGAGGGGAAAGAGAGGCAACAGGAAAGAAAACGAAGAAAGGAAGGAAACATTTTTGAAAGAAACACAAAAAAAAAAGTCCAAAAGTCACTCAAAAGCCGAATTTCTTTTAGAAAAAAACATAAAATACACAAACACAAAGACACATGGTAAGATAATAAATTAAAATGAGGGGTAGATGTGTTTCAGAGGGGAAGGATTAACTAAAATCAGAAGGGTTTAAAAAAAAGGCCCCAGCACCATAAACAGAACAAAAACAAGATGGCTGCACCCATGCAAACTGAGTGGTGCCGTTTGAGCATGATTTCCAGTCTGAGAACACACTTCGCATAGCGTATCATGGAAAACGTCACATGAAAGGGAACACCTCAGCCCGCTCACAGAACTCCCCGTAGCACCACAGAGTTTTTATAACACTTTGCGATGTTCCACATAGTGTGACTATGCAAACCCCAACTGTGAAGCTGAACAGATTAAAAAAAGTATTAGAGATAGTTACCTTCTCTGGTGATGAGGTATAGAGCTGGCCATGGAGGGAAAGGACCTCTTCAACCAGGCTCTCCAGCTGGAGAGAAGGGGCGGGTCATCTTACCTGCTTTTCATGGCATGACTGCTCCCAGAGGTGGTGTTGGTAGTGTCAGAAGACAAGTGAGATATTTTTTAAACTGCAGCATACATGTATGCCACGAACACGGCCATCAGTGTAGATGCACCCAGTTATTGGACCGCAACTGTCACAATCACCAACGTTGTCCTATGGCTGTATCCACCATGGATGAAACCACCCACATCGCGGTAGACTACCACCCACAGCGGTATGTTCTGAATCTCTTCTATACAACGTCAGGAATCCACCATTTTAGTGGTTGCAAATACAGTATTGGTAACTCTTAAGTACCTCACCACCACTTCAAATCTGGGCTAACATGTTACCATTTGATTTACTCCATTGTCATGTAATTTCCAGAAAACAAATCGTCTGTGTAGTGCATTACTGTGCATAATAGCAAAATGTGCGCACTGCACTGCACACTGCAGTTGATAGTTTTGATCTCCAAATTTCTTACATTCATCATTATTGTGCTGATATCATATTCCTGAATATATAATGTGGACTTTCTGTTACAGACACATGTGAAGGCGACATTGGGTATTATCACCTTGGCTGCTCACGATATTCTTCCCCTGTGCTGGAGTACAATAAGGATGGGTGTGGTCATGACAAGCTCAGCTCGTCATGAGCACACGAGCACTGTGCCTCATGACGAGCTGAGCTCGTTATGAGCACAGAAGGGGTTATTGGTGTATGGTTTACAGTAGACAAGAGTTATGTGAGTTATGTCTAATATTGTCTGAACTAGTAATGTCTTGTCACATTCCTATTTACTAACTCTGCATATGTCTTACACTGGACACAGTGATCAAAGTTCTACATTGTCTCCACTCCATACATCAGTAACCTGGGAGAGGGAGGACATGACATTTTTCTTTGTACCGACAATTTTCAGACCTTCAGACCAAAGAAGAAAGGCATGTAATCATGATTTTTTGTTTAAACAGGCAAACAATACAGAATTCCTGTCTTTAGTTGGATCTTGATTAGGCCTGGGCAGTGAAATTCGCTCTTTTCTCTGAGTTTGTAGAGTTTTCTGCACTCTGCGGAGCTCACGGAGTGCAGAAAAACCCACTTCACGATGTGCACTGGAGTTTTTTCTCCACTCGTGATCGCAAACGGTAAGTTCACCGTCTTGAATGGTAAGTTTGCGAGCGCAAGCTGCCGCTCGGGTACAATTTCTACCCGAGCGGCAGGAACACAAACACAAACTGCAGTTCGCACTGCACTTCATCCCTCGCTGAACTTTTCAGAGTTTTTTTGAAACTTCATAGAGTTCCACATAGCAAAACTTCACAAACTACGCCCAGGCCTAATCCTGATCTACTACCTCAAAACACGAATCCCACATGTATTCCAATTTTTTTGAGAGTTATGGCAATATTATGTTTTCTGGCCACATGTTATTTCCAGGATATTATGAATATATACGGTGGTATGTCACAACCAATGTTCAGTGGTGTACTAAAAGAAATGCTTCCTACAATGATGAAATGCATTGCCAGGTACATACAGTTCCCCAAACATGAGGATTTAACCTATGTCATGAGGGATTTCTATGGATTTTGTTGCATCCCACACAGTAGCGACCGGTGGTGGGAGTGCTGCGGGCGGTGAGGCAGGGTGGGGTGGAACAGGGTGGGGGTAGTAAACTATGGAATACGGCCTGATGGAGGTAAGTAAAGAAATGAATAAATAAAATGAATGTCCTTGCACGCACTGCATTGCATTTTGAAATGTAGCATGCACAATTAAGTGTGTTTTATTTATGTATTTGTTTACTTACCTCTGTTTGGCTATATGCCATAGTTTACTTTCCCCCACCCTGCTCCTGCCCCGCCCCACCACACCGCAGCACTCCTACCACCGGCCGCTACTGATCCCACATGTGGTTGGAGCCACTGATGCCACTCATATTGCGTTAGTGCCACGCAAGCCATGGAACAAGTGTACCGCAACCAGAAGCACTTCTATTCAGTCAACGTGTGAGTTGTATGTTTATCGCACTTGTACATCCCAAACGTCTTTGCCCAGATCCCAGGATCAGCCCACGATTCCTTTGTAGTGTGGAAGAGCACCATACCCCAGCTGATGTCTCAACTACTTCCAGAAAGGGCCTGGCTTTTTTGTAACTATGATTTATCCTAACTTGGTTGAGATGATTTCATGGTGTATCAGAAATTGTGTAACTTATTGTTGCCCTTATGTCAGCATGTCTCAACCGTCCATGGTTGTTAGCGCTGCTGAGGAATCCATCTACCCCGGGGGAAGTCTGATTAAATGATGCCCATGGCAGAACACAGCAGCCAGTGGAGTGGACTTTTGGGCTTCTGAACGCAAGAATCAGATGTCTGGACAAGACTGAGGGGGTCCTCCTCCACTGACCTGGGAAGGTGTCTCAAATCACTGTGACCTACTGCATATCCACAGCATCGCCCTGCAATGGAACATTCCGTATATTGCAGAGGATGGAGAACCAAAAGTGCCACTGTGCGAGGATCCAGAAATTCCAAATGATGATGAAAATGGTGAAGAGTAAGAAGCAAACTCGTGTCAAGATCTCATTGACAACTACTTCTCATGAGTGCAAGAATTTTGTGAAATGTCATGACTTTGACTATTAAAGCAACTCTTATTGCGATAATGTGAGGAGTAGGTTAAGGAAGATTGTAAGAATCTAAAGTTCTGGGAAAATCTGTTGAAAGGTATTTGTAGTGGAAAGATTTGACAAATGCTAACTTTGTTGGTGCTGGTTTCTTAAGCTAAGATTTTTGTTGTGGACTGTGTACTTCAGAAGTGGACCATGTGAATAGTGGTGTAGGTATGTTTAATGTGCACTTATGAGTAGCCACCTCCCGCATGTGTAATCTACTACACGTTGGGCTTTCAAAATCTTTATCCTGAGATTTGGCTTATCTGGACAAATCGCCAAGATCACTGTTAAAATACTTGACTTTAAACCAACTTGGTTTATTCCCATCCTCCCAGCACCACAACGTGGTGCATGCGCATCAACTACCACGTGTGTAAACTCCTACACGTTGGGTTTACACAAACTTGACTTTAATTCCTCCCAGCACGCATGCGTCATACACTGGCGCATGCGCATAACGTCCATAGTACTAATCCCAACCAGTCTGTACCCAGGCGCTAACGCTAGTAACTGCACATGCGCAATAACGCGCACTACTCTCCCGAGCATGCGCAACAAGGGCCACAATGATACGGCGTTTAGCGCGCACCCCTCCCTCTCTTTCTACCTTACACAGGTGATCCCAACCTAGCGAGTTGCATAAATAAGAAACCGGGCGGCCCCTTCAATTCATATCGGGCGCCGCGGAAGGACGAATAGGTCCAAGGAGGACCCAGACCGAACTGCTCGTGAGTAAAAACGACCATTAGATCTATGAATGGGGAAAGCACCAACTCTTTCTCCCTACAGGTTGGATAGATTTGTACAATGCTTTATCTCCACAGGGTCTCTTTCTCTGCCAGGCGACCCCTAAAGCTTTTTACAAGAAATAACAGAGTGAGGACCTAGTATTGTACTTACCTGTACCTCACCTTGTAATTTCGCTTTTTAGCCCACCACCTATCACTAACGGTTTCATTAAAACCCTCACCAGTTTCATGCAGATGGCATGAGCTCACCATAGCCGAACATAGGTCGCACACCACCTTATAAGCCGGCATTTAGTGGTTTAAAGATATACCATACTCATATGACTCTACTCTGTACGTCTTGTCTTTGTCCTATGTGTTTTCTGTAGTCAAGCTTGAGGGAATCCCCCTCTAACAGTTATAGCGCCTTAGTGTGCGCTACACATAGCCAAAGAATTACACAAACACTTAAATTTAAGTTTATTATTTAATTTGCACCTTTTCACATATCCTATTGGTCCTGAGGAAAGCCAGCTTAAAATTCACAAGGCACTGGCTGAAACATGTAGACCACACTGGACGTTGGAGGTCATCATAGCACTCCAATCTACGTCACTTTGCCTTTTTAATCCGCTAACAGAGGCCCAGTTTATTAAAGATTGATAACCCTCGGGTGCTGGGACCTCCTGTATAGCTTTTTAAACTTCACCTTTCTCACCTTTTCACTGCACACTCAACAACATACCAGCTCTGCAGTCTCCTGGCGTTGTAGCACACCCGGGGCACATTCGGTGCCACTGTGGTGGGCCCGATGATGAAGCATGCCACCGACTAGGTCGGTGGGTGAGGGCTTTATAAGGAAAACAGTGCTTTTTCCTTATTCATTGACGTACCTATCTGAGTCTCCTTAACTCTCCTTAAATTAGCTAGTCCTCATTGATTTATACATGTTTAATAGCTAATCTCTTTGTTTTGGTATGTTTTAGGTACCTTCACCGTTTCTTCCAGAAATTTCTGAGTTGTGGCATTCGTCGGCAGATGATGTTGTTTGAATATACAAAACGGACCTGGTTTGTTCCTGGGTTTGTCTGTCGCAGACTCAGGGTGTACAAATCCTGTACCAAGATAGCTTGCAAAGTGATAGGATGGAAGTTAAGATGAATACATTGGACTTGTTCCTTGTCATGTGGTGGTTCGAATTCAAAATGTGTGCCATTATGTGATCCAACAAAATGTGGTTGTGTGGCCAAATCATGCTATTCTCCCTTCACATTGTCAAAAACATCATTGTATCTAAATTGTATGTTGCTGTTGATGTGTCTCCTCATTGTAGGCCAACGTTTATGTGGCACATCAATGACATTTGTTTGTAACACTGGAATGGAATGAGCCTGTGATAAAAAAAAATGTACTGCCATGTGTCTGTTTAATGGTTTAAATGATGCAGGATTCCGTTTGTGAGGTAGGGAATATGGCTCCAGCTGATGACATAGACATATTGTATTTTCCTATTCTATAGCAAATTGTCTGATGTATCCCCTCCTTCCATTTTGTTAAGGTCTGCATCTAAAAATATGATCACTGACACAGAATATTTGAGTCATGTATGATTTGCTATGTTTCTGACATAATATCAGATTATGATGGAACCAATGGAATAAGGATGTTATAAAATCAGACACTTGCATACATGTATTGTTGTGACAAGACTGTGATCCTGAGTTAAACTTTGTTTTGGTTCAACATATTCATGCTTACACAAGTAGCTTGCATTGGCATTGTTAAATTCACATCGAAGTACATATATACATTGCTAGATGTGAAACATAGTACAGGATCCAATGAGATTGTGACTAGTGCATTTATTGCAGTGAACAAGGAAAAAATAAACAATGTGCAAAACCAAACAGGGAAAACCAAAAGTGAAGAAGTCAGTCATTTTGAATGAAACCACAGTTGTAGATGCCAAATTGTCTGACATCCAAAGTCCAAACTTTCATCAGAAATGGAAAGTATCCAGAAAATAGTCCAAAAAGTAAATGTGTTGCCTACACTGGAGGAAATTAGGTGCTAAATCTCTTACTGGCAATGGTGGGTGTCTTGCCATCCACACCTCATGGATTTTTAGGTGGATGTCCACTCCTGCGGGGATGATAGGATCTGCTTCTCCTGAGACAGTTGTGCCTGTAGAAGTGTGTTCCTCTGACAGAGCCTACCTTCTTGTGGGTGCTACAGACATAGTTGGACCACAGGAAGGGGTATTTGGTGGTAGATGAGCCCAGTCGAGGGTCTTTTTTGATGTCCTTCAGCACCCCAATGAGCTGTTCGATGTTGGCATTGTGGGTGGCCAACTCCTGGTGTATGTCCCTGTGCAGCTGCATCATCTCCTGGATTTCCATGAGTACCTGGCCCATCAAGCCTTGGGAGGCCTGAAGGGTTCCCAAAACTTGGTTGATGGTGGTCTAGGTGTCAGTGGCCCCGAAAGGCTTACTCAGTGGGCCCACAGTACTACTCCCACGAATCATATACCCACTGGCCTCACCCCCTGCCCCAGGCTGCACCCTTACAATGGGTCCTTGCTCCTCAGTGTCTGAGTTGATGATTGTCACTTCAGAATTCATGACTGGGGGGTGCAAGATGTTAATGACTGTGCTAGGCACAGGGGTTGAGAGGACAGAGGTTGGCTGAGATGTTGCAGCTGGGGTGGGAAGTGTTGCTGTAGGCACAGTGTGTTCCACTTTTTGCATTTTCCCATGCTGACCAGATGTGCCATGAAGGTCATCCATGTCAACATATCGAGGAGTTTTATCATTATTGAGGGCTTGATCTTGTGGTGGCAGTCAGTTACATGTCCAAGATCTGGCTAGGTGCTGTGCCAGATTGACCTGTTGAGAAATAGAGAACATTGTTATTGGTAGATGTGTGGTATCAATATCCACATCGTTTCTGTCACAGTAAGGTAGGACCTAGGAAAAACAAAATAGGTAAATATTGCTATTGGGATCTATTTCTGTGGTACTTCACTTGTTTACAAGCCATTTGGAGAGATTAAATGCATGCACTAGATTAAAGCATGCACTAGATTAAAGCAGCTCAATAGATGTGCTTTTATGCGCAATATCTGATGAAGGCATGAAAAATACATCTCTCATATATTGAAAAAAACACAGTGTATAAGTAACATGTGTATTTGACCATCCTAAGGTCTGGTTGTGTACAATACAGCCAAACACACAACTTGGGTTTATATTTAGAATTAGCCATCAACTTGAGAAGTGCAGAGATAATGGTCACCTGCCACTTTTAATGAACTCAGTTACCTTCATGCCATGCATATATTTGAAGTACATATTTGATATGGTGTCACTCATACCCTTATTAGTTTAAGTTCAAAAGAGCAGAACAACAACAAGCTAAGTATGTAGATATTTCTCTGAGTAGATCATTGTATGTAGATTGCTCAGTCCATGAGCAGTGGAAAGCAGTTGTAACATGGATGACAAGTGAGTATGTAAAATATGGCCATCAATGGATGAATTCTATATTAGTTAACCCAAAATACTCTAATATTTAGTATTGGGTTATTGCAGTAGCTTTGCATTTCTTACTCCTGAGATTCTATCCAAAGAAAATTCTCTAGACAATTATAACTCACTTTGTTTATATATTTTTTTCTCATCATAAATTCATAGCTGTTAACTCATGATTTAATTTTTACTTTCATTCAAATACAAACAATTTTTACACTCTTTCCTTATATACATTTTTTCAAACTGATAGACTGCCCATAATATTATTTGTTATGTTGGATATGTCCTATAGGTAGTCACATGTGTTTACAGTTAGCACCACCACCAAAACGATCAACTAGTTTTTTAGCTTGGGTTGATGTTTGTTCAATACACTTTTTACATCCCTTGTGGACTACTTATATGTATGGGGATCGCTTTTGGATTGTTGGGCTCGCCGTTACACGCCATTACCTGTCATTCTTTGTTGCTAACGGAAGGTGACATTTGTTCGAGACACTTGTTCGGGACTCCACACCTCGCAGCACCCGCTCTGCGGGTGCCGCTTCGCGGTCTCAGACGTTGGAGAGAGTGCCCCATCCAGCAGGGGACCTGCGTGTGGGCGTGTGGGCTTAGTGAGAATCTCGCCGAACGCTACCAGGGACTCCAAGTACCAGGAGTCCCTTCCCGACCTAGTCCAGCTGGTCCCGCGTTCGGCGGTTAGCCCCGCCCACACCTGCTTGCCAAAAAACCTGCCTGTGCTCTACTGGAAGGTGGGCTCGCTTTTGGATTGATGGGCTCGTGGTTACACGCCATTACTTGTCATTCTTTGTTGCTCACGGAAGGTGACATTTGTTCGAGACACTTGTTCGGGACTCCACACCTCGCAGCACCCACGTTCGGCAGTTAGCCCCGCTCACGGTCACCTCACGTACTATATCATCAAATCCGGCGCCCCCTGAGCGGGAGCGTCCCGCGAGAAGCCCGGGACAAGGGCGAGACCATCCAAGGCCGTCACAGGCAGGAGGAGGCCAGGCTGGGCCACCCCTCTAAGGTTTTACACCGCTACACCGCCTCACGGCCCACTCTGTAATCTTAGTACCTAGTCCCTATTCATACTTGTGTTCTATATCCTCAACTGTTCCAACAGGCTACATACACCCATCTTCCTTAGGACTCTTCTCCATATGCCAATGTCCACATGAGCAAGTAAGGGAAAAAGGGCGGGGGAGGGAGTGTTGTCTGCGATACACTAGACAACTTTATAACTCGGGCTTTCTCTGTTCTAGAGAAAGAAATAGCTATTACTGAGCGAAGGATCTCAACCGAGCTACTAACAAACAAGCGCTCGTCGCTGGGGTTACTGGCGTTAGCAGCCTTGCCGACCCCTACCCTAGAGACTGACATTGGCTTAGACTTTAAAGATGTCTCTATTGGGTGTACTATCGAGGAGGTGGAGACGTAGGGCGCTGCCACACCTGACAATACATCTGGTCAAGACCCTCCGGACCTATCGGCCTCGGTTAGTACAACTATTGAACAAGGCGAACACGACCTAGGGTGTCCCAACAGTCCCGCCCATTGCCCTCAAAATCTCATTGTGAACCTTGACCCCCCTAGGTCCAACAGTAATAACACCCTGAGTAAAAGAAAGAGAACAGGTAGTGACCAGAGGGGGGTTTGCCAGAAACCTAATAAAAAACCCAAGGTCGCAGGCCATAACAGCAGCAACAAGGATAAGGAAAAGGGGAGGGTGGGGAACTTAGCCAAGCCAGCAATAAATTCAGTTACATCGATAGTTAGCACATCTCCTGGTGAAGGACCAGAGCCAACTATAACACCACCAACCCCTAGTTGTAAGATCTCTTGTTCTCCCGATACTAGAGAGGGTGAAGGTACTAACAACGAGAATACATAGATTTGAACAAGTGACTCTCCACAACTTTTTTTCACTTAAAACTTTGATTAAATTACATTCTAGACTGGGGCACAAAATTTTTGAACAGGGGAAGACGCCTGAGTTGGACTCTGTAACTACGCCCGTATCATTGCAGGATAAAGCAAACCCGATGCTATCCACAGACCTCAGTCTGGTGTCACTTTGGGAGCCGCAAAAAATGTGCGGAATAGCGCGAAGGGAGCCAGCTAATCCCTACCGTCTACTATACGTAAGGAAAAGAAGAAAGATGCCTCGCAGCAGGCTCCTGCTCATAGCCCCAAAGCTGCTAATAATTTGAGCAAACCATCTATACCAGATAATGGTAGCCTAGTGCAACGCCAGGATACAAGCAAGTTAGCGTCCTCAGCACAAACTACTAGACATATCAATCTTCCCCCGCAGTGTTCGCCGTTTGTAGTGGTCCTGACTGGAGTCCCGCAGCTAAAACCTGGCAGGCGGGAATCCTATCAAGAACTCAAAAATAAAACAACCCACTGGCTAAATGTTAATAGACTATTGCAACCCCATATGAATGGCCAGGTCCTCCATGTGAGACAAACTCATTGGGTTGGGAATAGGACCAAGGATATTCCAGGGGATTGCATCTTAGTAAACTTTAGAGATGCTAGAGTTGCAGGCTTCATATGTTCCCAACAGGGTTGCCAGGAGGGCAGTGTGATTAGAACTTGTGACCTGAGCTACTTTTATCCCCAACCAGTGTACCCAAACCAAATGTATGCTCCCCAGTCTCTCTATGGAGGGTGGCAGCAGGACATTTCTATTCACAGCAACCACCCAATTCAGCATGCAACACCTCACAATGCCCATTTTGATTTTAACCCGTATGGGGCTGACTCTATGTACTGGCCCGATTCTCATAAGCTAATGAACAGTAAGAAAAACCACGTGATAGTCTTAGATGGAGCAAACTCATGTGAGGATCTGCGGGGCCACCAGGTAAACATCAAGGCAGGCTCTTGCTGGTCCCATCTTCCCTGAATGCATCCCTTGAGGGTAAACTCAATGGGGTTGGAAGTTTTCCTGTCCTGCTAACTCTAGCCAGACAAGTATTATCATGGAACCAATCTGGGAGGTGGGCAGCCATTCACCAGGTAATCCCCTAAATCACGTAGGACTGGCTTTAGATGCATCCCCTTTGAGGATTTTGAGTTGGAATTTAGCTGGAATTTTTCAGAAATTAGAGGTCCCCGACTGGAACGAGCTCATTGAGACCCACGCAATTTGCATGTTTCAAGAGATATGGAGCTTGGTTCCACATCATAAAGTAGGGTATACTACCTTTTTCCTTCCGGCAGTACCCTCCCAATCAGGCAGAGGTCGCACCTCGGGCGGGCTTCAAATATGGGTGAGCATTTCGTTGGATTGCCAGATTACACAGATCCAAAGTAATTCCCCCGAAATCCTAGCCCTGTCCGTAAGCAAAGGACACGAGGCCAATAAATTGGATATCTATAATAAATATGCCCGTGGAACGAAAGGAGGAACTCCTTCACACGAGATTAGTCTCTTGGAAAAATGCTCAGACAGCGACCCAGTGGTGTGCATGTTCTCGTTGCGGGGGACATGAATTGTACATTCGAGCCCCTTGCTGCCGAAGATATATTGGACACTAACGAGGAGGACATTAGAAGGGGCATCCCAATTCCTAACTTACCGCCCATAAAGAGGTGGTCGCAACGAGCCATCCAGCTGAACTCGCTGGCTGTCGAATTTGATCTGAGAGCAGTAAACGGCAGATCAGGTTCAGATCAAATGGGGGCCCATACTTTCAACAGAGTGAATTATACCTCTAGAATAGATTATATCTTTCTTGATTTTAAACTTTGGCAGCTAATGAAAGATATGGAAGTCCTCCCTACCATCAATAGTGACCACAACTCCCTATCGCTCCATGTCGATTCATTGTGGCCAAACATTGGAGATCCTAAACTTGCGGCTCCAACCTTGTCAACTAAAGACGTACACCCATCCAACTGTGGAAGGCGCCTGAGATGGTCTAGAATTGCTATAGAAGAAGGCAAGCTGAAGGGTATTGAGGAAATATTAGCAATAGCACTGGCCCATCTATCAGACCAACCTGTCCTGTCTAAGGTTTCTGAAATCTTCCAGAATATGATCACCTCTCTGGGAGACCTCTTTCTCATCCAGACTCCATCAGCACAGAGAAGGAAGCCTCAAATGGCGATTGCCAAAAAAGGCTGGTACAACAATGAGTGCCGCAAAAAGAAATCATTGTTAATTAAGGCAGTCAAGTCCAGACAGGTAAACCAGCTAAAACTGGCCAGGAGCGAGTATAAACGGGCTATAGTATCAGCAAAAAAGGACTGGGAAGACCAATACTGGGAAGCACTGAAAGAGGCAAGTTTCGGGAGGGATGCGGGACGTTTCTGGAGTATCATTAGAGAAAGGAACAGGCCAGATGGAACCTTGATAACTTGTAATATATCCGCCCAAAGGTGGTTTGACCACTTTTCGAAACTGTATTCATGTTCCCAGAATATCTCTTTGCAGTACGATGTGCTAAAACACCCAGGAATTATGGAGGATTCCAACACTTATCCCTTCACACAAAAGGAGGTAGAAAGGGCAATTGACTATATTGTTCCCCGCAAAGCAGCAGGGCCTGACGGCATCCCAGGAGACCTCATCCATTTTGACCGGCCGAAATGGGCAAAGGTCATTACTATGCTAATTAATACTATGGTAAATGGAGCACAGGTCCCTGAGTCGTGGAAAGGGGCAGAGGTCGTCCCAATTTTCAAAAAGGGGCATAGTGACGACCCTGCCGACTACCGACCAATAAGTTTACTGGAATCCTCACAAAAAGTAGTAGGGAAGTTGATCCTCCAGAGAATTCAACAATGGATAGATGAGAGTAAAGTCCTTTCTGATTACCAGGCAGGTTTCTGATCAGGAACCGGGACCATAGAGTAGGCATTTCGCCTGCTTCTTATTTATTGGAAAGTGGTCGTCCTGGGCGGGGGCAGTCTTTACTTCGCGTTTATAGATCTAAAGACTGCCTTCGACCTGGTCCCTAGGGATCGCCTGTGGGGAGTTCTTTTGGAAATAGGGATCCTCCGGTATATTCTTCTGCTACTAGTGAGGATGCACGAAGGCAACTTCGCGCAAGTAAGGTGGGGCCAGCAGGGGCAAAAGACTGGCAGAATTCCGGTGAACAGGGGCGTCCAGCAGGGATGTGTTTTGGCTCCCACCTTGTTCTCTTTATACTTGAACGGGGTGGTGCAGCACCTACTACAAATTCCATCTAATGCACCATCCCTGGCTGGTGAAAAAATTCCAACTCTCCTGTTCGCTGACGACACCCTGCTTATCTCTAAGTCTCCTGTTGGCCTACAGACTCTCCTAGATAGCTTCCAAGCGTTCTGCACCTTGCGAGGCCTGGTGATAAACACAGATAAAACCAAATACCTGATAATAAATCCTCCAAAAAAACATATTAGGGCCCCTGTCCTGAATCATGTCCAATTGGAGAGGGTTACAGTTTTTGATTATCTGGGCATTCGCATCTCTGACAACATGCAGTGGACATCCCACTTACAGAAAATGCTATTATGTCATAAAAGAGTAGGGGGGACTATCCTTCAAGAACAGCGTTGTACAATATCTATGCCTATTGCCCCTGTGGTAGCCATATTCAAGGTCAAGGGACTGACCTCTGCTCTGTATGGCGCAGAGTTATGGGGATTGGGCAACGTGGACTTGTTGACAAGATCTGAAAATAAGTTCTTTAAGGATCTAATGGCGCTCCCCCAGAGCACGCCTATGATCCCCCTGCTCATGGATCTGGGTTGCCATGCGATATCCAACCTCGCCAAACTTCGACCACTTTTACTATGGGCTCGGTTGTGGCACGCCCCGGAGTTAACCAAGTACACAGAGGGCTTGTCAGAAGTCATGTCCATGGTTGGTTGGCACAAAATCTGCTGGCTCAAGCACATTAAAACACTCTTATGTGACTTGGGCCTTAAGGACGCCTGGGTAACTAAATCTCCCCCCCCCAAAAAGTAGTATTAAAGAGAATCTACTGGAATTGGGTAGCGTCCAAACAACGTTCCGACCCCAACCTAGGCAGGCTTACTGAAAGCTTTATGGAGATCAAAGATGTAGCACTTTGTGAACCCTACTTGGATATCATCCAGAAACCTTTTGATCGGGCACTGTACTTTAAATTCAGGGTTGGTATTTTACCCACCTGTGAGTTTACTGCTCAATGGGCGCCTCCCCGCCAGACCCCACCCAATTGCCCATTCTGTACTACGAGGGTAGAATCAATAGCCCATGTTCTGTTTGCATGCCCACTGTACCAACTACCAAGGAGGTGTTGGCTTAAGCCTCTCTGTAAAGAACTGGGAACAAGGCAACATTCTGTGGCACTACGTATTTTTAAATCTGACACCCGTACACTTTATGCATGCGGTATCGCAACGTAAGTTGGGCTTGGTCCATCAGATCTCAAAGGCTTAAGAGTATTATTTAATTTAGCTTTTAAAATTTGCATTAATGAACTGAATCCTTATGTCCCATCTAATTGATCATATGCAAAGCTTGCAGGATGATTTATATGTATTTTATAATTGTTTGGAATTCTGCAATGGGCGTTAAGGATGTTTTATCAAAATGTTTTTAAGCTTATGGAATAATGTGTGTATTTATGCTTTTAAGATATGTCTTTTATCGAATAAAGCACTTTGAACTGAACTGAACTTCTATGTATGCAAAGTCAATGCATTTCATCCCTTTTTAGATTCTGGCCTCAATATTTACACAAATGAAAACTGCTGTTTGTTACAACCATATGTCATCCATTGTCTCAAATTTGATAGTCACATCAATCAAATATCACATTGTATATCCTTCTGTGACTAATATCTTATACTGCGTATAGAGTTATATTTCGAACCAAGCTTTTTATTCACAATTATAAATCATGCAGTGAACTATGAACTTTATAAATAGATTAACTTCTTGATCGCATACAACCTTTTTCTAAATGTTTTCATCTTGTTAATTTGCTACTCATGGATGACCTATCCCTTTCCAGTGGGTTCCTATAGGTAGTATTTGTCATTTAGTTGTTTATCAACATCCAAACTTCATCATTTTCATTTAACCCTTGTGTAGCACATGTGACATTTTTCAATTAAACAGGCTTCATTCTAATGTGTTAATTCTCAATTCGATCTCCTTTGTTGGTTCTCTATGTTACGTATAGGACTGACCACTCCATATAATTTTCAGCATGTCATGTCATCTCATAGTGTGCCACCAGTGGTGCTTCCTGTGTTTTCCATCTTATTCATGAACAATGTTGCAAAATCCAGTTTTTTATGGGTTGAGTAGTTTGCCCAATATACGTCATCTTATATGGACATGTAATGTGATAAACAACATTTATGCTCTTATATTTTAACATTGCAATCTGGTTCCAAGTTTTTCCATTAACTGTTACATTTTTGCTATTTTTAGTACATTTGCATGCTATAATTTTAATGCACATATCTACTGGCATCTGTCCGAAACACTGTAGTATTGATTTATCTTCTGTTCTTCCCACTGCTTTCACCAAATGTTGACAAAGGTTCTTATCATTTTTTAAAGCAAATAGAAGCTTTTGAATCTTAAATGTGTCTAATAGCTTAACATTAGAATAAACAATTTTCTTTATTATGTTGGCAATAGGGAAAAATGTAAGCATGCATATCAATCTTGTAGTTTTGTTTTTCATTTTAGGAGTAAGTAAGCTTTTGCAAGTTCCGTTTCATGGAGTTTTTCCATTTTTTTGGGGTATCTCTTTCTATTAACATTTTCCTTAGTATTTCTCCATTCTGAAAACAGCAATCTTTTTTAGAACAATTTTACAGATCCTCAAAAATTGCCCATAGGGCAAGTTCTCCTTCAGGGTATTGGGTGACTGCTCCCAAAGTGCAGGAAAGTTGTTTTGTCGCTGGGTTTGGTATACAGACTAACCAAAGGCTTATTGTCTTCTGTGAACATCCACATATCGAGTAAATACAATCTTTTCTTATTATGTGTCATGGTTAATATAAATTAAGCTGTATCCATTAAGACTAAAGCTATCTCCAGGAATGCCCACATAGGGAGGTATGCACAAACTAATGAGTCCTTTAGAAACAATGAATCTGCCCAACTATTGGTGTCCTGGATCATAGCAGGACTAAAGAACAAAATGGTATCCCCGGAGTGGTTAACCTTTATTGACAAGTATACTGTAATAATACTCCAGGAGACCTGGCTGATGACACCCCAGTTTAGGCAGGGTTACTTGAATTTTTTTATACCTGCAATACAAAATAAAAGAGGCAGGCCCATGGGGGGCTTGACTACTTGGATAAACCAGGATGGATGGTATAAAATTAAACAAATAAAATCAAATTGTAGTGACATCCTTATTGTAAAACTAGAATCTCCTGATTCTAGAGATTTAATTGTTTTCTATGTCTACGCCCGGGGCAATTCAGGAGGCAAATCGTCCGAGATAGTTACCCAGCTGGGCCTACACTTGGACACATTTAATGGCAAGGCAAACCTACTGGTAGCCGGTGATTTTAATTGTTAGTTTGAGCCCCTGGATCAATATGACATCGAACTCACCAAGGCAGAAGACCGCAGTTGGCAGATCCCTGAATTAACTATCCCCCCAATAAAAAAGTGGACACAGGCTGCTCTTCAGCTTAAAGCCCTATGTCTCGAACAGGGCCTCAGAGCAGTAAACGGCAGGTCAAATGCAGATAAAGAGGGAAGACCTACCATCGACAATGGGTTGAGCACTAGCCGGATAGACTATATTCTAGTTAATATGTAATTTTGGTCATCTATACGTGATATGACTATCATAAAAAGAATAGAGAGTGATCACAACCCTCTCAGTTTAGAGCTAGCACTATTCAAAGCCAAGGAAGACATAGCCTGTCCAGTCAATATAGATATTTTTCCTACAAATGACACCAGAAGACTAAAATGGGCTGAGTGTCTTCTTAAACAGGAATATATCATTGAAATGGACAAATTAGTAGCAAGTGCATCTACCGATCTTGAGGGATGTACATCCGATGATGATCTCATGTGCAAGGTAGTTCCAATTCACATTACACTTTTTACAAATCTTAGTAAATATTTTATTAAAGAAGTAACTGGACCACAACGTAACGATAGAAAGAGGCCAGAATCTTTGTATGGAAAAAGCTGCAGGGCTGCATAGAAGACATTAGCTGTAGCGGTCAGGTCGAAAAATAGAGATTCTATAAAAGAGGCAAGACGAAATTACAAAATGACCCAGCAGAAAGCCAAAAAATCCTGGGATGAAAAATACTGGGAAGAGCTTTTTGAAGCCAGTAAAATGAGAAAAATGGCAAGTGTTTGGGACCTAGTAAAATGGGACAAAGGGCGTCACAGGACCTACCCGGAAAATCGCATAGCTCCTGAAGCGTGGGTGTCACAATTTTAAGACTCAGTCCGCACACACTGACTGGGAAAAAGGGGCAAGTAGTGATATTTTCTCTAACCGTGTAAATATCACTCCACTGCAATTCAGCCTGAAAGAAGTTGAATATGCCCTAACTACTATCCCCAAAGGGAGAGCCCCGGTGCCGGACATGATACCTGCGGACCTCTTCCTGCATGGTAGAGAGGTTTGGGCACCGTATATTCAGCTACTAGCAAATGCCATTGCTAAAGGCTCCCCAATTCCAGATATCTGGAAGGGAGCCGAAATAATCCCTATCTTCAAAAAGGGAGACCGTGCCGACCCTGCAAACTATAGGCTAATTAGCCTGATAGCCTGCATCCAGAAGGTGGTGGCCAGGCTTGTGCTTTTTAGGATTCAGAGCTGGATAGAAGATGCGGAGGTCATGTCGCCACTGCAAGCCGGTTTTTGCCCATTTACGAGCACTGTGGGCCAGGTCTTCAGATTCGCTACTATCTATTAGAAATGGGTAGTTTTAGGGAGGTACACTCTATGCAGCCTTTGTCAACTTGAAATCAGCTATCGACTTAGTGCCACGCACTAGGCTGTGGAGAGTTCTCCAGGAGCAAGGCATGCCACCGGAACTCCTTGCCCTCTTAATAAAATTCCATGAAAACAATTATGCACAGGTCAGATGGGGGGAGTCAGGCCAGGTTACTGACACATTCCCTACTGAGAGAGGAGTAAGACAAGGGTGTGTCTTTGCACCGACATTGTTCACACTCTACATCAACAGGGTTATTGAATACTTTAAAGACTCACCTACTGACGCTCCTAAGCTAAATGGAGTCCCAATACCTCTGCTGATGTTTGCCGACGACACCCTTTTAATTTCCAAAACACAACAAGGGCTCCAGAGAGCAATAGGGTGTTTTGAGGCCTTTTGTACAGATTATGGCTTAACCATTAATGTCTCGAAAACAACATTTATGGTTATGCACAGACACAAGACAGTGAAAGGAAGGGTGTTAATGTATGGAGAGCTCCTTGAACAGACCAAATGTTTTAGCTATCTTGGAATTACTCTGGGGTCTAGACTGGAATGGAAACCACACATGAATTATTTAACTACTAAACATACACAGTTGGCAGGAGTGCTCCTAAGAGAACTACGATCTTCGCCCACACAACCAATAGCTCTGGCCCTAAAAATATATGACACTAAAATAAGGGCCTCTGTGCTATATGGGGCAGAATTCTGGGGGGTATTCAACATCTCGGCCCTGACAATAGCTCAGAATAAGTTCATGAGGGGCCTGGTAAGGCTACCCCCATCCATACCGTTGATACCCCTCTATCTAGACTTGGGCTGCCAGAGAATTCAGGATGTTGCACGATTCATATCGATCGCATACTGGCGGAGGATCTGGGTCACCCCTGAACTTTCACACTATGCTCAAGCTCTATTAGAAACCAGAGACATGGACAAAGGGAGTAGAATACCCTGGTTCAGAGATGTCAGGTTGACTTACAAAGCTATGGGATTGGGGGATTCATGGGATAATCCATCACAAAATCCTTTCCCACCACGCAAGACCCTAAAAGAGCTTTATTGGGCCATGGTAATTCAAAGAGATTTCCAAAAATGTATTGCCCCATAAATAACAAGGGATTTCTTGGAGCAAAAACATACACCGGTCTACGAACCATATTGGGATGTTATTACCATCCCTGAAGATAGGAAATTGTTCCATCAGTACAGGGTGGGAACTCTCCCAATTAATACATTTACCAGCAAATGGAAAACTAACAACAATTATGTCCTGTGCCCCTTCTGCACTACACAATCGGAAAGCATAGCTCACGTCCTCTTTATATGCCCCGAGTACAAATTTCCACGCTCCAAATGGCTGAGGCCAATATGTATTCAGAAAGGCATCAAAAGAGGTACCGAAGCACTAAGGATATTAAGAACAGATGGTTCTGAAAGCCTGGTAATCACCGTGGCCAAATTTTTTAAATGGATGTGGGTAATTTGCAGGAATAAACTAAAATTACTGAACACTCCATCAGTTTAATCCGGTTTTAAATTTTGATTGTAAATAATTGGAAATGTATTGAAACAGTGTGTTTTTAATTCTGGTTTTATAATATTCATTCTCTTAATTAACACCTTGGCTGCTAGGGATATTTTTCTCCAGCGCTGGATTCTCAGATTTATCATTGTTCATGACGAGCTCAGCTCGTCATCAGCACAGCTCAACTGTGCCTCATGACGAGCTGAGCTCGTCATGAGCATCGAAGGGGTTAAATGTGTATGGAACAAACAGTGGACTGAATCAACTCAGTAGTGTAAATAAGAACATCACTTAGATCTTGTAAAATAACAGATGAAATAATAACCCTTTGCCGCACTATGGATTTGATGCTGTGATTTTACTTTTATTCTATCTTGTGTTTTTAATTATGTTGTCTTTTATGACTTGTAGTCGAAATAAAGACTTATTTTGATTGATTGATTGATATAAAGTAAGCTGACCTATTTTTTTAAGCATTCCTAAAATTGGATGAGGATACTCTACGGTCCATGTAAAAAATGGAACACATCATCAATATATCGATGTCAGGAATTAATATAACCCCCAAATGCGTTTCTGACCCCAAAGATCCATTTGCCCTCAAAGTAGGACAAGTGTACATTATCAATTTCCAAGGCAAAGTCACAGACCATGGTCACTTGCTTGACCTGCAAAAAGAGCTCATCTTTGTATCCAGAAAAATGTTTTTTGAGACAGAGGGTCTCTCAATCGAGTAGGAAAACAGTAGGCACCACGCAAAGTTACATATCTAGAGTATCTTTTTATACTGTCAACACTTCATTTTGTGGAATGTTTGAGTACAAAGCCTCAATATCCAATGTTACAAATATTTCATCTGTTGGGGCGAAAGCTTGTTTTTCAAAATGTGTCATTAAAGTACATTGAGACTAATATAAACGTTCTTGTTTCTGCTAGGAAAGATATTACAAATAAATCAATTGTACCTAGCCAATGGCTCAAAAATTGATCCACGCCCAGATATAATTGGACGCCCAGGTGAGTCAATCATATTCTTGGGGTTTTTAGGCAGTATATAAAATGCCTGTGTTCTTTCATTGGCTTTATTTAGGTAGCCACACTCTGTCACTAATCCATTCTTTCATCAAAGCTGTTTTGGAAATGTCTGCTAGTTTATATGTTAGCTCTTCCATTGGATTACTTCTCAATCTGTGATATATGTGATGTTATTTAGCTGCTTGATTAGCTCACCATATTTGATTCCTTCCATTAGAACTATTATCCCCACTTTGTCTGCTGGTTTATTTATTACTTGGAGGTTTGTGGCTAACAAATGATCTATGTTCTTCTTTTGTGATATTTCTCTGGAGAAATTGATGTCTCTGATATAGGGAATCAACCTCCCTCAGTATTGTTTCTTCAAACATCAAAACACTGGGGCATATCTGTTGTTGTGGGGCAAAAAGAGGATTTGTTTGTTTTTAAGGCCAATAACACTTTATTATTATCATCTCTGTCTACAAAGAATATTTGAAGTCTGATTTTCTGTAAGAACTGTAAAATCTCTACTTAAGAGATCTTCTCAGGTGCATGCGGCACTTCACCTGGGGACTCCAATCCCCACAAACCCAAGCACCAGGAGGCACCAATGTTGCATCCCAGTGCCCAGAGGCACATAAAAACATCTTGGGCACCAGCAGCACGGGATGCGCAGGGACATGCCTGGGCAGCACCCTGGCAACCCCCAGCCAAGGGCGGGCCTGTATGTGCCAGTCCGCTTCTGTTTGAGGCCGGGCTGGCCTACTCTCTTGGCTGGTGATTTATGAGGTGAGTTCAGCTTGAGGGACACATCATCCTAGGAGTGCATCACGGAGAAGTTCCTGCAGCAAAGTTGCTGGTCAGTGTAATTCTTGGTTCCTTGAAAACCTTGCGAACTGCTGTGGGGTTGAGGCCAATTTTAACATCTTAATAGTAGGAATCTCCTCCACAAATCAACTATGGGGAAGAGAAAGGCTGTGCACACTGATCATCGTAATAGTAACATGAGGGGTACTATTGAGTTCTTTTTGGCTAAAGCAGTGGGATCCATCTCAAAAGAGATAGACAAAGGAGAGAGGAGACTTTCTAAGGGCTCCATTGGTGTTCCTGCACTGACGCCTGACCAAGCAGTTGTCATGCCCGATAGGATTCTCCAGACTACTAACTCTGAGACTTTTAATATGCCGTGGCCATTTGCGATTTAGTTGAAGAGGGTGGAGAGGAGCATTCTAGCTCTCCCGCAGTTACTAATTAAAAAGGGTCGGTGCCAGTTGTTTCACCAGCACATAAAAGACTGCGCAAAACGAGAAAGAAAAATAAGCCCATACGGAAAGGGGAGGTGTCATCGTTATAAACAAGTTTGACAGACACAGGAGATTTCTGGAATACATTAAAAAAAACTATCACAGATGTGCTGGTTGATTTAATATCGCAGCTTTGGGTCAAATTGGACAAAGCTTTAACAGATTCTAATGAAGCACTTGAAAAAGTAAAGTTCCTGTTGAAAACCACCCCATAATATCCCCTCTCCCAATTGCGCAACCACAGGCAGTGTGTAATACAAATGGAGGGACTCATAATAAGTTGACAGTAGAGAAAGGGCCACTGGGTCAAGTGACTGACCTAGGTAAAAGGTCCTATGGTAATTTCATCTCCCATATGGGTAGTCTGACAAGGGGCGCTGATGAAAGGGGGGCCCAACACAATAAAGCAAATGAGCCCGAGCAAGTCTGGGCCAATCAAGACATTGTAAATAGAGTAGGCTTGCCGATAATTGATTTGCCCCCGGAGTGCTGCCCCTATACTGTGCTCTCAGTTGGGGTCCAAAGTTTGGCTACTCAGATTAGTGAAACCACAGGTAATCTGATCAGCAAGGTGGTGTATTGGCTAAGGACACACAGCAGGTTCAATGTTTCATATCACACTAATATCCAGATGACAAGAAAGGTCACCTGGATTGGTTGCTCGAAGTAATCATTTAGGGGTGATGCCGTGAATGGCACTTTTAGATTTCCAGTACTGTCGAATAACATCCTGAGACACTCTGCTTAGTTCCCTTTTTATGCCTCAGAGATTAAACCTCTCCCTCTAGGTTTTTTCCATAGACCTTCATCAAATATCCCAGAATTTGACCAAATACCTGAAATTGTACATCAGAATGCAGCCGCTACAAGCTGGAGTAAGAAGCAAATGTCATTGATGCCTTTTTTAGTAGGAAAATACATTCTAAGCCTGCGCGCTCCGAGATCGTTATGCAACCCAAGATGGTGGCGCCCACCGTGCACGGAGCAGGTGCGTAACACAGAAAATCAGAACCACCGCCCATAGACCACCTGACCCCTGACAACAGGGACCATTGGTGTAATAGAAGTGCAGGACGCTCCGCCAGTGACTCCCGGGAAGAGAAGAAAAGATTATATGCACCGCTCGCACTGAGAACACACAGTATACAGAGAGGGAGTACGGGACGATGGTGAGAAAATGGCGGCAACACACAACAGTAATGCACACTTGCGGTAGTGACTTTCCTCATTGTCGCGGCATTGTGTACTCAATGTGCAGCGGAGACCCTGAGGGAGTAGAAGCATGACTAACCCTCCTGCCCAAAGATTAGGAATTAAAAACAAAGGCTGCAAGTTGATTACGCTCAAGGGGAGCGGTGCCTTGCAGGATACTAAACATGCACTGGGAGAGACTTCTAGGCCCGTGGACCATATGCTGTGATGGGCACATATCGTGGTGACCAGCTCTTGCCCCCCCTGCTGCCCATATTGTGGGATAATATGCAGAACTACCACTGTGCGTAAAAAACAGTCCAGTAACCAAGTAACAGCTGCATGCGACATGGCCACTCGTGCAGAGTTATGATATATCTTTGAAGGCAGAAAGCGCACCGCTGTAATTCAGAAAGCACAAGCGACAATTATTCCACACACAACGCCACTACGTGACAAAGCCCCCGCACTATCACTACGAGGGTATGCCATAGGGCACACAGGATACAAGTGAAACACCACGTATTGTGAGGCGATCCTGTTTACCATACCAAGACTGCTGTTACTACCCTAAGCAACAGCCTGCAATCAGCTCAGAGACTCGCCAATAAAACAACGATTCGGGGACAAATACAGTGACACAATCTCTGAGGAAAACATGGGCAAAGCAAACAAAAGCCAGCTAAAAATGTCATTCGACGCACATTGCACTCCCAGGACAATCCCATTACACTCTGACATGGAACTGGAAACTGACCGCACCAAAGAATCTACCATGGGCGGTGCACTGCACGCCGTTCAACAGAGTCTGCATGCCATTGAAGGCAAAATAGACAATTTCATGGCACGGGTGGATAACATTGCCACAAAATTAGGTAAACCTGGTGAGCGGTTGAAGATGAATCTGGAGCATTGGCTTGTAAGTGCAGTGTAATGGAAAAGCTGCTAGAGAGCGTAAAAAACAAGAATGAAGATTTGGAGGCGAGGTCCCGCTGGAATAACATACGTATTTTGGGAATACCGGAAAGCGCAAATACTGGGCGCCTAGAAGTATTTGTCGAGGACATGCTGCGCGAAATCTTCGGAGCAGACAGTTTTTCCTCATTACTCATTATTGAATGAGCACATCGATCGCTGGCACCAAAACCACTGCCAGGAACCCCACCACGTCGGATCATATAACAAATATTGAATAACAGAGGCACGATTCGCCATGTGGCATGAGAAAAACAACAGATTACATACTGCAACTAAAACACTCCTTTAACCCGGATTTCACACTAGCGGTACAAAGAGCGCGTAAGGAATTCACCCCGGTGAAGAAAAAACTCAAAGACATGGGAGCAGAATATGCCATGCTATATACTGCGAGACTACGTGTCACCTATGAGGGGCAAACAAGAATACTGCCTACACCAAAAGCTGTTAATGAGTTCATTAAACATGCAACATCCAAAAGAAAACCTTCAGAGCGCACATCTGCATCGTCGCAATCGGATGATGGAAACGGTTGACTGTCTATGAAACGGTGGTGAAGGATGTGGTAAGATCTATCCACAAGCAATGCAGGTATCAAACTTTTGCAAACCAGACCAGAACTGCATAAGGTGGGATTGATACCTTGCCAAATGGGCGGACATCAAAATGCATAAGACATGGACAACAGGACATTAGGTATGCCCTCATGTCGGAAATATGCAACGGTATGTAGTGCAGATATGAAAATATATGGTAGGACAAGGTCTATCATATTACAGGGCCACACACTAAGGGCTCGATTCCGATCCGGTAAAATGCGCTCCGAATCATCGTATGGAGCAATTTTCCCCGTACAAATCGTACCCGTACACGTCCCCGTACGTACGACGAAGTACGATCCGTACCAGGAGCCAAAGACCGTTCGAGTCGTACTGGACTCCGTACGACCAAAATATCTGGACGAGTCTCACTCGGAACCCTTACCTGATGCGGACCGTACGAATAGCGTCCTGATCACCCGGTCCGGATCGTACTCGCCGGGTCGTACGGTGTGTTTACTAGTCGTATGGAAACGGCTACGAAAACGAATCGTACAGGGGATTATTTTTACCGGATCGGAATCGAGCCCTAAATGTTTGCATGAGTATGCTGCGCTAATTTATATGCAGACATCTAAAAGATAGAGGGATGTCAGTTATTATCACGCTATAGCTGTGAGATGACTGTAATAGTTAAGGAGCATGAAATAAACTGCTAGGTGTAAGCACGTTGTAAAATATGCCAAACTGTTGGTACCGTACGAAGTAAGAAACTAGCAATTTGACCAGCCGATTATAGGCAAAGGAATGTCAAGTGACAGGCGCATGATGTACTAAGAATAGTGTAAATATCTCAGAACGCTATATGTAACAAGATAGCCGGCTAGTCTATATACATTTTGGCCGCATCCGCCATGCAGGTGTTAGTGCGTGCACTTAGCGGTCCCCCCAGTGGGTATTCCCCAACGAAGGTATGATGTAGATGTTGTTATAAAGCTGGGTAAGTCTTTGGCATAATTGGGATGCTAAAGTGGGTGGGGGAAGACTGGATTTTTATGTTCTCTCAGGTTCAGGACATAGAGGTACACTGAGAAATGCAATATTGAAGCTCAAGGCTTTTTGTAGATTTAGACATGCACATATAATGTATACGTTACATACCAACAAAGGACTAAGATCACTTATTAAAAACTACTACACATTCTGGAATGGGGAAAAACCTGGATAAATCATTGATTTGTATGTTAACCTGGAACTTCTGGGGGATAAATAATCCCAAGAAAATAAGGCAAATATTTGCCTACCTAGAAAGGCACCAAATTGACATTGCCATGCTGCAAAAGACCCATCTAGCGAAAACTGACAAATGTACATTGGGTGGCAAATGAGCTGAAACAACTCTAATGTCTTACTATTCCTCGAATTCCAGGGGTGTCATCACAATTATAAAGGAGGCACGCAATTTGTGATAGACCATAATATTACAGATGATCAAGGTAGAGTTCTTATAGTCACAGAGCAATTGCGCTACTCAAGAATAAGGCTTGGTATTGTCTGTGGGCCAAACTTGGATGACCCAGGGTTTTTCACTATCATATGGAAACATCTGCGAGATTTGCCAGAAATTGAACTATATTGGGCGGGTGAACTCCATATTTCTCTTAGCGTAGTACTAGACAGATCAGGTACAACAAAACGAAGCACATATACAGGCGGTTAGAGTAGTGAAAGATGGCATGTCTGAATTTGGAATGGTGGATATATGAAGGATGCAGAACCCACAGAAATTAAAGGGAACACATGCATCCTCAGTCCACAACAGCTGGTCCCACATAGATTACTGGTTGTCAACAGAGTTGGCTAGCACCTGGGTAAAAGACATACTATATCTCCCAAAAACATTATCTGACCACAATCCAATACTAATGCCCATAGATCTTCCTAACTACACACCTCCACCCTATATATGGCGCTTCAACACCGAAGCACTAATGGACCCAATCTACAATTCCACCATTTGGACTGCAATAGAAGAGTATTTTCAATTGAACGAAAACTCAGTTGAAGACGCAGGTTTAATATGGGAGGTTTTTAAAGCCACTATACATGGTATTTGTATAAGTACAAATGCAGGAAAACTGCAAGATATACGCACTCAACATACTAAGTGTGAAATTGAACTTTAGCAACTAGAAGCAGAATTGGAGCGCACATAAAACACTGCCATGTTAGTGACATAAAAGAGGCACTATCAGAGTATCAAGAATATGCAGACACTGAGATAAAATGCATATTTAAACATCAACAAGCACGGGTATATGCGGAGGGTGGTAGGTCAGGAAATATACTTGCGCAGAATATATATGCAATGCATATCAAGCACACATTGTAGCTAGCATAAAAACGCACAGGGTGTACAGTATTATGCAACTAAAGATATATTAGTGGCCTTTAAGGCCACCAATGGTGATATGTATGCCGCACGCAATATTGCTACAGCCTAGGACGTTTTGGGATACCTAGAAGACATTGCCATAGCATGGTTGTCGGATGGGCAGAGAGAATACTTATCCCAACCAATTATATTTGAAAAGGTCACGTCAGCCATCAAAGCGTTGCCTAATGGAAATATCCGAGAACCTGTTGGGTTCACTGGGGAATTTTGTAAGGAATACATCGACCTACTCAGTCCATACTTGGTGGAAATGTATGGAGATGCTCATGATAATCAACAACTCCCACCTACTTTACGCGAAGCCTTAGTTATAGCCCTATTAAAACCAGATAAGGACCCTAAAACTTGTGAATCATACAGCCCTCTTTCGTTAATCAATACAGATGCTAAATAATTTGCAAAAATTATAGTCACAAGACTGCAGCCACTAATGCAAAATATCGTATTTCCAGATCAATCTGGTTTCATACCAAACAGATCCACTGCACACAACATTAGAGCACTTTTTGCACCTTCCCATCAAATAAACCCAGAGCTGGAAGCAGTGGCAGTGTTATTAGACACTGTCAAACCATTTGACTCGGTGGAGTGGACTTACTTTTTTACAGTCATGCCAAAAATGGCATTCCCCCGTCCTACTAACATGGATCAAAATATTGTATAGTAAACTTATAGCGCGCATCAAAGTAAATAAATATGTCTCAGATCCAATACCCATACAGCGCAGAACAAGGCAGGGATGTCCCCTGTCACCATTATTATTCAGTATAGCGCTAGAGCCATTACTGAGCAAGATTTGACAACAGCACTGAAATACTGCACAAAGATTTTTGGACATCCAATAGGTATATCACTATACGCGAAGGATATGGTGCTGTATGTTCGAGAACCTAGCGTAAACCTGGCCCCACTGTTGTGAGAGTACATAAAATTTGGCAGACAATCAAGCATTCTAATAAACTGGAGTAATCTGTAATACTACCACTAACAGATATTACCAAGCCACACCCGGTAGAATTCCCGCTAGAGTGGCACACAGAACCGGTAACATACTTGGGTGTTTGGTACCACAAAGACCCAAATACAGTGATTAGAGTAAACTATGGAACAGCGATAACTAAGATTGAAGAACAATTTTAGCGATGGATTTGTCTATCACTATCACTAGCAGACAGAAAGGGCATTGTTAAGATGGTGGTACTCCCTAAACTTCTTTATTTATTTAACTAGCAGCCCATCCCGACGTTGTCCGGGTATGAATTGCTGCCAGCCAGTAGTATATTGTTCTGTAGGATTTCATTTTGATAGCATTTCTTATCTGTGACAGGCCTGTGAAACGCTCCGATTCACAGTGCACTGCTGATGCACTTAAGAGTGCGCGTTCAGTAGTGTGTGAACTCGAATTTCCCTACTTTATTTTTCCTTGCAATATTATATAGCGCGAACTCGACAACATGGCATGAGCACAATTTACATTACAGAAGAACACATTCATTTGTGGTAGGAACGGGGAGACAAAGCGATTTGCCTGGAATCACAGGATGTTGAGCAGATGCCGAGATTCGAACGTAGCTCCCCAGCTCTAAAGTTCGCAATTCTAGAACTTGTGGTGGGAGGTGTGTCTAAAAGTGTATATCAGTGCTGGCCATCAATGAGAGAGACCTGTGCATTTTTCAAATGGGTGGTGAAAAAATATGAGTATGTTGCTGGAGATGTGGCACCAATGTACTTACCGGGGGAGGGTAAACACCCATTATTCCGCAACTTTCTTTCCGCATACCATCATTCCGCATACTTTCATTCCGAAAGTACCATGACTCCGCATAGCCATTATAACTCATGGCATTACATTTTATATGCTTTGACCACGCATTCATTTACAACGAAATGTGTTGTATGTGCATGAATGGTAAAAGCATGTTTTTTTAATGTTTGGATAAGGTAAGTATGGGTATAGGGGTATATGTTTTGGGGTACTGAGGAATATGTTTTGGGGTGTTTGGGTATTTTAAGGGTTCAGATATAGTTTTGGGTTATGGGGTACAGGGGTATTTTTAGGGTTCAGGGCTAGGTTAGGGTTTTGGGGTATAGGGGTATTGTTAGGGTTCAGGGTTAGGTTTGGATTTTGGGGTACAGGGGTATTTTAAGGGTTCAGGGCTAGGTTTGTGTTTTGGGGTACAGGGGTATTTTTAGGGTTTAAGGCTAGGTTTGAGTTTTGGGGTACAGGGGTATTTCAGGGTTCAGGGGTAGGTTTGGGTATTGGGGTACAGGGTTATTTTTAGGGTTCAGGGCTAGGTTTGGGTTTTGGGGTAAAGGGGTATTTTTAGGGTTCCGGGGTAGGTTTGGGTTTTGGGGTACAGGGGTATTTTAAAGGTTCAGGGCTAGGTTTGGGTTATGGGGTACAGGGGTATTTTAGGGTTCAGGGCTAGGTTTGGGTTTTGGGGTACAGGGGTATTTTTAGGGTTCAGGGGTAGGTTTGGGTTTTGAGGTACAGGGTTATTTATAGGGTTCAGGGCTAGGTTTGTGTTTTGGGGTACCGGGGTATTTTTAGGGTTTAGGGATAGGTTTGGGTTTTGGGGTACAGGGTATATTTATAGGGTTAAGATGGGTTAGTGTTTAAGGGTGTTGGGGTATTTTTAGGAGTAAGGGTGGGTCATGCTTTTCGCCAAAGCCGACCAAATCTGGTCATCAGACTGGTGGCCAGATTCCCT
Source organism: Lissotriton vulgaris (assembly GCF_964263255.1). Taxonomy (NCBI): domain Eukaryota; kingdom Metazoa; phylum Chordata; class Amphibia; order Caudata; family Salamandridae; genus Lissotriton; species Lissotriton vulgaris. The sequence continues at coordinate 1,131,828,635 of NC_141694.1, read as the reverse complement.
CGGTCCCTGCCCAGCCCCCAAGCCCTTTGTCAGGAATCTTGGAGTAACACTAGACGACAAGTTAACTATGTCTGAACATATCAGGAAAACAGTGGGAAATAGCTATGGCCAGATGCGAAGTCTAAGGAAGATCTTTAAATGGATCCCACTCCCTGCACGCATGCCCCTGGTCCAGGGACTCATTGTTAACAGGATGGACTGTGGAAATGCCCTTTTATCAGCCATCAACCCAACACTACTGTAGTGTAGTTCCTATTTTCCCAATAGGCCCTGAGCATTGGAATAACATAAACAGTAGTATCGATGTAGAAGTGCGGATCTTCCAGGCCTCTACTGACTATGCTAAACTTAATTGGGTTTGTTACCAACTAGCTCAGAGGTCACTGGAAACTTTCTTGACTGAATAGGAAGTGATCAGCTTCCCTGGTACAGACAAGAAGGGATTCAGTTTTCCAACAACCGTGCAAACATGACAACTTTGCTCCTCAGATAAGAGTTAATCTCTAGAGTCGTGTGAAACAATAGACAGTTATTTTACTCAGTCAGTTGTTGTGCAGATTACTTTCACCATATGTAGAGAATAGAGAGACGGGCGTTTTCAATAAAGGTATTATTTATTGAACAGTCTTTCTTCTCGTACAAGAGAAATGAATTGCCACAATTGCAAGACTTGTTATTATAAAAAGTACGTACTGTAATATGAGTATTGCGAAATAATACTGTAAAAGCATTGATATGGTTTCTTAGCCATACAATGGTTTAAAATGAATAAAACATATATACATTCATATATACATTAGGCTAAAATACTCAACTGTTGCTTCTAACTACGCCTACCCCAGTGTACCTGACCTAAGCCTAATACTTGGGAGGGGAGTAAGTAAGTAGCTTTAAGTTAAGTTGGTTTTGTCAAGGTTTGCTTCAAGAATTATCTCTAAGGGTTTAGTCAACACCATACCTCTGGAATAGAATGCTGGAGGTCTGGTATCTCCTCCAGGGAACTCGATATCCCAGTCACTCGCAAGAGTGGGCTGGAAACGCCGGAGCTGGATTTCTCAGCAGGAGAAAAGACAACGTCTCTCTCAGCGCGTCGAGGAAGAGGAGGAGGGGTAGCGTCCGCGGGCAGCTTGCATCTGCTGGGCTCTTGCAGGGGACGGCTGTTCAGATCCTGTGTTCACGACACCATTGTTCGCTCGTTCGCAGCGATAGCATCAGCAGCGATAACGGCAGCGATGTCTATGAGGCAGCTAGCCAGCATTTGCTTAAGGCAACGTTGGTAATATTTATACCTGAAAGGTGCCTTGTTTGACGTAAGTTTTTGGACATAAGGCGTCAATAAAGATGTCACTAGGAAGTGATCGTCTATCAGTGCTCATTAGAGTTCTATTACTAATCAAAACATAGCAAGCAGGGCTTTCCCAGGTTGCTGAGTTTTTATCTTGTTGAAGAACTCGGAGTGTTAATCTAGGAATCTTAGATAGTAACTTCTGCAATGTCATTGCACTAATGAGCTGCAAAGGAAGTTGCAGAGGAAGCGATTCTGAAATGTGGCTCTGTTCGTGTGAGGCCAGAGATGAGTTTCTGAATATTGCATTTGATTGGTTATGCCAATATAGGGAATGTATGGATTTATAGCCGTATATGGGCATAAGGTCACAGTATCGATCAGGGTCCTAGATTAGAACGCGACACTACTGAATCGACTGCAGGTCCTCCAAAACACTGCTGCTAGGCTAGTACTAGATCTACCCCGGCTTACCCCTTCAGCAGCCTGCCTCCGGACTCTGCACTGGCTCCCCATACAAACACGCATAAAGTTCAAACTCTGCTGCCTGGTCCATAAGCCCGTAAATGGCCATGGACCTGTCTATCTCGAACAGAAGCTCAAGGCCCATTTCCCAAGCAGGACGCTACGCTCTTCCAGCAAAGCCCTTCTCTCCGTTCCCAGAGTTCGAACAGTTAGAAACGGAGATAGAGCTTTCAGTAAAACTGCCCCAGAAGCATGGAACTCCCTCCCCATTCAGTTGAGGTTAGAGCCCGATCACATGAAATTCCGAAAACAACTAAAAACCTGGCTCTTCTAGCCAGCTGAGCCTTCCTATTTCCTCGATCAGTTAGTCATAAGGATCCTGCCACCTGCCAGCGCTCTGAGACCTTCGGGTGATTTATGTGCGATACAAATGAAATAAAATGGAAAAATGGAAATGGGTTATGATTATGAGGTGCAGGGGTATTTAAAGGGAGCAGGGTGGGATTAGCACACAATATGAGACATGGCATTAAGGGCGAAACGTACCACACGCCCCCAGCGTTTGTCACGCCCCCCATCACACGCCCAGAGCACAACACAGACACGCCCACAAGGGACTGCTTTGCTGGCACGCTTCTTTTACCTTTAAATGTATATGGTAGGCGTCTGCATAGCCTATGTCCTTCTGCTGCAACTTCCCTTTCCAATGCTGTATTGGTTGTTGTGATTTGTGCTGTGGTTCCTGAGATTACCCGCCTCAAAGGTTTGGGCTCTCTCTTTATTATATTAGTATGGATGGATAATATCCCTATAACTCCACCAGTGGCAGTCTTCAAAAGGTTGACCGCAAGTATAGTCAGACTCAAATGGGCGGGAAGAATCACTGACAAATTATCGATTTCACAAAAATCGACCTACACAAATATCGTGTCTCAAATAAGCATGGGTGAATTTTGCGAATCTGTCGTTCGCGAATTTGTGTATTTGCGAACTCGCAATCCGCAAAATCCGCGAATTTTCGCGAATTTGCGGATTTTTTTTTGTGTTCGCAAGGGTTTCTGCCAGTTCGCGAGGGTTTTGTACCAGTTCGCAATTGCGAACTTACTTGTCTGCTCGCAACGGTTGCGACTATGTTGTTTCTACGTCTGGTTCATTCATCACAGGTTCACAGCACCCTCTGTTTCACCACTGCCACCCTGTTTCACCCATGCCACCCTCTGGTACATCAATGCCACCCTCTGGTTCATCACTGTAGATTATGGGGGGGGGGAAGCAAGCACACCTGCCCTGCTTCAACTGACATGAATTAATTTGGGGTTGATTTATTAATGTGTCACTGTTTTAAAATTGCAGTCTGGCACCTGCTTCCTTATCTGTAATTTGCTTTCTGTTGCAGTGCAATTTTTTTTCCAGGACCTTTGTGGCCTACATGTAGCTATTGTATGAGCCTGCTGTGAGGGTCAGAGCAGGGTCATAGAAATGTTGCAACTAGCAACTGAACTCTAGAGGGGCCCCAGTCAGGAAGCACTACAGGGAATGGTTACTAATGATGATTTTGAACTTTTGCACCTGCTGAGTGCTTTCAGTTTTTCAAAACTCGTTTTTCTGCAGAACAGCAACTGTAATGCCCCAAACAAACATAGGCAACTGAACTCTGGAGGGGGCCCTCAGGAAGTACTACAGGGAATGGTTACTAATGATGAGTGAACTTTTGCACCTGCTGAGTGCTTTCAGTTTTGCAAAACTCGTTTTTCTGCAGAACAGCAACTGTAATGCAACAAACAAACTTACTTGTGAAAGTTGATTTCTAATCCAAAAGTGATCCAAAGAAAGTCAAAAGGCCTCAAATCCAAAAAAGTGCAGGCAAATGTCAACCTGAGGAGTTATTCTGATAAAAATCATCATTTTCAGAAGGTCTATGCTGCTTGCTAGTGGATTTCTTGTGCAGAATTGCAAATTTTGTAATTTCGCGAGTGTGAGATTGTTGCTGCCTGCCGCAGCTACATGTTCGCATTTGCGAACTCTCGCGATGCGTCACCAAACTCCTGCGGGATCCCGCAGCAAGATCCAAAATGGTGCAGCACTCGCAAAATATCGAGAAAAACAACTCGGCAAACGCTGAATGACGGTAAGTGAATGCCGCACGCCGCAATATTGTATCACCAAGAAAAAAAATCCGCTGCGTGCGAATTTGCGGATTTTCGGTAAATTCGCGAGAGTTCGCGGATTGCGAATTTACCGACAATCCGCAAAATCCGCGAGCGGAACGGATTTTCCGCCCATGCTTAGTCTCAAATATCGATTACAAATACATCAACACCCTATATTTATTTTAAAAAGTACTAAAACATCGATCAAACAATATCGATATACAAAAACATTGATTGCACAAATTTCGAAAGCACATTTATCGAAATATAAAATATCGACAGTTATAATTAAATATAGCACATTAAAAAAATATCGATTACACAAATATAGACAGCAAATATATCGACATCATCTAAATATCGACAACTCTAAATTATTCAAAAAATGTTTTAAAACACACTACACATTAAAACTATTACAAATAAACCCATATACCTATGTTTTTACATACAAAACACAATTATATAAATATATCTCTCTAAAACAATTATTAAAAATAACTACATCAATAAATACAATTTATACACACACATTTAATATATACACATTTTTAAATCAATATTATACTTTTTTACAAGCTAAACAAATTTAATAAAGTATACGCCTGAGCCTGTGGCGTTTTGCGCGTGTCCCTACCTGCACGCTGATTGCCGCTTTGGGATCCGGACCTGCCACAGCATCGTCTGCCTGGGTAATCGAGCGACCAGAAAGCAGCTTCTGCCACTCCACCACCTCTGCTGTCTCCTCCCCCCGCCGCAGCCCTCCAACACCGGGTCTGCCGCCGAGCGGGGGAGTAGAGACTACAGCCCCCGGAAGCCTCCGCGACTGGCCCGGAGGTCGCGTTGAGGCTGAGCGCCTGGAGGCGCCGTAAAAGGGGCTGGCCTTGCGGCAGAGCGGGTGTGTAAACGCCTGAGCCTGTGGCGTTTTGCGCGTGTCCCTACCTGCACGCTGATTGCCGCTTTGGGATCCCGACCTGCCACAGCATCGTCTGCCTGGGGAATCGAGCGACCAGAAAGCAGCTTCTGCCACTCCACCACCTCTGCTGTCTCCTCCCCCCGCCGCAGCCCTCCAACACCGGGTCTGCCGCCGAGCGGGGGAGTAGAGACTACAGCCCCCAGAAGCCTCCGCGACTGGCCCGGAAGTCACATTGAGGCTGAGCGCCTGGAGGCGCCGTAAAAGGGGCTGGCCTTGCGGCGGAGCGGGTGTGTAAATGCCTGAGCCTGTGGTGTTTTGCACGTGTCCCTACCTGCACGCTGATTGCCGCTTTGGGATCCCGACCTGCCACAGCATCGTCTGCCTGGGGAATCGAGCGACTAGAAAGCAGCTTCTGCCACTCCACCGCCTCTGCTGTCTCCTCCCCCCGCCGCAGCCCTCCAACACCGGGTCTGCCGCCGAGCGGGGGAGTAGAGACTACAGCCCCCAGAAGCCTCCGCGACTGGCCCAGAAGTCGCGTTGAGGCTGAGCGCCTGGAGGCGCCGTAAAAGGGGCTGGCCTTATGGCGGAGCGGGTGTGTAAACGCCTGAGCCTGTGGCATTTTGCGTGTGTCCCTACCTGCACGCTGATTGCCGCTTTGGGATCCCGACCTGCCACAGCATCGTCTGCCTGGGGAATCGAGCGACCAGAAAGCAGCTTCTGCCACTCCACCGCCTCTGCTGTCTCCTCCCCCCGCCGCAGCCCTCCAACACCGGGTCTGCCGCCGAGCGGGGGAGTAGAGACTACAGCCCCCAGAAGCCTCCGCGACTGGTCCAGAAGTCGCGTTGAGGCTGAGCGCCTGGAGGCGCCGTAAAAGGGGCTGGCCTTCCCGCATCGCGGGACCGCGCGCGGGGCCGTGCCCGGGGCTAAGCCCGGGCAAAGGGCGGGCCCTCTGTGGCCCTCAGAGGCCTGAGGAGTCTGGGCTGGGCACTACCCCCTGGCCAAATCGCCACCACTCATAAGGTATTTACAATCTTGCCTAATACATTCCAAATATATGGCACCTATGGAGCCCAAGGCAAATACTAAGAACCTGGTCAAAAAGACGCCTATCCATACACGCTCTGTCACAAGGAACACTGCTCCAGTAAAAACACCGCTACCAACTTTAACTGCAATTGATCGCATGTTACAACAGACTACTGTGGTGGTAGCGAACGCTATTGAAAATACTGAGAGACGTTTATCCCTCCCACCTAGTGCCTGTTTAGTTCAGCATATATCACAACCCGATGATTGCAGCGTAAACAACATAAATAATATAAATGTGACATCACTATCAAACGACTCCATTTTAATGCAATCCTACACGGGTCTTCCCGGGGCCGAGCCAACCCATGTGGAAAAAGATCCCATAGTTCCTGCATTATTTCAAGACAGGGAAAGCCGGTTGTCCATAACGCCAAATTTACAGATTGATGTTACACCACCTGAGGCACCGGGGCTTATTGATGTGCCTAAGTACAGCGCAGTTCTGATTCCCTGTGAGAATGAAGATCTTATCCCCATAACTGATTCACCCATTAATAGCTGCATAGACAGCACGCCTGATCATGGCTCTGCCCACTGCAGATCCAGACGCACACGCAATAAAAAACTATTGGCCCCAAGTAGGGTGTGTGCGAAACGAAGGGGTAGGAAAAAGAAGGCAACTTTGTCATTACCAGAGCAGGCTAACAGAGGAGAGCCACCACCCCCACAGTTAAGTTTAAACCCTGGGCTAAGAAGCGACATTAATTCTACCACATCTAATGTGGAATCTCTAACGTGTCAAATTGTAGATGCTATGAAGCTTCTTATTTCCCCCCTAACTGACAAACTTGAACAGATTTGTAAAAGGGTGGAAAATTTGGAGAAATTAGGTCTAGTCAAGTTAGACGTCCTTGAACATCTGGGTTCACAGGTCATCTCAACCTCCTCGCACAACCTCCTCGCACGCATCTCATATAAACAAGGACAACGTGATGGCAACTAACACAACCAACACACAGGTTCCTTCTGTAAGAAATGTCGCCCCCACAGCAACTACCGCCAAGTCCAGTAACCTGCATACCCTTGCCACAAGTAATACGACAAGTGGGCCCTCTGAGGCTAGAGGTAGAGAGGCAACGGGTCACATCCCAGCAAACGGTAATTCACTAGCACATAGCCAATATAATAACATAATCTCTGCAGTGATTAATCTCCCGCCAGAAAGTAGACCATATGTGGCTATCCTTGCTAACGTTCCGAAACTTAAACCCTCTCAATTTGAAAACAACGAAACACTAAAAATAAAATTTTGCACTGGCTTGTCCACAACTGTGGATTCCCCCTAAGAGGGGCAAGTCAGATTCTTTCAACACAAAGGGTAGGGTGGGTGGGTCCTAGCAAAAAGGAAATGAGCGGGGACTGTGTAATTATAAACTATAAAACTACTGAATGGGCAAGAGACTCCATCTTGAATGCACCGATCCCATTAGATAATGATTACAACACTACCCTGTTCCCATTGGACTACTTTTATAGGAATCAGGTGGGATTTAAAGTTCCAGTGCAGAATTTCAAACACCCCAGAGTAATAAACATGCCACACCCACCTGTACAGCAGGCACCAGTGCAACCAGTCGGGCACTCTATGTTTCCCCATGGCCAAAATATCCAATATGTACCACAGCAACCACAGAATTTATTTAGAATATCAAACCCCAACTATCTCAATAACTTTAATGCTCCTGGGTTAGGTACTAGCGCTTAGGGTAAATATGCAGTCCCTACATCTAACAGATTCCAGATATTCAACTCACTAGATGAAAATGATTGACTGGGGGATAATGTTGTTGCCAGATCACCTGTAACTGAAGAACCTAGGTTGATGGACGTCAATACAGCTGAGGAATCCCCAACAGACACCGCTGTAGTAAATTCTGATGATTCAACTTTGGCAGATGTAATCATACGTAATGGTGAGAACGAACTGGAGAATCAGACAACACCACCAACCATAACAGTTACCAACCCACCACATGTAGTTACAGAGGAGAACTTGAGGGCCATCACATGGAACATAGCTGGGTTAGCCTCTAAGGTCAACACCCCCATCTGGGCTGACTTTATCAAACAGGGTTACGACATTATCTGCCTGCAAGAAACCTGGGACAGGGAAGATGTACACGTTGAAGGATATACATCTTTTAGTGTGCAGGCCGTGGCTTCCCAGGCTGGTAGAGCCAAGGGTGGTCTAGTGACTCTGATATCCACCGCACTGACTGAATTTTGTGTTAGCGATCATGTTGTACTAGGAGAGCACGCTTCCGTTCTGCGCATGGCCCACAGCAGATGCAGAGATCTAATAGTAGTGAACTTCTACAATAATATTGTGGGGAACAAACGGGGATCGATCGTTTACGATATTGAGCAGGCCATTGATGTAACCTTATCAAGTACACCCAAACCAGCTGCAATTCTATGGGCTGGAGACTTTAACATCAAAACATGCAACTATGCTTTCAAGGGGGTATGCTGCCACAGGGAGGAGTACACGGGAAGGGAAACCAATGTATATAATCATTTCCCGCATAATAACTATGGTGGTGCTTTAAATAAACTACTTGCCAAATATGAACTGGACCTCTTAGAATGCAACAAGAACACAAACAATGACAGGTGTCCGACATTTCATGGGAGAAACAGCCGGTCTTTTATCGATCATGTTATGATATCCTGTTCCGTAGTTTACATTAACGTCTGGGTGATCGAACAAACTGTCAGTGATCATAATAGTGTAACCGTCGAATTATTGGGCTGGGGAACCAAAAGGAACACCTATGGTCAACCAATCCAGGACATCGCGGCAGAAAGACCTAATGGGATGAGGGTGAAATGGATAAAAGTTGACCCCAACCAATTTGTAGCTAATGTGATCACAAACTGTTGCAGAGAGGTTGAATATTGTTTGTCCTCTAATCCATGCCCACGAACCTTGCTATCTAACTTCCTAAATATAACAAAAGCGATTGAGAAATCCTTGACACACAAAGTTCGAAAATTAAGGAAGGTCAAGGCGGTGTGGTTTGATGATAATTGTGCACAATCACTAAAAAGGCTGAAAACCTCACTTGATGCTACTCCAAGAGACGCTAGCAAGATCAGGGAAGAGCGCCAAAACTATAAAACTGCACTCTCCATCAGGAAGAAGGAATTACAGGACGAGGCATGGGCTAAACTAGATTTGGCTGCTGATACTGAAGACCACAAACTCTTTTGGGACACTGTAAACAGCCCATTCCTGAAGAATGGTAACATTCCCGTTGCCGTGCCTGGATAGCACATTTTACAGGGATTTTTAACTCTGAATTTACCCCTGATTCTATTTCTGATTTTAATCCCAATGTTTTAATTGATACATCAACCTGTTTTAAATGGGAGAAAATATTGTTTTCTGTGACATTAAGCGAGGTGATTGAGGCAATTGAGATGAGCAAGGGGGGGAAAGCCCCGGGACCGGATGGGGTCCCTGTGGACTTTTACAAATTTGAGATTACCTTATGGGCCTCCATCTTGACCCGTTACTTTAATGCTGCTATTGAAGATAAGTTGCCAACCTCAGTGTGACTATGCAAACCCCAACTGTGAAGCTGAACAGATTAAAAAAAGTATTAGAGATAGTTACTTTCTCTGGTGATGAGGTATAGAGCTGGCCATGGAGGGAAAGGACCTCTTCAACCAGGCTCGCCAGCTGGAGAGAAGGGGCGGGTCATCTTACCTGCTTTTCATGGCATGACTGCTCCCAGAGGTGGTGTTGGTAGTGTCAGAAGACAAGTGAGATATTTTTTAAACTGCAGCATACTTGTATGCCACGAACACGGCCATCAGTGTAGATGCACCCAGTTATTGGACCGCAACTGTCACAATCACCAACGTTGTCCTATGGCTGTATCCACCATGGATGAAACCACCCACATCACGGTAGACTACCACCCACAGCGGTATGTTCTGAATCTCTTCTATACAACGTCAGGAATCCACCATTTTAGTGGTTGCAAATACAGTATTGGTAACTGTTAAGTACCTCACCACCACTTCAAATCTGGGCTAACATGTTACCATTTGATTTACTCCATTGTCATGTAATTTCCAGAAAACAAATCGTCTGTGTAGTGCATTACTGTGCATAATAGCAAAATGTGCGCACTGCACTGCACACTGCAGTTGATAGTTTTGATCTCCAAATTTCTTACATTCATCATTATTGTGCTGATATCATATTCCTGAATATATAATGTGGACTTTCTGTTACAGACACATGTGAAGGCGACATTGGGTATTATCACCTTGGCTGCTCACGATATTCTTCCCCTGTGCTGGAGGGCAATAAGGATGGGTGTGGTCATGACAAGCTCAGCTCATCATGAGCACACGAGCACTGTACCTCATGACGAGCTGATCTCGTTATGAGCACAGAAGGGGTTATTGGTGAATGTTTTACAGTAGACAAGAGTTATGTGAGTTATGTCTAATATTGTCTGAACTAGTAATGTCTTGTCACATTCCTATTTACTAACTCTGCATATGTCTTACACTGGACACAGTGATCAAAGTTCTACATTGTCTCCACTCCATACATAGGTAACCTGGGAGAGGGAGGACATGACATTTTTCTGTGTACCGACAATTATCAGACCAAAGAAGAAAGGCATGTAATCATGAATTTTTGTTTAAACAGGCAAACAATACAGAATTCCTATCTTTAGTTGGATCTTGATTAGGCCTGGGCAGTGAACTTCGCTCTTTTCTCTGAGTTTGTAGAGTTTTCTGCACTCTGCGGAGCTCACGAAGTGCAGAATAACCCACTTCACGATGTGCAGTGGAGTTTTTTCTCCACTCGTGATCGCAAACGGTAAGTTCACCATCTTGAATGGTAAGTTTGCGAGCGCAAGCTGCCGCTCGGGTACAATTTCTACCCGAGCGGCAGGAACACAAACACAAACTGCAGTTCGCACTGCACTTCATCACTCGCTGAAGTTTTCCGAGTTTTTTTGAAACTTCATAGAGTTCCACATAGCAAAACTTCACAAACTACGCCCAGGCCTAATCCTGATCTACTACCTCAAAACACGAATCCCACATGTATTCCAATTTTTTTGAGAGTTATGGCAATATTACGTTTTCTGGCCACATGTTCTTTCCAGGATATTGTGAATATATACGGTTGTATGTCACAACCAATGTTCAGTGGTGTACTAAAAGAAATGCTTCCTACAATGATGAAATGCATTGCCAGGTACATACAGGTCCCCAAACATGAGGATTTAACCTATGTGATGAGGGATTTCTATGGATTTTGTTGCATCCCACACAGTAGCGACCGGTGGTGGGAGTGCTGCGGGCGGTGAGGCGGGGCGGGGTGGAACAGGGTGGGGGTAGTAAACTATGGAATACGGCCTGATGGAGGTAAGTAAACAAATGAATAAATAAAATAAATTTCCTTGCGCGCGCCGCATTGCATTTTGAAATGTAGCACGCACAATTAAGTGTGTTTTATTTATGTATTTGTTTACTTACCTCTGTTTGGCTATATGCCGTAGTTTACTTTCCCCCACCCTGCTCCTCCCCCGCCCCACCACACCGCAGCACTCCTACCACCGGCCGGTACTGATCCCACATGTGGTTGGAGCCACTGATGCCACTCATATTGCTTTAGTGCCACGCAAGCCACGGAACAAGTGTACCGCAACCAGAAGCACTTCTATTCAGTCAACGTGTGAGTTGTATGTTTATCGCACTTGTACATCCCAAACGTCTGTGCCCAGTTCCCAGGATCAGCCCACGATTCCTTTGTAGTGTGGAAGAGCACCATACCCCAGCTGATGTCTCAACTACATCCAGAAAGGGCCTGGCTTTTTTGTAACTATGATTTATCCTAACTTGGTTGAGATGGTTTCATGGTGTATCAGAAATTGTGTAACTTATTGTTGCCCTTATGTCAGCATGTCTCAACCGTCCATGGTTGTTGGCGCTGCTGAGGAATCCAACTACCTCAGGGGAAGTCTGATTAAATGATGCCCATGGCAGAACACAGCAGCCAGTGGAGTGGACTTTTGGGCTTCTGAAAGCAAGAATCAGATGTCTGGACAAGACTGAGGGGGTCCTCCTCCACTGACCTGGGAAGGTGTCTCAAATCACTGTGACCTACTGCATATCCACAGCATCGCCCTGCAATGGAACATTCCGTATATTGCAGAGGATGGAGAACCAAAAGTGCCACTGTGAGAGGATCCAGAAATTCCAAATGATGATGAAAGTGGTGAAGAGTAAGAAGCAAACTCGTGTCAAGATCTCATTGACAACTACTTCTCATGAGTGCAAGAATTTTGTGAAATGTCATGACTTTGACTATTAAAGCAACTCTTATTGCGATAATGTGAGGAGTAGGTTAAGGAAGATGGTAAGAATCTAAAGTTCTGGGAAAATCTGTTGATAGGTATTTGTAGTGGAAAGATTTGACAAATGCTAACTTTGTTGGTGCTGGTTTCTTAATCTAAGATTTTTGTTGTGGACTGTGTACTCCAGAAGTGGACCATGTGAATAGTGGTGTAGGTATGTTTAATAGCTAATCTCTTTATTTTGGTATGTTTTAGGTACCTTCACCGTTTCTTCCAGAAATTTCTGAGTTGTGGCATTCGTTGGCAGATGATGTTGTTTGAATATACAAAACGGACCTGGTTTGTTCCTGGGTTTGTCTGTCGCAGACTCAGGGTGTACAAATCCTGTACCAAGATAGCTTGCAAGGTGATAGGATGGAAGTTAAGATGAATACATTGGACTTGTTCCTTGTCATGTGGTGATTCGAATTCAATATGTGTGCCATTATGTGATCCAACAAAATGTGGTTGTGTGGCCAAATCATGCTATTCTCCCTTCACATTGTGAAAAACATCATGTATCTAAATTGTATGTAGCTGTTGATGTGTCTCCTCATTGTAGGCCAACGTTTATGTGGCACATCACTGACATTTGTTTGTAACACTGGATTGGAATGAGCCTGTGATAAAAAAAAATGTACTGCCATGTGTCTGTTTAATGGTTTAAATGATGCAGGATTCCGTTTGTGAGGTAGGGAATATGGCTCCAGCTGATGACATAGACATATTGTATTTTCCTATTCTATAGCAAATTGTCTGATGTATTCCCTCCTTCCATTTTGTTAAGGTCTGCATCTGAAAATGTGATCACTGGCACAGAATATTTGAGTCATGTATGATTTGCTATATTTCTGACATAATATCAGATTATGATGGAACCAATGGAATAAGGATGTTATAAAATCAGACACTTGCATACATGTATTGTTGTGACAAGACTGTGATCCTGAGTTAAACTTTGTTTTGGTTCAACATATTCATGCTTACACAAGTAGCTTGCATTGGCATTGTTAAATTCACATCGAAGTACATATATACATTGCTAGATGTGAAACATAGTACAGGATCCAATGAGATTGTGACTAGTGCATTTATTGCAGTGAACAAGGAAAAAATAAACAATGTGCAAAACCAAACAGGGAAAACCAAAAGTGAAGAAGTCAGTCATTTTGAATGAAACCATAGTTGTAGATGCCAAATTGTCTGACGTCCAAAGTCCAAACTTTCATCAGAAATGGAAAGTATCCAGAAAATAGTCCAAAAAGTAAATGTGTTGCCTTCACTGGAGGAAATTAGGTGCTACATTTCTTACTGGCAATGGTGGGTGTCTTGCCATCCACACCTCATGGATTTTTAGGTGGATGTCCACTCCTGCGGGGATGATAGGATCTGCTTCTCCTGAGACAGTTGTGCCTGTAGAAGTGTGTTCCTCTGACAGAGCCTACCTTCTTGTGGGTGCTACAGACATAGTTGGACCACAGGAAGGGGTATTTGGTGGTAGATGAGCCCAGTCGAGGGTCTTTTTTGATGTCCTTCAGCACCCCAATGAGCTGTTCGATGTTGGCATTGTGGGTGGCCAACTCCTGGTGTATGTCCCTGTGCAGCTGCATCATCTCCTGGATTTCCATGAGTACCTGGCCCATCAAGCCTTGGGAGGCCTGAAGGGTTCCCAAAACTTGGTTGATGGTGGTCTAGGTGTCAGTGGCCCCGAAAGGCTTACTCAGTGGGCCCACAGTACTACTCCCACGAATCATATACCCACTGGCCTCACCCCCTGCCCCAGGCTGCACCCTTACAATGGGTCCTTGCTCCTCAGTGTCTGAGTTGATGATTGTCACTTCAGAATTCATGACTGGGGGGTGCAAGATGTTAATGACTGTGCTAGGCACAGGGGTTGAGAGGACAGAGGTTGGCTGAGATGTTGCAGCTGGGGTGGGAAGTGTTGCTGTAGGCACAGTGTGTTCCACTTTTTGCATTTTCCCATGCTGACCAGATGTGCCATGAAGGTCATCCATGTCAACATATCGAGGAGTTTTATCATTATTGAGGGCTTGATCTTGTGGTGGCAGTCAGTTACATGTCCAAGATCTGGCTAGGTGCTGTGCCAGATTGACCTGTTGAGAAATAGAGAACATTGTTATTGGTAGATGTGTGGTATCAATATCCACATCGTTTCTGTCACAGTAAGGTAGGACCTAGGAAAAACAAAATAGGTAAATATTGCTATTGGGATCTATTTCTGTGGTACTTCACTTGTTTACAAGCCATTTGGAGAGATTAAATGCATGCACTAGATTAAAGCATGCACTAGATTAAAGCAGCTCAATAGATGTGCTTTTATGTGCAATATCTGATGAAGGCATGAAAAATACATCTCTCATATATTGAAAAAAACACAGTGTATAAGTAACATGTGTATTTGACCATCCTAAGGTCTGGTTGTGTACAATACAGCCAAACACACAACTTGGGTTTATATTTAGAATTAGCCATCAACTTGAGAAGTGCAGAGATAATGGTCACCTGCCACTTTTAATGAACTCAGTTACCTTCATGCCATGCATATATTTGAAGTACATATTTGATATGGTGTCACTCATACCCTTATTAGTTTAAGTTCAAAAGAGCAGAACAACAACAAGCTAAGTATGTAGATATTTCTCTGAGTAGATCATTGTATGTAGATTGCTCAGTCCATGAGCAGTGGAAAGCAGTTGTAACATGGATGACAAGTGAGTATGTAAAATATGGCCATCAATGGATGAATTCTATATTAGTTAACCCAAAATACTCTAATATTTAGTATTGGGTTATTGCAGTAGCTTTGCATTTCTTACTCCTGAGATTCTATCCAAAGAAAATTCTCTAGACAATTATAACTCACTTTGTTTATATATTTTTTTCTCATCATAAATTCATAGCTGTTAACTCATGATTTAATTTTTACTTTCATTCAAATACAAACAATTTTTACACTCTTTCCTTATATACATTTTTTCAAACTGATAGACTGCCCATAATATTATTTGTTATGTTGGATATGTCCTATAGGTAGTCACATGTGTTTACAGTTAGCACCACCACCAAAACGATCAACTAGTTTTTTAGCTTGGGTTGATGTTTGTTCAATACACTTTTTACATCCCTTGTGGACTACTTATATGTATGGGGATCGCTTTTGGATTGTTGGGCTTGCCGTTACACGCCATTACCTGTCATTCTTTGTTGCTAACGGAAGGTGACATTTGTTCGAGACACTTGTTCGGGACTCCACACCTCGCAGCACCCGCTCTGCGGGTGCCGCTTCGCGGTCTCAGACGTTGGAGAGAGTGCCCCATCCAGCAGGGGACCTGCGTGTGGGCGTGTGGGCTTAGTGAGAATCTCGCCGAACGCTACCAGGGACTCCAAGTACCAGGAGTCCCTTCCCGACCTAGTCCAGCTGGTCCCGCGTTCGGCGGTTAGCCCCGCCCACACCTGCTTGCCAAAAAACCTGCCTGTGCTCTACTGGAAGGTGGGCTCGCTTTTGGATTGATGGGCTCGTGGTTACACGCCATTACTTGTCATTCTTTGTTGCTCACGGAAGGTGACATTTGTTCGAGACACTTGTTCGGGACTCCACACCTCGCAGCACCCACGTTCGGCAGTTAGCCCCGCTCACGGTCACCTCACGTACTATATCATCAAATCCGGCGCCCGCTGAGCGGGAGCGTCCCGCGAGAAGCCCGGGATAAGGGCGAGACCATCCAAGGCCGTCACAGGCAGGAGGAGGCCAGGCTGGGCCACCCCTTTAAGGTTTTACACCGCTACACCGCCTCACGGCCCACTCTGTAATCTTAGTACCTAGTCCCTATTCATACTTGTGTTCTATATCCTCAACTGTTCCAACAGGCTACATACACCCATCTTCCTTAGGACTCTTCTCCATATGCCAATGTCCACATGAGCAAGTAAGGGAAAAAGGGCGGGGGAGGGAGTGTTGTCTGAGATACACTAGACAACTTTATAACTCGGGCTTTCTCTGTTCTAGAGAAAGAAATAGCTATTACTGAGCGAAGGATCTCAACCGAGCTACTAACAAACAAGCGCTCGTCGCTGGGGTTACTGGCGTTAGCAGCCTTGCCGACCCCTACCCTAGAGACTGACATTGGCTTAGACTTTAAAGATGTCTCTATTGGGTGTACTATCGAGGAGGTGGAGACGTAGGGCGCTGCCACACCTGACAATACATCTGGTCAAGACCCTCCGGACCTATCGGCCTCGGTTAGTACAACTATTGAACAAGGCGAACATGACCTAGGGTGTCCCAACAGTCCCGCCCATTGCCCTCAAAATCTCATTGTGAACCTTGACCCCCCTAGGTCCAACAGTAATAACACCCTGAGTAAAAGAAAGAGAACAGGTAGTGACCAGAGGGGGGTTTGCCAGAAACCTAATAAAAAACCCAAGGTCGCAGGCCATAACAGCAGCAACAAGGATAAGGAAAAGGGGAGGGTGGGGAACTTAGCCAAGCCAGCTATAAATTCAGTTACATCGATAGTTAGCACATCTCCTGGTGAAGGACCAGAGCCAACTATAACACCACCAACCCCTAGTTGTAAGATCTCTTGTTCTCCCGATACTAGAGAGGGTGAAGGTACTAACAACGAGAATAGATAGATTTGAACAAGTGACTCTCCACAACTTTTTTTCACTTAAAACTCTGATTAAATTACATTCTAGACTGGGGCACGAAATTTTTGAACAGGGGAAGACGCCTGAGTTGGACTCTGTAACTACGCCCGTATCATTGCAGGATAAAGCAAACCCGATGCTATCCACAGACCTCAGTCTGGTGTCACTTTGGGAGCCGCAAAAAATGTGCGGAATAGCGCGAAGGGAGCCAGCTAATCCCTACCTTCTACTATACGTAAGGAAAAGAAGAAAGATGCCTCGCAGCAGGCTCCTGCTCATAGCCCCAAAGCTGCTAATAATTTGAGCAAACCATCTATACCAGATAATGGTAGCCTAGTGCAACGCCAGGAGACAAGCAAGTTAGCGTCCTCAGCACAAACTACTAGGCATATCAATCTTCCCCCGCAGTGTTCGCCGTTTGTAGTGGTCCTGACTGGATTCCCGCAGCTAAAACCTGGCAGGCGGGAATCCTATCAAGAACTCAAAAATAAAACAACCCACTGGCTAAATGTTAATAGACTATTGCAACCCCATATGAATGGCCAGGTCCTCCATGTGAGACAAACTCATTGGGTTGGGAATAGGACCAAGGATATTCCAGGGGATTGCATCTTAGTAAACTTTAGAGATGCTAGAGTTGCAGGCTTCATATGTTCCCAACAGGGTTGCCAGGAGGGCAGTGTGATTAGAACTTGTGACCTGAGCTACTTTTATCCCCAACCAGTGTACCCAAACCAAATGTATGCTCCCGAGTCTCTCTATGGAGGGTGGCAGCAGGACATTTCTATTCACAGCAACCACCCAATTCAGCATGCAACACCTCACAATGCCCATTTTGATTTTAACCCGTATGGGGCTGACTCTATGTACTGACCCGATTCTCATAAGCTAATGAACAGTAAGAAAAACCGCGTGATAGTCTTAGATGGAGCAAACTCATGTGAGGATCTGCGGGGCCACCAGGTAAACATCAAGGCAGGCTCTTGCTGGTCCCATCTTCCCTGAATGTATCCCTTGAGGGTAAACTCAATGGGGTTGGAAGTTTTCCTGTCCTGCTAACTCTAGCCAGACAAGTATTATCATGGAACCAATCTGGGAGGTGGGCAGCCATTCACCAGGTAATCCCCTAAATCACGTAGGACTGGCTTTAGATGCATCCCCTTTGAGGATTTTGAGTTGGAATTTAGCTGGAATTTTTCAGAAATTAGAGGTCCCCGACTGGAACGAGCTCATTGAGACCCACGCAATTTGCATGTTTCAAGAGATATGGAGCTTGGTTCCACATCATAAAGTAGGGTATACTACCTTTTTCCTTCCGGCAGTACCCTCCCAATCAGGCAGAGGTCGCACCTCGGGCGGGCTTCAAATATGGGTGAGCATTTCGTTGGATTGCCAGATTACACAGATCCAAAGTAATTCCCCCGAAATCCTAGCCCTGTCCGTAAGCAAAGGGCACGAGGCCAATAAATTGGATATCTATAATAAATATGCCCGTGGAACGAAAGGAGGAACTCCTTCACACGAGATTAGTCTCTTGGAAAAATGCTCAGACAGCGACCCAGTGGTGTGCATGTTCTCGTTGCGGGGGACATGAATTGTACATTCGAGCCCCTTGCTGCCGAAGATATATTGGACACTAACGAGGAGGACATTAGAAGGGGCATCCCAATTCCTAACTTACCGCCCATAAAGAGGTGGTCGCAACGAGCCATCCAGCTGAACTCGCTGGCTGTCGAATTTGATCTGAGAGCAGTAAACGGCAGATCAGGTTCAGATTAAATGGGGGCCCATACTTTCAACAGAGTGAATTATACCTCTAGAATAGATTATATCTTTCTTGATTTTAAACTTTGGCAGCTAATGAAAGATATGGAAGTCCTCCCTACCACCAATAGTGACCACAACTCCCTATCGCTCCATGTCGATTCATTGTGGCCAAACATTGGAGATCCTAAACTTGCGGCTCCAACCTTGTCAACTAAAGACGTACACCCATCCAACTGTGGAAGGCGCCTGAGATGGTCTAGAATTGCTCTAGAAGAAGGCAAGCTGAAGGGTATTGAGGAAATATTAGTAATAGCACTGGCCCATCTATCAGACCAACCTGTCCTGTCTAAGGTTTCTGAAATCTTCCAGAATATGATCACCTCTCTGGGAGACCTCTTTCTCATCCAGACTCCATCAGCACAGAGAAGGAAGCCTCAAATGGCGATTGCCAAAAAAGGCTGGTACAACAATGAGTGCCGCAGAAAGAAATCATTGTTAATTAAGGCCGTCAAGTCCAGACAGGTAAACCAGCTAAAACTGGCCAGGAGCGAGTATAAACGGGCTATAGTATCAGCAAAAAAGGACTGGGAAGACCAATACTGGGAAGCACTGAAAGAGGCAAGTTTCGGGAGGGATGCGGGACGTTTCTGGAGTATCATTAGAGAAAGGAACAGGCCAGATGGAACCTTGATAACTTGTAATATATCCGCCCAAAGGTGGTTTGACCACTTTTCGAAACTGTATTCATGTTCCCAGAATATCTCTTTGCAGTACGATGTGCTAAAACACCCAGGAATTATGGAGGATTCCAACACTTATCCCTTCACACAAAAGGAGGTAGAAAGGGCAATTGACTATATTGTTCCCCGCAAAGCAGCAGGGCCTGACGGCATCCCAGGAGACCTCATCCATTTTGACCGGCCGAAATGGGCAAAGGTCATTACTATGCTAATTAATACTATGGTAAATGGAGCACAGGTCCCTGAGTCGTGGAAAGGGGCAGAGGTCGTCCCAATTTTCAAAAAGGGGCATAGTGACGACCCTGCCGACTACCGACCAATAAGTTTACTGGAATCCTCACAAAAAGTAGTAGGGAAGTTGATCCTCCAGAGAATTCAACAATGGATAGATGAGAGTAAAGTCCTTTCTGATTACCAGGCAGGTTTCTGATCAGGAACCGGGACCATAGAGTAGGCATTTCGCCTGCTTCTTATTTATTGGAAAGTGGTCGTCCTGGGCGGGGGCAGTCTTTACTTCGCGTTTATAGATCTAAAGACTGCCTTCGACCTGGTCCCTAGGGATCGCCTGTGGGGAGTTCTTTTGGAAATAGGGATCCTCCGGTATATTCTTCTGCTACTAGTGAGGATGCACGAAGGCAACTTCGCGCAAGTAAGGTGGGGCCAGCAGGGGCAAAAGACTGGCAGAATTCCGGTGAACAGGGGCGTCCAGCAGGGATGTGTTTTGGCTCCCACCTTGTTCTCTTTATACTTGAACGGGGTGGTGCAGCACCTACTACAAATTCCATCTAATGCACCATCCCTGGCTGGTGAAAAAATTCCAACTCTCCTGTTCGCTGACGACACCCTGCTTATCTCTAAGTCTCCTGTTGGCCTACAGACTCTCCTAGATAGCTTCCAAGCGTTCTGCACCTTGCGAGGCCTGGTGATAAACACAGATAAAACCAAATACCTGATAATAAATCCTCCAAAAAAACATATTAGGGCCCCTGTCCTGAATCATGTCCAATTGGAGAGGGTTACAGTTTTTGATTATCTGGGCATTCGCATCTCTGACAACATGCAGTGGACATCCCACTTACAGAAAATGCTATTATGTCATAAAAGAGTAGGGGGGACTATCCTTCAAGAACAGCGTTGTACAATATCTATGCCTATTGCCCCTGTGGTAGCCATATTCAAGGTCAAGGGACTGACCTCTGCTCTGTATGGCGCATAGTTATGGGGATTGGGCAACGTGGACTTGTTGACAAGATCTGAAAATAAGTTCTTTAAGGATCTAATGGCGCTCCCCCAGAGCACGCCTATGATCCCCCTGCTCATGGATCTGGGTTGCCATGCGATATCCAACCTCGCCAAACTTCGACCACTTTTACTATGGGCTCGGTTGTGGCACGCCCCGGAGTTAACCAAGTACACAGAGGGCTTGTCAGAAGTCATGTCCATGGTTGGTTGGCACAAAATCTGCTGGCTCAAGCACGTTAAAACACTCTTATGTGACTTGGGCCTTAAGGACGCCTGGGTAACTAAATCTCCCCCCCCCAAAAAGTAGTATTAAAGAGAATCTACTGGAATTGGGTAGCGTCCAAACAACGTTCCGACCCCAACCTAGGCAGGCTTACTGAAAGCTTTATGGAGATCAAAGATGTAGCACTTTGTGAACCCTACTTGGATATCATCCAGAAACCTTTTGATCGGGCACTGTACTTTAAATTCAGGGTTGGTATTTTACCCACCTGTGAGTTTACTGCTCAATGGGCGCCTCCCCGCCAGACCCCACCCAATTGCCCATTCTGTACTACGAGGGTAGAATCAATGGCCCATGTTCTGTTTGCATGCCCACTGTACCAACTACCAAGGAGGTGTTGGCTTAAGCCTCTCTGTAAAGAACTGGGAACAAGGCAACATTCTGTGGCACTACGTATTTTTAAATCTGACACCCGTACACTTTATGCATGCGGTATCGCAACGTAAGTTGGGCTTGGTCCATCAGATCTCAAAGGCTTAAGAGTATTATTTAATTTAGCTTTTAAAATTTGCATTAATGAACTGAATCCTTATGTCCCATCTAATTGATCATATGCAAAGCTTGCAGGATGATTTATATGTATTTTATAATTGTTTGGAATTCTGCAATGGGCGTTAAGGATGTTTTATCAAAATGTTTTTAAGCTTATGGAATAATGTGTGTATTTATGCTTTTAAGATATGTCTTTTATCGAATAAAGCACTTTGAACTGAACTGAACTTCTATGTATGCAAAGTCAATGCATTTCATCCCTTTTTAGATTCTGGCCTCAATATTTACACAAATGAAAACTGCTGTTTGTTACAACCATATGTCATCCATTGTCTCAAATTTGATAGTCACATCAATCAAATATCACATTGTATATCCTTCTGTGACTAATATCTTATACTGCGTATAGAGTTATATTTCGAACCAAGCTTTTTATTCACAATTATAAATCATGCAGTGAATTATGAACTTTATAAATAGATTAACTTCTTGATCGCATACAACCTTTTTCTAAATGTTTTCATCTTGTTAATTTGCTACTCATGGATGACCTATCCCTTTCCAGTGGGTTCCTATAGGTAGTATTTGTCATTTAGTTGTTTATCAACATCCAAACTTCATCATTTTCATTTAACCCTTGTGTAGCACATGTGACATTTTTCAATTAAACAGGCTTCATTCTAATGTGTTAATTCTCAATTCGATCTCCTTTGTTGGTTCTCTATGTTACGTATAGGACTGACCACTCCATATAATTTTCAGCATGTCATGTCATCTCATAGTGTGCCACCAGTGGTGCTTCCTGTGTTTTCCATCTTATTCATGAACAATGTTGCAAAATCCAGTTTTTTATGGGTTGAGTAGTTTGCCCAATATACGTCATCTTATATGGACATGTAATGTGATAAACAACATTTATGCTCTTATATTTTAACATTGCAATCTGGTTCCAAGTTTTTCCATTAACTGTTACATTTTTGCTATTTTTAGTACATTTGCATGCTATAATTTTAATGCACATATCTACTGGCATCTGTCCGAAACACTGTAGTATTGATTTATCTTCTGTTCTTCCCACTGCTTTCACCAAATGTTGACAAAGGTTCTTATCATTTTTTAAAGCAAATAGAAGCTTTTGAATCTTAAATGTGTCCAATAGCTTAACATTAGAATAAACAATTTTCTTTATTATGTTGGCAATAGGGAAAAATGTAAGCATGCATATCAATCTTGTAGTTTTGTTTTTCATTTTAGGAGTAAGTAAGCTTTTGCAAGTTCCGTTTCATGGAGTTTTTCCATTTTTTTGGGGTATCTCTTTCTATTAACATTTTCCTTAGTATTTCTCCATTCTGAAAACAGCAATCTTTTTTAGAACAATTTTACAGATCCTCAAAAATTGCCCATAGGGCAAGTTCTCCTTCAGGGTATTGGGTGACTGCTCCCAAAGTGCAGGAAAGTTGTTTTGTCGCTGGGTTTGGTATACAGACTAACCAAAGGCTTATTGTCTTCTGTGAACATCCACATATCGAGTAAATACAATCTTTTCTTATTATGTGTCATGGTTAATATAAATTAAGCTGTATCCATTAAGACTAAAGCTATCTCCAGGAATGCCCACATAGGGAGGTATGCACAAACTAATGAGTCCTTTAGAAACAATGAATCTGCCCAACTATTGGTGTCCTGGATCATAGCAGGACTAAAGAACAAAATGGTATCCCCGGAGTGGTTAACCTTTATTGACAAGTATACTGTAATAATACTCCAGGAGACCTGGCTGATGACACCCCAGTTTAGGCAGGGTTACTTGAATTTTTTTATACCTGCAATACAAAATAAAAGAGGCAGGCCCATGGGGGGCTTGACTACTTGGATAAACCAGGATGGATGGTATAAAATTAAACAAATAAAATCAAATTGTAGTGACATCCTTATTGTAAAACTAGAATCTCCTGATTCTAGAGATTTAATTGTTTTCTATGTCTACGCCCGGGGCAATTCAGGAGGCAAATCGTCCGAGATAGTTACCCAGCTGGGCCTACACTTGGACACATTTAATGGCAAGGCAAACCTACTGGTAGCCGGTGATTTTAATTGTTAGTTTGAGCCCCTGGATCAATATGACATCGAACTCACCAAGGCAGAAGACCGCAGTTGGCAGATCCCTGAATTAACTATCCCCCCAATAAAAAAGTGGACACAGGCTGCTCTTCAGCTTAAAGCCCTATGTCTCGAACAGGGCCTCAGAGCAGTAAACGGCAGGTCAAATGCAGATAAAGAGGGAAGACCTACCATCGACAATGGGTTGAGCACTAGCCGGATAGACTATATTCTAGTTAATATGTAATTTTGGTCATCTATACGTGATATGACTATCATAAAAAGAATAGAGAGTGATCACAACCCTCTCAGTTTAGAGCTAGCACTATTCAAAGCCAAGGAAGACATAGCCTGTCCAGTCAATATAGATATTTTTCCTACAAATGACACCAGAAGACTAAAATGGGCTGAGTGTCTTCTTAAACAGGAATATATCATTGAAATGGACAAATTAGTAGCAAGTGCATCTACCGATCTTGAGGGATGTACATCCGATGATGATCTCATGTGCAAGGTAGTTCCAATTCACATTACACTTTTTACAAATCTTAGTAAATATTTTATTAAAGAAGTAACTGGACCACAACGTAACGATAGAAAGAGGCCAGAATCTTTGTATGGAAAAAGCTGCAGGGCTGCATACAAGACATTAGCTGTAGCGGTCAGGTCGAAAAATAGAGATTCTATAAAAGAGGCAAGACGAAATTACAAAATGACCCAGCAGAAAGCCAAAAAATCCTGGGATGAAAAATACTGGGAAGAGCTTTTTGAAGCCAGTAAAATGAGAAAAATGGCAAGTGTTTGGGACCTAGTAAAATGGGACAAAGGGCGTCACAGGACCTACCCGGAAAATCGCATAGCTCCTGAAGCGTGGGTGTCACAATTTTAAGACTCAGTCCGCACACACTGACTGGGAAAAAGGGGCAAGTAGTGATATTTTCTCTAACCGTGTAAATATCACTCCACTGCAATTCAGCCTGAAAGAAGTTGAATATGCCCTAACTACTATCCCCAAAGGGAGAGCCCCGGTGCCGGACATGATACCTGCGGACCTCTTCCTGCATGGTAGAGAGGTTTGGGCACCGTATATTCAGCTACTAGCAAATGCCATTGCTAAAGGCTCCCCAATTCCAGATATCTGGAAGGGAGCCGAAATAATCCCTATCTTCAAAAAGGGAGACCGTGCCGACCCTGCAAACTATAGGCTAATTAGCCTGATAGCCTGCATCCAGAAGGTGGTGGCCAGGCTTGTGCTTTTTAGGATTCAGAGCTGGATAGAAGATGCGGAGGTCATGTCGCCACTGCAAGCCGGTTTTTGCCCATTTACGAGCACTGTGGGCCAGGTCTTCAGATTCGCTACTATCTATTAGAAATGGGTAGTTTTAGGGAGGTACACTCTATGCAGCCTTTGTCAACTTGAAATCAGCTATCGACTTAGTGCCACGCACTAGGCTGTGGAGAGTTCTCCAGGAGCAAGGCATGCCACCGGAACTCCTTGCCCTCTTAATAAAATTCCATGAAAACAATTATGCACAGGTCAGATGGGGGGAGTCAGGCCAGGTTACTGACACATTCCCTACTGAGAGAGGAGTAAGACAAGGGTGTGTCTTTGCACCGACATTGTTCACACTCTACATCAACAGGGTTATTGAATACTTTAAAGACTCACCTACTGACGCTCCTAAGCTAAATGGAGTCCCAATACCTCTGCTGATGTTTGCCGACGACACCCTTTTAATTTCCAAAACACAACAAGGGCTCCAGAGAGCAATAGGGTGTTTTGAGGCCTTTTGTACAGATTATGGCTTAACCATTAATGTCTCGAAAACAACATTTATGGTTATGCACAGACACAAGACAGTGAAAGGAAGGGTGTTAATGTATGGAGAGCTCCTTGAACAGACCAAATGTTTTAGCTATCTTGGAATTACTCTGGGGTCTAGACTGGAATGGAAACCACACATGAATTATTTAACTACTAAACATACACAGTTGGCAGGAGTGCTCCTAAGAGAACTACGATCTTCGCCCACACAACCAATAGCTCTGGCCCTAAAAATATATGACACTAAAATAAGGGCCTCTGTGCTATATGGGGCAGAATTCTGGGGGGTATTCAACATCTCGGCCCTGACAATAGCTCAGAATAAGTTCATGAGGGGCCTGGTAAGGCTACCCCCATCCATACCGTTGATACCCCTCTATCTAGACTTGGGCTGCCAGAGAATTCAGGATGTTGCACGATTCATATCGATCGCATACTGGCGGAGGATCTGGGTCACCCCTGAACTTTCACACTATGCTCAAGCTCTATTAGAAACCAGAGACATGGACAAAGGGAGTAGAATACCCTGGTTCAGAGATGTCAGGTTGACTTACAAAGCTATGGGATTGGGGGATTCATGGGATAATCCATCACAAAATCCTTTCCCACCACGCAAGACCCTAAAAGAGCTTTATTGGGCCATGGTAATTCAAAGAGATTTCCAAAAATGTATTGCCCCATAAATAACAAGGGATTTCTTGGAGCAAAAACATACACCGGTCTACGAACCATATTGGGATGTTATTACCATCCCTGAAGATAGGAAATTGTTCCATCAGTACAGGGTGGGAACTCTCCCAATTAATACATTTACCAGCAAATGGAAAACTAACAACAATTATGTCCTGTGCCCCTTCTGCACTACACAATCGGAAAGCATAGCTCACGTCCTCTTTATATGCCCCGAGTACAAATTTCCACGCTCCAAATGGCTGAGGCCAATATGTATTCAGAAAGGCATCAAAAGAGGTACCGAAGCACTAAGGATATTAAGAACAGATGGTTCTGAAAGCCTGGTAATCACCGTGGCCAAATTTTTTAAATGGATGTGGGTAATTTGCAGGAATAAACTAAAATTACTGAACACTCCATCAGTTTAATCCGGTTTTAAATTTTGATTGTAAATAATTGGAAATGTATTGAAACAGTGTGTTTTTAATTCTGGTTTTATAATATTCATTCTCTTAATTAACACCTTGGCTGCTAGGGATATTTTTCTCCAGCGCTGGATTCTCAGATTTATCATTGTTCATGACGAGCTCAGCTCGTCATCAGCACAGCTCAACTGTGCCTCATGACGAGCTGAGCTCGTCATGAGCATCGAAGGGGTTAAATGTGTATGGAACAAACAGTGGACTGAATCAACTCAGTAGTGTAAATAAGAACATCACTTAGATCTTGTAAAATAACAGATGAAATAATAACCCTTTGCCGCACTATGGATTTGATGCTGTGATTTTACTTTTATTCTATCTTGTGTTTTTAATTATGTTGTCTTTTATGACTTGTAGTCGAAATAAAGACTTATTTTAATTGATTGATTGATATAAAGTAAGCTGACCTATTTTTTTAAGCATTCCTAAAATTGGATGAGGATACTCTACGGTCCATGTAAAAAATGGAACACATCATCAATATATCGATGTCAGGAATTAATATAACCCCCAAATGCGTTTCTGACCCCAAAGATCCATTTGCCCTCAAAGTAGGACAAGTGTACATTATCAATTTCCAAGGCAAAGTCACAGACCATGGTCACTTGCTTGACCTGCAAAAAGAGCTCATCTTTGTATCCAGAAAAATGTTTTTTGAGACAGAGGGTCTCTCAATCGAGTAGGAAAACAGTAGGCACCACGCAAAGTTACATATCTAGAGTATCTTTTTATACTGTCAACACTTCATTTTGTGGAATGTTTGAGTACAAAGCCTCAATATCCAATGTTACAAATATTTCATCTGTTGGGGCGAAAGCTTGTTTTTCAAAATGTGTCATTAAAGTACATTGAGACTAATATAAACGTTCTTGTTTCTGCTAGGAAAGATATTACAAATAAATCAATTGTACCTAGCCAATGGCTCAAAAATTGATCCACGCCCAGATATAATTGGACGCCCAGGTGAGTCAATCATATTCTTGGGGTTTTTAGGCAGTATATAAAATGCCTGTGTTCTTTCATTGGCTTTATTTAGGTAGCCACACTCTGTCACTAATCCATTCTTTCATCAAAGCTGTTTTGGAAATGTCTGCTAGTTTATATGTTAGCTCTTCCATTGGATTACTTCTCAATCTGTGATATATGTGATGTTATTTAGCTGCTTGATTAGCTCACCATATTTGATTCCTTCCATTAGAACTATTATCCCCACTTTGTCTGCTGGTTTATTTATTACTTGGAGGTTTGTGGCTAACAAATGATCTATGTTCTTCTTTTGTGATATTTCTCTGGAGAAATTGATGTCTCTGATATAGGGAATCAACCTCCCTCAGTATTGTTTCTTCAAACATCAAAACACTGGGGCATATCTGTTGTTGTGGGGCAAAAAGAGGATTTGTTTGTTTTTAAGGCCAATAACACTTTATTATTATCATCTCTGTCTACAAAGAATATTTGAAGTCTGATTTTCTGTAAGAACTGTAAAATCTCTACTTTAGAGATCTTCTCAGGTGCATGCGGCACTTCACCTGGGGACTCCAATCCCCACAAACCCAAGCGCCAGGAGGCACCAATGTTGCATCCCAGTGCCCAGAGGCACATAAAAACATCTTGGGCACCAGCAGCACGGGATGCGCAGGGACATGCCTGGGCAGCACCCTGGCAACCCCCAGCCAAGGGCGGGCCTGTATGTGCCAGTCCGCTTCTGTTTGAGGCCGGGCTGGCCTACTCTCTTGGCTGGTGATTTATGAGGTGAGTTCAGCTTGAGGGACACATCATCCTAGGAGTGCATCACAGAGAAGTTCCTGCAGCAAAGTTGCTGGTCAGTGTAATTCTTGGTTCCTTGAAAACCTTGCGAACTGCTGTGGGGTTGAGGCCAATTTTAACATCTTAATAGTAGGAATCTCCTCCACAAATCAACTATGGGGAAGAGAAAGGCTGTGCACACTGATCATCGTAATAGTAACATGAGGGGTACTATTGAGTTCTTTTTGGCTAAAGCAGTGGGATCCATCTCAAAAGAGATAGACAAAGGAGAGAGGAGACTTTCTAAGGGCTCCATTGGTGTTCCTGCACTGACGCCTGACCAAGCAGTTGTCATGCCCGATAGGATTCTCCAGACTACTAACTCTGAGACTTTTAATATGCCGTGGCCATTTGCGATTTAGTTGAAGAGGGTGGAGAGGAGCATTCTAGCTCTCCCGCAGTTACTAATTAAAAAGGGTCGGTGCCAGTTGTTTCACCAGCACATAAAAGACTGCGCAAAACGAGAAAGAAAAATAAGCCCATACGGAAAGGGGAGGTGTCATTGTTATAAACAAGTTTGACAGACACAGGAGATTTCTGGAATACATTAAAAAAAACTATCACAGATGTGCTGGTTGATTTAATATCGCAGCTTTGGGTCAAATTGGACAAAGCTTTAACAGATTCTAATGAAGCACTTGAAAAAGTAAAGTTCCTGTTGAAAACCACCCCATAATATCCCCTCTCCCAATTGCGCAACCACAGGCAGTGTGTAATACAAATGGAGGGACTCATAATAAGTTGACAGTAGAGAAAGGGCCACTGGGTCAAGTGACTGACCTAGGTAAAAGGTCCTATGGTAATTTCATCTCCCATATGGGTAGTCTGACAAGGGGCGCTGATGAAAGGGGGGCCCAACACAATAAAGCAAATGAGCCCGAGCAAGTCTGGGCCAATCAAGACATTGTAAATAGAGTAGGCTTGCCGATAATTGATTTGCCCCCGGAGTGCTGCCCCTATACTGTGCTCTCAGTTGGGGTCCAAAGTTTGGCTACTCAGATTAGTGAAACCACAGGTAATCTGATCAGCAAGGTGGTGTATTGGCTAAGGACACACAGCAGGTTCAATGTTTCATATCACACTAATATCCAGATGGCAAGAAAGGTCACCTGGATTGGTTGCTCGAAGTAATCATTTAGGGGTGATGCCGTGAATGGCACTTTTAGATTTCCAGTACTGTCGAATAACATCCTGAGACACTCTGCTTAGTTCCCTTTTTATGCCTCAGAGATTAAACCTCTCCCTCTAGGTTTTTTCCATAGACCTTCATCAAATATCCCAGAATTTGACCAAATACCTGAAATTGTACATCAGAATGCAGCCGCTACAAGCTGGAGTAAGAAGCAAATGTCATTGATGCCTTTTTTAGTAGGAAAATACATTCTAAGCCTGCGCGCTCCGAGATCGTTATGCAACCCAAGATGGTGGCGCCCACCGTGCACGGAGCAGGTGCGTAACACAGAAAATCAGAACCACCGCCCATAGACCACCTGACCCCTGACAACAGGGACCATTGGTGTAATAGAAGTGCAGGACGCTCCGCCAGTGACTCCCGGGAAGAGAAGAAAAGATTATATGCACCGCTCGCACTGAGAACACACAGTATACAGAGAGGGAGTACGGGACGATGGTGAGAAAATGGCGGCAACACACAACAGTAATGCACACTTGCGGTAGTGACTTTCCTCATTGTCGCGGCATTGTGTACTCAATGTGCAGCGGAGACCCTGAGGGAGTAGAAGCATGACTAACCCTCCTGCCCAAAGATTAGGAATTAAAAACAAAGGCTGCAAGTTGATTACGCTCAAGGGGAGCGGTGCCTTGCAGGATACTAAACATGCACTGGGAGAGACTTCTAGGCCCGTGGACCATATGCTGTGATGGGCACATATCGTGGTGACCAGCTCTTGCCCCCCCTGCTGCCCATATTGTGGGATAATATGCAGAACTACCACTGTGCGTAAAAAACAGTCCAGTAACCAAGTAACAGCTGCATGCGACATGGCCACTCGTGCAGAGTTATGATATATCTTTGAAGGCAGAAAGCGCACCGCTGTAATTCAGAAAGCACAAGCGACAATTATTCCACACACA
Source organism: Lissotriton vulgaris (assembly GCF_964263255.1). Classification (NCBI taxonomy): domain Eukaryota; kingdom Metazoa; phylum Chordata; class Amphibia; order Caudata; family Salamandridae; genus Lissotriton; species Lissotriton vulgaris. The sequence goes on along the minus strand of NC_141694.1, from coordinate 1,131,798,185 downwards.
ACGCCACTACGTGACAAAGCCCCCGCACTATCACTACGAGGGTATGCCATAGGGCACACAGGATACAAGTGAAACACCACGTATTGTGAGGCGATCCTGTTTACCATACCAAGACTGCTGTTACTACCCTAAGCAACAGCCTGCAATCAGCTCAGAGACTCGCCAATAAAACAACGATTCGGGGACAAATACAGTGACACAATCTCTGAGGAAAACATGGGCAAAGCAAACAAAAGCCAGCTAAAAATGTCATTCGACGCACATTGCACTCCCAGGACAATCCCATTACACTCTGACATGGAACTGGAAACTGACCGCACCAAAGAATCTACCATGGGCGGTGCACTGCACGCCGTTCAACAGAGTCTGCATGCCATTGAAGGCAAAATAGACAATTTCATGGCACGGGTGGATAACATTGCCACAAAATTAGGTAAACCTGGTGAGCGGTTGAAGATGAATCTGGAGCATTGGCTTGTAAGTGCAGTGTAATGGAAAAGCTGCTAGAGAGCGTAAAAAACAAGAATGAAGATTTGGAGGCGAGGTCCCGCTGGAATAACATACGTATTTTGGGAATACCGGAAAGCGCAAATACTGGGCGCCTAGAAGTATTTGTCGAGGACATGCTGCGCGAAATCTTCGGAGCAGACAGTTTTTCCTCATTACTCATTATTGAATGAGCACATCGATCGCTGGCACCAAAACCACTGCCAGGAACCCCACCACGTCGGATCATATAACAAATATTGAATAACAAAGGCACGATTCGCCATGTGGCATGAGAAAAACAACAGATTACATACTGCAACTAAAACACTCCTTTAACCCGGATTTCACACTAGCGGTACAAAGAGCGCGTAAGGAATTCACCCCGGTGAAGAAAAAACTCAAAGACATGGGAGCAGAATATGCCATGCTATATACTGCGAGACTACGTGTCACCTATGAGGGGCAAACAAGAATACTGCCTACACCAAAAGCTGTTAATGAGTTCATTAAACATGCAACATCCAAAAGAAAACCTTCAGAGCGCACATCTGCATCGTCGCAATCGGATGATGGAAACGGTTGACTGTCTATGAAACGGTGGTGAAGGATGTGGTAAGATCTATCCACAAGCAATGCAGGTATCAAACTTTTGCAAACCAGACCAGAACTGCATAAGGTGGGATTGATACCTTGCCAAATGGGCGGACATCAAAATGCATAAGACATGGACAACAGGACATTAGGTATGCCCTCATGTCGGAAATATGCAACGGTATGTAGTGCAGATATGAAAATATATGGTAGGACAAGGTCTATCATATTACAGGGCCACACACTAAGGGCTCGATTCCGATCCGGTAAAATGCGCTCCGAATCATCGTACGGAGCAATTTTCCCCGTACGAATCGTACCCGTACACGTCCCCATACGTACGACGAAGTACGATCCGTACCAGGAGCCAAAGACCGTTCGAGTCGTACTGGACTCCGTACGACCAAAATATCCGTACGAGTCTCACTCGGAACCCTTACCTGATGCGGACCGTACGAATAGCGTCCTGATCACCCGGTCCGGATCGTACTCGCCGGGTCGTACGGTGTGTTTACTAGTCGTATGGAAACGGCTACGAAAACGAATCGTACAGGGGATTATTTTTACCGGATCGGAATCGAGCCCTAAATGTTTGCATGAGTATGCTGCGCTAATTTATATGCAGACATCTAAAAGATAGAGGGATGTCAGTTATTATCACGCTATAGCTGTGAGATGACTGTAATAGTTAAGGAGCATGAAATAAACTGCTAGGTGTAAGCACGTTGTAAAATATGCCAAACTGTTGGTACCGTACGAAGTAAGAAACTAGCAATTTGACCAGCCGATTATAGGCAAAGGAATGTCAAGTGACAGGCGCATGATGTACTAAGAATAGTGTAAATATCTCAGAACGCTATATGTAACAAGATAGCCGGCTAGTCTATATACATTTTGGCCGCATCCGCCATGCAGGTGTTAGTGCGTGCACTTAGCGGTCCCCCAGTGGGTATTCCCCAACGAAGGTATGATGTAGATGTTGTTATAAAGCTGGGTAAGTCTTTGGCATAATTGGGATGCTAAAGTGGGTGGGGGAAGACTGGATTTTTATGTTCTCTCAGGTTCAGGACATAGAGGTACACTGAGAAATGCAATATTGAAGCTCAAGGCTTTTTGTAGATTTAGACATGCACATATAATGTATACGTTACATACCAACAAAGGACTAAGATCACTTATTAAAAACTACTACACATTCTGGAATGGGGAAAAACCTGGATAAATCATTGATTTGTATGTTAACCTGGAACTTCTGGGGGATAAATAATCCCAAGAAAATAAGGCAAATATTTGCCTACCTAGAAAGGCACCAAATTGACATTGCCATGCTGCAAAAAACCCATCTAGCGAAAACTGACAAATGTACATTGGGTGGCAAATGAGCTGAAACAACTCTAATGTCTTACTATTCCTCGAATTCCAGGGGTGTCATCACAATTATAAAGGAGGCACGCAATTTGTGATAGACCATAATATTACAGATGATCAAGGTAGAGTTCTTATAGTCACAGAGCAATTGCGCTGCTCAAGAATAAGGCTTGGTATTGTCTGTGGGCCAAACTTGGATGACCCAGGGTTTTTCACTATCATATGGAAACATCTGCGAGATTTGCCAGAAATTGAACTATATTGGGCGGGTGAACTCCATATTTCTCTTAGCGTAGTACTAGACAGATCAGGTACAACAAAACGAAGCACATATACAGGCGGTTAGAGTAGTGAAAGATGGCATGTCTGAATTTGGAATGGTGGATATATGAAGGATGCAGAACCCACAGAAATTAAAGGGAACACATGCATCCTCAGTCCACAACAGCTGGTCCCACATAGATTACTGGTTGTCAACAGAGTTGGCTAGCACCTGGGTAAAAGACATACTATATCTCCCAAAAACATTATCTGACCACAATCCAATACTAATGTCCATAGATCTTCCTAACTACACACCTCCACCCTATATATGGCGCTTCAACACCGAAGCACTAATGGACCCAATCTACAATTCCACCATTTGGACTGCAATAGAAGAGTATTTTCAATTGAACGAAAACTCAGTTGAAGACGCAGGTTTAATATGGGAGGTTTTTAAAGCCACTATACATGGTATTTGTATAAGTACAAATGCAGGAAAACTGCAAGATATACGCACTCAACATACTAAGTGTGAAATTGAACTTTAGCAACTAGAAGCAGAATTGGAGCGCACATAAAACACTGCCATGTTAGTGACATAAAAGAGGCACTATCAGAGTATCAAGAATATGCAGACACTGAGATAAAATGCATATTTAAACATCAACAAGCACGGGTATATGCGGAGGGTGGTAGGTCAGGAAATATACTTGCGCAGAATATATATGCAATGCATATCAAGCACACATTGTAGCTAGCATAAAAACGCACAGGGTGTACAGAATTATGCAACTAAAGATATATTAGTGGCCTTTAAGGCCACCAATGGTGATATGTATGCCACACGCAATATTGCTACAGCCTAGGACGTTTTGGGATACCTAGAAGACATTGCCATAGCATGGTTGTCGGATGGGCAGAGAGAATACTTATCGCAACCAATTATATTTGAAGAGGTCACGTCAGCCATCAAAGCGTTGCCTAATGGAAATATCCGAGAACCTGTTGGGTTCACTGGGGAATTTTGTAAGGAATACATCGACCTACTCAGTCCATACTTGGTGGAAATGTATGGAGATGCTCATGATAATCAACAACTCCCACCTACTTTACGCGAAGCCTTAGTTATAGCCCTATTAAAACCAGATAAGGACCCTAAAACTTGTGAATCATACAGCCCTCTTTCGTTAATCAATACAGATGCTAAATAATTTGCAAAAATTATAGTCACAAGACTGCAGCCACTAATGCAAAATATCGTATTTCCAGATCAATCTGGTTTCATACCAAACAGATCCACTGCACACAACATTAGAGCACTTTTTGCACCTTCCCATCAAATAAACCCAGAGCTGGAAGCAGTGGCAGTGTTATTAGACACTGTCAAACCATTTGACTCGGTGGAGTGGACTTACTTTTTTACAGTCATGCCAAAAATGGCATTCCCCCGTCCTACTAACATGGATCAAAATATTGTATAGTAAACTTATAGCGCGCATCAAAGTAAATAAATATGTCTCAGATCCAATACCCATACAGCGCAGAACAAGGCAGGGATGTCCCCTGTCACCATTATTATTCAGTATAGCGCTAGAGCCATTACTGAGCAAGATTTGACAACAGCACTGAAATACTGCACAAAGATTTTTGGACATCCAATAGGTATATCACTATACGCGGAGGATATGGTGCTGTATGTTCGAGAACCTAGCGTAAACTTGGCCCCACTGTTGTGAGAGTACATAAAATTTGGCAGACAATCAAGCATTCTAATAAACTGGAGTAATCTGTAATACTACCACTAACAGATATTACCAAGCCACACCCGGTAGAATTCCCGCTAGAGTGGCACACAGAACCGGTAACATACTTGGGTGTTTGGTACCACAAAGACCCAAATACAGTGATTAGAGTAAACTATGGAACAGCGATAACTAAGATTGAAGAACAATTTTAGCGATGGATTTGTCTACCACTATCACTAGCAGACAGAAAGGGCATTGTTAAGATGGTGGTACTCCCTAAACGTCTTTATTTATTTAACTAGCAGCCCATCCCGACGTTGTCCGGGTATGAATTGCTGCCAGCCAGTAGTATATTGTTCTGTAGGATTTCATTTTGATAGCATTTCTTATCTGTGACAGGCCTGTGAAACGCTCCGATTCACAGTGCACTGCTGATGCACTTAAGAGTGCGCGTTCAGTAGTGTGTGAACTCGAATTTCCCTACTTTATTTTTCCTTGCAATATTATATAGCGCGAACTCGACAACATGGCATGAGCACAATTTACATTACAGAAGAACACATTCATTTGTGGTAGGAACGGGGAGACAAAGCGATTTGCCTGGAATCACAGGATGTTGAGCAGATGCCGAGATTCGAACGTAGCTCCCCAGCTCTAAAGTTCGCAATTCTAGAACTTGTGGTGGGAGGTGTGTCTAAAAGTGTATATCAGTGCTGGCCATCAATGAGAGAGACCTGTGCATTTTCATTCCGAAAGTACCATGACTCCGCATAGCCATTATAATTCATGGCATTACATTTTATATGCTTTGACCACGCATTCATTTACAACGAAATGTGTTGTATGTGCATGAATGGTAAAAGCATGTTTTTTTAATGTTTGGATAAGGTAAGTATGGGTATAGGGGTATATGTTTTGGGGTACTGAGGAATATGTTTTGGGGTGTTTGGGTATTTTAAGGGTTCAGATATAGTTTTGGGTTATGGGGTACAGGGGTATTTTTAGGGTTCAGGGCTAGGTTAGGGTTTTGGGGTATAGGGGTATTGTTAGGGTTCAGGGGTAGGTTTGGATTTTGGGGTACAGGGGTATTTTAAGGGTTCAGGGCTAGGTTTGTGTTTTGGGGTACAGGGGTATTTTTAGGGTTTAAGGCTAGGTTTGAGTTTTGGGGTACAGGGGTATTTCAGGGTTCAGGGGTAGGTTTGGGTATTGGGGTACAGGGTTATTTTTAGGGTTCAGGGCTAGGTTTGGGTTTTGGGGTAAAGGGGTATTTTTAGGGTTCCGGGGTAGGTTTGGGTTTTGGGGTACAGGGGTATTTTAAAGGTTCAGGGCTAGGTTTGGGTTATGGGGTACAGGGGTATTTTAGGGTTCAGGGCTAGGTTTGGGTTTTGGGGTACAGGGGTATTTTTAGGGTTCAGGGGTAGGTTTGGGTTTTGAGGTACAGGGTTATTTATAGGGTTCAGGGCTAGGTTTGTGTTTTGGGGTACCGGGGTATTTTTAGGGTTTAGGGATAGGTTTGGGTTTTGGGGTACAGGGTATATTTATAGGGTTAAGATGGGTTAGTGTTTAAGGGTGTTGGGGTATTTTTAGGAGTAAGGGTGGGTCATGCTTTTCGCCAAAGCCGACCAAATCTGGTCATCAGACTGGTGGCCAGATTCCCTCGGTCCCTGCCCAGCCCCCAAGCCCTTTGTCAGGAATCTTGGAGTAACACTAGACGACAAGTTAACTATGTCTGAACATATCAGGAAAACAGTGGGAAATAGCTATGGCCAGATGCGAAGTCTAAGGAAGATCTTTAAATGGATCCCACTCCCTGCACGCATGCCCCTGGTCCAGGGACTCATTGTTAACAGGATGGACTGTGGAAATGCCCTTTTATCAGCCATCAACCCAACACTACTGTAGTGTAGTTCCTATTTTCCCAATAGGCCCTGAGCATTGGAATAACATAAACAGTAGTATCGATGTAGAAGTGCGGATCTTCCAGGCCTCTACTGACTATGCTAAACTTAATTGGGTTTGTTACCAACTAGCTCAGAGGTCACTGGAAACTTTCTTGACTGAATAGGAAGTGATCAGCTTCCCTGGTACAGACAAGAAGGGATTCAGTTTTCCAACAACCGTGCAAACATGACAACTTTGCTCCTCAGATAAGAGTTAATCTCTAGAGTCGTGTGAAACAATAGACAGTTATTTTACTCAGTCAGTTGTTGTGCAGATTACTTTCACCATATGTAGAGAATAGAGAGACGGGCGTTTTCAATAAAGGTATTATTTATTGAACAGTCTTTCTTCTCGAACAAGAGAAATGAATTGCCACAATTGCAAGACTTGTTATTATAAAAAGTACGTACTGTAATATGAGTATTGCGAAATAATACTGTAAAAGCATTGATATGGTTTCTTAGCCATACAATGGTTTAAAATGAATAAAACATATATACATTCATATATACATTAGGCTAAAATACTCAACTGTTGCTTCTAACTACGCCTACCCCAGTGTACCTGACCTAAGCCTAATACTTGGGAGGGGAGTAAGTAAGTAGCTTTAAGTTAAGTTGGTTTTGCCAAGGTTTGCTTCAAGAATTATCTCTAAGGGTTTAGTCAACACCATACCTCTGGAATAGAATGCTGGAGGTCTGGAATCTCCTCCAGGGAACTCGATATCCCAGTCACTCGCAAGAGTGGGCTGGAAACGCCGGAGCTGGATTTCTCAGCAGGAGAAAAGACAACGTCTCTCTCAGCGCGTCGAGGAAGAGGAGGAGGGGTAGCGTCCGCGGGCAGCTTGCATCTGCTGGGCTCTTGCAGGGGAAGGCTGTTCAGATCCTGTGTTCACGACACCATTGTTCGCTCGTTCGCAGCGATAGCATCAGCAGCGATAACGGCAGCGATGTCTATGAGGCAGCTAGCCAGCATTTGCTTAAGGCAACGTTGGTAATATTTATACCTGAAAGGTGCCTTGTTTGACGTAAGTTTTTGGACATAAGGCGTCAATAAAGATGTCACTAGGAAGTGATCGTCTATCAGTGCTCATTAGAGTTCTATTACTAATCAAAACATAGCAAGCAGGGCTTTCCCAGGTTGCTGAGTTTTTATCTTGTTGAAGAACTCGGAGTGTTAATCTAGGAATCTTAGATAGTAACTTCTGCAATGTCATTGCACTAATGAGCTGCAAAGGAAGTTGCAGAGGAAGCGATTCTGAAATGTGGCTCTGTTCGTGTGAGGCCAGAGATGAGTTTCTGAATATTGCATTTGATTGGTTATGCCAATATAGGGAATGTATGGATTTATAGCCGTATATGGGCATAAGGTCACAGTATCGATCAGGGTCCTAGATTAGAACGCGACACTACTGAATCGACTGCAGGTCCTCCAAAACACTGCTGCTAGGCTAGTACTAGATCTACCCCGGCTTACCCCTTCAGCAGCCTGCCTCCGGACTCTGCACTGGCTCCCCATACAAACACGCATAAAGTTCAAACTCTGCTGCCTGGTCCATAAGCCCGTAAATGGCCATGGACCTGTCTATCTCGAACAGAAGCTCAAGGCCCATGTCCCAAGCAGGACGCTACGCTCTTCCAGCAAAGCCCTTCTCTCCGTTCCCAGAGTTCGAACAGTTAGAAACGGAGATAGAGCTTTCAGTAAAACTGCCCCAGAAGCATGGAACTCCCTCCCCATTCAGTTGAGGTTAGAGCCCGATCACATGAAATTCCGAAAACAACTAAAAACCTGGCTCTTCTAGCCAGCTGAGCCTTCCTATTTCCTCGATCAGTTAGTCATAAGGATCCTGCCACCTGCCAGCGCTCTGAGACCTTCGGGTGATTTATGTGCGATACAAATGAAATAAAATGGAAAAATGGAAATGGGTTATGATTATGAGGTGCAGGGGTATTTAAAGGGAGCAGGGTGGGATTAGCACACAATATGAGACATGGCATTAAGGGCGAAACGTACCACACGCCCCCAGCGTTTGTCACGCCCCCCATCACACGCCCAGAGCACAACACAGACACGCCCACAAGGGACTACTTTGCTGGCACGCTTCTTTTACCTTTAAATGTATATGGTAGGCGTCTGCATAGCCTATGTCCTTCTGCTGCAACTTCCCTTTCCAATGCTGTATTGGTTGTTGTGATTTGTGCTGTGGTTCCTGAGATTACCCGCCTCAAAGGTTTGGGCTCTCTCTTTATTATATTAGTATGGATGGATAATATCCCTATAACTCCACCAGTGGCAGTCTTCAAAAGGTTGACCGCAAGTATAGTCAGACTCATATGGGCGGGAAGAATCACTGACAAATTATCGATTTCACAAAAATCGACCTACACAAATATTGTGTCTCAAATAAGCATGGGTGAATTTTGCGAATCTGTCGTTCGCGAATTTGTGTATTTGCGAACTCGCAATCTGCAAAATCCGCGAATTTTCGCGAATTTGCGGATTTTTTTTTGTGTTCGCAAGGGTTTCTGCCAGTTCGCAAGGGTTTTGTACCAGTTCGCAATTGCGAACTTACTTGTCTGCTCGCAACGGTTGCGACTATGTTGTTTCTACGTCTGGTTCATTCATCACAGGTTCACAGCACCCTCTGTTTCACCACTGCCACCCTGTTTCACCCATGCCACCCTCTGGTACATCAATGCCACCCTCTGGTTCATCACTGTAGATTATGGGGGGGGGAAAGCAAGCACACCTGCCCTGCTTCAACTGACATGAATTAATTTGGGGTTGATTTATTAATGTGTCACTGTTTTAAAATTGCAGTCTGGCACCTGCTTCCTTATCTGTAATTTGCTTTCTGTTGCAGTGCAATTTTTTTTCCAGGACCTTTGTGGCCTACATGTAGCTATTGTATGAGCCTGCTGTGAGGGTCAGAGCAGGGTCATAGAAATGTTGCAACTAGCAACTGAACTCTAGAGGGGCCCCAGTCAGGAAGCACTACAGGGAATGGTTACTAATGATGATTTTGAACTTTTGCACCTGCTGAGTGCTTTCAGTTTTTCAAAACTCGTTTTTCTGCAGAACAGCAACTGTAATGCCCCAAACAAACATAGGCAACTGAACTCTGGAGGGGGCCCTCAGGAAGTACTACAGGCAATGGTTACTAATGATGAGTGAACTTTTGCACCTGCTGAGTGCTTTCAGTTTTGCAAAACTCGTTTTTCTGCAGAACAGCAACTGTAATGCAACAAACAAACTTACTTGTGAAAGTTGATTTCTAATCCAAAAGTGATCCAAAGAAAGTCAAAAGGCCTCAAATCCAAAAAAGTGCAGGCAAATGTCAACCTGAGGAGTTATTCTGATAAAAATCATCATTTTCAGAAGGTCTATGCTGCTTGCTAGTGGATTTCTTGTGCAGAATTGCAAATTTTGTAATTTCGCGAGTGTGAGATTGTTGCTGCCTGCCGCAGCTACATGTTCGCATTTGCGAACTCTCGCGATGCGTCACCAAACTCCTGCGGGATCCCGCAGCAAGATCCAAAATGGTGCAGCACTCGCAAAATATCGAGAAAAACAACTCGGCAAACCTTGAATGACGGTAAGTGAATGCCGCACGCCGCAATATTGTATCACCAAGAAAAAAAATCCGCTGCGTGCGAATTTGCGGATTTTCGGTAAATTCGCGAGAGTTCGCGGATTGCGAATTTACCGACAATCCGCAAAATCCGCGAGCGGAACGGATTTTCCGCCCATGCTTAGTCTCAAATATCGATTACAAATACATCAACACCCTATATTTATTTTAAAAAGTACTAAAACATCGATCAAACAATATCGATATACAAAAACATTGATTGCACAAATTTCGAAAGCACATTTATCGAAATATAAAATATCGACAGTTATAATTAAATATAGCACATTAAAAAAATATCGATTACACAAATATAGACGGCAAATATATCGACATCATCTAAATATCGACAACTCTAAATTATTCAAAAAATGTTTTAAAACACACTACACATTAAAACTATTACAAATAAACCCATATACCTATGTTTTTACATACAAAACACAATTATATAAATATATCTCTCTAAAACAATTATTAAAAATAACTACATCAATAAATACAATTTATACACACACATTTAATATATACACATTTTTAAATCAATATTATACTTTTTTACAAGCTAAACAAATTTAAAAAAGTATACGCCTGAGCCTGTGGCGTTTTGCGCGTGTCCCTACCTGCACGCTGATTGCCGCTTTGGGATCCGGACCTGCCACAGCATCGTCTGCCTGGGTAATCGAGCGACCAGAAAGCAGCTTCTGCCACTCCACCACCTCTGCTGTCTCCTCCCCCCGCCGCAGCCCTCCAACACCGGGTCTGCCGCCGAGCGGGGGAGTAGAGACTACAGCCCCCAGAAGCCTCCGCGACTGGCCCGGAGGTCGCGTTGAGGCTGAGCGCCTGGAGGCGCCATAAAAGGGGCTGGCCTTGCGGCAGAGCGGGTGTGTAAACGCCTGAGCCTGTGGCGTTTTGCGCGTGTCCCTACCTGCACGCTGATTGCCGCTTTGGGATCCCGACCTGCCACAGCATCGTCTGCCTGGGGAATCGAGCGACCAGAAAGCAGCTTCTGCCACTCCACCACCTCTGCTGTCTCCTCCCCCCGCCGCAGCCCTCCAACACCGGGTCTGCCGCCGAGCGGGGGAGTAGAGACTACAGCCCCCAGAAGCCTCCGCGACTGGCCCGGAAGTCACATTGAGGCTGAGCGCCTGGAGGCGCCGTAAAAGGGGCTGGCCTTGCGGCGGAGCGGGTGTGTAAATGCCTGAGCCTGTGGCGTTTTGCGCGTGTCCCTACCTGCACGCTGATTGCCGCTTTGGGATCCCGACCTGCCACAGCATCGTCTGCCTGGGGAATCGAGCGACCAGAAAGCAGCTTCTGCCACTCCACCGCCTCTGCTGTCTCCTCCCCCCGCCGCAGCCCTCCAACACCGGGTCTGCCGCCGAGCGGGGGAGTAGAGACTACAGCCCCCAGAAGCCTCCGCGACTGGCCCAGAAGTCGCGTTGAGGCTGAGCGCCTGGAGGCGCCGTAAAAGGGGCTGGCCTTCCCGCATCGCGGGACCGCGCGCGGGGCCGTGCCCGGGGCTAAGCCCGGGCAAAGGGCGGGCCCTCTGTGGCCCTCAGAGGCCTGAGGAGTCTGGGCTGGGCACTACCCCCTGGCCAAATCGCCACCACTCATAAGGTATATATGGCACCTATGGAGCCCAAGGCAAATACTAAGAACCTGGTCAAAAAGACGCCTATCCATACACGCTCTGTCACAAGGAACACTGCTCCAGTAAAAACACTGCTACCAACTTTAACTGCAATTGATCGCATGTTACAACAGACTACTGTGGTGGTAGCGAACGCTATTGAAAATACTGAGAGACGTTTATCCCTCCCACCTAGTGCCTGTTTAATTCAGCATATATCACAACCCGATGATTGCAGCGTAAACAACATAAATAATATAAATGTGACATCACTATCAAATGACTCCATTTTAATGCAATCCTACACGGGTTTTCCCGGGGCCGAGCCAACCCATGTGGAAAAAGATCCCATAGTTCCTGCATTATTTCAAGACAGGGAAAGCCGGTTGTCCATAACGCCAAATTTACAGATTGATGTTACACCACCTGAGGCACCGGGGCTTATTGATGCGCCTAAGTACAGCGCAGTTCTGATTCCCTGTGAGAATGAAGATCTTATCCCCATAACTGATTCACCCATTAATAGCTGCATAGACAGCACGCCTGATCATGGCTCTGCCCACTGCAGATCCAGACGCACACGCAATAAAAAACTATTGGCCCCAAGTAGGGTGTGTGCGAAACGAAGGGGTAGGAAAAAGAAGGCAACTTTGTCATTACCAGAGCAGGCTAACAGAGGAGAGCCACCACCCCCACAGTTAAGTTTAAACCCTGGGCTAAGAAGCGACATTAATTCTACCACATCTAATGTGGAATCTCTAACGTGTCAAATTGTAGATGCTATGAAGCTTCTTATTTCCCCCCTAACTGACAAACTTGAACAGATTTGTAAAAGGGTGGAAAATTTGGAGAAATTAGGTCTAGTCAAGTTAGACATCCTTGAACATCTGGGTTCACAGGTCATCTCAACCTCCTCGCACGCATCTCATATAAACAAGGACAACGTGATGGCAACTAACACAACCAACACACAGGTTCCTTCTGTAAGAAATGTCGCCCCCACAGCAACTACCGCCAAGTCCAGTAACCTGCATACCCTTGCCACAAGTAATACGACAAGTGGGCCCTCTGAGGCTTGAGGTAGAGAGGCAACGGGTCACATCCCAGCAAACGGTAATTCACTAGCACATAGCCAATATAATAACATCATCTCTGCAGTGATTAATCTCCCGCCAGAAAGTAGACCATATGTGGCTATCCTTGCTAACGTTCCGAAACTTAAACCCTCTAAATTTGAAAACAACGAAACACTAAAAATAAAATTTTGCACTGGCTTGTCCACAACTGTGGATTCCCCCTAAGAGGGGCAAGTCAGATTCTTTCAACACAAAGGGTAGGGTGGGTGGGTCCTAGCAAAAAGGAAATGAGCGGGGACTGTGTAATTATAAACTATAAAACTACTGAATGGGCAAGAGACTCCATCTTGAATGCACCGATCCCATTAGATAATGATTACAACACTACCCTGTTCCCATTGGACTACTTTTATAGGAATCAGGTGGGATTTAAAGTTCCAGTGCAGAATTTCAAACACCCCAGAGTAATAAACATGCCACACCCACCTGTACAGCAGGCACCAGTGCAACCAGTCGGGCACTCTATGTTTCCCCATGGCCAAAATATCCAATATGTACCACAGCAACCACAGAATTTATTTAGAATATCAAACCCCAACTATCTCAATAACTTTAATGCTCCTGGGTTAGGTACTAGCGCTTAGGGTAAATATGCAGTCCCTACATCTAACAGATTCCAGATATTCAACTCACTAGATGAAAATGATTGACTGGGGGATAATGTTGTTGCCAGATCACCTGTAACTGAAGAACCTAGGTTGATGGACGTCAATACAGCTGAGGAATCCCCAACAGACACCGCTGTAGTAAATTCTGATGATTCAACTTTGGCAGATGTAATCATACGTAATGGTGAGAACGAACTGGAGAATCAGACAACACCACCAACCATAACAGTTACCAACCCACCACATGTAGTTACAGAGGAGAACTTGAGGGCCATCACATGGAACATAGCTGGGTTAGCCTCTAAGGTCAACACCCCCATCTGGGCTGACTTTATCAAACAGGGTTACGACATTATCTGCCTGCAAGAAACCTGGGACAGGGAAGATGTACACGTCGAAGGATATACATCTTTTAGTGTGCAGGCCGTGGCTTCCCAGGCTGGTAGAGCCAAGGGTGGTCTAGTGACTCTGATATCCACCGCACTGACTGAATTTTGTGTTAGCGATCATGTTGTACTAGGAGAGCACGCTTCCGTTCTGCGCATGGCCCACAGCAGATGCAGAGATCTAATAGTAGTGAACTTCTACAATAATATTGTGGGGAACAAACGGGGATCGATCGTTTCCGATATTGAGCAGGCCATTGATGTAACCTTATCAAGTACACCCAAACCAGCTGCAATTCTATGGGCTGGAGACTTTAACATCAAAACATGCAACTATGCTTTCAAGGGGGTATGCTGCCACAGGGAGGAGTACACGGGAAGGGAAACCAATGTATATAATCATTTCCCGCATAATAACTATGGTGGTGCTTTAAATAAACTACTTGCCAAATATGACCTGGACCTCTTAGAATGCAACAAGAACACAAACAATGACAGGTGTCCGACATTTCATGGGAGAAACAGCCGGTCTTTTATCGATCATGTTATGATATCCTGTTCCGTAGTTTACATTAACGTCTGGGTGATCGAACAAACTGTCAGTGATCATAATAGTGTAACCGTTGAATTATTGGGCTGGGGAACCAAAAGGAACACCTATGGTCAACCAATCCAGGACATCGCGGCAGAAAGACCTAATGGGATGAGGGTGAAATGGATAAAAGTTGACCCCAACCAATTTGTAGCTAATGTGATCACAAACTGTTGCAGAGAGGTTGAATATTGTTTGTCCTCTAATCCATGCCCACGAACCTTGCTATCTAACTTCCTAAATATAACAAAAGCGATTGAGAAATCCTTGACACACAAAGTTCGAAAATTAAGGAAGGTCAAGGCGGTGTGGTTTGATGATAATTGTGCACAATCACTAAAAAGGCTGAAAACCTCACTTGATGCTACTCCAAGAGACGCTAGCAAGATCAGGGAAGAGCGCCAAAACTATAAAACTGCACTCTCCATCAGGAAGAAGGAATTACAGGACGAGGCATGGGCTAAACTAGATTTGGCTGCTGATACTAAAGACCACAAACTCTTTTGGGACACTGTAAACAGCCCATTCCTGAAGAATGGTAACATTCCCGTTGCCGTGCCTGGATAGCACATTTTACAGGGATTTTTAACTCTGAATTTACCCCTGATTCTATTTCTGATTTTAATCCCAATGTTTTAATTGATACATCAACCTGTTTTAAATGGGAGAAAATATTGTTTTCTGTGACATTAAGCGAGGTGATTGAGGCAATTGAGATGAGCAAGGGGGGGAAAGCCCCGGGACCGGATGGGGTCCCTGTGGACTTTTACAAATTTGAGATTACCTTATGGGCCCCCATCTTGACCCGTTACTTTAATGCTGCTATTGAAGATAAGTTGCCAACCTCATGGGGACAATCAATTATTGTGCCACTTTTTAAAAAGGGTTCTAGGGCAGAAGCCCGTAATTACCGCCCAATTTCACTTTTGGACTCGTCGTTAAAAATTCTGAGTCGTGTACTCTTGGCAAGACTAGAGTCCTGGGTTGAAGACAATAACATTCTCTCTCCTATTCAATACGGGTTCCGAAGGGGTCTAGGGACTATGGAGCAGTGCGTGAACCTGGAACTTATCATCGGCAAGTACACGAAGGCCAAGGAAGGGAATTTGTTTATGTGCTTTGCTGATCTAAGTTCCGCATTTGACTTGGTGGAACACGCACTGCTCTGGCCCACACTACTTGCCATGGGCGCTCCGCCCGAAATCATTCACCTTTTGGCTAGAATGTACAGTAGCCTCTCAAGTAAGGTTAGATTTGGAACCGATGGTGAATGTACCCCCTTTTTTAAAATTGGCAGAGGGATCCGACAAGGGTGCGTGCTAGCCCCTCTTTTATTCTCCCTTTTTATCAACCAGGTTGATCAATTTTTACAAGAATCTTACGCTGATGCCCCTATTATTAATGGAAAGCAAATACCCGTCCTTCTATACGCGGACGACGCAGTCCTGATTTCTAGGACCGCGAATGGGCTGCAAAAGTTAATTGAGAAATTTCATATTTTTATTCATGGCAGAAAGCTTAAAATCAATAAGGGCAAGACAATGACTATGACCTGTGGAAAGAAAACGAAGAAAAACAAAACATTCTTTTTAGATGGGGATAAACTCGAGGCTGTTCAATATTTCTGTTACCTAGGTATCACTTTCTCAGGAGATGGGAGATGGGTAAATGAACAATCTAATGTTGACCTGAAAATGACCAGAAATGTAAATTGTATTTTCAGATTTGCCTCAAAACTAGGGGGTCGTAGAATCCGAGAGATGATCTCCATCTACAATTCAAGGTGTTTGTCCTCTGCTTTGTATGGAGCAGGGATATGGGGATACAATCCCCAGACTGCCCTGTCCATCCAGCAGGAGGAAAACAAGTACCTAAAACGACTATTATGCCTCCCTGCTTCGGCTTCAAATGAGATTTCCCATAGAGAGTTAGGCATAAATCATGTTACAGATTTGATTGCATTGCGCCACCTGTCCCTATGGCGGTCCATATGGGCCAAAGAAGAAACCAGGTTTACTCAGGAAGTTATTATGGATTGTATCAAACTTGACCGTCACTCGAAAATCCCCTGGCTAAAACACATTCAATCTTGGTATAAGACCCTTTTTGGCCAGGACATTTTTAAAGACTTACTAACAGAATCAGTTTTAACAAAGCGTGACCTCAAATCCATTTACCTGGACCATGTAAAAGGGATCAGAATGAAGGAGTATGCAACTCAAAGTACGTTCAAATTATACATGGAATACAATCTTAGTGCAGGTCTTTCCTCCTACCTCACATTTGTTAGCATCAATTCCCATCGTTTTGTTCTAGCCCGTTTGAGGCTGGGAATAGTTCACCACCTAGTGGCCTTCCCCACAGTAAAAAAACCTGGAACATGTCTGTGCCCATGCGATGGGAAATCCAAACAGAGCACCTGCCACTTTTTACTCTTTTGTAATTTTTATACTGGTTTTAGAAAGTTTTATCTGAAGCAATTATTTTTAGATCATAACATGTGCAATACAAGAGCCGCAATGCAACTGCTGTTTTACTTGGCTTCCCCGGACGTGTGTTATCGTGTGGCCACTTATATCCTAAAATGTATGTGGCAAAGAAAATCTATAATAATATGACCTTTTTCCCCCCTGAATATCCTCCAGACTGTTACATTTTAAGTGGTACTTGCCTTTTGCACTAGCGTTTTTTGCACTAGCGTTTTTGCACAAACCTTTATTATAAACAAACTGCTGCTATAACGTTTATAGTGTCAAAATAGTCTTTTGCACTTTGTATTTATTTATTTGACATGTCAATAGCACCTTATGTATATAACAGGTTCTCTGAATTTTTGCACTTTACATCTGCCTCTCTTGCACTTACCTTTGTATAATAACTGCTGCTAGAATATACAAAGTGACCAAATTTAACTGTTACATTATAAGTGGTATTTGCCTTTTGCACTAGCGTTTTTGCACTAGCGTTTTTGCACAAACCTTTATTGTAAACAAACTGCTGCTATAACGTTTATAGTGACAAAATAGTCTTTTGCACTTTATATTTATATGACATGTCAATAGCAATAGCACTTTATGTATATAACAGGTTCTCTGAATTTTTGCACTTTACATCTGCATCTTTTGCACTTACCATTTGTATAATAACTACTGCTAGAATATACAGAGTGACTAAATTTAATTTTGCTCCCAAACTTGATATCCCTGCACTACAATTGAATCAAAACAAGACTGGTATGGATATTGTTGTTATTTTAACAGTTTCATTATTTAATTCACATAAATATGAATCTGAAACTGTATTTATGTGTTGCTACATGGTTGTACTTGTACAAACCGAATAAAGCATTTTGAAACGAGAATAAAGTATTCATAAAATACTTACAAATACACTACTTCTCTGGATAAACATTTAACATACAACTAACTTGATAAATTAACTTTAAAAAATTCAAACTAACCAATAGAAACACATTTCAAGGTATCTAACCAATCACAAACAAACACTAAATAAACATACCCTATATAAAGAAGTGAAAATAATACTGTAAAACCAGCAGAAAATATTCAGCTTCAAGAAACACTGCAAATTTTTCGACTACCTTAAAGATTCATCTGTTAACGAAAATACTACAAACAACAAAAAGTAAGTAATCTTATGGGTCAGAATAAAATGTTACATCAAATGTAACCTACTACTCATAGACAAAACTTTAAAACTGATTTTTCTTTCTATCTCTACATTTTTCCACAACAGATTCAACTTTAAAAAACAGATGAACATTTTCTACAAAACTATAACAACCAACTTAAAACATAAGTAGATTCAATATCCTTTTTAAACACTAAAGAAAAGCTAAATAAATATCTAAAATGTTATAAGCATCGAAGAAACTCCTACTTAACTTTCTATTTTTTTAAATTAGTAAACACATGTTTAAAAGACACAAAAAGTGAAATGCTTGTTTTAAAAAATGCAACTTCAATTATAAATACTAAACAAATTATTATTCATACATTTATTTATTTCAACAGATTACTAAAAAAAGAAAAGCTGCAATATATCAACAAAGGATCTACATTCAACAACTAAGAATTAACACTTGGTAAGTATAGAATACATGCACATGTACTATTATTTATCTTTAATAAAGCCACAATGTTAGTACTTGACTTTATTAAAATTTATAAATATATTTTTTAAACTGATTTCTATTTTAAATAAAATAAACTGAACTTTTTCATAATAAAATATAGCACCCTACCAAATGTGTAACCAAAATACACATGTAAACATTCCCTAAAATATACTTAACTTTCTTTCCATAGACCACTAAATTCAATAAAAGCATCAAGCAAAAAAGCCCTCTACTTTGAAAATCTACAATTTTACAATTGGTAAGTACCTAAAAATTGTACATACATAATTATTTACTCTTTTAAAAAAAATACTTTTACTAATAATATTTAATACACCCTTTCTAGATTTAAGCAAACCACAATGACAGAAGAAGCACGATTTGTAACTTCTCTGATAGGAAAAGTTTTGTTGTGCTATATGGGGTATACTTATACTCAGGAAAAACAAAAATACCTTAAAGTAAACTGGAAATGTACTAGGTATTACTCTAACAAATGCTATGGGCATGCAACAACCATAGAAACAAGTGTAATTAATACAACTGAACATAACCATCCACCTAATATCTCAGAAATAGAGGTTAGATCTACTCCAGAAAATATTAAGGAATTAAGCGGCACCTCTGACCTACCAACAAGTATAATACTTAATGAATTACTACCTAGAGTACCTAGAGAGGCAAGAGGTCAGTTACCATCAATAGCTGCTATAAAAAGAACCATAGCTAGGACCAAAAAATCCACAAGATTAACTATACCAACACCTAAAACTTTTGAAGAGATCATAATTCCACCTGAGCTTACCATAACTCATAATGATGAACCTTTTATCTTCTGCGATAACAACAACAAAGATAAAAGGATTACAATGGTTGCTACAAACAACAACCTAAAAAAATTAAAAGAAAGTCAAACATGGATGATGGATGGCACTTTTGCCATATGCCCTAAACCATTCTATCAATTATATACTGTACATGGGCAATACCATAATACTTGCATTCCATTCATCTATTGTTTGTTACCAAACAAACAAACTTCTACATACACAGAAATATTAAACAAAATAAAAGAAGAAACAACAGACTTCTTTCCCCTAAAAATTATAAATGTCTTCGAACAAGCAATGATAAATTCCATTCTTAAAACATATCCGCACACATCCATACAAGGATGTTACTTCCATTTTAATCAATGTCTATGGAGACATTTGCAAAAGACCAGCACTACGACTCTGAACAGGCCCGCATGTCCACAGGGAGGGTGGTGGTGGGTGGTGAGAGGTGGGTGGGGTGATTGAGAGGTCAGTGATATGTTGTAATGTTGGGAAAAAAAACATGTCATGTCCACAGCATTGATCAGGTGATCGCAACTTGACTGGCGAAGCCAGCAACCGCCTGCAACAGTCGCCCCACTCACAGCACGGACTCTCTGGGGACGATCCCATTACCAGCTCCGGTGCGGAAGACGAAGTGTGCCCAAGCAGACTCCCAGCGCCATCAGGCTCACAGGACATCCCTGCCTCCACAACCTTGGCCTGTGTCACTCCAGCAACACCTGCCATAGTGAGCTGTGCAGCCACCACCACCAGTAGCACCACTCCTGCCTGTGCCACCCTGCCTGACCCATCGCACGATGCAGGGCCATCTACATCCCAGCCAAGCAGGGAGAGTGGACGGGAAAGGACACAGCTGAGGGCACATCTCACAACCAGGAGTGCTTCTCACCGGCGATGTGGGGAAGGACACCCACCCCATCCTGGCGCAGAAACACTGGAAGCCCTAGCCAGAGTCCAGGCCTCCTATGAGCGGGGGCAGGCACAGACTGATCATGCCCACCAGGACTCAGTAGAGAACAGTAATCTGTTGCGGTCCATTGATAGCCGCATAGGGCAAATAGTGGAACTCATGGGCCAGCAAACAGCACTGTGGAGGGACTGGTTATCCCGCACCACACCACCCCCCCCCCCTCACCCAAGTGCCCAGCCACCACGGTCACCAACACCACCGCCACCAGAGCCCATGGACACGGATGTGGCCCCTGACCAACCTGCCCCCCCAGCTGCCCCGCTCCGACTCCAAGACGGAGGGGCTGTCCGAGGCTGGAAGTAGGTGAGAGCAGTGGGGATGCACCATCTACCCGCTCAAAGAGGGGCGGCCAATGACTTTAACCTTGCCTGAGCCTGTCATTCACCCGCCAACTATCCTGTCCTACAACGCCAAGTATTGGGACAGGTCTGTTGGACTAGCTGGACATCACCCAATGTGGTGTCACCACGGTCTTTTCATCTACCATGACCTTCAACTCACACTCCCCCACCCAACACTTCCTTGTAAATATCCACCAGCATCAATTCACAACCTGTAAATAAATTTCACTTAAACACTCAATGATGTGTTGCCTCCATGTTTTATTCACATGATTGTCACAGAATCAGATGTTACCAGGTGCAGGGATCTATGTCGGTGAGAATCATGCCTCTGTGGGAGTGACCTAGGGAAAATGAGAGACAACAAACACACGTCAGGAAACTGATTCACACCCATCACAACACACTGTACTGGAACATCCCACAAACCACACTCATCACCAATTCTGTGGATGAGAGGACACACATCATGGAGCTTTGCATGTACACAAAAAATACCACACACACATGCATACATAACATACCAGAACAGCCAGCTTTGAAACTCCACATCCACACACCACCAGCAAACATACATCACGCATTGTCAACCTGCACAAGAGGTAGTTACTCACATTCAAGGAAAATAGCGATCAATGAGCTGACACCTCTGGTCCACACCTTCTTCCTCACCACGATCCTTATCAGTCGACATGGGTGGGATGGGAGGCCGAGGAACTTGTTGGTCTTCAGCGTCCAAGATCAGTTCAATGTCATTGCGAAAGGCCAGGTTGTGGAGCATGCAGCAGGCAATCACGATCCTGCATACTTTGCCTGGTGAGCAAGGCAGGGCCCTTCCGGTTTTATCCAGGCAACGAAACCTAGACTTTAGCAGTCCAAAAGTATGTTCCACCACTCTACGTGTCCTTCCATGGGCATCATTGAATCGCATTTCACCAGCTGTAGTTGGATTACGTATGGGACTCAGCAGCCACGGCCGGTTTGGGTACACAGAGTCGCCTATGTGGGGGTATGACAGACACAAATATCACAACCAGGATTGGTGGGTACCCCATGCCACACAGAAAACACAACTGTCCCCACAGCATACTCACCAACAAGCCACGCACGTTCTGGACGCAGATTTGCCATCAGTTGGGGACAATGCTGCTCCGCATGATGTGGGAGTCATTTGCGGGGCCTGGAAATCTGGCACACACATGGGATATGATGTTGTCGGCCTGGCACACCACCTGCACGTTCAGCGAATGAAAGTGATATACAGGCTCACGTGCCCGGGGTGGAATGAGACCGATATGGGTACCATCAATGGAACCCACTACGTGTGGTATCTGGCCCAGTGCATAGAAGTCTGCTTTGACTGCTGCCAACTCTGACGCCCATGGAAAATGGATGTAATCATCCTTGTAAATCATCATGGCTTTGAGAACATCCCGCAGTACCATGCTGAACATGGACTGTGACATCCCCCGGCATGTCCAACTGTGTACTGGAAGGTGCCAGTTGCAAAGAAGTGAAGTGCCGCCATCACCTTTGCTGTGGGTGAAATGGAACCAGGATATGTTCTTCATGGCTCTAGATGAGGAGACAATTGGTCTACAAGCTCCAGCAATCTGCGTCGATCAAGCCAGAATTTTCTGATCACCTCCTCATCAACCATATCCTCCAGCACAGTGTATGGGCGATGCACATTTGGAGCCCTCCTGTGTGGGAGTAGATGTAGTAGATGTCAATTTACCAACAACGCATAGCTGTGCAACTCTATCACATGTAGGCCAACACAATCAAAATGAGAAATGTTGTCGACAATTATCATATGTGTGACATGTCTGATATTACCTACAATACAGAGTAGCATAAAAACATTGTGCAGCCACTAACAACATGATGTGTGCCAACATGTACAATGTAACATACTCACATGTCAAAAGCACTGCCAACAAGACATGCCTAAGGACCCAAATGTGGACAAGCGTCATCACAGACACACATGCACGTGCACACACAATACGATAATGCAACACACACTCCATGTCTTCATGCACCAATGACCACACCTACAATGGTGAGCATCCTCACATTACATGCATGGTCACACAAGAGGCAACACACATACGCATACACAGAATGCATGTGTACCCCCACCATTGTTACTTGCACACACAAACCACACACTGACAACAGATTCTGAATGTGGCCAGACAGCCTTGATGTACTGTGTAGATGTGTAGGAGTTGAAACGTGTGTACGGAAAAACAAGAGGTCGACACGTCGACATGCACATGTGTAGCAAATTCGGTGCACATCAATGGCCATAGTATGAACAGACATGATATAGTGCATGACATATGCTGTTTCGCCATCACGGTCACACCCCTCATAACGCATGTGCGGACTACCACGATGGTGCAGCATTTGAAAATATACAATCAGTGGCGTCGCCATGGCGGTGCACGGCTTCCACTATTTTCAATTGCGCATACACGTCCCGCGTTACCTCTTCCCATTGGCTGCATGTGCACGGACCGTCGCGGTCACACATCGGCAAACGCATGTGCGCGCTTCCGCTTCACCTCGACCTGCTGCTGCTGAGCTGACCAACGACTGCTGCCTGTGACCATCACCTCGACCTGCTGCTGCTGAGCTGACCAACAACTGCTGCCTGTGACCATCACCTCGTCCTGCTGCTGCTGAGCTGACCAACGACTGCTGCCTGTCACCATCACCTCGACCTGCTGCTGCTGAGCTGACCAACGACTGCTGCTGTAGTGCCACAGTCCAGGACCTTGCCATGCAGAGAGTGCGAGAGATCCGGTCTCGTCCCTTCACCGCAGTGGAACTAGATGTTCTTGTGGCCGGAGTGCTCAGCCACTACGACCGGCTCTACTGTGCACCCGGACAGGTGGTAAGTGCAGTGGTGTACATGTTATTGGCCATGAGGTGGTCAGTGGCTCCTGTCTTCTGCAGGCCTGGCGGTGTGCTGTGGGACCTTCACATGTGTTGTGCAGAGCATGGCTGCATGTAGAAACGTGTTTCTACTAAGTTTGTGCATGTCATACTGTCCACTTACGTTACCCTCCTGTCTCCCATCAAGGTAGGTAAAGCTGCACCTTCGCAAGGCCGTGTGGAGGACCATAGCACGTGATGTACAGGCAGTGGGGGTGTGCAATAGACGACACACACACTGCCACAAGCGATGGGACGACATATCCAGGCTTAGCAAGAATGTTGCGGAGATGACACTGGGGATGATTCCAAGATCTTCACGTCTGGCCCGACGCACCATGACCCCTCTTATGCACCGCATCATTGCTGTGAAGCATCCTGACCTGTCCGCCCGGCTGAGTGGGGATCAACAGCACACTAGCGGTAAGCAGAATGTATGTGTATGTTACTTGGGACTGCTATGCATGTATTGGTGCTCAGACACAGTAGTGACTTCCGTGGTTCGTATGTTTCACTGAAATACCATGTTGGTGCACATTAGCGGAGTGAGCGTTGGCATCCATGTCCGCCAGGTGAACAGGCCACTTGCTTAGTACTTGAGGGTTCCAGGACATGCCGTTGAGGTCTGTGGTCCCATGGTATGACTTGTGTGCAGATCTACAGGCATTTGCCCTGTTCGTATGATGTACATGTTTGACAGCCACCACCGGTTCTTTGATGTGAGGATGACTGGTCGGGGTGGGACGTGTGCAGGATGTGTGCTACATGTACTATGTATGTAATGGAATTCGAGATTTGTTGTCCTTCAGTACGTGAGTGTGGCACTTACTTACACCTCTTTTCTCTCTATTTTAGATTTCGCAGAGGGCACTGACTCACAGACAATGGAGATGAGTGGTGGCAATGCTTCCGGATCAGAGATCACACACACGCAGACTGACACAGAAGAGGGCAGCCCCGGAGAGGGGGACAGGACCGTCCCTGAGGACCCACATGTGGAAACACCATCGTCCTCATCTTCCGACAGTGTTGGTGAGTCAGCACTGTTGTCACAGACAGGGAGTGGGCAATCAACAGCTTCAGTCAGGACACAGCACACAGGTCCCACACTGCCGCCGACAGCACCAAGTACTGCTCGTGCACGCAGAAGTAGGGGGAGCAGAGTGGCTTCCAGTGCAGGCACCGCTGCCCCTGCCCCGGTGACACAAAGTGCACTTTGTGCAGAGGTGTTGATCTGCTGCGACAGCTGTGTGTAGGACAGACCAACATGATCAATGTATTCCAAGACCACGATAGGAAGTTGGGGCAAGTGGTGGCATTCATGGAGGGGATGCATAGTGATGTTGCTGGTCTACACAGAACAGTTCAGTCATTGGCAAACACTGCGTCTTCTGCCATTGTACAGTCGCATAGACAGGGTGCTACTTCTGTTACCCCATCTGCACCACTTGATGCCTCAGGGGGGAGTGAATTTTTTGACCAGGACTCTTTTACAGGTTATTGAGCTAGAAGCAGCCACAGGCAGCACGGCAGGGCACGGAGGGCACAGACACCATCCCCTAGGACAGGAACATCTGTTACCAAAGATGACGTGAGCTACACGGGAGTTCACACACAAGATCCCCAAGGGGTGTCGGGGGAAATGGCTTCACATGCTACACAGGCATCCCACACAAAAGGTACTCCCAAGGCAAGGGAACCTCCCAAGTCATGGGACACTCCCTTAGACAAGGACACTACTAAGGAAGGGGCTACTCCCAAGAGCAGGGACAAGGACACTACAAAGGCAAAGCCACCTCAAAAGAGCAGGGACACTCCCTTGGACAAGGACACTACTAAGGAAGGGGCGACTCCCAAGAGCAGGGACAAGAACACTACAAAGGCTAAGCCACCTCAAAAGAGCAGGGACACTCTCAAGGACAAGAACACTACTTAGGAAGGGGCGACTCCCAAGAGCAGGGACAAGGACACTACAAAGGTTAAGCCACCTCAAAAGAGCAGGGACACTCTCAAGGACAAGGACACTACTAAGGAAGGTGTGACTCCCAAGAGCAGGGACACTCCCAGGGACAAGGTCGCTTCTAGAGACGGGTACACTACAAAGGACAAGTCTGCACCCAGGTAGAGGGCACCGTCCAGGGAACAGGGAAAGTCCAGACACAAGACTCTTTTTACGGCCGTGGCACATCCAAGGGACAAGGCTTCTCCCATAGACACTAGCACCATCTTGGACAGGCATACATCACCCCTGGCTGCACTGAGGCTGATGTTGTCGAAGGAACAAAATACAGTTGTCTCCGCGGTGGAGTCCCCCATACCTCTACTCCCATCCACGCCCGTCAGAAGCAGAGGAAGGAGTAACCTGTTGTTGCATCCCCCATTACACATGATGCAGAGGCCAGAAGGCAGGCACACAGCAAACGACAAGCAGGGTCCAGCACGTCCCCAGAGAGCAGACCCCCAGCGGCAGATGCTCCACCTTTGGTGTGTGATATTACATTTGAGTCCGCATCACTTGCCAGTCCTGTCTTGTCCAGGGTCCCCTCACATATCCCTAAGAAACGTAGACAGACACCATTCACACCTGACCACCCCGATGCCGCTCCAGTACAGCTATCCCCAGCTCCCAGAGCCACCCTGCCTCCTGGCCCATACAGCCCTGTGGCCCATCATTTCGGTGTTCCCAGTGGCGCAGCAGAAGTTCACTCGCAGTTGTCAGATAGTGGCACTGTGTCTGTTGTTTGCTGTCATGCATCATGTAGTGGCACTGTCTCAGTTGTGCCCTCTCCTGTTTCTGGTGCTGGCAGTGTGTCTGGGTCTATGGCTCATGTGTCAGTCACTAGAGCTGTCGCTGTGTCTCACACTCGTGTTTCTGGTGCTGGCAGTGGGTCTGGGTCTCTGGCTCATGTGTCAGTCACTATAGCTGTGGCTGTGTCTCACACTCCTATTTATGGTGCTGGCAGTGTGTCTGGGTCTATGGCTCATGTGTCAGTCACAAGAGCTGTGGCTGTGTCTCACACTCCTATTTCTGGTGCTGGCAGTGTGTCTGGGTCTATGGCTCATGTGGCAGTCACTAGAGCTGTGGCTGTGTCTCACACTCCAGTTTCTGGTGCTAGCAGTATGTCAGAGGCAAGTAGTTCAGGCAGTCCACCACCTTCCGTGATGTGAGGTGCATTTCCCTTCACTCACATGTCATTTGACTTGGTGTGTAGATTGTCCACTGTAACCAGCCTTGCATTGTTGTTGTCCTTGGGACGGGTACCTTGAAGCACGTACTTGTGCTGCCTCTGATGTAGCTTCTCTGTTGGCCACAATGCCCTGTTGCTGTTCTGATACTGCAGTCTGCCCTCTCATGTGCTGCCTCTGATGTAGCTGCTCTGTTGGCCACAATGCCCTGTTGCTGTTCTGATACTGCAGTCTGCCCTCTCATGTGCTGCCTCTGATGTACCTGCTCTGTTGGCCACAATGCCCTGTTGCTGTTCTGATACTGCAGTCTGCCCTCTCATGTGCTGCCTCTGATGTACCTGTTCTGTGCAATGGACTATTGATGCACTTGGCCCCTCTCATGTGCTGCCTCTGATGTACCTGTTCTTTGCAATGGACTGTTGATGCACTTAGCCCCTCTCATGTGCTGCCTCTGATGTACCTGGTCTGTTGGCCATAATGCCCTTTGCTGTTCTGAATGATACTGCATAGTGCCCTCTCATGTGCTGCCTCTGATGTACCTGTTCTGTGCAATGGACTGTTGATGCACTTAGCCCCTCTCATGTGCTGCCTCTGATGTAGCTGCTCTGTTGGCCATAATGCCCTGTTGCTGTTCTGATACTGCAGTCTGCCCTCTCATGTGCTGCCTCTGATGTACCTGCTCTGTTACGAACACTCCCCTGTTGCTGTTCTGATACTGCAGTCTGCCCTCTCATGTGCTGCCTCTGATGTAGCTGCTCTGTTGGCCACAATGCCCTGTTGCTGTTCCGATACTGCAGTCTGCCCTCTCATGTGCTGCCTCTGATGTACCTGTTCTGTGCAATGGACTATTGATGCACTTGGCCCCTCTCATGTGCTGCCTCTGATGTACCTGTTCTGTGCAATGGACTGTTGATGCACTTAGCCCCTCTCATGTGCTGCCTCTGATGTACCTGCTCTGTTGGCCACAATGCCCTGTTGCTGTTCTGAATGATACTGCATAGTGCCCTCTCATGTGCTGCCTCTGATGTACCTGTTCTGTGCAATGGACTGTTGATGCACTTAGCCCCTCTCATGTGCTGCCTCTGATGTATCTGCTCTGTTGGCCATAATGCCCTGTTGCTGTTCTGATACTGCAGTCTGCCCTCTTGTGTGCTGCCTCTGATGTACCTGTTCTGTGCAATGGACTGTTGATGCACTTGGCCCCTCTCATGTGCTGCCACTGATGTCCCTGCTCTGTTTCGACCACTGCCCTGTTGCTGTTCTGATACTGCAGTCCGCCCTCTCATGTGCTGCCTCTGATGTACCTGCTCTGTTACGAACACTGCCCTGTTGCTGTTCTGATACTGCATTGTGCCCTCTCATGTGCTGCCTCTGATGTACCTGTTCTGTGCAATGGACTATTGATGCACTTGGCCCCTCTCATGTGCTGCCTCTGATGTACCTGTTCTGTGCAATGGACTGTTGATGCACTTAGCCCCTCTCATGTGCTGCCTCTGATGTAGCTGCTCTGTTGGCCACAATGCCCTGTTGCTGTTCTGATACTGCAGTCTGCCCTCTCATAGGCTGCCTCTGATGTAGCTGCTCTGTTACGAACACTGCCCTGTTGCTGTTCTGATACTGCAGTCTGCCCTCTCATGTGCTGCCTCTGATGTACCTGCTCTGTTGTACCCAGGGCCCATGCTCTTGCATACTCAGAGATTGTACCCGGATTATGTTTAATAAAGCAAGTCAATCATGTGTAGTGGTTTGTCATTGTCATTCCTGCTTGTGTACTTCAATTGAGGATATCTTTGTGCGATCTGATGTGGTTTCTCGTACATGACACTCCTCCTCCCAACATCACAGCCCTGGCAGGTACTCCCCTTCCGACAGCATTATGACTGCATTGTCATAGATGATGGTCCATGACTTGCTCGTGGTGGAGCGCGAAGGGAATTGGAAATGCGTGTAGCGCTGGGTCCATGTGGGCGAGCTGCTTGTGGGGGGTATCCTTGCAATGTGTGGTTTCTTTGCTGTGGGGAATCCGCCGTGTTCAGGCAGATTGTTTTTCCGCAGCGGTTTTATGTGTGTTTTCCGTCATCGTGATTTGGGAGGCGGTCTGTGACGTCAGTCCGTACATCGGTGTCTCAGGATTGGTTACGTCCGCCGCGGGGTCGGGTGTAGTTCGGCAGCGGTGCGTGCTCTTCCATCACGTGCGGACTTTTGACAGTGTTTACAATCCTAATATGGCGGACGGAGTGACCGCGGCAGGCGGACACGGAAAAGACATTTTCCGCCTACTCCAGGACGGCGGTCGCACTTCCGACCTCCATTTTAATGAGCCCCTTAGTGTTGAATATGCAACCAATATTACATTTGCATACCAAATAAAACACCTAATAGCCCTAGCATACGTGCCAATCACCGATGTGGCTGAACACTATAACATTTTAATAGAAAGTCCTTTCTATACACAAAATGATCAAAAACTAGCTCCACTTTTGGATTATTTTGAGGACACCTGGGTGGGGAGACTACACAGGTCAGGCCACAGACGCCAACCTAAATTCCTAATACCTTGGTGGAATGTATATCTACCAACCCTAAACCAAGAAGCCAAGACAAACAACGCAGTTGAGGGTTGGCATAATGCCTTCCTATCTTCAGCTGGCCGAACAACTCCTACACTACACAAACTCCTAACAGCAATCCAAAAAGAGCAAAGTTTTCAAGAATTAAGAATGGCGCAATCTGTCTTACAATTAAAACCCAAACTATCAAGACAAACTGCCCAAATGTACCAATATTTAGAACAACAAGTACAACTTTACCCTACAACAAGAGGACTAGAATACTTGAAAATAATAGCCAAAACACTAAACTGAAAACACTAACCATATAAAATGATCAAAATCCTAAAAATGCCAGAAATATAACCAAACACATCTCCGTAGCAAATTATAACATATTTATTTTGCCTAATATTTTTAAATAATTTAAAATATGTAGACAAAATAAATATCTAACTAAACAAAAAATGTTTAAAAATTGAACATTTCCCAACCCACAAAAACATTAATATAAAATCACTTACCTTTCACAGCAACGTAATGAGCAAATCCAAATATCCATAACAATCCATGTAGTAATAAATCCACAGCATAAAAAAAATTGCCTAATAAAATGTAAAAGTACAACTGTGATAAATCCATCCAACATCCAAATAAATTGATAATCCAGAAACCATCAAAAAAACCGAACATGGTAAAAAAAATTGAATAGACGCTCCAGGAAACCCGAAAAATAAAGGAAGTGTAAAATACATCTCAGTTAAAACAACTGAAACACACCTCCTTTTAAAAAAAAAAACGTAACAGCTCGGAAACGGAAAAGGTCGTATCCAAAAACCTGGAACAGAAAAATAAACATTCCCACACACAAAAAACTTAGAACGATACATTAATAATGACCATAACATACATATTTAATTATTTTACAAAATATTAAATTCTCAATATATATTTTTAAAACACTCCCCACCCTTATCCCTTATAAACCCTACATCCCGCTTCAAAAAATTAAAATTACTTTTAAATTTCAAAACATTTTCATATTTCAAATTTCTGATTATTTTCAAATTTCTAATTTATAATTCTTATTTCTATTTAAATATTTTACAAAATATTAAATTCGAATTATATATTTTAAAAACACACCCCACCCTAATCCCCTATAAACCCTACATCCCACTCCTAAAAATTAAATGTATTTTTAAAATTCAAAATATTTTCAAATATCTAATTTCAAAATATTTTAAATGTTCTAATTTATAATTCTTATTTCTATTTAATTCTTTTACAAAATATTAAATTCTCAATATATATTTTTAAAACACTCCCCACCCTTATCCCCTATAAACCCTACATCCCGCTCCTAAAAATTATAATTAATTTAAAATTTAAATTTATTTTCAAATTTCAAATTTCAAAATATTTTTAAATTTCTATTTTAAATTTCCTATTTATATTTAATTTTTTTACAAAATATAAAATTCTCAATATATATTTTTAAAACACTCCCCACCCTTATCCACTATAAACCCTACATTCTGCTCCTAACATTTTAAATTATTTTTAAATTTCTAATTTCAAATTCATATTTCTATTTAATTATTTTAGAAAATATTAAATTCTCAAAATATCTTTTTAAAACACTCCCCACCCATATCCCATATAAACCCAACATCCCGCTCCGAAAAATATATAATACATTATAAAACTCTTTAATATTATTATAAACTATTATGGCTAAAATATTAAACATTTATAATTTAACAAAAATTTAACAAACATATTTTAACATGTCGATATTTTGACTTTTCAATATTTTATACATCGATATTTCTTATCTCGACATTACTTAACTCGATATTATGTACAATAGATAAAATTCGATATTTTTTACTACGATATTTACAACATCGACATTTCTTACCTTCGATTTTTGAAACTCGATATTAGTGCAAGTCGACATAAGATACTCGATATTTTGACTGTGTACTGGGAGGGAAGCAAGCACACATTGAACTGAGATCATTAGCACTGCCATATACGAAAGGAGGTTTTTCAGTACCAGATTTTTTGCTATATTATCTATGTGCCCAAGCGCAATATGCACACTATTGGTACCATCCGATAAGCTATATGCCACATGTAGCGGTGGAAAATGGCGATGCGCATCCAATACCACTACATTGCATATTGCCACACCAGCTACCCCATCTAGCCAAAAATGAAATTAACACTATAAGAACCACAAATCTGTCATTAGAACACATGGGAAAGCTAGCGCACAGCTTACCTCTTTACGCAACAGCACTACCTCTAAGACAACACCCGGCATTAACAGTGGCACAAACTGGAGATTGCATGGAAATGCTAAAACAGGTTGCGTTAGTCAATATGGATGACCGATTTATTGACGGCAAATTTATTGAGAAAAATGACCTCAGTAACATAAGAAACCAAATGCTATTATTTCAATTTACGTATCACAGCCTGAGCGGGGCAATCAGAAACCTTTATCCTACATTTCCACATAAACCACCAACACTGTCAGCATTGCAAATGATCATCACCAACCCCAGTAATGCCCATATGATAACCAAACACTTACAAGGCGATATAGTGAGTGACACTGGTAAGGTTCAAGAGCGCTGGAGTGTTCAGTTAGACGCACCCCTTAGCGAAGAAGACTGCCAAAACTGCTGTGCATTACCAACAATGCTTACTCCCAATGGCAATCTGCAGTTAACCCACTATAAATACGATTCTCATTGTCGACGCTGTAGGACAACAGAAGCTGATTTTATGCATTTAGCATGGCACTGTGTAAAAATCAAGGAATATTGGGAAGCAATAACTGTGAAATTAAGTTAGATCCTAGAAGCAAAAATAGAATGTATGGCACAAACTTGTCTACTAGGTCTGATAAGACAACTGCACTCTGTAAAACATAAATTGTGTGCCATAGCTTTACTGTTAGCGAAAAGAAGAGTATCCATGTGCTGGGACTGCAAATGCTCACCAAGCATAACACAGTGGCTACTAGACATGATATTCTGCAGAGACACATTGAAAACCTACGAGGAAGAACTCCCAGCAGTCTCTAGGCCTAAAGATTTCTGTACACCTTTAACAGATTATTTGAGATCTGATCAAGACTTGTTAACTACTTCTGCTCTATAACTATTTGTGTTCCGCATGTAAGATAACGTAAATGATACTACATTGTACTGTATATCATAATAATGTATGTAATGTGCGCTGCTGCACAGTGCAATACTGAAACCTGAGAAGTTTTGTTTTGTATGTTCTCATGCATAAAATAAAAAGCCTAATAAAAAATGTACATCAATTCCCATAAAAACAATTTGAAAGAAATATCCCGGCAAAGAACCCTGACAATAGCTGACAGGGGGGAGATTCTGTATGTGGGGGGGGGGGCTGGTAACATCCCCATATTTCTATTCCCCATTGTCAAATCTAAATGGTTTGGATTGACTTGTAGAGGGCGCTGCATATTGCACAACGCAGATAACTCCACCTGAACTCTGCCTAGGGATTCCCAGAAGAGTGCAATTTCAGTTTAACCAATTAAAAGCACCATGCTGTCTTGCCAGATTGACTACTGGGGGGCTGAGAAAGCTCCTGCCACATCTGATAGTTGCCAATGTGTGGGGAACATTAGCTTGATATATTGGAATGTGGTAGGTCTAGCTCCCAAATTTGGCGATGAGGGATGGATTAAGTTTATAACCTAATTTAGGATCATATGCTTACAGGAGACATGGGAGACACATTTTTTTTTTCTGGAAGGTTATAAGACATTTTTCCTTTTAGCAGAAGGGTCACCTTCTGGTCTGGCAAAAGGGTGGCTAATTATTTTTTTAGCACTTGATCTCGGTGCATCTATGAAATTTTACAAATGGGATTCTAGAGTGGTACAAGGGCTTAAGATACTGGTGGGGAGAAGATGGAGGTTCACACAAATACATTTTTACAATGCAATAAATACGAATCAAGGTCCTTCAAGTTTGATTAAGTTATCTAGGTTCCTGGAGTTGTTACCAGCTGATGATTTCTCACAGGCAAATCTGGTGCTGCTTGGTGATTTTAACTGCCATCAGTGCCCCAACATCGGTCAAAGTTTAATTGACACCCCGATATGCCAGGCTCCAGAAGTATGGCATTTGGAGAATTCTCCAGATGGCTGTGAGTTAAATGCCCTTTTAAACACGTATGATCTGATGTTTACTTTGCAGAATACACCTAGACCCCCCAACAGTATTTATCCACATTCCTAAAAATGAAGTGGTCATGCCGCACTTAGTAATTTTATTTTTGGCTCATCGTCCATGAGCCACATTATACAGCCCTCTAGGATTTTGGATAGTCCCTTTAGCAACCATACCCCTGTGATTCTGGGGATAGGGGCACAATACTTGAAGGAAGGACACTAGGAGGATGAGGGCAATGATGCCGACAGATCAGGGGAGGCAATTACGATGGTCGCAGGTGGATATTAATGCTCTTCACAGCTCCCTTTTTAAACTAAGACAAAACAAGATCATGAAGTGCCTTAAATCATCTCCCTCAGACAAGGATGCAATTAGCTCCTTTGTCACTGTTACACAAACAGTGGTGGGCTTGTTAACTGTGACTGCAGCCCCTGACTGTTTGAATAATCCCAGATGGTTTGACAGTGGGTACTCTCAGACGTTAAAGAACCTAAAAGCAGCATTGAAATAGTTACAGCGTAATGACATCAAGATAGCTACTTGCAGTAAAAATTATAAACCTACTTGGAAACATTAGTATTTAGTTTATGATTTGTTTGTGTCTGGTTGACCAATTCCTCCCCACCGTCTTATTCTTTGAGATATTTTATATCCAGATTGGAGTTGTAACTGTGTGCAGTGAAGAAGTCATGACTCCCCCACGCTCATTTCCATCAAGCCTGGCATTGAATGGAGAATTCAAACAAATGTGTGCCTGCCTCTAACCATGGACCATGACTATTTATCCATTCCTACCCTAAAGGGACTGCCCCACATGTGACATAATAATTTGATTTACAATGGCCTTTTTCTGCTTCGTGAACATATGGATCTGCATTTTGCAATGTACCACAAACAGATCACAGTGAGCACACCTGAAGAACAGCTAAATGTCATGCTTTGCACGCTGATTGAGGGTTGTTTTTTGTGAACTAGTTGTGATATGTCATCATGTGTGTTGGGAAGAGATGATTCAAGTGGTGGCAGGCAGTGTGACACTGGATGTTTGTTTATCTGTAACTAGTACACTTAAAATGTTTGAGTGATAATATACAATGTTGGTGGCCTACTGATGACTAATCTATAATTTTCCGCTGAAGGTTCTTTTTTTCCCTTCCCCTTTGAGAGATAGCGAGATTCCTTCACAGGGTCCACTCCACAGTCCACACTGCTTTGTATAATGTTTTCTGCTTTATACTCCTGAGACCTGACCAGTGCCTTAGATAACCAAACACATTTCCAGTCTACACAAAAAATGACTCACTCTTTCCCTTCTTGTTATGCAACTACAAAATTGCACTATAGGCCTATCTATTGCATTTTTGCCAGGACTTAGGACATATTTGGTGAGGAGTTGGACAACATATTTGGAGTTAGACTTAAGATGAGATGATGGAATGACTCAGGGCGTGGGCGTGACTACTTTGAGAACTGCCAGCAGAAGAAGATGGAAGTTTTCAAATTCACTGAAACCAACTGATTTGGTAATGACTTTGAAGTGGCCTAATGTTGAACAATAGACCCACACAACTCTGCATAGTAGTGGTGATTGACAGCATTGCATTGATTTGTACATGATTGGGAAAATGCTATGTTGCTAGGTGTTTGTATGCTTAGTGCAGTTTGGCTTAATTTGAAACTAAGTGGTGGTTGGGTCAGGGGCCTGTTGTTAAAGCTAACTGGAAACAAACATTTAGCCATACTGCCTCAGAGTCTTCTCATTTCACTCCTTATGCTACTTACCTTTTCTCCTTGATTTTTCAATATCATTTTTGTTTTTCAAACTGTAGGCCATCTAACCCTGTACTATACTGGAAAAACAATATAACATTCTCAAACCTACCTTACCGAACCATATCCGCCAGGCACCCAAGAGTGATGGACAGTCTAAGAGGAATGCAGAAGGATCTCCCAATTTGGCAATACAGTATATTTTGTTATCTTTAACCATTAGAACTGTGTGTGTTGTTTATGTTTGCTTACTTGACTCCTAAAGATATTTTAATTTTATTTGCTATCTTTCAAAGCTCGATACAATGGAACATGTTGTAAATTGGGTCTGTCTGGGGGCAGATGGACAATTTAATTTGGTTTACCTGTACTACTCATCATCAGTCCTTCATTTCCTTTTCCTCTAATAACAGATTTATGATGGGCAGCTGCCAAGATGAATGTAGTCCCTGTCTAGTGATTGTTTTTGTCAAACCTTTCCCTCAAATTCCCCTTCCCATCCATTCATTGAACCCATAACCTTCTGCACCCGGGCTGTGTGATTTATTGAGGTGTGACTAAATTAAATTTGCCTCATTATTCGATCACACACTCAGTGCGGCAGATGTGGCAAAAACAAAACCAACTCAAGACACAGTGAGGATCTTCTTTAGCTCTAAGTATAGCCCACACTGGCAATAATATATATCTATATTAGCCACCCATGCACAGTATTCGATATGTAATTTTTTTTCAGAGGAACATAATACATAATTGCCAGCATCATCCTTAAGGCACTTTATTGCACGGATCAAAGGTTATACTTGTCCACTTCACAGCTTGACTTGACTTCATTTTTTAATTTTTATTAGCTCAGCATTCTGATTATTTTAATTTTGCATTGCTTACCATGTTTTTTCTATTGTCTCTCTTCTTCTTGTGTACTAGTAGTTCAGTCTCCCTCTGGTGACTTTCTCATTTTTTTGTGAAGCTTGCATATAAAAGACCATTCACAGTTTTTATTTCAATATAATTATTTCCCTGTATGAATATTCCTCATCCTACAGTTTGAGTTTGGCTAGGAGGACGTGGGAACTCACTTCTGGATCGGATACTTTCACTATTCGACTAGTGCACCAGCATGATGCTACTGTATACTGCCAACACCATGGCACCTTTAAAAACCATGCAGCCATCGCTTTGTCTAATCACAGGTAAAAGAAGAACTGTGGGGGATTCCTTGTTAAACTACAATGATCTATATATAATGGAAATTCTGTCACACCCCCTCCTAATCCTTAGGGTGCAATATAGTTGCTGACTGCAGAGTGTAGGAGGAGAGAGTAGTGGGATAAGTGAAGGTACAGCATAACTAGTTTGCTGTTGTTGGACTATCAGCAGTTTTTTTAATCTGTGGCAAAAGAAGCAGTGCAAAGAACAGTAACCCTCCAAAAAGATTTAAATCATATGTATAACTATAAAAAAAGTATTTTCCTAACACATATAAACTAGTAAACCAACAACACCTGGCCCACCCCTCTCCCTAACCCCAACCAATGTCCAAAATTAGCTTAGTCCAAACGAAAGAAGTCGAAAAATGTAATTGTCCATAACAAATAAATAAATAGGAAAATCCTCAAAATGCCCCAACTCCCACATTCCCACCCTCTCCCCAACAAATCCCACCCTCCAAACAAAAGATTAAAATAGTGGCAAGAGAGACCTACCAGAGGGCTAGGAGATTCATCTCCAATTTGTCCAAGTGCTTCTCCATCCTGGCTTCTAGGCATGCCTGCCTCTGGAACATGTTGTGCTGAAAGGCTTCAAATTAGGGGGGAGTAGCAGTGATGGAATGGCAGCGGGAGGCTGCCTTGTGACCATGGTACCGGACCACCAGAGGCACGGGGGCACGGCTGAGGCCTGAGGCATTTGAGGCAGCCGTCTCCTCCTTTGCCACCAGCCGCTGGTATTCGGCCCTTATGGCCTTCAGCTTCCTTTGCTGGGTCCTGGCTGCGACCTCCTGCCTGTTGGGTTGTTGTGATGTATTAGCAGGAATAGCAGAAGAAGAAAAAAGACAAATTGTAACCAATACTCAGAGCAAAGGACATAAAATGATATAGTGGCACAGTATCATTAGCAGTACTTAACATTGGCTGGTATACTCAAACCCTCGGGCCATTCGATTTTGATATGATTAGAGTTTCATGCATCAAGCGCTATGGAGTATACAAGTATTCTTCTCTGTCTTTTTGAACAAAATGAATGTAGGCATTCCAGCTTAGCTGGCGCCCTAGACAAACATACTTGTATCGTGTTACTTTGCTACTGTCTGCAAATGAGGCAGCTTTACTAGACAATTATGTTTTTTCCTATCATGTCCATGCACTGTCAAATGCCTCAATTTCACCCCGACTACAACAAGGCAGAAGAAAAGTTACTATGAATGATATGCATCACATGAGGTTCTACTAACTAATTATAAAGAACACATTATGCAGATAGAAATCTTCCTGCCTGCCCATGAAAAAAATCAATGCACTACAGTACAGGGAAAGTATTAAGGCACATGATATCGTATTTGGCACATTTATTAACACCTTCGATGCTGATGACGAGCTCAGCTCGTCATCAGCTACGGCGCTCGTATGCTGATGACGAGCTGAGCTCGTCATGTAACGCGGTATTTTAAAAAACGCCGCACACAGTGGGAAAAGCCGCCGCAGTGATGTGGTTAAAGACTATCCCGCGAACAAAATGTAAAGTCACCTACTCTTAGTTTCCACTTTACTCCTTGGCCTCACCCTCCATCACCACATTTGACATTACTTGTTCCCAACAAAACAGATTTGCTTGGCAGTGAGGAAAATATTTATTAACTTATTCGACTGAATGTAAAATAGTCTAACCGCTGTCTTCCAATGGATGGACACTAACCACCTACGTTGCAACTCTAGCAAAACAGAGATCCTCCCCATCGGAAAGAACACCTCCTTCTGCCCAGCCCTTTGGTGGCTGGATAACTCTGTTGCCCCCCCCCCAGACCGTCACTACTGCTAGAAACCTAGTCGTACTATTTGATTCAGATCTATCGTTTGATCAACACGCCAGAACA
The DNA here is from genome assembly GCF_964263255.1 of Lissotriton vulgaris. NCBI lineage: Eukaryota > Metazoa > Chordata > Amphibia > Caudata > Salamandridae > Lissotriton > Lissotriton vulgaris. The sequence continues at coordinate 1,131,759,745 of NC_141694.1, read as the reverse complement.
GTTGCCGGGAGATGCTTTGGGATCATTAAATCTCTTAGAAAGTTTTTCGACTTTCTCCCTCTTGAGGCGAGGAAAACGGTAGCAGTAGCCCTCATAATCTCCCGCATTGACTACTGCAACGGTCTCCTGGCCGGGACTAAAAAATCCACTCTGTCCAAACTTCAAAGCGTCCTTCACACGGCCGCCCGCTTGGTTCTAAAACTGCCCCGCAGGTCCTCAATCTCTGCAGCCCTTAAACCCCTGCATTGGCTACCCCTCCACAAAAAAATTCTCTTCAAAATTCTTACCATCGCCTTTCGAGCGTTCCACAACATCGGTCCTAAATACCTAACCAGACGCTTTCCTCACTACCACCCGAGTCGCTCTCTTCGTTCTGCCCAAGACAATCGCATGTCCTCCGCCAGGTACAACTTGAAGCTAAAAGGCGGAAAAACTTTAAGCTCCCTGGCCATCAAAGCCTGGAACAACATGCCTAAACACCTGAGACAACAGACCCTAGAGAAGCCCTTCAGAAAACTTCTCAAAACTTGAATCTATGACCTCCCCGATAACTGGATCAGAGCCGCCATCTAGCCTTCCTCTCTCCTTCGAGACCGGGCTTTAAGGTTTCTCAGCGCCATGATGCTCCCTCCGGAGCGAACGCTGCGCTCTAGAAATAACCCTTCAAATATCAAATATCAAATATCAAAGAATAGGTCCACTAGGTTGATGTTTCACTAATCATTATCATCATCAAGTGCCTAAGCTTTTGCTAATAGTGAATCATTTTGTTTGGCAATGGTTGAAAGGAAAAAATGTAAACTGACATAATATGTTATGGAAGAAATATTAAAATAAATCACTTGGCCAGAGAAAAAAGGTGCATGCAAAGAATGGATTTTTTCAAAGGTAATGGAAGGCTGGGACAGAACAAGGAAGTTGGGAAAGGACTGGAGTCACCTATGCACTAGGAAGTGAATGAATGGGTGCTGGGACTGAGGGGAAACACAACTATTTATTTTCCATTGCCATGACATTTTTACACATTAACTGAGGCAGACGCACATTGCACAGTCAACAATACAGTGCCGTCAATGTAATCATGCAGCCAATAGGTCACCCATAGCTTTCACTGGCTAAATGCCAAGAGAAGGGACTCGGTGGGAGGCATTTGTTGATGATGGTTGGGTACTAGGAATGATACATAATAGATATCAAACTTGAATATGACTGTGAGTCAAGGGAATAGTCTGAAATACCTCCTCAGTCCTTTGAATCAAAAACCTTGACAAAAAAAACATTCCTTGTTACTCTTCTTCCCTGGCATTTATCCATTCATCATTGCACTGTTCTAGTATTTTCATTCTTCACACTTGGCTTTGCTACTCATTCACTGTTTAAGTTTTACATTCTCTCCACACAGTCATCACCTATGAATAGTATCAATCCATCTAAACATAGCTCTCATTCTCAACAAATGTTTAACCAACATATACTTGTCACTTAATCACCCATGTGTCCTTGCTTTGATCCATCAACCCCCGGAGTATTCATTTCACCTATATACTTTTCCCACCCAGGCAGGCATCCTTTCACCTTTCACCCATCCTTCACCCACCCATGCATCCTATTAGCCACCTATTGTATATGCATCCTTTCACCCATGCAGCCTTCTTTCAAGTCATATTACATTTCACCCGTCCTTCCTCCTTCTATCCCTTTTCCATCAACCCATCAAAGTCTGACTCTTCATGAAACATTCTCTACTGAGTTAAAGATATCAGAGGCCATTAGTTACTCAACTCCTGCTGTATATTCTAAGTAAAGAGGGGTGTCTTCAACTGTTCATAAGTCTCCACAGTACAGTGTACACCCTCGAAGAGAGTGTATAATTAATTGTCAATAAGCAAGCAATATGACTTACCACTGCCTGCCACTGCTGCTGGCTGACCCCCTACAGCTGCATCTCTGCTTCCTGGCTAGAGTCGCTGTCCCTGGCACTGGTGGATGGTGCAGCAAGAAGAAATCTTACTCCTTTTTTAGAGTCCATATATGCCTTTGTCCTATTTACTTTTCTGTAGCAAAATTGAAAATACATATACCACACATCACTACAATTCGGATACAGACAGTATGTCCTATGAAAAATATCCGGTTAGGCATTGTTTTTATCTATTTTATCATTTTCAACATAACTGTGTACATATTTATGGTATATATAATGTTATTGATAAGCATACAAACAGGTAACATCCTGGCAGATCCAGCAAGTACACTTCTGGCTATATAATAACCTCTTTGGGGCCATGGTCCAACACCGCATTCATATACAGATGGGACGGTTCGCAGATGAGAATACATGGCATAGTTAGTTGGCCCAGGTAAAAGACAGGGTTTCGCTATAAAGGCATATTTTCACCAGTGTTCAACAAAAAAGTAGAACTTGGGAGTACAAGTGAAAGAAGGGAGGAAAGAGGAAGGACCCGAGGAGGTCGCCGCTGGAGGTCGTGCCGTGCCCATTAGCTCTCATGGGCGCTTTCAGTGACACCAAGAGAGATACGAATAATATAATAAAGGGGGGTGACTATGTAGCAAGATTCTTTTCATGATTCTTTTTGTTAATGTGATCTGCTTCACTCTGGGAGTTCAGCCCCTTGTGGTAGCAAAGCATCTACAAAGAGCTGATGAGCGGAAGAGAGTGGCAGTGTTCTAGCTTAGGCAAGTGTAGTATTAGTGGTTGCCATACATGTATAAATTGAGTATCAGAGTGCGTGATGCGGCTGGTTAAGAGCATTTTGTTGGTGGCAACTTTGAAAAGTTCCTCAAGAAGACAACCTGCAAAGGAGTGGAGTGGCTAGAGCTATTGGTGAATCATAGTTTTTCAAAAGAAATAGGAGTTCCAAACTGGACGGACATAAGGTCTTGTTTAGCAAATGCAATGGGCCGTGAGCCTCCTCCTCATACTTCCTTCCAGTCATAGTGCACAGTAATCAGTTCACCATCAACTGCTGCTAATAATACTAGACCTAGATAAGAAGAAGACACAACTTTCGGGTGCCAATATGACCATGGCCACTCTCTTGTTTTTACTGGTTGAGCAATGACATTTGAAAGTAAAAGAAAGCCTTCACATCTCAACAAACATGCGTAGACTACCTTACTTGGGCATTCAGTCTGCCATATTCAAATCAGTCTTGACCCTGCTCCCCCTGGGAATAGACAAGCTCAAACTGCCATGCCAGTTCTTCCCTGGACTGGAAACAAGCATCCTAGGACCGGTTTTGGGGTATCACCCCTCATCAGCCAGGATAGCATAGCTTTATTAAAGTAGCATGGTGAGCACGGGACCCAAGTCTGTGCATACCTGTCTCACTTAGGTTGACAAAGTTAAAAAAAATGATGAATGGAATGCTGAACAATGTCAAACGTTCACCCCCAGTACAGATATATGGGCTCAAGTCCATCTATGTTATACTCACCACACTATTCCAGCTTGGACCCTGCCATTTGCAAATCTGTCTTGACCCTGCTGATGAGGGGTAATAGCCTGAAACATGTCCCAGTATGCTTGTTTCTAGTCCAGGGAGGACCTGGCCTGGCAGTTCAGGCTGTACTTTCTCCATGGGGCACTTGGTCAAGACTGATTTACATAGGGCTGGACCCAAACTGGAATTGCATGGTGTGCAAAAAAACAATTGATTTAGGCCCAGGACTCTGCACTCCGAAACTAGTCTCTGGATGCTTGTTTCCAGTGCATGAAGGAACTGGTCTGGCAGTTTGTGCTGGAGCCTGTTCCCATGGGGAACAGGGTCAAGACTGACTTGCATATGGCAGGATCCAAACTAGAATAGCATGGTGAGCGTAAAAAAAATGTCAACTGTACTGGGGATGAATGATTGACATTGTTCAGCATACCTTGATCAATTATTCTTTTTTCCTTTATGGAAATTGGGACATTGCATGAGGGAGTGCACTGTGTTCTATACTTTTGTATCTCATTTTCATAGCAGATACTTAAAAAACAAGCATTTGCAATACAATCTGTCTCGCCTTTGGGAACTTATATGCTTTTAGCTATGCAGCACTTTAGCCTTGGTGCTGAAACATCTACTGTTCTTTAACATGGAGGGAAAGTAAGCACCAAACTGCGTGACACACCAGGTATGGGAACACATGGAAAGAAATATTGTTTTTCAGCGGGAAACGGTATAGTCCAAAGCTCTGTTTTAATATAAAATCAGTGCTCTTGGTGGTCACACCACTGAAAATACAAGGATTGAAAAAAGTATATTGTCTACGGATGCTCGTGGAAGACAATTTCAAATGACTGGAATCTAGAGAATGCTAAAGTGATTCTGGTATTTACTGACCTCTACTGGTCGTTTTCTATCAAGAAAGTTAAATAGAGGCAGTTGCCATAAAACTAAAAAAAAAAAAGAAAGTATCTCAGCAGAAAGCAATTCTGGTATTTTACTGACCTCTGCTGGTTGTTTTCTATCAAGACAGTTAAATACAGGCATTTGAACAGAAAAAAATCCCCAAGCGGAAGCATACAAGTACTAGGGCTTATCTGCAGAGCCCATAAAATATATACTCATATAAGTATATAATAGTACATACTAAAGTATATACAAGAAGTCTCGAATGTTCGACCTAAAGATGCATTTAATGCCTTGTCTTCCTCATTGTCTGCATCCACGATTTAGGAGCATACACAGACCAGAATCACGCAGGGCACATACTTTATACTGAACTCTGCTGCAGTTTGGAACCACGGTCTCCGCCTTCCTGTTCCATTGTACATGAGTTACAGTGTACACAATTTGTGACAATCGAAAATGCATCTGCCATCTTGCTAGAAAAAAAACGGGCTAATGTAGAATAATGTGGAAAAGGAAAATAGCGCAATAACACCCTTGGTTTAAAAAAATGAGGATACCACTATGTTATTATCCGAATGGGAACCTCGCTGAGCTGCATTTTATCCAGCACGAACTGTGGGGCATATTATCAAAACAGGCGATAAAATTATCGCTGTTTTAGCGTCAGAAAACTGCAGCTAAAACGGCGATAATGGGCTTGATAATATGCTTTATGGAATTACAATTGAAGTCCATGTTAAATGTGAAGGACATTTAACATGGGCTTCAATTAGAAGTCCATAATGCATATTATCAAGCCCATTACGGCCATTTTAGCAAACTGTGATAATTCTATCGCCTGTCTTGATAATATGCCCCTCTATTATCTACTTCTTGGTATTTACTCTCCCGTTTGACTATCTATCAAAGTAATGGCGTAAAGTGAAAGGAATGAAAGCCTTCTACGAGGCCTTTGACCTTGAAATGCTCTTCCCTAGTGATATGGCACAAATAGATTAAAAAAGAAAAAAAATCGAAAAAGCCGAAAGTCTAATACATTATCACACATTGCAGTGCTATCCCCACAAGATAAGAGTACGTCCTACATCTTGAAGACGAGAGGTGCAAATGATGCACTATAATTCACCAGGGGAACGAAGAAGAGAGGTTGGAGCTAACAGCTGTGAACGTACTCGTGCTAAAGCTTGAGAATCTCCCAGATATCAGATGAATGTACATTATCAAGAGAGAGTATTACGTTTATAGAAGCCACTAAACAAAACGCTGTATCAACTGAAGCAGAACGGATTAGTGCTTCTGACGCTCAAGAGACCACAGAAATTGAACAGGGCTGTTCATAAATATTTAGCTGCACCTCAAAAGCATGTCAAATGTTCTTTTGACCGCCAGGGTAATTTTTCAGAATATAATAGGGGATCTGCGTGCAATCATTTAATTGCCACCAAAGGAAGATCCGCATTAAGCACGAATGTAACACATTTTCCCATTCAAAACTTTTCATGTTTTTGTTTTGCTTGCTCGAAACTACTGGATAGCTTTTTAAAAACACTCACAAAAGAAATCTGAGCAAAATTGCAAACCATTAATAAATGTGTTATATCTAAAGTCTAACGATAATGCCGATGTGAACTGCTTTGATGTTAGTACCTTATTATAACTAGGATCAGCAATAAGATTGTGTGAACCAAAGCCAAGATAAACAATCATTTGCAAAGCCTACAGGTCTCGCCTATGCGAGAGCTGGTGGCTTTGGCAATATATTTTAGCCATGATGCACACCAGTGTGACTGATGTTCAGCATGGCTAAAAGTTAGCAGCGTAGAGTGGGGTTGGGTGGATTGGATTGGAGTGGGGTAGATTGGTGTAGGGTGGAGTGGGGTGACTTCAGGGTAGATTCAAGTGAGGTAAATTCGAGTGGAGGTGGTGGGTAGATTAGCGTGATAGATTGGAGTGGGGTAAATTGAATTGGGATAGATTGGGGTGGAGGTGGATTGGTTGGGGGTGAAGTGGAGTAGATTGGAGTGGAGTAGGTGGGGTATATTAGAGTGAGGTAGATTTGAATGGGGTAAGTAGGAGTAGGGTATATCAGGGTATGTGGGGTAGAGTGGAGTGGACTCTTTTGGGATCGAATGGAGTGGAGTGGGTTAGATTTGGGAAGAGTGGAGTGGATTGGTGTAGATAGGAGTGAAGTGAGGTAGACTGGAGTGGAGTTGGGTAGATTGAAGTGGAGTGGGGTAATTTTGAGTTGGGTAGATTGGAGTAGAGTTGGGTAGATTGGGGAAGTGGGGTTGATTTGAGTAGTGTGGGGTGTATTGTGATGGGTGGGGTAGATAGGGGAAGTTTGGGGTAGAGTGGGGTAAAATGGTATGGAATGGAGTAGATTTGGGTACATTGGATTTGGGTAGATTGAATTGGGATGGATTGGCATTAAGTGGAGTACATTGAGGTGCAGTGGGGTGGATTAGATTGGGGTAGAAGAGGGTAGAGTGGAGTGAGAAATATTAAGGTAGATTGGACTGGAGTGGTGTACATTGGAGTGGAGTAGATTGGAGTGGAGATGAGCAGATTGGAGTGGAGTGGGGTAGATTAGGGTTGCGTGGGGTACAGTGGAGTGGAGTAGATTGGAGTGGGATATGTTAAGTGAATTATGGTAGATTTGATAGAAGTGGGGTGGATTAGAGTGGAGTGGGCAGATTAGAGTGAAATAACTGAATGGGGTAGATTGGGGTAGATTGGAGTGGAGCTCGGTAGATTGGAGTGGAGTAGATCGAAGTGGAGTTGGATCGAGTGGTGCATGGTGTAGATTGGGATGAGGTGGGTTAGACTGGATTAGGGTGAAGTAGATTGGAATGTAGTGGATTGGATTGGGATGGAGTAAATTGGGATAGATTGGAGTGGGTGGATTGTGGTGGAGTTTATTAGATTGGGCAGGAATGGGGTATATGTGAGTAGCATGTAATAGAGTGAAGTGAAATGTAGTGGAGTAGATTGGGGAGAGTAGAATGGAGTGTGGTAGATTGGAGTAGAGGGAAATGGGGTAGATAAGGTAGGTTGGATTGGGTAGAGTGAAACAGAGTAGATTGAAGTGGAGTGGAGTCTAATAGATTGGACTGGGGTAGAGATTTGAGTAGAGTTAGATAGATTGAGGAAGAGTGAAGTAGGGTAGATTGGGTGGAATAGAGTAGGGTTGATTGGAAGGAAGTAGGGTAGATTGGAGTGGGGTAGATTTAAAAGGAATGATTGAAGTGAAGTGGGGTTGATTGGAGTGGGGTAGATAGGAGTAGGGTAGATAGGGTAGAGTGCAGTGCGAAATACTGGGTAGATTGGAGTGAAGTGGGGTAAATTAGGGAAGAGGGGAGTGGTGTGTATTGAGGTAGATTAAAGTGGAGTGGAGTGGGGTAGACTGGAGTGTAGTTGGGTACATTGGAGTGGGATAGATTGATGTAATTTGGAGTGGGATACATTGGGTTGTATTGGAGGGGACTGGGGTAGATTAGGGCAGATGGGTAGATGTATGTGGTTTGGGGTTGATTTGAATGGGCAGTGAGGTTTGGAGTGGGCTAAAGTAGGGTAGTGAGGGGTAGATTGAAGTAGAAAGGAGCAGAGTGGAGTAGATTTGGGTAGATTCGAGTGGGGGTAGATTGGGTTAGGGAGGGGTAGATTGGGGTAAATTTGAGTGGGGTGGACTGGATGGTATAGATTGACGTTGGGTAGTTTAGGGTGGAGTGGGTAGGGTTGATTGGATTGGGTGGATTGGGGTAGAGTGGGTTAGACTGGACTGGCTGGAGTGGGGGCATGTTGTAGAATTGGGTGAAGTTTAGTGGGGGTAGATTAGCTAGAGTGGAATAGAATGTGGTAGATTGGGGTAGATTAAAGTGGGGACGATTGGGTGTATTGGTAGATTGTAGTGGCATAGATTGGGGTAGAGAATAATAGGCTAGAGTAGGGTAGTGAGGGGTAGATTGAAGTAGAAAGGAGCAGAGTGGAGTAGATTTGGGTAGATTCGAGTGGGAGTAGATTGGGTTAGGGAGGGGTAGATTGGGGTAAATTGGAGTGGGGTGGACTGGATGGTATAGATTGACGTTGGGTAGTTTAGGGTGGAGTGGGTAGGGTAGATTGGATTGGGTAGAGTGGGTTAGACTGGACTGGCTGGAGTGGGGGAATGTGAGGGGCATGTGGTAGAATTGGGTGAAATTTAGTGGGGGTAGATTAGCTAGAGTGGAATAGAATGTGGTAGATTGGGGTAGATTAAAGTGGGGACGATTGGGTGTATTGGTAGATTGTAGTGGCATAGATTGGGGTAGAGAATAATAGGGTAGATAGGAGTGGAGTTGGTGGAGTGGAGTTGTATAGATTAGAGTGAGTCGAGATTGGAGTGGAGTGTGATAGATTGGGGAAGAGGGGTTTGGGATATCTGGGGGTGGTGTGGTTTGGAGTGTTGGGGAGTGGGGTAGATTGGAGTGGAGTGGGGAAGATTAGAGTGGAGGAGATAGGGATAGTTTGGAGTGGTGTAAATTGTGGTGGGGTAGATTGTGGTTTTGTAGATTAGGGAGGGGTAGATTGGAGTAGGACAGATTGGGCTTGGTGGGTTAGATTGGAAATAGAGTGGGAAAGATTCAGTAACAGTGGAGTGGTGTGTGGTTCAGTGGGTTAGAATGGAGTGCAGTGGAATTGGGTAGATGGGTGGATTGGAGTGTGATAGATTGGAGTGGAGTCCGGTTGATTGTGGTAGATTGGAGTGGGGTGGATTGTGAAAGAGTGGGGTAGATAGGAGTGGGGTAGAATAGAGTGAAGAGGAGCAGGAAATATTGCAGTGGAGTTTCGAGTGGAATGGGGTAAATTGGACTGGGGTACATTGGAGAGGAGTAGAGTGAAGTGGGGTAGATTGGAGTGGGGTCAGCTAGATTGGAGTAGAGTGGGTTGGTTTGAGGTAGACTGGAGTGGGGTGGATTGTATTGGGGTAGATAGGAGTGGATTGGAGTGGCATGTGGCAGACAGGTACATTGGAGAAGAGTGGGATTGATTTGCATGGAGTGGGGTAGAGTGGAGTAAAGTGGTGTGGGGGTAATTGGAGTAGGGTCGATTGTATTGGAGTGGGGTAGATTGGGTTAGAGTGGGGTAGAACACAGTGGAGTGGGGTCTATTTGGGGGGAGGTAGAGTGGGGTAGGTGAATTGAGGTTAAGTAGATTACAGTGGAGTGGGGTAGACTGGGTGAAGTGGAGTGTAGTAGATTGCAGCACAGTAGATTGTGGGATTGTAGCAAAGTGGGGAGGGGTAGTTTGGGGTACTTTGGAGTGGAGTTGGATAGTCGAGTGGAGCTGGATAGATTTGAGAGGGGTAGAGTGGAGTGGGGCAAGTGTGGTAAGTGGAGGGGTGTAGAGTAGGATGCCATGGTGTGTCATAGAGTGAGTGGTATAGTTTGAAGGGGCGTGGATTACAGTGGCATGGCGTGTCATAGAGTGTCTTAGAGTGGAGAGGCATAGAATGGAGTGGAGTGGGGTGTCATAGACTGTAGTGGTGAGGCTTTGAGTGGAAGGGCATAGAGTGGAGTGGTGTAGTGTGGATGATGCATGATGTGGTAGCACACTGTTATTATAGACCATACATTTTCAATTGAAATGACCATTACATTTGCAGCGTAATTCGATTTTACTGCACAGAAATGATAATGTGTGTAAATGTCATCATCTATACAGAAAAAAATGTGTTTCATTTTTACTAATTCAGATATTTTCAGAAACATAAGCACAGTTCATTTTTTTTTTGTATGCTGGAAAAGAAAACTTCCCACACCCGCTCTTCTTAAATGGATACTCAACAGAATTGTCACATGTATTCTCTCACTTTGAAGCCAGAGAAAGTAAAGTAAACACCAATCTCCCTCAGAAAACAGTTGACATTAGCCCTTTGTCTTTGAATGCACCGCAAATGTGACCAGATAGGAACAAAATTAAAAGACATGCTTACAGAAAACGAGTTTGTTGAGGAATACAGTAAACAAGATTCTGGCAACGGGACGGATGAACTCAAGCTGGACAGAATAAAGCAAATAAACGCAGCAAATAGATTGCTAGAAAATTGGAAATACAAACCACAAAGCCATTGGTAATAAAATGGTGAAATACTTTCTTAGGTCAGCTTTCTGAATGTCCCTAAGATGTCTTTAGCTGTCTGGTAGGCTTTAACCTAAAAATAATGCAGTTGAATTGTCAACACATAGATTCCTTTTCACCTGTGCCTCATGAAGTATGTTCACTGACATGACATTTTTGGAGTCCTGACTTTACTCTGGTCTGAACACAGCCTGATGGACATACAGATCGATCTCGGCAGATATACAGTGGAGTGGTGTGGCTCACTAGTTAGAGGCGGCGGACCTGGAAGCAGAGAACGACCCGGGACCAGGGTTCAATTCCCGACGCGGCAGGGTTGTGGACCAGGGTCAATGGACTCGATAATTCTCGCCTCGGTGCCTACTCTAACCAGGGATCACACTCGGCAACTCTGGGCATTAAGCTTGCCTCATCTCTACAACGGCCCCCCACAAACGCCGGGGATGCCTGGTTTCACCTTGGAGATACCCAGAAGGGACCATCTCACAGGGAAAGCCAGGACGGGTTCCCCAGCGGTCTTCAGCACCAGGACACCCTGAGATGGGGTAACAGTGCGCTTTACAAGTATCATCATTACATTACATTACAAACGAATATATGTAATTATACAAACACCTCAACAGTTTCGCTTTACAAAAGCTTTTCTGCTTGGATAAAAATACATCTTACCAGACTAATTGAAGAACTACAGCTTCCTCCTAGGGTAACTTGGGCTTAAGAACATATGCTCCGGCCTATAGAGTACTAAAGTCGGATCTATCTCCGCCAACAGTGCTTGCTATGGCAACATTTTTGACTGCAATGTGGCGGGCACGCGCCCGAATAATCAAGGACACCACAACATTGTGAACACCTCTTTTACCTCCCTTGTATTTGGGCTAACCCATTTTTTAGAACTGTACCCTATTAAGCATATTCGTATACTGCTCCTAGTGGGTTTATATGTATTTTAATGATTATTTTGTCTTGTGTATATCTTTTATGATCTTTTATGATCGAAATAAAGATTTGAAATTTGATTTGTAAATATACAAACACCTCAACAGTTTCGCTTTACAAAAGCTTTTCTGCTTGGATAAAAATACATCTTACCAGACTAATTGAAGCACTACAGCTTCCTCCTAGGGTATTATATTCAGTTTCAATTAAGTGTTGGATGCCTTATCCCACTTTAACTCGGATGTATGTCATGACAACGTGGGCTTTTACGCGCGCTGCCATTAGGACGCTTCAATTACAAAGCAAGTTGTTACAATGACTTTGGCTGTAGGCGCTGGATTTTGGAATAGTATGATTTACTATTCCAACTCCAGCCTACGCAACAGTAGGGAAGGTGTTGGAATAGTAAACCTACTAATCCTTAGTCTCTAGCGCCATCCAGCGCAAGTCGTTGTAACGACTTGCGTTGTAATGGCATCATCATAATGGCAGCGCCTTGTAAAGCCAGCGTTGTCAAGGCTGTCTCCCCTTTAACTCTTACCATATAAACAGCCTTGCACCATGAAATTTCTCTTAAAGGCCAAAAGATACGCTCTTACAAACCTGTAAATAATCGGGTTACTGACAAGTTAAAGGATTGTCGATCAAGCCTATGACAGCTAGAACATAAATAGAGATTGTCGTATGCAGATTCTTGCCTCTTCAAGTACAGGGGGCATACAAAACATCTGAATATGTTTGCAGCTCCACCCTTAAATTCAACCACACCTCCAAAACACCTCTTTCAGGCTGAAGATATTTGATCAAAATTCCCAAGTATCCTCTAAAGTTTTGCCATTCTGAGAATTCTGTAAATAGTCAGTGTGGTCTGCACACAGCTCTGGCCACATCAGTCTCTAGGTCAGAGTACTTGGGGCGGAGCAAGCATCCTGTGGCCCTTTACCTCTGCCTATAACCCCTGCCATGAGGTTCTCGCCGGGTGCCTGAATCTACATCTGGCCTTGGCATGGGCCATTGAGCCTGTTGGAAACCTTGCAGGTGCTGGATGAGGACTATTCTGCTCTTTCCCTGTGCCCTGTGCCCTGATCCCATGGCGTTGGATTTCACTGCTCTGACTGGCTGTGCCAAAGTGTGGATTGCACCTTCGTCATCAAGGCCTGTTCATTACCATTGAAGATCTCCACTTAAAGGTGAGCCTGTTCTGGGTGCTGGGTCAGGGGCATAGGATGGCTGACTCATGTACAACTCTGGGCATTACGCTCTCTTTGTTAGGCTCTGGGGACTGAGCTGCAGCGATTCATTGGCCCTGTTGCAACTGCATCCGGAGGGTCAGGGGCCTTTCCTCTTCACTGGCAGAAGCTGCGACAGCGCAGCAATGGTATTGGGTGCTGCTCAGGGACGTATTGGTACTGCAGGCACTCAGGCATTGGCCGAAGGGCTGGTGTCTTAGTGCCCTAGGTGAGCTGTTTTTTTTCCCTTTCCCAGTCCACAGAGAGCACTGGACAGGGAGAGGAAAGCAGCCTCACTGTGCGGCCATTCAGAGATGATCGGCTGTGGTATCTCCTTCACCCCCAGCCCTGCCAAGCAATCATGCTGATGGTGGGCTGGGGAGGGGTGATTGTGTGCAAGAACCGCCCTCCCTGGGGGCCAGGTGTTGCTCAGGCCAATGAGCCATTTTCACCTCGGCCCCCCTGGGGCCCACGCAGCCCTGAAACTGTGTTTGCAATAACACCTCGCCCACAGTCCTTCTCATTCATGGCATACTGGGCGAGGAAGAATGGGTCTCGCTGTGGGGGCCAGGTGATGTTGGGAACTTGCACCATCTTCACCTTATCCTCCCTCACCCCCGTGGATGGCCCAGCAGCTGTGCTTTTTTGCTTTATTACCTTTCCTGCCAGGCCATTGCCCTGACGCAGGGAAGGGCTGGGGAGGGCTGAGTCATTTTCAAATAGTTGGGGTCTCGCTGTTTGTCAGGTGCTTCTGCCCTGGAGGGCTGAGGAATCATTTTGCAATAGAAAGGGGCCTCGCTGCTTTCCAGGTGCTCCTGCGCTGGAGGGCTGGGGAATAATTTTTTGAGAAAGGGGCCTCGCTGTTTTTCGAGTTTTCCTGCGCTGGAGGGTTGGGGACTCATTTTGTAATAGAAAGGGGCCTCACTGCTTTTCAGGTGCTCCTGCGCTGGAGGGTTGGGGAATAATTTTGTAATAAAAGGAGGTCTTGCTGCTTTTCAGATGCCCCTGTCCTGGAGGGCTGGGAAATCATTTTGTAATAGAGATTGAGCGCGGGATTACCAGCTCAATAAATCATACTCACCGGGACCCATAAACATTCACAGCTTTGAACCGGTAATCCTGCTTTTAATTTCTTAACCATCAGAATTTTATATTTCAGGACCTATACCTACACACCTTTGACCTACCAATCCTTTCCACCTATGTTATAAATCCTAGGGATCGAAAAGGGAGTTAGCATATTAAGTAGTTATTTTTAACAATTAGTCTAAATGTTTACCTTTCCTGAAAAGAAATCACAGACTCTGGAGAAGTTTTAAACACTTTATCTATGCAAGGTTTTCCGAGTCAAAGGCCACAAAACAGTGACCATAAATTTTGCAAGCAAGAATATAATTAATAGGACTTAAAGTTTGCAAGAAATCACAGTAACACCTTTAGACATTAGTACCTGGGAAGGGTGAGAAAGGGAAATAGCACAAGGACATACCACATGGATTATATTTACCTAAAATGGTGCAATGAGCAATCCTGGCCACAGGCTGGGGCAAAGACAGGGCTCCTGACTAATCAGGTGTCAACAGGACAGGACTGGTGTAGATCAGGACAGGTAACCTCCACTAGTGCAACGCCAGCGTCGCACCCCTCTCTCTAAGCCAATTTTCAGATACCACAATTGGGTAATCGATACCTCTCCCTCAGAAATTTCTCTATTCTTCTGACAGAGTGCTCCGCCAGCACCGTGTCTTGTGTATTGGTTTCACCTTGCACTGTGTTAAGTTAGCGTAGGCTGGTTAGAAGTTAAACACCATTTTTTCCTTTCCTGCTGCCTCTGCACACGACACATTTTGTTTTTAATGCTTTTCGCCTGGTTAGGTATTTTGCTTTACACGAGAATAACATGTTTGCTTATAATATCAGTCTTGCTTGGTAAGCTATGTCTGTACAGTGAGTGTCGAGGCCTTCAAGGTTATTTCAACACAGCGCTTATTGTTTGGATTGATCAGTGCATAGAGTAGACATAATATGGATTCAGCTGTGGCCAACTTTGGCCTTGGTAGTTTAGTCTGCCCTGTTCCCATGATGCACTGGGCCAGGGACAGACTGATTTGCATATAGCCAGGTTCTGAGCTGGGATGGTGCAGTGAGATAAATAACGGTGATGGATCAAGCCCTGATCTTTGGACTGGGTAAGAGTGGTCTGCTCAATTCAGACACTCTGTTCATCACCACCCCCTTTTCTGAATCGTTTTTGGCCACTATAGGTGTGGCAGGGTATACTCAGACATGAGTCCCTTTCTCACTGCACCATCAGGATTTAAGCAAGCCGGGCCGAAGAAGGCTGAAATGCCAGAAACCGGTCCCCGGTAGCTTGTCTCCTTTCTGGTGAAGAATTGGCTTGGTAGTTTAGTCTGCCCTGTTCCCATGATGCACTGGGCCAGGGACAGACTGATTTGCATATAGCCAGGTTCTGAGCTGGGATGGTGCAGTGAGATAAATAACGGTGATGGATCAAGCCCTGATATTTGGACTGGGTAAGAGTGGTCTGCTCAATTCAGACACTCTGTTCATCACCACCCCCTTTTCTGAATCGTTTTTGGCCACTATAGGTGTGGCAGGGTATACTCAGACATGAGTCCCTTTCTCACTGCACCATCAGGATTCAAGCAAGCCGTGCCGAAGAAGGCTGAAATGCCAGAAACCGGTCCCCGGTAGCTTGTCTCCTTTCTGGTGAAGAATTGGCTTGGTAGTTTAGTCTGCCCTGTTCCCATGATGCACTGGGCCAGGGACAGACTGATTTGCATATAGCCAGGTTCTGAGCTGGGATGGTGCAGTGAGATAAATAACGGTGATGGATCAAGCCCTGATCTTTGGACTGGGTAAGAGTGGTCTGCTCAATTCAGACACTCTGTTCATCACCACCCCCTTTTCTGAATCGTTTTTGGCCACTATAGGTGTGGCAGGGTATACTCAGACATGAGTCCCTTTCTCACTGCACCATCAGAATTCAAGCAAGCCGGGCCGAAGAAGGCTGAAATGCCTGAAACCGGTCCCCGGTAGCTTGTCTCCTTTCTGGTGAAGAATTGGCTTGGTAGTTTAGTCTGCCCTGTTCCCATGATGCACTGGGCCAGGGACAGACTGATTTGCATATAGCCAGGTTCTGAGCTGGGATGGTGCAGTGAGATAAATAACGGTGATGGATCAAGCCCTGATCTTTGGACTGGGTAAGAGTGGTCTGCTCAATTCAGACACTCTGTTCACCACCACCCCCTTTTCTGAATCGTTTTTGGCCACTGTAGGTGTGGCAGGGTATACTCAGACATGAGTCCCTTTCTCACTGCACCATCAGGATTCAAGCAAGCCGGGCCGAAGAAGGCTGAAATGCCAGAAACCGGTCCCCGGTAGCTTGTCTCCTTTCTGGTGAAGAATTGGCTTGGTAGTTTAGTCTGCCCTGTTCCCATGATGCACTGGGCCAGGGACAGACTGATTTGCATATAGCCAGGTTCTGAGCTGGGATGGTGCAGTAAGATAAATAACGGTGATGGATCAAGCCCTGATCTTTGGACTGGGTAAGAGTGGTCTGCTCAATTCAGACACTCTGTTCATCACGACCCCCTTTTCTGAATCGTTTTTGGCCACTATAGGTGTGGCAGGGTATACTCAGACATGAGTCCCTTTCTCACTGCACCATCAGGATTCAAGCAAGCCGGGCCGAAGAAGGCTGAAATGCCAGAAACCGGTCCCCGGTAGCTTGTCTCCTTTCTGGTGAAGAATTGGCTTGGTAGTTTAGTCTGCCCTGTTCCCATAATGC
The DNA here is from genome assembly GCF_964263255.1 of Lissotriton vulgaris. Classification (NCBI taxonomy): domain Eukaryota; kingdom Metazoa; phylum Chordata; class Amphibia; order Caudata; family Salamandridae; genus Lissotriton; species Lissotriton vulgaris. The sequence continues at coordinate 1,131,743,291 of NC_141694.1, read as the reverse complement.
ACTGGGCCAGGGACAGACTGATTTGCATATAGCCAGGTTCTGAGCTGGGATGGTGCAGTGAGATAAATAACGGTGATGGATCAAGCCCTGATCTTTGGACTGGGTAAGAGTGGTCTGCTCAATTCAGACACTCTGTTCATCACCACCCCCTTTTCTGAATCGTTTTTAGCCACTATAGGTGTGGCAGGGTATACTCAGACATGAGTCCCTTTCTCACTGCACCATCAGGATTCAAGCAAGCCGGGCCGAAGAAGGCTGAAATGCCAGAAACCGGTCCCCGGTAGCTTGTCTCCTTTCTGGTGAAGAATTGGCTTGGTAGTTTAGTCTGCCCTGTTCCCATGATGCACTGGGCCAGGGACAGACTGATTTGCATATAGCCAGGTTCTGAGCTGGGATGGTGCAGTGAGATAAATAACGGTGATGGATCAAGCCCTGATCTTTGGACTGGGTAAGAGTGGTCTGCTCAATTCAGACACTCTGTTCATCACCACCCCCTTTTCTGAATCGTTTTTGGCCACTATAGGTGTGGCAGGGTATACTCGGACATGAGTCCCTTTCTCACTGCACCTTCAGGATTCAAGCAAGCCGGGCCGAAGAAGGCTGAAATGCCAGAAACCGGTCCCCGGTAGCTTGTCTCCTTTCTGGTGAAGAATTGGCTTGGTAGTTTAGTCTGCCCTGTTCCCATGATGCACTGGGCCATGGACAGACTGATTTGCATATAGCCAAGTTCTGAGCTGGGATGGTGCAGTGAGATAAATAACGGTGATGGATCAAGCCCTGATCTTTGGACTGGGTAAGAGTGGTCTGCTCAATTCAGACACTCTGTTCATCACCACCCCCTTTTCTGAATCGTTTTTGGCCACTATAGGTGTGGCAGGGTATACTCAGACATGAGTCCCTTTCTTACTGCACCATCAGGATTCAAGCAAGCCGGGCCGAAGAAGGCTGAAATGCCAGAAACCGGTCCCCGGTAGCTTGTCTCCTTTCTGGTGAAGAATTGGCTTGGTAGTTTAGTCTGCCCTGTTCCCATGATGCACTGGGCCAGGGACAGACTGATTTGCATATAGCCAGGTTCTGAGCTGGGATGGTGCAGTGAGATAAATAACGGTGATGGATCAAGCCCTGATCTTTGGACTGGGTAAGAGTGGTCTGCTCAATTCAGACACTCTGTTCATCACCACCCCCTTTTCTGAATCAACTTTGGTTTTAGGCACGAATAATAATGCACTGCACAGAGCAGGGCACACACTTGATGAATATCCGTATGCAGAGTGTTGGTGCAGGAGATGATGTGATCCATTTCCACTGAACCCAAAGGTATGGGCCCTTCCTTCTAAACGTAAAGAGACCTTCTGTAGATATAATATAATATACTACCTAGGGAAGGTAAACCGAGGTTCTATTTAGACCTGTTTCCTTTATCATTTTCACATGCTTTCACCCTTAGTTTTTTATAGAATAGTAACTATGCTGGTAACCTTGATCTTTATAATATGTTTGCTTGTATTAGCTAAGATACTGCGTTTGAGAACACTGCATTAGAAATAAACATTTCAAACTCCCACGTGTCCTCATTGACTCCTGGTTCTGGATTGATATGATAGTATAACGAAAGAGTGTTTGTGAGTTCCACGTTACCTGAGGTGTTCTAAGTCCATGTTCTGGGTTGTCTAAATCATTGGGGTTTTGTAAGTACCAATGAGACACTGATAGCTAGTCTGGTAGGGGACTTTGGATGCTGAGGTGAGTTTTGGCACACCCTAATTCACTGAGGTTCCAAGTCTCTATGCACAGTTCTGTATATGAGCAGAAATCCCTGCAACAACCTCTGCTCTCGATCTCCTATAGCATGCGTTGGGTCAGTGACAGGTCAGCTACTCGGACAAGTCTGACAATTTTCTCTATTTAAACCTACCTTAGTTATACCATTTCCAGGGCAATGTATCACCCCTAAATGTTGCAAATATATGTGTTCCCCTTCAGTGATTGTCCAGAAAGACGAGGAGAGGTCATCACACCATACTAAGATGAGGTAATTTCTCATTGAATTATATTGATTCAAGTTCCCGCCCATAATTTATTTTCCCATGCACTTTCATTCCACCCAGCAATATTGGTTTTAATTTGAATACATTGTATTTGATACAGTTGCTTTTCCTTACTTAGTTGAGGTCAAATGTGTATGTTCCCAGGAACATCATGGGTAAATGGGTGTTGGCAGGCATTCAATGACAGTGACTTTATACTTTTCAGGTATTCTTTGCGCAGGCGCAGTCTTTTCAATATGGAGTTGGTGTCACTTTTGGGCCAAAATACGAGCTAGTAACAAAGTCAAAGAAAAAAACATATTAGAATACAAAAATAAATGAATGCACTGTTTACCACTTATCTCTACTCTAACCCCATTACTTTATTTATAGTACAGTATTAATAGTTAAGCAAAATGAACAAAGTTTAGTACAAGCAGCAGCATGTGCGTTAGTATGAGTAAACATGAAGTAGCCATTTTGGCACTAGTGCGCAAAAGCAAGAATTTCCCACAAGCGAAAGATACGTCACACCACGTAGATGTGGCAGACGCATGCGCAGTAAAGTTCCCGCGTTCTTGTCGGCAATTTTAGGACATTCGAGTTACTATTAGTAAAAGCACATTGAAAAGCTTCCCCTAGATACTAAATATGTTGTGTAATGCAATTATTAGTAAACAAAACATGTTGATTAGTTAGTTATCAGTTATTTTGAGAGGACTGAGTCCAAGCAAGTTTCTATACGTATGAAACCTTGCTCCATCAATCCCCTCTTTGATGATATTTTAAATCATCACTAATTACAGAGCCAGATGCTAACATTAACACTCTCCCAGTTCAATTTCTTCAATTACTTTGGGAATTCTTTTTTCACTTTTATTCTGGAAAACTTTAATTCTTTTATATATATATATATCCCCCTTTAACTCTTCCATTTGAATTTCACCTATCTTTTGTTTCTTCTTTTTCTCATTCACTGTATACCTTTTTATGTTTCTGCAGCATTTGCACCAAATCATTATCACCAAGATTAATAGTGATATTCCCATTATTGGCATTAGTACTTTACCTACAATGCTACTACCAACATTAGAAAGCCAACTACCTACTGACGAGAGACCATCAGTTAGTCTCTTCCATGCACTATCAACCTCCAGTGGTTTCAATTCTTCTTCCAAATGTGTAATATTTCTGACATACCTTCCAATTTCAATACTTTTATCAGGTATGTAAGGGCAACAATGTTGGGCCTTCAACATTTTACAGACTCCGCCCTCTTTTGCCGATAATATATCAAGAGCAAGTCGATTTTTTAAAACAATAGATCTGATCTCAACGAATTCAGTATTGATCAATAAGAATCCTCCATCAGTGTCAGTCGATAAACGATCCACCACTGTAGACTATTTACAAATTCTTTGAGCGTTCAGAATTACACCCACTGAAGGTATCCCCTACAATTTCTGCAAAACTAGCTCTTTTATATTGTGTTAGTTAATTTTAGTGTTCATTGCTTCCAGTGATTCTTTTTACATGGTATACCTTTGGGAATGCTATTCCGAAATAGCAACTCTCATACCAATGATCAGGCAGTTTAAAGTAAACTTTGTTCCCACAAATATAATTGACTCCAGGAAATACTGGATGCATTCCCCCTTTTAGTCCCCCAACCCCCAATTATCAGGAAATTGTGTACACATTCACTGGAACCGATGAATACATTGTTATACTCAGTTTTCAACCTATGGAGACAGATTTTCCCTTTCTTTTCAAAGTCCAGAGACGTAGCAGTGTGAGCCCTGCCAGTAGCAAGAAATTCCTCCCTTTCAGCCCATTTGGGTATTTGGGGTTTCGGTTCAGTGGCCTTTCTATGGAAATCCTGTCTCCTTTTCTCTACTAAATTCAAAAATATTTTTTCTTCCTCATGCAATTCACATGTTAAATTGTCTTTGTGTGCATCAGCTATATCTATCATTTTTATTGTTAGAAAATATTCACCCATGAACTGTGCCTCTCTGCTGCTAAGGACGGGTTTCATTTTTCTACGTATAGAGATTTCAAAACAAATTAAGTCTAAATCAGGGGTGGGCGTAGTTCGGGAAGTAGCGCTTTGCAAAGCTACGCAAAGTGCACTTTTCACTACGCGAGCTACGCGTAGCACTACTCGAACTGCGTAGTAGCATGTTCGCACTGTGCAAGATGTTGTTTTCAATGATTCCACAGTGTGGACAAGCATCGAGCACTGTGCAATCATTGAAAAGGGCATCTTGCACAGTGCGAGCTGTACTTTTCTGCCGCTCGAGTAGATTTTTACTTGAGCTGCAGCTTTCTCAGCGCGGACTGGTAGTTTCTCATCGCGAGCGGTCGTGAGCATGCGCGACCACTCGCAATGATAAACCAGACCTCCCCACATTGACAATCTCGCCGGGAGGTTTATTTTCCATGCTCGTGATCGGCAACTTGATGTTGCTGATCACGAATATGAAAAAAGTCTCGCAGGATGTCATTTTGCTTGCTCGCGGTCGCCAACTTGACGTTGAGGACCGCGAGCAAGCAAAAAATGACCGCTGCACTACGCTACACATATTTGCACTTTACTACGTGCAGTTTGCGTAGTGCGAAGTTGCACAAACTTCACAAACTACGCGAGCGTAGCGTAGTGCTTTGCCCAGAGTTAGTATAAATTAGAATAATAATACTGTAACTTTCCAGTTCTATGAAACAAATTAGTTAATATACTACATGAATATTATGTCAGAGGTAAATCTTAGTAAGTAACTCCTTCAGCTACGGATGTTGGCAATTTCATACAGACATAGCAATCACTAACTTGTATTGTCTCTACATAATGAACTAGCAGGTTAGCAAATACATTGAAATCTGTTTTGTTTTTATTTCTAATGTGGTGTAATTCTATCAGTTGCTTCTAAGTCTACTCTATCATGTTTATGGTGTGCTACCTTTCCGTGTATACTAGTGTCATTTTGTTTAGCAGCCATCAAATAAGGTATTGCTATTGTCAGTCCTAGCCATACTATAAGCACTATCAATACACTAAATATGCATATTCTACAGCATGTCTTTATACAATGTCTTTTCGAGTTTCTAGTAACTCTGGCATCAGCCATTTAGATTAAGGAGACTTATCCCCTCTTTGTAAACTTTACACAAGATATAACTGTGAATTTATCTCAAGTTGGTCTCACTTCTTCGATAGACTGATCAACAATCAATTCTTCATCACTTTCATCACTACTTTCCAGGGGGCATATTACCAAGCAATAGCGATAATTATCGCTATTGGTTGGTTAGCGGGAAAAAAATATCGCCGAGCACCGAGGATTTTTACAGCTGAGATACCTTGATATTATCAAGGTTTATCTCAAAAGCGGTAAAGATCCTGCGAAATGCATGAATATCGCTGAAAAATCAGCGATATTCATGCATTATCGTGACAATGCTCTTAGCCATGTTATCCACCTTCCATTGGATAACATGGCTAAAACTGCTTTTAGCAGGCGTTAGCTTTTGGAGATATTCACGCTTAGCGCGAATATTTCCAAAAGTTGTTAATAGGCATTAGAGATGTTAGCAACGCTAACATCTTGGCACGCCCACTTTGCATGTCATTAGCGATAATTATCGCTGACATGCAAAGTGGGCCCCTACATACCCGCTATCGCCTACCAGCTGTCGCTAACTGGTGTTACCGACAGCTTGGCAATAGGGCGATAAAATTATCGCCGCATTAGCGGGAAAAAGTCCCGCTAATGCGGCGATAATGCCCTTGGTAATATGCCCCCAGATTCTTGAAATCTTCAAGAATGACTTAAGTCCATTCAGGACCTTTGAATTTATTGTTCACTCTTTTCAAGCGTGGACTTCTTCGTCTTTGATTACTGGTTGACAGTTCAGTTGGACTTGTTACTTCATCCACTTGTTCGGGTTCTTCATTTATTGTTGCTTGGCGATATTTCAGTCTTTTAACAAAACCAGGCCATTTATCGCCTTTTCTGAGTCTTTTAACTGGCACTGTGCTTTCAGTTTCTTTAGATGTTCTTTTGTTTTCTTTGTGTTGTGGCACAATTAGATTTTCATCAACTTCAGGTATCCTCTCTATCTGACCTTGTCCAGGGCTTATTATCGTTGAAGTTTTTGCCTGGATGGATTCTTCTAGACTAGTCTGACTTGGTTCAGGATATTGCTTTGTTAAGCCTGGATCTTTTTCTTCCTCCTGAACCTGTTTTGCTAATCCTGTCTAGTCCTGCACAGGTCTTGCAATTTCTTGATTGTCTTCTGCCTGTGTGTTTTTCCTAGTACCTATCTGTCCCTCCTCAGACACAGGAGTTCTGGTGGGTGTTTCGTTGGTCTGAGTATATTGCTCTTTCCTTATCTGGTCCTCCTCAAGATTAACCCTAGCTTTGATTTCTGTAATCTGAGTATGTTTTTCTATTCCTCTCAGTCTGACTATCTAGATACGTTAGGCTTCTTGTTCTTACTTCAGGTATATCAACTACTGGAATCCATTCATCCTGACTGGTGCTCGGTTGTTCTTCGTTAACTGCTTCAAGATCAACTTCTTGAGATCCTTCAGCTGCACAACCTTCAGCCTCAACTTCCTCAGGTTCTGATACCCTTTTTGTGTGGCTGGCCAGGATCTAGTTTGGGATTCCCTTGCACTTTACAGCTGTGGTGGTAACCAGTATCACTTGACGTGGCTCTCCCCACCTTGGTGCTAGGCAAGATTCCCGCGTGCGGTTTGTTATCACTACCCAATCTCCAGGGTTCAAATAATGTGCTGGATTTGAATGACTTGCTTCAGCGTCTTCTACAACCTGGTGAGAGATAGAACGCACTTGTTCAACCAACTCTTTGCAGTATTCCAACACTAAATCATCAAATATAGTTTAACAGCTGGTGTCCTGGCACACATTCTTGCCTCATTGCCCTTCCCATGAGTATTTCATGGGGACTCAAGCCTGTTTTCTTGTCTGGAATGCTTTTGAGTACCATCAGGACAAGAGGTAAAGCATCAGGCCAATCCAATTGGGTAGATTCACACATCTTTGATTGTGCCATTCAGTTGTTCTACCACTCCGGAAGCCTCTGGGCGGTATGCACAGTGCAGCTTTTGCTCAATTTTGAATGCTTCACAAATCAGCCCAATTATTCCATTATTAAAATGTTTCCTCGGTCTGATTCAATCGTTACTGGAAAACCGAACCGAGGAATGAGCTCTCTTAAAAAGAGCATGTCCACAGTTAAGCTGTCATTCCTCCTTATGGAGTATGCTTCTACCCATTTGGAAAATAAGCAAAATATGACTAGAACATATTTTAATCCTAGACAAACAGGTAACTTAATGAAATCAAGTTGTAGTCTGATAAATGGGCCTTTTGCCTTCCCAATTTTCCCGGGACAAACCACAGTTTTCCTACCAGGGATCATTTGCTGACAAATCAAGCATCTCTGGCAAAGACTCTCTGCTATGTTCCGGAACTTTGCATTAAACCAATCCTGTCTGAACAGCCTAATTATGGCATCTCTGCCTATGTGTCTGTCCCCATGTTACATTCTGGCCATTGGTGCAAGCATACAATCAGGTAACACTGTTCTCCCATCTACGTAAACTATTACACCATCTTCAGGTCTTATCTGGCACCATATTTTCTCCCAGTCTTCCTTTTCTCTGGGTTCTGCTTCACTTTGCAAATCTCTCACTTCCTCCCATGTATTTACTCCTCTCAACAGCATAAGTTGGCAGCTGATTCCACATGCATCGATTTTCTAGTTTACTGCCATTTTCTATTTGGCGCAGTGTTGAGCCACTTGGTCAGCATAACAATTACCAGCTGTCACTTTGGCATTTCCAGATAGGTGAGCAGCACACTTGACCATGGCCAATTCTTTAGCCAATTAAATTCCTTCAAGTAGCTCTCTTACAAATTGTCCGGTTTTAATAGGGGTTCCTGAAGAAGTCATGAACTCCCTTTGCATCCACAGCTGGCCAAAATCATGTACAACCCCATAACCATACTGGCTATCACGACTGCATGTGGGACATACACTGTTACAGGGTGTCCCATGACAAGGGATTCACTTTGCTTAAGACTCATGCAAGTTGAAGCTACCGCTTTCAGATAACCTGGCAGTGCTGATGCCACTGGGTCCAATGTGGCAGAAAAATATGCCTCAGGACGTCGCATTATCCCATTGGTCTGGGTTAGAACTGAGAGAGCACAATTGTCTCTTGTATCACAAAATAGTGCAAACTCTTTTGAATAATCAGGCATTGCTAATGCTGGAGCTTCACACAGAGAGTTTCGTAATTTTAGAAAAGCATTCATGCTCTCATCATCCCATTTGACTGGATCTTTTGTAGGGGTGGGCAGACTTTGCGTAATCGTGTTACGCAAATCTCTGCGAAACGATAAAAAATCTCTGCAAACACGCAGAAATTTCCGCAAACATACGGAATTGCTTGTTCGCGATGCTTTTTTCCTGTTCCCAATTGCTGTTTGCGTGTTCGGGGGGAAATATCTTGTGAACATGCATTTTGAGAACGCAAACAAGCAAAATAATTTGCAAAGTTGTGGAAAGCAGAATTTTGGCAAATTTCGAGTTCTCGGGGAATGCAAAATTACCCAAATTCCGCAAATTCCGCGAGCGGAACGGAATTTACCGCCCAGGCCTAATCTTCGGGGTAGTTTCATGTTTTGAATTATTTTGATTCTCTCAGATGTCACTCTTCTGACCCTCTTTCTATCTGGTGTCCCAGATACTTGACTGAGGTTGTACAGTATTGCAATTTTTCTGGGGACACTTTATGTCCACCCTTTGCTAAATGGTTTAATAATGCAATGGAATCAATCATGCAGTCATTTCTGGTTCTCGATGCTAATAATAGATCATTGATAAACTGCACCAAGACAGATTGTCCGGGCAGCACCAGTGATTCAAGACACCTTTTCAAAATCTGACTAAAGATGGATGGGCTTTCCGTGTACCCTTGTGGAACACGATTCCAGACTTAAAGATGCTCTTCAAATTTGAACGAAAACAAAAACTTTCTATCTGGATGCAATGGGATGGAAAAGAAGGCATGTCATAAATCAATTACAGTGAACTATCCTGCTCTCCTTGGTATTTGATACAGAATCAATGCTGGATTCGGTACTACTGGGCAACATGGGACGACAATTGTATTTATCTTTCGAAGGTCTTGGACCACTATGTACTTTCCGTTTAGTTTCTTTATACCAATTATAGGTGAATTACAAGGACTGCTCATTATTTCTTTTAGAATGCCTTGCTCAACCAAACGCTCTATTTCTTTTGCAACACCTGCTTTAATTTCAGGACTCATTTTGTACTGTCGAATATTTGGGTACTGTCACTTTTATGGGACGACATCTGCCATAAATCCTACTACTTTTCCAGAAAAATCCCATACATCAGGATTCACAAAGGTTTTTAGTTCTTCTGGTAAATCTTCTAAGCACATCTTTTTAATTTCTGTTTCTTGTCTGGCTAGCATAATTTTATACACTCCATCTTCATCTGGAGTCTGAATTTCAACACCATTTGGTGTGCAATTCAATTCATCTTGCACAGTATATCCCTTCCTAACAAATTTACAGGACTAGAGTCACACACTACAAACTTGTGCATCTCTCTAAAATTACCGATACAGACTTGCATTGGTTCTGCGACAGGGGTCCTAATTTGTTCATTAGAAATGCCCACTACTTGGATCGCTTCTCCTGAGAGGGGTAGGTTTGGGATGTCTGCTGTTCTCACAATAGAATAGTTAGCACCTTTGTCCAACAAAAATGTAATATTATTTCCCTCCACTTTTCCCTCAATGTAAGGACCTGACTAACCTACCGGTAAGGATGCACCAAGTACGCATTCCTCTTCCACCCCTCTCAGGCACCGTCAATAAGCCTCGTCTTCAAAAAATGTGTCCTGTAAAAGAAACGGTGGTGTTATTATATTTTTCTTAGCACTTTCCTCCTGAAATCCGGTGTCCACACCGTATTTGGCTTGACTCACAAAATCAGGCAGAGGGGCAGGAGGAAACTGATTCTGATCCCCCAGGGCTCATCCCTCAGCTCAACTCTGTTCAACGTCTACATGACCCCCCCTCGCACAAGTGGCCCGCCATCATGACCTCAACATCATCTCCTACGCTGACGACACCCAGCTCATCCTCTCCCTCACCAAAGACCCACACACCGCCACAACCAACCTCCACGAGGGAATGAAGGCAGTCGCCTATTGGATGAGGAGCAGCCGTCTGAAGCTGAACTCGGAAAAGACGTAGGTCCTCATCCTAAGACCCACCCCCTCAGCCTGGGATGACTCCTGGTGGCCGACCACACTGGGAACAGACCCAACACCCACCGACCATGCACGCAATCTAAGATTCATCCTCGATTCCTCACTCTCCATGTCCAAGCAGGTCAATGCCATCTCTTCCTCCTGCTACAACAACCTCTGCATGCTCAGCAGGATCTACAAGTGGATCCCGACCAAAACAAGAACGGTTGTAGTAAGTACACCTCAGCTAGGCCTACTTAGTGCAAGGGTTCGCCTGTCTCTGCACAGAGTCCTCGGACCTTAGGAAGAAGTTGGCAATGAAACTGGAAATACAAAGACAAAGTTTATTAAACCTTTAAAGGTGGCACTACAGTCCACACAACACTCTTCAGTATTGTATCGAGTAGTACAAAGAACTGCAGCACATGGCCCCTTTTATACACAATAAGGGGGCTCAAGAAAAGGCGATACAAAAGACAAGAGCAGATTTATGACCATACAAGGACATTTTAGAGGGCACAATCGATAGATGGGCGGAGCTAATAGTCTCCGATCACATTCCTGTCTGGAACCAATTAAGTAACGGTCACTGATCCTACTGCGCATGTCTGGACATGTTGGAAGCGGAGACTGCTAAAAATAGCCTGTTGCCGGGCAGACTCCAGGTGCAATGAACAAGGAGGTAGGACCAAGCGCATTGCGAGCACATGGCAATGTATGGCATTCAAAATGGCCGCTTCAAATTTCAGATGGAGTCGGTACATTTGTCATGATAATGGTTAAACGAGACATATTGAAATATGTCTTCTGCTAATGCTTAACTTAATCGCTGTTAATTTACAACGCGGTGACACAGGCCCTCGTCAGCAGCAGACTGGACTACGGCAATGCACTCTATGCAGGAATCCCAGCCAAACACCTACGATGACTACAACGCATCCAAACAGCCTCCGCCCGACTGATCGTCAATGTCCCTCACCGCACCCACTTCACCCCCCACCTGAGAGACCTACACTGGCTCCCTGTCAACAAGAGGATCACCTTCAAGCTCCTCACCCACGCACACAAAGCACTCCACAACGCCGGACCAGCCTACCTGAACAGCAGGCTCAGATTCCACTCCCCCACCCGCCAGCTCCGCTCCGCCAGCATCGCCCTCGCCGCTGTCCCCCGCATCCATTGAATGACCTCCGGCGGCAGATCCTTCTCCTACCTCGCTGCCAAGACCTGGAACACCCTCCCTACCCACATACGGCAGACCCAAGACCTACTCACCTTCAGAAGACTCCTCAAGACCTGGCTCTTCGAGCAGTAGCAGCACCCCCTCCCCTCAGCTCCTTGGGACCCTCACGGGTAAGTAGCATACTTTACAAGTACTCTCATTGATTTATTGATTGATTCTGATGGCTGTCTCATTGAAAACCTCATTCTGCGTCTGTGGATTTAAATTTGATTTTGGACATTATTATTCTGTATTGATTTGCATTTATTTCTCCAATGCCCCAATTTTCCGCACCCATGACAAGAAAACTTTTTCTTTGTCTCTTCTTTACTCATTTTTCCTCTGGGCTTGCCCCCACTACTTTCACCTTGGCCTTCCCCCCTTTTCTGATTATTTGCTTGCTGATTTAACTGAAGATCCTGCTGTTCTGTCATTTTTACTTGAGCCCACATTACCTTTTCTTCTAATTTCTTTCGGTTATTATCAATTTCATCCTCACAGTATTTTGCATACTTGAGAATCTCATCGACAGGCTTCGCTTGCCAAAAACAGTTTATGTTCTTTAATTGTTTGAGGGATTTCTGGTTTTAGTCCTGACACAAAACGATATATAAAATGTGTCATGTCCTTATTATCAATGTTTTCTAAACCACTGTCCTGTTTAAATACCTGCAATAGGCGTTCCTATTATGCATGTACAGATTAATCTTTATTTTGTGTGGTTCTGTCTATTTTAGTCCGGTCTGTTTCTTTGGGGGGAATCTTTCCTTTTAAGTAGGTTATTACCTGATTATACTTTTTCATTACGTCCTCTAACAAGGCTCCTGTCTTTGGATCTTTATGGTATTCAACATTTGGCCAATCTACTGTAATTTTACACTCGGTCCACAAATCAGCTGGAACAACAATGTTAAATAAACCATCCTACCAACAGTACTTTCGAAACTTTCACAAACCTTTGAACTTGCCGGTACCACTCTACAGGTTTTACTCTAAGCTTTGGGAAATCATTAGTAAATGATAAAATATGATAAAATATCCTGTCAGGACGATGGGACATGTACATAACCGCCTCCTGGCACTTCCCTCATTGGACACAACTTTTCAGCTTTTTCTGTTTCTTTTAATACGTTTTCTGATGTAGTTTTATTTGCCTGTGAGTCTTCCTTTTTCTTTGTCCATCTGGCTTTCCATTTATTTAAGTCTCCCCATTTCTGAAATGAATGACAACAACTCCTTTATTTGGAACTTCCGTCCTGACACATTCATATTTTCCAAATCTTTGTCAGATAATTCAGCTCTATATGGTTTCTGTAACACCTTTGATTTGCCAATGTCAATTCCCATTTCAGAAGCCAAATTCATCAATTTCTCATGGTATAGTTTTGTATTTCGAGTAATACTTGTGCATATAAACAGCAATTCATTTTCGTCAAAAAAATGTAACCTTTCCAATCCCACATTTCCAGCTACCATTACTTATAATTCTACCCTTAATTTGAATATGTCCAATACTTTTGGCTGTGATTTCGGATTTTCTACATCTCGGGTCCATCTTTCTAACTCCTCAGGGCTTACTACAGTTGCACTTCTCATTCCTGTAGATGTCTCAATCTGTACTTTCTTTGAGCATCTAGGAGTAATTATTTTGACGGAGTCACTCACTGGTTCTCGTATAGTAAATCTATTAAGGAAATTACTGACTCGCATTCACTTGCTTGGTCATCAACTACTAGATTTTCGTCCTGGGCTGTACTATGGGTGTAGTTAGAGCAGGAGTTTTAGGACTGATTTGCTTACCTCCATATAAAGGAACTACGGGACCTATAGTCACTGGCATTGTCAAGGCTACAGGACTCGTATTTATATGGGGTATTTTCTGTATTAACTCACTAAGCTGTTTATTTAAGGCTTTCTTTTCTCTCTCTCGTAGTACCTTTTCCAATGAGGTTTCATGTATAATCTGCGGAACCAAGGGTGGTTGCAAACTTGGAGCACTAGAGATAGTTCTATTGGTTTCTGCCTGATAAGGTGGAGGATTTTTAATTACTAAATCATCTAAATAATCATCATCTGAATCACCACCACCAGTCATTAAATGTTTTGTTTTCTCAGTACTTTTACTTCCAGTCAGTTCTTCTGTGGTAAAAACAGGATATAATCCTTCCACTAGCATAGACTGTCTCCATGGTTTCATCTGTTTATCTCAACTTGCCTTTGGGAATCTGGGATAAAACCTGCTAAAATTTCTGTCACCTCAAGATCTATCTCGTTCAAAAGCCTCTGTCTCCCACTCTTCTAGGGCTTCATATTGCGTTAATCTTGATCTGGGGTCTAATTCATTCATGGGAGTTCGCAAATTGTGCAATATTCTACCATTAAATGTACCATGTTCTGGAAATGCTAATATGCCATCGTCTTTGGTATACTCTATCTGATTTTCTAACCACACACAAGTGTGGTAGCCTCTTTCTACCATCATGTATGATGCTGGCTTTTTTGGTGGTGGAATAATAATTCCTTCTCTTGTTTTTACTGGTTAATCTGTTTTAAATTAATTCTTGATTTTCTGCATAAATGACATGTTTCTCTTTTCTCCGTACATGTTGTACGGTCTTCCCCTAATACTCTGTTCTCGGGCTACACCTAAATATTTTATATCTGGACGACTTCTTATGATTGCTGGATCTAAATGCAACATGTACCGCTTGTCTAAATTTCTACGAAATTCTAATTAATGTAATTAAATTAATTTGATTACTTTGCAGAAATATTTCTCCAATACCAGCGTGTCTTTTAATTTCAATGACCAATCAGTATTTGACTTACAATCTGCCTTAACCAATGCTTGCGTGACTATTTCTGTGACGTGAGTCTAACTCTCTGTATTCACCCCTCCTTTACAATTTTCTAATGGTTACACACTCGCTGCTTCTACCAATCCCAGCGCGGCTCTCTATGACGTCAGTGCAGCAACAGCAACTGACTCCCTCCTTTGCAAGGTAATATGACAACTCAATTTCTTTTAATTCTGATTACTCATTTCATTATTTAACAACATAAAACATTCACTACTGTGTCTGATTGACTAAATTCAATAGAACAGATCATTTCTTCGCAACGAGTAAACCTATTTCCGTCTACCCTTCATATACTGCGAGTAAAACAACTTTCCGCTTACTCTTCACTCAAGCAAAAAAGAACCTGTTACTCCTTCAGACTTACCCTTTCTAGGTGATATAAGGCCAAAGTTTAACCAGCGAACTCCTTTGCTATCAATCACTTTCACTTTTATACAAGAAAATAATCCCTAACTAGTGATTCAAGTTTTACCTAACTTTCCGCACCTATCCATCAAGGCAAGTACCCTCACTGCAGTGTGGCTTCCAATTACCACCCGCTATTCAGCATTCCGGGATATTCCAAAGCAACATTTAACAATACGAACGGGTATTGGTTGGTACATAAAATCAATAAATCAATAATCTATACACAACTAACTACCTACCTTTAACTAAACCCTAACCATCGCTCTGCTACCAGAAAGAATACTGATGGCACGCAGGATTACCAGCTCAATTAATCATACTCACCCGGGCCCATAAACATTCACACCTTTGAACCTGTAATCCTGCTTTCAATTTCTTAACCATCAGAATTTTATATTACAGGACTTATACCTATACACCTATGAGTTACCAATCCTTGTCACCTATGTTATAAGTCCTAGGGATCGAAAAGTGAGTTAGCATAATAAGTAGTTATTTTTAACAATTAGTCTAAATGTTTACCTTGTCTGAGAAGAGACCACAGACTCGGGAGGAGTTTTAAACACTTTATCTATGCAAGGTTTTTAAGTCAAAGGCCACAAAACAGTGACCATAAATTTTACAAGTAAGAATTTGATAATTAGAACATAAAGTTTGCAAGACATCACAGTAACACCTTTAGACATTGGTACCTGGGAAGGGTGAGAAAGTGAAGTAGCACAAGGACATACCACATGGATTATATTTACCTAGAATGGTGCAAGGAGCAATCCTAGCCACAGGCTGGGGTAAAGACTGGGCTCCTGACTAATCAGGTGCCAACTGGACAGGACAGGTGCAGATCAGGACAGGTAAACTCCACTAGTTGCAACACCAGCGTTGCACCTCTCTCTCTAAGCCAATTTTCAGATACCCCGATTGAGTAATCGATAACTCTCCCTCAGCAATTTCTCAATTTTTCTGACAGAGTCCTCTGCCAGCACCTCTGCTCTCGATCTCCTATAGCATGCGTTGTGTCAGTGACAGGTCAGCTACTCAGACAAGTCGGTACATTTTCTCTATCTAAACCTACCTTAGTTATACCATTTCCAGGGCAATGTACCACCCCTAAATGTTGAAAATCTTCGTGTTCCCCTTCAGTAATTGATCAGAAAGGCAAGGAGAGGTCATCACACCATACTAATGATGAGGTAATTTCTCATTGGATTATATTGATTTAAGTTCCCGCCCATAATTTATTTTCCCATGCACTTTTATTCCACCCAGCAATATTGGTTTCAATTTGAATATATTGTATTTGATACAGTTTCTTTTTCTTCCTTAGTTGAGGTCAAATGTGCAGGTTCCCAGGAACATCGTGGGTAAGATGGGTATTGGCAGGCATTCAATGACAGTGACTTTAGACTTTTCAGGGATTCTTTGCGCAGGCCCATCCTTTTCAATATGGAGTTGGTGACACTTTTGGGCCCAAATAGGAGCAAGTAACAAAGTCAAAGAAAAAACATATTAAAATACAAAAAAAAAGGAATGCACTATATACCACTTATCTCTACTCTAACCCCATTACTTTATTTATACTATAGTATTAATAGTTAAGCAGAACGAATAAAGTTTAGTACAAGCAGCAGTATGTGCGTTAGTATGAGTAAACATGAAGCAGCCATTTTGGCACTAGTGCGCAGAAGCAAGAATTTCCCACCAAGCGAAAAATACGTCACACCACGTAGATGTGGCAGATGCATGCGCAGTAAAGTTCTGCGTTCTCGGCTGCCATTTTAGGACACTCGAGTTACTGTTAGTAAAAGCACATTAACAAGCTTCCCCCAGATACTAAATATGTTGTGTAATGCAATTATTAGTAAACAAAACATGTTGATTGATTAGTTATTAGTTATTTTGAGAGGACTGAGTCAAAGCAAGTTTCTGTACGTAGTGAAACCTTGCTCCATCAATAGAAAAGGGCCTCGCTGCTTTTCAGGTGCTCCTGCCCTGGAGGGCTGGGGAATAATTTGGTAGACGCTGGAGAGCTGGGGAATAATTTTGTAATAAAAAGGGGCCTCAATGTTTTTCAGTTGCTCAGCTTGTAGGACATTGTCACCTTGCCCTGTGTCCTTCCCAAGAACAATATCCCCCAACTTACATTCCTTGTGTGTTTTATGAAAGGGCACGCCCATGAATGTTGGCCACGCCCGTGAATGTGGGCCACTTTTTTCGTCAGTGCCCGGGCCAAATTGTGCTCCCAATCCGACCCTGGTGCTTCTAAACTCCTGCCTCACTTAGCTCCAAGGTCTTGCCAGGCTAGAAATGTGGTGTGGGAGGCACGTTTCGCCTTTCACAATGTGCTGTACTCATTACGGTCCCCTGACTCTCTGGTGCCCACATGAACCTTCTGCCTGCAAACAATGACTTTTCAGTAAAAGCATTGAACTGTTCAAGGAGTTACAGGAGCTCTGCCACCAGAATACCGATCTTTCCATTTTCCCGGATTTCAAGCTGTAGGTTCAGGCAAGGAGGCAGTAAATCCCAGCTAAGCGCAAGCTCCAAGAACTAAAAATAGAGTATGCTATGCTTTACCATGCTTGTGTGCGTTTGTTTGTTGATAAGAAATCCAAGATCTTCAATAACTCTAATTTTTATATAGCAGTTGCTTAAGCAGTGAGCAGTGGTATGGGCTCAGTGGAAATCCCCAAGATTGGAAGTTGGCGAGCCGGAGGCCTAAAAGGACTTGGAGGAGCAGGATTAGTGCTGTTATTGTCTTATTGTCTTACTATGCTTTTTTTATCTTGCTGTAATATTTGTTTTTTATATTGCTGTTTCTACTACATATTAGTTTTTTGCTTGTGCATATACGTGTAGCTTTGGCAGCTGGGGACGATTGTTTGGGAAGCATGACAGCTACGGAGTTGTACTGGCTCCCACTTCACTGGTATATGTATTGCTGGTGGTGTCCTAAGTCTGGCCGACCTGATGACACGGTGTGGAGTGATGTGTGTCTGCTGAGGTTCGTGCAGGTGAATGAGTGGTGGTGGTTCTTGATTCCGAAATGGAGTCACGTTGATATTGTTTTGCCACATACTATCCCTACAAAGAGGCCCGTGCCTTTGATTTGAAGAGGTGTTCGGAATGCATCTGTCCCCATGGGTGCATCACATGATTTTCCTTGGGGTTCTGTTTTGGGGTAAGGGGAGGGCCTGCTGTGGGTAATATTTCACTGTGTTGTTAGCTGGGATGCACAATGTAATGGGTTTTACGCAACTGCAAACTGCGGCCCGTGCTATTAATGACATTGCTGAGAAATGCAGACTACTGGACTTATGGCGGCATAGGTTTCCCACAGGTAAGGGTTATGCTCATTATTCCATGTTACGCAACATTCACACGCTCATTGACTATTGGCTGTTGTAACAGAGCCTTGGGCCTCGTGTCCATCACAGCAAGCACTTGCTGCATACATATTTGGACGATTCCTTGGTGCTCCTGGTACTAGAGCTGGACTTCCCGTGACCCCCGATGTTCTCCATGTGGTTCCCACAGTACTTTTTGCTGGATGCTGTGTTCCAGGCAGAGCTAGCACAGGCAAAAGATTAGTATTTTACTGCCAATCTCTGTTCTATTGAAAAGTTTGCTACTGCCTGGGAGACTTTTAAGGCTTAGATCTGGTGTCTCAGTATTCAAACATGCAGATGTTCTGCGCTCTCTTTGCAGCCATTTGGCATGCTGGAGGTAGAATTTGCAGATTTAGAAAGATTGCCTTCTGAGACTGCTCAGAGGAGTTTCTGGGCCCACTTGGAGGAGTACAGTGAAGTGGTTCAGAGTGAGGTCACATAACTGGGCAAATATGTGACTTCTAGAAAAATATATTGTGAGGGTGAGTGACCTAGTGTGATGTTGGTGGCATTTGTTCGGCCCCGTCGCAAGGTCAGCGCGGTGCTCACTATTGCAGATTAGCAGGGAGCTCCCATCAATGCAGGTGGTGGATCACTTCCGCTGTTATTATGCAGACCTTTATAACTCGCATCTCGCGTATGATGAGGACTGCTTGGCACACATTGCCATCAAATGGTTGACGGCAGCACATAGTGAACATTTTATGGTCATGCTCCACCACTCGTGTTCGAGCACTGAAGGACAAGCCAGTGGGAAGGTGCCAGGTACAGATGGGTTGTCAGTGGCCTTTTACAGAGCCTATCAGGACAAGCTGGTCCCCTACTTGAAGATATAGGATGGGCGTATGCTCCCTAAGATCTGCCGGTATTGCTGGTCACCTTGTGAAAGCCGAATGAGCCTGCAGACAGCTGTTCGTCCTACCGCCCATTGTCTTTGTTGAACACTGACACGAAAATATTCACGAAGATTTTTGCAAACCGCTTAGCACCCCTGCTCCAAAGCTGGTTTTATACCAGGCCAGTCCTTGCTATATAATCTCAGGACCCTCTTCAGAGTGATCACCCTCAACAACCCTGAAGTGTGCTCTATCGTGGTATTTTTAGACAGTGAAAAAGCATTTGATTTGGTCAAGTGGGGGTTTATGTTCTCCGTGTTGTGGCACGTAGGGGTGAGGATGTATTACTGCAATTGGTCATGGTGCTCCATACTAAGCTGATGGCAGGTGCCCATATCAATTAAATGGATCCGATCCTATAGCCATTACAAGAGGCACTCGACAGGGTTGCCCCATGTCGCCATTGATGTATGCTCTAGTAGTGGAGCCCTTGGCAGGCACGCTCTGTGAATATCTATCACACCGAGGTATATGCTTCCCACACTAAAATGTAATGTGTCCACTCACGCAGATGATAGACTTCTCTATATCCACGACCAGGAACATAATCTGTCTCTAGTTCTCAGAGGTTGTGCTGTTAAGCGGTCACTGTGGTCTGTGAATCAATTGGGAAGAATCTCTTATATTTAACCTCACTTTGGTCATGCAAAATGTACAACTTGAGTATCTACTTCAGTGGACCATGGACTCAGTGCGGTATCTGGGCATATAGGTTCACACGGACCTGGCTGTAGTGAGACTTGATCATTATGTTAGGGAAATACAGCCCCTCATGGAGGTGGTTGAACACTGGATCCATCTACCTTTTTCACATTATGCCCGTATTGCCATCATGAAGATGGTGGTGTTGCCAGGCTTTCTGTTTTTATTTACCAATATCCCCCTTCTTCTACCTGGTGCAGTTTTTTGGACTTTACGGACTGTGCTAATCTGTTTTTTATGGGCAGAAAAGCAACCGCATGTGCTTTGGAACACACTTACTCTTTGCTATGACATGTATGGTCTGAATGCCCCCGACCTGAAGTCTTATTATAGAGCTGCCCAGAGGGTCTCTCCCACCATTGGCTGGAATACTATTCTGCCCTATGGTTATCTTTGCCCAAGATGCTGTTCACTAGATTGGTCCATCATTATTACACAATGGACCTCATAGGTGCTATGCAACATATTGGACACTGACAGACCTTCAGACTGGGCCCATACTGTATTCGCCTAAAAAGGTCAAAATGGATTGTCCAGCACTGCAGAAACGTGGGAATCAGACACCACTCCGAGGCTCTTAAACTACTTAGGTATTAAACAGACCCACTATATGTCTTTGCTACTTCCAGGTTCCTATTCACGATGTGGTGCATACGTAGGAGCATCATAAAAGAAATTGTGCAAGTCAACAACTAAGCACTATCTAAATATTGACTCCAATGGAAAACACTCATTGCACATCGCTTTGTCATCTGCTAATATTTATGCTAATCTTGCACATTCTTCTAATAAGGACAAACAGAATGTAATTTTTAACAATATCTTGATCGTTTTTAGACAGTATTTAATAAATCATGTTGTATGCTCTAAAAAACTGTAGAAAATGATTTTAAACTAACCTTACAATACACCAGGATGACGTGTCACATTACATTGTAAATGAAACTGCTTTTATTATTTACTTTTTTTTTCTTTTTGTATTATCTAAACCATCTATTCGGAGGTGCTCTAAAATGTCGGTTATATTTTTATGTGCTTTTATGACTAGTAAGCCGAGATAAAGTTCTTCTTGACTTGACTTGTATTTGCCCAATTTACCACTGAAGTGAAGCCTGTGGTTCCCCCTTGGGCAAAAAATGGCAGCAATGGGGAGATTTCAATAGTAAGTTGTGTCATAAAAAACAAGCTCGGTAAAGATGTCCAGCCAATACAATGCAACTTTGAGATAGGTCCATGTCATGTGGGCAAATTTCTCAAGAGGGAAGTGGCATCTGGGGCCTTCAAGCAGGGGAGCTGAGTCTATTGGATGTAGCTTAGTGGGTGTACCATAGGCACGCTAGAGGAATTTAAAGTGTAATAGTTTATGGCGGTGGTTGAAAGAATTTCTTCGATTACAAGAACCAGTTTACCTACAAGTCTCTGGGACCCCTATGGGGGCCACATTTGCACCGAGTCTGGCCTGAATTTATGTCGGCCAGTTTGAGGAGGATTTTTCCCATCATGTCTCCAATCCCTTTCAACAAAACATCTCCCTCTGGATGAGGTTTATTGACGATGTGTTGTGCATCTGACTGGGTAAGAGGACAAACTGCTGGATTTCTTAAGATGGCTCAATGAGGTGGACAGTTGCTTAATGTTCACATGGACAATCAGTAGGCACTCGGCTGTCTGCCTAGATTTGGACATAGTTGCAGTTAATAACAAACTTCATACAAATGGCCATCAAAAACCCACCAACAGGAACTCATTGCTACATTACTGTTCCTTCCATCCTAGAGCCTTGCGGGATAACCTTCCTGTGGGGCAATTTATTCAATATTGTAGGAACTGTACATCAACAAAAATTTATAGTGAACAATCTGAGGACCTGGTGACAAAGCTTGAAAATAGAGCCCATCCAACTAGGGTGGTGAAAAGGGCAAGTGAGCGCTTAATACCCCTGTGATGCATTGCTAAAAAAGGTTAGAGAGGCAGAAGGAGGTGTGTTTAGCAGTGGTCACCACTTTCAACCCTCTGTCAACTAAAATTAGGCAGACCATCAGAAAGCACTGGTCACTCTTGGACATGAGTGAGACAAAGATGCCACCTCCAAGGTTTGCATTTAGGGGACCTCCTAATTTAAGGTCCATTCCCACTCCATTCAGCATACAAAAGAATCAGGCACACCATCAGCGCACTTCCCGTGCGGGAATTGCTCGGTGTCTAATCTCACATGAGACATCGAAAAGTGTTCAGTTGACGAATGGTAGGACGTGACATTTGAATAGGATCAGCAATTGCAATACCACTAATGTAATTTACAGACTCACTTGCACATGTGGATTGCACCATATTGGTTTAACGTCCCGTAAAGTTAAAGTGAGGATATGAGAACATATCAGTACCCTCAAGGCATGGAAACTGACCACATGACTAATTTGACACTACCAGGAGCAGAGACATAAGTTCAGGGACTTGAAATGGACAGTGCTCGAGAGAATAGTGGGCGACACACACAGCGTTGAAGATACATTGGCTAGGAAGGAGGCACAATGGATTTTTTCAGAGAAGGTGGACCAAGAGGGCCTGAATGACTGTATTGAGTGGAAAAAAGTGGGCAGATAGGGCACCTGAGATAGACGTGATATGTTATTACATCACATTGCATTTGTTTCACTGTCTGAAGGCATGCTGATTAGATGGCTAGGGATGTATTGAGACATATAATAAATGGGGCCAAGATTCCAATTTATTTTTTTGAATGTCTTTACTTGTTGGTAGAGTCTGATCGTGCTTGTTAAAGAACCCCATTGGTCTATAATTTTCCAACCCCTGTATGCGAAGTGTAGAGGGTTCCAGTGCATTGTCACTTGACCTGACCTATACACTATAGCATATTGACACAACCCAGGGCAGTGAGTATATCTGTCCCCTTTTTAAAATACTTCTCGGAATACTCTCAATTGGACAATAGAAGGAATAGTATGTTCTTTATGGCAGTGTAGGTGCATGCATAATAAGCGTATACCACTTTCTTGTTCTCATCCCTGTATGAAAAGTGCAGGGAGGTGTCAGTGCATTGACACTTCACTGTAAAGTAGTCACATAATTTAGGGTAGCAAACATCTTTTGTAAGACTCTTTTAATTGGTACATGCTCATGTGAATAAAAGGAACACTTATTAATATATTTTTTCAATATACCATAGGTGCCAACACAAAACGCTATTAGTCTAGCATAGACTACGTGTACACTGTGCCGTTCCAATATGGTGCCGGCAGATTGCGAATCCGACATTACACAATGGGGCAGGGTTTGAGAAGTCACTGGGCAAGTCTGAAGGAGGACTTCCGGTACACATTCATGTAGAGGAGTGTGAACGATCTGAGTCACTGGAATGAGTGCAAGCCAGAGACGTCCTTTAACGCGGTAAGAGTATGTGGGCATGACTGGGGGCTGTGAGATTGGCCGGCAGGCGATATGAACAATTACGGATTACCGCTTATTTGGGGGCAGTATGGCTGAGGGCTTTGATATGTCGAGTGGGGGCACCAGAGAGACACAAACAACTTCACAAACAGTAAGCATTACAGTGTAGAAATAGGGGCTTTGTGAAGTGGTAATGATACAGATGTATGACTCTACCGAACAGGGTAGTTGGATGGAGGTGTTTTAGGCAATCTTGTACAGAATGAGAAATTTGGGAAACATCTTGGAGATTGGACTAACACACATTCATTAATATACGTGTGTGTGTATATATACCCACAGGCTGATGGGCGGTGACTGTGATTACCCACAGGGGATGCATGACTAGAAAGTTGTAAGCACTCCCCTGGGGGTGTGTTACTGGTATGAATTATGGTAGCAACCACCTGGTTAATATACTATTACTACTAATTTGCATGTGTTATCTTTTGGGCAATGCTGCCAGTTAACTATTTAAATGTGTTCTCAATGGTTGGCACCATCTTCCTTTTATCGTTTGTCAATCACCATTGGCTAAGCTTGAAATACCAGTGAGGTGAAGACTGGTCCCTGAGCCCTGGTGAAATTGCTGCATGTAATTGACAATAAAACATGTTGGCCTTTTCTAATTGAAATGGCCTAATACATGTCGTTTTTTTAATGTGAGTGTCATCACGGCATTAAATAAAGTATATATATGTGCGAGTGAGTCACAACTCATTTTAGCTTGGACATGCCTTTTTCTTTCTCTTTTCTCACTACAGAGTCCAGTTGGCACTCACTGTGCATTATTGCACATGTTATTTATTATTTTTGGCTTTTTCTCATTTGTGTGCACCATACAGCATGCATACCAATTTGGGTCATGCAAAGTGCATCCCAAACACTGCTCCCAAGCTACCTGTATCTTGGGATCTCGGTAGAGAATAAGGCCAATGTGACACAGTACAGTTTAGAGATGAGATGAACCCCATCAGTGTCCTTTATAATGATCGTCAGGAGTAGAAATTAGTCTGGAGATAGGGGGTAGGTTAGAATCTGGGATCTATGAGCCCCCTGTAAGCGCCGTAGTACAAAAGGGTCCATCTGAGGAGTGGTTTGAAAACGTGCATCCTATGTAAGTGAGAATATGTGTCCTTTGGAAAAGGTTCCCAATTGTACTGGAGAAGTATCTAGAGAAAGTGCGTTGCACTATTGCTTCTTGTGTGATAGGTGACCAAGGGTTACCAGTACGGGGATTGCTCAGGAGCATAATAAATGGCCACCTGTCATTCGAATTTGATGCTGCAAAGCTAGTTGTAGAGACTGTTTGGATAATGTATGGGTCTTGCGGTATACCAGCCGGCAGGATTGCTGCCAATGGTGTAAGTGCAAGAAGAACAACTGAAGGACAGAATGCTGATCAATGTCAAACATTCACCCCAGCACAGAGGCCAAAATCCTTTGTTCTTTTGCTCCCCCATGCCATTTCAATTTAGACCCAGCCATATGCAAATCAGTCTTGACCCTGTTCCTGATAGGAACAGTCCAGCCCGAACTGCCAGGCCAGGTCCTTCCTGGACTGAAAACAAGCATCCTTGGAGCAGTTTCGGGGCATCACCCCTCATCTGCCATGCTAGCCTGACTCCACAATGTGGGATTCCCCTGAGTGTGGCCTGGGTAAAGACCCGGCCAAGAGCATGCCCATCTAGGCCCATCTGTACCCATCAGAGCCCGGAGAAGTCTTGGCTGCCACCCCCCCCCAACAGTTGTGAAAAGAAGATCGTGGATATCTAATAAGGGGAAAAGGAAACTGAGGCAGGCAGAGAGGCAGGAGGTGAAATGATCAGGGCCCTGGACTCATTTCTGGGAAGGGCAGCTAGTATTTTAACAAAGGAAATGTAACTTACGGAGCACAGGCTATCCTTGGAGGATACTAGACTGGCGGAAACCATAGGTGAAAGTCCTTCTAACAATAGTGTTCCACCAGAGGACTTACACCTTGAATATGGACAAGATTAACATGCCACTATTTCACCAGAGGAACCCCCAGTTAAAAAGAAAAAAGGTAGTCCCAGGCCCCAGCCGGGAGACAGAGCAAAGAGACAAAGAAAGGGCCCTGTATTCGAATCATCACCTGAGCCCCAATTAACAACACAGACAGACACCTAACAAAAGTAAATGTGTCCTTATGTAATGCAACTGGTGCTATGTAAAGCGCTCTGATACCCGATTCGGGTCCAGTTCGTGCTACATAAAACTGTAAAAAAAAGAAAAAAAATCAGGTCTGACAGGTCCAATGGTAATCCATCCCTCAAAACCAACACCATGAACCAGGGTTTCACCATCACCACTAAACTCACACTCTATGGACGAGGGTGGAAGTAGAAAGCCCGTGAGGAGGGCAGAAATTCCTAAGGGGGAGCATGTAAGGGGACACACACTATCTCTCCCACCTGTAGCAAGTCCATATGTGTTAATATTGGTCATTGTACCAGTGCCAAGGAAAGCACAGCAGGAAACCACTGAGCATCTTATAGACAAATCCTGTCACTGGCTATCGCACATTTGTAGTTTGAGCAGGATGTTATGCTCCCAAATTCTGAAGGCAAGGTTTGTTTTTGGTAGGTACAGCTTTAAAAATCATTGATGGAGACTATTGTTTTAGGTTTTGAAAGCCCAGTGATATTGAGGAACCTATTGGGGAAATTACAGAATGCAAACCTGAGGGCACCCAGATATATGCCTGACCACTAGGATTTTTGTAAACCCTGTAACATGTTTCGAATTGTAGGAGGGGTGAATCACTTATAAGCTTCCCTGCGCCCATGCCCCAACTCTGACCTCTATCACAACGCCCTCAAAGGAAATAAAGACCTGCCCACTTGAAATAGGTATGCTCCACTAGAAAGCTTGAATGGTTGTGAATGACTGCCTGAGGGGGATGTGGGGTTTGGGAGTGCCGTGGGTCAGAAGAGGTATGCCATTAGAAAGCAGTAGGGCAAGGGAATATTAAGATAATAAGCAGGAATGCCGCTGGCCTCAACAGTAAGAGAGACGATATAAGCTGGATAAGGATGATAGGCAAATACGATATATATTTCTACAGGAAATTTGGGAGTAGCCCCACCCTCCCTGGGTGGCTTCAGAGTGTTCCATACACCAGCAGTGCCAACCAGTGCTGTAAGAGCAAGCGGCGACATTTTAACATTGCTGGTGAATACACTTCCCATTCATGTTATAACATTTTATAATGAGTCACCTTATTTCTACTTTTTGATATGTGAAGGTAGAGGGCACTGGGATTTTTTCATCATAAACTATTATAACAATTATTTTGAGGAGAAAATGGATTGTGTAGTTGATAATATGGAGCGGAAGATTAATGAGGTTAGTTCCTAACATAATAAAGTGATGAACTTTACTCTTTCGGGCAAGCTTAAACATTATAAATTGCCCCATTTTGGGGAAACCAGTCTGCGGAATTACAGCTTGTAAAGGTGATCCAACTGTTTACTTTATCCATAATACCTAAGGAAACGCACTAAATAGAATTCTAACTATACTGGATCTAAGGATATATGGTAATATAAATACAGTGACAGGTGCTATAGATAAAACATGTGAGAGTGCGGGAAGGGTGCCTACAATTGATTTCATAATTAGTTCTGAGATTTTGACTGATAGTCAGGAGACAGCAGATACAGGTTACAAAATTCAGCGATCATTCTTATATCGCTTGTAATCTGAAAGGGGTGCTTAACCAAAGAATGAAATAAGAACCCCAAAACCTGTAATCGAAATAAAATCGGGTTATACACTAAAATAGGACAGAGCGAATAGACCAGACATTCTGACAACAGTAATAACAGATAAATACTGAGAGGTATATGCTATTATTATAAAGCCAGTATGGGGAAATGGTGTAAGCCTTTGATTACATTTTAAAGGAGATTAAAAAACAGCTGACTTGACCATGCAGAAGTAAAGCAACACTGATAGTGCACTGGATTGATGCTACTTGCACCAAAACCCCTCATAATCTTAGAAGAGTATTGTGCATTGACCCTAAGGATGCCAACCACATTTGGACCCTGCATGCCAGCTATAAAGACGCTGGCATGCATAAGGACCCTGATAGAGAAAGCTTGGTATGACTTAAGGATGGCCGCAGAGAATAAAGACACCCTTGAGTTCTGGAAATTTGTGAATGCCCCATTTTTAAAAGATGACGGGGGCCCCACCCTACATTTACATGTAGAGGAGAAGAGATGGGTCAAACATTTTGAGGAAATCTTTTCAAATGCCAATGAGCCCTTAATTGAGAAGGGTAACACCCGGGAGGAAAATAAACCACTGCCAAGTATTGACTTATGGGAAGTAGGGAAAGCTTGGATCAGACATGCCTGTTGAAAACCCCTGGACCTGATGGGGTCACAACTGACATTTTATTAGATAAGGTCTGTGGGGTCCTATATTGTAAAATGTATTTAATGCAGTAGCAAAATTGGGTCCCCTTAGTTCAGGAAAACACTATTATTGTCCCGATATATAAAAAGGGCAATAGCTCACACCCTAAAAACTATAGGCTAATATCCCTAATTGAAGGAAAGGCAAAATTGATTGGAAGAATTTTATTAAACAGGTAAGAGGATTGGGCAAGCGAAAAACTGATTCTTTCTGAGGCCCAGTATGGCTTCAGGAAGAGTAAGGGAACAACTGATCAGTGTTTAAATCGCTCCATGATAATCTCTAAATATACAATGGCAAGAAAGGGTCGCTATGCATGTCCTTCATTGACTATCGACCGCATTTGACTGTGTGATTTACGGCAAATTATGGGCCTTCATAGATGGCATTTGTGTTGACCCTGCTATTAGTATCTTCTTAAGGCAGTCATATCTTAGCGCTACTGCATGTGTCCGGGATGGCAGAGAGCGGAAGTATACAAATCCTTTTTGTATTGATGGTGGTGATTGAGTGCGCAGGTCACCCAACTATAATTTTTACCAATACTCACCTGGGCCCATAATTCATTTACAGTAATTCAATATAGCAGCATCAAAACATCTCAATAATACCACATTTGATCGATCAATAAAATATGAACTGTAACCAACTAACTAATTTACTACCTAACTTTAACTAATCCCTAACCATACTGCTGCTACCAAAAAAGAATACTGATAGAGCGCGCAGGTCACCCAACTATAATGTTTACCAATACTCACCTGGGCCCATAATTCATTTACATATTTTCTTAATCAGGTAACCCACACTCTACTACCAGTTTATTTTGTTCTACTAATTCCTATTATCATTGACTTACCAATCCTTGTCACTTAGATACCTAAGACCACGATGAATCAGGGAGTTAAGTAAAGAAAGGCACTCAAAAATACCATAACATTTGCATTTGTTTAATAACCACAGACTCGGGGTAGGTTCAAACTCTTTATCTAATCATCATCAAAAGTCATCAGCCACAAATTGAAAGCGATTAAACTATCAATAACCAAAACCAGAAACAGTGTATAGCTATGTAAAAGATAGATTATGCCAAACATTTAGCAAACTAGAAATAAAGGGAAGGTTAGTACAAGGAACATGCTATTTCGAGAAAAACAGGCTTTCACAATTTGACTAAAGGAAGGTAAAGAAAGGGAACATACTAAAACCCAAGAACTTTCACAACTAATGACAGTTTGGAAAAAGAAAACTCAATATGCAAAAATCAAAACTCAGATTTAGCACATAACTATAGGGAAGGTAAGAATTGGAACACTCTATAGATTCAGATAATCAAGCTTAACTCCTTTAGAGGGAGGGTAAGAAAAGGAACATATACTATCATGAAAAACATTTTGCATTGACCAAAAGGTGGGCCGAAAAATGGAACACGCTAATAGACAGTAATACATGAAAATATCTCATTGACCAAGGGACGGGGAAGAAAAGGAACATATGCAATCAAAGCTTTGCAAATCAGGGAAGGTAAAGAAAAGGACGCAAATTAGAAAGACAATTACCCATACAGATTTATATTTACCTAGAATAGTGTTAAGACCAACCCTGGCCACGGGTCAGGTGGAAAGGATAGGAGAAACCCAAAGACTTCATGCCATGTTCATTGACAACATGACCCAAATACTCAACTTCTTTGGTGCTGAACACACATTTGTCTCTACGTAACACTACCCCATTCACTTGGAAACTGGACAACGCTTCTTTGAGAATGGAATCATGCGTAACATTGTCAGAGGTAAAGACAAGAACATCATCTTGGAAAACCGATATTCCCTCAATTCCCTTCAGCACATTAAACATGAGGCGCTGATGCACTGAGGCCGCTGATGCAAGACTAAATGGCATGCAAACATATTGGAATGTTCCAAAAGGGGAAAGAAATGCTGTGAGGTGTATTGACTCTTGGGCTAACTCTACCTGATGATAGGCAGATGCTAGGTCTAGCTTCGTGAAGGCTTTAGCATCTTTTAAACCAGTCAACAACTCATTAATATTCGGAAGAGGATGGGAGTCCACCCAGATTTCACTATTAAGGTAGCGAAGGTCAACACAAACCCTAAGCTCACCATTCTGCTTCTGAGCTATTACCAGTGGAGACAACCAAAACAAAGACTCCACTGGTTCAATGATACCCTTGGCACATAATGAGTCCAGATCTTTCTCACGGTCTTGTCTAACACTAAAAGGAACATACCTAAGTTTGTGTTTAACAGGCTTGGCGTTATCTTTCATAATAATATTGTGTTGGAAATTATTTATCTTGCCAAGATCCCCAGAAAAAACATGAGGAAAATGATTGACTAAATTCTCTATGTCAGGACTCTCTCTGACAGCCAAAACCTGTTCAGAGGTACCAGGTCTAAGCACCATCCCAAACAAATCCTGGTGAAACCATCCTGAAATATTTAATCCTTTGTGAGGTAGATACAATTTCCCTGCAATTCTACTCCCTTTGTATTCCATCACATCTTCAACATATCCTGACAAGTTTATCTCTTGGCCTTCATAAGAAATAGCTTTGCGATCAGGGGGAAGAAGTGGTCTGTCTGGCCAGGTTGCATTGTACAATTCTAACGTTATCATGGAAATGCGGGCCCCCGAGTCCATCAAAAGCTTAAGTGTACGATCACCCACTAAAATTTTTATATAAGGATCCTTACACAGTTCTGGATTCCCAACAATAACCCCATCATGATGTACTACTACGACCATGTCGCAGAGCTCTCTAGTAACAGATTCCTCATCAATACAAGACATTTCCCCATCGACAACACATTTTACAGAATTAGGTTGGTGAGATGATCTTCCCTTATTAAATCAATCTGCTATCAGTTTATCCTGCAATTTTGTTTTCTACCTTGTTTAGCCAAATATGCAAGCTATCAGTCCTCCTCTACCTTTTCTCGAAACACCAGGTGAACCACCCATCAAGTGGAAGCAATGTTTTGATGGGTTTGAGACTTATTTGGGAGCAATTGGTGCAATCAGATTCAGGGCAGAATGCAGAAAATATTTGCTTTTACACTCATTAGGTTTTGAGGGAAGAGCTATACTGAAACATTTTCCAGCTCCTGTTGTTAATGGTGGGAATGTTCCTCTTGATGAGTATCAAGATACAGTTAAGAGGCTACAAACAAGGTTTTATGTGCAACCCAGTATTGTTGTTCTTTGTCACAAGTCTTTTGTGCGCACTAAGAATACTACAGAGGAGATTTAAATTTATCATTTGCTTATGTTGAACCCAAAGGCCTATTGCGTTACCAACCTGAGTTTTCACCTGTGAATGCTTTTACTTTGAAACACAATTGACTAGTAAGTTGAGGAATTAATCTTTGCCCAGAGGTGGAGCAATTGGTCCAGAAATAAGCTAGCCTTCTAAGAGAGACTTCTGTTTTCTCTACCAATGAGAATGATCTAATATAAAGTGCCATTATTAAACTTAGCCGTCACTGCATGATCACCTTCAAACTTTCTTTTTGCCTTCCCACCGATTTTTGCTGAATTAGTTTTTATTTATCTTAAGACTCTGTGCACTTTACCATCACTTCCAGTGCTAAAAATCTTGGATTCTCTCCTTTAAACATGGTAAAGTTGGTTACACGTGATTGGCATATTTATTTAGTAAGTCCCTTGTAAAGTGGTATACCATACACCCAGGGCCTGTAAATTAAATGCTACTAGTGGGCCTGCAACACATACTGTGCCACCCACCTATTTAGCCCCTTAAAACATGTCCAAGTTTGGCCATTTCAGCCTGAATACAGTTTCAAACAATGAATTTTACATGGCAATATAACCTCTTTGCAAGCCTTAAACTTCCCTTTTATTGCATATAAGTCAACTCTAAGGTAGTCTCTAGGTAGCCCATAGGGCAGGGCACATTGTAATTACATGGTTTGACATGTACTTTTAAGTTTGAAATGTCTGGGTAGTGTAAAACTCCTAAAATTAATGTTTCACTACTGCAAGGCCTATCTTCTGGTTAGGATAACATTGGGCTGCTTATTACATTTAACATGTGCTAATCGTTGATTGGGAGCAGGTAAACATGCCATGTTTGGTGTTTAGAAGTTGTAATTGAAAACCCTCATTAATGGGAAAGTCCGATTTTAACTTAATTTTGAAAATGTCACTTTTAGAAAGTTGGCATTTTCTTGTACTGACTATTTGGTGCATGCAGCCTGTTCTTGTGTCACATGAATGGGTGTACTTAGCAGTTGGACTTTGTTTACTCCTCCAGATAGCCACCCAATTGAGGGGTGCCTAGCTATGTCTCCCTAACATAATTGAGGGTGTAGCTAGGCGCATATCCACTTGCAATTGAATAGGCTTTGCTTTGCCTTCACACAAAGGACTTCTCGTCCCTGCATTGTTCAGACAGACAGCGGGACTCAGGCCATGGGAAGCAAAAACATCAAGCACTTCAAAGGAATTTCTCTAGAACCTTTTACTACTTCAAGAAGGCACCAGGTATAACAATATGACCCTTAGACCTACTCTGCTCACTTTGTGGACCTGCAGCAGGACTCTCAGAGGATTGGCTACTGCTATGGCCTGCTATTTACTCCACAAGACTGGTTTTTTGTACCTGAAAGGATTGCGTTGCTTTCATGAGCCTGCCTTGAACCCTCAGAGGTTTTAAATCAATGCTGCTTGAGCCTTGTTCCACTTTTCGAACCCAGGACTACCAGAGGGACCCCAAGGGCTAATTTACTGGCCTCCTGACCAGATAATCAGGGACACAAAAGGCTCCAACCATCTTGAGCCCACACCTGGCCCCAGCATGGGTGAATCTTAACCCACCAAGTGCTCACTGTGGCACAGGATTCAAGCTAGCCTGGCTGCTGAAGGGTAATACCCAGAAACCGGTCCCAGGATGCTTGTTTCTGGTCCAGGGAGGACCTGGCTTGGCAGTGCGGTCTGGACTGTTCCTAGGGTCAAACTGATTTGTATATGGCTGGGTCTAAACTGGGGTGGCATGATGAGCAAAAGAACAATGGATTTAACCCAGATCTCTTGACTGGTGGTGAATGTGTGATTTATTTAGCATTCCATCCATCATTTGTTTGCGTTGTCTAAATTCATTTAGATCACATTTTGGGTAAGTTCTGAAATACAGAATGGGTACACCACTCAGATGTTAGCTGCAAAGTTTGTTGCAACAAGAGAGTTTTGACAGATTAATGATTAATACATGTTTTACTCTGTTTCTGTAAATATTTGAATGGACCCTTGAATTAATCGTTGGTGCATTTTTGCCAAATCTTTGTATTCCTGTGAAATCCGGAAATATCAACCAATGTAATGTTAGCAGAAGTTTCACAATTTAAACTGACACTAAAAGGTATGGTAAAACACCACTAACTTACCTGTAGGGCTTCAAGCATTATAACTTTAAATTGCCTCCACGCCCAGCATGGCAACAAGTTTGTTGGCCCACTGTGTCAGACGGGGACGATCATGTGGGGCAGAGCTGTCAGGTGGTGTATAAAATGGGAGACAGATCAACCAGGAGCGTCGGTGCTTATGTGCAATCCTACTTCCCTTGGACTAGGCCATTGAGGTAAGAGTTCACCTTGATTCTGTCTCATATGTTTCAATATTTACTCGTGGGAACTCCTGTGTTGGCAACTCAACCTTAAATGACAACTATGAATAAAATAATCAGGCAGATTCAAAATCCCTATTCTCTGATCTCTGAATATGCTACTGGTTGATGAGTTGATTAAAGGTCATTACACTGGTGAGAAAGGTGAATTAAGAGATGTATCTTCAATCATAGTGGGAGGCCTACTTGTTCTGCCTAGCACTGTTTCTTACAAAGAAATATGATGACTCCCTCATCCTCTGAAAATGACAGACCTGTTGGGTTGGGCAGTGCTCATGTGAGTTCACCATTAACCAATAAGCTGACTGTTCCACAGCCTTCAAGTACCTTTGAGTCAATGTCTTTGTCGGAACCTCCAACTTTCAACCTCGATGACAAAGTCAACCTAGATCCTAGATGGTGCCAATGAATAAATGTTTTTAAAAAATTTTAAGGGGCTTTAGGAAATAAAAAATAAAAAAATACTAATATGCCTCATCATGCATTGCATTGCGCATGAAACTTGTGACATATCATATCAAATTGAGGACTTTGACAGTCTTTCACATGGTTGTACCTTTCTCCCAAAACAAAATGTTTATGAAGAAAGAAACCTCTACCACTCTACCATGCAAAAGCAAGGGGAAACTAATGCTGATTGTTAGATCTGTTAGCCTTAGGGTTGTCTTCCCCCAAATGTTTTGCCTTACTCTTCCATTGTATTATTGATCTTCTTTTGTTGGCCTTAGGACTCTGTGCACTTTATAACTGCTCACTCCCTAAAACATAGCAACATTGGTTTATTCCCAACAGGCACATTTAATTTACTTGTAAGTCCCTAGTAAAGTGGTACTACATGTACCTAGGGTCTTTAAATTAAATACTACTAGTGTCCCTACAACATTAATAATACCATCCACTTAAGTAGCCTGTCAAACATGGCGCAAGTTTGCCATTGTAGCCTGTGAGTGCAGTTTTACAATGCCATTGTAAGCTGGCAAGATAAACCTCTTACCAAGCCTAACCCTTCATTTTTATATATTTCACACTTAGGGTAGGTCCTACATAGCCCAGAGGGCAACGTGCAGTTCATTTGAGAATTTGCACATGCACTTTAAAAATGTCACTCTCCTGGTAATGAAGAACCCTTAAATTAGTTTTTCCCTATGCAAGGCCTATATCTCCCAAAGGATAAAACTGGACTGCCTTATTACATTTTATTAGTGCTAACTTTAAATTGGGAACAGGAAGAAATATTAAGTTTAGTGTCAAGAACTTTAATGCAAAACCCTGTTAATGGTAAAGTCAGACTTTAGGTCCCCATTCTGAAAATGCCACTTTTAGGATGTTGGAATTTTCTATTCCAAATCATTTGGTGCTGCGGCCTGTAGCCTGGGGCACATGACTCGGCATAGCTAGCAGTTGTTCTTTGTGTATTGCTCCCATGAAGTGAGATAAAGGGGGAGTAGGTGTTGGCAGGATGGGCCACCACTCACTCGATGGGAGGGAGGAACTGGCACCTACCACACTTGCACATCACAAAGGTTCTATCCTAGCATACTCACAAAGGGTTTCATAGCAGTCTATTGTGCCCCCAAGCAAGCTGCGGACAGGGCGGTGGGAGAGATTCCAAAACCTCTATGGTTGGAAACCTCCAGAACCTCCTCCTACTCCAAAGCTGGCACTAGGTATACATACTGGGCCCCTTCGATCTAACTATTTAGAACAATTCTGGGAGATTCAGAAATATAGCTGTGCTGCTCTGCTGCAAGGAGAGCCGCTACTTTGCTTCTCTGCTACTTTGGTGCCCAGCTGTCTGTTAACTTGCTGCCTGAGTGAAAAAGACTGTTCCTGCATCTTGAACTCAGGATCACCAGAGTGACTCCAAGGGCTAGTTGGCTGGCCTTCTCGACCATGCATGTTGTGAGTCTTTACCTCCAAATGGTGCACTCCCAGTCCTTGCCCCCTGGAAGTGGGGCTGAAAGTGCTCTGCCAGCCCAGGTGTGGTGTCCTGGGCAAAACCGGGGCAGCACAACCCATCTCCTTGCAGTCTCAAAATCAAACCACAGTTGCATTGTGCATCCCAGATGGAGAACCTCACTTCGAAGCCTGTAGCTAATCTGAACCGCTGATGCATGATGCATCCCCAGCACAGGAATTTGCATCGCAAGCCTCCCTCCGCCAAAGGCATCCTTGACAAGGAGGCACGGCCTCACATTGCAAACGTCACCGACAACTCCATCACAACCACCACGGCACAATGCATCCTCGATACAGGATCTCTTATCACTGCACCCAGCTCATCGGAACCACCGCAGTGTGACAAATCCTTAATGTGGGATGTTGCACTGCTCTGCAGCCAGGATTTAAAGTACCCTGTTCAGCATGCCTAACTTGGTCCATGTGTCCTTGCTTCACCTTGTGACTTTTTCCTGGTCTAGTGTGACCAGATAACCACAGTTGGCGTTTGTGTTTTTAGGCACTATTTTCACTTAAATGTTTAAATTGAATATCTCTGATTCCACTGAATCCCTGATTTTTTTGTTTGGGTCTCAAAAAATGTATTACATTTTACTCTATTTTTCATAATTTGTGTAGGATTGTTCTTGTTTTGTGTTTTCACTTTATTACTATTTGAAGTGCTGCATAAATACTTTACACATTACTTCTAAGTTGAAACTGATTGCTTTGTGCCAAGTACCAGAGGGTTAATCACAGGTTAATTTGGGGTAACTTCACCCTGGCAGGAATTGTTGTTTCTGCTTGATTAGGGTTTCTCTCCCGTTAACCAGTAACCCAATTTCCTACAATGATTTTTTGAGAAGATTAAAGGACTGAGTGCAGCACTATGACTTGGATAACTAAAGCAGAGAGAAAACTCTGAGTTCCCCCATCCTTGCTGGCTGTGAGGCAGCAATTTTCAGGCAGAAACAGTTGCAAAGACCAAGAAAACTAGAAGACATTCTTCCCATGAGAAGGGCTTCCCACACTTTCGAATATCAATCATAAATGGTGGGACACCAATCAGTCAAGAGGGAAGTTCAGGAATCACTGTGCATGGTTAAGGACACTCGTTCACCTACAGGCAATGGCAAAGGTACCTGTTTCAGATGTACATTTTGTGTCTCACACAAGGACATGTGTCTAGCGATGCAGAGCATATGCCACAGCTGTGCAAAAGAGGTCACTTACGGTTGCTGTGCTGGATCAAAAAAAAGAAACGATTCATTCTACAAGCACCCCGAGTTCATGTGAAAAACCTATTGTCAAAGGTTGACCGAAACGGAGGTTTCAAACTCGTCACTGTTTAAGGGAGACAGCTGCCCAAAGTCATCTGACTCATTGTTCTCAGAAACCAAACAGTTGCAGAAGTGGAAGTGCTCACAATCAGGAATGACGTGGTCATAGAGATGGAACAATATATAAGGGATCTCATCATAGATGTTAGCATAGGTGATACGTCTTTTCCTTTTCATGTGGCTACAGAAGCCATCATCAAAGTGATGAACAATACTCACTTTGCATCACTCTTGTACCAGCTTACCCTGAATGACATTGATATAGGCATATTTAGCTACGCCCACAATGACCCCTAAATACTTAGAGACTTTCAGTCACATGGTGACCACTCCATGCGGACGGAGATATATATCCTTAAAGCCGCTATTTGCACTGGATGATTTTTGAGCTTCAGATCAGCGGTCAAGCTTGACCTTCTGTTATAGTAAAAAAGGTCTTAGCTGTGATGTTTATATATTGTTCTGCATCAGTCAGCATTTGCGGCACCATTTTATGTTTGGCCACCTTTATGATCCATGAACAAAACTAATCTCTCTCTCTTTGTCTCTGCGAGAAGCATCTTTGGTAATTTTAGTTTTCTCCAAGGTTAGGCCTTGCACTGCTAATGAATACACTGTTCCTATTAGCGCATACATTTCCCACTGGATAGAGGCCTGATCCCACTAGTCCAGCGATGGGTACAGGCAGAACGACCTTGGCATAGAGATAGTGTGTGCCCAGTTTAAGGATCGAAACTTATCCTTCTGTACCTCCTTTGTATAGCAGCCTCCATCTGGAAATTTCTAGTCTGGGCATGTCTTCTTTTGTTCTGAATCATACAAATTGTATCACCATGTTTTCTGATGTCAGTCATATCAGCACCCCTAAGTGACTGGGCAGATGGGACTCCGCTTGAGTGTATCTGAATAAATATATACTTGGTTTGTAATCTCTACTGTCTGACAGACTCTTCATTTGTATGGAAGGCTGAGAGGTGGGTGCGAGTAACGTGAATAGTCCTATTCTGGTAACTTCCTTCAGTTGGTGCTCGAACAGAGACCCCATCAGGTGTCGCCCATCCCCAGCAAAGAGATAGTGTGTGCCCAGTCTCAGGATCAAAACTTATCCTTCTATTCCTCCTTTGTGGAGCTGCCTACATCTGGAAATTTACAGGTTGGGTGTGTCTTCATTGGTACTAAATCGAACAGAAAATATTCCCATGTTTTCTGATGTCAGTCATCTCTGCAACACCTGTAAGCGATTGGCCAGACAGGGCTCTGCTTCAGTGCATCTGAATAAACATATACTTAGTTTGTATTTTCTACTATCTGACAGACTCTTCATTTGTATGGAAGGCTGAGAAGTGGTCGCGAGTGATCCGTATGGCCCTATTTGGGTCGCTTCTTTCAGTTGGTGCCCGAACAGAGACCTCATTGGGCGAGTCGCCCATCACCTGCTGAGGACAGGTGGGGGGGTCAGGGCCGCCGTCGGGTTGGACGTTCGGACCAGGGCTCCCTGCATGAGAGAGTTCCTGAACTCGCAGCAGCCCCTTCTGTCCCACCAGATGGTGCCTCAACCAGCGGTCATCCCAACTGGGGTCCTGAATGGTGAAACCCTTAGATCTGACTGTTTGGTCAAAAATGTTGGCAGTGGGGAATACATTTGTTTGATCTGTGTGTATCAGGTGAGTTTGTTTTGGTTCTTTGTGGATATAGTACCATTTTGGTTTGTATTTGGTGTAGTCTGAGGACTCATTTTGGTACAAGATGTTTGTGAACACTTTGCCAAGCAACATAACGTATTTGACTCACTTTTGAAAATGTGTAGATTCAGCCAATTCTTGGATGTTGTTGCTCTGCCGATGCTTTATTAGAAGAAAGTCAGCCAGCGTCCCCAGAAGGCACTCTGAACTTTGATATGTATGTGAAGCATGGCCTTGGCCCTATCATGTTTAGTACGCTATGGCACAAATATACGAGGGACAATGCCGAGTCGCAGTGGCCATTGACGGGAACTTTTGATGAACAAAAAATTGGGTTTTTACAGAAGTTGTTCGTAAAAAGAAGTAGGCAGTCTATGTGATTCTCTTCGAACGTGGCAAAATGAGGCTAAACAGAGGCAAATGAAAGCAGAGAAAGAGGCCCGGAGGGGGGAATGCAAACATTGACTCAGAAACCTGCAGCACAGGATAGAGAGAAACAAGAGATAGGAATTGAACATGAATATAGCAGGTTTTGATTGAATATATGGATAAATGTTATGTGACCCAAGAGGAAAATGATACATTTGTGGAACAATTGTTGGATACTCCCCCAATCCCATATGCCCCACAGATGATATATCCTGCTCTTCCCTCACAGGCTCAGCTACCTGGTTCTACTGTCGCCGCTGTTTCTGCTTCTGTATCTGTTGATCGGACTGCCTTGGCCACGGCACCTCCTGCCCTTTCTTTGTCCTCGCTGTCTATGGCCACTATGACTGTTAGTACTCCTGCAACACCTATTGCTTCGGTGTCTCTTTCACCAGCAACACAGCCGGTAGCAACGTTAGTGCCTACTTCCTCTGCTATCACTCCACTGTGTTCTCCCATTTCCCGGCATTACAGAGTAGTGGGACACCAGTACGTGGATTTAAGGATAGAGACCGGACGATATTCAAGGAGCGAATGGGTCCATATGTTTGATCGGAGATGGGAGAAGCAGAGAAAAACGTAGTGGCTAATCAGGCTGCGCAGTGGGCCTGAAACCCCATTTATGATGTGGAAGATGTGTGGAGTGTGATGAAAGATTATGAGCAGCACGCCCTTAAGCATATGTTGGCTACCTTGATCGGTCTTTGGGACCAGTGCTTCAATGATGCAAGCCAGCTGATTCTATATGATATTAAGGATCATGTATATGTTACTCAGACGGTGCCTGGTCAAGTTTTTGATAATTGTTGCAATCTAAATATGTTGTAATGTTTTCACTAGTGGTGCATTCCGCCCTCCCCTCTGGACTTCCGCCTGTTGGTATGTTCCCTGGAAGGCAGCTTGGAATGTTGGGATTTCCCTGACAGTCTTGGAGAGTGGTGACAGAATAAATGTAAATGTAAATGTAAATGTTTTGAGCTTATATAGCGCACAGCTACCCGCAGTGGGTTTCCCGGCGCTTGCTTAGGGAACCCGTCCTGGTATTCCCCTGTGAGATAACCCCGGCAGGGTATCCACAAGGTGAAAGCCAGGCATCCCGCCGCGAGGTGCTGTTGTGGAGATTAAGCAAGCTATTGCCCAGAGTCGCAGAGTGTGAACCCGTGAGTCGAGAAGGCACCGGAGCGAGAATTATCGAGTCCGTGGAATTTTTAGCCCAAGACCCGCCGAGGCGGGGAATTGAACCCTGGTCCAGGGCCGATCTCAGCTTCCGGGTCTGCCGCCTCTAACCCCTGAGCCACACTTCTCCAGTAGAAGTCTTACCTTCTACTGCATTAAGAGTCTTCTTTACAACACTGGCGACGAGGCGAAGAACCTGGCGCAGGGGGCCTTGCTGTCACCTCTCCTTTCAGTGCTCTCTCCATCCAGTGAACTTGTGCAATGGTGGTGATTGTTGAGTGAATTATGTGAAGATTCCCTCGAGGAGAGAGGTGATCTGTCTGACTGCAAGTGCTGAATTCGCCTTACACTGCCAGATTCCATGTAGGAGACGTTTATGAGGAGTTGCTGGGTGAGTTGTCTCCTCTGACAGTTCTACAGGCGGTTGTGTGCTGCAATGCACTGCCGACTCTCACTCACCCTGGAGATACGCGAAGGAAGTGGCAATTCTGCGCCATAAAGGTACTTTTCTCCTGTTCCGGAAGAAGGTTGGTGTCAGGAAGGTGCTCTGTTGAAGTTCATTCTCTTCAGGTGACAGCGGGAGGCAGCGGTAAATTTTTCGTCTCTTAGGTTTTTTCCCTCATGCGAATGTAAGTAGCAGTTGCGCCCTCCATCCTGTGTTTCCATTATAGTTTGAGCTGACACCGTCCATGCAGTTGTAACTTGTTCCCATTCTGCGCAGCTGCAGCCTTCCAAGGTACTTAATCCTGCCAGCCGATGTAATGTTTGAGCAAGCGCAGTGAGGAGACACCCTTTCTCTGTCAGTTTCGGGGTGTATTCCTTGTTTTCATCGGACCTGCGCAACTGCAGCTCTGTCAGCGGAAGCTGCGCTGAGGCAAGCGCTGTTCGGAGACACTTTCCCTCAGGAGCTCCAGTCAGTTTCTTCCTGAGCACAGCACGTCAGTTTCCCGGCGCACCAGCAGCAACAGAACCGTCCCGTTCATTAGTAATTTCTTCCTTTCCAACTCCACAGTGTCTATTACCTTCTGCTGCATTTTTTCAGTCATCTTGTGAAGATCTTCAATCCTCAAGTGTTCCTGTCAGCAGAACAGCGCTCATCATTTCTCTTCTGTGCACTCCTTGTCAGTTTCCTTGTCAGTCTCCCGGAGCCCCAGCCGCTTCAGCACGGGTCCTGCCTTCCGGCCACCATCATCCTCAGTCCTGCCTTGCCAGGGGAACATACATGGGAAGCACTCCTGTGAAAGAAGGAAGGACCGGGGACTGCTGGTCGAGTAAGACTGCTGTGTCTCCCAGTCCTTTGGTCTATGTTAATATTGTGCTTTGGGGACATAGGGGACTGCCTAATGTCGTAGTATGCCTGCCACAAGATGGTGGTTCCATACATAGGTGTTTGCGTGAAAAGAGGCATTGAAGGCTGCTGGTTAGACTGGTAAGACTGCTGCGTGCAACATCCTACCTGGCGTGTCTGTGTTTAGACTGTTCTGGGTGATCAAGACTGCTTGGGAGTTTACTATTTAGAGGTGACCTGCAACACATTCCTGTGGGCTGTGTCGTATTTGTAAATGCGTACACTGTGCTTAATGATAAGAAGGTTGCTTATTCCAATGAGACTGCCTCTAGACTGTTTAGTCTTTCATGCATATAGCTCCACTTAACCTGTGAGACTGTGAAGATCATCATCTCGGGGCATGTATTGATATTGGAGTACTTTTCTTTGCTGCAGTCATTACTTGTGGTGCCTCCCCCATGTCTCTCACACCTTCCCCTATTCAAAGAAATCTCCGGGGGTACAAATTTGCTGTTGTGAGTTACCATAGTTACCAGTAACATTACCATACCCTGTATCAGTGTTCACCTGTTTTCTCCTGCAGGTACCTTCTCACTATGGGTGGAGGGTGGTCCGTCCTGGGCAATTTCATTTACTGTGATGAATTAGACTGTGCAGGGTAACTAGGGTAAATGTAAGGGTAAAATTATAACAGGCATTTAGGTGACGTGCCCCTGCTTCCCCTTTCCTTCTTCCCCCCGCTTTCTTCCATATTTCAGTGAGTTTTTGGTTTGCAAGTTCCTGCTACACTAATTCAAACCTAAAGATCTGTGGGGCAGTATACCTTACCCTCGCATGTTTTACTCCGTACTGTGGATAACGTCTAAATTACAAGGGGGGAGAATAAGTCTTTTTCTACTGTGCTTGCATATAGCATAATTGATGTGCATTCCTTCCTTTTAGGTCATTTTACCAGGGGAATTTACAACTGTTTCTCTGGGTTCCTTTCAAACATCTATATGTGTCAGGTAGCAGTAAGGGCAAGTTAGTTCCAGGTTTACTAGGTCTTTCCTCTGCGTACACTCCTGCTTATTCAGGGTGAGTGGTGCTGTCCCTTGGGGATGGTACCTATTCTATCTTGTGGTACTGTACTTTAGATACATATTTTCCCAAGTAAGATTTCCCATTGCGGCATCATCCATGAACCCAACCCCCTCTTTCTTGAACGAAATTGGCGATCCAGATATACACTGGAAGGACTGGATCAATTTATTTGATTCATACCTCATAGCCATCGGGGGAAAGAAATTTTCGGCCGTACAGAAGCAACATGTCTTGCTCCATAATTTAGGAGTGCAAGGAAGGAAAATCTATGACACACTTCCAGACCCTGCAGTGGAAGAGGATGAGTTAGATTTAGACGTGTTTAAGATCACCATGCTCAAACTAGAAACCCATTTCGGGGACAAGGTAAATGTGGTCCTTGAAAGACACAAGTTTTTCTCGCGAGTTCAGGCAAAGAATGAGTCTATTACCAATTGCATAGCTGCACTCCGTGGTCTCACACAGCTGTGTGAATTCGGGGAGCTGAACGACTCCCTCATCAGGGACCAACTGGTGAGGTGTACACACAACCCTAGAATAAAAGAAAAGTTACTTGCTAAGAATCCCTCTTTGAGGGAAGCAGTCTCCATGGCCCAATCCATCGAACACACCGCAAAGTGTATTCTGGAGGATGGATCAACCTAAAGAACCCAGTAGTAGTGTGAACAAAATCAAAGGGTC
This sequence comes from Lissotriton vulgaris, assembly GCF_964263255.1. Lineage (NCBI taxonomy): Eukaryota > Metazoa > Chordata > Amphibia > Caudata > Salamandridae > Lissotriton > Lissotriton vulgaris. The sequence continues at coordinate 1,131,700,289 of NC_141694.1, read as the reverse complement.
GGTTCTGGAGGATAGTAGAGAGGGAGAAGTGTACAAGGTCAGGTCCAAGGAAATCAAAGGGGAGAAACCCATAAGCATCACAGAGGGTTTGAAGTGCTTCAGATGTGGAAGCTGCAACCACCTAGCCAACAGTGTACATTGTACTGCACGTAATTCAACTTGCATGAAGTGCAACAGAAGAGGCCATTTTGCTTGGGTTTGCAAGGAAGGGGAGATGAACCAGGTGAAGGAAGTACACAGCGAGGATCCACAGCACCAGAACTATGTGTTCTAGGGAACCGCAGGGTGAGTTTCTGTTTGCTCTGCGTAACCCTCTGCTGAGGGGTGTCTGTGCCAATTCATTGATATTTTAAAGGTGGTACTTTGTCAATTAAACCTTTTCCTGTATTGTTCCCTTAGTCCCTGGATCTCCTTCCTGGTTGGGTGTTTGGATGCTCTTTTACCTTCCCTCCACTTCCTATTCCCCCCCCCTTGCCCTCCCTTCCCTTTGCCCTTCTTTTTCTCTTCTGTTTCAAAGGGAGATGTGTTGCAATCTAAGTATGTTGTAATGTTTTCACTAGTGGCGCATTCCGACCTCCCCTCTGGACTTCCGCCTGTTGGTATGTTCCCTGAAAGGCAGCTTTGGAATGTTGGGATTTCCCTGACAGTCTTGGAGAGTGGTGACAGAATAAAGTCAAGTCTTACCTTCTACTGCATTAAGAGTCTTCTTTACAACAATAATGTTGAGAGGTTGGTTGCTTATCGGGATGGACTCCTTGAGAAGACCCCACCCCGGTATCTCAGTTCCCGATGCAGAAGGTTCATCCTAAAATACCAGAGCTAAGGGATCAGGACAATGCTGATATCCGACCAGGTGAGGCAGCCTGTTTCCAAGAACAGTGGATTTATACTCCATGGAAAACGAGTGAGGTTTTGTCCCTTAAGGCTCAGTTACCTGATCCTAGAAATAAATCCTACTGCATATTATAAATAATTGACTGAGGCAGCCTCGTCTACAGCAATCACACTTGCGGGTATTGAAATGTTTTTTGGTTTTCTAGTTCCGGGTATTTAGAGACAAGTGCACACACAGGATCATGTTGCAGAATTGGGTGGTACCTGGGATCAAATTAAAGTATGGAATCAGGGGAGGAAGCCTGGTAAGAAATCTAAAGCAGAGATACTTGCTTTGCTGGGCCGCATTATCATGTATATACATTCCCTTATCCCACCGAGAAAGGTTGATTGGGACAAGTTATCGGCTTGCCTTCAAAAGAAAGATGAGATTGTGTCTGATTTTTTTGTTTGAAGGTGTGCTTTTAGATTATAGTGGGCAGGATTTGTCTAGTGAGAGAGGGGTCTGATTGTTTGTTAATCAATTTGTTTCAAATTTGCTTCCCAAGATTGCGACTCGATTACAGGCTTCCGGGAGCACCTGGTCTACTGCTTCCTCTTATGTTACTTTAAATATGGCTCAGTATTATGAACACAGGGAAAATGAGGATAAGGAGATGACAAGAAGAAGCACAAGGATTTGAAAACAAAGGTGTTGTTGCAGCAGGCTTTTAGAGGGAATGGTAGACGACCTAGTGGTTTGGCCCGGCAGATTCCACGTACTAGCAGCAATACTACGCCAATAGGGCTGAATCAGTGTGCGTATTATAAAGAGGAAGGACACTAGCATAGCGAGTGTCCCATGTTTTTGCAGAAGCTGGTGGTCCCTAGAGGACAAGGTTCTTGCGGACGGGGTCGTGGAGCTGGAGGAGCGGACAGGGTTCAGAATGCTGCGTCACAGGGTTGTTCTGATAATAATTACTTTGATGAACCTCAGAGCGGACAGTATTACCTTGATGATTATGAGACAGATGAGGTGACAGGAATGTCTTACAGCTAGGACATCCAGGGTCAGAGTGAGGGGCCAGTTCTGATACCTGTAGATCAATGCGGGCTGTATGTTACTGCAGATGTGCATGGCTTGGGTAAGGAGTTATTGGTAGATACAGGTGCAACAAAAAATTCTATTTCTTATTCCTTGGGCCCTGGAGTGGCTCTGTCTGGCAATAATAATGTTTCTGTAGGTTTTTCTGGTGTGATGGTTGTAAGCCCCATTTCTAAACGTCTTGCGTTGGCTATTGGTCCTTTCACTGTGGATTCGCCATTCTTTTTGATGTCTAATTGTGGAGAAAATTTGTTGGGTTTGGATCTGTTGAAGAAATTGCATGCCACAAATTACTGCTCCCCAGCGGTTGTTTACATGACAATGGGTCCAGATGTCAAACTCGCTACACAGTGCCTGTCCAAAGATGCACCACCCTCTCTTTGGGCGACAGGTGACACAGAAGTGGGACTGTTACAGATACCGCCAGTTTTGATCTGAGTTAAAGGCAATGCTATTTACCTCGCATCCCTCAGTATAAAATATGACAGGCAGGTGAGCAAGCTTTATTTCACATTGTACAGGACTAGATTGAGAAAGGAGTGGTTGAGGAAATGACTGCTAATGTCTGTAATAGCCCTATTCTTCCCATTCTCATACGGACACCTTTGGGTGCCTCTGCCGATCATGCAGATGTTTATCGCTTTGTGATCGGCTTGTGGGAAGTTAATAAATAGTGATTCCACAGTTTCTGGTGGTCCCTGACATTAAGACTCTTTTGAGAATGATTCCTTCTTCTGCTACATTCTTTTCTGTCATTGACTTGAAAAATGTGTTTTTCAGTATTCCCATCCATCCTGACAGCAGGTATATGTTTGGGTTCAACCTAGCTGGGAGAAGCTTTAGATTCTGTTGCACTCCTCAAGGCTATACAGAGAGTCTGAGTATCTATAGTCAGGCACTGAAAGGTCAGATGGATTCCTTGTTGCTCCCTACAGGTATTGTATTGCTTCAGTATGTTGTTGGCTTGTTCATTGCCTCAGATACAGAACAAGGTTGCAGAGACAGTACAGTTAAATTGTTGTTACATTTAGCTCAACATCGCCATGAAGTACCCCTTTCTAAATTTCAGTATTGTCAACAGGAGGTCACCTATTTAGGTCACCTACTGTCGAAGGAGGGTAGAAAGCTAACTCCGGAGCCTATTAGTGTTATTGTTAAAAAGCCCATTCCTCAAACTCAAAAAGATCTGTGTCCTTTTATTGGCATTACCTCCTACTGTCGTCACTGGATTCCAAATTATTCCCGACTAACTAAACCCCTGCTTGCTTTGACTACTAAAGGTGTGCATGAACCTCTGCCTTTGACGGCTGAATGTCAGTAGTCTTTTGAGCAATTAAAAAGTGCACTTTGTTCGGCTCCAGTGCTTGGCACACCTAACTGGCAAGTCATTTGTATTATATGTCCATGAGACGGCTGGTTATGCTAAGAGCAGTCGCAGCTGTGGCCATCTCGATAAGACAATCGGCTGGACTTGTGCTTGATACTAATCTCACAGTCATGTTACCCCAAGCTGGGGATACACTTTTGAATAGGACAAACTCACAGCACCTCACCAGTGCACGTCTGACAGGTTATGAATTAACGCTGTTCGCCAAACATATTACGATCAAACGATGTATCACTCTGAATCTAGCTACGTTTCTACCCCTCCCTTCTGAGAATAAGGAGATTGACATACATGATTATATCTTCCAGACGGAAGAAGAGACGAAAAGATGGGTAGACTTGACTAATGTTCCCTATCCGACCATCAAGGGGAACTATATGTCGATGGCTCTTGTTTTAAATTATCAGATGGCACTACAACTGCTGCATATGCTATTACTATGCTGTGTATGGTAGTTGAGACACTACGAGTTCCCTATCAGTTGGCATAAACTGCAGAGCACGTCACACTCATATGAGCCTGCGAGTTGAGTGAGGGACTGGTTGTTAATATTTATGCTGACAGCCAGTACGTCTTTTGCGTCAGACATAATATCAGGCAACTCTGGGCAGAGAGACGGTTTATTACTTTCCATAGCACAAAGATTCAGCATGGTCATCTTAAATATAGGCTTCTGTCCGCTTTGACACTCCCCAAGAAATTGACAATAGTAAAGTGTAGCGCCCATAGGAAAGTTACTGATGATGTAGGTAAAGGAAATGCTTTTGCAGATCAGACAGCTAAGGAAACAGCCAAAACTAGGATGAAACAATGTTGGTAGCAGGTACCACTAGGTGGGTTATACAACAAAGGGTTTTAAGCTGTTCCTCTATCAAAAGTGCTAGTTGGAATCACAAGTAAATTGTTCCCACCGTACTCTAGAGAGAGCATAGGTGGGGATCCATTTGTTGGATCATAATGCCCTCATACACCCTTGCAGGTGTCATGCTTCATCATCTGGGCTGCTCCTCATTGAGTCGGCAGTGCAATACCCAATGGGCTCCCTAAAAAGGGGCTCTTTGTCGGAGATCTTCTATCCAACTGCCGTTTGGTGAAGTGCGGGTGTGGGGCCTGGACCGTGTAGATGCTGTGATATGATCTAAAATAGGACTGGGAGTACCTAGACGGACAAATGTTATTCTGGGGGTCTCCTCTCCTAATTAAAAAACAGTATACAAGGCACTAGCCCTAAGAGTTTCCATGTGTGATCGTGTCCTTGTTTAAAATACGTGGGTCAACATGTTTCTCGCTACAGGTGTATTAACCCTGCGATTCTCCAGGACCTTACAAAAAGAAAGCTATCTATAGTTAATGGTAATGGCATAAAGTATCACATATTCGGGTAAAGCTTTCACCCAACAGTTACCTTTAACCTGCCTGTACAGTGGGACCAATTCACTTGTGATTCCAACCAGCACTTTTGATAGAGGAACAGCGTAAAACCCTTTATTGCATAACATACTTTGAGACCTCACTTATGCTGGACCTCCCCACTCTTCTCTGAGTTGGAAACAGGCCAACCGTCCCTCTTTTTGTTGTTTGATCTTCAGCATGGGTCCTCCTGTGGGACGTTTACTTCGGTGGGTAAGACTTTTGCAATCCCCCTACTACAAATCCATCCACTACTTCTGAGTGGTAACCTCCCACTGAGACTTTCCTTTTATTTACATTGTATACCTGACCTACATTAACATGGAAGGCTTAGGCCCCAACAGCGCTGGGATGCCTGGCTTCCCCTTGGGGGTGCCCAGGAGTGGACATTTCACAGGGAAAAGCCTGGAAGGGTTCCACAGCGGTAAGCGTTACAGCCCCAGGACACCCCAGTTGGGGTATTAGTGCACTTTACAAGTACAAATTACATGACATTACATTAAGCTATGGTGAAGAACAGGCAGAAGAAATATAAAGGACCCCCTCGATCCTCTTGGCCGACATTGACAGTGCCACAGGCAGCCAGTCGGAGGAGTGGCAGTCACTAACGGCCTTAAAGAGAGAATGGATTAAGGTCACCTTACACAGTGCCCTTACGACCGAGTACTTCAGAACCAAAATCGCACCGAATGGCCTAATAGTAAAAAACGTACTGAGTATTTTCTGGGAAGATGGACAGTTTAAAATCGAATGGTCACAGATCTCCTGGAAGTGTACCAGAGATCTGTTGATCCTGATTATCAACACATCCAAAAGATTGGCAGACGAGCTGTTGACTCGCATTAAGATGAGCGAAAGTGCCCTGAAAAACTCGACTCCAGGCCCAAGCTTTAAAACTAAACTCACTGAAATTAACAATGAGCTCGCTGAACACAAAGAATTTCTAATGAAACAAAAGATTGTCAAACTTCTAAAAGACATCAAGTGCTTCGATAAGGAGAAGGTATACCCATACCTCAAAGCGGATTTTGTACCAACAGGAACGGGTTAACTATCAGATACTAGTTCAAACTCAACAAGGAGAGGCTCTGCTAGCAGCAGCGATTCCAGTACTGAAAACTGGAAACCCCACCAACAGAGGGGAAGGGGAGGCAGACAAAACTTTAATAACTACCCGCCACCCCAATTCCTGGGACCCACCTTCTGGCAATACCCCATGTTCCCCATAGGCCCACCACAATTTGGAGCCCCAGGCATGGGTCAGCCTTTTTAGGCAGAGGTTGGGGCAGAGGGCGAGGGCGAAGAAGAGGGAATCAGCCAGAAAAGCAAGTACAATGGGAGAAACTACAACAACGAGTGTACGAGACCAGGAGCCACACAACCAACACCAAAAAGAGAACTTAGTTGTCAACCTCTCACCAAGAATCCTGACCGATCTGGAAGAGGAGGTCATCCAGAAGGGGTTAGGTTTTCTACCCACACCCAAGGTTGACAATTTTAAAACAAACATGTGAGCTCCACCAGTTCTTTCGAAAAATACGATTGAAAGCATTTTTCGATGGCACCTCTAGAGGCTTCAATAACCTTCCCAAAAAAGAAACACTAGCAGTGCAGTCACTAGCCAATGACCAAACTATCACCATTAAACAATCCGATAAAGGCGGGGCAACTGTGATTATGGCAACCTCAGACTAAGAGGCAGAGTGCCTAAGACAATTGGGTGACCCCACTGTACGACCGATAAAAACCATCACTGGCATAGTGGACTCAGCAGAAATCCAAGGGTGGCTGAGTAAGAAAGAGGCTTCTTTCCTCATCCAAAAAGATACAAGAACCCCCTATTTCTAAAACTTACCCAAAATCCACAAAGGAGTAAATCCTGTGCCAGGGAGACCTATCGTCTCCGGCATAGACTCAGTGCTGGAACCATTATCACAGTTCTGTGATCATTTCCTGCAACCATTGGTTAATAGTCTCTTACCTCAAAGATACCACCGATGTCTTACGCTTGGTCTCTCAGTTCCCACGAGCTGAAGAGATTGACTTCCTCATCACTCTAGACGTGGAAGCTCTTTACACCAACATTCGACAAAGAGCCACCCTAGAAGTGATAGAGGAAGACCTCATGAGGACCAATTGGGAGTCACCTAAACCTCCTAGCTTTATCATGGAGTGTGCCACATTGGCATTACCTGAAAACTTCTTCGAGTTCAAAGGCCAACTGTACCACCAGACCGAGGGTACTTCCATGGGAAGTACCTTTGCGCCCAGTGTAGCCTGCCTTAATATGGCTTTCTTTGAGGCACGCCACATCCTCAATGATCTGAATCCATACCGTGACAACATCCGGCTATGGAAATGATTCATTGATGATATTTTGATTTTCTGGCATGGAATAGTGGAAGCTATAACAACTTCTTCAAATAGGTGAATGACCTGAATCCCTACTTGAACTTCACTGTCTCTGCCTCACCTTCTGAAATACTATTCTTGGACTTGACTATTAAATAAAAAGGTGAGCTCCTAACATCATCAATGTACAAAAAGAGCACAGATCGCAACAGCCTTTTGCTCTTCAGCAGCCACCACTCAAAAGAGCTGAAGGAGAACTTGCCTTTTGGGCAATTTCTCCGTATAGGGAGAAATTGTAGTTCAGTTGCTGACTATAAGACTGAATCAGCAAACCTAGAAGAAATTCTTTCTGGTAGAAACTATCCTCAGAGAAACATCACTCTCACAAGAAAGATAGCACGCAACAACAATAGAGAAAGTCTGCAAGAAGAGAAAGAGATATTCAAAAGAGAAACCTTGACATGTGTAATGACTTACACACCGGTATCAAATCAACTGACTAAAGTGTTGAGGAAGCACTGGAACATAAAAAAATACAGGGTCACTACAAATTGAGGAACCACGTTTTGCATTCAAACGTTAAAAAAATCTAAAAGACATACTCATCAATACCAGACCTAAGACTAAGGCCATTAACAAATAGGGTACATTATGGCAATTACCAGCAGTTCAGGACCATTATCCTTGTGGCTTATGCACGGCATGTGCCTTCACCTAGGTCCAAAAAAATATCATACTGAATAACAACTTTACATGGGAAATGCATACCCACACAAATCGCAACACTGCAAACTGTATATATCTACTTACGTGGCCCTGTGACCTCTACTATATAGGGATGACGACACGACCCATCAAGCAACGTATCTCTGAGCATCACAGCAATTTTCGTTGCCACAAGACAAACACCATGATGTGTACCCACTACTTGGAAAAAATGCATTCACCAGATTCCCTCAAATAGGTCATTTTGGAAGCCTCCCCCAATACCTTTAAGAAAAACCTTTTCTTTAAAGAACAGAGATGGATACATCATCTATCAACACTCCACCAAAGTCTAAACGAAGATATACCCTGGGGCATCTTGTTAATCTTTCACAAATAATTACACAGAAATTCTAGTCCAATAAGGGGATCAAACATATAGGCTTACATCAGATGGCTCTCACTCATGATTGTAATGCCAACATCTTCCCTTAATATAAATGTGTCCATATCTATTGATCCACGTATAACCATCAATATAACTAGGTTAAAATGGCCACCACCAAAACATATCAATTCTGATGTCCCCTTTTAAAAAAAAAATATCCTTGGTGACACCAGCCCATATAAAACAATAGCCGTCACTCGCATCACTCCTAAACGCACACAAGATACTATCCCATTGTTCAGTTAGGACATGAGAGCTAACTAGGGCGAGACAGAACGGGTTACATGATTAACCAGACTGAAACTGGTAACATTAATTTAGACTAGTAAGCCACGAAGTGGGGGAAACAATTTATTAAACACACGATCCCATATTACACCGGTGACTGTCTTAGTAAGTTACCACTGAGAAATGGCCGCCAGTTTGACACGGCAAACCGACCCCTTCTCAACTCCTCACTGCATCATGTGACCTACCACCTAACCTCTTCAACACTGTTTTAACGTCCCATGGAGGGCTACTCTGGCACCTCCTGGACCCTGTGGATGAGGGCAGGTTAGAGGACACACAAACAACACGACATCCGTGAATACAACACCTAAACTGGATTATTAATTTAGGCACCCCTATTTAGTTTAGTGCGCAAGGCGTTACGCCGCTTATTATTTTTAGACTACACGTTATTTTGAGACTACACTTTGTGGCCGCCCTTTTGCTTCGCTCACAAATGCGCAGATAACTTTATTTTGAAGTACCGCCTTAAATGCTCACTGAGTCTCACCATCTCTCAGTAAAGGGTAATGACACGGCATCTAAAGCTGCTACTGAACAGATACGCTGGTAACTTGTTTTTGAATTACAACCTTGCATGCTCACTTAGACTTACCGTATCTAGGGAAAAGGAGAAGATACAGCATCTCAAATTAGAACTAACCGACACAGGTTTCATCCACCATGGATATGCACATTTGACAAGTCACAGATACTCGAAAACGATTGGGACCTTAGTTCTCCCGACCCACATCGCAACCCGAGGTTTAACCTCAAAGTGTAGCATTCCCCATTTTCCAGTTAGACGTACACAATACCATGGGCCTCCAGTTCACAGATGGCCTAATTGAATATAAGGAGAGACGCAACACTTACACAACACTGCCTTCCGTAACAAGCTACCTCGTCCTCCCCTAAACATGCTATTTGAGTGAAACCGCACAATGACTTTCAGTCGAATCATGTGAGACCATCCTTCAGGATGTTTTGCATAATTGAAGTCGTCTTTTGAGAGCGATATTTTGAAGCCTTCTTAAACCCAAAAGCTAAACTTAACACTGCCTACAGTAAATCTGGCACACTAACCACCCCAGCATTAGTCCACCACTGCATCATACCAACAGTGTTAACATTCTAAAGGACACCGTGTGCCCAATGGGCCGTTTGATTATGTTTGTACATACCTTGTTTTTATTTTTCCACATACCAGCATATGCAGGAGCAAAGCCTTGTATGTGGATCCTCCGGGCACTGTTGAAGCCTGGGTACCACAATTAGTGGGTGAGTCTGTCTTGCTAATGTCTTTCTGCCTTTCTTTTAAACTCTCTTGTTCATTTTCAGAATAAAATGTGTCCTTCTAGGTACTCCCAGTCCTATTTTAGATCACAACACTGCATCTACACAGTCCAGGCCCACACCCGCACTTCACCAAATGGCAGTTGGACAGAAGATCTCCGACGAAGAGCCCCATTTTAGGGAGCCCATTGGGTATTGCACCGCCGACCCAGCAAGGAGCAGCCCAGATGACACCTGCAAGGGTGTGTGAGGGCATTATGATCCAACAGTGGGACCAATTCACTTGTGATTCCACCCAGCACTTTTGATAGATGAATAGTGTAAAACCCTTTGTTCTATAACATACTTTGAGGCCTCATTAATGCTGGACCTCCCCACTCTTCTCTGAGTGGGAAGAAAAGGCCAACCATCCCTCTTTTTGTTGTTTGACTACTAAGTGGGTGCCCGAGGTCACCGTGTTTGAAGATACACTTGAAAATGTGAAGGAAATACAGAGTGAGGCCACAGTGGAGAAATTAGCAGTGTGGCAAGAAAGTACAGCACAATTGAACAATGAGGGATGTTAGATTGACAAGTCAGGGAAGCAAAGATTGATGTTTCCAGATGTATATGTTCTTTCTGCAGTCACAATGGCTCATGGCCCAGCCCAGATCTGTGCTAAGGGTATTTGCAAGTTGTTAGACCATGTATGGCAGAAAAACATTGTATTGTATGGTGTGCATGATACACAATCCTAGAAAAGGTACCCCTACACCACCTGGTAATTGTGCACCACTTACATTCCCTTTTGAGGTACTCCAATTAGATTACATTCAATTGTACAGGGTCAATCAGTTAAAGTATGTTTTGGGGATTGTTTGTGCTTTCTGTAAATGGGTTGAGGCTTACCCCACTAAAGACAATATAGTAATTGCAACTGCAAAGCTACTCATGAATGAGTTCTCTCCTTGCTTTGGCTTGCCTGGTATGATCTGGAGTGACAACGGAAGTCACTTTAATGCCAAGGTCAATGAGTTAATTTTTTGACGGTTTGCACATAAAACAGAAATTCCATGCTGTAAACCACCTGCAGTCAGCATGTTTGGTTGACAAGTACAATGGTACTCTCAAACTGTAAGTAGCAAAGATTCATGAAATAACAGAGTTACAGTGGCCAGATGCTTTACCATTAGCTCTTTTGTTGACAAGAACAACAGCACATTCTAGAACAGGATTGTCATCCTACGAGATTGTGTTTGAACACCCGGCAAATGTCTGGGGCGTCCCGCTCCCTCATAGATTTTCTGATATTGAGTATCCATTGTTGACAGACTATCATTGCACTTTTAACTGAAAATTTGTGTTCTATTCACCAACAGGTGTGTGAGTCCCTTCCACCCACATGGGAGGGGCCCAGACATGATATTCAGCCTGGAGAGTACATATTGGTGAAGAATTTCCAGCAGAAGTAGAGTTTGGAGGGACCTGAGCAGGTCCTCATGGCAACTAAAACCGCTGTGAACGTCGCCAGTCGAAAGAACTGGATTCACACCAGCCATTGCCTTAGGATACCCTTACCCAAGCCCTATGATCAGTGGGTGAGGGATGGCATTGGGGACATTGAGTGTGAGTAGGTACCTCAGTTTGTCCCCTTCAGCAATGCAAAATTAAGTGGAACCAAATAGATGTAGAGATTGATGACGGCGTAAATGCAGCGGTCCATCCAGACATTCGAGCCATTATGGAGGGATTGTTTGTTTACCCCCCTGTGCCTGGAGCCATGAGGTATGATTTGTGCTCTCGGCTGAGGCATAGTGCACCAAAGGAGAAGTCAGATAAGACAGTGATGGACTGCAAGTTAAGGTGTACCTTGCTATAGTACCAACGGTGTTAGTTCAGGGTGTCGTGAGATTGGTTCATTGTTCTGACATTGGACAGGATAAATAGAATGTGCTCCCTAGAAAGGAGTACCTTATCCTGAGCAAGTTGGGATTCATTGTGAGCTTAGGACTGAGCAAGCTCCACCGCCGGTGCTCAAGAGCGCCAACGTTGATGAACAATAGGAGCCTGTACCAGTGAGTCTCTGATGGACACTGAGTACACTTACCTTTGCTATCAGTTTCATTGTACTTCTCTTCTTGCTCTATAATGCATCCGTTTGATTGACCCATTGAGGAGGAGGAATAGCCATTTGCGCCACTGCGTTTAGCGCTGGGTTGGTCAACAAAGAGAAAATAGTTTTCATAATAACTGTTGTGATTATTCTAATAACACTACTTTGAATATCCTGGGAAATATCCTGTACTTTCCCTGGTTGGTACAACGCCCACTTTCCCTGAGCATATTTTTGTTACTTTGGCCCCTCACAAAGAAGAGCATAGAAAGTCTTACACAGACAATGTATTTTTTACAAATGCTGCATCAAGCCCATAATGTGTCCAATACAACTAATTGTTGGGCTTGTGGATTGCTCCCCTCAGTTACTCATAAGAGCGGCAATTTGTTGTCCATGCCATTGTCATACAGTGGTAGCTGTGTAGGTTGGTTTGAATTGTTCGTGATGGCGCACTACCATTTCTAACGCTCTACTCTGGTGATGACACCTGCTGATTCTTGCACTGTGGTAGAATATATATGTTTTCATCACAGGTTTACTTCCATAGGACCGGCATGACAAGGGACCTTCGGTAGATTGTCCTCAAAATCCTGTATGAGCACCCATGAAAAAGTGAAGTACGAAACATGACTTTGAATGGAAATGGCTGATTTGCAAAGATTCAACACCTCTGAGTATTTTCAATCTTTCCAAGCTCGCAATAATTAGTAAGGACAAACCAACGCCGGTGTCTGTGGTCAATGCAACAGCTAGTTTCTGTGTCCAGGGGACTGGGGAGGTAACGGTGGGGGAGAGTAAATGCAATTTCACCTACAGACTGAGAATGATTGAAAGTCCACTTTGTGTTATAATATTAATATATCTTTATTCGATTTTTAGCAGTGCAAAACCATAAAAGTTATCACAACATACAAAATACATAAGTATTTATATAAAAACAGTTATTACACATTTTTTTCTTTTAAAAAAAATAAAAATATGACCAGGTCCCGTGCAATTGAGTAAAAGATAAGACAATAGTACCCATCTGGGTTTCTTCTCCTATTTTTCAGAGGTTATTCCTATGTCTCATAATGCACTTTAGGAAGTTGAGTACGTGGTAGCAGGTACGTTCGGAATCCAACATCTGTAGTGCTAACATGGCTGGGCGGCACTGTCTATAACCCCAGCTTTTTATTAAAGGGATTATCCAGATTTTTCTATGGGTGTGAAAAAATGTACAAAACAAAATTGTATGAATAGTTGACTGGTGAGACAAATCGTCACATGGACAAGGGGCCAAGTTTAAGTCCCAATTGTTTTTTTCTGGAAAACTCACAAGTCTATAAAAAAGATTCAGTCTGAACCTTGTTAGGAGCATCTTATCATATGTTGTAAATTCTAGAGTCAGATAAAGCTGGATTTTCGAGGTATACTGTATCATATTCGCATGGGTCACAGATTTTTTGGTCGACAGCAAAGTCAGCCTCAAGGACTCTAGATGGCTCAGCGCAGTTTGTTTCAGGTCTTTCTTTGATATTTTGTTTAGTTTTTCTGGGGTAAAATAATACTTTTGTAGTCCCAGGTCGGAAAAAAAGTGTCTGATATAGGAGAGCCATGCTATTTTATGTACATGATCCAATGCCATGGAGTCCTGTATGATGTTTTTGGTCAGCAGGTTTTTGTCCGACAGCCAAACGCGCCTCCAGAGTAATAGTGGCTGGATCTTTATTAAGTCTTCAATATATGGGATTCCCAATTCCATATGAGAGGCATAGATGGAAGAGCCTTTTGGCGTGGACAAGAGGAATCTCATGAAAATATTTTCTTTATTTTGCAGTGAACCAGTGGCTGTGTGTCCCCAAATCCCTGTCCCGTAAAGGACGATGGCCTGGCATTTTGCAGCATAAATCTTTAACAGTTCTACTGATGGTCTATTTCCAAGTCTCTTTGAAAAGTTCATCAGTGCTACAATTGCTCTTTTGAACAGATGTCTCCTAGCCTCAACAGCAGCCTTCCAGTTTAGGCTTTCATCAATCATGATGCCCAAGTAAGGGTACTGTGAGGTCCTTTCAATTTTTTGGTCTTTTAAATAGATGGTCTTTGTGGCTTTTCGTTGTCCACCCGCTACCATACCAAATGTTTTTTTTACATTAATATGTAAGTCTAGGGCACCCATGAAATCGGCGTACTTGGATAAAGATTTCTGGAGCTCGATAGGAGTGCGTGCTAAAATAACTGCGCCATCCGCATAGAGCAGTGCGGGGATTAGGCGATGTTTCAGTCTGGGCAGGTCCTGCCCCCCCCTCAACATAGTCTCCTCCAGTCCGTTGGTATACAGGGAGAAGAGGAAGGGGCTAGGACACATCCCTGCCTTACTCCTCGCTCTACCCTAAATGGTGCAGTTAGCTCTTCTTTTGTTCCAAATCTCACTCTTGCGGAGGCTTCGCCGTATAGCTCCCTTAGAAAATCCAGGAGGGGAGGATCAACCCCTAATGTACCTAGCAGAGTCCAGAGCTTCGCATGCGACACGCAGTCAAACGCGGAGGACAAATCCACGTAGACCATGTAGATTGTCCCTGGCTTTGCGTGAATGTATTTCGAAACTAGCATGCTTAAGTTAAGGGCCTGTTCCACTGTTCCAAAGCCTTCCCTAAATCCAAACTGCAGGTCCGAAAGGATATTTTTATCTTTTGCCCATTGTGAAGTTTTTCCAAGACAACTCTGCCGACTACTTTGCCCAGGGAGTCTAGCAGCGAAATAGGTCGATAACATTTCGTATCTTGGCGATCCCCCTTTTTAAAAATAGGGACCATGATAGAACTTGACCATGACTCCAACAGTCCAAGTTTCGCTGCTGCAGTACAGACTCTTGTGAGTTTTGGGGTCCAGAGATCAGGGAGATGTTTAAATAAGTCCACTGGGACCCCGTCGGGACCGGGTGCTTTACCGCTCTTACTCATCAGTAGTGCCATTTCGACGTCTTGTAGTTCAAAGTCTCTCGATATTGGAAATACTACCGGGGGAAGATTAAGATGGCATTCTTCTGTTAACGATGTTAATTCAAAGATTTTTGAGAAGTGGTTTACCCAGGTTTCCTCATTGATGGCAACGTCGATCGGAGGGATGTTAGATTCCGATAGCAGGGGAGACTTAACTATTCGCCAAAAGGACTGACTATCTTTCATGAGTGCGCTTTTATGCAAAGCGTTCCACAAAGACAGTTTCAGCTCTTTTTTCCTTGTCTTTCTGGCGTTATTGTACTCTCGTCGGAGGTGTTGGATCTCTAGATGGTCTCTATTTGATTTTCCAAGCGCCTTTCTTAAGTTGGTCTGCGCCTTAGTACAATCATGATTAAACCAACCTGTAGTGCTTGGATTGTTTTGTTTGGGTATTCTGGTCAGCAGTGTTTTTATTTGATCTAGTATCAGCTTAAAATTTTCCAGGATTAACTGGAATAAGCAGTCTTTATTAATGTGTTAGTGAGCTTGTTAGGATCCACTTTTTCCCATTTTATAGTGTATCCGTTTTTTTGCCCAGTTCAAGCCTATTTTGTGATAAAGTATTTGCTATTGTTGCCATATAAGATCTTGGATGGTTCAGCTGTAAATTCAACCTTAGAGCAGAGTGGTCGCTTAGGGGGTTTTCCAGAATTTTAAAGTCCCTACTTAGATCTTTTAGACCTTCTGTGATGATTATATAGTCAACTGTGGTCTCGTGCCCCCTTCCTCGATAAGTAGGTTCTAATTGATTCTTTGCTGGTAGAATTGGGTTTATTATTAGCAGTTCCAGATCTGAGAGGATATTGTTCATAGCTAACCCCGTTCGTGAATGGAGGAAGTGCACGAGGGGGTTCTCGTATTCATCCACCATTCCGCAGGTCTGGTTGTTCGTCGAAGGGCAGGGGTGTAGATTGAAATCCCCTCCCCATAGTATGTGGACGTTACCCTTTCTCTCATAAAGTTGTCTGTGATGGGTGATTTTTTCTTGAATTAAGGAGAGGATGTTTAGGAAATTATCATCCTCTAAATTATTATATAAATTTATTAGTATAATAATTTATTTTTTCCCTATCATGAGTGTAAACAATTGAAAGTTTGAGAAAGAATCTGCCTCTAATACCTTCAAGTCAGTTATTGTGTTGGCTATGTAAGTTACCAGTCCCCCCCTGGGTCTGCCTGCACTGCTTGGAAGGGCGGGGGATGAATATGTCTTATATCCTACAAGATGTAGGGGCATTGTGGCCCATGTCTCCTGTAGACATATAATTTTACCTTCCTCCAGAAATTGGGCAGCAGAGCCATCCTCTATTTTTAATCGGAGGCCTGCGATGTTCCAGAAAATAACCGGGAGCTGTAAGGTTTCCTTTACTGGGTCTGCCGTTTTGGTTTCTGGTAGATTTAGGGGATCTTGGGATAGGACCGGGCTAGCCTGCAGGGGTTTCGGAGTTTCGACTCGTGGTCAATCGACCATTTCCAGGCTGCTAAACCGATTCATAGTCGGTATACCTGGCCAATTTTGCCAATGTGGGGTATCTCTATAGGTAGGTCTATATGATCGGTATCGCGGACTGTTCCCAGTTTCTGCCTCTGTTCTGTGGTCCCACAGTCTGCCACGTACCCTCTTGGTGTTGATAATTCTGATTTACTGACCACCAAGAATTGTCAGGATCGCTATGTCGCTGAAATGTTTTAGACCCAGCGAAGTCTAGTTCCCATGGTTGCGGGACTGCTTTTCGCCAGATATTATCAGATTCATTCGAATAGTTTTTATAATATCTTTTTGGGTAAAAGAAAGAAAGGGATCTTGTACCGATCCCTCCAGTTGTATTATTATAGTCCCAGGAACAGATATACTCGACTATGCTAGGGTCCTCGAAGGTGATCACTATGCAATCTCCCTGTATACTTTTTTTCCTGTGTCCCACCAAGGGGTCCTACAAACTGATGTTATCCTGCTTGTCCAGGTTGGCGGAACGGGTTGATTTGTGTTCAACCAATACTGTACTTTGTTTTTCAACAACCAGTTTGGTTCCGTCCCCTCTCCCGTTAGTTCAGGAACCCCCGTCATCACTACCACATATGGGCGTGCCTCAGGTGGCATGTTTAGCGGGAGCCTGCTATCAGTGGTCCCTCTCATACCTCCTTTATTTTTTGGAGGAATTGTTTTTTTAGTGGTAGGAGTTTTAGGGGACGGTGTATTTATGGTTGGCGTATTTACTTTGGGTGTATTTGGTGCGATAATGCTCTGAGGAGGAATTGTAAGGACCTTGGGCGTGGGTTTCTGTGCTGCGGGAGCCTTTGATGCTGTAGGGGCCTTTACTATGGGTTGCTGTTTAGGCGACGGGCAGGCTAGAGTTGTAATTTTCTTTTGTGGAAGCAATGTAGCCGAGGTGTTTATACCCGTTTTTGGCAGTCCCTGTATGGGTATTGGCTTAGGACAGCTAGCAAGTTTTGTCAATTGAGACTCGATGTTACGCAGTCTAGTTTCTATTGGGAGAAAAAAGGAATCTAGAAGGGAAGCTATCTCCTTTATTAGCCTTGATGCTTCCCTTTCCTTGCCCGTTGTTAGTGGGGGGGGGATTCTAAGGTGATGGTATCTGGGATGTTCTGTGGTGGATGATGGATCGTTAACAAATTATTGACTGGGTCAGCAGGTTGATGAGGTAAACCTGCAGAATTTGTGGTGTCTATCAAGTCTATATGATCGGCCACATTGTTGTTAGCAGTATTATCTACCTTATCCCTATCCTTCCTTTTCTTTATGGCTCCCTCCCTCCTCCCTCTAGCTTGCCTTAGTTCTTCCGGGGTGTGGTCAGGGAAAATTTCAGGTGTTTTCTCGAGCTCATTTTCTGAGAATGTTACGGAGAGTTGAGAGGCAGAAAGATCTACGTTATTTGGGAGACTAAGTCTGTTTGTGCCCACTGTGATTTGGGTTGGGGCAGACTGTAATTCTGGGGTTCTTGCGGTTGCTAGTAGTCCCATTGAGGATCGCCTTGCGTTTACAAGTTCAGTTGATACTCTACCCTCAATCAGGCTGATACTTTGATCAATGAATGTATTTGCTTTGGAGATAAAGTCATCCATTGGTCCTAACAGTTGTTCTCCTACCCCGTTTTTTTCGAGTTTTTTTTGTTTGCTTCCCCTTGTATTCATTTTCAGTAGATGGAGTATGCAAAGTCTTTAGTTAATAATGATGAGTCGTCGCTAGCTTCAGGGAGATGGTAAGTACCTGTAATAGAAGTCCGGAGATGTAATGCTTAGAGCTGGGGCCCGGACTGGACTCTCACGTTCTCGAACGGCCTCAAACGGCCCGCTCTTTGCCCGGTCTTCGCACCGTGTTCCTTCCCGCGCGCGTCCCGTGTCGCGGTTAGAGTGATGTTATTTTTATACTTGTAGGCGATGGGCGTGTCCGTGGGCGGGAGCGGCGGGGGAAGAGGAACCAGCTGCGCTGCGTGGAGAATGCTGGTCCTCGCAGTTCCCCGTCTCGCGGATGGTGTTTTGCCCCTAGCCTCTACCCAGGGGACTCTAGCTGGGAGCGTCAGGCTAGCCCTGCCGATTGCAGGGCTCGCTCACACCAGCGAATCCTCGTTGAGGGGAGGCAGCAACCGGGAAAGCAAGCAGAGATGGCAAACGGACTTTCCTTTGGTCCTGGAAACAACAAGGCAGCACCCTTCGCTGTAGCTGAATGAGTGGCACCCAGACTGAGAATGATTGAAAGTCCACTTTGTGTTACGAAAAAGACATCATGTGGCTAATATCTTCCCAAAGGCGCTTTTGTGCAACATGCCTTCAAATAAAGTAATAATGTTTGGGCATTCATTATAATCAAGATGTATAACGTTTCCTTGTTTGAACCATTGCTTGTTTGCTTGTGCCTCCAGTCTCTAGTATAAGAGAATCTAGCTACTGTTCATTTTCCTGGCATGCAAGGTTGAAGACGTGCGTTTCCAACGTGCGTTTGGAAAAACGTGAGCAGACCCTATTTAAACCCATGTGAGCAGACCCTATTTAAACCCCACCCGTTCTACTCCCAGTGCTTCGCTTCATCAGATAAGACTCCTACCTGTTCCGTGCATCTCCTGGAGACATCCGGCTGGCTTTCACTTTCCTGCTTCCCTTTTCAGCTCGAGGCTTCCACTGGTTTCCGTTTCCTGCAAGAAAAGAAAAGGAAGAACATATGAACAAAATCGCTGCTAAGGCAACCGGGCGTGAGCTTGCAGTAATTTACTCTAAAATAAGACGGTAAGCCAAACATCTTCTATGTATTACAAAGACTAGGATTCTTGACAGGATTCTTGAAAGACTTTGATTTGTGCTCGTGAACACCCTTCCCGAAGGATCATAAAAATGCTTGAACGCGTTCAACAAAGGCTTTTTAAAAAAAAAAAAGTTCTTGAAGATATTCGATTTTATGTTTTTGGAAGTTCCTTGAAAGACATTTATTTAACGCACAAGAACGTTTGCCAGGACAGCTTATTTATGCTCGAGTGCATTTGTTAGAGAATATTTTCCTTGACAGTTTAAAGAGTTATAATTACCGGAGCTCAAAAAGTATTCTTAGAACAGAGAAAAAACACGTGGCTGGCTAATAAAAGCCACAGTTTGTATTCACAGAGAAAATGCATACTCTGTGATCGTTTGTATGCTTTTGTTTTCTTTGTATTCTCTTATTTATCATTACAGAACCCCCTATTGGAATCTGGGACAGGTGTACAAAAGATACTGATTCCTCTCTTGCATATTAAAGTTGTAAAACTCAAGAGTATCGTTGATAGAACTAAGTGTGCTTATATGTTTTTATCTAGACAAGCAGACCAAATAATAATGTGGGAAAACATTGCATAAATATTATAATGAAAAGAATACAAGATTCACTGTCAGCTAGCATGGTATGTGATTGATGCAGATATTAGAATTAATCTCTGATTCTATAAATTAAAGAGATACAAATCTTTATACACTTGTTTATTTCCCTAGATGCCCATAACCCTGGTCAAGTCAGAACACCTACTTTCCTTGGTTGGTACAACGCCCACTTTCCCTGAGCATATTTTTGTTACTTTGCCCCTCACAAAGAAGAGCATAGAAAGTCTTACACAGAAAATGTATTTATACAAATGCTGCATCAAGCCCATAATGTGTCCAATACAACTAATTGTTGGGTTTGTGAATTGCTCCCCTCAGTTACTCATAAGAGCGGCAATTTGTTGTCCATGCCATTGTCATACAGTGGTAGCTGTGTAGGTTGGTTTGAATTGTTCGTTATGGCGCACTACCATTTCTAACGCTCTACTCTGGTTATGACACTTGCTGATTCTTGCACTGTGGTAGAATATATATGTTTTCTTCACAGGTTTACTTCCATAGGACCGGCATGACAAGGGACCTTCGGTAGATTGTCCTCAAAATCCTGTATGAGCACCCATGAAAAAGTGAAGTACGAAACATGACTTCGAATGGAAATGGCTGATTTGCAAAGATTCAACACCTCTGAGTATTTTCAATCTTTCCAAGTTCGCAATAATTAGTAAGGACAAACCAACGCCGGTGTCTGTGGTCAATGCAACAGCTAGTTTCTGTGTCCAGGGGACTGGGGAGGTAACGGTGCGGGAGAGTAAATGCAATTTCACCTACAGACTGAGAATGATTGAAAGTCCAGTTTGTGTTACGAAAAAGACATCATGTGGCTAATATCTTCCCAAAGGCGCTTTTGTGCAACATGCCTTCAAATAAAGTAATAATGTTTGGGCATTCATTATAATCAAGATGTATAACGTTTCCTTGTTTGAACCATTGCTTGTTTGCTTGTGCCTCCAGTCTCTAGTATAAGAGAATCTAGCTACTGTTCATTTTCCTGGCATGCAAGGTTGAACACGTGCGTTTCCAACGTGCGTTTGGAAAAACGTGAGCAGACCCTATTTAAACCCATGTGAGCAGACCCTATTTAAACCCCACCCGTTCTACTCCCAGTGCTTCGCTTCATCAGATAAGACTCCTACCTGTTCCGTGCATCTCCTGGAGACATCCGGCTGGCTTTCACTTTCCTGCTTCCCTTTTCAGCTCGAGGCTTCCACTGGTTTCCGTTTCCTGCAAGAAAAGAAAAGGAAGAACATATGAACAAAATCGCTGCTAAGGCAACCGGGCGTGAGCTTGCAGTAATTTACTCTAAAATAAGACGGTAAGCCAAACATCTTCTATGTATTACAAAGACCAGGATTCAAGACAGGATTCTTGAAAGACTTTGATTTGTGCTCGTGAACACCCTTCCCCGAAGGATCATAAAAATGCTTGAACGCTTTCAACAAAGACCTTTTTTAAAAAAAAGAAGTTCTTGAAGATATTCCATTTCATGTTTTTGGAAGTTCCTTGAAAGACATTTATTTAACGCACAATAACGTTTGCCAGGACATCTTATTTATGCTCGAGTGCATTTGTTAGAGAATATTTTCCTTGACAGTTTAAAGAGTTATAATTACCGGAGCTCAAAAAGGATTCTTAGAACAGAGAAAAAACACGTGGCTGGCTAATAAAAGCCACAGTTTGTATTCACAGAGAAAATGCATACTCTGTGATCGTTTGTATGCTTTTGTTTTCTTTGTATTCTCTTATTTATCATTACAGAACCCCCTTTTGGAATCTGGGACAGGTGTACAAAAGATACTGATTCCTCTCTTGCATATTAAAATTGTAAAACTCAAGAGTATCGTTAATAGAACTAAGTGTGCTTATATGTTTTTATCTAGACAAGCAGACCAAATAATAATGTGGGAAAACATTGCATAAATATTATAATGAAAATAATACAAGATTCACTGTCAGCTAGCATGGTATGTGATTGATGCAGATATTAGAATTAATCTCTGATTCTATAAATTAAAGAGATACAAATCTTTATACACTTGTTTATTTCCCTAGATGCCCATAACCCTGGTCAAGTCAGAACACCTACAATTCCCAGAATAATTCCTCAACCCACTGAGAGACATCCTCTAGAAGAATCGCAGACGCTACCAGGCCGTGTTTTGTCACTCTCTCTCTCTCATTTCCCCCCTTCCCTTGGGAACCTTTTGGAAACTGCGAGTTTAACAATCTTGCGGGTTCCGATCGATTTTCGAGGGATTAGGGAACAAGCAACACTAATAAAAGAATAGAACGGAATTCAGGTGAGAGTTATTTTCTTGGTTTTTCAATATAGAGGAGTTTAGAGGAAAACTTGGATTCTTCCCAATTGACAGCGTTAGTTAGGAAACTGTCAGTAGAAACAAATAACTTAAGAGAAGAGAACCAGGTATTAAAACATGAATCAGAAAAGACTAGATTAGGTTTTACTACTTGGCGAGAATCTGATCCTGGGTCTTTAAAGACAATTATTTCACCTGCAAAATGTAACCTCCAATTTAATACTCCTTCAGCTCGTTCAGGGGAAGGGGCTGAGCAGAATCTCCAAGTTACAGTAATGGCTTCTCGCTCAGTTCCTTTAGCTAATCCTGAACGTTTTTTAGGGAACTCTAACTGGTTCTCTACTTTTATGAGTCAGTCAATTGCATTTTATGTGCAAACCACAGATCTTTACTAATGACAGTTCAAAGGTAGCTTTTATAATTTCCTACTTGAGTTGTTTGGCTGCTAACTGGGCCATGCCCCTTGTGGATACCAATGATCCATTGTTGCACAACCTCGCTGCTTTTAAAGCAGCAATGTCTGGGTTATTCGCTGAACATGTCTTTATACATGCTTCTGATAATGAGATTCTAAACCTCCATCAGGGTTCAAAGGATCTGATAACTTACGTTGCAAATTTTAATAGGTTATTGTCAGAAACCCATTGGCCAGAAGATAAAAGAATTTCCTTATTCTATCGTGGGCTTTGGGATGACCTGAAAGATTCATTAGCTCACATAGTAAATCTGCCTGAAGATTATACTGAGTTCATAGACCTAGTTGTCAAACTGGATCACCGGTTAGGTAAAAGAGAACATGAAAAACCGAAAGGGGAATTCAGAGCCTTACACTTTAGAACTGAAAGAAAAGAAATTGAGGACAAAAATAATCAACCAGAGCCAATGCAGATAGGTGTGTTAACCCCTTCGCTGCTGATGACGAGCTTAGCTCGCCATCAGCTACGGCGCTCGTATGCTGATGATGAGCTGAGCTCGTCATGTAGTGTGGGTTTTTAAAATCTGCAGCACACCACGGTAAATCGTACAGCGGTTAAGGTGTTAAAGGGACCCCTATCCTCTGAGGAAAAAGAATGAAGGAGAAAAGGTAATCTGTCCTTTACTGTGGAAAACCTGGACATTTTGCTAAAGACTGTCAGGGTAATGCAACTAAAAAGAAAGCAGTTGCCGTGACCAACACTACTCTGACGGAGTTGGAAAATAATGTTCCCAAGGGAAGTTGAGATTGTTTCTTCGGGTGTACAAGACTCTAAGATCTCCCATTACGCTACTAATGTACTAACTAACACCCCAAAACATTTGAGCCTAAGAATGACGTTCATTTGCTCCACTCAGCACAGACATAGTTTAGCCATGATGATAGATTCTGGAGGCATGGGCAATTTCTTTGATCTTGAATTAGCAAATACATTAGGTCTTAAAAAAATCCCAAAATCAGAACCAGATGTAGTGACAGCTGTTGATGGCTCGGCCCTATCTTCTGGACTAATAAAATTCCATACTCAAAAACTGACAATTGTCGGTGATAATAGACATACTGAAGAAACCATATTCGATCTAATAGATACTCCGACTGTTGGTGTTATTCTGGGAATCCCCTGGCTTGAACATCATAACCTCAAGATAGACTGGGTAAGAAGAACCGTGACCTTAGACTCAATTTACTGCAGAAATCATTGTTACCAAGATACACAAGATCCTATACATCCTTTGTTTTGTTCTGCAATTGAAACTCCTTGTCCACAATTGCCAAAGGACTACCAAGAATTTTCAGAAGTTTTTGATCCAGTCCAAGCAACCAAATTACTACCTCACAGGATTTATGACTGTCGAATAGATTTGATTTCTGGTGCAGTTTTGCCCTGTGGTAGAATTTATGTCTTGACTGAACCAGAGACCAATATCTAAAGACTTATCTTGAGGAACTTCTGGAAAAGGGGTTCATAAGACCTTCTACATCGCCAGCTTCTTCGCCGCTCTTCTTCGTAGCGAAGAAATCAGGCAATTTGAGATCGTGCATCAACTACTGCGCCGTTAATAAAGCCACTATT
Organism: Lissotriton vulgaris; assembly: GCF_964263255.1. NCBI lineage: Eukaryota > Metazoa > Chordata > Amphibia > Caudata > Salamandridae > Lissotriton > Lissotriton vulgaris. Next base: position 1,131,676,198 of record NC_141694.1, on the reverse strand, counting down.
AAGAACCAGTATCCTTTACCATTAATTCCGGTCCTGTTGGTTCAGGTCAAAGGGTCTAGTATTTATACTAAACTTGACTTACGTGGTGCATACCACCTAGTGCGCTTAAACGAGGGAGATGGGTGGAAAACAGCTTTCTGCACTAAGTTTGGACTTTATGAATATACTGTGATGCCCTTTGGCCTTTGCAATGCGCCAGCCGCATTTCAGTATTTCATTAATGAAGTGTTGCATGATCTACTTGACGTGTGTGTTATAGTGTATATGGATGACATTTAAATTTTCTCAAAATCAATGGAAGAACACATCACTCATGTCCGTTCAGTTTTGCAAAAATTAAAAGACAATTCACTATATGTAAAACTTGAAAAGTGCGTGTTTCATACTCGAGAAGTTGAATTTTTAGGCTACTGGCTCTCCCTGGAGGGCATAACCATCGACCCAAAAAAGATTGAGGCTATCTTAAATTGGCCAACCCCAGCCACAGTTAACGACATCCAGCGGGTTTTAGGGTCGCCAATTTCTATCGTCGATTCATATCTAACTTTTCAGAAATTGTAACACTAATTACCCAACTGTTAAAAAAGGGAGTTAAGTTTCACTGGAATTTGGACTCAGAATCAGCTTTTTCAAAATAAAAAAAAGCCTTCACCTCAGCACCCATCCTTATACACCCAGACCCATATAAACCATTTTTTGTGGAAGCTGACGCCTCTCAAACAGCATTGGGAGGGTTGTTATTACAGAAAGATTCCTCAACTGGACGACTCCATCCAATCGCCTTTCACTCACACAAGCTCTTGGCAGCTGAGCAAAACTATGCAATTGCCGAGCAAGAGTTATTAGCCATAAAGGCGGTATTTCTTGAATGGAGGCATCACTTACTAGGAGCTAAACACACACAGTCACCCTTTTCTCAGACCATAAAAATTTACAATTCTTTACTACCATCAAGGCTTTAACTGCAAGACAAATGATATGGTTACTTTTCTTTAGTGAATTTGATTTCATTATTACATATCATCCAGGATAGAAACAACTACTATCAGATACCTTATTGAGGTTAGTTTGTGAAAAGAAATCCGAGAAAAAGAGTGATTCACCTAACATAATTCCTCCAGAAAAAATAGTAGCCATTACTACAGCTGAGACATTCCTAGCTCAAGTAAAATCATCCTCTCAAACTATTAACAAACAGAAATGGCTAAAACAAAAAGAAAATTCCATTAAGGAAGGTTATCTCTTTCACAAAAAGAAAATGTTTCTCCCTCAAATGGAATTGCAACAGCAGGTCCTACAATGGAATCATGATTCCAGTACTGCAGGTCACCCAGGAATTAATTAAATACTGGAACTTTGTCAAAGATATTTTGGTGGCAAAATATTAGTAATGATGTTCAACAGTATGTGAAATCATGCCCAACTTGTGCCAGGCAAAAAGCATCCCATCAATCTCCCACTGGGGTTTTACAACCACTGCCCATTCCCCCATCCCCATGCACACAATCAGTCTGGATTTTGTCACACACTTACCTGAATCTAATAAGTTTACTACTATCCTAGTAATAGTAGATCAATTATCAAAAATTGGACATTTTATCCCCTTGAAAAGTTGCCATCTGCGATTGAATTTAGTAACATCTTCATAGAACACATAGTTAGATTACACGGATTGCCAAGTAAGATAATTTCAGACAGGGGCCCCAAATTCCTGTCAAAATTTTGGAACCAACTCTGCAAACATTTGAAAATTGAGGTAGCTCTATCATCCGCCTTCAACCCACAAACCGACGGTGAGACAGAAAAAAGTAAATAGTATTTAGAGCAGAGTTTGCGATGTCTAACCTCGAGAGTTTCTGCCAATTGGGATGAGGTCCTACCCCTAGCTGAATTCTCTTACAATAACACCCATCATTCAGTCTGTCAAAATTTTGGAACCAACTCTGCAAACATTTGAAAATTGAGGTAGCTCTATCATCCGCCTTCAACCCACAAACCGACGGTGAGACAGAAAAAAGTAAATAGTATTTAGAGCAGAGTTTGCGATGTCTAACCTCGAGAGTTTTTGCCAATTGGGATGAGGTCCTACCCCTAGCTGAATTCTCTTACAATAACACCCATCATTCAGTCTTAGGTTGTTCACCTTTCTTCTTCCTCAATGGCACACATCCTAGATCCCTTCCTGCCATCTTGCCAGATATTTATCATACAATGCCTGCAGTGACTGAAAGGATTCAACTTCTGCGTTACTTGCAAGAAAAGGCTAAGAGAAGGTTAGCTAGGAGTAAATAAAAAATGAAAAGGGCTGCAGATAAGCATAGGAATCCAACACCAGCATTCTAAATTGGTGACCTAGTTTAGCTGTCCATTAGAAACATTCAAATTGACGGCCCTAAAAAGTTGAAAACAAGGTTTATTGGCCCCTATCCGACTGAAAAAATCCTAAACCCTGTTTCCTTCAAACTAACCCAACCTTATGATTTCAGTATCCACCCAGTTTTTCATGTATCCCTCTTGAAACCGCATGACCCAAATACTAGACAGGACCATCCACCTCCACCAATTGTTGTAGGAGTTATGTAGAATTCGAAGTAAATCGCATATTGGATGCTAAACGAATTCATGGTTGATTACATTACTTGATAGATTGAAAAGGATATGATGCCTCTGAATGTTCCTGGGAACCTGACATGCATGTGCATGCTCCACAACTTGTAATATCTTTCAATGCCCGACATCCAGATAAACCCCTCCCGGTGAGAAGACCTTTGGGCGAAAGAACTGTTACGAAAAAGCCATCATGTGTCTAATATCTTCCCAAAGGCACTTTTGTGCAACATGTCTTCAAATAAAGTAATAATGTTTGGGCATTCATTATAATCAGGATGTGGGATTTTTCCTTGTTTTAACCAATGCTTGTTTGCTTGTACCTCCAGTCTCTTGTATAGGAGAATCTAGCTACTGTTCATGGTCCTGGCATGCAAGGTTGAACACATGCATTTCCAACTGCCAATAATTAACATAGCTGACCGTGCGTTCGGAAAATGTGAGCAGACCATATTTAAACCCCACCCGTCCTACTCCCAGTGCTTCGCTTCATCCGATGCGACTCCTACCTGTTCCATGCATCTCCTGGAGACATCCGGCTGGCTTTCACTTTCCTGCTTCCCTCTTCTGCTCGAGACCTCCACTGGTTTCCGTTTCCTGCAAGAAAAGAAAAGGAAGAACAGATCAACAAAATTGCTGCTAAGGCAACCGGACTTGAGCTTGCAGTAATTTACTCTATAATGAGACGGTAAGCCAAACATCTTGTATGTATTACAAAGACCAGGATTCTTGACAGGATTCTTGAAAGACTTTGATTTGTGCCTGAGGACACCCTTCACGAAGGATCATAAAAATGCTTGAACTCTTTCAACAAAGACCTTTTCAAAAAAGTTCTTGAAGATATTCGATTTCATGTTTTTGGAAGTTCCTTGAAAGACATTTATTTAACGCACAAGAACGTTTGCCAGGACAGCTTATTTACGCCCGAGTGCACATGTTAAAGACTTCTTTAAGGACATTCATACTTGAGTGCATTTGTTAGAGAATACTTTCCTTGACAGTTTAGAGAGTTATAATTACTGGAGCTCAATAAGGATTCTTTGAACAGAGAAAAAACATGTGCTGGCTAATAAAAGCCACAGTTTGTATTCACACAGAAAAGGCATAATCTGTGATCGTTTGTATGCTTTTGTTTTCTTTGTATTCTCTTATTTATAATTACAGACCCCCCTTTTGGAATCTGGGATAGGTGTACAAAAGGTACGGATTCCTCTCTTGCATATTAATATTGTAAAACACAAGAGTATCGTTAATAGAACTAAGTGTGCTTATTTGTTTTTATCTTGAAAAGTAGACCAAATAATAATGTGGGAAAGCATTGCATGAATATTATAATGAAAAGAATACAAGAGTCTCTGTCAGCTAGCATGGTATGTGATTGATACTGATATTAGAATTAATCTCTGATTCTATTAGTTGAAGAGATACAAATCTTAATACACTTGTTTATTTCCCTAGATGCCGACAACCCTGATCAATTCAGAACACCTACAATTCCCAGAATAATTCCTCAACCCACTGAGAGACGTCCACTAGAACAATCGCAGACGCTACCAGGCAGTGTTTTGTCTCTCTCTCTCCCAATTCCCCCCTTTCCTTGGAACCTTTTGGAAACTGCAAGTTTAACAATCTTGCTGGTTCCGATAGATTTTGAGTAAGGAACAAGCAACACCAAGAAAAGAACAGAACGGAATTCAGGTGAGAGTTTTTCATGATACTTTGATCGTATGCCAAAATGTCTATTTTGTCTGTGGATTCCATTCTCATGTCTGGCTTCCGAGGGGATGGTCAGGCAAATGTTACCTCTCTTTTCTCCTCCCCCTCTGTATTTTGGCCTGTCCAATTATCATAAAAATCATCAGATCAGAAGGGTTGTTGGCACAAAGGATATAGTTCAGACAGATACTACCACACAACAGTTTGGGGATGCCATGAAGGTTCTCCTACCTCTTTAGGGCCCCATGACTAATTGTCTTCAACTTCATTGGCTAAAAATAGTTTTGGATGGGGTTATTAATACAACTGCTGGAATACTGACAAAGATCAATGCTGAGCTTCAGGCTAGGAGGTTATTCACTTTGCAGAACAGGATGGTGTTAGACATCATCCTTGCAGATTAGGGAGGGGCCTCTCGCATCATTGGCACCAGCTGTTGCATTTACATACCTGATCAAGCTCCCAACATGATACAGCTATACAAAAGTTGCATGGACTTTTGTCTGACATACACCAAGAGACCGGTACTTTGACCCTATCGAGGTGGTTCTGGAATATGCTAACAACATGGGGTTAGAAGATCCATCTTTCTGATTGTGGTTGCTAGTATTATTTTTACATGTTGCCTCTGTATACACTGTCTCCCGGATTGTTGCACCTTCTGTGTAAATGTTCTCACCCCTAAACAGAAAATATCAGTTCATGATACTAGTACTGCGATCATGTTGCAGAAGGACATTGAGCACATGATGCAGATTGATGAGTGTGCCTTTGAATACTGATTATGTGAACACCAGCTTATAGTTATGTTTCATATCCTTGCCACATGTTATACAGTCAGTCAGTCAAATATTCTTTATTCGATAAAATTAATATCATAAAAGACAAGGTACAATTATACAAAAAGTTACAATCTAACAAATTTCAATACAGTACATTTTTTCCATCAATGTTAAAAAATACAATACATATTAAAAAGAGAAATTTCAAATATTAAAAGTTTTTAAAAAAAGAAAATATATACCATTTAAAAACTGTCAGTACTACTGCCTTGGTAAAATGGAATACGTATTTACACAGGAGAAACATTACTCAAAACAGCTTTGGATCTGCGGAAGGCTGATGGTATTTTTCCTTATGCGAGTGGCTGCCGTCAAAAAACTGGCCACACAGAACATAATATAAGGGTTACCCATTTGCATTTCTTGACAGCAACAAATTGTTAGCTTCTGCTACAAGGAGGGTCCGAAGGAATAATTAATGTCTTAGCTGAGTTGTTTATATATTGTTCTGCATATTTTAGCATTTACGGCACCATTTTATGTTTGGCCATAATTTTGATCCATGAACGAAACTAATCTCTCTCTCTCTCTCTCTCTGTGAGAAGCAGCTGTGGTAATTTTCATTTTCTCCAAGCTTGGGCCTTGCACTGCTAATTAATACATGGTTCCTATTAGCGCACACCTTTCCCACTAGATGGAGGCCTGCTCCCACTAGTCCAGCGATGGGTATAGGCAGAACGACCTTGGCATAGAGATAGTGTGTGCCCGGTCGCACAATTGAAACATATCCTTCTGTACGTCCTTTGTGTAGCTGCCTCCATCTGGAAATTTCCATTCTGGATGTGTCTTCATTGGTTTTGAATCGTACATAATGTATCACCATGTTTTCGGATGTCATTCCTCTCTGCAGAACTCCTAAGCAACTGGGCTGACGGGGCTCTGCTCGAATGTATCTGAATAAACACTTAGGGGCCCATTAGGATGACGGGTGGACTTAGTCCCCCTGTCATCCCATCATGTGAAGGGACTGCCCGCCATAAGGGCGGGGATCCCGTGGGGGGTATTAGGATGCACCCACCACAGTGGCGGGCGCATCCTGTATTATTACCATTGTGGCGGGCAGTCCTGAAAGCACCGCCTGCCGCAATGGTAAAAATACATTGTGCATTCCACAGCACAACATGACAGGCACCATGCGGTGCCTGCCACAGTATTCTTTGTAACGCAGGGGGGTACCTTGGTACCCCCCATGTGCACCCCCCACATCCTCCGGAGTCCTTGGGGGCCCGCAACGGGCCCCCAGAGCAGACTCCGCATGCCTTTCCGTGGCGGCATTGCGGCCACGGAAAGGCATTTGTAAAAGCCCATTGTAATATGACTGGCGGTGTCTGATAGACACCGCCACCATATAAACCCTTTTCTGCCCCGATCGCAAGGCGTCCGGGGTGGACAAGCAGCGGACGGTCGCTCCGTCCGCCGCGGACCCCTCAGCCATACTAATATGCAGATGGGTCATTCTGGAGCCGATGGCGCGGACGATCCGCCCACCATCCTAATGGGCCCTTTACTTTGTTAGTATTCTCTACTGTCTCACAGACTCTTCATTTGTATGGAGGGCTAAGAGGTGGTCTCGAGTGACCTGGGTGGCCCTATTCGGGTCACTTCCTTCACTTCTCAAAGTCTTGTGTCGCATTGCCCACCAGGATCTAAGGGAGAAGCCTCAGACTCTAGAATTTCTTTTTCAATACCTATTTGATGGTATAGGCAAACTGAAAGACCTCCTGCTTCATATATACATTGCCACTCAATTGAAACCAGTCACTCAACATTTTAAAAGCCTTCCCTTCAGCATTCAAAAAAATAAGTCAAACAAGAATACAATGCATTATGAAACTTGACATCATTGAACTCATTTAAAGTTCAACACCCTGGGATTCACCCATTGTCCTTGTTAAAAAAAAAACAAGAGGCCAAGATGGCGTCGGAGTAAGACGCACTTTCGAGTCCCTCCGGCGCCTGACCAGCTTAGCGTTGTATAGCATCGTCCACAGGGTGCTGATCGGTCTCCAGACACTTGCAGAGGCCACTGACATCGAATGGAGCGGTCCGGCGCCTCTAGCGGGGCAGCGGGAGGCCAGAGAACACCATTGGGAGAGAGGCGACTTCCGGCCTTGTAAGCGCCGGACTCGCGTGAGAAGTAGGCCGGCCCTGGCGTGCGGAGGCACCCGGCGCCGACTGGGCGTGGTGTCGAAGAACCGCGGAGCCGCGGGTTCCATCTGCCTTCCATAAGGCCTACCAGTTCTGTGGCACGCCATCGAAGAAGGCCTGGCGGTTTGGGGCGCTCGGCTGCAGTCGGTTGTGGGGAGTTGGAAGCCGTCCGACCACGTGGAGAGTGCGGTCGGGATGTCGGCGGAGCTGAGAGAGGCTGGGAGCGGCCATTAGAGGAGCACGCCGGAGGTGCTGGTTGCAGCCATTGGAGGAGGGGGACGACCCTACTGCAAAGCACCTTTGGGATGTCTGGTGCCCTGACTGCAGCGTGGAACAGCTGGTGATGAGGGGCTGGCCCGGACTTGAGCGCACTGGTCTGGAGTGAGAGCGGACCCGGGCCTTGAGGACGCCGCGGAGCTCCGCGGTAAGAAGACTCGCGGCCCCCTGGTCGAATTGCCTACCATCTGGAGCTGAGACGCGGCGTTTGGTTCCCTAGGAGAGAGGGCTGGGGAGTCTGGCGGCCAGAGACACGCCAAAGCCCACTGTAGCGGTACGGCCTACATCGCCTTGCGGCCTGAAGACCTGGCCTGGTCTATTCCTTCGGCGGAGGCTGTGACATAGCCCTGAGAGGAGTGCAGGGGAGCACTGCCGGAGCAGGGGGGTCCGGACTGGTGGCCCCGATCTACAGTAGCGGAGGTCCCAGGGACGGGCGGAGCGCATTCTGCGGCCTTGACTGCCGGTCGCACGTATCACTGCATTGACTTTGGAAGGCGCTTCCCGGCGGGAAGCTTTTACGATGCCATCTTGGCTGATTGTGGCGCAGTTACGCGGGGGCCGAGACTAGATATCTAGTAAGGTCTGGCGTTGCACCTGAGCACCCTTTATTCCTGGGGAGTGAGCGACGGCCCTGGTCCTGCGCCACAGTCGGAAATCCAAGATGTCTAACACGCTGCGTAAGGGAAGGCCAGGAAAGGACGGCAACTCTAAGTCCACGCAGCAGCTGGACTCCCTCGGGGCCAGTAGTTCATCCAAGCAGTCGGATGATGAAGCGCCCGCTACCAAGGCCTTTATGACTGAGCTATTCGCCGCTATTAAAGAGGACATCTCTGAGCTCCGCACCCAGTTGGCATCGGATCTCCGGGAGGTGCGGAGAGAGGTAGATGGAATTGGTGAACGTGTGGCGACGTTGGAGGATCATGATCTGAGTGTAGCGAACACCGTGCACCAACTACAACAGGACATCATCCGTCTTACTGAACAGAATTTGGACCTGCAGACCCACACAGAGGACTTAGAGAATCGTTCCCGAAGGAATAACATTCGCATTAGGGCAGTCCCATGGGACGGAGAAGCTGGGGGCCTCCGTGGCTATGTCCAAGCCCTGTTCCTACAGATTTTAGACGAGGAAGATGTGCAAGAAATTAAAATGGATAGGGTACACAGAGTCGGCCTGCCTAGAAAGGGAGGGGGTCCCCCTCCGGACATCCTCGTTTGTGTACATGACTTTCAGGTGAAGGAGCGCATCTTGTGAAAGGCTAGAGCCATCCCTTCCTTGCAATTCAGGGACCACCGCCCACAGCTCTACCAGGATCTGGCAGCGTCGACACTCCAGAAGCGGAGGGAATTCCGCCCGTAACCTCCTTCCTGCGGGAACGCAACATTTCGTACTCCTGGGGGCACCCCTTCCGTATCATATTCAGGTGGCAAAACAGGCGGGTACAAATTCGCTCCCTGCAGGTGGCAAAGGATCTTCTGGGTCTGGAGGATGTTCCTCCATCCCAAGCAACACGTTCCTCGCCATCGAGGAGGCGACACCGGTCTTCCTCCTGGCATAGAATTGGTTCGTCCCCGAACCGGCAGCGACCGGATCGCGCTGCCAGCTTGCAGGAAAGAGGGGTTGCGGTGGCATCGGTGGCCTCGGCCACAGTAACAGATTCTCAACAAAGCTCTGGAGCAGCGTGATCCCAGCTTTTATGAAGGTTGGGCGCCGGAGGGACTCTGGCCCTAAGGTCCCGGGGTACTATTGTACTTTTGGATAAGACACCCCGGACCGTGGCCCTGGGGGTCCCGGAGTTGTTGCCCCCACCCCGATTCCAGTCCGATGAGGGCCTTGTGAACTATGGTCCATTGGAACTGCTGAGTACTCTGTTCAGGTTCAGTGTTTTGAGTTATGCCTTGTTGGGTTCTTGGTTGCAGGGGGGGTGGAAGGTGGGAGGTTTCAGGATTAAGGGGTACAGGGGGGGTTGGGGTGTGGGGCAAAGGGGGAGGGGAGAGTGGTGGTGACCGAAAACTGTGTGTGTGAGGTATTGTTTGCGCGGGTGATGTTCTTCATTGCGATCGCTATCTTGAGCTTTAATGTGGAGTATACATTTTCTGATGTTTGCATGGGGGGGCTGTCGGGAACTTTGGAATGGGGTGTGTACTGTTCCCCATGGGCAGGGGGTGCTTGGGATATTGTTCTTGGTGTCTTTATCCAATTGTTCTCAATGTACAATGCTCTGCGGGACGTCTTATCTGTCTGGCTTTGGGAGGTCCGATGATGTGGAATTGCTGGGGGGAGGGGGAGATCTGAGGATTGGAGGGGGTTGTTGGGGGGTGGGTCAGGCCCAGGGGTGTGCCCGGGGGCTGGGCTCTGATCTTTCTACCAAGCACACAGAGCGGAGTTTCCCTCCATCATTATGCCTGTTAGTATAGGCACCTGGAATGTGAAGGGTCTCAATTCCCCGCAAAAGCGTCAGAAACTCTGGAAGTACCTGTCTGATCGTCATCTTGATGTAGTTGCCCTCCAGGAAACCCACTTAGCTAGGAAAGATGAACTAAGGCTCCGACATTTTCCCCTTATTTATAGGGCATCAGCATCCACCAAGCATAGAGGGGTGGCCCTCATGTTTCGGGCGTCTCTCCACTTTCAACCTCTGGGGGTGAGTAGTGATAAGGAGGGTCGTTGGTTAATGGTGAAGGGGTCATTATATGGCCGACAATGTACGTTTGTGATGGTTTATGCTCCTAATGCTGGACAAAATGGTTTTTTACAAGGCCTGATGGACAAGATGTGGGATTTTATAGAAGGGCACTTGTTCCTATTGGGGGACTTCAATATGGTGTGGGACAGGGACCTGGATAGTTCGGGGGCGCGCAGGGCAGATTCTGGGGTCTTTTCAGAAGAAACGCAGCGGCAAATAGGCGATTTGGGATTGGTGGACAGCTGGCGCTTTTTATACCCCCAGACCAAGGATTATACATTTTTCTCACATGTCCATCGCTCGTACTCTCGTATAGACCATATTTTTATTAGCCAGGCCCTCAGGGGGGATGTCCGAATAGCTAGGGTTTTCCCACTCTCAGTATCTGACCATAGCCTGGTGGTTCTTGGGTTGCATTGGTCCGTGGAGGGGGACAGTTGGCGGAAATGGTACTTCCCAGCAGCGTTGGTACGGGATGAGGTGTCTTGTAAGGAGCTGCGAAGGGCTATGGGAGAGTTTTTTGCTCTTAACCCGCCCTCTGATACATCAGTGTATACTACATGGGATGCATGCAAGGCCTCAATACGGGGTACATGCCTCGCCCTCAATGCGAATCTTAACATGCTTCGGAGGAAAGAGAGGGAGGCCCTGGAGACGGAACTCGCTGCTCTGGAACAGGCGCACAAGTCAAACCCCTCTAGGGTGACCCTCCAACCGTTAACGGCGGTGAGAGGAAAATTGAAAGCCCACTACAACAACCGGGCTGAGTTTACCCTCCTGCGCCTTCGACGCGTCTCCTACTCTCAGGGGAACAAGGTGGGGCGTCACCTGGCCCGGCAGCTTCGTGATAAACGCGAGAAGGATTGTATTGGGGGCATACAGGACCATACGGGCTCTGTTCGGCACGAGGATGCGGACAAAGCAGCCCTTTTTGGCAGCTTTTATGCAGATCTCTATTCGAGCGACGCCCTTGACCCAGATGCCCAATCTGCATTCTTGAATAGTCTCCCTATACCACAGGTTTCCAGGGAATGGAATGACTTACTGTTTTCCCCCATCACTAGGGAGGAGGTGTTGGACACCATTAAGGCTCTGAAACTCCACATGGCTGACAGTTACACGGCCCTGTTCTACAAGACGTTTGCGTCGGACCTCTGCGATTACCTGGTTTCCCTCTTTAATGCAATGGCGTCTGAGTGGAGAACCTCTGAAACTATGGCCGAGGCTCTGATTACCGTCCTCCCCAAACCAGGGAAGGATCTTACCAAATGCGCGTGATCCATCTAATCGAAAAGGCTAATAGATTTCGCATACCGGCGGTATTAGTAGGGCTCGACGCGGCGAAAGCCTTTGATCGCGTCGATTGGGGCTTTTTACATCGCACGCTGGAGGCCTTCGGTGTTTCACCCCACTTCATAAGAATGCTTGAGGCTAACTATAACAACCCCACCTCTCGGGTGCTGATTAATGGCCATAGATCCGGGAGTTTCCACCATTCTCGCGGGACTTGTCAGGGGTGCCCGCTCTCCCCACTCCTCTTCGCCTTAAGCATTGAACCGTTGGCCCTAGCGATTCGGGAGAACGAACAAATTCTGGGCCTTCCCTTCTCAGGTGAACAACATAAGATTTCGCTCTTCGCGGACGACGTGTTACTTTCAGTCAGGGATCCGGCATTATCGTTATCCCATGTCATACAGTACTCTCGGACTTTGAGACGGGGGCAGGATTCAGAGTCAATTTCGACAAATCGTATATTCTGAACCTAAATCTACCTCCCGAAGAGGTGCACCGGACTCAAGCGCTTACACCACTATCATGGTCGACTTCGTCCCTATTATATCTGGGTGTGAGACTGACCTCTACTCTAGGCGCACTGTTCCAGGCCAACTTTCCACCGATGCTGGCGGCGATACACGCGGAGCTGGAGAGATGGAAGCCGAAGTACATCTCGTGGTTGGGTAGGATTCATGCGCTTAAAATGGTCCTCCTACCAAAACTTCTATATCTCTTCCAGGCATTGCCCATTCCGGTGGAACTGGACTATTTCCGTCGACTAAAGACCCTGATGTTGAAATTTGTATGGCAAGGCGGCCGGGTGCGACTTTCCTATGCAGTGCTTCGACGTCCACGAATGGAAGGGGGGCTGGGGTTCCCAGACATGCACTTATATTATAAAGCTGCCCAATTAAGAGTGCTGGTGGAATGGTACCAACAGCTTTCAGAGAAGCACTGGCTCCACATGGATCGGAGTGTGGCCGGAAGATCCATCTGGGACCTGGCCTGGAAACCTAAGGCGGACCGGCCCAGAAACGCGTATATCAGCACCCCCACCAGCACGGTATTGAAGGTCTGGAACACGGTCAGTGGCGACGACCGGTGGATCACCTTCCCGTCCCCATTTACTCCCATCCACTTCAACCCGGCCTTTCCTCCGGCCCTGATGGATGGACCCTTTGGTGTCTGGAGAGAGGGTGGTTGCAGAGCCCTCACTCACCTGTTTCATGGTACGGCGCCTCTTACCTTCTATAACTGTATGCGGGATTATGGGGTTTTGCCCACTGAGCGTTTTCGGCACCTCCAACTCCTACACTGGGCGACGTCGCCTGGAGTGGTGGATGCCGCTATTAGACCATTGACGAAGTTTGAGGCCTTTATTCTTCGCACATCCACCATGAAGGAAACGATTTCCTTCATTTATGGAATGCTACTAGACACCACGGTATCCCCCCGACCTCGATACATAGACCACTGGGAGACCACATCGGGTAGGGACATTTCTGACAACGAGTGGAGGAGCCTTTGGCGAGATGTAGCGGCACATAATCATTCAACAGATCTTAGAGAGGCCCATCTGAAGCTTATATTTGACTGGTATCTGTATCCATCTAAGTTACATCGGATATTTCCGACGACCTCCGATAAGTGCTGGCGTGGCTGTGGTATGCTGGGTGACTTCCGCCACATCTGGTGGGACTGTCCTACCATCCGACCATTCTGGTCTGAGATTCTATCCCACACCAAGAAAGCCGCATTCAAAGACCGACTAGATAACAACGCCCACAAAAGCAAGGAATTATTCAACATCGTCAAAGAATTTACCAACCCATCAGCCAACTCCAACGACATCACCCTGTCCCAAGCCCTCTGCGACTCCCTAGCTTCCTTCTTTCACAACAAAATCGCAGACATCCACAACAGCTTCGACAACCGACCCGGAGACCAACCCACCCAACCTTCTGCCGGACCTTCACCCCCCTTGAACATCCTTAACGACTGGAACCCAATCTCCACTGACGACACCATCCGCCTGATGAACTCCATCCACTCAGGATCCCCAACTGACCCATGCCCTCACCACATCTTCAACAAAGCAGACTCCATCATAGCACCACACCTCCGAGATGTCATCAACTGCTCCCTCAACTCCGCCACCTTCCCCGAAAGCTGGAAACACGCAGAACTCAGCGCCCTTTTGAAAAAACCCACAGCTGACCCCACCCAACTCAAAAACTACCGCCCCATCTCGCTTCTTCCATTCCTGGCCAAAGTCATCGGGAAAGCTGTCAAAAACCAGCTCGCCACCTTCCTCGAAACCAACAAATCCCTCGACTCCTCACAGTCCGGCTTCCGAGCCAAACACAGCACTGAGACCGCACTTATCGCAGCAACAGACGACATTCGAACTCTACTGGACAATGGAGACACAGTCGCCCTCATCCTCCTCGACCTCTCCGCTGCCTTCGACACAGTCTGTCATAGCACCCTTCTACAGCGCCTCAGAAACGTCGGAATCCAAGGAAAAGCACTAGAATGGATCACCTCGTTCCTCACCGGAAGAACCCAGAGAGTCCGCCTCCCACCATTCAAGTCAGAGGCCTCTGAAGTCATCTGCGGCGTGCCACAAGGATCGTCACTCAGCCCCACCCTCTTCAACGTATACATGAGCCCCCTTGCGGCCATCGCTCGCCAACTCAATCTCAACATCATCTCCTACGCTGACGACACTCAACTGATCCTCTCACTTACCAAAGACCCTAACACCGCCAAAACCAACTTACACGAAGGAATGAAAGAAGTAGCCGAGTGGATGAAGCACAGCCGTCTGAAACTGAACTCAGACAAAACAGAAGTCCTCATCTTAGGCACCTCCCCCCACGCCTGGGATGACTCTTGGTGGCCAGAGGCCCTTGGAAAAGCACCCATCCTGACGGACCACGCACGGAACCTGGGCGTCATCCTGGACTCCTCACTCTCGATGACCAGACAAGTCAACGCCGTTTCATCATCTTGCTTCAACATTCTTCGCATGCTCAAAAAAACATTTCGCTGGATCCCCACCGAAACTAGAAAAACGGTCACCCACGCACTGGTCACGAGCCGCCTGGACTACGGAAACACCCTATACGCCGGTACCACCGCAAAACTCCAGAAAAAACTCCAACGCATCCAGAACGCTTCAGCCAGGCTCATACTAGACATCCCGCGTAAAGAACACATCTCTGGTCACCTGAAAAACCTCCACTGGCTCCCCGTAAATAAGAGGATTACTTTCCGCCTCCTAACCCACGCACACAAAGCACTTTACGAACTTGGACCCGAATGCCTCAACACACGACTGTCCTTCTACACCCCCTCCCGTCAGCTACGATCCTCCAACCATGCCCTTGCCACTGTACCTCGCATCAACAAAACCACCATGGGAGTTAGATCCTTCTCCTACCTGGCAGCTAAAACCTCGAACTCACTTCCCACTCACCTTCGCCTTTCTCAGAACCACCTAGCATTCAGAAAGCAACTTAAAACTTGGATATTCGACAAGTAATTCCCCACCCTTCCTCAAGCGCCTTGAGACCCTATGGGTATGTAGTGCGCTATATAAATCTCTTGACTTGACTTAACTTGACATTCAATGGAGTATGTCCTGTTGGGGCTTAGAGACCCGCTGTTGGAACACCAAACTAGGGCCGACAAACGCATTAAATGGCTGTGCCTGGGAGCGGCCAAATTGACCTTGGCAGCTGCTTGGAAAAGCCCGACAGCTCCGGCCATTTCTTTATGGCATGCACGGTTATGGCGCCTACTGAGTATGGAGAGACTGTCAGATATCTTTTGGGGGAATTTAAAAAATTTAATGTTTCACTGGGGCCCCTTGGTTAGGTTTTTGTCTCGAGGTTTGCCATCTGCGGTCTGCCCCTCAGCTCTTCGTGCATTACATCTCTTTCAAATTTAACCACCTCCTTGTATGACATTGTTTTGAGTGCATGATGGTCGCCACCACCGGGGACAGGGTGGGGGGTGGGGGGGAGGTGGGAGTGAGGGGGTTGTTAGGTTAGGGTTGTTTATCTACTTTTGGTTGCGACAAAATTTGCATGTGAAGACGGATTGCACGGCCTTTCTATATGATTGTGAACCTGGTTGGGACACCACCTACTTTTGAGAACTTTGGACTGTCTGCTTAGACGTTTGTGCTCCCTCCGATCGATGGAGACTGGCAAACAATGACATTTGCACTGCGTCTGCCAAGCTAATGGCCGTCTTCCTTTATGTAATTTTGATTTTTTTCTGCAGCACTGTTCTTCAGCACCCCCTGTGTGGGGTTTTATGGTGGGATGTCACCTGTTCCTTTATTCTCTTCTCTTCTTTTTCTCACTTTTCTTCTCCTCCTTTTTTTTCTGCTTAAAATCTTGAATAAATAAAAATTTTACAAAAAACAAAACAAGTGGGAGGCAGCATTTTCATGGGCAGGCGCCAATTCAACAAAGCAATTCAAAGTAAAAAACATCTTACTCCCCAAATACAAGACATTATACACCAGTTGAGTGTCACCCAAGTTTACTTATGCCTTGATTTGAACAATTGCTACTATCAGTTTGAATTTGAGGATCAATCACAATACATCTTTTGTCACCAACTATAGGTTGCACCTCTCCAAAGGACACAGTTTGTTTCTATTCAGTTGCTGAAAGATTTCAATAAGAAATAGAAAAAGTGATTTGTGGCATCCAAACTTGTCTAACTATAATATTGACAAACTGGTGCACAATCTTAGAAAGGTTAACAGCTTTTCGGCCATATTTAGAGTTTGTTTTAGAAATGTGTTTTCTGGTTGTCTAGGGTATACACTAAGCCAGGCAGAATCCACCACTCTAGCCAGGATAAGGGGATTGCACGTTGAAAATAACTCTGGCTTACCCCTTTGCTAGCTTGTCACGAGCAGTCAGGCTTATCTCAGAGGCAATGTGTAAAGCATTTGCACATAACAAACAGTAGAAAAGTGAATACACTACTAAATGACACCACTCCAGTTTTAGAAAAATATCCAATATTTATATGTGTATAACAAGAACCACCTACAGTCATTGAAGAGCTCAGTTTTTCATGGGTAGATTGCACATTAAACATAAGGCCCCATCCTCATCGAAGAGCAAGGTTTACCAGAGGAGGCACTAGAGAAGAAGGAGGAGGCATGGAATTAAGGTTTGGAACCAAAGCCAGACAAGCGCGGCGGCTAAAACAAGGATGGAAAATCCCCAAACTTTAGTCAGTCTATTGGACTTATAACTTTCCAGGGAAGAACAGAACGTACTTTCACTAGGATTGTTGTTCTGTACTCAAATCAACTTCTATTATGGACGACACATATTGACTTTTTTCGTGTCATGAGAAAGCTAAAACTCTGGACATTTTTCAGCAACAAGAACAGAAGAAACAGCTGTACCAGTGGTAGGGGAGAAGCATCAAAAACAAACTTAGCAGTCACTGAAATGGAACTCTTGTTTGATTTAGGACAGATGAAAAGGGACCATGAAGTAAGATATCTATTATCCTCTGCCAGGAAAACAACAGGTGCCCTGGGAAATGATATATATGGAAATGTTGAGACTACATTTAAACCAACATCGGTTTTCCTTTCCATTCTACCTAGGGACTCATTGGCCATATTTTCAGAAATGGTGATTTGTGATTGGAAAACATCATCGGTGACATTGAGTGAGGAATTATTGCCTGCTAATGGGGCACAGGGGCCACATACTAACAAGTTATCAACAAAGTCAAAAACAGGAAAGATATAGTAGTCTGGCAGTCAGATAAAGAGGTAAACATTGTGCTATGGCCCCTAGATAAATATGCGACAGAGGCAAAGCACCGACTGAGAGATGTCACCTGCTTCTGTGAGGTGTCACAATCAAATATAGCTGAAATCAAAGAAAAATATTTTGCTGAGTTTTCAAAGTGGAGAGGGACAGGCTTGATTATACAGAAAGAGTATCTCTATCTGCAAGTGGATGCACCAATAACTCACATTTTATACCTTATCTCAAAGATTCATAAGAATTATCAGAAACCTCAAGACTGACCAATCATTTCTTCCATAGGGCATCCATTTGAGACTACCTTCCAATTCATCGATTATTGTCTGCACGAACATGCATGTAATTTACCTTCTTATATTCAAGACACAGGAGATTTCCTTATAAGGCTTTATGACAGCACTTGATAGAACACTTATGTCCTTATGATGTTAGATGTTTCCTCCCAGTACAAGAGTATCTTCCATCGAGACTAACTCAAGGCAATGTCACACATTTTAGGCTCTAGGCAAATACATTTCCATCAGCACACAGCAATGCTCTTGAAAATCACAGAATGGTGTCTCAAGAACAACATCTTTATGTTTGAGAAAGACACTTAAAGGCAGTTGAGGGGCACCAACATGAGCACCTGCTTCGCCCCAAGTTATGCCAATCTTCACATGAGGTGATGAGAGGAGCAGGTGCTCATGATGAAGCATGCATGAGAGTTGTCAGAGAATGTAGTCCTTTGGACAAGGTTTATTGACTATTTATTTATTAGTTGGAATGGCACACCTAAGTCTGTGCAGGCTTTGCACATGAATTGAACAAAACCATTTAACTTTCCATCTCACCTCCAGAATTAGCACCACATAAGTTAGCTTCCCAAATTTTGTTGTTTTTGAAATTAGATTACACACAAAAACACATAGAAAACCCACAGCAGGAATCTCTATTCTGCATTCAAGTTTCCATCCAAGCAAACAAAAACACAGCATACCTTAAGCAGAACATATTTGGATGAAGAGAAACTGCAGCGAGGCAACTACTCTAAGGGAAGCTTTGATGGAACTTCAGAATAGATTTGATGAAAGAGGGTATAGCCCACAATTGCAAAATCAAGTCAAAAGCAGGGGGTTGGTCAAGGGACACTTTGCTGATTTTAGAGAAAGAAACAAGCAAGAAGGCAGGTGACAGAAATGAACTCATATTGATCACATGGTATCACACTTGCCATCAGAAGGTGAGAGCTATATTGCCCAGGGATTGGAACCTCATAAGAATGATCCTGTAATATAGTCATGTGGTAAACAGAAAGCCTCTACTATCTGTCAGGCTTGCTAAGTCTATTTGTCAGGAAATGGTAGTCAGCAGGCCAGCATTACAACAATCTGACATCTGGTTAAGAGGTAATCCGGGTATTCCAAAATGTTTTCGGTGTTAGGCATGCCAACATTGCTAGAATACAAAAGAAGTCAAATCACAACTATTCAAAACTCCATTTAAGATACACAATTCATTTAATTGCAGGAGTGACCATGTGTTTCATATATTAAAGTGTCCCTTCCCTAAGATGTATGTGGGGAGCACCATATATTGGTGCATGTGAGAATTTGGCAACACTTAAGGGATGTAAAAATGAAGTTAGAAGCTACCTGGTTGCCAAACACATGCATGAAATACATAATTACAGGTCAGATGAATTGGTATATTTTGTAATTGACTCCGTTCCCAAAAGTAGAAGGGGGGGAATTGAGAACTCAAACTGATGCAATTGGAATCCAAGTACTTTGTAATTCTCAATACTAAAATACCAAATGGTTTGAATTTAGATGAAGAACCATATCTTCATATTTAAAAACCCTAAGAAGACCACAATATAGCTTCTTTGTTTAGGAGTAGACCAGTTTTAGATAGATGAATTCATAATTGCATTTCATTTAAAGACATAAAGAATATGCACTTCTTATGGCACTTTTGGTGAGTTGAACGGTTTGTGTTTAGTGTTGAATTTTTGATATGTGGTTTCAAAGCTATTCTGAGTATAACATTTTTACAGTACATATAGTGGAATACAACACAGGAGTAAGACATAATTACTATACTAGGCAATGGGTCTAATGTTCAATGGCCATCTGCAGTGGCAGTAATCGAAGGGTAATGATTATCAGAGCAAGACCATCAATTCAAAGCAAGCCAAGACATAGAGTGGAAGGGGAAGAAATGCACTCACTTGGGAAGACCCACCCCGTAAAAGTTTTTTAATTCATTTAAGTAATATAGCTCACTTGAGATTTCTATTATTTAATCATTTATTTGTATATTCACCAGTCTGGCAGCTCAGCCCCAAACTATAGGCAGTAGATTCCAACCATTGACAGAATAGCCTGCTTTAGAGTTAACCGTTTACAATACATATTTATTCTACTGTGTTTATATATATGACCTACCTGCAGTCACCAGTAGGTAATTATAGTTAGAACCTTGTTTCTATTTTTCTTTTGGCAATATCTGTGGTTGCCTAGTGAAATTTTAAAAACGTATGGCCCACTCAGGTCAGCAGCTGTCTTATACGTTTCAGGGTGATTCGTTAAGGGGGGGCTAAGAAAAAAGGACGTTCCTAAAACGTGTTTTCTCTATGTTCATTTTCATAGAAAACTTTGGACATGGCTACGGCCCAAACTGCTAAATGGAATTAAACCAATTTTGTCAAAAAGTTATCTTTTGATCGAGAAAGCACACTTTTTAAATGGTGAAGTTTTTAGATGTTTAAAGATTTAAAGATATTAATATTTGATAATTTTGAGATCTGATTAGCTAAACCCTCACAAGCACAAACTTGTTTCTGATTGGCTGTCAACACTTCAAACCAAGAGGTGTTGGCAGCCATCTTGTGACTCAGTAGAACCAGGTCACAAGAAAAACGGTAAAAATCAAGATAAGGGGGCTGGGTCAAAACACCCTGACCCCCTAGCCCAGCTCAGGGGGTCCCGAAAATCACTTAAAAAAAATCCTGCCACCAAAAAAACAGAGCGCGGTCTGCTGTGCTTTGTTTTAATGAGCTTCTGGGTGTGCCAGGTCCCGGGTGCAATTTGCCAAATATATGCGGGGGCTGGGTGGGCAACCGCAGCACCAGGGACCTCCATCTCCCTGGGGCTTTATTAAGTATATAAGGGGGCACATGGCCCCCGCAGCCCCAGGGACCGCCACCTTCTCGGGGCTTTTAATAAATGCATCTGGGGGCTCCTGCCCCTGTGCTGCCCTGGGGCATTCAGTTTTTGGAAGGCCCGGGGACCGCCACCGCAGCAGGGCTTCAATTGTTAATATTCAGTGTGGGGAAGCTCCTGCCCCCCTACACTGCCTGGGGACCACCACCTTCCCGGGGCTATAAATACGTTGGGAGGGGGTGCGAGGCCCCCTTCCAGGAGCACTAGATGACCCTGAGGACTGCCACCCACCAGGGCCAGCTCCAGCAACCAAGTTGTCAAGCCCCGGGGCTGGGGTCTCCGGGAAGAATAAACCCTCTGGCTTTATTTTAAAAATGGGCAGGCCCCAGGGAATGGGGTCCCTGGGGCCAAAATTAGCCTGGGAAGGGGGGCCGTATTCGTAATCCTCCCTCTCTTTCCAATTTCTTTTTTTTTTTAATTGCTCAGGGCATGGGGGATTGGGTCCCCGGGGCCAACATGGCTTATGAAAAGGGGAGCCACACAACCCCGTCCTAAAATTAAAAAAAATACAAGAAACCGGCAACTCGCCAGAGGGCCCGGCCCTTCCCTGTACCATTCTCCAAATGCACCTCCTGGTGTGTTCTGTGTTGGGTGATTAAGTCCCCTTGAATACTAAGGGTCCTTATGTGCAGACTAGCCCACCAGGTACCTCCAGTAAGCCCTACACAGTAGGATTGCTGAGAGGTGGTCCGATGCCACATCCCTTTTTACAATGCTCTGCAAACGCACCTCATGGTGCATTGCTGGTGGGGCGAAGAGGTCCTCTTGTGTCTTGAGAACCTAAGGACTAAAGTGGACTTCATCCCCCGAGCAGCAGTAATCCAGGAGGTGTGTTTGCATAGTGGTATAAAAAGGGGCATGGCCTTGGACCACTCTCAGCAATCCAGCTGTGTAGGGCCTACTGGAGGTACCTGGTGGGCTAGTTGGCCCCCACGGACCTTCAGCGTTCAATGGGACTTAATCCTCCCACCAAGAATGCACCAGGAGGTGAGTTTGCAGAGTGGTTGAGAAAGGGGGTGTGGCCTGAGTCCACCTGTCAGCAATCCCTCTATATGGGGCATACTGGAGGTATTAGGTAGGCTAGTTGGCCCCTAAGGAACCCCAGCAGCGAAGGAGACTTTAATCTCCATCCAAGAGCGCACCAGGGGGTGTGTTTGCAGAGTGATGGGGTAAGGGGACATGGCCTGCTATGAGAATTTAGCAATCCTGCTGTGTGGGATTTACTGGAGATAATAGGAGGGGTCATTGGCCCCCAATGTTGACTAAACCTTTTTTTATAGTGAATTTCTAATGTTTTTTAAAGGCTAATTTTTAACTATAATGTCCCTGAAAGATATGTTTTCTTTAGTGAATTACTAAGGTTTTTTAAATGCTAATTTCAAAATATATAGTCCCTAAATCCTATCTTTTATTTAGTATATATATATATATACAAATGGCATTAGCCTATATAAGTTTTTGCTGCTTGATACTTAACATTTTTCACTAAATCTTTGCACTATAATTGCACAATTTTGCACATATAAATATTAATTAGATTTGCAAATAGGGAAAAGGAGGTACATTTTGCACTTAGTCACTTTACTACAGAAATAGCAGAACAATGGACGGAACTATTGCTAGGATGTAAACAAATGTGATAAATAGTGAATTTTATGCATTTATACATGTATTTTATCATGATAATATGTATGTTAGCCTAGATTAATTTATTATTGTCTTACCCTACTATTTAATACTTTTAGATATTAAATCTGTGATAACATGCATTTAAGCATTAATAATGAAAACAATGATGTATGTTTCCGATGTCTATGGCTGCTAAATATGCACAGGCACTTTAAAAGGGGAATCTCCAACCCAAGGCGCTGACGTGATCAAGGCCATCGATTGGCCGAAACGTGTCATGGCAACATGGTGATTGCTGAATAAAAGCAACTGGCACGATAATTGGGTCTGCTCTTATCCTTTCAAGCAAAAACAAAACGTTGGGCAAGGTTCCAGAAAAAAAATTATATATATATATTTAAACCAAGCAGGCAGCTTAACATCCCTTTGAAGTCCATGGCCTGACGCCAGTAGTTAATTATAGTTAGGACCTAGTTTCCATAGGAAATCCACAACATTCTATTTGGAATAACTTTGGCGCTGGTGGACAAATCTTCGTGAATTTCCCGAAGAAAATGGCCTGCTGGGTTCCGCTCCTTCAATGAAAGTTTGGGGGTGATTCGTCAAGTGGGGGCTGAGAAAAAAGGGGGGTCCTAAAACGTGTTTTCCCATGCAATTTTCCTTGGAGACCTTTAGCCAGGGCTACAGCCTGAACGGCTGAACGGAATTACACCAAATTTGGCAGAGAGGTAGAGTTCGGTTCGCAGATTGTGCTTTTTGTTAAATGGTGTTAATCCATTCAGTAGTTTCTGAGAAAATTACAAGTAAAATCACAGCAATATCTAGAGACGTAGTTCAGCACGCGTTTGGAAATCCGTTCAATTACGAGCGCGAGCTGCATGTTGATTGGCTGGGAACTGTCTGTCAACACTCGAAACCAGGAAGTGTTGGCGGCCATCTTGTGCCTCCGTAGCACTGAGTCACAAGAAAACAGTAAAACAAAGTTGAGAAATAAGGGAAGGGGGCAGGCTAGAAAGATTCTGAACCTATAGGCTTGCTCAGGGGGTCGTACATGGATGTTTAGGCTCTATTTTTTTTTTCTTCAAAGACCTTTATTGCACCTTTGAAATTATACACAGCTTCTGGCCTACAACCCCTGGGGCCGGCCGCAACACATTCACAAATGTATTATACCTTTTGAATAACATAGCACACGTGCCGTCAACCCGGGGGTACGGCGGCGTTTCTATACAATGTAGGTACATAATTCGCTGTGGGATTACTGATCTGTTTAGGTCTGGTTTTTAATTATATAACAATAAACAACTTAACAAAAAGAAGAAACCACATTTAGATCGTCAGGTAAATGAGGAAAAAAAGTGCACTGTCCTTATCATTGAAGATCTTTTAAAGGAGAGCAGATCTTACACCTTAGGGTCGGCTGTAGCCATAGTTCCTGAAATTAGGAGCGTTTTGTGTACTTCCCCGAAACCCGCTTTGTCAGTCCCCCGTCCCACTCCATCCCAATCAAGAGACTGCTTCAGGTTCAAATACTCCGTACCCCACCCCTCCTCCCTCCGATACTCCTGCTACTCATCCTCCCCCTCTTCATCCAATGTCATTGGGTCGTATTCCTGTGGGGGTTCACAAATCTCCCCCCTGAACACATTCCACGGGGTCCATATCTTATTCCATTTACGCGGACAGGCCCTACTAGTGTACACTGCCCTCTCCGTTATCATCACCCTGTCCCTGTTCATACACCATTGTGTCAGTGTGGGGACCTCTACCGCTCCCCATTTCTGCGCTATATCACGTTTGGCTATCATCATTCCTAGTGTAGACCATTGTTGGATGTGTCTGGATAAATCGTTGGGTTCCCAAACATTTAGCAGGCACTTTCGTGGTTCAGGGACCAGGGATGCCCCCACAGTTTGGGATATTGTGCGCATTATTTGTCTCCAATATTCCTGAATGCATGGGCAGTCCCATATAATGTGGAAGAATGTTCCCTCCTCCCCACAGCCACGAAGACAGTATGGATTTTGTGCTTGCTGTATTAGGTGTAGTGTCGTTCTCGTATAGTATACTCTGTGCAAAATCTTAAGCTGCACAAGCCGGAATTTTGCCACGATGCCTATCACCCTGAGCGATGCCAGCGCCTCATACCACTCGT
The DNA here is from genome assembly GCF_964263255.1 of Lissotriton vulgaris. Classification (NCBI taxonomy): domain Eukaryota; kingdom Metazoa; phylum Chordata; class Amphibia; order Caudata; family Salamandridae; genus Lissotriton; species Lissotriton vulgaris. The sequence continues at coordinate 1,131,651,838 of NC_141694.1, read as the reverse complement.
TCTCATTCATTTCTCCTATGTCTACCTCCCATTTGTCTTTCAGTTTTACTGTTGGGTCTGGTAAGTTGTTAATCAGTTTTCGGTAGGTGAGGGAGGGTGCACGTTCCTGCATGAAGTCAGTAAGGAGGCAATCCTCAAGCGGAGAGGCCTCTGGGACTTCAGCCTCAGGAGGGATGGCCTTAAGCAGGGCGTGTTGAATCTGCGCATACCGGAGCGATTCCGTGGGTCCCAGCTCGTATTGCTGCCGTAGCTGGGCGAAGGGGATTACCGTGCCTTTTTCCCATAGGTCTACCACCGTGGATATACCTATGCTATCCCATCGGGAAAGGCCCCTGCTGTGACTTAGGTTTCCTAGGGCCCGGGAATCCCACAATGGGGTGAGTTTAGTCATTCGCCTTTTCCACCCTAGTGCCGCCAGCGTCATGTGCCACAGCGCTGCGGTAAGTCTCGTTGGACCTACAAGTTTGCGCACAACGCGTTGGTCGTAGAGAGGTGCCAGCAAACTGTTAGTGCCCAGTTGTGCTCTATCAGACTTAAATGCTGGGTCTTCTTGGGGTATATGTAGCCATTGGTTGATGGGTTTCAACTGCGTTGCCCAATAATATAATTGCAAGTTAGGCAACGCGATCCCCCCATCGTACCATGCCCTGTGCATTTTAGCCTGAGCAATGCATGCTGGGCGGTTACTCCACATGAGGCCAGCCACCAACACCGACACCTGCCTGAAGTATCCTGGTGCCACCGGGTATGGTGTATTTTCTAGGATGTATAAGAAACGTGGCAGCGACATCATTTTATAAAGTGCTGCCTTCTCCAGCAGCGTCAAGGGCAGCCCTGGCCAGAACTTAACATCCTGCTTAAGCCGCTCCATGGGTGGTGTCAAATTTTTCCGAACGAATTCTGTTTGGTCCATGGTGACATGGATACCCAGGTATTTAAAGGAGGAACCTGCTGCACGTAAGGGGCAGTCATCGCTCAGAGCCGGGGTCGGACCCCGCAGAACATGCAGTTCCGACTTGGTCCACTTTAACGTGTAACCCAATACCTTCCTCTGCTCATCACAAAGGGTCAAGAGCGCCGGTATACTGTGTTCCAGATCTGTTAGGTATACCAGCATGTCGTCCACGTATAACCAAAGGTGGTATTCCCAGCCCTCTGCCCAGGTGATCCCCTTCAGCAGTGGAGTCTAGCGTATCAGGGTCGCCAGCGGTTCTAAAGCAATTGCAAAGAGCAACGGTGACAGGGGGCATCCCTGTCGGGTGCCGCGCCCCAAAGGGAACGTTCGCGAGATGTGGCCGTTTGCCACGACCTGTGCTACTGGTTTAGTGTAGAGTAGCCTGACCCACGCTATAAATCTGGGTCCGAAACCCAGGTGAGTCAAGACCTCGAATAGGTACTGCCATTACACCAAATCGAAAGCCATCTTTGAGTCAAGTGTAAGCATGGGCGAATTTTGCGAATTGGCAATTCGCTAATTTGCGGATTTGCGAATTGGCAATCCGCAAAATTCGCAAATTCGCGGATTTTTTTATTTTTGCATGTTCGCGGGTGTTCGCGAGGCGCTTTGCAATTTTGCGGGGTTTTTTTTTTTACCTGCTTAATCACTGCCACCCTCTCATTTTTTATGCCCATCTGCCCTCTGTACCACTCGTTTCTGTGCCCTCCTGCTCTCTGCCCCACCCATTTTTTGTCCCCTTCTGCCCTCTGTCCCACTTTTGTGCCCTGCTGCCCTCAGCCCCACTTAGAATGGCGCCGGCAAGCTGCCAGCACAATTCTAAAATAGCTAGAAATAGCTTTAACAGGAAGTAATAATAGATAAAGTAAAGCAGGTGCTCCAGTTGAAGGTCAAATTAAGTTACACAATCATTAATCACCCCAAGTTTGGGGTGATTAATGATTGTGTAACTGAATTTGAGCAGCACCTGCTTTACTTTATCTATTAGAGCTTCCTGTTGAAGCTGACTTTTGTAACTATTTTAGAATGGCTCTGGCAGCTTGCCGGCGCCATTTTAAAAGAGTTACAAAAGTCAGCTTGAACTTTTGACCCAATCCGTTCCGTTCGCGGATTTTGCGGGAAATTCGCGAATCTTGCGGATTGCGAATTTACCGAAAATCCGCGAAATCCGCGAGCGGAACGGATTTTCCGCCCATGCTTAGTCAAGTGCCAATATGACCGCCGGCTCGGTTAGCAATCCCGCCCTGGCCAGCTCACCATGTACCCTGCGAAGATTCAGTGCAGTGTTCCTGTGTGGCATAAACCCGGACTGATCGGGGTGTATGATGTTAGGGAGGTGTGCCATCAATCGGGTAGCTAGGAGTTTAGCCAGAATTTTAACTTCGGCATTGAGCAGGGATATTGGATGGTAGGATGCAAGTTCCTCTGGCGGCTTCCCACGTTTGGGGATCGCAACGATAGTTGCTGTTCTTTGATCCAGCGGGAGTTCGTCCGCTGCCAGGCTATCAGTATACATAGCAAGTAAGTGCTCACTGAGCCTCTCCGATGCGGCCTGGCACCACTCTATTGGGATGCCGTTTGGACCGAGTGCCTTACCTGGCTTTTCCTCTCATATGGCAATTTGTATTTCATCCGCAGTGATGTCAGCCTCTAATTCTGTTACGGCCTCCGGCTGCAGTGTCGGAGTATGAATGTGTCCCAGCGCAGCCCGGGCCATGTCTGCTGACACTTCCCCGTCCGATGTGTATACTCCCTCAAAGTAGTCAGCTAGAGCCTCCACTATCTTCTCGGGGCTTGTGTGGATGACCCCCATCCCGTACCTCACTTGTTGGATACCTCTGGCGCTGCCCCCTTCTTATCTAGCCAGGCCAACTTTTTACCCGCCTTATACCCTATGTCATAGATCCTGTGCGTTGTTTCAGTTATCTGCCCCATCGTGTGGTTCCTCAAATGCTCTGTGTACTGCAGCTGTCGGAGGCGTAAGGCATGGGACGTGTCCGGCGTAGGATTTGTCTCATGCTTCACTGTCGCGTCGTGCAGAGCTAATTCAAGCTCGGACAGTTCAAGTGTTTTTTCCCGTTTATAGCCTGCAATTGATGTTATAGCCTGTCCCCTCACGACCGCCTTGTATGCCTCCCACAGAATGGCAGAGGACTGCACCGAGGTGGTATTCTCAGAAAAATATTGTGTTGTTGATGTTTTGAGCGCATTCCTGACCTTAGGGACCTTAAGGTACGTGGCATGGATGGGAAAAATTCTTCTACGCAACTTCTCCTGAGTGGATATCGTTAATGTGACCGGCGAGTGATCTGATATTCCCCTAGGCTGGATGTCTATGGTATCTACATATTGTAGGCCATCCCCCAGTGCCAGGAAGTAGGTAGTCAATCCACAACAGACTGTTGTGGACAGTGGAATGGTAAGTGTATTATCTCGCCTTGGGGTGTGTATGCCTCCATATGTCAACTAGACCCATGTCGGTCAGGAATCGTTGGAAACGGGAAGGACCACCAGCCGGAGGCATCGCCGGGAATTTGTCAACTAGGGTGTCTATTGTGGCATTGAAGTCTCCTCCGAGTATCATATCCCCCTCCGGTAGGGTCAGGAGGAAGTCTCCCAGCGCTGGAAGCATGACCGAGTAGAGTGCCGGGGGAATATATATCGATATCACGTTGATGAGCCTCCCCTCCCATTGCCCCTGTAAGGCCGCAAAACACCCCTTCCCATCTACCTTAGTGCTCAGCGGTATGAATTGTGAAGATTTCTTAATTAAAATGCCTGTCCCTCTAGAACCTGTGGTGAAGTCTGAAGGTACCACCATCTTGTACCCCCTCCTGTCGAGAGCCTTGGATGCCCCCCCACTAGATGTGTCTCCTGGAGGAGTACCACGACTGGTCCCTGCCTCTTCACCGCATTCAATACCAAACCATGCTTTATCTTGTCTCCCAGCCCTCTCACATTCCATGTCTTTAGGTGGAGGGGTGTTCCCTGTGACCTTAACGGCTCACCCTCAGAAGTACTTAATTGGTAATCGGGCATGTTTGGTCATGCATTTGACTTTGTACCTACTAAACCTCAAGGCCGGGGTGTATCGACCATCTCTGACACCTAAGCTGTGTATGTGCAAAATGACACAATGCAACCTTTCTTGTGGAACTTCAAAAATTGCAGAACAAACCCCCCTCCACCCCCCTTCCTGCCTCCCTGCTTAACGGACCTTCAACTGCCCGCCTCCCCAACTTAGCAGAGCGCTTTGCCCATCCCTCAAACAGTCTACTTGCGTGCTGGGGGGGGGGTTGTCTCCCTGAGCAGGCGGCATCCCTGCACTCCTCTGGGTCACCCAGGCCAGTGTCCAAGCACGTCCATTTTGTGAAATAGTTCAGTGAACAGCGTTCAATACTGCACCGGGCGGTCAGGGCTATTTCCCTCTGTCAGCTTCAGTGTGTTCCTGCGCCGGCGACCTGGCCGCTCCTCCCCTGCCTGATGCCTGTGATCCCGCTTGGCTGTTGTCCCGGTTGTCGCGGTTGGTCCTGTGAGAGCGGCGGGGTAGTCCAGAAGTTCTCCAGCCCTCCAACCAGTCTCTGGCCGCATCCGGCGTATCAAAGAACCAGACCTTGTTATCTGCAACCACCCAAAGTCGGGCCGGAAATAACATTGAGTATGACAATTCATTCTCCCGTAGCGTTCTCTTGACCTCTAGAAATGTTCTCCTCTGTCGCGAAACCTCAGCAGTGTAGTCCGGGAAGAAGGTCACCTTGGAATTTTGAATTTGGATGGCCGGTGACACCCTCGCCGCCTGCAAAATGGCGTCCCGGTCACGAAAGTTGAAGAGTCCTGCCAGGATTGGTCTCGGGGGGATCCTGGCTTCGGTTTCCCACCGGGTACTCTGTGGGCCCTCTCCACCGAGAAAAAATGTGAGAGTCCTTTGGCGTTAAGCTGCGTCTTGATCAATTCCTCCACAAACAGGTCCATTGCTCCTTTGCCTTCCGATTCCGGAACCCCCAGTATTCGGACGTTGTTCCTCCTTGAGCGCCCTTCCTGGTCATCCAGCTTCTCCCTGAGAGATTTGTTTTCGGCTTGCATTTTCTCCATCGCCACTTGCAGATCCGATACATCCTCCACCAACGATTTAGTCACCACCTCCACTTGTTTCACTCTCTCGCTCATTTTTTGGAAGTCCGCGCGTATTAAGGTGACCTCCATAGCTGTGGCACCCACTGTGGCCTGCACCTATGCCAGGGCACACATTAGTCCTCCAGTGTGTCTTTCTTGGCCCCTTCGCCTTCCCCGTGGACTTGCGTTGCTCCCCCGGGGGGGGGGTTGTGCTTGTCATATGTGAATTTGTCCAGTTTGGATTGTGTGGAGTTATGCTTGGAGCCTCTGCCGGCCATGTTCCCCTCTAAAATAGTCTCTCTCCTTCGCAGGGCATTCGGCGCACCCCGGGGGCTCTCCTACACTCCACCAGCCCGGGGTACCGATTCCAACCCCGATGTCGTGCACTGCCCCTTGTGCATTGAGTGCCGGGCACAGGTCTAGTTATCACTATGGCAGCAGGTCAGTGCGGTCAGAGCCCCTACCCTGCTCTGAGTAGAGCCTGCACAGTGGCGCCACGTACCTGTTAAACACCCCCACTGTGTATTATGAGCAATGTGGCTCCCAAAGGACAATTCTTCGCTTTTATGCGGCTTCGTGCGGTAGGAAAGCCACCGTGTTGTGCGTTTACTGTAGCTGCTAAGCCTTGCTCTCCAGCAACTATGCCGACCTCCAGCTGTGTCTAGGCTTACTCAGGCTCACTGCGACACTTCTCCGGGTGTAAGCCATCCATTGGCCTCCTCTCTTGCCTTCTTTGTACAGTCCTCTGCCGTGCCTGATATGCCGTTGTTGCCCAGGACACCTGTCCTATCCGTGCCTGTCGTGTATGCGCGTGTTCAAAGCACCTTGCTTTAGACTGTTGTGTCCTCCGACCCGTGCCACATACACTGGCGCTACCTTGTGCAGCCTTGGATGGGGAATGGAGGGCTCTCTGGCAACTGTACGCCGGCCATTTTCAAACTAGTGCGGTGTCTGCTGGGTCCGGGGATGGATGCAGATTTACTTGCGGTCTGTCCTACTGAGGTGCGGCAAGTATAGTTCCCTTACTCCTGTATTTTAACTCTCTTTACTGCCGCAGGCATGGGAGGGCTCTCCTGTCTTGCTTGCCCAGTGCCTGCCGCCCGTTGGATCACCTCCCGCAAGTTACTCAAACGCTCAGAGTTGACGCCGTTATTGCCGGTGTCCAGAAGGACGCTCCTCCTCCCAGATTTCGCTCACCACAGGTCTTTGCCGCAGTCTACCCCCTCCGCTGTGTTGACGGACGGGCAGTAGGACACTCCGAACGATCCACCATCTGTGGTCATTTCCTGCCGCTCCGCGCGCACTTACGGTAGTCGGACCCCGCTGTGGCTTCACTTCCGCTCGGTAACTGAGTAAACTCCAGTCCGCTGCTTGCTGTTGTGTCAGGCCCTGCCAGTCGTGAGCTCGCCCTGATGTTTCCCGGTGCTCCGCCATTGCCAAATTTGCTCCGCTGGTCGCCGCACGGTCTCCGAACCTGGGCCGCCCCTTCAGAGCTATGTGTGCTGCGGATTTACGTGCGGATTTCAGGGGGATGCCGCCTTACTCCCGGAGCCTTTCTATTTTGCTGCCGCCATTGTAGGCTGCTAGCCACGCCTCCTAGGCTCTATTTTTTATTTAGTTTTTTAAAAAGAAAAATCGCGCCGTACGAGTACGGAAATCCGTACAATTACGAACTGCATGCTGATTGGGTGTCAACACTCCAAACCAGGAAGTGTTGGCAGCCATCTTGTTTGTCGCGAGAATCGAGTCACAAGAAAACAGTAAAATAAAGTTGAGAAATAAGGAAAGGGGGTAGTGTAGAAACATTCTGACCCTATAGGCTTGTCAGGGGGTGGTACATGGATCTTTAGGCTCAAATTTTTTTTTATTTTCTTTTTTAAATCGAGGGGTACTCGTGTGGTACTCGTACGTGGTGGAAAAGGTGGAAAAAAACTAGAAGTCCGTTCTATTCATTCGGTCTCGGAGGGGCAAATTATGGGGGTCATTTTTCTGAATAATGGGGGCCTGTAAGGTGCCCCGAGCACTGGGGAACGGCACTCCTCTGGTTTTATTTTGAAGTATGCCGGGGCGGTTACGGTCCTACTCCCCGCAGTCTCGGGGAGCGGAACCACTCGGGTGTTTTTAAAAAAAATATATGTTTTGAGCTCTCTTTCTCTCTCTCCCCGTACACGTCATGGGGAACGCCACTTTTCTAGGGCAGTAATATGTAAAATTACCTTCCAGCTCCGATTATCTGCAGTGTCTGGGGTTTTTTATTATTGTTGGGAGGGTGGGCTTGATAATACGTCCTTGTTAATTCCCATAGAAGCCTATGTTCTGGTGTTAACATGGGCTTCTATGGGAAATAACAAGGCCGTATTATCAAGCTCATTATCGCCATTTTATCAGCAGTTTCCTGCCAATAAAACGGCGATAATTTTAACACCGGTCCTTGATAATATGCTCCTAAGTTTACTGGTCAAAAAAAAGAGTAATGGGCCATATTATCAACAAAAAGCGATACATTATCGCCGCTTTTATCGGCAGAAAACCGCCGATAAAGCGGCGATAATGGGCTTGATATTAAGGCCTTGTTATTTCCCTTAGAAGCCCATGTTAACACCAGAACATAGGTGATGTAAATGAAGATGGAGAGATCATGGAAGGTTATAAGGCATTTATTATGCACTACAGAGAAAAGCTGGTGATCCCATCAGAAAGCAGAGAGCTAACTGACTGGGCAGAATACAGTGGATAATGACATCAAGGAAATGGAATGTTAAACTTAAAGTGATACAGCAAAACATAAGTGAAGAGAATACAACATATCCTCTTCCCTTCGTATAGAAAGCAGGAGAAGAGAGAAAGAAAAAAAAAACAAAATACAAGCACATGCTCATCGTTACAAAGAGACCTTATTGGCAAACAAAATCATGCAAGTAACTTGGAGGTCTTCTGACTCTCTGAACTCTATCAATATTGATCTCCTTAGAAGGAACATCACGGCTACATTCAGCTTTTTTGTACAGTGCCACACGCCTCAGGTTCCAACTTTCACCATTGAATAGAGTAATGAACCTTCTATGAACAGACCTGACCTTGAATGGGCCCCTAAACTTGGTCAACCCAACCCCAACTCGACCAGGCTTGACCTTCACCCAATCATTCACCGCAATCTTACAACTGCTATCAGGCTCACACAAAGCGCCGGGATTGTCAGGGCCAACATTTAACAATTCTTTCATCCAGGCGGCAACAAGCTTTGTGCCAGCTGAGCGCCCCCTCATGATGTTGAAAGGAATCATTCCGGTCACACCATTCTCAGTGGTTCTGTAGGCCCAAACCAGGTCGTTTACTAAATCTCTCACATCTGTCCTTGACGAAATTGCCATCTGAATCGCACCTTTAACCATCCGGTTCGCCCTCTCGACTATTCCATTCCCCTGGGGATTGTAAAGTGAGGTCCTGGAATGTGCAATTCCACATTTTTTTAAGAAAATGGCCATCTCCAAGGAAGTTAACTGAGTCCCATTGTCGGTGACAATCCTAGTTGGAAGACCTTCTTCCCTAAAAATGTCACTCAACACAGTAATAGTATTACTGGTAGTAATCTCCTTCATGAACTTAACCACTAACCACTTTGAGGAAACGTCAACTACCACCAACCCAAACCTCATATCTTGACTCAACTGGTAAAACGGGCCAATGAAATCAAGGCATATAGTGTGCCATGGGGACCCCGGGTCACCTATTGATCCACAACCAGTATGACTACCAACTTTGAGTCTCTTTTCACTCTCCAAACAGTCCGTACATCTTTCCACCCACTGAGAGATTTCCTGGTCCATGCCAGGCCACCAAAAATTCTCCCTAACTCTCCTCTTGGTGAGGGACTGTCCCAGATGGCCTTCATGGGCTAGTTTAAATATAGTAAACCTCACATCTTGTGGGGGAATGAAATTATCTTCCATTAAAATCAAGAAGCCATCCTTGTCCAAGACAGACAATTGATCAAGTACTTTCAAATATGGACGAACTGCGGGGGATAGACAACTCTCTCTCCTCGGACCCTTAACGATCAACTCCTTGACTTCTCTCAACGCCACATCCTTTGCCATAGAGGTATTCCACAAACTCTTGCCAATTGCCCCGGCACAAATATCTACTACCTCATCCACAGCAGCTACAGACCCTTCAGAATTGGATGATTCAACACCCAGCTTGTCTACCGACTCCCACGGTAGTGGTAGTCTAGAGAGACCATCGGCTTGGCAATTCCTCCAACCTGGAATGTACTCAACTGTATACAGATATTCTTGAATCCTAGCAGCGAGCCTAGCTAACCTCGCAGAACCCTTGCCAGCCCCACCAGGTGACAGAATTTTAACCAAGGGTTTGTGGTCTGTCAAGAGCGTGAACTTGAACCCCCACAAATACATCCTGTAATACTCGCAACCCCACGCTGCGGCTAAGGCTTCACGCTCGATAATAGAGTAATTCCTCTCAGCTGTAGTGAGCGTCCTAGAAGCGAAAGCCACAGTCTTGATCCCACACTCATGTACTTGAGCCAAAACCGCACCAACACCCACAGCACTGGCATCCACAGTCAAGACTGACCTACGGTTGGTATCAAATGGAGTCAGGATGCCTGCATCACAAATTTCATCCTTGATTTTCTTAAAACATTCTACTTGCTCCACACCCCACACAAACTTGCATCCTTTCCTCAACAACACCTTAATTTTTTCTGTCTTCTCTGCAAAGTCTCTTACGAATTTTGCATAGTACTCAATGAGGCCGAGAAACGACCTCAACTGATCTTTGTCACTCGGAGCTGGTGCATTCCTGATAGAGTCTAATAAATCACGCTTGGGTTTCACACCATCGACAGACAGGGTATAACCCAGGTATTCAACTTCTTCCACCGCAAATTTGCATTTCTCTTTCTTAAGAGTTAATCCAGCTTGTTCCATCCTTTCTAGAACAGACTTTAAGATCAGATTGTGTTCCTCTACAGTCTCACCAAATATTAGAACGTCGTCTTGGAAGTACACCACGTTGTTCACACCTTTCAGTACAGCTCCCATCATTCTTTGAAACACTCCGGCTGCAGAGGCGAGCCCGAAAGGCATGCGTGTGAATTGATAAATCCCCTCGGTTGTTATAAAAGCTGTCAAAGCCTTGGAGTCCTGGTGCAACTTTATCTGATGATAAGCGCTGCGAAGATCCAGCTTGGAGAAGTACTTCCCCCCTTTTAATGACAGAACCAACTCGTTGATGTTTGGTAACGGGAAGTTATCTACAACAATGTTCTGGTTCAGGGTGCGAAGGTCCACACAAAAACGAAATTTTCCATCAGATTTGGTTGTAATAACTACGGGAGAAATCCAAGGTGATGTTTCTATTTGTTCTATCACTCCCTGGTCCAACATTTCCTTCAACATTTTCTTCACTTCGTCACGTGCAATAAATGGAACCTTCCTCACCCTGTGTTGTATAGGCACGGCATCCTCACGCAATACAATCTTATGCACATAACCTCTCAACTCCCCTATGTGCTCATCAAACAGACATTGCATCCCCTCAACAATTGAATCCGTAGTTATGCTATCAACAACCATCACCTGTTGAGCTGCCCTGGGATTAATGATTATGCCAAGATCATACTGTTGCCCCCATCCCAAAATTGCTGGGCCTGATCTGGACACATACACCTTCCCTTTGACGGAACGATCCTTAAACGATATCACACATACCATGAACCCAATTACATCTATACTCTCACCTTGGTAACCACAGGGACTAATATCGCTAGGTAACAGCTGCACATTTTTCCAATTTTCTAAATACATATCCTTGGGGATGATAGTCCACAATGATCCTGGATCGACCATCAGCTGTGTCTCGATCTCATCGATAAGGAATTGAGCTTTGGGCCTGAACCTTCTACCGGGTTCACCTTCACTGACACCATCCTCACCCAAACACAAAATTTTGTTGGCACCTTCAACACCAACAACGTCTCTCACTATTTCCCTGTTCTCTACAACAGCTACTTTATCTGCATTACCTCCCCTGCACATCTTGGAGAAATGCCCCTTCCTCCCACACTTCCTACAGACCTTGTCAATAGCATAGCATCTCCTAAAATCTGAGTTATGGAAAGTGCTCCCACACCTACTACACATCCTTCCTTGATATCTGTTCTTATCACTTCCTGGAAACCCACTGTTGTATTTCTTCAGACCACTTCCATTCAAATCCATGCTTTTCCTATTCACAGCGGCAACTTCATCTTGTTCAACACAAGAAACACCATTCCCTTGAACATTTTCCTTTCCATTATCTCTCTTTTCCATCTCTCTCATACATGCGTTCGATTCTTCGACTACTTTCGCTATATCAATGGCCATTTGTAGAGTCGGATTTTTCGCTGCCCACAGTTTTTCTTGCATTTTTTTGTTACGACATTGCACTATCAGCTGGTCGCGTATCATTTCATCTCTTATCTCTCCGAAACTACATTTGATGGACAGTTCTCGTAACCTAGCTACAAATTGGTCAACTGATTCATCGTTCCTCTGGGGTTGAGTGTAAAATGTATGCCTTGCCATAACAATGTTCACTTCCTTTGCATACTGCTTCTTCATGCGAGCTTTTGCTTCAGAATAAACATTAGTTATTGCTCTCCCATCTTGATTTAATCCTACTGGAAGATATTTAAAGGAACGTTGGCCTTCCTTGCCTAGAGCGCTTAACAACAAGGCTTTTTTCCTAATTGCACTAAAATCCTTTCCATCAAGTGCTTCTAAGTAGTTCTCAAAAATGTCTATCCATTCATCCCATTCAATGGGTGGATCCCCAGTTGTTTGTAGAAACATGGGAGGTACTATAACATTTAGATTCTCCATTTTACTTTAATTGGCAGTACTTTCTCTTGTGTGCACTGTAATATAAATATGGACACAGCCTCAAGATAACAGTAGTTCTACTGGATTGCTCCTCACAGCGTCTTAATAATAATATCAATTATACTTTAATCTTTGTGCCTCTTATCTTTTGAGAACAAACAAAATGTCAATTGCATTAGTCACTTGCGCTAGGCACTGCTTACCGTTTCACCTTCAACTGAACTGGTGCAGTTATGTATTCAATCTGGAAGCACAGAGTAACACAGAGCGTTGAGGGCGTGTAGCGCTGACTTAAAACGCGGTAATCCCTTTGAAAGCGTAGTCAGCGTTAGCGCTAGCGTTGTCTCAGAGCGTGTTACCGGCGTTGCTAGGTAACCAGCGATGAATTCAAGATGGCGTCTGGATGCGTAGCGTCATTGCGTCATCTCCGCTTCCGCTTGTCCTATTGACGTTGCCTGGCGCTTTGCGCTTGCTCACCTTCCTGTGACGTGGTGAAGGCTCTGATAAAGACTCTGTTCAGCACAGCTTGGGGCTTCCTTCTTGTGACGTGGTCCGTTCGGCAAAGAAGAACGTTGTGCAGTAAGTCTTGACAATGCAGCTCGTGTTGACCTGCTCGTGCAGGTTTCAAAAAATGCTTGGCGCTTGTGCAGATTTTCGAAAAATGCTCGGCGCTTGTTAGAAGAATGCGACGAGTTCCTGAGTCAAGTTTACCACAAATGCAAAGTCCCAAAAATCGATCACAAGTGAACGATCGATCGGTGATTTAAATAAAAATAGAGGTTCACTCATTTGACAAACAGATTAGCTAAAACACAGTCTTACTGATGCACTCACCGCGTGTTTAAGCAAAGTGATGACTTCTTTAGTTTCTTTAAAAGTCGAGTTGGCTTGCACTTGAATTGTGAAATCAGGGTTTGCACACAGAGATGTAGTTCTTTGTTTCAGGCTGTGAGGAGTAGGGTTCCAACGGTTGCAGGTTACTTGAAATACCAGTAGCTGTAAATTATTACTTTAGTATCTTGGTTATTCACTTATGCAAATGTCTTTCTTAGTTTCTTCCAGAATGAGTTTTCTTCTTCAATCTGAATTTCTCTTCTTCAATCTGAATTTCTCTTCTTTAATTTGAATTTCTCTTCAGTCTACAACAAACAAGATTTTCGCGTGGTTCTTTTCTCACCAGTAGAGTTTCACTCCCTCTGTAGTTGTTTAGCTTCTCTGCCCATCGTCGCCATGTGATGTAAATGAAGATGGAGAGATCATGGAAGGTTATAAGGCATTTATTATGCACTACAGAGAAAAGCTGGTGATCCCATCAGAAAGCAGAGAGCTAACTGACTGGGCAGAATACAGTGGATAATGACATCAAGGAAATGGAATGTTAAACTTAAAGTGATACAGCAAAACATAAGTGAAGAGAATACAACAATAGGCTTCTATGGGAATTAACAAGGGCCTATTATCAAGCCCATTATCGCCGCTTTATCTGCAGTTTCCTGCAGATAAAAGCGGCGATAATGTATCACCTTTTGTTGATAATATGCCCCTTCGTTTCTATGATAGCATGTAAAACTTTCCTTTTTTTTGTGTAGCAGTTATACTCTACGAATGCGCAGCCTCGTTTCGAAGCCCACGTTTTTTTCTTTTTCTTCAAGTTCAACAAGCAAACCTTTCTTTATTTCGGTTAGTAAATTTGTCGCTTTCTTTTCCCGGGTCATGTGTATCATCCGCTGCTATACTTTTGTAATATATTAATAATCATATTTTTTCTCTATTTATATGAAAGGTAAACGTTGATTACGTACTCCGTCCACCGCCATTTTAGTAGTTTTTCACCGTTATTTGTATTATATCTGTTACTTAGAACTCAGTAGTTTTCAATTGTAGTCTTGAATATCTTACTATAGTATTTCAACATTATTTTTATTGTGGACCGTCATACCCCTCCCCCACAAAATAAAAGAAGTATGTAGTTTTTTTCAATTAACTTTTATTAAATCCATAAATGTAAACAAAACTGAATTATAACTATATTAGAAGCAACTAGAAAAATAACTTTAACAACAAACAATATTATTTTTTTTGGGGGCGGGGGGGTTTTGTCCTCATTTGCCTTACCGTCAATATAGGAGATACCAGCCACCTTGCGAGTCCTTCACTTTGGAGAGGAACAACATATCCTTTTTTGTTTTCCTGTCCTGTGCCAGGACGCGAGTTGTTATAATGGTGGCAGAGAAGTCCCAAAAACATGAGGGGTTTAAGCTGACTCCATCTAGGTATATTTCAACCTGTAGGACCAATATCGTGACGAGGCTAGACCCGGTCCAAGGAGTGTTTATGGACATAATCATAGGACCCGAGAAAAAAAAACCCGGAATAATATCTCCACTTGGTTGACAGATCTCAAAAAGCCAAGTTACGTTTACTGCATGATCTGTTGAGCTCAGCTTTAGATGTTTCATATAGGGACGTGAGCCACCCAGAGTGTGATGGGGCTGTTTTCTCTACCCAATGCATACAGATTTGACTTCTGGCCAACAAAATAGCGTAGAAAAGGAGGGACCTTGCCCTGCCAGTGATGCTATCTTCCAAACCAAAGATGATAAGTGGTAAAGTTATTGACAGTGATGTGTTTAGAATGGAGTTTAGGGTAAGTAGGTAGTTACCCTAAACAAACAATATTATAAACAAATGTTTAAATGGACTCCAAAGGATATCCGTTTGGTAATCTGCAAAACAAAAAAGAAAATTAGAGTTTAGAATTATGTAGACGTGAGTAAATGAGCTGAAGCATTACAAGTTTTGGTAACTCTACGGTTTTACGTGTGCAGTGTGCCTCGTACATTTCAGTTCTGTTATACTGCTGCATTCATGTGGTGTCTATATGGAAGTGCCTACTGTTTTACTGACGCCTGTTATGGTGACTTATTTCTAATGCATTGCTATGAAGATTTCTAGATCTAGGCCTCTGTGCTTACCGTTGTATAAACACTGCGGCCAAACACTTCAGGCAGTGGAATTCACAACTTCAGTTGGGCTGTTCTTCTACACCTACAAGTAGACAGCAGTGTCTATAAGTTTAAAAGAGAAAGAGAAATTATGTCACAGAGAGTGAGAGAGAAAGAGAGAGAAAACAACATTAAAACTGTGTAGCAGAGTCTGGATTTGAGATTTTTTCTTGAAAAGTCAGGCGTAGATTTATAAGCTCCTTGCGTCACTTTACCCATGTTAAAAGTGACTCAAAAGTGGCGTAATAACGTTGTGGATCTGTTTGTCAGACTGTTGTAACGTATCTGATTTTACAGAGAAGCTGCTGTACACTACGCACTCTGGGCCATATTATCAAGCCTGGGCGACAAAATTATCGCTACTTTATAGGCAGGAAAGTGCCGCTAAAGTGGCGATAATGGGTTTGATAATATGCTCTATGGAATTCCAATCAAAGTTCATGTTAGATGACTGCTATTGCGAAAAAAAATTAAATATGTAAATTAATAGATTATATAGAAGTGCGTTCATCTAAAATATTAAGTCACATTTTTGTATGTAGTCAGCTACAACCCTTTGACTCCTTCTGATGCGTACTCAAGTGTCACTGCTCACCTTTTGTGGAAACGACTTTATTCATTATGTAGTCGCGATCTTCAACAAAGAAGTCTCATACGTGTTGCCGAGTCTTGATTCATCTATGGCTCACGACATACTTGTGCTCCCATCATCATCATCATCGCAGGTTCTTATCCCGCTCAGTGATTCGGGCACCACTAATTCAGTGACCAAAGAGGCCACGCATGTGGTAGTGGGCCCTTTGTTCGGAGCTTTGGCAACAACTTTAAAATGGCATACAACACGTGCGCTCCGTCTTTTTTATAGATAGGATCAGGTGTGTAGTTACAGATGCGCTGAATGGGTGTGGTGTGGCTGTATACCAGCCATGAGGGAGTGTGTGTGTGGATCTGACAACTAGACCTGCAACTAAGAAATCACTACAATGGAAGTTTGGGCCTTGTACTTTTGTTGTGTTTTCCTGGTAGCGTAAGAGTGGCCTTCTTTTTTCTATGTGACGTTATAGAGTCACCATGAATGTAACCTATTTTGTGATGCATTTTATTGTACAATGCATTTGAAAAACTAGGTGTGGCAGGGTGTTTTTTAATTTAAACTGTGTACTCTGGTTACGAGTTTGTTGAGTGTAGAAGTATATATATATTTTTTCTATTTTGTATTCTATCATATTTGTGCTGACTTTTCTGCGTTAGCGTGCAGTACTATATTATTTAAAAAAATGTATAACAAACTGTTGAAATCATGTTTGACATTAGAATGTAAGCATGTAAGATACTCTCTATGAGGAATAGCAATTCCGGCTCCCGAATGATGCAGGGAGCCGTCTGGTACCGTGGTGGATTTGAGTGTCTACCTACGGTCTTGAACGTTATATTTGAGGCTTGGTGGATGGGGTGTCTGGTGATTGTAAAAAATGAGTGCTGTATGCTATTTACTTATTTTTACGGTATATTTATTGTGCACGTACAGTGCGAATTTTGTGTATGTAAGCAAGAAAAATAAATTAAAAATAAATCGTTTACAGGTATTTATCAAGTTTATGTGTTTATATCTGTGTTACTTGTAATGAGACATTTTCGCTTTATTGGTACTTATAAGTAAGTGCTTATGCACAGTCTAAATTTGTTGAGGAGCAGTATTTTATACAGTGCTGAACTTTTGACCTATGTTGACAGTTGACTTTTTCATGATCTGTTGGGGGTAGGGTGGAAAGTTATGTCAGTTGGAAAGGTTTGGAATGTTAAATCAATAGAAATGTGTGTTTTGTTTTGAATGAATGTGTGCAGGATTTGAATTGGTTGTTTATATGTATGTATGTATAAAATGAGAGGGAAAATGTTCCATTTGACGGTTCTGCTGTAAACACGAAACTAGAGAGATTCTGTACAAGAATATCCGCTGTGTGAGTGGTGAGGTTCCGTGACGATTTGAACCCGTGTTTTCAACATTGTCGTAAATACATAATTTTGGTATCAGTGAACCGCAAATGATCCATTTAGCATATCCTGGTGTTTTCGCTATGCTACGAGCAGGAGCACTCCTGTTATGAGCACATTTCTGATCTACCCATGGCATCCATCTTAGATCACGGAAGCCATTTTGTATTTCTTGCCCTCACATAGACAATGGACACGCAATGACCTCTGAGTATTTCATTTCGATTAAGGACACGTAGGCTTTGGCCGGCGATTCACCTCTCTAGTGACACGTGCACCTTAGGACAGAACACGCCAGGGCTGCATGACTCGACAGAAGTTGCCTCCTCTGCCTGAGGCCAGTCCTGCTATACTGGTTCTCATGTTCGTTGGCCTGATCATGATTAGGCGGCCGAAGCTGGTAGCCTTGCCCATTTACGACCCACAAACATCTCTTATCCTGCTTTTCTATCTTCTACACCTGGCTCTGCTCCTTTCCTTCTGGGCCTTTATTAGGGGGAGGTAACGAAATTTACGATGAGGCGGTTCAGCTCTTGAATGAAAAGTTGACATGGGATTATGATGGAACAGTGGGAACCCCTCGTTCGTAATGTTTTGACATCAGATATTGTTGACGATTCCTGTGCAACGCCAAATATTTATTGTTTAGGACACAAAGGTTTAGAAATGTACTAGCATGTAAAGAATTTGCCCCAAGCTGAAAATTTAGTATTTAAGGAGCAACCCACTTTGTACAAATCGAACAGGCTCCTAGATTCTGCCCGTGTGTAGTTTCTGTGACTTCTGTGTCCCTGCAGTAATAAACCTTTGGTCTTTGACGCCACCATCGAGAAGCCTGTGTTTCTGTTTATTTGTGCACCGAGACAGGTAGAACTCCGGGGTCTTCGGGTGTTATCCCTGACACCTCTGGACGGAACCAAAAAGTCCAGAATTCCAATTGGCGCCCAATGTGGGGCGACGTCATTCGGTACCGGTCCAAAAGCCTGAAGAGTTCGAGAAGCTTCGTGTGAAGATTCCTGAGGGAGGCGCCCCACTTCATCGATCCCGGCATATCGCAAAAGTGGCCCGACGTTCTCTTCCACGAGGGTTCCCGTTCAGGACGGCTGCAGTGGTCCGTTGCCTTGACCGTCGCCCTGTCTTGGACCCGAGGTGCAGTCCTTAGTACGGCGAGACGTGGCGGGTTTCTCCTTGGTGACGTCTTCAGTGCCTCAGTTAAGTATTAAGTGGTTGCTAGTTGGTTACTTCGTAGGGGTTGTTCCTGTTTGGATAATCCTTTTAGTTCTTGGTTTGGTTTGGTTTCGTAAGATTATCACTGGTTGTTCTAGTTCCGATAATCTATTGGTTTAGTTTTGGGTATCGATACATTTGCTCGCTTTTGGTAGGCCTAAGTTCTTGGTTCGAGTGCACATTTTTTGTTTGTGTTTTTCGTTTGTTCTGTGTTCCGGATTATAAAATGGTAAGTCGGAAAAATTGTATGTTGTCGTGTTTTGGTTGCAACAGTGATTCCCGGTTGGAGGACTCATGTCTGGTTCCTCCGATTGGGACTCCCCTTTATGATCTATATTGTAAGTTTGGAGTGGGTCCTATATCTTATAATGAGGTGTGGGTCCGATATACGCAGAAGGACGGTGTCCTTAGTTGGCCACTGCATGGTAGTTTTGAACCCGAAGTCCTTGATAATTTGGAAGTGAAATTGTTTAAGAAGAAAGCCCGGCCGGCAATGTTTGATTCTCTTCGTTATTGGCGAAAAGAACCTAAACAGAGAGAAATTAAAAAGTTGAAGAAAGAACAGAAAGAGCAAGAGTTGACTTTAGAACAGGCTGCTAAGCAGCTGCAAATCAACGAGTCTGAGAAAGCAATGGAGGTGGCTACTAGAGAGCGTAATTTAGCGATAGACAAGTGCTATCCTGCCTTGCCATCGAGTACAGCTAAGATAGTCGAGGACCCCGAAAATGATCCTCTGTTGTCTTATCTGTTACGGTCACCCCCACCGTATGCACAGGGTGCTACGGCTCCACCCTTACCGAATATTCAATTACCGGTTGCTGGACAACCTGGTAATCCTGCTCCTGCTCCACTGAATCAAGCTCCAGTACCTCCTGTGGTCAATGTTAATGTTCCTTCGGCACCCCCTCTTCCAGGGTTGCCGGCTTCTTTGCCTATACCTGTATCGCTCACACCTGCTGTTTCGCAAACTACTTTGCCTGATACTCCTACTGTTCCTGTTCTATCTGTTCCAACTGCTACTGTATTTTCCACTTCCGCTAGTATTATGACTCCACTTTCTGTTCGTTGGAGAATCACTGATTCTGTCTCTAATATTCTATCTCCCTTTTATAAAACTCTAATTAAGACTCCTACCTCTGACTCTGTACAGAGACGTAGTCAACTTCCCAGTACTGAGGAACGGGGAATATTAGATTCCACAGCTCTTAGATGGATTTCAAAGAGTAGGAGATATAGTACTAGAGATGTATTAGATACATTTATGCAATGGAAAGAACCGACACAACGATATGTGTTCGATGAAATGTGATCTCTTTTGCGTGAGGAATTGGAAGAAGATGACGCTGAGTCAAATCTAGAAGAATTAATAAATGTTCAGAAAGAGTTTGCTGCTGGTATGATAGTTGGTCAAAATATAGAAGAAGCGATGGAATTGATTTTAAGTTATAGAAATGACCCATCCCTTCGTTCACCGAGGGAGTTAGAGAAACGTAATACTAAGCAGAATCGCCAATATCCAATGAGGGAGGTTCCTCCAATTTGGCGTGAAGCTGTGCAAGCTAATGCAAACCTTGGTATTGTAGCCGCTCCAGCCCAATTCCAGAGAGTGTGGATACACATTCCGTGGAAGCGAGCCGAAGTGTTAGCAGTGAAACAGGCCTTGCCAGATCTGCGTAAGAATCCAGCCGGATATTACAAGGAGTTAGCGCAGACAGTTGAAGCTTGTGTGATGAACTTAGCGGACATTGACATGTTATTTGGAAATGTAGTTCCACAACCAATTTGGGCTAAAATTCGTAAAGAGAATCATCCTGTTGCTGTAGGTGGTGATTGGGCAGCTATAATTGCAGCAGATGGTCAGCAAATAGGTGGTTCCAAACCTGAACCTCTAATTGCTAATTTACCCGGTAGAATAATTGACTTAATGAAGACTCTGATGCCAGCACTGCGTGTTAACTGGGACAAGTTGTCCACATGCAGGCAAAAGAAAGACGAAAGTGTCTCAGACTTTTTCACAAGGTTTGAAGAGACTTTTGTAGATCATAGTGGTCAGGATATGAGCACAGAAGGAGGACAGAGACTGTTTGTCGACAAATTTGTACACAATCTGCTGCCAGAGCTTAGTAATAAATTGAAAGATTCCGAGAGTGCGTGGGCTGTCTCTACAACTGCTCAAATACTTGCAACTGCCCAGTATTATGAAAATAGGGATAAAGAGGAGAAGGAAAAGTCAGAGAAGAAGACGAAAGATTTAAAAACTAAAGTTCTTTTACAGCAAGCATATCCGCCTCATACGAATCAGACTAATACACAGCAAGGGTCATATCAAAGGACAGATTATATTTCACCAAGGCCGCAATATCAGTGGAACCAGTGTGCGTACTGTAAAAAAGAAGGTCATTATAAAAATGAATGTCCAGTCTTAGCGCAGAATAATGCTGCAGCAGCTCAGAGAGGTCGTGGTGGTTCCATGCAAAATTCTAGGGGTCGAGGACGAGGTGCTGTGCCTCCACAGACGAATGATCGCCCTTCTAATCATTTTGATCAGCGAAATAGTCAGTCTGCTCAACCGAATAGATCTCAACAGTATCATGTTGAAGACTATTGTGAAGTTGATGAGGGATTTCAACAAACTGAATACTAGGACAGCCATGGACAAAGAGAGGGAGTAGTATCAGTTCCAGTGGATCAGAGTGGGCCTTATGTCGCAGTAGCAACATCAGGTGTAGTCGAACCGTTTCTGTTGGATACTGATGCAGCAAAAAGTTCTATCATACATGCAAAACTTCCTGGCGCACCTTTGTCTGGCTTAACAAATGTTTCAGTAGGTTTTTCAGGCGCCCCGGTTTACAACCCTGTATCTGGTCCTTTATCTATTTCTGTTGGACCGTGTCAATTGAAAGCACCCTTGATCTTGACGACAGGTTGTAATGAAAATCTGCTTGGTTTAGACTTGTTAAAACGCCTATATGCGACATTGTACTGTTCTCCGGAAGGAGTGCAGCTTACGTTGGGTAAAAGAATCATCTCTCCGATGTATTTGTCGATGGATGCACTCCCACCAGAGCTGCGTTCACTCCCTGATACTCTTTGGGCGACTGGTCCTAACGATGTGGGCCTTTTGGAAATTCCACAATATGTAGTTACTTTGAAAATGAATGTCAAATTTCCACGAATACCACAATACAAAATTTCTAGTGAAGGTGAACGTGCACTTTTATTGATTGTGCAAGATTTGATCAAGAAAGGTGTGGTTGAAGAAACTAGAGGAAATGTCTGTAACAGTCCTGTATTACCAATTCTGAAGCGTACTGATCCCTCAAAGCCTCCAGTGTATAGGTTTGTAATCGATCTTAGGGAGGTTAATAAAATTGTGGTTCCGCAGTTTCCTGTGGTTCCAGACATTACTGCATTGTTAACGTTGATTCCTGCTACAGCCACATGGTTTTCAGTTATCGACTTGAAAAATGCCTTTTTCAGCATTCCGATAGCCGAAGAAAGCAGGGATATTTTCGGCTTCACTTTAGGAGGTCGAAGCTTCAGGTTTAAACGTGCTCCGCAAGGGTATTGTGAGAGTCCGTCCATTTATAGCCAGGCATTAAAAAGTCAGTTAGATTCCTTTGTCCTTCCTCCTGGTTCTGCTTTAGTGCAGTATGTAGATGATCTTCTAGTGGCTGCCGATGACAAGGAAACTTGCAAAGCAGCTACAATTTCCTTATTGCATCATTTGTCTAGTTTGAATCACAAGGTATCACCTTCGAAAATGCAATACTGTTGCCAAGAAGTGACCTACCTAGGTCATCTCTTGTCAAAGGAGGGAAGGAAGTTGACCCCAGAGAGAATAAAAGCAATTACGCAGATGAATGTTCCCCGTACACAGAGAGAAGTACGTGCCTTTTTAGGTATTACCTCATACAGTAGGCAGTGGATCCCAAATTTTTTTCTTTTTGGTAGCTTTGACTGGAAAAGGTGTTCCGAGTCCGGTACCATGGTCTGCCGAATGTCAGGAGAGTTTTTCTGAGTTACGAAACGCATTGTGTTCAGCCCCTGTACTGGGTACACCCGATTACAGTAAGCCATTCACGCTCTATGTCCACGAAAGAGAAGGTTGCGCGTTGAGTGTTCTGACACAGAGATTTGGTGATAAACAACGCCCTTGTGCGTATTTTTCATCAACATTAGAACCGGTAGCTAGAGCGTTACCTAGTTGTTTGAGAGCTACAGCGGCAGCTGCAGCTTCCATTCGACAATCTGCTGGTTTGGTGATGAACAACATGCTAGTGGTCATGGTTCCTCATGCTGTGGATACACTCATGAACCGAACCAAGACACAACACCTTACCAGTGCTAAATTATCAGGCTATGAGCTGACACTGTTTGCGAGTCATATTCAGATCAAAAGATGCAATGTATTGAATCCAGCAACATTGTTGCCGACTAATCAGGAGTCGAGTGATTCTGAACCCCATGATTGCTGTTTCAGGACCGAGGAAGAGACAAAAGGACGAATTGATTTAAAAGACACTCCACTGTCAGATCCAGATGGCACGTTGTATGTTGATGGGTCGTGTTTTAAATTGGAGAATGGCGATGTGACTGCCGCTTACGCAGTAACAACTTTGAGTACGATTGTGGAAACTGCAAGAGTGAGTCAGAATTCTGCCCAAGTTGCGGAATTAATTGCCCTAACGAGAGCATGTGTTTTAGCTAAGGGAAAGAGAGTAAATGTGTTCACAGATAGTCAGTACGCGTGCGGCGTGGCCCAAAGTTTTGGCCGTTTGTGGAAAGAGAGAGGTTTCATTACGTCCCATGGGACTAAGATTCGACATGGTCAGCTAGTTAACGACTTGTTGGAATCTCTAACCTTGCCGACTGAAGTTGCGATTGTGAAATGCAGTGCTCATAAAGCAATCACGGATGATGTTGGTCGTGGAAATGCTTTTGCTGATGAGACCGCTAAACAGACAGCTAGGAATATGATGAGTAGAATGTATGTTGCAACATCTGCAAGATGGATTTCCGAGTCTGGAATGTGTGAGGACACAGTGGAAAGTGTGAAAGAAATTCAGAAAGAGGCGACCGAGGAAGAAAAGCTCGCATGGAAAGAGAGTACGGGTAAATTGGACTTGAGTGGATGTTGGATTGATTTGTCAGAACAACAGCGTTGGATGTTACCAGATGCGTACGTGCTTGCAGTAGTAACGATGGCACATGGAGCAGCGCACATCAGTTCTAAAGGGATTTGTAAGATGTTGGCTCCAGTCTGGAAGAATGATGGGATTAATATGTGTGTAGAGAGAGTGGTGAAAAACTGTATGGTATGCCTGATGCATAATCCTGGTAAGGGAATACCTACACCCGCTGGTCACTTCGCTCCTGCCTCTTGCCCCTTTGAAGTGATTCAGTTAGACTTCATTCACATGGATCGTTGCAACAACCTAAAGTACGTTCTAGTGGTAGTCTGTGCTTTTTCCAGATGGATTGAAGCATATCCACGGAAGGACAACACTGCCCTGTCCACTGCAAAAATTCTTCTCAAGGAATATTTCCCTAGGTATGGAATGCCACGGATTGTATGGTCAGATAACGGAAGTGAGTTTGTAGGGAAAGTTATGCAGAGTGTGTGTGCCGGTTTAGGGATTAAACAAAAGTTCCACAGTGCGAACCATCCCCAGTCTGCTGGTTTAGTTGAGGGTTACAATGGCACCCTCAAACTGAAACTTGCTAAAATACAAGCATCCACGGGTTTGTCCTGGCCAGATGCACTACCCTTGGCTTTGTTATCCACGAGAGCGACTGTACATTCTAGAGTAGGGCTTAGTCCATACGAAATAGTTTTTGGTCGTCCCGCCAACGTCTGGGGAGTGCCAAGGCCAAAAGAATTCTGTTCTCTGGAATATCCAATGTTGATTGATTACCTTTTCGACTTGACTGCTAAATTGAGTCTGATTCACCAACAGGTTTTCGATGCCTTGCCAAAGCCACCGGAGAGTCCAGGTCATCAGCTGAAACCGGGGGACTACGTGATTGTTCGCAATTTTGCCCGGACGAAAAATCTTCAGCCCAGATTCGTTGGCCCCTTCCAGGTGTTATTAGCGACGAGAACTGCTATCCGTGTGGCCAGACGGAAGAACTGGATTCACACGACGCACGTCAAACGTGTGCCTCTGCCACTTCCTTACGACAGCTGGGTGAAGAAAGGAATTGGTGCCTCCGAGACAGAACAGATACCCAGGTTTATCCCTTTCAGCGATGCAGAACTAATCACTGACACATCGAACCTTGGCTCTCCTCCTGAAACTGCTCTTTTAAACTCTGAACATTTGTCATCTGCATCCAAAGAACATTTGCCGTCTGCGAACTTGAACATTGCAACCCCTGCTGAAAATACAATGTTTCCAGATCAGACAGCTCCTGCTAAACTGAGATACAATTTACGATCTCGCAATATGGACAAATAAAGCAGGAAACTGCATATTTTTTTTTTATTTGAATGTTGATGCATTGCCTCCAGCCAGGAAGTTTGCTAATACTTTGTATTGTTTTGTTGTTTTAAAATTGCCTTGCCGTCTGGGTAGCCGTAGGGTCGTGGCTGTGTGCCTAGTTGAATCTGCGGGGGTCAGACACAAGGTCGATCTTTCTGTTAGTTCTGGGAACTCCCAGGGCTGATAGAGGCATTTTCATCTACGTACACATCATCAGTGGTCGCGAGCGGATTGTAGAAGATGGAGCTTCCTGAGCTGCAACGAGAGAATGTAATTTATGTTCGCAGAAATAGACTGTACAGAATTCTTCACAGCAAATGCTTTCTAATGCAATGTGCAGTTACATTTTTGATTGTTTTAATAACGTTGGTGGGTGGAATCTTCTTTGGTGTGCATTTGATTTTTACACCGGTAACAACTACAGTACCTCCCCTTGATTCTGTTTCTTCTACTGTTTCTTCTATGTATTCTTTTCACTCGTTTCCTGAACACGAGCAAGCTCGACGCTCAGAATTCATTAACAACACATTTGTACAGCTCTTGCATCAACACCAACTGGTAGTTAACACTACAGACTGCTGGGTGTGTGGCTTGATACCCCACACTATGGATAAAGGCATTCCCTATCTAGTTTTGCCTTTTAGCTATAATGGATCATTTCAGGCCTTTCAGACCATTTTTGCCTATGCCCTTGAGACCTATCCTCCGCGTCCACCACGTTCCACTAAATACAACTCAGCCAACAAAGCTTTAGTCCAGGGAATTATTGACATGATTAAGGACGTCAATAATACTCCATCTTACCCTAGAGATGAACTACGGGTATATTTGAGTTGGAATTCTACAGAGTATCGCCTTAGTTTGGGAGAAAGTAAGCGTAAAAGCTCAACTCCAGTCTGGGTCGTGCCTCACCGAGGTCAGGTCTGTTTGCAAGGAAATGGGAGAAATCCGAGAGCTCAGCTAGGGAGGAGTGAGTGCGTTGAGACTTACGTGTTTCCGTCTAACTCTTCCCCTGCCTTTCTTACTGCTAGGGGTACTTACTTCATCTGTCAAGACAGAGCGTATACATGGTTGCCTGCTGACTTTTCAGGTTCATGTTATATTGCTCGACTGTTACCTCCAACGTACACTGCTTCTTCAGACTATCACAAGATCAGAGTAGCAAGAGGGGTCTTCAGCAAGGAAGATACCGCTGGTCAGGAAGCTGGAGACTTCTTCAAAGGTTTCCTTCCGTTCTGGGGGCCTATGGCCAATAGTAGAAATCTACGTCAGCTAACACGGGTAGTTGAATCTACTATTACGGAAACTGCTGGTGTCCTTAGTAATCTAACAGCTGAGCTTCAGGGGGATTGTCTCATGACGTTGCAGAACCGTATGGTTCTAGAAGTAATACTTGCAGATCGAGGTGGGGTATGCAGAATGATCCAATCGAGCTGCTGTGTCTTTATTCCCAACAATGCTCCAACCGTCTATGAAGCGATCTCTAAATTACACAAGATTTCCGACTCTATACACGTAGATAAGGGAAACTGGTCCTTCATGGAGTGGTTTTGGACTCTTGCTATCAGCGTGGGGATGGAAGGTTCTGATGGTCATTGGTGTCATCCTAGTATTCCTGTTCTCATGCTGCCTGATTATCCAGTGTGGTCCCGCTTTGTGTAGTCTCTGTGCTGCAACCTGTTTCAGAAAACCACCTGCGTTTGGAGAAAAGGCGCGAGAAATTATGATGATACAGCGACATGTCACTGACCTGATGAGCATAGAGTTAGACTCTGACATAGACTGAGTAATTGCCTATGTAAGGGCAAAAGGAGGGTCTGAGGTTCCGTGACGATTTGAACCAGTGTTTTCAACATTGTCGTAAATACATAATTTTGGTATCAGTGAACCGCAAATGATCCATTTAGCATATCCTGGTGTTTTCGCTATGCTACGAGCAAGAGCACTCCTGTTATGAGCACATTTCTGATCTACCCATGGCATCCATCTTAGATCACGGAAGCCATTTTGTATTTCTTGCCCTCACATAGACAATGGACACGCAATGACCTCTGAGTATTTCATTTCGATTAAGGACACGTAGGCTTTGGCCGGCGATTCACCTCTCTAGTGACACGTGCACCTTAGGACAGAACACGCCAGGGCTGCATGACTCGACAGAAGTTGCCTCCTCTGCCTGAGGCCAGTCCTGCTATACTGGTTCTCATGTTAGTTGGCCTGATCATGATTAGGCGGCCGAAGCTGGTAGCCTTGCCCATTTACGACCCACAAACATCTCTTATCCTGCTTTTCTATCTTCTACACCTGGCTCTGCTCCTTTCCTTCTGGGCCTTTATTAGGGGGAGGTAACGAAATTTACGATGAGGCGGTTCAGCTCTTGAATGAAAAGTTGACATGGGATTATGATGGAACAGTGGGAACCCCTCGTTCGTAATGTTTTGACATCAGATATTGTTGACGATTCCTGTGCAACTCCAAATATTTATTGTTTAGGACACAAAGGTTTAGAAATGTACTAGCATGTAAAGAATTTGCCCCAAGCTGAAAATTTAGTATTTAAGGAGCAACCCACTTTGTACAAATCGAACAGGCTCCTAGATTCTGCCCGTGTGTAGTTTCTGTGACTTCTGTGTCCCTGCAGTAATAAACCTTTGGTCTTTGACGCCACCATCGAGAAGCCCGTGTTTCTGTTTATTTGTGCACCGAGACAGGTAGAACTCCGGGGTCTTCGGGTGTTATCCCTGACACCTCTGGACGGAACCAAAAAGTCCAGAACTCCAATGGTATTCTTCTTAATCTACGAATCAATTTGAAAGGTGAGTTGACAAGTTGTATGGGAGTGTGTGCGGTGCATATTTGTTCATTAAGGAATTATGGGGTACATGAAAACAGGAGATAAAATTATCGCCGCTTTATCGGCAGAAAACTGCTGATAAAGCGGCAATAATGTTATCGCCTGTCTTGATGATATGCCCCTATACTTACCCGATGTTAAACCTTTTATAGTAGTAAATGTGTTTTGCTATAATTCATGCTGTTATATTTTTTGTTTAATATCAGTTTGTGCATCTGTGTACATTAAGGGATTATGGGACATATTATCTATAAAGGGTGAAACTGCTGATAAAGCGGTGATAATGGGCTTAATAATATGTCTTTGTGAATTCCCATAGAAGCCCAGGTTATGTTCTTAACTTGGGCTTCTATGGGAATTCACAAGGATATATTATCAAGACCATTATCTCCGCTTTAGCTGCAGTTTCCTGCCGATAAAGGTGGCGATAAAGTATCGCTCTTTACTGATAATATGGCACTGACGGGCATATTATCAAGGACCGGTGTTAAAATTATCGCCGTTTTATCGGCAGGAAACTGCTGATAAAATGGCGATAATGGGCTTGATTATACGCCCTTGTTAATTCCAATAGAAGCCCATTTTCTGGGGTTAATATGTGTTTCTATGGGAATTAACAAGGTTGTATTATTAAGCCCAGACGCGGCCCGTGGAGGGAGGTGCGGTGGGATGGGCGGGGGAGCAGCAGGGTGGGGGTGATAAACAACGGAATCTGGATGATTGCAGGTAAGTAAACAATTACATTAATAAAACAAATTTTGTTCCGTGCCCTGCATTGCATTTTGCGATGCTGGGTGTGCTACGAAATTCGTTAGAAGCCCATGTTCAAACCAGAACATATGCTTCTATGGAAATGAACAAAGGTGTATTATGAAGCCCATTACACCGTTTTATCAGCAGTTTTCTGCCGAAAAACAGCAATAATTTTAACAGCGGTCCTTTATAATATGCCCCTATGGGGCATATCATCAAGCCTGGCCGTTAAAATTATCGCCACTTTATCGACCGGAAACTGCCGATGAAGTTGCGATAATGGGCTTTATAATATGCTCTATGGAATTCTAATCGAAGCTTATGTTAGATGTTCTTCACATCTAACATGAGCTTCGATTGGAATTTCATAGAGCATATTATCAAGCCCATTATCGCCACTTTAGCGGCAGTTTCCTGCAAATAAAGTTGTGATAATTGTATCACCCAGTTGCTAAGGCTATAGGCATTTCAAAGAAACAGTTAGACATTCTATGGGCTGGGGACTTTAATCTGCAGCCATGTCAGCTATCTAAGGGCAACCCATGCAGCTTTGGGGTGGAGCCGGATAATTCTAACGGGGGTGCGGGAAGGAGTGAGGATTTTCCCCACTTCCCACATTGCCACTACGGCTCCACCTTAAACAAACTGCTATCTAAACTAGATTTATCCCTATTAAACTGTAACAAAAATAAGCAGAATGCCACATGTCCCACTTTTACAGGGAGGGAAGCAGGGACTTTCATCGATCACATTTTGTTCTCAAGCAATGGGGACTATTTAAGCTTGTACGTGAGAGAGGAAAGTCTTAGCGATCACAACAGTATTTGTGTCACCCTTCCTTCAAGGGGTGTCACACAAAGAACTGGGGAAACCTGCACCACCGATATAGTGTCCCAACGACCCAATGGTCCGAGAATCAAATGGACGGGGGTCAATTCTGCGGCCAAACAGAGGGAGGTAATAATCAGCTGTAAAATTGAGATTAGTTATTGCCTTAAAGATGTTTTTAATCACGATCTTCTGATATCCCAATTTATTAATATCAATACCATCATTGAGGGTATCTTCACCAAGAAACCCTCAGCTAATAAAACGATTAAATTGGGATGGTTTGACAAGCCCTGTACCGTAGCCCTACGGGAACTAAAACGTGTTTTAGGGCTCAAACCCCGCCATGGTATTAGCATCAAAGAAGCAAGGGTTAATTACAAACTGGCTATCTCTAACAGGAAAAAGGTACTACAGAGAGAAGCCTGGGATAAATTGAATGAAGCAGTTGAGACAAAAAATAGTAAACTTTACTGGGAAATAGTTAACAGTCCATTTTTAAACACAGAAGGTGTCCCAGAAATCACTTCTTATGTTGCCTGTGAGGACTGGGTCTCTCACTTCACTAATATTTTTAATCCAGAAAGGGTATCATTAACCCTACCTCTTGCTGATTCGCCAATGTGGTTACCTATACCGTTAGAGATTACGCTGCAAGAGGGACTAGAAGGCCTTGCTAATAGCAAGGGGGGGAAGGCCCCGGGACCTGATGGGGTGCCCATAGATTTATTAAAAACAGAACCTAATCTGTGGGCCCCCATTTTGGTTAGGACCTTTAACTGTGCAGCGGAAGGCAATTTCCCTCCCTCTTGGGGTCAATCGGTTATCATCCCCTTATATAAAAAAGGCAGCAAATCCGAGGCCTCCAACTATCGGCCAATTTCTTTATTGGATGCCTCAGTAAAGGTTATGAGTAGAATTCTGCTCAAAAGACTAGAAACTTGGGCAGAAGATATGAATATTTTAACTAAAGTGCAATACGGCTTCAGGAAGGGGATGGGTACCCTGGAGCAATGCGTGAATTTGGATCTTTTAATTAATAAATATACAGTGGCCAAAAAGGGAAATTTATTTTTATGTTTTGCAGACTTGAGCAGCGCATTTGATTTAGTTGATCACGGCATTCTTTGGCAGGTTTTATTGGAGTTAGGAGCGCCGAAAGAAATAGTACATTTTCTGGCTAGGCTTTACCAGAAACTTTCCTGTAAAGTCCGATATGGCACCCATGGTGAATGTACACCATTCTTTAAGGTATCTAGGGGCATCCGCCAAGGATGCGTACTAGCTCCTCTTTTATTTTCTCTCTTTATTAACTGTGTTGACCGTACCTTGGCTACCATACCAGCAGACGCCCCGCAGATTGGAGGCAATTCTGTCTCAATCTTACTTTATGCGGATGACGCGGTACTTTTATCACGCACTCAGATAGGCTTACAGCGTCTCATTGATGGTTTTATGTTGTTTATACAAAACAGGAGACTCTGTGTAAATAAATTTAAGACCTATGTTATGTTGTGTGGCGAGTCAGCCAATAAACTAAAGTCCAATTTCTATCTAGACAGCGATAAAATGTTACAAGTTAAAACATTTTGTTATTTAGGAATCACCTATGCTAACGATGGGTCCTGGAAACCAGAGCTTGATAATGCCAGGTTGAAAATGACTCGCTGTACTAGCAGCGTTTTTCGATTTTCTTCTAAGCTCGGTTCGAGAAGCATCCGTGATATGATTAACATCTATAATATTCGCTGTGTTCCCTCAGCATTGTATGGGGCTGGGGTGTGGGGCCACACAGACGGCACCTCTCTCCAAAAAGAGAACAAGTTCCTAAGAAAAGTGCTTTGTGTTCCCCACTCCGCTTCCATTCAATTAATTCATGACGAGGTTGGGGTCGAGTTTATCTCGGACTTAGCAGCCGTTCGTCCACTCTTATTGTGGCGTTCTATTTGGGCTAAGCCAGAAACTCGATTCACTCAAGAAATTATTCTTGACTGTATAGGCCTGGACTTTTCTTTACGTATTCTTTGGCTGAAATATATTAGTTTTTGGTTTAAGACTTTGTTTGATATTGATGTTCTTACTGACCCCGAACTCGCGGTAGAAATACCCAAAAAAGAGATCAAACAAACTTTTCTGATGTACAAAAAGAAAGGGCGAGATGAGGTATATGGTAAGCTAACTACTGTGAAGTTCTATAGAGAACTTAACTTACCATCGGGGTTCCAAGTCTATCTCCTATATGTCTGCCGCCCATCCCATCAATATGTTTTAACCCGCGTCAGGTTGGGTATCGTACACCATCTAGTTGCGTTTCCAGTACAGAAACAGAAATCTGAAACCCCCTGCCCTTGCGACAATGTTTCACGCCAGAGTTGCTGCCATTTCTTACTTTTTTGTAAATTTTATCACTTTTTAAGATTAAGGTATTTAAAACCTATATTTATTAAATATAATATACGGTCTTTTAAGAAAGCCCTTGTGTTACTATCAGCTTTAGAAAATGCGGACATATGTTTTTTTGTTGCCACTTATATTTTGAAATGTACAGCTGCCAGGAAAAGTATTGTATTGCTATGATTTCTATATTCCTGTCTGTACTTCCCCAAAATGTACAGCTGCCAGGGTGAGCACTTGTTTAGCAGTGTTCAAACTTATTTTCAATCCTGTCTGTTCATGTTTTCTTCCTTTTGATTTTTCATACTTTTATTATACAGCTGCCAGGAAACGTTTAGTGCTGCTATATTTCTATACTTTCCTGTCTGTATCAAAAAATTTTAAATAAAAATGTTCTTGTCCCATGATTTAGGCAGGGGCTTGTTATTCAACGTACAGCTGCCAGGATAAGCATTTTGTGCCAATCTATTTATTCCTGTCTGTACGATTTTAACTTCTATACCTTTTTGTCATCTTCATGTTTTTTAATTGAGATCCAATGTTTAAACGCTTGTCAGTATGTGTCCTATTCCCATATGAATTATTTTGGATTCCCCTGTATAAATTTTGTAATAATTTTTTAATGCAATGGATTGATTTCATGTTTTGCTTGTATGATTTGTTTGCAAATCGAATAAAAGCTTTGAAATTGTATCACCCAGGCTTGATAATATGCCCCTATATTCGCCCCTTTTTGCATATTTTCTAAACTGTCTTGTCATACTCCCCCCTCTCTTTGTTACTCCTTCCTCTCTCATTATACTATCTTCTTTTTCTTATATTTTGCTCTCTTTTTATCCTTTTTTTATACTTGGTACTATTTTTGCATATTTGTGCTACTGTTTATATTGTCCCTTGTCTTTATATTCACTACTGTTGTCATAGTTGTCACTGTCTTCTCGTATTACTCCCTCTCTGCTTATATGGTCAGTCTTCCTTTATATTTGTCTTTTCTTCATATTTTTGTTTCTGTGTCTTTTTACATTTCTTCTCCTTTCTTCAGATATACTCTTCTGTTGTTACATTCTATGTTTCTTCTTATTCTTGCTGTTCTTTGCAGGTACTCCCTATTGTTTTGTTATACTTTTCTTTTTCTTCTAATACTCTTGTGTCTCTTCTCACATTTATTCTGTCTTTGCTTATGCTTTGCACTCTCTGCTAATATTGTCGTCTTTTCTTATTGTGACATTCCTCTTCTCATTTTACCCCCTGTTGTTATACTGCCCCCTGTTTTCATATTCTCCTCTCTCTTCTCTCACTTCTCAATGTGTCCTCTTACTACTGAGTTTTTCTTATATTGCCTTTTGTCCTATATTCCTTCTTTCTGTATTTATATTTTCCACTATTTCTTCATATTTGGTTTCTATTTTCATTTTCTGTCCTCTCTGTTTATACTTCTTAAATCCGTTCTTATTGTTTGCTCACATCTGTTACTGCTCCTTGGTTCACTGTATACACTCTGCAGCACTTTCCTCATATTCTCTGTCTTTTCATACTGACCTCTCTCTTTATATTTGTTTGTCTTGTCATACTTCTGCCTCTTTCGTCATACACTTTTCACTCTTTATAATCCTCCATCTGTTTAGACTTCTTTTCACCTCAGACTGTATCCTCTGTTCTTGTTTACCCCATTTTTCCTTTTTCTCTACTTTTCCACACATTCTTCGTGCTTTCTTCTGGTACTGTTCTCTCTGTCCTTATACATACTGTTTTTTGCTAGTATTCCTTTTTTGTTCTTATAGTTGTGTATTTTTTCTCATATTCCTTCTTTTTTTCTTTAGAGTCTTTCTTTTTTTCTTCTTATGTTCTGCTCATATTTCCATTTTTCTCTTCATACTCTCCCTTACCTATTCATTCTTTCTAGTTTATTCATACTTCCTTTATTTCGTATATTGCAGTGTCTGTTTATACCCCCTTTTTTGGTTATATTTTTCCTTGTTTCATACTCCTTCCTCTTTTGTTTTCAGTGCTTTTATTTCTATAGTACCACGTTTGTCCTCATAATCCTCCCTCTGTTCTTGTAAGTAATATCATAGAATATTTGATATATTTATTTTTGTAATGTTATATATTTTTTTTTATTATAGATTCTGTTTATCGATACTGAAAAAACTGAATGATGCCGACTAAGTTTCAAAAGCAGTAACAACGAAAGAAAGGTGTTTATTTGAAGAGAAGTCATCAACAAGATTTACATGAAGAAGAATGTGTTAACAAAGAGAAAACAAGTGCTGGTTAGACAAGGAACACTTTTTTGAGGAAAATATTAAAGACTAAGAGTAGTGTGCTCAAACAGAAAATTGTTATTAGTGTATCTGCAACGAAAAATAAAAATATAAAGAGAACAATCATGGAAAATAAAGTGCAGAGAAAACTGTGTATAGTAAAAGGAGGAAAAACCAATTTAGGGAAATTAGGAAACAAATGTTTTATAATAGATTTGTGTCAAATTTAACTAAAGAAATTAAGTTATGAAAGAAAAAAACAGTATTCTATAAGAAGAAGAAAGCTATAGAAAATGTAGTTGAGAAAGCTTTGGAATTGAAAAGAACTTTGTTTATTTTAGTAATCAATAAAGTTAGATCACAAAGGGCCAGATGACACCATTGAGGCCCAGGAATCAGTGAGGAATCTGCTTAGCTTCACGGTCAACTGGATGACCAACAATCTGTTGAAAGTGAATGCAGAAAAAACAGAGGTGCTGGTCCTCAGTAACCTAGGAAACCCCTGGAGTGACCTATATTGGCCCCCAGAGCTAGGTTCTACTCCCCCTCCTGGTAGGGTGGTAAAAAGTCTGGGTTTGAGGATTGATGCAGACCTCTCGATGGCTTCCCAAGTTGCAGCCGTGGTTGGCTCTTGCACGGGCGTATTGAGGCAATTGCGGAAATTGGTACCTATCTTATCAGCCTCTACCCTGCAATCGATTGTATCTGCCACAGTTATTTCAAGACTTGATTACGGCAATGCACTATACCTCGGCTTGCCACAGAAGCTGTTGAGGGAGCTGCAGGTAGTACAGAACGACGCCGCAAGGCTGATTCACTCCCTGCCTAGAAACTCTCACGCTACCCCTTTACGCCAAAAGCTGCACTGGCTACCGGTCATGTGCAGAGTACAATTCAAATGTCTCTGTGTGGCCCACAAGGCTCTCTTTGGTAAAGCACCTGAGTACATAAAACAACGTCTCATGAGATACGTTCCCGGTAGACCTCTGTGCTCAGGGAAGACATCTAATCTGATTCAACCCAGATTCAAGTTAAAAACCAGAATGTTAAGAACCAGTTGTGGAATGCACTTCCGACTACTTTGAAGGAAGAATCTCAGTTACTGCCCTTCAGAAAGAAATTAAAAACCCATTTATTTAAAAGGGCAATGACTTCAGCATAGTCGATGGGTAACCGGCGAGACTTGGGTTAACAGTGTGTTGTGTTGTTCTGTTTCTAAGCGCTTAGGGACCGGCGGTGATAGGCGCTATACAAACAAGCAATAACATAACATAACAGATGTATCAGGATAAACTTTTGTGAAGCTCAAATAGCGATTTTTAAGGAATCGCTATTTGAGAATTGCAAAATGGTATGTATGTAGAAATTCGCTATTTTTTAGCGATTTCTTAAAATTCCTTAATTGCGATTAGCAAATTGCTAATCGCAAATAAGGAATAATTTCCTATTCATTTCTATGGGCCAGGAGGCCCATAGGAATGAATGGGAAATTATTCTCAATTTGCGATTCGTAATTTGCAAATCGCAAATTGAGAATAATTTCAAGGGTGCAAGGGTGTCTAAAGGATACCTTGTTGCACCCCTGAAATAGGCATGGGTGCACATGTGGTACACATACATGCCCTAAGGGCATGTATGTGCATCACATAGCACTTTGAAAAATGCAAAAATGGGCATTTTTCAAGAAATTTGCAAATTACCACCAACTTGAAGTTGGTGGTTATTTGAGATTCCTTAGGGACAATTAGCAATTTTTTTTGCATCATACATTGCATTTAAGGAATTGCAAATTTTGCGATTCCTTACATGCAATCACAAAATAAGGAATCACAAATTTTCGATTCCTTATTTTGCACTGAAATTTGCTACATACATACCATTTTAAGTCTGCGAACTTCGGCCTTTGTGAACCCATTTGATCTTCATACATCTGGCCCTAGATAAGCCAATCCATTTAATGAAGGCCGAAAGTAAGTGGAGAAGATTAATTAACAAAAGTAATTTTTGTGATTTGTTTTGAGTTCTGAGCCTTTTTTTAATGAAGAAAGTTGTCTTCAGAGTAATGATTTGTTGCATGCAGTTGACACTTGTGGTCGTGCTTATGAGGTTAGAAATGGTTGTCCTATTGAGAAAGAGAAGATTGTTCCTAGAAATGCAGAACACTAGCTGGTGAAGTTTTAGGGAGACGACTTGGAATTGTTGTAGTATTTGCAGCAAGAATCTAGTGATTTTTTACGCAATTTCTCACGTAACTATACTAAGAAAAGTGTTAAATAAAAGATTAAGATGTTGCAAGGACTAGACCCTTGCAGAGTGAGAGAAAATAGCGGTTTGCAAGGTCATTCTCTGGCTTGTCTTTCTAAAAAAGTATGTCGGAGTGTTTTTTCACCATTTCAGGATGTTAGCAGTACATCATTCTGAAATGAGGAAATTAGTGAGAACATTGTATTATGCAAAAAGTCCAGCACTAATGTTAAAAAAGTTGAACAGTGCTCTTTTGCGTGGATCTGTATCAGATGCAACAAATGTTTGTGATGAAATTCAGGTTAGTTACTTTGGTCCTCAGGAAGACAGTGCAGAAACTGAGAAATTAATAGAAGAAAATGTGGAGGAGAATGTAGAACATTGCGGTGTAGAACATTTTGAGCAATAAATTATAAAGTTTAAGGTGATTTCAGGTGAAAGGCCAAATTATTCTTGTATCTGTTGTCAACGAACTCATTATACAAATCAAAACAGGAGTGTTGTTTTGTATTTAAAAAGTGAAAAGGAAAATAATAATGAGTGGAAGGGTTTTGCAACTTATTTGTTGGTTGAGAATTGTTTTGATTTGAGTTCTGAACAGCGTATTTGTAAATATTGTTATAACAAATTAGATGAGAGCAAAATCCCTGCTAGAGCTGTGCATAATAATTTTGAGTTGGTAAATGTTCCTTCTGAACGGATGGATTTAAATACTTATGAGTCTATTCTTATTCAATGTGTGCATCCATTTCAGGCTATTGTTCGTATGGAGCCTAAGACAGGAAAATTGCTTCCTTCAGATTTACAGAGAGGATTAAAGGGAAGAGTTGTATATTTGCCTCTAGATTTAAAGAAAAATATTGAAACTATTGGTGTAGAAAATGTAGAGGATGAACCTTTAGTTATTCTTGTTAATGGCATTCCTACTAAGAGTAAGAAAATCTGGCAAGAATTAGTAGATGTTAGGAAAGTGAAAAAGGCAACGTTGTATCTGATAAAAAATAATCAATATTACAAAAATGTGTATGTGGCAGAAGAAGAAATAACTGTACAAGAACATAGTGAATTGCCATCTGGACAAATTGAAAAAGTGGATGTGTCCAGAACTGAAGAAATCTACGAACACTACATGTTCATCCACTACATTCCAAAGAAATGATGGGGAATGCTATAGAGTTATTCCAAATGAAAGAAGCAAAAGGAAGTCTCATTAGTGTATGGGAAAAAAAGCTTGGTTGTTACCTGGAGGAAAAGGAGGACGATGTGATGAATGACCTGTGCAGATTCCTGCATCTGAATACCGGACTTCAAGATTATATGCAGAAGATCCAAGATTTCGACAATGTATTCCGTATTTGTTTCATCTTTTGTTTGAGAGTGATTTGTCTGGACTTTCTTATGCAGTAAACCATATATTGAAAACAGGTGTACATCTGCAAAATGTTTCGGCAAAGGAATTTATGGATAAAGTACAGCAGAAAGATAAGGTTTTGGAATGTCAGCTGATTAATCTGATGGCATGTCAGCATGGTACTAATGAGTACTGGTACCGTCTTCACGGAGAACTCAAATGTATGCTAAGGAATTTAGGAACTCCTACATGGTTCTTTACTCTAAGCTGTGCTGAATATGCTTGGGATGATTTACTTCGATTTCTTCAAGAGGCAAATCCAACTATACTAAATATCGAATAAAAGACACCTGGAGAATTGTGCTCTTTGGATCCTGTTAATGTATGCAGGTATTTCAATCATAGAATCTAAGCTATGATGTCTTTAATCACCAATAAAAAAAGTTCTCATCTTGGAGAGGTTCTGGATTTCTTTTGGAGAAAGGATTATCAAGCGAGAGGTGCTCCTCACATACATATGCTATTATGGATCAAAGATGCTCCCAATTTTGGAAGAGACTCAGATGATACTGTGTTGTCTTTTATTGAAGAATATGCTACATGTGATGTACCCAAAAGTACACAAGATAAGGACTTAAGACAACAAGTCTTACGATTCAAAAGCCATCGTTGTGGGAAATACTGTCATCCAAAGTACAAATCTAAGGACAAATTCTACAGCAAATGCTGTTTTGCATTTCCACGACCTGTAATATCGAAAGGAAGAGTGAACAGTTTTATGTCATCTTTGCGACATACGATCACAAGAAAGTCTCCAAAAAATACCTATAACTTAAGAAGATATGAAGAGTCAAAATACATAAATGACTATAACCAAGTCATTTTGTCCTTGTGGAATGCTAATATGGATATTCAATATGTTGCAGACAATTCCATTGCTAATGCTCAATATGTGACATCGTACAAAACAAAGTCAGAAAAGATTGAAGAAAATATGGGAAGAGATTTCCCATGAGAAGAGTCTAAGTAAGAAATGATACAGTTACAGTGTGAAGATGTTATCTTATCAAGAAATTGGAGCGTATGAATGCTCTGATCGCTTATCATTTGCAAGTCTATACTCCTAATCTAGAAGAATCATTTGGGTGAGTCTAGGTCTTGCTGCAACACGAAACCGAGTAGTTAAATCTGTACAAGAAATTGAATATTTAGCTGAAAAAAAGCCAGAAAGTACAGATATTGTGAAAACAAATATGTTGGATACATATTATCCAAACAGAAGTCATCATCTTGAGAACATTTGTTTCTATGAAGTGCTGCTAAACTATATTTTTAAACGGAATATTACAAAAAACATCAATAATGGTATATATGCAGCGATTGGTTATGAAGGTTGTCTGGTGAAAGAAAGAAAAGGACATTTGATTAATCACCCTAAACTGAGTTGCGAAACAGATGACAAAAGGGAATTTTACAATTTAGCTCTTTTGCAAGTTTTCAAGCCATGGCGTTCAGAATTGGAATTACTTGAAGATTTTGAGAGCTATGAAGATTCCTTCAATGCAACTAAAGATACTATAGAATGTCCTGTTTTTGCTAATTATGTGAAAATGTTGAACGACAAAATTGAGCAAGAAGCTACAAGTGCAGCTGAGATTGCTAGAAATAGTTCTCAAGACAGTCAAACTTCTGCTCCGTGTAGTCAGGACCCACTAGGAGAACCAATTGTTCAAAATGAGGCAGCAACTGCTTTGGAAGAGGTGGAAATAGCAATATATCAAGGTTAAGAAGATGTAACAAACTTAGGAAACTAATATTTGAGCACGTGAGAGAACAGATTGGCCATGGATTACTTCATGAGAAGAAAGAGTGCTCTTGGTCATCATTTGAACCTATCCGAATGTACGTGATTGGACAAGCTGGAACAGGCAAAAGTTTTTTAATTAACGTAATCACAACTTTTCTACAGAAAACAATTGAGTCGCATTGGTCGTTTGTTGTCACTGCTCCAACTGGATTAGCAGCCCACAATA
Source organism: Lissotriton vulgaris (assembly GCF_964263255.1). Lineage (NCBI taxonomy): Eukaryota > Metazoa > Chordata > Amphibia > Caudata > Salamandridae > Lissotriton > Lissotriton vulgaris. Next base: position 1,131,612,447 of record NC_141694.1, on the reverse strand, counting down.
TTAAAGGAATTACTTTACATTGTTTATTAATGCTACCAGTAGAGTATGAAAATAAATTAGAGTACCATAAGCTATCTGGAGAAGCTTCTTGTGAAGTTTCAAGAGTCTTGAGAAAATTGAAACTTCTCATTATTGATGAGGTAAGCATGGCATCAAACTTAATGCTTGCTTTTGTGCATTTAAGAATGCAGCAAATTCTTAAAACAGAGTATGATGTATTATTTGGAGGAAAGCATGTCATAATTTTTAGAGATCTACTACAACTTACTCCTGTAAAAGGACAACCAGTGTTTAAAACACTGTCGCATGAAGATACCAGAAAGTCTTTCGGAGCATTGGAAATATAAACATTTGGTCATATTTTGAGTATAAGGAACTTATTACAAATATGCAACAGGCAAATGATGCTGATTATGGAACTATTCTTCAAGATATAAGAATTGGAAAAATGACTGAACATGGCAAACAAGCTTTACAGAGATGATTACTTTCGAATTTGTTTCCAAATGAAAATAATGTCCCAGGGAAAATTTCCATGAGAATTGCAGAAAAGCAATCTCTATTCTGCTTAATGCCAACACTACGTGAATGTTCTATATTCAATGAAGAAATGTTAAAGTTGGGAAATGAAGAAATGATAAAATTGAAAGCTAATAATAAAATAGAACATGAATGAATCACTATTATTTTGAATGAAAAGTTGAAGAGAAAATTGGATTCTTTAGAGAAATCGATAAGTAAATCTGCAGGTTTCGAAAAGAATTTGTATGCATGTGTAAAGTGTAGGGTAATTTTATGACTTAATTTGAATGTGGAAAAAGGTTTAGTAAATGGAGCAATGGGTAAAATTGTTGGTTTTGTTAACTATGTAAATAGAGATGGGATTGAATTTTTGAAAATCAAATTTGATGAAATTGCTGAAGTACAACAATTTAGTCGTTGTTCATCTCGGTTTTTCCTTGTAAAAGATTTGTATGTACGCAGAAAACAGTTTCCTGTTTGTTTGGCATATGCGGTGACCATTTATAAATCTCAATGTTTAAGTGCAGATAGTGCTTTAGTGAATATTGGAAGTACCGTGTTTAAAGAGGGGATGGCATATGTTGCTTTGTCTCGAGTCAGAACTTAGGGGCCGATCAGGATCGCGGACGGACTTGCGTCCGTCCGCGACCCCAGAGCAGGAGGGAACCTCCGCATGGCATGCGGAGTTCCCTCCTGTGCAATTAGGATGTGACCGCCACCCTGGCGGTCACATCCTCTATTTCTAACATTGCGGCGGGTGCAGCTTCAAGCTGCACCCGCGGCAATGTTAAAAATGCACGCACTGCTTTTGCATGCAGAAAGAGGCAGGCACCGTGCGGTGCCTGCCGCTTTCTGCATGCAAATGCAGGGGGGTACCATAGGTACCCCCCATGTGCACCCCCCACCCCCCTTCACCTAGGGGGCCCGCAACGGGCCCCCGCAGTGAAGTTCCGTATGCTTTTCCACGGCGGGAAACGCGCCGCGGAAAAGCATAATTCACTGCCCATCCTAATATGGTGGACGGTGTCTGAGAGACACCGTCACCATATTAGAGCTTTTCCGCCGCGGTTGTAAGCCAACCGCGGCGGAAAAGCAGCGGACGGAAACCAGGACCCACCAGCCATCCTAATGTGGCGGTGGGTCCTTGGTCAGTCCGCTGCGGTTTTTCCGCATCCTCGGGGCCGGCGGTGGCTTCCGCCGGCCCCGAGGATGCGGAAAAACCGCTATCCTGATCGGCCCCTTTATCTGGATTGTACTTGTGTGGTAGGTTTGAGATTTGAGAATATTTGTAGTGAAACTGTGGAGAAAGAAAAAAAACAAGATGAAGTTGCGACTGCAAGCAAAAAGAAAAAGGACAATGTTGAAGAGAATGTTGGTTATCTGTTTGAAAATAGTTGTGGTGTCAACTACTATGCTAATGTAGTTGTTAACGTTGTTTTTTGTTCTTGAAAGTTTGCAACAGCAAATTGTTGAAAATCGGAACAAAAGATTCTGTTCCTTTTTGTATTCTGTTTATGAGAAATGTAGTAGTGATAAAAGTAAAATACAAAGTGTTCTAGTCAATATACGCAGAATATTCAGCAAGGTTGTCCGGATTTTTCCTGTTTGTGCTTGGTGTACTGGAAGATGAAGGTATAGATATTGAAAACCTTTTTGGCCTGTCTTATAAATGGCAACACGATTGTCAACATTGTTTGTTTACATGTAGCACTAACATAGACACTGAAAGATTCATATATTTGACTTTACCTGACTGTGAATCAGTGTCTTTTAACAATCTAATTACAGGAGCAACTCAAAACATGGAGTGTAGCTAATGTAAATCAGAAATGTCATCAACATTGTTTATACAAAGATATGGACAGTATGTAATTTTAATGCTGCAACGTTGTAGAGTTGATGGAAGAAAATTGGAAACTTTAATTAAACATTTTTTAGCTAGGCAATTTTCAATATTAGGAAGAACTGTTGCAATTATTTTTGATGATGGACCTTCTACAACATCTGGACATTACACTGTTTATTTAAAATGTCTGAAAGGTTGGATTCATTGTAATGATAGTCAATTAGTTTTTAAGCAACATTTGCCTAAAGAGTTACCAAATTCTTACCTAATATTTTTAAAGCCAATATTTTAAGTTCAAAATTTGGCCTTTTTAGGATCACTGCTGTTAAGGTACATTAGTCTAGTGTTGTAGAGTATTTTGTAAGTGAGGGTGAGGTGGATGAAGGGGACCCTCTTGTTGATACTGAGGCAGTGTACGTGTATTAGGTGGTGATTGATATGGCTGCAGCAGGGAACATTGATAATCAGTCAGGTGGTGGTCTTTTGGATTTGTTGTAGTTGTTGTAGATCTTTGGCTGGAATTCCTGTGTAGAGTTTTTGCCACAGTGTAGTCTGCTGCTGATGAGGGACTGTGTTACTGTTCTTCTTCTTTTGGTAAGGATCCACTTGTAAATGTTGCAGAGCATGTGGAGGTTGTTATGACAGTACGAGGAAACGGTGTAGACTTGCCTACACATGGAGAGGGAGGAGTTTAGGATAAATCCTAGGTTGTGGATATGGTTGGTTGGTGTTGGTAGTGTCCACAGTGTAGTGAGCTAGCAGGAGTCTTCCGAGGCTGAGGGGGTGCGTTTGAGGATGAGTACTTTCGTTTTGTGCGTTTTCATGTTTAGAGAGCTGCTCTTTATGTAGTTGGTGATGTCCTTCATTGTGTCGTGCAGGTTGCTTTTGGTGGTATGTGGATTCTTTGTAAGGAAGAGAATGAGCTTGGTGTCGTTGATGTAGGAGATGATGTTGAGGTTGTTATGACGGGTCACTTGTGTGAGGGTGGCCATGTAGATGTTGAATAGCGTCGGGCTGAGGGATGAGCACTGGGAGACGGAGCAAATGGTGTTGGTGGTTTTGGGTCAGAAGGCTGGGAGGCAGACGCTCAGTATTACTATTGAACAATTAGCAAACTAAGAATTTAACTCATACTATTTGGCCGTGTGGAATAGTATGTGAAACCACAAAGGACTTGTTGTTATATATTTTGTCAGCATATATTTGTAAGTAATATTTTTTACAGTGTATGAAAATGAATCATAATGTTTTGTTATGTTATGATTGTTTGAGATGTGTCATATTTACATAAGAAATTGCTATTAGAGAAAAACATTTAGGATATGTTGTATTTCTATAGTTTAGATTGTTATTGAGAATGTTGAATTTTTTTCAAAGATAATCTTATTGATTGTCTTTTTTTTGCCTGCTGTTATTTGATGTTTTCTATTGAACTCACTGTTTCTAGTGAAATTTAATATTTTCTGAGAACATCAAAAAAGGCAAATGTAGTACTTTACAAATTATTTTGTTTTGTAACAGATATATTGTAACTGTATTTTTTTGTGTCTTCCACAGATGGTAATTTTATAAAAAAAATGTTTTATTTAATATGCTTAAGGTAAGTACAAGCAACTGCTAAAAATGGTCAATGGAATGTTCTTCAAACGAGCTCAAGTAACAAAACATAGATGAGAAGGTAAGTGTGTAAAGATGGTTTGTATCTTTTAAGGGTTTTTCAAAACATTACCTGTCAGAACCCCTCATCTATCAGTGGATATGATAATGACTTATCTAAACGCTGCAGGAGAGAGGAAGAATCCGCAAACAATCATACTTGGAGTGCTTTAGTGGAACAGAGGAATTCTAAGATGGCCGCCTCGAGGAAAGACACAGTGGTGGTCTAGTCATTTTGCACACACCTGTGGGGAATCCTTGGTGAGGCACGTGCTCCCTAACGAGTGCGCACTTCACCTATGACGTTCCTGAGTTCAGACCTACTTTCAATTGCTCAATAGATATTCCTGAAGAGAAAGCACAAATATTTCTGAGACAGTTTAAGAAGGTACCCGGTTAAACTTACCTTAGTTATTGTGCCCGCAGCTAGAATTCAGCTTCCGAGTTGGAAGAAGCCCACACATTACACAGCGGTTGATTTTCCTGTCGTGGCTCCTTCAGGGCAGACGGACTCAGTCGTGTTCAGCATCTGAAGAGCATAGAGAGAATAAGAAACCATACAAGAAACCTAAGTGATAGCTTATAGTTGACAAAGGTATATTCTTGGAAAATAATCGTATGACAAGATAGTGAGTGACTAAACTTACCTGACATTATAGAGAATATTAAATATATTCACTCGATGTATTTTCTGTAACGTAAAACGAGAAACAAGAAAATTCGTGATAAGCAAGGTCTTGAGGGAAAAGAACACATTGAGTAAGGAATACTAGAAACACTGTTGAATTAGGAAGGAATGTTAGTGAAAAACACAAGATATTCAAGGATTGACAGAATAGATAACAAGCAACAGCATAAAGAAAGGTTAGTAGAAGAACACAAGGAAATTAATAATATACAAATTAGATAATAAACTGAGAGGCCCAGGGGGGGCGTGGCTAGCAGCCGATGGAAACGGTCGCAGCCTAGTGAGGCTCCCGACCCTCAGCCTGTAATCCTTCTCAATTCCTGACTCAGACCCGGGATCCCCGTGGAAATCGGGTCGATCCCGGAGCCAACCCTCAGGTCTGTTCCGGTTGGGTCAGCGCGCCGCAACACCAAGCATAGCGGACGCTGAAGGGCACGGAATACCCAAGACGGCGGGGGATAAGATGGCGGCTCCCTGCATCGCGGCCGCTACGGAACAGCGACGAACCCGCCTCTGATGTCCTGAGGCCACAGCGTGGCGCGCCGTGAAGGGCTGGACTCGTGGGGCGCGGCGGCGGCCACCCGGAGCATCGGCGGACCCTGAGGTCAGTGCGAGGTCCGCTCGGGAGCGGAGTGCCGGCGGGGTTCCGCCCACAACCACAAGGGGCTCACTCTAGGCCCCGGCTTTGAGGCCTACGAAGTCCTGCACCGGCGCACTACCCCCGTGACACAGCGGGCCTGCTTTGCGGAGGCCTTACGGAGACACCAGGAGTGGAGGTTGCTCAGAGGACGTCCAGCCTCGTTCGGAGGGGTCACTGCATAGCCCACTGGCAGGGCCTGTGACCTGGTTGGGCGGCGGCCCGGCCCGGACCGAACGTTCAGGGTGAAACTGACCCTGCGAAGGAGGGGCATTGAATCGGCCCTGGACCCGTGGGAGACGGAGGGCCGGGACCGGAGGGTGGACTACACCTGCTGGGGCACTGTGCATCCTACACTCTCCACCCCGCCCCCGGCCCCGGGTTGTGCTCCCTGCGTGGAGGGTGGCTTCGGGTCATCGGCGCCGCAAAACGCTGAGATGCGCTCCATGGAGTACTGACCGGAGGACGGAATCGGCCGGTGGACCCCAGTGCGGACCCCTGACGTCCGGTCGCCGGGGGCAGCTGAAAGCCCTACCAGATCACTGGCGCCATTTTCGATCTCCGCAACGCGGCCCCCGGAGACTCGGCTCACCGCCTGACGATGGCTAGTAGTGAGACTACCTTGAGGTCGGCGGCAGAATATTGCGGGAGACGTCGTTGACGCCGGACCACCCTGAGGGTCCTGAATTGCAAGGAGGCGCAAGATGGGAAAGCCTAGAGGGCCCAAAGGGGACGGGAGCCCAGCCACGGAACCGTCAGACGACTCCCCGCAACCCCCCACGGAGCTCCAAATGATGCAGGACCGGATCCTAGACGCCATTGCTGCTACGAAGGAGGCCCTACATCACGATATTGGTCAGGTAGCGACGGGGCTGGGGCACCTGCGCGCTGATCACGCGAAGCTGCAGGACAGAGTCAAGGCCGCAGAAGTTACCTTACAGGATGTCGTACCGGCCCACAAAGCGATGGAGGGGCGACTCACGGAGGCGCTGGAGCGGATACAGACCCTGGAAAAGAGAGCAGAGGACGCTGAAAACCGCAGTCGGCGGAACAACGTACGCCTGGTTGGCCTGCCGGAAAAAAAAGAAGGTACGGACATGGTGGGCTACCTGACTGGCTGGTTCAAAACTGTGGTTGCCCCGGAGGGCTTATCTCCCTTCTTCACACTAGAACGGGCGCACCGCGTACCTTCCCGACCCCCGCGCCTGGGTCTCCCGCCGCGCCCAGTGGTCATCAAATTGCTCCACTATAAGGACAGAGACTGGCTCCTTCAGCGGGCCAGGGAAGCGGGCCCATTCCAGGTGGACAATAGTAACGTCACACTGTTCCCGGACTATACGTTCGAAACCCAGAAACAGCGAGCCTCCTTTCTCTCCATCAAAAAGGAGCTACGCACCGAGGGACTGCAATACTCTCTGCTGTTCCCGGCCAAACTGAGAGTGATAGTGGACGACAAGGCGTTGTTCTTTGAATCCTCGGCGGACGCCTGGGCCTGGTGGGACATCTACAAGGCGGGCACGGATGGGGCTCGATTTAGGGCCGAGGAGGAGCAACAGAACCATGCGACCAGACGATCGAGAAGACTCCGGGGACGCAACCGGGGAGCTAAGAAGCCTTCAACGTCGCAAACTGAAGAAGAACGGAGAGCAGCATTGCAGGCGGTTAAAGAGGTGTCAGGAACGGCGCCGGTCCAATCGGCAAGAGAATCAGCCTCAGAGGCCCTGGCCACGGGATCGGACACTGACTTCTCGGGGCTGGACGGGGCCGGGGGCCCGAAGGTCACCCCCCAGACTTCGGGGGAAATCGTTGGACCCTAACAGCTGTCAGCGGCTTCTGAGTGAAGAGACCCTGAAGGCGGCGCCCCCCATGGACATTGGGACAGACTAATGTGAGACTTTTCTTTTATGAGTCGCAATGGGTATTGTGGGGCAGAGGGTCATGGGTCTGAAGCTTAAAAGGTCCAGTAGCCAGCTCACGCGCCACAGGGCCCATAAGGCCCCCGTGGTGATTACTACGGACTATAAGTTTACGTGAGCACTTTTGCTCGCTAGTTTGGATGGGTGCCTCTACTTTGCAGTTGAGTCCTGTTCTGGGGGAGGGGGGACCTGGAGTAGTTGGGGTGACTCGAGGTGCAGTTGGGGATGGGAAGTTGGGCGGGGGGGTGGGGATGGGAGGTGGTGGGAAGGTGCCTGGTGTCCGGAAGCGTACGTTTATTGATTTAATCTGCACTGACTGGGGTGATGGTTGACATGGGCTCGTTGAAGTGTGTGTCCTGGAATGTGCGGGGACTGAATTCCATGACAAAAAGACACAAGGTACACGCCTACCTGGTCCGCAGAGGGATACACATAGCCTTCCTACAAGAGACCCACTTAACTAAAAAGGAGGGCGTCGCACTGCAGAGGAGATGGAGGGGTCACCTATTCCACACCACATACTCGGCATTTGCCAGGGGAACACTTCTTTGGATCCGGGCGGGGGTTCCCTTTCAAGCTACTAGGCACACTATAGACCCAGAAGGGAGGTATGTGGCAGTTGAGGGTCTGCTCCGTGGTCGCCAGTTGACACTTTGTAGCGTCTATGCACCAAACGTAGAGCAGGCAGCATACTTCAATAGACTGACCAAACAGTTAGCCTCTTATTTAACGGGATCAGTGCTACTGGGGGGAGATCTCAACTCCGTGGCGGATGCCACCCTAGATAGGTCACACCCACCTCTACATGCATCCCCAGTTCACAGACTGGCAAAACACAGATCAAACTGGCAGGGGTTGTGGGACCTGACGGATGCATGGCGCGCTCAACACCCAACTGACAGGGATTATTCCTTTTATTCGGGTCTGCACGACCTCCATGTTCGCATTGACGCGTTCCTATGCTCCCAGTCGGTGCTGCCAATGGTTACCCGAACCGAATACCTAGCACGCACGATTTCGGACCACAATCCCCTACTCCTTACATTTGCCTGGATGAACGAAGTCTCGCCAATTCCAACGTGGCGGCTTCATCCGGACACTTTGGACGATCCGCCGTTCAGTGGAGCGTTGGAAGGTAGGATCTCCCAATACTTTGCCGAGAATGAGAGGACTGCCTCTTCCAGGGCAGTGGAATGGGACGCGCTCAAGGTGGTAGTAAGGGGGCACTGTATAGGGAAGTTCGCGGGCGTACGGCGAACACTAGTCGAAGATGTGTACAAGGCCGAGCAAGCCTTGCGTGCGGCAGAGAAACAGCGGCCCAACCACCCCGACATGCAGGATAGAGTATGTTCAGCGCGGGAAGCAATGGCGGTGGAGGTGGAGCGCCTTCGCTGTTTTGATCACAAAACATACTTAACCAAAGCACTCGCCGAGGGTGATAAGACGGGGACGCTCCTAGCCTGGTTAGCAAACCCCAATAGGGGTGCTGCCCCAATATTATCTCTGACTGATGCGACTGGCACTGAGTGTAACACCCAGCCAGACATTTTACAATGCTTTAAAGCATACTACGAACGACTGTATAGGAGAAGTCCGGTAGACCGAACCGAGGTGTTGGAGAACTTGTTGTCTGAAATACAATTACCGTGCCTGGAACCAGACCAAGCGGAAGCCCTCGGAGGCCCAATTGACCTTGCGGAAATTAGGGGAGCCATAAAGAAAATGGCACGCGGGAAAACTCCGGGAGTGGACGGTCTGCCCATCGAGTTCTACGGTAAATACATTGATATCCTAGCTCCACGACTCCAAATCATCTATAATGAGGCGAAAGAGAGGGGGGAACTGCCCTGCTCGAAGCGCGAGGCGCTCATGATCCCCTTGCTCAAGCCACATAGAACCAGCTCTGACCCGGCATCGTATAGACCACTGTCGATGCTCACGACGGATTATAAAATCTTGAGCACTATACTGGCCACCAGGCTGATGGCCCATATGCAAGACTTGATCCACAAGGATCAATCGGGCTTTATCCCCACTAGAAATACGTCTCATAACATTCGTAGGTTGCTGAGGCTAGTTGCGAACCCTCCACCGGCCGCCAGAGCCCCGGTGGTGATGGCGATCGACATAGAAAAAGCCTTCGACAGCCTGGAATGGAGCTACTTGTACAGGGTGCTGCGAAGTTTTGGCATTGGTGATGAGTATGTGCGGTGGACGGAAGTGCTATATGCATCAGCGGGTGCTAGGGTGCGAGTAGGAGCGTTGATATCGGATAGATATGCAGTGCACAGGGGCACTAGACAGGGGTGTGCACTCTCTCCCTTGCTGTTCGCCCTCGCGATAGAACCCCTGGCGGCACTGGCCAGGAACGGTGACTCCTACCAAGGACTGGAGGTAGACGGAACTCGTCATCACATATCATTATATGCGGACGACCTCCTACTGTTCCTGGAGAATGCCGAAGAGGCAGTGGAAGGGGCGGAAGACCTACTAGCACGTTTCGGAGATGTATCGGGCCTGAGGGTGAACTGGGCGAAGACCTGCCTCTTTCCTCTCCGGAGGGCGGAGAGATGCCCCATGACCCGTCCCGAGCCCCGCTGGGAGCCAGCCTGTTTGCCCTACCTAGGGGTGTACATTTACCACGAACCCGCGGACCTGTTAGAAGGTAATATAAACCGTTGTATCCGAACGCTGCAGGGTAACATGCTTTTCTGGGCCACCCTCCCTTTATCTATGACAGGCCGTGTCTCGCTGCTTAAAATGATCGCCCTGCCGCGGTTGTTGTACTTCTTTCGAACCTTGCCTGTGTGGATACCGAGTGCCGTATTTCGACGACTAAAATCCCAAGTGGTGTCCTTTCTGTGGGGAACTGGTAGGCGGAGAATAGCCTTGGCAACCCTGCCCGCCCGAAGGACGACGGCGGACTCGCGGTCCCTGATTTCGAGTATTATTATTTGGCCGCCCAGCTGCAATTCCTCACGCAGGAAGTGGCTAGGGTATACCGAGGCCCGGATCAGGAGAGGGACACTGGCACCCCTCGCCATGTGCTGGCGTACATCGCCCTGCAACAGAGGCTAGCACTCAGAGACTTGTCTCAAGAGGAACGGACGTTGAGGCTCTGCTGGAACCGCGTGCAAAAGCGCGCTGGCCCCGGACACCCGTACGCACCCGAAATACCACTGGGCATGCTCACGGCGCTGCCGCATGGCGGCGACTGGTCGAGTCTCCGGGGCTGGGAGGAGGCTGGCCTACAGGTGGTGGGAGACCTCTTCACCGATGGGGTGCTCATGCCATACCACTCCCTGCAGGAACAATACGACCTTCCGAGAGGGGACTATCTACTGCACGCAGCTGTGGTTCGAGGGATCCAAGCGCACTGGGGCGAGGGACTGTGTGAACCCGCGACATCGCCACCATGTCAATATGTGATGATGGCCGCAGGAACAGTCAAGGCAGTCACGTGCCTGCACTCCAGAATACTTGAGAGCACCTTGCGACCCCTTACGCGCTTAAAGACCCAATGGGAGACTGACCTGCAGAGGGAGATCCCGGATACGACGTGGGCCCAGCTGGTTCAGAGGCCCAGGAAGAGTACCAGGAATGCCCGGTTCCAATTGATACAGCTCTATATCCTTCATAGGGCTTACCTCACCCCGCACAAAATAGCGAGATACTTTGGAGCAGAGGACGCAGCGTGTCCTAGATGCGCACGGTTGGAAGCAGACTTGCTGCACATGCTAAGGGACTGCCCGCACCTGCAGGACTTCTGGAGGGAAGTGGGCGACACCATGAACGCGGTCACAGACAGGGAACTACACTACGATAGCGCAACCACACTCCTACACTGGTTTCCACACACACGTAAGAACAAATTGACAAGCAAATTTATAGACATGGGCCTACTCCTTGCGAAGAGGGAACTCACTAGGGGATGGAAAGCGAAGGTGGCACCGACACATGGGAAATGGCTCACTGAATTCCTGAAATGGGCGGCAGCAGAGAGCACGATCAGGTATCAATTGGCTCGCCGGGGGCCTGACGAGAAGGCCCAGGAAGCGGCACTAGCGTGGGAAACTCTAGTCCAGGCACTTAGGGATAGTACAATAGAGAGCGAGGATGAGGAGGAAGCAGAGGACCCTGGGGAACCTAGGGTGGCGGTGTCTACCACAGCTCCCCCCATGGACACACACACTCCTTAGACATCACAAAACTCCGCAGGTCACCAATACACCCCAGCGTGCGGCAACCCAGACACTAGACACCATGGAACATCGGGGGTGGGGGGAGGGCACAGGAAGGGGGGGAGGGGGGTCGCAGTATGTCATTGACACTGAGCCATCAGTTGGAACAGACCGGATGCTGGACAAGGGGGGGAGGTTGGTGGGGGGGGGGAGAAAAGTTAAAAGCAGATAGCGGTTGATCATTGGACACGCCATCGAACAGTGGTAGAGGGGGAACATTGGGTGAGACAACCATCACCCAACCCCAGGTCTACGGAATGACTGTAATACCTGTATTGAAATCTGCAATAAAAATTGTTTTACAAAAAAAAATAAACTGAGAGGCCCAGGTTAATGAATGTTACGTAATTATAGGTTATAAGCAGTGAGAAAAATAAAGAACCACAAGCTTCAAGGTTGCAGATAAATACTAGAGGAGAGGCTAGTTCAAAAGTTGAAGAGGTAGGTAATTAGTAGGGTTAGACTAAGTTATAGATGAGGAATAGAGATAGAGTAAAGACATGAAGTATTAAAAAAGTAGTGTGGTAATGATGTCTAAATATATACAGATACACAGTGTTATTCTGGACAATGAATAGTATCTTTTGCATTTTACTAGAACACATTTATTATTTTGGAATGGGTAAGGTGAAAAGATATATTCTGCATTTTTTAGTAGTGTATTTTAGTATAATAGCCTGAGCCTTTTCCTATAGTCATAAGGGGTGACTGGTTTCGAAATTTAAGAAAAGCTAAGAACAGGATATTCTTATAAGTAATTATATTTATATAGCTTTGCAAAGGAGTAAAACTCTAGTAATGGAATGTTATTAGATGATAGTATTTATATAGTATTTTTTAGGCCAAAATAGGTGAAAACTGTAGTTTTGTAGTATTTCTTATGAAAAGTGATAAAATTAACTGTTTGTATTTCTATAGAAGGAGCAAGAACATAAAGGAAAAATTATGGAAAGAGAACAGGCTCATACTGAGGAGATTTTGGATATTATCTTGAGTATAATTGAAGAATTAATCGTATCTGTCACAGGCAATGAGAGTGAAGAAGGGGAAATTAGTGCTGGAGAAATGAGGTGTGATTTCGAAGACGAAAGCTTTGATGGAGATTTTCTGGAAGTATTAAATTATGTTGAAATTTTAGAACAAATTAATTCAGAAACTGCTAACGAGGTAATTGATTTGAATGACATATCTGATGAACTTGTGTTGGAATGTCTGTTCAATTATGAGATGTTACGAAAATAAATGTATTGTTTAAAAATAATAAAGGTTTGAGCACTATCTACTAATGTATTTATTGTATTAAAAGTGAAGCACTTATAGATTCAGTTATATATTCTTTAAATATTTGTATTGATGTAAAATATGCAAAATGGGTCCGAGGGTATGGATTGCTTAAAATTCGAATGGAGTATGCATGCAGTCTTGTATGCACCTGCAAACTTGTGTTTTATGCCTTCAATTTCCCAGTCTGTATCCTTAGACTTCCTCCAAACACTCTGTCACTGTTGTTTTAGTTTTGTAGTGAGTCACTTATCGGTATGTATTAATGCATTCACTGCAATAAAACACTAATGGGCACATATATATTAACTGGCATATCCCCAGGAATATGTTAGTTATTGTGCTCCGTGATACCACCACCATGGATGTGCCGTATTTACAATGCGGTGTACCATGGGACAAAAATGGCACATATATGTGATGTATCTGTGCTGTAAAGGTGGTGCGTTGTTTGAGTTATGTTGCAAGTGGAACCCATCTCCAGCAATGCTCTGGGGGCCCTATGCTGAGAATGCTGTGTCAATCCTTATACCTGCTTCAAGCTAGTGCAGGGTTTTCACACAGCATGAGCTCAAAAGTGACAAAGTGAAATCTTGTAGATTTCAGTCAGTCACTTTTAGGAGGTGTTCCTGCCCCCCCCCCTTTGTAGGAATGGTTCCTTCTGGTAAAGGGATTTACAAAGTGACGCACCTCCCAGAGATGTCACATTCTAAATACCACATATCATGGCGCATCGTTTGCACAACTGCTTCGTCAGAAAATTGATGCAACAGTGGTGTAAAAGAGGCACAAGGGTGTTGTAAATCTGCCCCTGACAAACACTTACAAATTCACCCAGGCAGTTTCACTAGCAGTGCATTCTTTTTAATTTGCTTTTGTTAATATTTTACCTTAAAAATATGAAATATAACTTTAAAAATAAAATAAATCTAAGTATTGATAATAAAAATTAGTACAAAAGAAAAGAAATATAATAATTAATACATTTTAAAATTATCATTTATAAAACCTTTGAAAGTCACTGAAAAAAGGTTTCAGGCACGTTATAGCTCGGAATTAGCAATTAAAAAACCTTAGAAATTCACTGAAAAAACCATAGGTTTCAGCCACGTTATAGTTAGGAATTAGCATTTAAAAAACCTTAGAAATTCACTGAAAAAAACATAGGTTTCATTCATGTTATAGTTAGCTGGACATTTCACTCATACAAAACCTTTGAAATTCCCCCGTTATTGTTAGTTCAGCTAACTACACCTCACGTGCCCACAATGCACTGCTGATGACGTCACATATAACAACACTCATGACATGGTCAGTGGCATTACTCATGACATCAACCATGACATCTCAAATGACACCACTGATGACATCATCCTTGTGAAAGAGAGGCAGACCTCCTCTCAGCGTAATATAGGCTTTGATACACCCATTAAAAAAAAAACTAAAATTTTCAAAAAAATGGAGATACCGATACCACTTACCAATAAGCTATTTAGTAATTCCAACATCTACATACACATCCACTCATTCAACAACAGTTTTTTATAGTCGTTTATACATGTACTCACTCATCATATGTACTAATACACTTATACATCCTGTTACATACAGACCCTCATCCATACACTTACTCACACATGCAAATAAACTATCAAACATACATTTATTTGCATATACAGCATATACACTCAGTACTACACTTACATTTACAGAAACGTACATAATCTTACTCTCTTAAACAATCACTTACAGAAACACATACTTATTTCTACAGGAACTCTTCCAATCTCTCACTCTCACATATAATCACTTATATACATCAATACTCATATATAGTAGATTAAAACATAAGTAGTTACTCATAAAGATACTATTGAGACAGTCAATCTGTCACTAACACACCCATACACACACTCATCCACCCATACAGTCCGTCTTCAAAACACATGCAGAGTCACTCATTCATGCATGTATGCGCTAAGTAATACTCCCCACCAAACCATACAGACACTCATACTCAAAAAGCCAACTAATAACTCCCATAGACACTCATGTAGCTACTCACCAACCCATGCAGCCAATTATAGACAAAGTGAGACACTGATACAGATATTTACATATTTAAACATTACTCGCTAATACATGTATTCACTAAGATACATTTAATAAGTCAGTTATGCAATCATTTTTACAAAAAAAACATCCATTGAGACATTTATTTATCTATTTATTCTTCCATCAACCTTGTGAAACACATATAGAAAACATATTTAAATTTCAGGCTAAGCAGTGTGTTACTGTGCACATAAGGTTATGTCATAAACCATGTTATCTAACTGTGTTTGAACAGTATCATGTTTGTGGACAGTGTTTGTTTGTTTGTTTTTTAACACTGTCCACAAACATGATACTGTTCAAACACAGTTAAATAACATGGTTTATGACATAACCTTATGTGCACAGTAACACACTGCTTAGTCGCGCTTTTAACACATGCAAATGTTAAATCGAGATGCTAAATGGGACTAATTGGGCAGATAAGCGTTAAACACAGCGTGCAGTAAAGGGAACTCAGCCCGTAACCGCACCCAATTTTTATGTTAATTTGCCAATGCGATTATCACGAAAATATAGTGAACCGCATGAACACAAATAAAGCGCAATTGTGAAATGTAATACAATTGAAGTAGAAAACGCATGCTAGCAAGTTAGCAATAATGAAATGTATAAACTACATGTCCCAAAATGCATCACTTATGTCCTATGTGTATATATATGGAAAGTGAAAAGGGACAACTGTATGACATTGCCGTGAGTAGAAACGATATGTTCGAAACGTGTAGGCGATCACAGATCACAGTGTGTGGAATATACTAATTCAAATTACCAAGCGGAGTGCCAGAATATTTCTTATTGGGAGAGTGGATTAATTTCGAGACCATGTCCTGGTCGAGATTCTGGTACCAACTCTGAGGTGCTCCCTCTGCGACAGGACAGCTCGTGTTGCATATATATATATATATATATATATATATATATATATATATATATATATATATATATATATATATATATATATATATATATGTATATATATATATGTATATATATATATATATGTATTACCTACTGGCGATAGCCAGTAGGTATATAATATAGTTAGGATTTTTTCCCTATGGGATTTCTGAAAATTCTATGTCTAATAACTTTGGCGTTTGTGGACGGAATTGGCTGAAATTTTCAGGAAAATGGCACGTTTTGTTTCTGAGCAGCTCCTGGAAATTTGGGGGGGGTTCGTCAAGGGGGGGCCGAGAAAAAAGGGGGGTCCCAAAACGCGTTTTTCCCATGTTAATTTCCATAGGGCGGTTGGACTCACTTTTAGCCCGAACGGCTGAATGGATTTCCACGAAACTTGGCAGAATTGTAGGGACTGTTAGCCCGATGTGCCTTTGCTAGGTCTCAATATATGTGCTTCAGTGAATTTTGAGAAATTAACGTTTAAAACAAGATATATATCTGTAACAGCGCTCCGGGCTGCGCTCCGGTCCGCTTACTTTTCGCGTATCGGAACTTTGCGAAGCGAAGCTGATTGGCTCTCCGGTGTCTGTCAACATTCTAAACAGTCCGGCGCGGCCGCCATCTTGTCTCTCGGTAGGATCGAGAGACAAGAGGAGGCCAAAACAAAGGGGGAAATGAAGGAAAGGGGGCAAGGTAGACCCCTTCTGATCCCCTAGGATTGATGAGGGGATATTATAGAGTCACGCTGGGCCCAAAAAAAAAAAAAAAAAAAATTCCGATTTTTTCGCCGTAGAGACGCGTCTTGGTACGCGAACCGGGCAGCTAACCGGGAAGCTAAATGGCAGTGTAACGGGAGTCTGACGAGTAGCTGATTGGCTGTCAACATTGTAAACAGTCCGGAGCGGCCGCCATCTTGTCTCTCGGTAGGATCGAGAGACAAGAGGAGGCCAAAACAAAGGGGGAAATGAAGGAAAGGGGCAAGGTAGACCCCTTCTGACCCCCTAGGATTTATGAGGGGATATTATAGAGCCACGCTGGGCCCAAAAAAAAAAAAAATTCCATTTTTTTCGCCGTAGAGACGCGTCTTGGTACGTGAACCGGGCAGCTAACCGGCAGTGTAACGGGAGTCTGAGGAGAAGCTGATTGGCTGTTATCATTGTAAACAGTCTGGAGCAGCCGCCATCTTGTCTCTCTGTGGGATCGAGAGACAAGAGGTGGAAAAAAAAAAGGTGTAAATGAATGAAAGGGGTAAGGTAGACCCCTTCTGATCCCCTAGGATTGATGAGGGGATATTATAGAGTCACGCTGGGCCCAAAAAAAAAACCGGGCAGCTAACCGGGAAGCTAAATAGCAGTGTAACGGGAGTCTGAGGAGAAGCTGATTGGCTGTTATCATTGTAGGGGATATTATAGAGCCACGCTGGGCCCAAAAAAAAAAAAAAATTCCATTTTTTTCGCCGTAGAGACGCGTCTTGGTACGCGAACCGGGCAGCTAACCGGCAGTGTAACGGGAGTCTGAGGAGAAGCTGATTGGCTGTTATCATTGTAAACAGTCTGGAGCAGCCGCCATCTTATCTCTCTGTGGGATCGAGAGACAAGAGGTGGAAAAAAAAAAGGTGTAAATGAATGAAAGGGGTAAGGCAAACCCCTCCTGAACCCCTAGGATTGATGAGGGAGCTATTAAAGTTCCCTGGGGGGTGAAAAAAAAATTGCGATTTTTCGCGGTAAAGGTGCTTCCTGGTACGTTAACCGGGCAGCTAACCGGCAGCGTAACGGGAGTCCGACATATTGTGTTTTTTTGAACGTTTATGATATGTGCACGTGTGGATTTTGTCTAATTAAGGTAAAAAAAATATATATATATCTTTAAGCGTGTTCTGGCGCGCTTAAGTTTTGGGTCTGGTTTGCGCTGCAGAGACGATACGTCACGGTTATGCAATGCATCCTGAGGCGTCTCACGGGCTACGTGATACGTCACTTAATAAAGAATATATTTTACAGCTATAGATATTAGCTTTTAAAAAACCAATGAAATTCACAGAAAAAACCATAGGTTATAGACCATATATAGTTAGGAATTTGCATTTACAAAACCTTGAAAATTCACTGAAAAAACCATAGGTTATAGACCATATATAGTTAGGGATTAGCATTTAAAAAACCTTATTTTACTCGCACAAAACCATTGAAATTCCATATATAGTTAGATGCACTAACTATATATCGCGGACCCGCAATCCACTGCTAATGATGTCACATATTACATCATTCATGACATGGTCAGTGACATCACTGATGACATCACTGATGACATCTCAAATGACATCACTGATGACATCACTGATGACATCTCAAATGACATCACTGATGACATCACTGACATCTCATTTGACATTACTGATTACATCACTGATGATATCATTTATGTGATAATACATCTTCAGACTCTAATATAACCTTAGATACACTCAGTGTAAACAGGCACTCACAGACTGTCACACATCCATGGAGTTACCCACACACCTAGTCAGTCATGCAAAGAATCAATCCCACCTCCATTTCCTCAACTATACAGTTATACACACCTTACTTATTCAAACATATACTAACACATATTTACTCTCTTATACAATCCTTGATACAAGTTCACAATGATTCATACAGCCACTCTCACATTCACTGGCTCTTATGTTCAGTTATTTATATATGTCAACTCTCACATGGAGTGTGTTTTACATATGTACTTACTTTAACATGTAGAACTGAGATATCCATTCACTCACCAATATACTCATGCACACAGTCAACTGTCCATACAGCTGTTTCTACATGCACTTTTGAACCCATACACCTAGGGAATCAACTGCTCACACATCTATGCACAGAGTTATACACCTCCCAGCCACCCACACACATACTCAGTCTCCCATACAAATACTTGGGCAACCATTCAATAACCCATATAGTTAATGATATAGCTACTGATTTAAACATGCAGCAGTTTACAGAAGAACATAAATAATGATTGCCAAATTAAGACACTTTAATCACTAACCCATGCACTCAGTGAGACACATTTAATCATTCTCTCATACAGTCAGTCATGCACCTACTAAATTCTTCATCCAGACACTTATACATCCACTCATTCTTCAATATGTAGGACATATTTTAACTTTACAGAAACATACAGTCACTGGGTGTTGTCATCAGTGATGTCATCAGTGATGTCATTTGAGATGTCATCAGTGATGTCATCAGTGATGTCACTGACCATGTCATGAATGATGTAATATGTGACATCATTAGCAGTGGATTGCGGGTCCGCGATATATAGTTAGTGCATCTAACTATATATGGAATTTCAATGGTTTTGTGCGAGTAAAATAAGGTTTTTTAAATGCTAATCCCTAACTATATATGGTCTATAACCTATGGTTTTTTCAGTGAATATATATATGTATATATATATATATATATATATATATATATATATACTTCACAAATCACCCTTTTCCTATGGAAACATGGTCCTAAATATGACTACATACTAACGACCGGCAGTAGGTAATATATATATATATATATTACCTACTGGTGATAGCCAGTAGGTATATATAGTTAGGACCTAGCTACCATTGGAAATCCGCAACATTCTGTTGGGAATAACTTTGGTGCTGGTTGAGGAATTTGCGTGTAATTTTTCAAAATTTAGGCCAGCTCCGCTCTGCTCCTTCCCTGAAAGTTTCAGGGAGATTTGTGAAGTGGGGGCCGAGAAAAAAGGGGGGTCCCAAAACATGTTTTCCCCATGTTAATTTCCATTGGACGAATTGACAAGGCTACAGCCCGAACTGCTGAACGGAATTACACCAAACTTTGCAAAATTGTAGGGACTCGTACGCAGATGTGCCTTTGCTTTATTTGGTGAAAATTGCTCCAGTGGTTTTTTTTAAAATTAACTTCAAAAACACATATATATCTATAGGCGCGCTCCGAGCACTCACCGGTACGCGTACCGGGGAGCGCGCCCGGCACGCCACGGGAGTGCGCGAACGGAAAACTGATTGGCTCTCGGATGTCTGTCAACATTCTAAACAGTCCGGAGAGTCCGCCATCTTGTGTCTCGGTAGAATCGTGACACAAGAGGTGATAACAAAAAGGGGGAAATTATTAAAAGGGGCAGGGTAGACACCCCCTGACCCCCTTGGTTTTCTGAGGGAAGCCCAGTAGGACCCTGAAGGGCAAAAAAAATATTTTTTTATTTTTTTTAATTTTCGCGGGGTAAGCGCTGGGTGCGTTCCCATGTGCGCTTCCCAGTACGCGTACCCTGAGCGTACCACGGGGAAAACCAGAAAAAAAATATGTTTGGGCCTGGGGGTCCTTGCGCGGCCCCCGAGCAGGCCTAAGGGTCAGGGGGCTTCTACCCTGCCCCCTTTGCGTGTTTTGCACCTTTGTTTCACTGCTTTCTTGTGCCTTGGTTCTACTGAGGCACAAGATGGCTGCCAACGCTTCCTGGTTTGGAGTGTTGACAGACAGTAGCAGCCATTCAGCATGCCTTTCACAGGAAAGCAGCATGCTCATTGGCTGTCAATACTTCTAACCAGGAAGTGTTGGCATTCATCTTGTGCTAGGTAGACCAGGGCACAAAAGAAGCAGAAAAATAATTGTGTAGAATACAAAAAGGGGGCAGGGTAGAAAGAACCTGACCCCCTAGGGCTGCTCAGGTGGTCCCAAAAGGATATTAACATATTTAAACGTTATCCGCTAATAGAATTAGAATTTAAAAAACCTTGAGATTTCACTGAAAAAACCAAAGGTTTCAGGCCTTATATAGTTAGGAATTAGCATTAAAAAAAACTTGCAAATTCACTGAAAAAAACATAGGTTTCAGGCCTTATATAGTTAGGAATTAGCATATAAAAAACCTTTGAAATTCACTGAAAAAAACCATAGGTTTCAGGCCTTATATAGTTAGGAATTAGCATTTAAAAAACCATTGAAATTGCTCCTATATAGTTAGTTGTACTAACTATACTTCGCGCACCCGCAATCCACTGCTGATGATGTCACATATTAGATCATTCATGACATGGTCAGTGACATCACTGATGACATCTCAAATGACATCACTGATGACATCATCCACGTGACAATCACATACACCTTTTCATACACTAGTAAAATCTATCATCACTCTTTGTAAAATTCAGAGTATCATATTTGAATCCATTGTTGCAATGAGTTGCCCGTGGCTCTCAGGCTTACGGACTGCCACCTGTCATTTAGGAAACTATTGAAAACCTTCCTTTTTCCCAAACCAGATTAAATTTGCAGGACTCAGGTCAACCCACCGCTCATCATAGTTATTGCAGCGCCGTAATATCATACTCAGGATGATTGTTAGCACTTTATAAGAAAAAAAATGCAAATACATTGTGACAGCAATACAGTATCTAAAAACCCACTCAGTGATTCATACATGTATACACACATCTAATCCCTTACCTGTAGATTCACTCATACATGCTGTCAATAAACAATAAAACACTATCAAAAATACTTACACAACTATATCGACATTACACACCAGCACACATCCTATTCACATATGAAGTCATCCTACGCACTTATGCAAACAATGGATCATACTTACATATTTACTTAGCTACACACTTATACAAACACCATTTCATCTATTCATTTAAATATTAAGTCATACTTAGTGAATTATAAATTCATTATTACAAGTATAAAGTTATCCATACAGACACTCACACAATCATTGAGTCTTATGTACACTTACTTATATACAACAATTGACCCATACACTGCCTTTTATTTTTCTAGTTTGTTGGACATGTACCATTGAGAAATATATTTGCTCATCACCACACCCATAAAGAGATTCACTCACCCAAACAACTGTTAGAACATGTAGTTTTAACTTCATATATCTACTGAATCAACTATTCACACATCTTTGGACAGTCACACACCCCCCACCTAACCACACACACTTTCACTCTCCCATACAAATACTCAGTTAACTAATCAATAACTAATATAGACTTTCACATAGCTGGTAACCAACTGTAGAACCAGTTTACACAACAACTGACAAAGTGATACAGATATTCACACAGTTTGTTCACTATCCACTGTATTTAGTGAAATATAATAAATTGGTCAAGAAAACAGTCAATTACACTGCTACTAAATCCTCCATCCAAATGTTTATTTAAATATATCCACTCATTCTTCAATGCAAATTGCTATATATATAATGCATATTTGAATACTGAAGCAAACCACATTCACTGGATGATGTCATCAGTGATGTCACTGACCATATCATGAATGATCTAGTATGTGACATCATCAGCAGTGGATTGAGGGTGCGCGAAATATAGTTAGTACAACTAACTATATAGGAGCAATTTCAATGGTTTTTTAAATGCTAATTCCTAACTATATAAGGCCTGAAACCTATGGTTTTTTCTGTGAATTTCAAAGGTTTTTTATATGCTAATTCCTAACTATATTAGGCCTGAAACCTTTGGTTTTTTTCAGTGAATTTCAAAGGTTTTTTGATTTGCTAATTCCTAACTATATAAGGCCTGAAACCTTTGGTTTTTTTCAGTGAATATATATATATATATATATATATATATATATATATATATATATATATATATATTCTTCTCCACTCCTTGCCTCGGAAGTAGTCACCGCCGCCAAACCAACGGGTGTCTCGTCTGTCAAAAGACCTCCGCTGCCAGGTCTTTACAAAAGAGCCTCAACGAGTAGAAAACCACACGCTGACGAGACCGTGTACCAGACAAATGAAGTTTATTTTGTCAGAACCCTGGACGCGTTTCGCCTGACCAGCAGGCTTGATCACCTAAGGTACAATGTGAACAGAAACCTTTTAAAGTGCAAAACAGGTTGCGAGGTCACGTGACAGAAACAGGAAGTTACGGATGGAAATGGAAAAAAGACTTATAGTTCGTTCCATTACATAAATAAATCCTGGAAAATCAGAGCGGAGCTTAGCTTACTCAATAAATTCATCGGCAATAATGACAATAATGCAAACAATAATATGCAAAATCACAATTAAACACAGTTCTACTGCTTTAACCGTAGTACCATAAAAAATACAATACAATAAATTGAGCCCAAGTGGGCTTGTTGTCATTATCAAATTTGTGGGCCGTTTTTGTGTGTGTCATAACGTTAAGCAGACCGCAAGGGATACTGCCCAAGTGGGCAAATACGGTAAACTGGTTTCACATGTGACCCCCACTAACATTTGTGACACCCTTGAAATTGTGCAAGTTAAAATAAACCCTCTTTCATTTGTGGGAGCGGGGATCCTAGGCCGACCACCCGCTCTGATGGACAAATAAATTTATACAGCAGCCTATAAGCCTGACTCCAAGTCCGAACTAACAGTGTGACTAGAAAGCTAGACTACAGATGTGTTTTTAAATCTTCTTCTAGGTTGAGACCTCCAGGGGCCTTGGCATTGAGTTCAAGTATATACCTAGACTCAAGCCGTCTCAACTTCTGCAAGCGGTCCCCGCCCCTACTGCTGACAGGGACAGAGTCAACAACGAAGTAACAGAGCCCTGTTACGTCTTGGTTATGAGCTGTCTCAAAATGCCGGGCTACCGGGTAGGCAGGATCGGCATGTTTGATGGCTCTCATGTGTTGCAGGATGCGCACGTGAACTGGGTGAATTGTGCTGCCCACGTACCTCAGACCACATGGGCACTTAAGCACGTAGACAGCATAATCCATCTTACAACTGAAAAAACCTCTGATGGTTTTCTGTCTTTTGGAGATTCCAGTTTGGTATGTGCGGGTATTAACTCCTGCCGTGCAGGCTTTGCATTTAGAGCATTTGATAAAGCCAGGTTTCCTTTTAAGCCACTCCAACCCTTTCTTTTGATGGTGAATGACATCAGGCAGAACATTCGAAACCAGCATTTGTTTGAATGATCTGGCCTTCCTGTAGGTGATTTCAGGTCTCTTCTGTACAAACTGCTCTAGTACTGGATCATTGGCTATCAGGTGCCAATGCTTGTTAATGATCCCCCTTACTGCTTTGTGTTGTTTGTTATATGCAGTAATCATTCTGATGTTACTTTTGGGGCGTTTGGCTACCTGATCGTTTGAGGGATTTTTGAAAAGAATTTCTTCCCTACTTCTCCCTTTGGCTTTCTGTATTGCACTGGAGATGTTCGATTTGGAGTATCCCCTGGCCTTGAATCTCTTCTCAAGGGTGGCGAGCTCTCGTTCCTGGCCTTCAGGGTCACTGCAGTTGCGTATCACCCGCAAACTTTCCCCATATGGAATGCTCCTAATGAGGCTGTTAGGGTGGAAACTGTTTGCGTGAAGCAGTGTATTCCCTGCTGATGGTTTTCTAAACAGTTGGGAATGTAGTCGTCCCTCCTTTACAAAAATGGTTAAGTCAAGGAAATTTAGGGACGTTGGACTAACCTCACAGGTGAATTTTAAGTTCAGATAGTTTGCCTGGATCCTGTCCACAAAATTCCTAGCACTGGCTTCTGAACCCTTCCATACTACGAATAGGTCGTCTATATACCGACTCCACTGCAATATGTTCTCACCCCATTCAGTGTGGAACTCCGCCCGGATCACCTACTCCTCCCACCAGCCCATATGCAAATTAGCATAGCTGGGGGCGAAGCAGGTGTATATATATATATATATTTTCAAGAGCACCTTGAACAGTTTAAGCCCGCTTTGGAACCTGGGGACACAAGTTGGTGGTGATGAGGTCATCCGACCTTGCTTTGGGCTGCCTGCACTGACAGCGTAGTCCCTGCCGTATGTACCCCCTAGAATCTGAAGCTGAGGTGGAACGGGGAGCCAAGGAGGACTTTTAATGGATTACAAACCCACAGAATTTAAACCGTTTCATTTTTGGTTTTTTTTCTTTTGGGCACACATTGCTGTAACTCTGCCAAGCACAGTGGATCCCTTTCCATCGATCCTTCCCCCTAGCAACATCCCCGGGGACCCGCAACACAGGACTCTGGGATTTGTAGTTTCCTCTGACATTTGGGGACTCTGCACAGGTGTGCTTCAACTCTGAGGGGGCGGTGCGAACTCGCCTACACGAGTTCTGAAAAGGCGGCGTTCATCAGCAGAGTGCATTCGATCTTTGGAGGCTTGTGGCGCTGACGACGGCCAAACATCGGCTAGAAATGCATCCGCCATTATTTTCCATTAAAGCGCCTCCAACAGTTCCCCTGGGTCTCTGCTCGTTCTTTCGGGAGGAGCTTCGTGTCATATATATATATATATATATATATATATATTCACTGAAAAAACCATAGGTTATAGACCATATATAGTTAGGGATTAGCATTTAAAAAACCTTATTTTACTCGCACAAAACCATTGAAATTCCATATATAGTTAGATGCACTAACTATATATCGCGGACCCGCAATCCACTGCTAATGATGTCACATATTAGCACTTACAGTCACTGGGTGTTGTCATCAGTGATGTCATCAGTGATGTCATTTGAGATGTCATCAGTGATGTCATCAGTGATGTCACTGACCATGTCATGAATGATGTAATATGTGACATCATTAGCAGTGGATTGCGGGTCCGCGATATATAGTTAGTGCATCTAACTATATATGGAATTTCAATGGTTTTGTGCGAGTAAAATAAGGTTTTTTAAATGCTAATCCCTAACTATATATGGTCTATAACCTATGGTTTTTTCAGTGAATTTTCAAGGTTTTGTAAATGCAAATTCCTAACTATATATGGTCTATAACCTATGGTTTTTTCTGTGAATTTCATTGGTTTTTTAAAAGCTAATATCTATAGCTGTAAAATATATTCTTTATTAAGTGACGTATCACGTAGCCCGTGAGACGCCTCATGATACATCGCATAACCGTGACGTATCGTCTCTGCAGCGCAAACCAAACCCAAAACGTAAGCGCGCCAGAACACGCTTAAAGATATATATATATTTTTTTAACCTTAATTAGACAAAATCCAAACGTGCACATATCACAAACGTTCAAAAAACACAATATGTCGGACTCCCGTTACACTGCCGGTTAGCTGCCCGGTTAACGTACCAGGAAGCACCTTTACCGCGAAAAATCGCAATTTTTTTTTTCACCCCCCAGGAAACTTTAATAGCCCCCTCATCAATCCTAGGGGTTCAGGAGGGGTTTGCCTTACCCCTTTCATTCATTTACACCTTTTTTTTTTTCCACCTCTTGTCTCTCGATCCCACAGAGAGACAAGATGGCGGCCGCTCCAGACTGTTTACAATGATAACAGCCAATCAGCT
This sequence comes from Lissotriton vulgaris, assembly GCF_964263255.1. Taxonomy (NCBI): domain Eukaryota; kingdom Metazoa; phylum Chordata; class Amphibia; order Caudata; family Salamandridae; genus Lissotriton; species Lissotriton vulgaris. The sequence goes on along the minus strand of NC_141694.1, from coordinate 1,131,586,286 downwards.
TCTCCTTAGACTCCCGTTACACTGCCGGTTAGCTGTCCGGTTAGCTGCCCGGTTCGCGTACCAAGACGCGTCTCTACGGCGAAAAAATCAGATTTTTTTTTTTTTTGGGGCCCAGCGTGGCTCTATAATATCCCCTCATCAATCCTAGGGGGTCAGAAGGGGTCTACCTTGCCCCTTTCCTTCATTTCCCCCTTTGTTTTGGCCTCCTCTTGTCTCTCGATCCTACCGAGAGACAAGATGGCGGCCGCTCCGGACTGTTTACAATGTTGACAGCCAATCAGCTACTCGTCAGACTCCCGTTACACTGCCGGTTAGCTTCCCGGTTAGCTGCCCGGTTAGCTGCCCGGTTCGCGTACCAAGACGCGTCTCTACGGCAAAAAAATCGGATTTTTTTTTTTTTTGTGGGCCCGGCGTGGCTCTATAATATCCCCCTCATCAATCCTAGGGGGTCAGAAGGGGTCTAACTTGCCCCCTTTCCTTCATTTCCCCCTTTGTTTTGGCCTCCTCTTGTCTCTCGATCCTACCGAGAGACAAGATGGCGGCCGCACCGGACTGTTTAGAATGTTGACAGACACCGGAGAGCCAATCAGCTTCGCTTCGCAAAGTTCCGATAAGCGAAAAGTACGCGAACCGGATCGCTGCCCGGAGCGCTGTTACAGATATATATCTTGATTTAAACGTTAATTTCTCAAAATCCACTGAAGCACATATATTGAGACCTAGCAAAGGCACATCGGGCTAACAGTCCCTACAATTTTGCCAAGTTTCGTGCAAATCCATTCAGCCGTTCAAGCTAAAAGTAAGTCCAACCGCCCTATGGAAAACTCAATGTTAAAAACGCGTTTTGGGACCCCCCTTTTTTCTCAGCCCCCCCTTGACGAAACCCCCCCAAATTTCCAGGAGCTGCTCAGAAACAAAATGTGCCATTTTCCTGAAAATTTCAGCCGATTCCGTCCACAAACGCCAAAGTTATTAGACATAGAATTTTCAGAAATCCCATAGGGAAAAAATCCTAACTATATATACCTACTGGCGACCGCCAGTAGGTAATATATATATATATATATATATATATATATAATATATATATATAAATATATTACATATAATATATATATATAAATATATTACCTACTGCCGGTCGTTAGTATGTAGTCATATTTAGGATCATGTTTCCATAGGAAAAGTGTTTTTTGACTTGCCTATAACTTTGGCGCCATTTGAAAAATCTTCACAAACCTTTCCAAAAAAAGTGCTCCTGTGATTCTTGTTGCACATGGAAAGTTTCAGGGTGATTTGTGAAGTAGGGGCTAAGGAACATGGAGTTGAATAAAGGGTGGGCTTTCATTGTTAATTCCCATAGGAACCTGACAACATGACTACAGCCTGCACCACTGAATGGAATGACATTACATTTGGCTGAAGGGTAGGTGTTGTTGAACTTTTTTATTTATTTGGTGCTAATCCTTTCAGTAGTTCTTGAGAAATTTAAATTGGAAATTATAGTGGTACCTCTGGCCAAGGATAGTTCGAAATGATTTAGCATTCAATCATGAATGAGCACGCCAACAGAAATGCTGTGATTGGCTGTACGAACCTGAACATAACGTTGCAGCCACCATTTTATTAATCAGGAATGGTTCTCAAGGCTGAAAATTACTGTGAAAGCTAACGAAAGAGGTCACAGTGGAGGTAATCTGATCCCATGTTTGAGAAATAGGAGTGTTATTGACATAAGGTCCCTGTCACTGACTCGCTGACTCATGTACCTACTCATATCCACTCAGACACTCACTCGCATACCCACTCAAACACCAATGTACCCACTCACAGACTTACTCAGAAACCCATGTGTGTACTCACTGAGAGATGTATGCTTCCACTCACTCACCCACTGATAGACAGACCCACTCAGACACGTATGCACCATTCATATATCCAGTCATAGACTCATGTACCTATTGATAAACCCACTCAGACACTCATACACCCATTGGCATGCCTACTCAGACACTTGCACACACACTCACATACCCAGTCAGAGACTTGTATACCCACTCACAAACTCACTCATGCGCCCATTCATTATCCCACTCAGAGACTTATGTACCCACTTATAGACCTACTGAAAGACTCATGCAGCCAGTAACAGACTCTTTCAAAGACTTATACACCCACTCACATACCCACCCAAAAACTCATGCACCAACTCACTAACCAACACAAGAAACTCATGCAATCAGTCATATACCTACTAGGAAACTCATGCACTTACTCATATACCCACTCAGAGACTTATGCTCCTAGTTACAGACCCACTCAGACACTCATACACCCATGAAGATACCCACTCCAACACTCTTATTCCCACTCACAGACTCACTTTAAGACTCATGAGTCTACTAACACACCCACTAACAGACTTATATGACCAATCACAGTCCCACTCGGAGATTTATGCACCCTCTCACATAACCCAGTGAATCATTAATGCACACTGTTATAGAGATACATAGAGACTGATGAATGTTTTCATAGAGGTATTTTGATAGTGCTTTATCTAGTGTGATAGTTGGAATGAATTATATTGTTATCCTTTTTTAATGTGGTGTTGGCGATTGAATTTCTGCTGTTGCTTTGCATTTTCATGATCTATTCAGGATCGCTACATGTACCGGTGCCATCGCAACTCCTGGCATTTCTGTGAAAAAGGAAAATAGGTTGCAAAGATGATTTTTATAGAAACTCACTAGAAAAACATGAGGTTTTAAGTGTACAATAATAAACCTCTAGTGCCAAAAATACTATAAAATGTGTGCAAATTTGTGCTTTTAAGTCAGTAAAAAAAGCGCGACCATTGCGGGTAACAACATAATTGCGACTCCCAGCAATACAGCGAAAACAGGAAGTAGGCTTTAGAGATGCTTTTTATAGAAACTCACTAGAAAAACAGGACTTTAGAGAATACGGAAATAAGACCCTAGTGTGTAAATACTGTAATTTGTGCATATATGTATTTTACACTTCATGAAAAAGGCAAGGGTTAACGATGGTGTCGCAACACCCTGGATAACCACGAATAAGGAAATAAGGTTTTAGAAATTAGTCCAAAAACATAAGTTTGATTATGTTTTTTAAATAACCATGTATATAGTTATGTGTGTAGTAGAATGGTTAGAATGGATTATTTTTAGTTATTATTTTGCATGTGCTAGTGGCTGTTGAATGTCTGCTTTTGTTTTTGCCATTTCGCCACTTATTCGCAACCATTATGACTTTGTCACAAAGATTTACAAAAACTAAAAAAAAGGGTCTTTACAAATATTAACAATATTTCTGGTACTAGGGTAGCTCCAATAAGAGCCTTTGTGTTGTTTGTGTGTATATGTCAGCTAGGGCCGGATAAAGAGTTTCAAGTTGCTTAGAAACACCCCGTTGTCATCGTCTGCTCTCCATCATTTCTATCAATTCCATGCATGTCAAAACACAGATTGTTATTATGGATTGAGCAAATGTTACGGTCTCTGATGAATGCAGAAACAGTTTTATTAACATATTTCCTGGCTTTGTCAATTTGTGGACAGAATTGATTTGACCACTACCATTTTTGCCTTCGGCATATCTTGGAGTACACCAAGATAGTGTGAGGGAAAAGCACTACCCCAGTTAGAGTGCCTAGGACATTTCCACCACGGTGCACAATCATGAGGTGAAGAGAGCTCCACAAGCCACAAAGGTTTTAACCAAAGCCAGCAGCTGATGAAACTTTAACCCTCTGGCCAAACCAAGTAATATCAACATTTAGCAAGCCAAAATCCCTGTCAATACATCTCTTTTTTTGCAGCCTCTTTAGCCTAATAGACATAGCTGTAGCCAACAATCCATACTCTAAGCATTTTGAAGTGAATGAGCAATGGCAGTCTGAAGCTAAAAGAGGTAGTTTTTCAAATGAAAAGCAGTTAAAATAGAGGTGTTTTCATTTTTTTAAAATAAATAATATTTCACTGGATGCTGTTAGCATGTAAGTGTATACAATTATGTAGCGTGTTGGATGAATGAGCAAGAAGTCCATTTATTGGCTTTTGTTTAAAAGAATGCATCTCATTTGGAAGTGGTCTGGTCCTTCTAGAGTGTGCTTTGAACTTGTGACCTACTGGTTCCACTGGGTTTCTACACACACACAGCTAAGATTCTATTGGGGGGAAGCATGTTAAAGACGTTGAATGTTTTATAAAAGTAAGGAGTTATGACACATTAAACAGTTTAATTTTCAATTCAGCAAACACAAGGAGATGATGTACGGAGCACTGAAACTTTTCAGACACTTACCCCAGTCACAGATCTGGGTTGAATACATCATTGTTCTTTAGCTCACTTCGCCGGCCCAGATCAGACGGATCGGTGTTTGGGGGTGAGTGTCTGAAAAGTTTAGGCACTCCTTCCATCATCCCCTTTTTCCAATTCAGGACTGTGAAAAAAATTAAAGGTTAACATAGGTTTAGATTCCCGTCTTTTTTCACAATTAATTTGCCGTGATCGCGAAGACTTCACAAACACACATAGACAGAAATCTCTTTTTGAAAGAGAGGGAAAGAGTTAACAGATATTAATAATTCACAAGTGGAGATAGAATAGTCTAAAATGAAAGACAGGGTTCCATGTTCTGCCTTTCTCATGATTACCGACTGCAAAGTTGATGAGGTGTCCATTTATTGTTACTTTGTATGAAAGTGTTGTAATATTCTTGTGCTCAGTTTTAACAAATCCCAGCAGTGTCAACATTATTCAAAAAGAGCTAGAACAATAATATAACCTACATACTCAATTCACTGGATTGTATTATTCTTTTAATCTTTTTAAAAATTACATAAGAAACAAAGATGTATGAGACTTTGATAAAAAAGAGTATCACATTATATGAAACAAATATATATCAGATGAATTGTTTCTAGCAGAGGGTATGTGTTTAAAATGTTAGTACTGAATGTTTTGGGAAGTAAGAGGAATATGAATTAGTGCCCCTATATTCCATTGTGCACTTTATAGAAATACAACCGTACAGTATTGTTGCAAGTTACAACGAGGAATGCATTTAAAACTAATAATTTAATAAATGTCTAAGAAGCTTGAGCAGAATAAATACATCCATGTGATTTGCATTCTGGAATTTGTAGCACTTTTATTCACATTATTAAACAGGAGTAGTGTAATTTCAAACAAAAGATAAAAAATTGTGCTTTGCCAGTATATGAATTATGAAGTAGTATGCATTGTTATTTACGTATTAGGAAGGTTTTTTGTGGTTTTTAACTCATATGACCAGTTTTCATATGCTTAGATGGTGAGATATGTTTTTTGTGGTTGCAGATAGTTACATGTACAATGACAATTTTGGGTTTACTTAACCCCTTCCATGCTCGTTACCATTCCGTCGTGAGTCACGGTTGGGCTGTGCTGATGACAGAATGGTTCCATCACGACCATGCCCGTGATTGGAATGTCCAGCACAGGGCTAGAATTCCTGCCGCACGCAAGCGGTTAAAGATGTAGAGTACAATATATTTTTGGAAAGATGGAATGAAGGTTTAAATCTGTTATGGAGTCACATATACGTTTGCATGGTGATCTATGTTCTTTACGGCTGTTGAGAATTTCATGTAGATGGTGAATTTTACATATTTCTTTAAACATGCTCTATTTAAAATTGAGGAGGGTTAATAGTGCAGAATGTCACTTCAGAGTTCTTGTGCTAGCTTCACATGGCGTATAACCTTTCGTTGAGAAATGCTGAATATATGTTTCCAAACATACTTGAGAAAAGATGTAGGTATGCCATAAGAAAAGGTTTTGGGCTTTGAAAGCAAGATAATGTTTGATACACTTAAACAGGTAGCTTGATACTGACAGAAGGACTGAAACAATGAGTCACAGATATAGCCAGACTTGTTATATGTATCTAACAGCAATGGAGGTGCTTTCACAGTCACCCAGGCACTACTCATGCACTCATTCAATCACCCAGCCACTACTCAAGCGGTCATTGAATCACTCATGCACCATCCATTCACTTATTCAATCACCCAGGAAGTACACATTCACTCTTCCATTCACATAGGCACTAATTATGCTTTCATTGAACTCTGCATGCACTACCCTTGCATTCATCCAATCACCCAGGTACTAATCGTTACCTTATACAGTCAGCAAGGCTGTACCTAGGCAGTCATTCAAACACTCGGGCACAACCTGTGCACTCACTTACATACCATACACTCATCAAAATACTGAGGCCCTACTCATTAACTCAGCCAATTACACAGGGAGTACCATTGCGGTGAACCTATAAACCATCCAGTACCTATGCACTCATTCAATTTATGATGCAATACTCTTGCACTAATACAATCACCCCATCAGTATAATTGCTTAGATTTGAATACTCAAACTTTAACAATGGACTTGTGCAATCACTCAGACACTAGTCATAACTTAATCTACTCAGTCAGGCACTACTGATGCACTCATTTAGTTATCCAGGCACTACCCATGTACTTATGTAATCACCCAGGCACTACCTGTTCACTCAAACAAAAACATGGGCAGCAGCCATGTACTCATCCAATCACGTAAACACTACTCTTGCACTCATCCAATCTGCCAGGTGCTATGCATGCACTCAAACAATCACATAAACACTATCCATGCACTCTATTAATCACCAATCTATTACGAATGCACTCCTGCAATCATCTAGCCTCTATAATTGCACGTATTCAATCATCTAACCACTATCTATGCATGTATTGAATTATTGAGGCATCAGTCAAGTACTCATCTAATCATTCAGGCACTACTCATGCACTCATCCAAACACCCAGATAGCAGTGATTAACGGATGCACAAACACAGGCAGTAACAATGCAGATATGGAATTACCCACATAATTCCCACATCCAGGAACTACCTATATCCTCAGGGAATCAACCAGGCACTACCTATTCACTCATCCAATCATCCATGTATTATGGATGCACTCAACCACAAACACATGTATTTACAAATGTTATTGAGGAATATGTAGTCTATTAGAACCATTTGGTGAATAATATATGCAACCTGCAACACACTCTTTGCTTGTGCTCAGAAGAATTAGAGCTATGTACTGTCACAGAGATTAAAATGCAGACTTTACATGCACCATTTCCCAAAATTTAAATCTGATGCATCTAACTAAAAAGGTATTGAGACACTTAAAGTGAGACAGTGGTACAAAGGCAGACAAATAGCTTTTATGTTGTTATTTGGGATTGACAGTATATAGACACTGTATTTACATCTATACTTTGGTTGATGTTCATCTTAAAATTTACTATAGAAGGGATAAACTGGTCTTTCATCACATATAAGTGAGAACTGAGATATTGTGTAACTGTGTTGTAGCGAGGTTGCTATTATGTTAAAGGGTAACTAATAAATAATGTTTTGTGTTTTACTTTGGGTTTGGTATGTTGAAGTATGTGCATGTAGTTATATAGCTAGGTTCATCCGTAGGTCTAAAATTGCAACATAACAAAATCTGTTTTTGTATTATGTGTAAGTCAGTAGTAAAGTAGTTGGTAAGTTGACTAGAGTAAAATCATGACATTCTTTTTTTTAACAGAACTATATCTACAACATACCTACAGACAGTTAGAATATCTACAAAAGCTGGGAAGAAAAGGCAGCAGAAAGTAGCTGCAGTATGTATGCAGAACTGGGAAAAAAGGGGAAAAATACGGAAAAAGTGATGAAAGAAAAAAGAGCTACTGGTAAGAGGACAAATTAATTTCTTAACAGAATATGTAGACACCTGAAAAGATTATTGCTGGTGATCTAAACCGGACTTTTGAACCCCTAGATATCTCTGACGATCCATTGGGGCGGGAGGAGGACACGCAATGGGGCGTCCCATTTTTGGATCTGGCTCGGGTTAGGCGGTAGACCAACGACATAATACGATTGAACGCCATCTGCATGGAACAGGGACTTAGAGCCCTAAATGGGAGAACATAACATAACATAACATAACATAACATAACATAACATAACATAACAAGAGTGACAGGGGAGGAGCCTGCACATTTGACAATGGCAGTAGCCAAAGTCGGATAGACTATGTCCTTTGTAGCCTGAATCTGTGGCAGCGAGTATGTGACATGGGAGTAAAGGGTAGATTGGAGAGTGACCACAACCCTCTCTGTGTGGCCGATAACTGGTGGTCGGTTACAATAGGGAATTCTCAGTCGACCAATGCTCTGCTGCCTGACATGACTAACGACATGCGTAGATTGTATTTGCCGAGTGTATTGGCTAATGTGGAATCTATGGCATTTATAACCTCCGAGGTGGATATTGCAATCACCGCTATGGAGGATGTAACCTCAGCAATTCCAGGGTCAAGGGAAATAACTGATATCCATGATAAACTCTTTTCCCTCCTAAAACCGCATTTCCTGAGGCCCCGCAAGATAAATAGCAAACAACCACCTAGATTAGCTAAATGGAATAATCACCAGTGTAGGGAAGCTAGGCTAAGCTTGGGCAGAGCAATTCGGAGTAGGGATGGTGTAGTGATTAGTGGCGCCAGAAAGCACTATAAGGCCAGCCTATCCCTGGCTAAAAAACTATGGGATGAACAACATTGGGTCGAATTAAAGGAGGCCTCGGGGGCTAAGGATTCTAGGTTATTCTGGAACATTGTCAAGTGGGGTAGAGGTGGAATTCCAGATAAACCCGGTAACAACGTCCCAGAGGGCGCCTGGGTAGATCACTTCAAACCTCAATATGCTGAGACTGCACAGTATAAGGGTGTGGAAGCAATTCTATCTGTATATTCCTCTGGGAATGTATTTTCTCTTAAAGAATCTGAAGATGCTCTATGCACTGTGGCCGGGGGAAGGGCCCCGGGTTTAGATGGCGTACCAGCTGATGTTTTTATTAATAATAAGGCGCTGTGGGCCAGATATATATTCCTTTTAGGTAATGCCAATGAAAAGGGTTCGGTCGTCCCGGAATTATGGAGGGGAGCGATCATCATACCCATATACAAAAAAGGGGATCGGTCTCTCCCAGTTAACTACAGGCCGATAAGCCTGATTGCCACTGTCAAAAAAGTGGTAGGTAGGATGGTGGTTAACAAATTGATGGATTGGGTTGACGAGAACAATGCACTGTCCCCTTACCAGGCTGGCTTTCGGCGGGCCCCCAAGTACAGTTGACCAGGTGTTTCGTTTTGCTCTGCTACAGTGGGGGATGGTGGTGTTAGGAGAAGGCAGCCTGTATGTTGCTTTTGTTGACCTGCGGGCTGCCTTTGACCTGGTCCCTAGGAGAAAGCTCTGGGCACTTTTGAGTGAAATGGGTCTCCCGGCTGAGCTACTTACCCTGGTAATGAGGTTGCATGAGTGCAACTTCGCTAAAATCCAATGGGGTATGCATGGCGAATCCTCTGCCGACTTCCCGGTTGAGCGCGGAGTGCGCAAGGGGTGCGCAATGGCTCCCCTGCTTTTCTCATTGTTCATAAATGGGATTGTGGCTCGAATGTTGGGCGCCAGTGTAGATGCGCCATCGCTGGCGGGCCTCAGGGTCCCCATCCTGATGTTCGCTGATGATACGCTAATTCTATCTAAAACTATCTAAAACTCCAGTCCAGACGGTCTGCAGCGAGCTCTGAACATCTTTGATTCGTTTTGCGGGGAACATGCCCTAGAAGTCAATGTGGGTAAGACCAAGCTGATGGCCTTTGCACCAAAACGCAGACCCAGGCCAAAATTTTTTTTGAACAACTGTTTGCTAGAGGTGGTTACTGTATTTACTTATCTTGGGATACAGATAACAAATGATTCCAGATGGTCCCAGCACATAGAAATGGTGGTCTTGAGGCACCAACAGATCTCGGGGGCACTTCGGGGGGAGCACAAAAAATCAAGGTCCAAACCAATAAAACCCGTTTTGGCAGTATATGACGCCAAGGCTCTTGGGTCTGCTCTATATGGGGTAGAGCTGTGGGGCTCTGGGAAGCTTCTCCCCTTGCAGACCTCCGGGAACAGGTTCCTTAGGGGAATTACAGGACTCCCGCAGAGCACCCCACTGATTCCCCTTGATCTCGACCTGGGGAGGAGAGCAGTTAGTGACCTAGTGAGGTTGCGCCCATTTCTTTATTGGAGACGCCTCTGGACTACCCCGGAGATCATGCACTACGCAGAGGGGTTTTAGCCATAATAAACGCTGATATTTTCCATAGGATAGATTGGCTAAAAAAACTTAGGTCTTCTCTATGTGATCTTCGTCTCTCGAATTTATGAGATAATCCAACCGGGGGACTTTTTCCAAGCAAAAATGCGATTAAAGATCTATATTGGAATCATGTAGCTGCAAGAGTTTAGAGTAAAGCTAAATCTGACTCCATGACGGGGCGCTTTGTGGTAGTTAAACTGTATCCAGCCCTGGAACCCTATTGGGATAGCATAGCCAACCCTGGGGACAGGAAGCTTTTCTTTCAGTTAAGATCAGGTGCTCTTCAATTGAGATCACTGACAGGCAGGTGGAGGAGTTCTTCCACCCTATATTGTCCAGCTTGTGGTGCATCAAAAGAAAGTATGGGCCGCTTTTTATTCTCTTGCAAAGCCTATGTTACCCCGAGGAAAGTTTGGTTAGTCCCTGTTTGTAAAAACTTAGGGACATCCAGGGGTGTTGAGGCCCTACGAATCATTTGTACTTCCACCCATATGCCTGTAGTTCTAGCAACAGCAAAGTATTTGGGCTGGGCATGGTCTATTAGACGGAGGGCTGTCGCCTAGATTACACTGATTGGGACCCCCTTTCTGGCACCTGTGTAATTATGTATCAAAGTTTTAAATTTATTTGCTCATGATCAATTGTGTATGTTTGTATAATCTTTTTTAAACTACTGTATTCAATGGGGAAACATTTATCTAATGATGCATTTTAAATGTATGTTTGTATTTTTATGAGTTAATCCTCGAAAAAAGCTTTTTGATACATAGAAAAGATTACAAAATAATGAAAATAAAAAGAAAACTATAAGAAAGAATAAGAGTGGACAAAAGCTATATAAAAAGAACAGGAAAGAAAGTAACCAGGACAGACACACATTAACCAGGAGAAAGAAGCAGTTAAAGGAAATCAGAGCCAGGATGTTTTGTAAAAACCTGCTGAGAAATATGCAGAAGTATAGAAGAAGGAGAGATGCACTGAAACAAAAGGAACGAGTTGAGGGAGTAGGTGATACAGTCTTTGCTTTGAAGAGGAAGCATTTCATTTTGATTATTAATAGAATGTAGGCTCTTGACAAAATGGTGTTGTACATGAGGAGACAAACTGACAAGAAAAGATTACTGAATAGAAGTAACTATTTTATAGTTTTTAAATGATAATGGATACATACTTCTAGTACAGAACTGTACTTTAAAAGGGCACTTTCTCCAGGATAACACACATTGACAAAAGAGGACGATGTTGTGAAATGAAGAATGGCAATCCTATAGCAAAAGAGGTGATGGTACCTACAAAGTTAGAACAAGTTATTGCCGAAGAGGTACAGGGAATGCATAATCAGGCCCTGTACACAAATGGAATTTGAGTGTTTGTAGTATTCACCAGCAATCCATTGATATATTGAGCATTTCTATTTATCTTTCCAAGGCGAAGTTTAAAACATAAAATAAGTACTTTACATGGATAGGATCCCTGCAAGCCCAGAAAGCATACAAATATGGAGGGACACTCACAAGCTTGTTTATCAATGAAAGTGTTCCAAAGCACCTTTCATCATTTCAGGATAATAGCTGTACACCACTAAACAATGTGAAATTTATGCCTTGTGAAAACTACTCCTGCTTTATGTTTAGAAGAAATGAAGAGTGCACTTTTGCAGGGCACTGTAGCAGAGGTAGAAAAGGTGTGTGATGGTATGCAATTGTGTTTATTTGGTCCAGAACAGGACTCCGAGCATGTCATCAGTGATGTAATATGTGAGGTCATAAGCAGAGCTTTGCGGGGTGTGAATTATAGTTAGCTCAGGTAACTATAACTGTTGAAATTCTCTGGTTTTGTACTAGTGAAATGTCAGACAAACTATAACATTCCTGTAACCTTTGGTTTTTCTGTGATATTCTAAGGCTTTTTTAATTTGATTGCCTTACTATAATGTCTCAGTAACCTTTTTTTTAATTTGAGAATATGATATATACTTAGCCCCTTCAAACCTGCATCACAATTTCTACTACAAACGCAGGTGATGCCATCAACGTGTTTGCAGACGTTGTGAATGAGGATCTCTTACGCTGAAGAATAAAAGGTGCAACATCAAAGGCAATGAAAAACATTACTCAAGGAGAGAGGCAAGCATTGGAAAACCTGAAAATTTATAAATCAATAGTATACAAACCATTGGATAAAGGAGGGAATATTGTGCTACAAACAAAGGAACAATATTGCAGGGAGACATTGCGACAAGTATTAGATGCCAATTGCTATCGCAAAGTAACCAAAGAAGAATACAATCAAAGAATATCAGAATATCTTTCCTTAATACAATGCTAATATGAGAAAAACATGCTGGAGACGGATGAATATCTATTTCTTCATTGTCTGAATCCCATCACACCTACTTTTTAACATCTACCAAAGATCCATTAAGATGAAAAACAACTCCCTTGATGCCCAATAGTTTAATCGCCAGGAAGTCTAATTTAACATCTGTCGATATACATAGACCATTTTCTATTTTAAACTGTGACAGGGGTTGACCTCCTATATCAGGGATACAAAAGACTTTCTGCGCCACATTGAGAATGTGCAATGGAAGCAAGACTTCCAAATGTTGGTTCTAGATATATCTAGCTTTTACACAAGCATCGCGCACAGGGATTGTTTGAAAGCAGTGTGGTTTTTTATGAAGGGCTGTTCCCTAAGATTTACCGAACATAACCAAATGTTGACGGAATTTATTGAATTTTGTCTGCACAATAACCTCTTTCTATTCCAGGATCAGCACTATAAACAGAGTATGGGCACTAAGATGGGCACCTGCTTTGCCCCCAGCTACATGAATTTATTCATGGGCTGGCGGGAGAAGAAGGTGGACTGGTCAGTTGCCAATGAATGTTGGACTGCTGAGATCATAACTTGGCTTAGGTATACAGAAAATTTCTTTGTGATATGGAAAGGGTCCCCAGAGTCTGCATGTACATATGTAGATGTACTAAATGACAATAACATAAACTTGATATTCAACGGGGAAGTAAGCTCAATATATTTTTATATCTTAGAGTCTTTGTTTCAGAGGGTAGACTTTGTACCGCTCTATATAGGTAACCCACAGTAGTAGCTCACTGCTCCATGCCACTAGTAGCCACCCACATAAACTCATCAGCAGTGTCCCATATGGTGAGCTTCCTTAAGAATAAAAAGGAACAGCACCAGAGACTGTGATTTTCAGAAGGCATCTCAAGATAGCATAGCTAGATTCAGCACCCGTGGGTATGATAGATGGGTGTTAGACAGAGCACTAAATCAATTACAATCTATTTATAGAACAGAACAATTAAAGGATAAACCGAAAGGTACCAAGGAAGCAAGCATGTTTAGGATGATTAGTTCCTTTTGGAGAACGCCAATGAATTAAGAAATATTTTACATAAAAACTGAAGGACTCTGAAAATAGATCCTGTAATAGGATCAGATATACCTCTGTCCCCTTGGTAACTTTTAGGAAAACTTGGGGCCAGATGTAGGTGTCAAAATACCGGTCGGAATCGGCCGAAAATACCGATTTTCGGCCGTTTCCGAACGCTATTTTGACATTGGTATGTAGGTGCACTGAAAAGATACAGATTTGGTAATTTTACTGAATCAGAAATTTTACCAAATCGGTATAATTACCGATTCTGTAAAATTACAGAATCTGTAAATTTTACCGATTCGGTAAATTTACCTATCAGTAAAATTACCGAATCTGTATTTTCCTAGGTAGGTAGCACTTCTAACAGTGCTACAGGGCCTTTAGAATTCGTTATTTACCATGTAATACAATTGCATGGTAAATAACGAATTCTTGTGTACATGCACATCTGTGCATTCACACCTGTGCCATGTGGCACACAGACATGCCCTAAGGGCATGTATGTGTGCCAAATGGTGCACAAGCCAGTTACAGGGGTGCAACAGGGTATCAAAGTGACACCCTGTCCCCCTTTGCAATTCGGTATTTTTACCGATTCAGTAAATACCGAATCGGTATTTGCTATTAAATCCTATGGGCTTCAAGGCCCATAGGATTCAATAGCAAATACCGATTCGGTATTTACCAAATCAGTAAATACTGAATCTTACCGATTCGGTAAAAAATACCAAATTATTACCCACATCAGATTTACCGATTCTAAAATACCGAATCAGTAAAATTCGGAATTTTAGAATCAGTAAATCTAAATTACCTACATCTAGCCCTAGGTCCCTTAAAGCTACCTAGTGCATAGCTTCAATGAAAGAAAGGAAAGGAGCACCACCTTTAAAGAATTACAAGGCTTCTTTCAGTGTGGAAAGTGCAAGGTCCGTGCCAAAAGTAGGCGGACTTTATTATACAGTACACTAGGATTGAGAAAACCTAAGCCCATCTCCAAATTTATTACTGATAATACACTGTACACCGTCCTTTGCTTATTGTGTCCGTGTGGGTTAAGATACATCGGGAGCATAATCCATCCCACAAAAATGTGCATCATGGAACATCTGACGGCCATAGTCAACAAGGATGCCATGTACCCGGTGGCAACACACTTTGAACTCAGGCATAAGAGTAATAGGGAACTGCTATGCTATTTCTATGTAGACTATGTGCCTGTGACATAAGGTGGGGAGACATAATTTAATGCTTAGGAGGTTAAAATTGAGGTATATCAATGACCTACAAACTAAGGCCCCACTAGAGATGAACAGTGGGGAGGAATTATCGGTCCATCTCTGAATTTGTGAATATGTATGAATGGAAGTTTTGAATCTGTTCCAATGTCCACTGAATACGTTTTTTTTTTATGGCAGGAGGCAGGTGTCTTCTATGAAGTATATCTCTTTTTTCGGACAATATACAAATATAAGCAAGCTTATTTAAGGCAGCATGACAGATCTAGCACTTTTGAGCTCCCATCATAGGTTAAAAACAATGCTGGTGGACTAATCTTGGGGTCCCCATTTGTGTGCCTCAATGCAGTCCATTGAAAGTGGAATGAAACACTTGTTAAGCCTGTATGAATCAATGAATTTTGTTGAGTCTGCTAATGTACAAGACCCATACAGGGCAAGATTGATGATGCTTTACAGAATTAGCAAATGTGTATTGTGAATCATGTTCAGTAAAAGAGAGAAATTCACCACTCCAAGACAGCGTTATGAATATACCGAACTATGTACGAAACTCTTTTGTTTAATAACCTATATGAAGCTGCTATATACTGTGCTAATGTATTTTGAGCATTGTTGACATGGTAGCACATTTCAGGCAAGACTGTATATGTCTTCACAGATTTATTGTTTACATTATGTCAGAAATTATGAGATCATTTTACCTTGCCAAGATGGCGTTGAAGGTACATCTAGTATATTTGCTATGCCATCGTTAATGTTGATGATTTCTAATATGTAAAATGGGGATAATTTACCGTGCCCCTGATAACATTGAGAACTGTATCTGCACGAGTTTCTATTAAAATAATGAACTCACCCTGCAAGTGCTGATTATTTGTGTTGAGGAAACTGGAGCATTGATATATATATAGAAAAGCAATGACAAGAGGAAAACAAGGAGGTTAAAACATAGGGACTGATGGTGCAGCCGAGAGAAGTTCACTAATGAGCTCTGACGTGGAGACGGGATCTGAGGATGATGGTGCAGGTACCTCCCAAAGCACTGAAATAAACCCAACAGTAGTCGATTCATTTCTTTTTTTAAGCATAGATCAGACACAAAACAACAGAAAGGGAAGGCAATATCAAAAAGGAAAAAATCAGCAAGGAGGCACAAAGATAGGAGGGGAGGGAATGGAATTCAGATCGGGAACAAAGAAAAAGGAAAAATACAAACAGAAGAAAGATGCGATCCAGCCACTGTAATCAATCTAACAAACTTTGTGCTTTCAGTAGAGGAAAACAATATATTAGCCTTGGGTCTATCATTTTGTAAAAGAACAAACTTTGATTACAGCCAGACCAGCGTGGACTTTTTCAAGTTTGTGAGAAAACTGAAATGAAGGAAGGTCTTTTTCCAAAGAAAGCAATCAGAAAACATAGAGGACATTCCTATTTGGGAAACACTGCATTTGGAAATGGGAGATCTGCATACCCTATATGAACTCCATGAATTTGAAATAGAATGTGAAGGTGGGCAACCACAAGGGACACAGAGAAAAACAGCAGGTGTCTTGGGACTGGATATTTACAGAGCTGTAAAGACGAACTTTAAACACTATCCACATTTGTACCTAATGTGTCAAAAAATTGTATAGTCTTTTTTTCTGATGCTGTGATTAAAGATTGAAAAGATCTAGCTCTGACATCAAATTCAAATTTTGAAAAAGAAAATAGTTACCATGACAGAAAATATAACTAGGTCATGGAAAAAACAAAAAAACAATAAGGACATAGTGGTCTGAGAATCAGACAAAGGGTGGAATGTGGTCCTTTGGCCTCTGAAAATGTATATTCAGGAAGCAAAGTTACAGCTTAGAGACAACAGCTGCTATGTAAACTTCTCAGAAATGAAAAATAAATTCCATATAGATCTTGCATGATGGAGGGGACTTGGGATGTTATCCCAAGGTGAATACCTATATTTAAGGGTTGACAATCCTGTGAAATCGATGTTATATCTAATCCCCAAATTCATAAAAATAAGGAAATACCACATGGTAGGCCCATTATTTCCACCTTTGGCAGCTTATTTGAAACATCCTTCAGATAGCTGGATCACTTACTGCAGGTGTTTGTCACAAAACTTCCTGAATACATACAAGACACCTGAGACTTTTTAAGTAAAATTAAAACACTTACTTGAAAGACACTTATCTACTAATCACGCTTGATGTCACTTCACTATAAACGAGCATCGAGAATGAGACAGGTTGGAATGCTATGCCTCACTTTTTGAATACAGGACACATCTCCTATCATTAGCTTTCAAGAATGCTAATTGAAATGGGCAGATTATGTCTGGAAAATAACTGCTTTATGTTCGCGAATGAAACCTATAAACAAGTGCGCGGGATAGCCATGGGCACCTGCTTCGCCCCCAGCTATGCTAATCTACACATGGGCAGGTGGGAAGAGCAGGTGCTCAGGGTCGATTTTGCCAAAGAGTGGAATGAGAATGTGATTGTGGGGAGGAGGTTCATGAACAACCTTTTTGTGGTCTGGAAAGGATCAATGGAGCGTGCAAAATGTTTTGTTAGTCAGCTTAACAATAGCACACTGAATGTGAATTTCACTGATGCCATTGATAGGTCCCTAGGAACATTCTTAGACCTAGAAATCAATGTAAAAAACAATGGATTACACATACGCACATTCAGAAAGGCAATGCCATGAAACTCCATTCTAGATGTCAATAATTTCCACCCCATCTCAGGATGAAACGGAACTGCAGTGAGGGGCAGGTATTAGAGGATGCTCAGAATGGCCTCACCAGGAGAATCAAAGAAAGAGATTACAAAGATCAGGTCCTTTCACAAGCATTGAAGAAGGTCAGTGGCATCAAAATAGAAGTCCTATTGAAACCAAAAGAAGGGAAAAAGAGACAAAGAGACAAGACAATGAGGAAATAAGGTTGGACAATGGGTACAGTGCCTACCACAAAAAGGTGAGAGATTGCGTGAGTAGGCACGGGTACCTAATTAGAAGTGATTCAATGCTCAGTACAGTGGTAAAACAGAGACTGCAGGTGACTTTTAAGAAAACTATATCCATGCAACAAGAGCTGGTAGATAGTAGTCCAGAAATAATCAAACCTGAGAGTTGGCTGAGGGTGAACGTAGGCTTTTATAACAGTCAAAAATGGAGAGCTTGCACAATTGCCCAAAATGCCAAACCAGTCACTAATGGCACAATCATGGAAAATTAGATGCTTTCTGAACTGCTGAAGTGATCATGTAGTTTACATTTTACAGTGCTCCTGCCCAAAGATACATGTAGGATGCACAATCCACATGGTCCATGTTTGCATTCTCCAACATATGTGGTCAGTAAAGAACTATGACAAAACATATCCTGTGGCACACCACATTAATGTGATCCACAAGGGCAAATTGGAAGATCAGGTGGCAAAAATGAGAAGAGGAGGAAATAGAGAGAGAAAATTGTGACAGTTAGAATCAAAATACATCATGCTTTTCAATACCAGAATACTGTCAAGATTAAACACAGAGGAGGATTTGCATGTGCACCTAGGCCACTATTAGTATTCAGAACAGGTGGCTCATTTCAGCATCAAGCTCCTAAAACCCATAATTATACCATTGGTAACATAAGTTAGACGTGTTAGAAAATAAGTTGTACAATAATTGGAAGAAAGATAAAATATGAGTTTAGCATTTGAAGTAAGGATGTCAATATGTTGGAATGTTGATGTAATTAAATGATTCATTTCTCAAAGGCAAGGTCATTGTAGAGTCTGAAAGAAGGTCATTGTGAAAATTGTGTTTAAAAATGCACAAGCATTTGATAATATAGTCTAGGGGTTCAATATGACAAAATGGCTGTCAAATAATAGATTAATTACTGGTAAAGCACTTGCACTTTATGATCTTTTGTACTGTGTTAACTTTAAGTCTGAATGCATTTTTCAGAGTAGAGACTGAAAGAAGCCCTTGCACTTTAATTCATACATTTTATGACAGAATGACCATAGAATCAATATTGAGTATTTACTTATTTTTTAACACCCAGTCTACATGAAAATGAGGATATTTGTTAACGATGCACTTTTACTTTACCCGAATTGACCCGCCAATGAATTTTTATTGGAGGCTTTACATTTTGGAAACATATGAAATGCATATGATTTTATTACGTACTTTTATGTTTTTAATATTGGAAATTATTTTAGAATGTGTATGCAGATTTTAATTATTTATATGATGTGTACAATTAATCAAAAGCTTTAGGATGAATCAGGCACTTGCCTTAATCCCCAGCTTTTAAGAAATGCAAACAGAAAGGAAAAGACCTCTGTTATGGATTGCATATTATGTATAAGGGAAATGATAGCCTCCAAACTCTCCCTATTTAATGAATTAGCTCTACAATGAATTTAAAGTGCAAAATATGAATTTAAGATGATTGGAAATAGGGATCGAGACGATAACAATTGTAAGGTTGTTTTAATCATGAATTGTGAAAGAGTCTGTCTTCCATTGCAATGGAAGTAGCAGGCCATGTGATCAGGGAGCTTGTGATCTTAAAACGATGGTATGGCAGCGGCGTTTTGTTGTGTGAGAAAGCCAGCTGAGACAGGCGAAACGCGTTATTAGAAAAAATTAAATTGAGAGCCTTTTCAATTGAAACCTGAGTCCTTGTGTCAGGATCCATGGGAAACTGGAGTGTATATATATATATATATATACACAAAAACGATCCTTTTGATGCAAGAGAGCGCTCCACAGTGTGTGCTCGGCCCCAAGGCTGGATCAGAGCCCGAATTTCAATTTAGAACACAAGGAGGGCAGCACAACCGGATACTTATTCAGAAGCCTTTATTAGCACTTCGCAAACACTCCACCGACGCGTTTCAGCCTCACGGCTTTTCTCACGGTCAGCAAGTCCTTTTTTGCTTTTCATTTATATACTGCCCCATTTTAGCCTCTAAGTGGCATTATGGGATACGTAGTTTATAAAGCAATACATTTAAAAGAAACAATAATAATAGACAAAGGACTGGTGTGTTCTGATCGTTCAAGTATAGTACTGTGCGTCCTAAGTTAGTCCCACTTAGGGCGTGATTTATAGGGTGTATTTAGAGTCTTTGTTCACGTGTATCGGGTATAGTACCCTTTTACAGTCATCAAAATAAAGCTGAGTTCATGTTTACTCCAGATGTATGTGGAGGTCTTCTCCAAAGTTCATGCCTCTGGGATTTTTTGTTCGGAATCGAACAATGAAACGTGATTCCATCTGTCGAAGAAGACGGACAGTGTCCCCTCCTCTGTCCAGTTTGGTCAGCATTTTCAGTCCATAGAAGTTCATAGCTCGCCAATCCCCATTTTGACAAGTGCTTAGGTGTTTCGCTGTAGCATACAACATGTTTGAGTTCTTTACAGCCCGGATGTGCTCCAGTATTCTTTTCTTTAACATGCACGTAGTGGATCCTATGTACTTTATTCCACATTTGCATTCAATGACATACACCACGTTTTTGGATGTACATGTGATGTATTGTTTGATTGGCATTCGTTTTCCATCTGGTTCCATTACATTCTTCATTCTTTTGCCTATCTTGCATGCTTTGCATGAAGTACATGGTTTAAAGCCAACGTTTTGTTCCGTCCACCATTTAGGTTGTTGTTTGCTCTGAAAATGGCTTTTGACTAGTACGTCTTGAAGAGATGTGTTTTTTTGTACGTGATGGAAGGATGTTTGCCAGCCAGTGGCCCTATATCCGGATCACTGGTTATAAGGTGCCAGTACTTTTTCATTTTTTGTGCTATTAACCCACTTTCCTTGTTGTATGTGGTTATGAATCTTGGTGGATCCTTGTCTTGTGGGGGTTTTGGCTTTTCGATCAAAGTCTCTGCTCTGCTGATCTTGTCTACCTTCTTTTTACAGTCTTTTAGCACATAGTCCTAGTATCCTCTTGACTGGAATCTTGATTTGCTTTCAAGTATTTTGTTTTCGGGATCTTCTGGTTTTGAACAGTTTCTTTTTAATCGGACTCACAAATGTTGGAACAAATGAACATTCAAACTAATCAAAGCAAAAACACTGGATTAAAGAGAAAATCTCGATTTTGCCCAGTTCTATCACCTGGAAATAAAATTGATCTGTTCTCAGATGCCATGACAGAAGAATTGGACAACCTTATTAAGGTGAAAGACAACAAAAGACAAAATCTGTCAATCAAGGAACGAAAGGCCATTCAAAATCTGATGAATAATGCAACCATAACGATAAAACCCGCAGATAAGGGGGGAAATATCGTTATCCTAGACACTGGTGACTACATTCAAGAGGCGGAACGACAACTAAATATACAACAACATTACAGCAAACTGAAATCCAACCCAATAACGAAAATGACGTCCGACCTAAAAGAGCAATTGCAAATCTGGCACGCCAAAGGATTGATAAATGATGAAGAGAGGAAATATATGACCACGGAACACCCAATCACCCCGTGTGTCTATTTTCTACCGAAAATTCACAAAACACTAATCAATCCACCATGGAGCGTGATCGTGTCGTCTTGCAGCTCATTATATGAAAATGTCTCCAGGTATGTTGATACTTTCCTCGCTCGATTTGCTCAGAGTATGCCATCTTATCTGAAGGACACGGGAGACTTTCTGAGGATCCTAATGGATATGTCATGGAATCCAGGCTATCTTCTAGTGACAATTGATGTTGTGTCACTCTATACATCAATAAGACACGAAGTAGGCTTGAAGGCGTGCAAACACTTTTTACAACAGCGAAGCATCAAAGAAATGGAACATACATCAATGCTTCTAAAAATGATAGAACTGTGTCTAACGAACAATGTGTTTCTTTTTAATAATGATCTGTACAGACAAGAATGTGGAACTGCCATGCGGATATCTTTTTCGCCCAATTACGCTAATATCACCATGGGATGGTGGGAAAAAACGATAGCATGGAACAACACTGACCAGGAAGAATTAGATCGAATAATTCTTTGGGTCAGATATATTGACGACCTCTTCCTAATTTGGAATGGTACGAATGATCAATTTCTGAAATTCTTTTCCACACTAAACAACAATGAGGTTGGACTCCAATTCACGTGCTCAACTAATAAGAAGGAAATAGACTTTCTAGACACTAAGGTCTATATCTCGGAGGGCAAATTGGAAACCACACTGTTCCGTAAAAAAACTGCTACAAATAGTGTGCTCCACGGCACCAGTTTCCACCCGAAAGCACTACTCAAAAGTATCCCATACGGAGAATTTGTACGATTACAAAGAAACTGTTCAAAACCAGAAGATGCCGAAAACAAAATACTTGAAAGCAAATCAAGATTCCAGTCAAGAGGATACAAGGACTATGTGCTAAAAGACTGTAAAAAGAAGGTAGACAAGATCAGCAGAGCAGAGACTTTGATCGAAAAGCCAAAACCCCCACAAGACAAGGATCCACCAAGATCCATAACCACATACAACAAGGAAAGTGGGTTAATAGCAAAAAAAAAGAAAAGGTACTGGCACCTTATCACCAGTGATCCGGATATAGGGCCACTGGCTGGCAAACATCCTTCCATCACGTACAAAAAAAACACATCTCTTCAAGACCTACTAGTCAAAAGCCATTTTCAGAGCAAACAACAACCTAAATGGTGGACGGAACAAAACGTTGGCTTTAAAATATGTACTTCATGCAAAGCATGCAAGATAGGCAAAAGAATGAAGAATGTAATGGAACCAGATGGAAAACTAATACCAATCAAACAATACATCACATGTACATCCAAAAACGTGGTGTATGTCATTGAATGCAAATGTGGAATAAAGTACATAGGATCCACTACGTGCATGTTAAAGAAAAGAATACTGGAGCACATCCGGGCTGTAAAGAACGCAAACATGTTGTATTTTACAGCGAAACACCTAAGCACTTGTCAAAATGGGGATTGGCGAGCTATGAACTTCTATGGACTGAAAATGCTGACCAAACTGGACAGAGGAGGGGACACTGTCCGTCTTCTTCGACAGATGGAATCACGTTTCATTGTTCGATTCCGAACAAAAAATCCCAGAGGCATGAACTTTGGAGAAGACCTACACATACATCTGGAGTAAACATGAACTCAGCTTTATTTTGATGACTGTAAAAGGGTACTATACCCGATACACATGAACAAAGACTCTAAATACACCCTATAAATCACGCCCTAAGTGGGACTAACTTAGGACGCACAGTACTATACTTGAACGATCAGAACACACCAGTCCTTTGTCTGTTATTATTGTTTCTTTTAAATGTATTGCTTTATAAACTACGTATCCCATAATGCCACTTAGAGGCTAAAATGGGGCAGTATATATATGAAAAGCAAAAAAGGACTATCTGACCGTGGGAAAAGCCGTGAGGCTGAAACGCGTCGGTGGAGTGTTTGTGAAGTGCTAATAAAGGCTTCTGAATAAGTATCCGGTTGTGCCGCCCTCCTTGTGTTCTAAATATATATATATATATATATATATATATATATATATATATATATATATATATATATATATATATATATATATATATATATATATATATTTATATATATATATATGACCTACTGGCGGTCGCCAGTGGGTAGGTATAGTTAGGACATAGTTTCCATGGAAATCCACAACATTCTATTTGGATTAACGTTGGCGCAGGTGGACGAATCTTCGCAAATTTCTCCAAGAAAATGGCCTGCTTGGTTCCGCTTCTTCCCTGTAAGGTTGGAGGTGATTCATCAAGTGGGGCCGAGAAAAAAGGGGGGTCCCAAACATGTTTTCCCTATGCAATTTTCCATACTGACCTTTAGCCAGGGCTACTGCCTGAACGGCTGAACGGAATTACACCAAATTTGGAAGAGAGGTAGAGCTTGGTTCGCAGATTCGCAGATTGGGCTTTTTGTTAAATGGTGTAAATCCGTTCTGTAGTTTCTGAGAAAATTACAAGTAAAATCATAGCAATATCTAGAGACGAAGTACTGCACGTGTACAGAAATCCGTACAATTACGAGCACGAGCTGCATGCTGATTGGCTGTCAACTGTCTGTCAACACTCCAAACCAGGAAGTGTTGGCAGCCATCTTGTTCGTCACTAGAACCGAGTTACAAGAAAACAGAAAACAAAGTTCAGAAATAAGGAAAGGGGACAGGGTAGAAATATCCTGACCCTCTAGGCTTGCTCAGGGGGTCTTACATGGATTTTTAGAAAAAATTGAAAAATTGCGGGGTACGCGTATGGAAATCGTACAATTACGAGCACGAGCTGCATGTTGATTGGTTGTAAGCTGTCTGTCAACTCTCCAAACCAGGAAGTGTTGGCAGCCATCTTTTATTTTGAAGTATGCAGGGGGCTCACAGCCCTCCTATATGCCCCGGGAACGCCACCTTACTGGGGCAGTAATATTTAAAATAGGGGGTCCGTGACGGCGCGGACCTCCCAGCCCTGGGGACTACCACTTCTTGGGGCTTTTTAATGTTGGGAGGGGGTCGCACAGCCTCTGTCCTGGAGCTCTTGATGGCTCTAGGGACCACCATCTCTCAGGGCTGACTCCTGCAATGTCCCGGGGTGCCTACCCCCGGGACACTGCTGTTTGCTATGGTAGGGTGGGAGCGCCGTGACTCCTACTTTAGCACAGCAAACCGGTTTCCTTTTTGAAAGAGAGAGCAAGTTAATCTGCTGTCTCTTTAAAGTAGGAAAGTAGATTGCTTTTCGTTAGAGAGAGCAGCATGTAAGATGCTCTCTCTGAGAAAGCAATGCCAGCTCTCAAAAGATGCTGGGAGCTGGCTAGGACCGTGGGGGCATTGGGGTTTGCTCCACGGTCCCCAATGTCATTTTTTGAGTCCCGGGGGATGGGGTCCCATTGCAGCTCTTTAAACATTTGTACATATAATTTCTGCAAAATCCTTCTTTTTGTTGGGGAACAGAGTATTACTCCAGTGACTTTGCCATCCATGTATCTTTTTTACTCTTTCTTATTTGAATTTACAGTTTATTTACAGTATGTTTCTACCTCTCTTCAGAACAAGTTCCACAGCGTAGCATCAATTGCAGTGTTCTTAGCTTTTTTGTTCTTTTGCCTACTTACCAGTTTGTGTTCAAGATTCAGTGTCCTATTTGTTTAGATTTCCTTTGTGTATCTTTTGTGCAGCCTTATTTTGTGTACTTTTTTGTATCCGACTTTGTTTATTCAGTGCTTCATCCAGTGTTCTGAATATAGCAGTACATCTGTAGACATATAGTTTACTCCTTTCCTTTGCCTCCCTCCACCCTAATTGACAACATAATGGGGTGACTCAAACTAAGGCACTGCTGTTGTTGTCACTGTTTTAAGTTTACACAGTAGGTAGGATAAATAAATAAATAAATCACTTGACACAATGCAGAGTGACACTGTATTTATTGTATTTAATTTTTAAATGTTTTCAAAATTAAATACACTCATGTACAAAATGTTGTTGCTTTATTTGCAAGATAAATATTTAATATAATTCATGTGGTGGGGTGGCCATGCTATACAAAATACCTTGAAAGCCGAGACCCTGCTCGCGAAAAGCATCGAAGGGGCAGAAGTACTTGGGG
Organism: Lissotriton vulgaris; assembly: GCF_964263255.1. Lineage (NCBI taxonomy): Eukaryota > Metazoa > Chordata > Amphibia > Caudata > Salamandridae > Lissotriton > Lissotriton vulgaris. Next base: position 1,131,560,714 of record NC_141694.1, on the reverse strand, counting down.
TCAAACTCCACTCTCCCTCACGGTGTGTCATCGCCATAGCTGTGTACCGTCCCCCTAAAACACCACCCAAGTTTGTTAAGTGGTTGGTGGAACTGGCACACGATCTATGCTCCCGCTACCAATGTCTAATTATACTGGGCGATTTTAACTTCCACTGAGAAGCATCTCCCAAAGAGAACCAAGCCACTCTCCTCGATGAAGCTCTGACCACTCTCGGACTGAGCCAATCTGTCACTGGCCCCACCCATGCTAAAGGTCACACTTTGGACCTAGTCTGGACCTCATTGCCTCTCACCAGCCCCCCTGTCATCCACCCCTGTGCCTGGTCCGATCACTCAATCATTTATGGCACCATTCAACCCCCCCAAACTAGGAACCCAATCTTCTCCTAGATGGAGAGTAATTAGAAGCTGGAACAAAATCAGTGCAGCCAACCTCGCCCCCGCCCTCAGATTGTCTGGTCCGCCTGACTATCCATCTGGAGATATCAATGTAAAAAACCACACCTTGGCGAATAGAATTAACAAGGCCATTGATGGTCTCTCACCCGCTCGCAGGGAAAGGATTAAAGATAAGGGGAAAGGAGCCCCGTGGTTTAACGATAAACTACGCACTCTGAAACAACAGCTTCGCCAAGGGGAAAGAGCCTGGCGAAAAGCATATGATCCTTCCACTCTCTCACACTATCTTGAAGTCTTTTCAGCATACAAACATGCAATACAGACTGAAAAGTCGGTTTATTACGAAAATCAGATTGTGTCTGCCCCCAACACACAGAAAGAAACGTTAAAAGTTCTAAAAGAACTCCGACAGGTCAAAGAACAGAAACCTGCCTTTAACAAGGAGGATTGCGAGAAGTTTCAAACCTTCTTCACCTCCAAAGTGGAGGACCTCCTGACTACCATCGAGAATACCTCAAAGCTGACATGCTCGCTAAACCCAGTCCCCTCTGGCCATTCCCCAGAAACTTCCCTTATGTCCTTCCCACTGCTCACACATGAGGCCTTGGGGCCACTGTTCGGTCGTGTGAAGTCAGGTTCCCCAGCTGATCCCTGTCCACCCAGGATCTACAAGATGGCCCTCCACGAAATTGAAGGCGAGACTTTCTCACTCCTGAACACGTCTCTGGAAACATGAGTAGTCCCGAGCGAATTTAAGGAGGCACGCTGATCCCCCTTTTGAAAAAACCTGGGGCCGACACTAAAAATTTGAAACATTTTCGCCCCATATCCCAGCTCCCGTTCCTCGCCAAAGTCCTTGAAAAACACGTGCTTGCCTCCCTTGCGCACCATCTAGAGGCCAACGACCTCCTGCAATTCAACCAGGCGGGCTTTCGACCCCATCACAGTACCGAATTAGTGATGTTGGCAGTCCTAGATGATCTGAGACTGAGAGCTGATTCGAAGGACCCCTGCGCCCTGATTTTGTTAGACCTATCCGCGGCCTTTGATACCGTGAACCACGAGCTACTCCTGTCGCGGATGTCCGATTTTGGGGTGCAGGCCATTGCAATGACATGGCTCACATCCTTCCTAAAAGATCGCTCTCAGAGAGTGCAGTTGGGGGAAGCAGTATCCAGGTCAGGCACTCTCCCATGCGGAGTCCCGCAGGGATCCGCATTGTCCCCCCTTTTATTTAATGCTTACCTTCAGCCATTGATAGCTGCGCTCAATCAGTTGGAGTGCCAGATATACAACTACGCAGATGACACTCAAATTATCATCCGGATAGACAACTCCCTACCAGCGCACCAGAAAGTACAGAACATCCTAAAACTCACAATAAACTGGATGTCGGCCAACTATCTGAAGATCAACCCTCATAAGACAGAGGTGCTGGCAGTCACTAACAACGCCAACCCCTGGAACTGTCTCTTTTGGCCACCCGAGTTGGGCAAATACCCTGAGCCAGCTATAGCAGTCAAAAGCCTGGGAATAAAAATTGACACCAAACTAACCCTGGCTCCTCAGGTATCCACCACAGTCGGGGTCTGTTCCAACATAATCAGGCAGCTGCGAAAACTGGCCCAGCTACTTACCTGTGAGACCCTCAAACGAGTGGTAGTAGCACTCATCCTATCCCGCCTGGACTACGGCAACTCGCTTTACCTAGGACTCCCAGACTACCAACTGACTAGACTTCAGACCACCATGAACGATGCGGCTCAGCTTGTGTTTAAAGACCCACGCCGCACTCATGCCTCCCGCCTTCTACGCCAGCTACACTGGCTCCCCATCAGACCGAGGATCACGTTCAAAGGTTTGTGCATTGCACACAAAGCCACCTATGGCAATGCACCAACTTACATAAAGAATAGCCTTACGAACTACGCCCCAACTAGAGCACTTCAATCTTCGGAAGCCAGGATGCGAGTCTGTCCCCGCACCCGCCTGTCCTCTATGGGAGTCAGAGCTTTCTCGTCTATCATTCCACAGATCTGGAATAGACTGCCTGAAAACCTCCATAAGGAACAGTTCCTGTTACCCTTTAGGAAACATCTCAAAACCCTCCTGTTCAAACAAGTCTGGGGCGCGTAGTAAAGTACTGTTTCCCCACCCTCAACAATAGCTGGCCCCTCTATCAAAGCGCTTAGAGACCGTTGGTGATAACACGCTATACAAATATAAATTACAAATTACAAATTACAAATTACAAATTTGAATCACCACATATGCTGATATTACAGTAAAGATAAAATGAACTGTTTATGTTTTTGTACAAGGACCTACAACATAAGAAGTTCAGTATGGAAAATCAACAGAACAATTTGGAAAACAGTTTCGAAATTAGTAACAGTGTCATAGAAGAGCTGAACATAATTTTTACAAGTAGCGAGAATGAAGAGGAAGATATTGTCTCGTTCTAATCTAGGACCCCGATCAATACTGTGACGTTATGCCCCTATACAGCTATAATCCCTTTGTACCCCTATATTGGCATAACCGATCAAATGCAATATTCAGAAACTCGTCTCTGGCCTCACACGATCAGAGCCACATTTCAGAATCTCTTCCTCTGCAGCTTCCTCTGCAGCTCATTAGAGCAAATGACACAGCGGAAGCCACTATCTAAGATTCCTAGATTACACTCCGAGTGCTTCAACAAGATAAAACTCAGCAACCTGGGAAAGCCCCGCTTGCTATGTTTTGATTAGTAATAGAACTCTAATGAGCACTGAGAGACGATCACTTCCTAGTGACTTCTTTATTGACGTCTTATGTCCAAAAACTTACGTCAAACAAGGCACCTTTCAGGTATAAATATTACCAACGTTGCCTTAAGCAAACGCTGCCACGCTGATACTGATGCTATCGCGGCCTCAACTACATCAGCGAACAATGGTGTGGTGAACATAGGAGCAGAACAGCTGTCCCCCTGCAGAGCCCAGCAGATGCAAGCTGCCCACGGACGCTGCTCCTCCTCTTCCTCGACGCGCTGAGAGAGACGCTGTCTTTTCTCCTGCCGAGAAAATCCAGATCCGGCGTTTCCAGCCTACTCTTGCGAGTGACTGGGATATTGAGTCCTGGAAGGAGATACAAGACCTCCAACATTCTATTCCAGAGGTATGGTGTTGACTAAACCCTTAGAGAGAATTCTTGAAGCAAACCTTGGCAAAACCAACTTAACTTAAACTGCTACTTACTTACTCCCTCCCAAGTATTAGGCTTAGGTCAGGTACACTGGGGTAGGCGTAGTTAGAAGCACCAGTTGAGTGTGTTAGTCAAATGTATATATGAATGTATATATGTTTTATTCATTTTAAACCATTGTATGGCTAAGAAACCATATCAATGCTTTTACAGTATTATTTCGCAATACTCATTTTACTGTACGTACTTTTCATAATAACAAGTCTTGCAATTGTGGCAATTCATTTCTCTCGTATGAGAAGAAAGACTGTTCAATAAATAATACCTTTTATTGAAAACGCCCGTCTCTCTATTCTCTACATATTGTGAAAGTAATCTGCACAACAACTGACTGAGTAAAATAACTGTCTATTGTTTCACACGACTCTAGTGATTGACTCTTATCTGAGGAGCAAAGTTGTCATGTTGCACGGTTGTTGGAAAACTGAATCCCTTCTTGGCTGTGCCAGGGAAGCTGATCACTTCCTATTCAGTCAAGAAAGTTTCCAGTGACCTCTGAGCTAGTTGGTAACAAACCCAATTAAGTTTAGCATATTCAGTAGAGGCCTGGAAGATCCGCACTTCTACGTCGATACTACTGTTTATGTTATTCCAAGGCGCAGGGCCTATTGGGAAAATAGGAACTACACTACAATATAAATGCTGCAGATATTAGATGTGATTTCCTAGACTAAACCTTGGATGTTGATTTTCTGGAAGCATTAGATGACATTGAGTTTGATCATATTACTTTTGAAATTGATAATCAGGAATATGAAATACATGATGAAATTATTTTAGAAGCTCTATTAAGTTATGAGATGTTATAAGAATACATTTATTAAAAGGGTTTGAGACCTTCTTCTTACAGAATTGTAATCATTCAGCTAGTACTGAAATTTCTTACTGCCTTCGGCTGGGGTAGTTGTTACAACAAAAAGGCTCGATAAAGGGCCTGCGCTTTGAATATGAATATGAAATAGAAGAATACTTAATAACCATAGCCAAGAAAGGCAGCAAGTAGATGTGTGTATGTGTGGATGATGTTTTGATTGAGTGAAAGATGAATAATGTCAAAAATAAGAAAGGCTGCAAGTGTGCAAATGAATCACTACCTTTAGCTGGGGAAGTAGTTACAACAAAAAGGCTAGATAAAGGGCCTTGACTTTGAATCAGAATATAAAATTGAACAATAGTTCATAACCTCTGCGAAGAAAGGCAGTAAATGTGCAAATTTTGCACTGCCTTCTGCCGGTGTAGTATGTATATGAAAAAAGCTTGATAAATGGCCTGGACTTTGAATAAGAATATCAAATTTAACAATAATTGATAACTCCAGCCAAGAAAGGCAGAAAGTATGCACATTTCCACTGCCTTCAGACGATGTAGTTCTTACAACAAAAAAGCTTGATAAATGTGTAGTGACTGATTTTTGAGGACAGCGATGCTCCTGTCTTTTATTTTTGATGAGGTTGATAGACTATTTTACGTAACACAAAAGTTAATCGCAATAAATGCATAGAAATTTAAGTTTACCACAATCAAGATTATTATGCGAGTATGGACTGGATGCCGAAGAAGCTGTTGCAGCAGTTGATGTGCTTGGTGGAGCAGCAGATGGGTTGCCCTTCAATCTTTGTGTTGCAGCTCAAGCAAAGTTGTAGGGGTGCAAGTTCTTCATGTGTTGCCCTATTATATAGGTAGTGGCTCCCTTTGGGATCAGAACAGTCACTTACGCGGACGACATCCAACTAGTCGTCTCGCTTACCCAACAAGAGGGATGTTTGGATAATCTTTCCGCCTGCCTTCCGGAATATTCTCCTGGATGTCTAGTTCTCGGCTCAAACTCAATGGAGCTAAAACGGAGATCATGCTCCTGGGTCATCACTTTTCATCTCTCCCCAAAACCGCCTGGCCCCCTTGTCTGGGTGAGCTGCCCATTCCGAAGGATAAAATTAAAAGCATAGGGGTGTGGTTTGAGCCTGACCTAACCTTTAAGACACAGGCACAGAAAGTTGCAGGCATTTGTTTTGGCCTGCTGCGCTCAGTGCGGAAAGTTCTCCCTCTTCTGCCCCCCAGTCCAGGACACTTCTGATCCAGGGGCTAATACTATCCAGACTGGACTACAGTAACGCCCTGTTTTTGGCAGCTCCTGAAGCTACCATCAATATCCTTCAACGGGTACAGAAGGCTGCAGCCAGGATGCTAGCGGGTACCTCAAGAAGATCTTCGGGTAGGCCAGTTTTGAGAGCACTTCACTGGCTGCCAATACGCGAAAGAGTCATCTTTAAATCGCTATGCATCACCCATAAGGCTCTTCAGGGTAAAGGACCTCCGATCCTCAGGAGCCTGATTTGCCCTTATAAATCATCTCGGGCTCTCCGGTCGGACCTTGGAAATTTTGCTAAGGTTCCCAGAGTTAGGAAGGCACGAACAGGGGGTCGCCGCTTCTCTGTAAATGCGGCAAAAAACTGGAACTCTCTCCCCAGTCGGATTCGGACCGAACCCTGTTATTTTAAGTTTTGAAAGGCCCTAAAAACATTTCTTTTTCCCAAGGACTCCTAATTGCCGGTTCCCTCTTCAGTTTGTTCTCTGTTTCCATTTTCTGTTAGCGCTGGGACGCTTTCGGGCAGCCATGCGCTTTATAAATCAAATTTCATTTCATTTCATTTCATATTTGCTGTGCTAAAGAAGTATTTTTTGTATGGGCCACCCTTTGAAAGAGTTGTTTGGCAAATTTTACAGATTACTTTTGGAGCATTAACCTTCGGCTGGGGTAGTAGCTATGACAAAAAGGTTCGATAAAGGGCCTTGACGGTCAGTCAGTATATGAAATAGAGGAATAATTGATAATCCTAGCCAAGAAAGGCAGCAAGTGTGCATCTAAAGCAATGAAGTTCTGTGGAGTGTGCGATGATGCGTGGTCCAAGCAGGACGCATTGGTAGCAAAGTCTTTAAAATTAAGTTTTCTAATAAATATTGGTTGTCCATTCACAGAAGTAAGTTGAAGTATATCTTCAAACAGTATGATATATTTTTTCTAAATAAGTCATCTCATTCAATACGGTCACGTGGTGATGATTTGTGGTGCACTGAGTTAGTAATGCCTTTGGCGCTGAGCTTGAACGTACCCTGTGATGATGTGTGGTCAGTGGGGAGGTACAGTAATTGAAGAAATGTCTTTTGTTGATTGAATTCTGCATCAATTCCATTTAAAAGGACAGTATGTCTCACTGTGACATAAAACTGTTCACTCTCCTTTGTGATGATTTAAGGTGCACTGAGTAAGTAGTATCTTTGGCGTTGAGCTTGTACGTTTCCTGTGCAGTGTAGATTGAAGGCAGTTGTTAACAGACATAGACGAATGGTTTTTGTCAAATATTTAAACAAAATGTGAACACATATAGTAGAATTGTGTCTATATTAAATAAATGAAGGCTGAATTTCCTAGTGTTCAAAGTTTAAGAAAATCTGAGGACATTGTGCAATTGTCTCTGTTTTAAGTAAATGAAGATTGTATTGAATGTTTTCTGTAGAGCTGGCACTCTTGGTATGTAGTTCTGAACTCTACTGAGCGCAGAATTTATTGAAGGCACTTCTCAGCCCACATACTGCAGAGAAATTTCCATGCAAAACTGAATTGAATTTGTGAACCCTGCTGTTCGTAATGTACATCGAAGGTACTAATTGACAAAAACATTGATGAATGCTATTTTGTACAGTTAACAGAATGTGAAGACACAGTACAATTGTCTCTGCCTTAAGTAAAGCAAGGTTGGATTCAATGCTGTCCTCAATGTAGAAGGAAAGCTGAATTCAATTTGTGAACCCTGATGTCCACAGTGTAGATTGAAGGCTCTAGTGAGCACAGTTATAGATGAATGCTATTTGTGACATCCTTTTACAAAATCGGAAGATATAGAATCCATTAGTCTCTACCAAAAAATAAAGGAAGGCTTGATTGAATGTTTTCTGTAGTAGTGAAGCTCCTGCAATCAAGTTTTGCACTCTACTGACCGCAGATTATATTGAAGGCAGTTGTCAGCACAGATATTGAAGAAAAATTTAGTTCCAAACCTTAATTCAAGTTGTTAACCCTGCTGTCCAGAGTGTAGATTGAAGGCAGTTGTTGTAACATAGATCGATGAATGCTATTTTGTCACAGTTAACAGAATCTAAGGGCACAGTACAATTGTCTGTCTTAAATAAAGCATGGCTGCATTCAATGTTGTCCTTAGTATAGATGGAAAGGTTAATTCAAGAAATGAACCCTGCTGTTGGCAGTGTAGATTGAAGGCTCTAGTGAGCACAGTTGTAGATGAATGTTATTTGTGATATTCTTATACAAAATCGGAAGACATAGAATCCGTTAGTCTATACCTTAAATAAAGCAAGGCTGAATTTAATGTTTTCTGTAGTAGTGGAGCTCCTGCAATCAAGTTTTGATTTTTACTGACCACAGAATATATTGAAGGCAGTTGTCAGCACAGATATTGAAGACAAATTTAGTTTCAAAGCTGAATTCAAGTTCAAGTTCAAGTTCAAAAGACTTTTATTCGAATTTCATAAAATTCATAAAAGTGCCACAATAAAAACATACATTTACACAACAAAGACAAGTATAAAAATTCATGAATTGTTAAAAACTGGTGCATTTCTCATAAGACAATTTTCAAGGGCTTTCCATTGTTTTGCGTAAATGTGTTATAAATCTCAGAAAAGTGCTAGTGCGAAAAATTAATTCATCTGTATCCAGGGACAATAACATTGAATAAGATTCCCCTAACGAAAGGGGTCTACGTTTCCTAAAATACAGAGTTAAAAACCAATTAATATATTTAGATAAAATTTACAGAAGAATAGAAAGTGCAAATCATTCTGTTTACTAATACCATCACATGGGCATGGGTTATAATCATTTGTGTGCTGGTAGACCAGGGAAAATCCCAGCAAGAATTTTATGGAGCCTGCCTTTAGCTGGAACAGCAGTGATCTCTCCCAGTTCGTCATAGGTAAGGTGAGGTATTGAGCAAGGTTACTCCTGCTTAGATCATTTTTCTGATAGATCACAACAGTTGATTTGAGTGTTTCTCTTTCCATTCGGTCTGAACTATAAAGTGCATACAGTGCTTGTCTGACCTCGATTTTATCTTTAGGTTCAATCTTACTGGGATCGGAGAATAGATCTTCCCTGTTCACATCGCTCAGTGTTTTTGAGACATCCGCGAGCCAGGGTATTGACATGCCATGATCACATTTAAGACAGTCTTTTATTATATTTTGAGTTAGGGTTGCTGCTTCATTTCTCCAGATCCTTAACCAAAAGAGAGCTGGTCTAGATCTGATAAAGTCACATACGTAGGGGAGGTTAAGTTCCTCATGACAAATCAATTCAGAGGAGGAGATTGGGGCACCCAGGATTTTCCTACAGAATCGAGCTTCTTCATGCTGGATGCCTGGGCTTTTTCCCAGTCCCCAAACCTCAGCCCCATATGTGGCTACTGGTAGGCACTGTAACTTAAAAAAAATTTAAATAGCTCTAGTGGCACCTATTTTCTTAGATCGGGACAAACTGAAAATAGAGTTGTTGGCTTTCGAGAACTTGTTCATGGCGTGGGCCTTATGGCCACTCCATGAGCCGTTCGCAGCGAAAACCAAACCAAGATAAGGGAATGAAGTTACAGATTCTAATTTATCTGTACCTATATGTATAGTGTTGAGTTTGCGTTTCCCAGGGCTGCATGGCATAATAAAAGATTTTTTAAAATTGACGTGCAGGTCTAAGCCCTCCATGTATTGGACAAAGCCTTTAACAAGTAGACGAAGGGCATTGGGTGTTCGTCCCATCAAGACCGCGTCGTCAGCGTATAGTAAAACTGGCTGTTGGTATATCACTAGTCACTTGTTTTAGGGCTTTGGCCAGGCCGTTAATGTAGATGATAAACAGGAGGGGTGCTAAAACACCCCTGTCTTAGCCCTCTGCCTATTTTGATGGGTCCCAATACTTCACCGCCCGCCCCAATCCTAACTTGTGCTTTGAGATCGGTGTGAAGGTATGCCAGGAAATTACCAAGGGCCTCGTCAAGTTCAAGTTCAAGTTCAAGAATTTGTATAGCGCACTACTCACCCAGAGGGTCTCAAGGCGCTTGAGGGAATGATCGGTGCGTTACTTATCAAAAAGCCAGGTTTTTAGCTGTTTTCTGAAGGAGAGGTGGTTCTGTGTAAGACGGAGGTTAGTGGGGAGGGAATTCCAAGTTTTGGCCGCTAAGTAGGAGAAGGATCTTCCTCCCATGGTGGATCTATGGATGCACGGAATTGCAGCGAGGGCTTGGTTGGATGATCGTAGTTGGCGGGTGGGTGTGTAGAAGGATAGTCGGGTGTTGAGGCATTCTGGTCCTAGGTCGTAGAGGGCTTTGTGTGCGTGGGTGAGGAGACGGAATGTGATTCTCTTGTTTACGGGAAGCCAGTGGAGGTCTTTCAGGTGACCGGAAATGTGGGTATGACGGGGGATGTCCAGTATGAGTCTGGCTGAGGCGTTTTGGATGCGTTGGAGTTTTTTCTGTAGTTTGGCTGTGGTTCCGGCGTAAAGGGTATTTCCATAATCCCGTCGACTAGTGACCAGTGCATGGGTGACTGTCTTTCTTGTTTCGGTGGGGAGCCAGCGGAATATTTTTTTGAGCATGCGTAGGATGTTGAAGCATGAAGATGAGACGGCGTTGACTTGTCTGGTCATCGAAAGGGAGGAGTCTAGGATGAAGCCCAGGTTACGTGCGTGATCTGTAGGTATGTGTGCTGTACCCAGGGCTGGTGGCCACCATGAGTCCGAGGCAGAGGGGGATGCTTCTAAGATGAGGACTTCCGTTTTGTCCGAGTTTAGTTTTAAGCGGCTGTTCTTCATCCAATTGGCTACTTCTTTCATTCCTTCGTGTAGATTGGTTTTGGCAGTGTTTGTGTCTTTGGTGAGGGAGAGGATCAGCTGGGTGTCATCTGCGTAGGAGATAATGTTGAGGTTGTGTTGTTGAGCGATGGATGCGAGGGGACTCATGTAGATGTTGAAGAGGGTGGGACTGAGCGATGATCCTTGTGGTACGCCGCAGATGACTTCAGTGGCCTCTGATTTGAATGGGGGGAGGTGGACTCTCTGGGTTCTTCCAGCGAGGAACGAGATGATCCAGTCCAGAGCTTTTCCTTGTATTCCGACGTTGCTGAGGCGTTGTATGAGGGTGCTATGACAGACTGTGTCGAAGGCTGCGGAGAGGTCAAGTAAGATGAGAGCAACTGATTCTCCGTTGTCCAGTAGTGTTCGGATGTCATCTGTAGCTGCGATGAGGGCGGTTTCGGTGCTGTGTTTGGCTCGGAAGCCGGATTGTGAAGGGTCGAGCGATTTGTTGGATTCGAGGAAGGCGGCGAGCTGACTATTGACGTCCAGTCCATAATTCAGAAGAATTGCCCATAGTTTGGATCTATTCACTAGATCAAAAGCGGATGAGAGATCCATGAATGTGAGGTAGATGGGGGACGATCGGGCAATGCTATACTTATCGATGATTAGTTTCAGATTCAAGCATTGCTCGACAGTCCCCACCCTGCTTCTGAATCCCATCAGGCACGGGTCCAATAGACCCGTATCTTCGGTCCACTCTACCACCCTGTTGTGAATTACTCGTCCCAAAATTTTCAAGGTGTTGTCCAGAAGAGAAATCGGGCAATAGTTCACTGGGTCCGATCTCTCCCTTTTCTTAAAAATTGGGACTATGATGCTAGTGGCCCAGGTGTTGGGCATAGGGACTGTGGGGAGGCTGTTAAAAACATTAAGGAGGACTGGTGCTCATAGGTCTGGACTATGCTTAATTACATCTATGGGTAAGCCATCAGGACCTGGCGCCTTGTTTCCAAGGCTCTCTTTAATGGCTATCACCACCTCGTGGATATCTATTTTTAGGCCATGGAGCTGGCCGCAAGGAGAGCCAGGTGTGTCTTCAGATGGGGCAGCATATATTTTAGAGAAATGGGCCTCCCAAGAGTTGCTGGTTATATTGCAACTAATTGGGGTTAGTTGTTTGCCCATTTCATGCATTTTTTGACAGCTGACCAAAAAAGTCTGCTGTTTTTCAAATTAGCGCTCCGAGCCAGCGACTCCCATTGTTCTGTTAATAATGCGGCCTTCCTTTCGGCTATCTTTAATTTATAAAATTTCCTGGCTGCCTGAACCTCTGCTAAGCACCATGGTTTAGTGGTTAGAGCCCTGCGCAGCTCCCTATTTGCTAGTGAGCAGGCAGAGTCAAACCACGTAGGTTCTTTCCGCTCTTTTGGTAATGGGACTGACAAAGAAGTTTTTATTGCTGAACACAGTTTACCTAAATCGTCGATTATCCTGTGACAGTTCCCATCCATAGTTAGACAAGAAGTAATTAAGTTAGGGTGTACCCTGATTACACTTTCTAGTACAGCCCCACTATCAACTCCCCTCCATTTAAGGCGCAGGACATCGCCTGTGGGTGTAATGTCTCTTGCCCCGTTTATTTTTTCATAAACCTTGTTGCAGCCTAGTTTTAGCGTCACATTGAGGGGGTTGTGGTCACCGAACGAGGTTTCTATCACTGTTGATTCTATCACACAGTCGGGTGACATGAAAATAAAATCAATTGTAGAAGAACAGTCACGCCATGACATTACTTAAATTGTGCTCGGTTAGTATATTAGCTAGTTCAATACCCCTGCGTTCGGCCAGGTCTGAGTGATTCCTCTCCTCAGTGCTGCAATTACTAACAATTTTTGCATTAAAATCCCCCCCAATAAGGATCCCCGTTTCCTCCCCAGTTACAAAACTAGTTTCAAGGTTCCTTATAGTCTTAGAGAGTGCTTCAAAGTTTTTGTTGGGAACAAAACAAAAGTAATTGTTATAAAAATTAATTAAATAAATCCGGGTCTTTCGCTTGAACTCTAAAATCTGAATGTTCGGGTGTCCTCTTGGGAGATCTGTGATTGTACCACCGGCCAGTATCTTGATACCAATAAACAAGCCTCCCACTGCACGTCCAAAGTTTGGTTTGGGTGCTGTCACATTGAAACATTGATACCCTTCAATATATAGGTTCTCCATGGCCCAGGTCTCCTGGATACATAATAATGTCTTTGCCATCCAGTATCTTGGCCCATTCTGGGTTTGTCAATCTTGACTCTAGTCCTGTAACATTCCAGCTAAGAATGGATAGATCACAGTGTTTAGTATGTCTAATTAGTTTACTTCTAGCATTCTTAGCTTTACTCTGCGTAGGGATAGTTGAAGTCGGAAGTACAACCACTTCTATAGTTGCAGATGTAATAATATGACTATGATGTACCGCGCGTGAACTGCGTGTTCCACCTGTCTCTCACTACCAACGGCCGCCGCTCACCTTCCCGCCAAAAGTGACTCGGGATTCCTTTGGCGGAAAAACCACGGACATTGCCAGCACCTCGGGATCTTTGGTGCCGCTGCTGCCGCTGCTGCCTGCTCCCCTTGCAGCCTGCTCCCGCTGCTGATTTAACTGCTGGCCGGACCCGCTTCGCGGGTCCCGCTGCGCGGTCAGCGGCGGTTGACTTTACTAAATTCTTCAGCAGGGACTTGGGTGCTCCCACTGACCGGCAGGGCTGCGAGCTTCTAGCGGGTGACTCCAAGGACCAGGAGTCCCCGCGCGCCCGTCACCACCTGGGCTGCTCTCCCTGCCGGCTCCACCCCCATCTCACCTCCATAAAGCTGCACCTGTATTTCCAGAAGGCGGATTCCTTTGGCGGAAAAACCACGGACATTGCCAGCACCTCGGGATCTTTGGTGCCGCTGCTGCCGCTGCTGCCTGCTCCCCTTGCAGCCTGCTCCCGCTGCTGATTTAACTGCTGGCCGGACCCGCTTCGCGGGTCCCGCTGCGCGGTCAGCGGCGGTTGACTTTACTAAATTCTTCAGCAGGGACTTGGGTGCTCCCACTGACCGGCAGGGCTGCGAGCTTCTAGCGGGGGACTCCAAGGACCAGGAGTCCCCGCGCGCCCGTCACCACCTGGGCTGCTCTCCCTGCCGGCTCCACCCCCATCTCACCTCCATAAAGCTGCACCTGTATTTCCAGAAGGCGGATTCCTTTGGCGGAAAAACCACGGACATTGCCAGCACCTCGGGATCTTTGGTGCCGCTGCTGCCGCTGCTGCCTGCTCCCCTTGCAGCCTGCTCCCGCTGCTGATTTAACTGCTGGCCGGACCCGCTTCGCGGGTCCCGCTGCGCGGTCAGCGGCGGTTGACTTTACTAAATTCTTCAGCAGGGACTTGGGTGCTCCCACTGACCGGCAGGGCTGCGAGCTTCTAGCGGGGGACTCCAAGGACCAGGAGTCCCCGCGCGCCCGTCACCACCTGGGCTGCTCTCCCTGCCGGCTCCACCCCCTTATTCACCAATCCTATAGCCATAAAGGAGTAATAACATCCCCGCGGCGCGGGAGCGCGCGGGAGGGCGCCGGGAGAAGCCCGGGACAAGGGCGGGACCGTTTGAGGCCGTTCGAGGCCTAAGAGGACTGGCCTGGCCCACCCCCCTTGGTTCTCCTCATCGCCATTGCGTCTGGACCTTGAGTTTTGTGAGTACTACATATAAAACATAACTGTCACACATCATGTGTACTCGGGGGAGTCGCAGTAAGACTGCACTGGGATTATCTAAGTCAAAAGGTACCTTGGACAATTTTCTAGTAAAAACAAATCTGGCAATAGATGCAGAAATCACAAAAATGCAGAAAAGGGTCTCAATCGAGTTAGATGCGGCACGCAGACTTTCCCAAACTTTTGCTAATACCAAAAAATCCTCTCTGGGAAATATCGCGTCCGTTGTTTCTCCCCAGCCGGCTGTACGCCCCCCTCCTCTGCTGATCCTTGCGGACGTTCATCACTCCCCTCCTTTTTCTTCACCATCACTAGATTCTTCCCTCATCTTTTCACCCATGACCGTCCAACCTAATGAGGGTGTATTACCTACTGAACAGGAAAACTTTACCACCTTGCCGGTCATAACTGCCCCTTCCTTCTCTGTAGCAAAAAGTGCAAATTCAGGTTCCCATGTTTCGAAGAAGAAAAACAATGTAAAATCTGCCTATGCTCGCAAGAAAGCTAAAGTGGCTAGGCAGCAGTTTTTCAATCATAGAAGAACTCTACCCAATGTAGGGGATTGCAAACAAATACCACCGTCAGTTACACAGCCAATAGGGGGTGATAATAATTCCACTCTTTTTACCCCCCTTAATGCCCTTGTGGTAGAGAATCCTACTATTCCTGTAGATAATCTAACACCGGGAGGGCTAAAAGAGTTAGGGAGGGATACGGATAAACCCGGTGATGATGAAGACTTTCTTCAAACTGTCTGGGTCACGCTAAAACAACTATTGACACCATTCGAACTCAGACTGTCTCGTATTGAGAATCACCTTCTTGAAATGGATAAAACATTAGTATCCCTGGCCACACTTAGCCTAAAACAGCTGGAAGCAATACATCCCCATATTAACGAGGGTTTACCCCTGGCTAGTAATGTTGGTATTCAACCTGTCCCAGATTTTAAGACTAACACTAAAGTAGCTACAGTGTCTAAGGAGGTCCCTCCTGTCCCTTTGATTTTGCCTGCACCCTTACCCACCCCATCATCTAAACCGACACCAATCCCCAAACCTAGGAAACTTGCTAACGCCGCTGCCAATCTTCCGAAAGGTGAGGAAGAATCCACTAAAAAACATGTCCAGCCTAAACCTTCCTCTAGATCTGACCAGAAGGCAAGTAACTCTATTACTCCTCTCCTAGAGCCCTTACCAAACTCACATCCGAATCATCAGAACTTTCGTGGGGGCTATATTGACCTCCCCCCTGAGGCTGGGGCTTATGTGGTTATTTTGGCCGGGGTACCTCCGCTTGCTCCTGATATTGTGGAATCCCAGTGGTCCCTAAAAAATAAAGTGATCCACTGGTTAAATACCAATAGGCAGATTTCCAAAACCAACAGGAGCAGGGTCCTTATGGTCAGGAGAGTCCCTTGGGTGGGCCGTACTTATAAATCGATACCAGGAGATTGTATCGTGGTGTCATTTGCAGACCCTCACACAGCCCACCTTATCACCACATGGGATCAATACGTAACTGAGCAAACAATTGTCACCAAACCCCTTACCTTCTTTTATCCCCCTAAACAGATAGCTGAGTATCCTGGGGCTTGGACTACGGTCCACAATCATAGATGGAAGGGCCAAGGACAGGGTTGGCAACCCACCAATAGTTGGTGGGAAGGGGCACCTACCATGAATAGGTTCGCATGCCTAGATCAGGTGGACTGACTGGAATCCGACGATCAACCACCACGATCAAGTGACCAAACTCAAGCAATAATTGCCAGTAATAGTATCACATCGCCACATATTCCTAATAACTCGACCCATTCGATGGCGACCCCAACCTCCCCCGCCCATCACCCGTTCTCTGTGCAAGTCATACAACATCTAGACAGGGCACATCCCCAAGACCAGGTTGATGCCATGGAGTATGTGGGTCACACACACCAGGTGGCTAGGGAACCGAAACACTCACTATTATCCTGGAATGTAGCAGGCCTGGGTAATAAGATCAGGCATACATCATGGCTGGAGACCGTCCAGAAGCATGATATACTTTGCCTGCAAGAAACTTGGCTCGCAGAGGAAAGGCATATCATGGGGTATCGAACATTCCATTCACCCGCGGCTCCCGCCATCCAGGGGCGTAATAAAGGGGGCCTGTGTATATACATTTCAAATACAGGGGATATAAAGGTGTACAATTTCCATTCGGATCAATACTTTCAAATCCTTTCCTTTAAATGGGGCACCACACAAAAGTTTATACTGGTGAACTTTTATAATAATATGCCTGTAAATGAAATGGAATTCATCCTGAATAAAATGTCGAGCTATATTCACAAGGAGAGAGATCAAAACCTGGGAGACCATACAGTTTTGTGGGTAGGAGACTTTAATTGTACCGTCTGTCCACTCTCTGAGTTAGGTTTGTGCGGCCTTGCAGATCGAGAGGAGGACGGTCCTTTTCATTTCTCACACACCAAGCTGGGGTCTCTCCTTAACAGTATTGTGTTTACCTTTGACCTCACCTTCATTAACCAGGCATGCTCTCCCCCAGTTCCCTTTGCCCCAACATATAATGGAAGAGGCTGTGAAAGTATAATTGACTTTGCACTGATATCCCCCATTATACCTAATTTTATAACCTCTTGGGAGATAGGGGATGAACCAATGAGTGATCACTACCCTATTACCTTTGGGGTTAGGCTCCCACAGGAGAAAGCAAAGGAACCTAGCGGCCCACTCTATCCTTTGGAGGTTACTTTAACGAAGTTAAACGGCTATGTGCTCAAGTGGGAGACCCTAAACCCTACAATCTTCCTCCACAACCTAATAACCTCTTGCTTTGCAGACATATCTGTCTGTTTAGAAGAAGACATTGAGCCTAAAGCGATTATGGCAGCTTTCGCTAATATTCAGGAGCACATAAAAAGCCTTCTTACCAAGAGCCATAAAAAGAAGGGGAAACGTGCTACCGGGTGGTTTGATTCTAGGTGTACAGCTGCCTTAAAGAACTTGAAGAAAGTTCTAAACGCCATCCCGAAAAACAGGGTCCTAATCTCTGAGGCCAGACGCGAGTATAAGAGAGAGATTAACCTCAGGAAAGCAACTAGGAAACGGGAGGCCTGGGAAGCTTTGGGAGAAGCGGCCAGGAATAAGGATACAAACCTTTTCTGGAAAGTGATTAGATCAGCTTATAACACTAAGGATACTGAGAACTGTATAGATGTAGCAATCTCAGCAGAGCGCTGGGTTGAACACTATGGTAAACTTTATACCAATAGTCAGGGGGACAACACAAATAAACAAATGGCACTTTCACCCCTGAACAAAGCTACGCAGGTTCATCAGGCAAGTGACCCCCCAGCTTCCCCTTATCCAATCGACTTGGTCTTCACCACCTTAGAAGTGGAAAATGCAATTAGGGAAAGCCCATCAGGGAAAGCCCCAGGTCCGGACTATACACCAGTTGATGTCTATAAAGCAAATTTGGAACTTTGGACACCACTCTTAACTAATGTTTTGAACATGGGAAATAAATGTGGCTTAATTAATACCTGGTCAGAAGCCATTGTTGTCCCCATCTTTAAAAAGGGAAGTAGGGACGACCCGGCGTGCTATCGCCCTATATCCCTATTAGATGGCCTCATGAAAATTGCGGGAAGGATTATCCTCAAGAGAATTCAGTATTGGGAGACAGAAAACAAGATCATTACGGAATTCCAATATGGTTTCCGAAAAGGCCTGGGCACTCAGGAACAATGTTTAAATCTGTCCCTACTGATGTCAAAATATACTGAGGCCAAAAAAGGGGAGCTGTTTGTTACCTTTGTTGACCTTAGCTCAGCATTTGACTGTGTGGATCATCTGCAGCTTTGGTCAACATTGGAGCTTATTGGGGTGGATCCTACCATCATTGTATTTATTAAAGAACTGTATAGAGAGGCTGGTGCCAGAGTAAGGTTCGGGACCCAGGGACAATGCACACAGAAATTTCCCATAAACAGAGGGGTTAGGCAAGGATGTATCCTTGCGCCCCTTCTATTTAGTTTTTACATCAACTCTGTTGTAGACCACCTGACAAGATTCCAAAATGATTATCCAGTTGTTAATGATAGGCCTGTACCCATCTTATTATATGCCGACGATGCGGCTATTATGTCTAGGACCATGATGGGGTTGCAGCGAGCGGTAAGAGAATTTTCATCCTATATGGGAAAAAGAAACTTAAAAGTGAATATTTCCAAAACCTTCTCTATGCCGTGCACGCAAAAGAGTAAAAGGCCACAATGCTCGATATACCTCGACGAGCAAAGAATTGAGAGCACAGATACTTTCTGTTATTTGGGTGTTGTCTTTGGGAGAAAAGGAGCCTGGAAGCACGCAGTATCGGCTAGGAGGCTTGCCTTTACGCGTGCTATTGGGGCCCTGAGAACTTTTGCAGCGAAAATTGGGGGCAAGCCGACCGCCGAGATGATACAGATTTACCAAGCAAAGTGTGTAGCGACAGTTACTTATGGAGCAGGCCTATGGGGGTTTGAAGATGTGTCCTCACTCCAAACCTGTGAGAACCTTTTTATTCGCTATTTATTGGGTGTGGGTAAAACTACTTCTACTTTTTTCACTCACATTGAGACTGGCCTCAAATATCTTAGCGACTCCATAAAGCTGTCCCCGTGCTTGCTTTGGCACAAAATCTGGACTACCAAGGAATGCCAACTTAACAGAGAACTGATCATTGATTGTATGAACTTGGACGCCGCATCCAAAATAAAATGGCCGCGACATGTCCGGTTGATGTTTTCTAAGATTGGCCGTCCTGAATACTTTGACGATCCAGAGTCCTTAGAAAATCTCTCTAGGTCATCCCTCAGAAAACTCCTAATCACACATCTGGAGGGTATTAGATGGGACGCTGAGAAACTCAAAAATACTACTTTGAGCTACCAAAGAATCACTCCCACTGAAGGTTTGCAACTGTATCTCAGGACCGAAACTGCACCTTACCCCCGTATGTTACTTACCAGACTCCGCCTAGGCACTTTCTTTCGTATGGTCACTTTACCAAAACAAAATGATTGGACTACCCCGAATCTAATTTGTCCGTGCGATGATCACTCATCACAAAGTAACATCCATATCATGTTCTTTTGCAAACTGTATTCCGCCCCAAGGAAACTGTATTTATTACCCTTACTCAAACGCTGGGGCATAAGAACATGCAAAAACGCTTATTTTAAGTTACTCTTGTTAGATGAGGTGTATGTCATCTTTGTCGTTTCTCGTTTTTTAAAGTCAGTGATGAAATCTAGAAATTCTATGATGTAACTTTTATATGTTTAAATTTTTGTACATGTTTCTACCCGAGGTCGATTTTCTGAAATGTCATCACTGACTTCTTGTTCTTATCATGTGAAAATGGCTTTATCGACTATTTATAAAAGTTTCGTTGGGGAAAAATTGTTGTATAAAATGTTTTGTATGCTTTTATGATTTTTACCAAACAAATCGAATAAAGCTAATTTTGAATTTGAATTTGAATTTGACTTTGTGCAAATAAATCCCGAGTCGTGATGGCTGACACCGGGGGTGAATGTTCCTCAATATTGGCACTTACATCTCAACATTCATCACTACTTCCCTTTATCCCCAGTCAGTCCTGTTCTTCTAAGTTTGAGAAGGCGTATTCAAATCGGTTATAAGTTGGAATGTTATATATAGGCCTCAACTCATTGTACCCTGAATTAGGATTTACATTGGGACTGAAGAGTGGCCTCTCGCTGTAGTTATGCCTGAGGCATGATGGGGAAGTGTGGATATGGCGTCGGATGTCCCATGAATTTAGCCTGATAGCACTGGGCTTGGCCGTTCACGGGATTGAAATCTTGGTTCAATTGGTGGGATGGATATAGGTCCCTGATTCCAAGATTTTGCTCCTGAAATTGTGCGGCCGGATTGAACATGGGATTGGGAGCTGGGGCTAGATGTCTATAAAAATAACCCAGGGGAAGCAAGGTTGTGTTAAATTCCCAGGGTGAGGGTAATGGTGCATTAGCGAGAGTTTTGTGGGGACCTAAAGTTTATGACTACGCAGTCTCCCTCAAACTTTTTTCTCAGTGGACCCACCCACCCGACTCTTTGTGTTTGGATGATCTCCCTTGCTCCTTCCATTGGGACATTACAGTTAGTGGATAACCAGTGGAGGATCCTATTATTAAGAGTTGTGTGGTTTTCCTCTTGGTCATTCTTTAGGTTGGGCACATTCACCAAAATCAACACATATGCCCCGCATTCAGGGGGGAGATTGATGCGAGTGGGCATCTTCCTCCTATAATTTGATATGTTGCATTCAGGTTGAGCTGTGGGGCAATTTTGGGGATTGCTCTTAAGTTGATGGGTTGGGGCCCTTTTACTTTTATCAGTGTTAGGGTCTATCCTTGACACACTGGCTGCTTTGGTTGTATTCAAATTAGGGGCCTGTTTTGGTAGGGGTTGATTTTTACTAGTGCTAGGTGTGGGCGCTGTTAGAGTTGGTTTATTATGGCCCGCTGTTTTTAAATTGGTATTAATATTGGGACCACTATTTTTGGCCTTAGTAGAGCCTAGTGTCCCGTTATCAGCTTTATTAGTAGAAATCTGCCCTGTACCCAGTTTTGATACACGATCGTCCAACACTTTCATCCTTTTCTCCAGATTTAGAATTTGTTGGTTAATTGGACCTAGGAGTGTGGACAATAGTGTCTCCATCCTCCCCCAAAATGCCTCATTCCCTGATGCTGCAGTGGTTTATGTGGGTAGAGTTTTAGGTGCCATGATTTCGTCTTTTCCCTTAATCCTTTCCTGTTCTATGGGGGCAAGAGCCCTCCGATTGCGCTTGCGCCCTCCTTTAGTTCTATATATTTTTGATGGGGACTCAGTATTTAGGTGCTTCATTTTTCTTTTGGCTTTTTGGCCCCTGGTTCGCACGGGCATGCTGTCACTTTCGTCTCCCTCAGTGATTGATATATCGTAATCCGCCTGTGAGTCGTTACCATTTAAACATGGGTGGTCGTTTACCGATAGTGCACAGGAATCTTGACTAATGTTCGTAGCGAGCCTGAGCAGGGTAGGAATTGATGATAACCTACTACCTGGGGTAAATTGTGGCACTGGGGCCATGTCGACAATTATAAAGTTCTCATTTGGATCTGTGCCTGGGAGTCCTGCATAAGAAGCAGCGAGTAAGGAGTCCGTTGAATTATCATGATTCAGCAGAAGGGGGGGCAGGCTGGATGGGAGTGAAAAGCGCCTTTCTGTGTTCTGAATGGCAGTCACAACAACATCAATTGTTTTCTGGAGCATTTTATCGATGGCAGTCAGTGTTGGCCGCGGGGTGGGCCAATTTAAGGGAGTCTTTTGGCCTAGTTACTGCCGGTGTTATTTTCCCCATAGTTCAAAAGCTGTTATATAGATGATATGAAGTACTTTATCACTGACCTGGCATAAGTTCCACGGGTTGTAGGAATGGACAGCCAAGGGGGGTGGCCTAGCTCAACCTCCTCTGGCCTCTGACGGCCACAGACGGCCCGCCCTTTGCCCGGGCTTAGCCCGGCGCCCGCCTGCACGCGTCCCGCAACGCGGAGGGAGTGTCCTGTTCAAGTAGCGCCTCCGGGCGCGCTGTGGCCGGAAGTGGGAAGTGGCCCCAAAGCTCCCTGGGAGCTGTAGTCTCAAGCCACGAGGTGGAGTGTGGTAGAGGCAAGACCACAGCATTAGGGACCCAGGAGCAACTGTGCAAGCGTCTGCCTCGCAGGTAGGAAGCCCTCTGACTGGTCTCTGGCCGTTTAGCCCCTGCTCCACCGAGGGAGCGTCCTGTTCAAGTAGCGCCTCCGGGCACGCTGTGGCCGGAAGTGGGAAGTGGCCGCAAAGCTCCCTGGGAGAGCTGTAGTCTCAAGCCGCGAGGTGGAGTGCGGTAGCGGCGAGACCACAGCGTTAGGGACCCAGGAGGAAGCCCTCCGACTGGTCTCTGGCCGTTTACCCCCCGCTCCACCGAGGGAGCGTCCTGTTCAAGTAGCGCCCCCGGGCGCGCTGTGGCCGGAAGTGGGAAGTGGCCGCAAAGCTCCCTGGGAGCTGTAGTCTCAAGCCGCGAGGTGGAGTGCGGTAGCGGTGAGACCACAGCGTTTGGGACACAGGAGCAACTGTGCAAGCGTCTGCCTCGCAGGTAGGAAGCCCTCCGACTGGTCCCTGGCCGATTAGCCCCCGCTCCAATGAGGGAGCGTCCTGTTCAAGTAACACCTTCGGGCGCGCTGTGGCCGGAAGTGGGAAGTGGCCGCAAAGCTCCCTGGGAGCTGTAGTCTCAAGCCGCGAGGTGAAGTGCGGTAGCGGCGAGACCACAGCGTTAGGGACCCATGAGCAACTGTGCAAGCGTCTGCCTCGCAGGTAGGAAGCCCTCCGACTGGTCTCTGGCCGTTTAGCCGAATTCAAGTTGTGAACCCTACTGTCCGCAGTGTAGATTGAAGGCAGTTGTGGAAACAAAGATCATTGAATGCTATTTTGACACAGTTAACAGAATCTGAGGACACAGTACAATTGTCTGTCTTAAATAAAGCAAGGCTGGATTCAATGTTGTCCTTAGTGTAGATGGAAAGGTGAATTCAAGTTGTGAAACCTTCTGTCAGCAGTGTAGATTGAAGGGTTTAGTGAGCACAGTTATAGATGAATGCTATTTGTCACATTCGTTTACAAAATCAGAAGATATAGAATCCATTAGTCTCTACCTTAAATAAAGGAAGGCTGGATTCAATGTTTTCTGTAGTCAAGTCAAAAAGGCTTTATTTCGATAAAAATTATCATAAAAGCTTCACAATAAAAATACACAAATTCATTCATTGGATTAAAAAAGAGAAAAAGAGAAATACAACAATTTGATTACATTAAGCTTTAAAAATCTTGATTTACAAATAAAAGAGGCATATCATTGGGGTTTGGTTTAAAAGAGAATTAAACATTTTCTTTAAGCCTTTTACTTCTAATGCTAAAGGCCCATGATAAAAAGGGTACAAACATACAATGGGTGAGAGTCTGACATTAAAATGTGTAGTGCCTCAACGTGATGCCTGGTCCCCAGCATGCAGCACAAATGCTTAAGCCATTTTCTTCTCGGTCGGGCATACTCCTGGCACTCAAACATAAAGTGTGCCACTGACTTTTGTTTGAGTGGAAACGAGGGGCAAAACTCTGTAGGATGTGCTGGTGGTTTCCACCGAGATGTAAAGGCGTACAGGGGAAGAGTTCCAATTCAAAATTGGAAGTAAAGGGTCCTATCAAATGGTTTCTCGATAATGTCTAGATAGATTTCCCTAATTGGTAAGTCCTTGAACTTCAAAAAGTCCTCCGTCAATCTGCCCAGTGTACAGTTAGTGCTCCGTTTAGTCAGGATCCAATTCCAGTACAGAGTCTTGAGTGTTGCCTTTGCTGGAGATTCCTTATTTGCCCAGGCTACACTTAGGCCCAAATTGCACAGAAGGGATTTCATGTCTCTTAACCATTTAATTCTATGCCATCCTGGTAGTGACATGATTTCAGAGAGCCCTTTCGCATATTTGGCGAGTTCCGGGACTCGCCACAACCGGGCCCATAGAAGTAGAGGCTGGAACTTTGCTAGATCTTCAATAGGTTGGCAGCCTAAATCAAGCATTAATGGGGTCATAGGGGTGCCTTGGGGAAGTGGCATAATGGCCCTACAGAACTTCCTCTCAGATCTTGCCAGTTCATTAATATTACATGAGCCCCATAGCTCCGCACCATAGAGAGCAGAGCTAACCCCCCAACTGTGTAAATATCAATAACAGGGGCTATAGGTCTTATAGCGCAGGAGCGTTGTTCCTTCAGGAGGGCCCTGGTTACCCTCTTATGGGTTAACAGCATTTTATCTAAATGGGGGGCCCACTGCATATTATGCGACAAACGGATGCCTAGGTAATCAAATACGTCTACCCTCCCCAAAGGTACACCATTTAGCTTAGGGGGGCGTACTGTTTTTTTGGGGGGATTCATCACAAGATATTTTGTTTTGTCGGTATTGATTACCAGGCCCCGTTCTACACAAAAAGTCTGAAAGTTGTTAAGGAGTTTTTGAAGACCCATTGGGGATTTAGACAGGAGGAGCGTGTCATCGGCAAAGAGAAGGGTGGGGATACGCTCCCCCGCCAGGGATGGTTCATCTGAATGATCTTTCAGCAGATCCTCAACCACTCCATTGATGTACAGGGAGAAAAGGGTGGGAGCTAAAACACATCCCTGGCGAACCCCTCTCTCCACCGGGATACTGCTGGTTTTTTCTCCTCCTGCGCCCCATCTTATCTGGGCAAAGCTATTCTCATGGAGCCTTACAAGTAAGGATAAAATATAGTGCGGTCTCCCCATATCAGTAAGGACTTTCCAAAGGATCTCCCTAGGTACAAGGTCAAAGGCAGTCTTTAAGTTGATAAATGCGAGATAAAGACTGCCTTTGCCTATAACCACCACCTTCCAGTACACTAACATCAATCTAAAGGCTTGTTCTATTGTGCCAGTGCCTACTCTAAATCCTGCCTGATAGTCAGAGAGGATATTATTCTCATTAATCCAGTCCAATATTCTAGCCAGCAGTACCTTACCAACGACCTTTTGGCTTATGTCCAACAAGCTTATAGGCCTATAGTTGGACGGGTAGTCCCTGGTACCTTTTTTAAAAATAGGGACGACCTCCGCCCCTTTCCAGGATGTGGGGATTGGTGCGCCCCTGCAGATGGCAGTAAGCAGGCAATGGATAAATTTCTCCCATTTCTGAATGTCTGAGCGCAGTAGATCTCCGGGAATACCATCTGGACCAGCCGCTTTTTGAGGCATGATGGTACTAATGGCATACTCTACTTCTTTTATTGAGAAGTCTGAATCTATTGGATTTTCCTCCCAGTCCTCATGGGTCATAATTGGAGCCACTACCCATCCCTGATCTTCATTGGGTATATCTAAGATGTTATGTCCGGATTGGCGGGTGTCAAGTTTAGAGAAGTGAATGACCCACACTTGACTAGTGATGTTGCATGTTATGAGGTCACTATCTGGTCTGTTTCTGGTTCTGATTGTATCTCAGAAACACCTTGGATCTTTCTTAGCACTTGCCTCTTTTAAGGTGCACCAGAACTCTTCTTCCCACTCCTTTTTTGCTCTTGCTATGGTTCGCTTATGCTCTTTCCTGGCTTCCTGTATCTGGGGTTGTGATTTGCCTTTGACAGCCTCAATCAAAAGGGATTTGGCATGTCTACATGCAGGTGTATATCAGTCATGCTTGTACCTAGAGTTCCGGGATACCATATTCTTCCCCACACACCCCTTTTTCAGAAATATGTCCCCTATGGACATATTTCCATTTGTGAGGTCAAAAGCAATTCATTGATTGTTTTAAGTTTGGCTTCGTCAGCAGAGATTTTATTCCACTTTAAGCGTCTCCCACAAGAATAGACGGAGATTTTTTGAGCATGTTTAGGGGATTTTCCGGCTCATTTATTGGGCCAGGGGTTTGTTAGAGATAAGGAGAGCGAATTATGATCGCTCTATACTGTGGGTAAAACTACCATGTCCTGCACTAATCCCCATAGCGTGAAATCTAGCAAAATATATTCAATCCTCGTGTGATTGGCCTTATTATATGTGACAGCACCCAAGGAGTCTGATGGTGTACGACCATTTGTGGCTCTTAGGCCAAACTCCAATGTCAAAGCGTTTAGCTGGATCGCACAATGAGACCATCTTTTAATCGGGGGTATGGTTAGGGCTGGAATACCCCTTCTAGAGTCATCCTCACCCAGGTCCAGAGTGTCATCTGAGGAGAGTGGTTCATAGGTCCAATTGAAATCACCCGCAAATAAGATTTGGGCACCCTCAGCATTTTCCCTTAGTTCTGTTTCAAGGGTGGTTACAATCGGGGACATAGACCAATGTTTGGTGCCTCTAACATATATATTGTACAAGTGAATGGTTAACCCACTGCAAGGATCCTTCAGAGAAAGTCCTAAGATGTCTGGACTATTGATGTGCTTAGGTTTTATACGACAATTAAGGGAGATGCTTACCCAAGTAAGCAAACCCCCCGAGGGGCGTCCCTTCCCATTTATATGTTTTTCTGCAGGCACAAAATATGTGACATAGCCAACACGGTGGAGTGGTTCTAGGCTCCAGGTCTCTTGGAACAGACAGATCTTATGCGCCTCCACCAAAGTGTTCCACTCGGGTGCGCCCAGTTTCCGATGGATACCCGCTAGGTTCCAACTAAGAATCATGAGTGGACCCTTGGGATCATAACCATTACTATTTCGAGGTCCCAAATATTCACTTGGAGTCAAGGTCACTATTAAAGGTGTGACCTGAGCATTACTAGACACTAATGTAGAGGTAGGGCGGTGCGCAGAACCTGTTCCAATGTGCATACTGGGATAAAAAAGGGATCAAAATCAAGGGTACCTTGCCAGGGGGATTGCCATTGTTTGAATCTCTGCTGGGGTGCTTGCTGGTATGCCCTGCTCAGAAGTATTCTATTATTCTGCATTTGCCTTTGGGGTATGGTCGGATAGAAATATGAGAGATGTAAGGGGTGGATTAGTGTGTTAGTTCCACTAGGGGGTGCATTACATCTATAGTCCACTGCAGCCGTGTCTCTAAAATTAATAGTAATGATGTCCCCTGCAATGGTTTTAATACTTCTACCTATCCATTCCCCTCGTCTAACCGTTAGCATTTCTCCAGAAATGTTAGGAGGTAGAGGTCTATTTAGCTGTAACCATTGTATACATTTGTTTTTTAATCCAATTTGTGTTTCCTTTTTTCCCTCCTTCATGGGTGGCACTCCTGTCAGTACGACCACGAAGGGAAGGGCTTCAGGCGGAAGATTAATAGTCTTGAAGCGTGCCAACCTTGCCTTTTCTACTTGGTTTTTGTTGATTGGGCAGTGTCTGTATTTGAACTTTTTTTTAGAATTTTGACAAGTTTTGTCATCTGAGGCTGAAGGATTTCCAATTCTTTGTCCTTCCTTTGGTTTTGCCTGTGGGATGGTGCAAGGTACACTAGGGCTCGAGGATGCAGAAACTTTATTCCCAACCGGAGTGTTATTTTGTGTTGCATCCTTAGATTTACTGGCTAAGGATTGGTTAGCTGTTGTGACCTTATCATTTGGTATATTATTGGTAGTACCCCCTTTTGACCCCCCTTTAGTTAATATGCCATCATTTGCCACTTGCCTAGGTGGACCCATCCCTTTGTTGTTTATTAGGGACGTCAATCTGTCAATTTTTGACATAAGTGGTTTGATATGGGCGATGATCGTATCTTCATGGTCTGCTTTGAGATCAGCTACCATATTTGCTACCCAACAAGGTATTCCTGGTGTAGAATTAGAAATTGGGGCAACTAGATTATGAGTTTGCGTGGTGTTTTGGCCCTTATTTTTTTCTTGTATGCACGAACATCACTAGCTTTTTTTGGCACTGTATTGTTTGGATTTGACTTCTCCCCATCCTGTGGAATACTTAAGTTTGGCTGAGATATTTCTATATCCCCTATTGACTCAGAGGGGGCCTGTGCACACGGAAGCTTGGCGAAGGAAGAGGTGACACCGAGGCTTGAATCTAAATCATCAGTGGCATCTATAGTAGCTACCAGAGGGTCATTTGCAGCATCTTGTGAATCATGGACAAGTATTGTTGGTGGTAAGGACATCCTCCTTTCTGTATTAGCTATTGCAGTTGATACTGCCCCTATGGTCTGCTGCAGCATTATGTCAATTGCTGTAAGTGTGGAAACTGGTTGAGGGGCAACCACCTTCTGTTTAGAATTTGACCTTAAGGTGGGCATCCTAGTGGATTTAGTGATCTTTCTCATACTGCTCGAAAACAAAAAGGTATAAATGACACTTAGAGATTAACTGTTCTTAAGATGGTACTAGAAATGGACCACCAACATACAGTAAAGGGAAATTAAAGCATCAAAGAGTACCTTCTTCAGTGTGGTGGTAAGGTTAGGGGGGTGGCCCAGCCCAGCCTCTTCTGGCCTCGGAGGGCTGTAGAGGGCCTGCCCTTTGCCCGGGCTTCGCCCGGCGTCCCGCGATGTGGGGTTGCATGGATTAAATGCGCCTCCTGGCGCCGTTCTGCAGGTCAGAGGGCGCGCCGCCGCTTAGCCTACCGGGAGATGTAGTCCCGGGGTGGCAGCGCGTGTAGTTTGCCAAAGTTGACTCTTGGCGGTGTCGGCAGAAAAGCCCTCGCTCTCGTTGCCCCGGCACTGCAGCCCCTGCTTGCAGGCTGTGACCGCTGTCGCTGCTCTAGTCCTGGTGCTCAGGTAAGGAGTTCCTCGCGCCTGCCGGGGGGCGCGTGGATTAAATTCGCCTCCTGGTGCCGTTCTGCAGGTCAGAGGGCGGGCCACCGCTTAGCCTACCGGGAGATGTAGTCCCGGGGCGGTGGCATGTGTAGTTTGCCAAAGGTGACTCTTGGCGGTGTCGGCAGAAAAGCCCTCACTCTCGTTGCCCCGGCGCTGCAGCCCCTGCTTGCAGGCTGTGACCGCTGTCACTGCTCTAGTCCTGGTGCTCAGGTAAGGAGTTCCTCGCTCCTGCCGGGGGGCGCGTGGATTAAATGCGCCTCCTGGTGCCGTTCTGCAGGTCAGAGGGTCATTTGCAGCATCTTGTGAATCATGGACAAGTATTGTTGGTGGTAAGGACATCCTCCTTTCTGTATTAGCTATTGCAGTTGATACTGCCCCTATGGTCTGCTGCAGCATTATGTCAATTGCTGTAAGTGTGGAAACTGGTTGAGGGGCAACCACCTTCTGTTTAGAATTTGACCTTAAGGTGGGCATCCTAGTGGATTTAGTGATCTTTCTCATACTGCTCGAAAACAAAAAGGTATAAATGACACTTAGAGATTAACTGTTCTTAAGATGGTACTAGAAATGGACCACCAACATACAGTAAAGGGAAATTAAAGCATCAAAGAGTACCTTCTTCAGTGTGGTGGTAAGGTTAGGGGGGTGGCCCAGCCCAGCCTCTTCTGGCCTCGGAGGGCTGTAGAGGGCCTGCCCTTTGCCCGGGCTTCGCCCGGCGTCCCGCGATGTGGGGTTGCATGGATTAAATGCGCCTCCTGGCGCCGTTCTGCAGGTCAGAGGGCGCGCCGCCGCTTAGCCTACCGGGAGATGTAGTCCCGGGGTGGCAGCGCGTGTAGTTTGCCAAAGTTGACTCTTGGCGGTGTCGGCAGAAAAGCCCTCGCTCTCGTTGCCCCGGCACTGCAGCCCCTGCTTGCAGGCTGTGACCGCTGTCACTGCTCTAGTCCTGGTGCTCAGGTAAGGAGTTCCTCGCTCCTGCCGGGGGGCGCGTGGATTAAATGCGCCTCCTGGTGCCGTTCTCCAGGTCAGAGGGCGCGCTGCCGCTTAGCCTACCGGGAGATGTAGTCCCGGGGCGGCGGCACGTGTAGTTTGCCAAAGTTGACTCTTGGCGGTGTCGGCAGAAAAGCCCTCGCTCTCGTTGCCCCGGCGCTGCAGCCCCTGCTTGCAGGCTGTGACCGCTGTCGCTGTTCTAGTCCTCGTGCTCAGGTAAGGAGTTCCTCGCTCCTGCCGGGGGGCGCGTGGATTAAATGCGCCTCCTGCACCGTTCTGCAGGTCAGACGGCGCGCCACCGCTTAGCCTACCGGGAGATGTAGTCCCGGGGCAGCGGCGCGTGTAGTTTGCCAAAGTTGACTCTTGGCGGTGTCGGCAGAAAAGTCCTTGCTCTCGTTGCCCCGGCGCTGCAGCCCCTGCTTGCAGGCTGTGACCGCTGTTGCTGCTCTAGTCCTGGTGCTCAGGTAAGGAGTTCCTCCTGTTTTCTGTAGTACTGATGTGCTTGTGGTATGAAGAGGTAAACTCTGTTGTTCGTAGTATACATTTGTAGGTAGTACTTAGTACAGACATTGAGGAATCTTTATTGTCCCATCCATTAATAAAATTGTGTCTGCCTTACATGAATGAAGGCTAATTTGAATGCTGTGCATAGTGTAGATGGAAAGCTGAATTCAAGTTGTGAACCCTGCTGTCCGTAGTGTAGATCGAAGGCAGTAGTTGACACAGACATGGAGGAATGCTTTTTGTCACTTATTTAAACAAAATATGAAGACATACAGTAGAAATATCTTTAAATTAAAGAAATGAATGCTGAATTTCCTACTGTTTAAACTTTAAGAAAATCTGAGGACATTGTAAAATTGTCTCTGTTTTAAATAAATCAAGATTGTATTAAATGTTTTCTGTAATGCTGGCGCTGTTGATATCTAGTTGTCAACTCCACTGAGTGCAGAATTTACTGAAGGTAGTTCTCTGTACACAAACTGATGAGAAATTTGCATGCAAAGCTGAATTGAACTTGTAAAGTCTGCTGTTTGCAATGTATATCGAAGGTAGTACTCGACACAAACATCGATGAATGATATTTTGTTCAGTTAACAGAATCTGAGGACATAGTACAATTGTCTCTGCCTTAAGTAAATTGAGACTAATATGTCATAGTCTGTTTTAAGAAAATGCTACATTCTTAAATGCACAAAGGCAAGCATTAAGTTTGATACCATGCTTACGTCATCAATAATGAGAAGTTTCATTTTCTTTAAGAGACTTCACAACAAGCTTCTCCAGATAGCTTGTGTTATTGCAATTTGTTGTAATGCTCCACAGGTAGTATAAGTAAAAGATGTAATGTAGCATTGGAAAAGTTAACATTTGGTCATATTTGAATATATGGAATTTATTAAAATATGCGACAAGGAAATGATTCTAATTATAGAACTATTTTACAAGATATAAGAATTGGAAAAATGACTGAACATGGCAAAGAGGTTTTACAGATACGATTACTTTGCAATTTTTTAGCAAATGAAAATATTGTTCCTGAGTTTGTAGCTACTTTTAGAATAACTGATAACCCCAGTCAAGAAAGGCAGCAAGTGTGCAAATGTCCCACTGCCTTCGGCCGAGGTAGTAACTACATTAAAAAGGCTCGATAAAGGGCCATGATTTTGAATCAGAATATGAAATTCAAGAATAATTGATAACCCCAGCCAAGAAAGGCAGCATGTGTGGAAATTTCCTCCTGCTTTCAGCCGAGGTAGTAGGTACAACAAGAAGGCTCGATAAAGGGCCTTGACTTTGAATCAGAATATGAAATTGAACAATAATTGATAGCCCACTGCCATTCACGGTTAGTAGTTACCAAGAAAGCTCAAGAAAGGGCCTGTACTGTGAATTAGAATAACAAACAGAAGATTTGATAACCATAGACCTTACTGGCTGTTTTTTAATATTGGTAGACTTTTATTAAGCTTTTTATTATACATGAACGGCAGGAAGTGTGCAAATTACACACTGCCATTCACGAGTAATAGTTACCAAGAAGGCTCAATAAAGGGCCTGTACTTTGTATTACAAGAAGAATAATTGATAACCCCAGCCAAGAAAGACAACAAGTGTGCAAATTTCTCACTGCCTTAGGCCGGGGTTGTAGCTACAACCAAAAGGCTTGATAAAGGGCCTGCACTTTGAATAGGAATATGAAATTGAACAATAATTGATAATCCCTGTCAAAAAAGGCAGCAAGTAGGTGTGTGTGTGTGTGTGGATGATGTGTTGAATGAGTGGAAGATGAATAAGGTGAAAAATAACAAAGGCAGCAGAACCGCACAATACCCGCTGCCTTGTCAGGGAAGTGGATGTTTGGATTTCCAGTCCATTACATAGAGTGGGAGTTGGATTCCGCAATGAGAGTCTTGAGAAACTGCTTCCACATTTAAGTAGGCAAGCAAGTGCATAAAGTACACACTCCCGACACTGTGTGGTAGGGTTGAAAAATAACAATATTGGCCCCTTTCTGGGGTTTGTCATTAGAATTTCAAAATTACTCGGCAACCGCACTAACTCTTGAGTGACTGACACAGATCCGGCAACCGAGACTATACAAAGTGCTCTAACTCTTGGAGTGTGTGACACGCACCCGGCAACCCAAGTGGCAGAGGGTGCACTAACTCTAGGAGTGACTGACATGCTGCACGCATCTGTCAACTCAGGCGGCACACCATGCACTAACTTTAGGAGTGACTGATGCACCCTGCAACCCAGGTAGCACTCAGTGTACCAATTTCAGGCTTGAGTGACACGCACCTGCCAAACTAGGCTGTACTCGGTGAGGGGCCTATGTTACACCCCTGCTTTCCCCTGCTGTAGTGTCTACCAGCAGATGCTGGGAGGGAGAGCATGGTCAGGGTAGGTGTGTATAAAGGGCCTGCACTTTGAATTACAATATGAAATATTACAATAATTGATAACCCCAGCAAAATAGGCAGCAAGTAGGTGTGTGTATGTGTAGATGATATGTTGATTGAGTGGAAGATAAACAAGTTGAAAAATAAGAAAGGCTGCAGATGTGCAAAGTACCCACTGCCTTGTCAGGGAAGTGGATGTTTGGATTTCCAGTCCATTACACAGACTGTGCGTCGGATTTCGCAGTGGGAGCCTGAGAAATGGGTACCACATCTAAGCAAGCAATGGAAGTGCACAAAGTACACACACTGTGCGGTAGAAAGGATGCAAGAAAGGACGCAAGTGTAAATTACACACTGCTATTCATGCGTAGTAGTTACCAAGAAGGCTCAATGAAGGGCCTGCACTTTGAATTTGAATTACTTTAAGAATAATTGATAACCCCAGCCAAGAAAGGCAGCAAGTGTGCAAATTTCCCACTGCCGTATGCTGGGGTAGTATCTACATGAAAAAGGCCTGATAAATGGCCTTGACTTTGAATCAGAATATCAGACAGTCAGTCATACCACTTTATTCGATTAGTTAAAATCATAAAAGTTCATCACAAAATACACAAAACATTAAAATACAGATTCGGTGACACAACATTTTTAAAAACAATCTCATGTTGAACTAATTCCATTTGTTGTTTTGAATTAAATTACAAAATTACTATATAAAATTCATGGTACAATCATTACTGGACATCTTATTTTTCTCCTCCGGGCACCAGCCACCATAAAATTTGCAACATTAAAAATATTCTATGGGTTATCTAGTAATTAAAAAATACATTAAAGCAGGTTTGACCTGTAGAAACCCCTTTCCCCGTAAAAGTGGGAGAATAAACTTCTTTCTAATATCAGAGTACAGATCACAGAATAATGTAAAGTGAACCGTATCTTGAAGTGAACTGTGATCGCACTCACAGAATGCTGCATCCTCTGGTTTGTTCCAGCCCTGAAAATTCCCCAGTATAAAAAGAATCAAATTAAAACGAATTCTTGTCAATAACCAGCGATGGAATGGCTTATTTACTAGCATTAGGTAGGGCTCAATAGATGGGGATGTAATTAATAAAAGTGAGCCCTAACCAAGGTTTTTTTTAGTTCCTCGATCTCATGATCCTGAGCCCTCAAACTCTGGAAGTGTACTTTCACCCAACTAATATCACCTTTGGTGATTCCTACCGGTTTTGCATAAATTTCAGGATGCCCTAGTTTGGTAAACATAGCCTTAATATAAGAGAGCCAAGGTATATCAATTGCTCTATCTAAAAGGACGCAGTCTTTTAAAATCTGTCGATTAAAAGTACGTTCGGGGTTCAGACACATTTTTATCAAACAAATTAGCGGAGCCATACTCATCAAGTCAGAGACATATCCCATCCCCAGCTCCTGATGTACAGCAAATGTTTGGGGTTGATTGGGGAATAGAGAGAAGTGTACAGAAAAATTTATTTTTAACCTTCTGTAACCATTCTGCTTGCTTGTACCCCCATATTGCTGCACCATATATCGCTATGGCTAAGCATTTTGCCTTATAGATTGCAAGAACAGCCTCATATGGTTTACCACCCAGTCGGCGAGCAAAACTTAAAATGGCAGATGAGGACCTGGCTACACCATTTCTTTTAGCTAAAAACTGGGGGACCCATGAGCATCTATCATCGAAAAGGACCCCAAGGTAAGTAAAAACCTTAACTCTTGTGGCCTCCGCTCCTTTGCAATTAAAGGTTCTAACCTTAGTTTTGCGTGGTCCCATAGTCAGGACCTGTGATTTAGCGATATTAACTACCAGGTCCAAAGAACTCATGAACTCATCAAAGGAGTTCAGTAGTCTCTGTAGGCCTAGTGGAATGCGGGCTAATAGTACGGCATCGTCCGTGTATAGGAGAACCGGGATGGAACTGTTTCCTTCAAGCGGAACGTCCAGACTGGCATTGCCTAGAGTTTTGCCTATGCTATTGATATATAGAGTAAAAAGTAAAGGGGCCAAGATGCACCCTTGTCGAGCCCGATTGAAAATGTCGTGTGCA
Organism: Lissotriton vulgaris; assembly: GCF_964263255.1. Classification (NCBI taxonomy): domain Eukaryota; kingdom Metazoa; phylum Chordata; class Amphibia; order Caudata; family Salamandridae; genus Lissotriton; species Lissotriton vulgaris. Next base: position 1,131,526,122 of record NC_141694.1, on the reverse strand, counting down.
TTTGCCCTCGTGGTTCACCCTAACTGCCGCAAACAGATCCTGATGCAGGTCTGCTAAAAAGTAAACAAAGCAGGGGTCAAGCCCCAGATCTAGCAAAATGGTCCACAGCCTCGATCTGTTCACCAGATCGAAGGCCGTGGATAAATCCATGAAGCCCAGATACATGGAACCTTTAGTAGCAATGGTTTACTTATTTATTAATGAATACAGATTTAAGCACTGATACATTGTGCTTCTTCCAGTTCTGAAACCGTATTGAAGATCCGTCAGGCTCCCCTTTTCTATTACCCAGTCTGAGACCTTATTCAGGATTACTTTACCTAAAATTTTGACAGCAGAATCTATTAACGAAATAGGTCTGTAACACCTTGGGCCGCTTCTCTACCCTTTTTTAAAAACAGGAATATTAATCGATTGGGACCATGATTCCAGGAACCCCTGAACGGCACTAGCATTAAAAACATTGGTTAAGTTGTTGGTCCAACGTTACCCTTATAAAGATCTGACGGGACGCCGTCTGGTCCAAGAGCCTAATTACTAGCAGATTCTTTTATTGCCCTCTTGACATCCTTTTCATTAAAAACTAAAGCAGGTAAAGGAGAGTTACCAGCAGGGGCCTTAAAGGGTTCAAATGCCTCATTTATTGCATAAATTCCTTTGAAGTGAGTCAACCACTCATCCTCTGGGATATTAATGTCAAGTAGACTGTTTTCCTCCCCCGTAAGCAATGGGCTATTGACAATGGCCCAGAACTTTGAACTATCTTTGAGGACATCTACAGTCATTAGAGCATCCCATGCCTCCGTTTTGATTTCATTTTTTCTCATCTGTATTGTTAATTTATATTCTTTTCTAAGACTAGCTGTAAGGGCCCTAACGGAGGCACAGTTTTCAGGGATTTCATCAAATGTTGATGGACCCTAGTGCATTTAGAATCAAACCATCTTTTTGCCTGTGTTACTTTGGGCCTTGAAGTAATGGTTAGGTCAGTAGTGACCTGTCTACAGATAGCTTCAAAGGCTAAGATGGTTTCCTCTCCTGGAGGAAGGCAGTCTGCACATTTCCTGATGAAGGCCAATCTAAAACTTATACAGACAAAAGGAGGAATCTTAAAAGTTCATAAAAACGGTATCTACAAAATTATTAGTGCCCCACTGGAAATCTTCAAGGTTCAAGCAAGATCATCTTCCCTTTACGGGGCGGAAATTTGGGGACACGTTCCTTCTACTGATTCTAACTGATTAATTTCATTAGGCAAATTTTAACATTGCCTAGAAGTACTCCATTAGTCCCACTTAGGCTAGACTTGAATATTAGGCCCATTGCCGATGCTATTGCCTCACGTCCCCTTTTCTACTGGAGGAGGCTGTGGAGCATAAGCATGGGCGGAAAATCCGTTCCGCTCGCGGATTTTGCGGATTTTCGGTAAATTCGCAATCCGCGAGATTCGCGAATTTCCCGCAAAATCCGCAAATCTGCGAGCAGCGGATTTTATGGCTTGCTCGCACTGTTTGCGTGAGTTCGCGGCTTCCCAGTTCAACTTCGTGCCCCGCGAATAAGCGCTAAATTGCAGAAATACGATCTTAGCAAAACTGAAACTACTTACCAGGTTCAAAAGTTCAAGCTCATCATTAGTAGCCATTTCCTGTAGTGCTTCCTGAGGGGCCCCTCCAGAGTTCAGTTGCCTACTTGCAACTATTATGTGACCCTGCTCTGACCCTCAGAATAGTTACACAAAGGTCCTGAATTACAGCTAAGGGAGACAAGCAGGAGCCAGGCTGGAAGTTCAAATCCAGTGACACATTAATCAGCCCCTAATTCATTATTGTCAGTTGGGGCAGGGCAGGTGTTGTAACTAATTTTGCAACAATGAAAGCACTTAGCAAGTGCAAAAGATCACTAATCAGGAAGCACTAAGGAAGCAGGTGCCAGCTAAAAAAATATTCTGTGACACATTAATCAGCCCCAAATTAATTCAGGTCACTTGAGGCAGGGAAGGTGTGGTTTGCTTTGCCACAATAATGTACACTGGACAACCAGAGGGTGCTGTGATGAAACAGAGGGTGGCATGGGTGGGCCAGAGGGTGGCATGAGTAGTCAGAGAGTGGCAGTGGTGACAGAGAGTGGCAGTGATGAAGAAGAGTGTCCCAAACAGGCTGGACACGTAGAAACAACAAGTTCGCAAAACTTGCGACCCGACAGGTAAGTTCGCGTTTGCGAAATTGTACAAAACCCTCGCGAACTGGCAGAAACCCGCGCGAACACACAAAAAAAAATCCGCAAATTCGCGAACGCGAGATTCGCAAAATTCGCCCATGCTTAGTGGAGCACCCCCGAACTGGAAAGTTATAAAAAGGAATTAAAGGTGGTGCTAGCGTCCCCAGGAGCAGGCAGAATTCCATGTCTACGTTTTGTTAGACAGTCTCTCGCGCAAATTGGATACGAAAACCTATGGACAAACCCTGAGGGAATATCCTCAACTATTTCTAAGAAAACATTGTCCAGGGCTGTGAAGGACTTTAACCTCGGGAGGACCATTCGCTTACTTCCATCAACGAGCCTGACTGGCGCCTTCCTGAGTCATAAGTCCATATACAGCTTTGAACAAGATATAGATATAATCCAACCTATTTTAGCAAAGAAGCTGTACTTACAGTTCAGATTTGGAACATTGCCCCTTTATTCTATGACTGATAGGTGGACGGGGGGCCCTATACATCTATGCCCTGGCTGTAGAATTGAAAATGAAACCATTTTGCATGTTACTCTTTTCTGTCCAGCCTATTTACTCATACGAAGAAAGTGGATAATACAACTATGTAACAATCTGGGCAACATGGACTATCTAGCCTTCTTTAGGATTTTGAAGTCTAACACAAATACACTGATAGTGTCCACTAAAACTAAGTTCTTGTTTTCTATGTGGTTTACCGGAAGGAAATTACATATGTATTTATCTGCAGAGACTTGAGAATTAACTGGATCAACAATTGTTATCTTAATTTTTTTAACTTTTTAAAATTATTTAAATTTTTATAGTATTAACAAATTGTCTTTTTCCTTCTGATTTCCTATGATGTATTTTAACACTTATAATTATCAATGAACTGTATAAAAGTGAAAATGTATTTTTTATGTGATTTGATGGTTAAAACAAACCGAAATAAAGTTTATTGAATACATTTCCTGATGTCCTCACTGACTTTCAAACTGGGGCTATCCAGAAAGTCAGCAGGAACTACTTTAACCCATTTTAATTTCCTACCTTGGTCTTAAGGGACCACATAAATAGGGCCCTTCAAAGTAGGTTTAGTATCCTTGAGACAAGGACCCTTGTCCAGCTCTAAAATCCCTGGGTTGTGGTCACTAGAGGGAGAACGAATTGCATTATACTTAAGTACGCTCCCTAGAAGTGCGGGGGATATAAATATATAATCAATAATTGTTTCACTATCCCTAGCTTCATATGTTGCAACCTTCTCACTCAGCATATAAAAGGAGTTCTTCTAGGGCCTCCCCTCTCGAAGTCTATTCAAAATGGGGTGGCTCAGAATGAGGGGGACCATGGAATTCATTGATTCGGCAATTAAAATTACATAAATGAATGTTAAAATCGCCCATAAGAATAATGTAAACAAAAGTGGTTTGCTGCGATTTATATATCTCTAAAAACCGTGTCAGATAGCAGATGCTAATTCAAAAACTCACTTTCAGCAGAATTATAGAAATGTATTATCAGCGTTTTCGGGTAGTTCATTTCAGTGAGCTCTGCTTTTAAACAGTTGGGAGAAGACAAATCTAACATTGTTACAGGAGCCTTAAGGTTAACCGAAATGAGGAACATCAACCCTCCCTTGGCTCTACCCACTGCTGTAGGGCGAGCAGGCTGGAAGTAAGATCTATATCCATCAACCCACAGACCATTATCCGTATCCCAGGTCTCTTGTAGGGCTATGATGTCATAGTCACAAACAAATCTTAGCCAGTTCTGATCTTCCCTTTTAGAACGTAACCCTGCTATATTCCAACTCATTATCCTCATTGTAACCCCCACTACAACAGGAATACCTGGTTCATTTACAGGAGTACAAGGAGTAATAGCAGTTTGATCTAGTCAGTCATTTTCATCTAACCGGGATAGGGGTATAAACCTGTTTGATAGAGGTATTGCCATACTATTACTGTTCGCCTGGTTACCTTTTAAGTTAGGCTGAGATGTAGATCTGAGGATGCTCCAGCTAGTCGGATCCACCCTATTTGGAGCACTGAAAGGGGTCCAGGCTACGCTCCCAGGTGACTGTTCTAAACTGTAACTCCTTGCTACTTTTAAGCTTCTGGGTGGTGGGGGGTAAAAGTATCCCAGTGATAAAGCCCTGATAGTTCCTTCTTCCCCCTTTAACTCTGAGGCGTCCCAGAGCATACGAGCAGCTACATGGGGTTTATTGAAGGTAACAACCACGCAATCCCTATTTACTCCTTTCTGGGTACCTCCTATTCATCCCACCCGCCTGGCCATTATAATATTAGGGGAGATTTCGGAGTCACCTGAACAGTTGAGGTCACACCAGTTTCTAGTTACTGATAACAGCACTTCTGTTTATTCCACCCCTCCCAACGCCAGTGGAGGGACTCTAACAAGAATAGCCACCAGCGGTGCTGCCTTAGGAGGGAGATTGATGTAGGATTGAGTGACTGTACTGTTCCTGAGCTGTGGAGGCACACTATTACCATTGGGCCTAGATGGAGCTAGAGTACTATGCTGCTTGGGCTTCCTAATTACAGTCCTCTTAGCATCCCCATCATGTATATTTGTTAAACAAGAACCAGGCACAGGGATCATATCCTTGAGTTGGCTCAAGATCATGGGCCTTTCCTCTTCCCTCTTATTTGGCCCAGCTCCTGTTTGCGCAACTCCTCGAGGGGATACAAGTATTTGGGCAGAGGTAGGTGCATAATTAGGCATATATAAAAAAGTATTAATATGGTCACATTTCTCAAGCAGACTAGCAACACACATATTCAGCGTATCTACAATATCCTTTGCAATACTTTTTAGGGCCTTCTCTAGCCAACTAGTGAAGATATCCTCCACCATGTCCCGCACCGTAGACTGGATATGATTAGTAATATCAGGACCAAGGTCCGGAGAGGCACATTTGGTGGTTTTGTCCCGCTTAATCAGCCTCTTTTTAGTTCTCTTTGACTCCTTCCTCTTATGATTTAGTTGCCCTTTGTTAACTGGATCCTTACTGGGCAGTTCAGTCAGAGTATTGTATGAAGGTACCAAAACCCTCTCTTCGGGTACAGCAGAATTTGACTTCAGAGCACGGGGTGGGTTATTCACAAGTATAGTAGGGTCCAGGGGACTGGATTTATCATAGCCAGGGTTGAGGAGCGCACTAATTGTAGATCATTTACATCCAGCCCAAGTTCCCTCTCTGCCAAAGCAATTTCAGTTGTCAAGACACCCACTGTAGAGGTTAGATAGGATATTATAGATGCAGACTTTCTCGGGACTTTAGCTTTAACTCCCCCTTTTCTTGGGAAGAGTGGAGTTTTCGCTTACCCATTCTGGAGTTTCAGCTTAAATGGGAGGAGGCCCAGCCCACTTTCCTCCTGCAGGCCCCGGAAGGTCACATCCAGCCCACCCTTTGCCCGGGCTTCGTCCGCGCGCGTCCCGCGGGATGGAAACAATAGCTCCCTCAAGTGCTTCCGGTGGCTGTGGGAGGGGCTGGATGTCAGCTGGTAGCCCCCGCGGCTCTCTAGTCCCGGTAGTCCCCAACAGGAATTGTCTGACCTCAGGCAAGAACGCAGCCTCTCCCGCAAAGCGGGAGGCGCAAGAAGTATTTAAAGATCTCCAGTGGCTGTGGGAGGGGCTGGATGTCAGCTGGTAGCCCCCGCGGCTCGCAGGTCCCGGTAGTCCCCGCCTGGAATTGTCTGACCTCAGGCAAGTACACAGCGTCTAAAGGGCCTGGACTTTGAATCAGAATATCAAATTGAACAGTAACTGATAACTCCAGCCAAGAAAGGGAGCAAGTGTGCAAATTTCCCACTGCCTTTGGACGGGGTAGTTCTTACAACAAAAAAGCTTAATAAATGTCTGAAGACTACTGTTGAGGACAGCGATGCTCCTGTTTCTTGTTTTTGATGAGGTTGATAAACTGTTTCTTGTAACTCAAAAGTTCATCTTAATAAATGCATAGAAATTTAATTTTACCAAATTCAAGATCAATATGTGAGTATGCACTGTTTGCTGAAGATGCTGTTGCAGCAGTTGATGTACAGACCAATCTCCTTACTCGATAACACCCTAAAGATTCTGGGCCGTGTTATTTACAACAGGATTTTAGATTGGACAGAGGAAAGTGGCATTTTATTCCTGTGCCAACTGGGTTTTAGAAGTAGAGTTGGTACAGTTAAACAGTGTTTAAATCTTAATTTGGTTATTAATGAATATAAGACTGCTCTTTCTGCCCCTATTTACTTAGCATTTATGGACCTGTCATCCACTTTTGATTTAGTTAACAGGTCCAAGCTTTGGTTTATTTTATTGAGCTATGGTTTGGACCATTTATTGGTCCATTTTTTAGCATTCCTACATACTGATCTTAAGGCGTGAGTCAGGATAGGAATGGGAGGGGAAATATCAAGACCAATTAAGGTAGGAAGGGGAGTAAGACAGGGGTGCGTTTTAGCACCCCTCCTTTTTATTATTTATATCAATGGATTGAGTAACCATCTGGAACACTCTACTCCAGATGTCCCTATAATTAATGGCAAGTCGCAGCCCGTACTTCTCTACGCTGACGATGCGGTCCTAATGGACCGCACCCCAAACTCCCTGTGTACCCTAGTTAAAAGTTTTACAGAATACATGGATGGATTGGATTTATGGGTGAATTTTAAAAAGTCATTAATCATGTCATGTGGACCAGGGAAACGTCAGCTTAACTCGATATTGGTAGGGAACGAAAGACGTACCTCTACTCACAATTTCCCATACTTGGGGATGGTCTTTGCTGCGAATGGCTCATGGACTGGACATTTGGCCCACTCCTCGAGCAAATTCTCAAAGGCCATCTACTCCATTTTCAGTATCCCCCGACCTAAGAAAATAGGTGCAATTGAAGCAATTACAAAGATTTTTAAATTACAATGTGTCCCCGTAGCTACCTATGGGGCAGAGGTATGGGGTCTGGAGAAGAACCAGTGAATCCAGCAGGAGGAAAATTGGTTCTGTAGAAAGCTGCTGGGAGCGCCGATTTCCACCTCCCAATACATCTGCCACAAGGAACTAAATTTACATTTTTATCTGATTTTATTATTGCTCGACCCATGTTATTTTGGCACTGTGTCTGGAGGAATAATTCAGCAATCCTGACCCAAGAAATTATAACCGATTGTCTGAGATGTGAAAGAGGAATGGAGATTCCCTGGCTCTCAGGTGTTTATAAAAGTCTGTGTAGTATTGACAAAGGTAGCATTTTCATCGACCCAAGTAAAGTTAACATGATACATAAAAATGATCTGAAGAAAGCACTTTATGCACTTTATATCACAGACAGAGTAAGGGAAGAATCTAAGAAAACCACAGTTCTTACTTACATGGGCAGGGAATTATATAGATATCCTTTCTTATTATATCTAACTCCGCCAATGACAAATTGGGAAAGAAGTCCTCTGTTTCGACTGAGAGTTGGAACTGTAAGATTCTTACTAAATTTTCCTCTGGGCTATTGGCCAATTTCTGACAATATAGGATGTCCTTGCGACGGGGTTAGCACACAAACTGATTTGCACTTTCTCTTTGTTTGTAAATTTTATCTAAAATATGTAAAATGGTTTTTAGCTCCCTTTTTTAAAAAACATAGACCAATTACTCTGGGGGAATCCTATCAACTGCTGCTTTCCTTGGATAATGAAGAAATAATTTATCGCACTAGCACTTTTTTGAAAACTGCCGACGGAGCCCGCAAAATGATGGACAATGCCTGACTTTTCCTCTAAATATTAATCTGTAAAACTTGCTTGATGTTTCTATGACTTAATCAGTTTTATTTGGATTTTATAATAATTGTGTAAATTGTGTATGTGCTTTTATGAACTCTTGGAGTTCGAATAAAGATTCATGATGATGATGATGATGATAACCCCAGCCAAAAAAGGCAGCAAGTAAATGTGTGGATGATGTGTTCATTTAATGGAAGATTAATAAGGTAAAAAGTAACCACTGCCTTATCAGAGAAGTAGATCTTTGGATACCCATCTTATTACACAGACTGTGCGTCACAAGAAAGGATGGAAGTGTGGAAATTACCCTCTGCCATTCACGGGAAGTAGTTACCAAGAAGGCTGAATAAAGGGCCTGCATTTTGAATTTCAATTACTTGAAGAATAGTTAATAACCCTAGCCAAGAAAGGCAGCAAGTGTGTAAATTTCACACTGCCTTCGAACAAGTTAGCAGCTACAACAAAAAGGCTCGATACAGGGCCTGCACTTTCAATACAGATATGAAATAGAAGAATAGTTGATAACCATAGCCAAGAAAGGCAGTAAGTATGTGTAGACAATGTGTTGATTGAGTGGTAGATGAATAATGTAACAAAAAGAAAGGCTGCAAGTGTGCAAATTATCCACTGCCATTCACGGGTATAAGTTATCGAGAAGGCTCAATAAAGGGTCTGCACTTTGAATTTGTATTACAAGAAAGATAAGTGATAACCCCATCCAAGAAACGCAGCATGTGTGCAAATTTCCCACTGCCTTCGACCAGGGTAGTAGCTACAACACTAAGGCTTGATAAAGGGCCTTGACTTTTAATCAGAATATGAAATTCAAGAATAATTGATAACCCCAGCCAAGACAGGCAGCAAGTGTGCAAATAGCTTACTGCCTTCAGCCGGGGTAGTTGTTACAACAAAAAGGCTTGATAAAGGACCTGCACTTTAAATACGAATATGAAATAGAAGAATAGTTGATAACCATAGCCAAGAAAGGCAGCAAGTAGGTGTGTATATGTGTAGATGATATGTTGATTGAGTGGAAGATGAATAATATAAAAAAATAAGTAAGGCTGCAAGTGTGCAATTTAACCACTGCCTTTAGCACGGAAGTAGTTACAACAAAAAGGCTCGATAAAGGGCCATGACTTTGAATCAGAATATGAAATTCAAGAATAATTGATAGCCCCAGCCAAGAAAGGCAGCAAGTAGGTGTGTGTATGTGTAGATGATGTGTTGATTGAGTGGAATATAAAAAAGGTGAAAAATAAGAAAGGCTACAGATGCGCAAAGTACCCACTGCCTTGTGAGGGAAGTGGATTTTGGGATTTCCAGTCCATTACACAGGCTGTGCGTCATATTCCGCAGTGGGAACCTGAGAAATGGGTAGCACATCTAAACAACCAATGCAAGTGGACAAAGTGCACACACTGTGTGATAGAAAGGACGCAAGAAAAGACGCAAGTGTTCAAATTACCCACTGCTATTCATGCGTAGTAGTTACCAAGAAGGCTTAATAAAGGGCCTGCATTTTTAATTTAAATTACTTGAAGAATAATTGATAACCTCAGCGAAGAAAGGCAGCAAGTGTGCAGATTTCCCACTGCCTTCTGCTGGGGTAGTATCTACATGAAAAAGGCTTGATAAAGGGCCTTGACTTTGAATCAGAATTTCAAATTGAACAATAATTGATAACTCCAGCCGAGAAAGCCAGCAAGTGTGTAAATTTCCCACTGCCTTCGGACAGGGTGCTTCTTACAACATTAAAGCTTAATCAATGTCTAATGACTAATGTTGAGGACAGCGATGCTCCTGTTTCTTGTTTTTGATGAGGTTGATAATTAAACTTTTTCACGTAACACAAAAGTTCATCGCAATAAATACATAGAAATGTAAGTTTACCAAATTCAAGATCAATATGTGAGTATGCACTATTTGCTGAAGATGCTGTTGCAGCAGTTGATGTGCTTGGTGCAAAATCAAGTGGGTTGTCCAGCAATCTCTGTGTTGCAGCTCAAGCAAAGTTGTTGGGGTGCCAGTTGTTTACGTGTTGCACTATATTTGCTGTGCCAAAGGAGTATTTTTTGGATTGATCACAACTTGAAAGAGTTGTTTGGCAAATTTTACAGGTTACTAATGGTTGGTGTGTTTCAGTTAGTATGTGTCTGGACTTCGCTGTAATCTTTAAGGGACACATTAGGGCTTCCATAATACAGAAATACTTTGTACTTAGTGACATCCAATTCTATTTTATGATGAACGGTTGAATTCAACATCCGCCTTTAGGACTAGTGGGAGGGTAGCATTTTAAAGTGTTTGACAGGTTACACTACGTGTGTCCATGCAGCTAAAGAAGACTTAGCATGGTTATGCATGTGCATCCTCTCACACAAAATGCAGCACTCAGCATTCAGGATTGTAAAAGCTTGCCATAGGAGTGACTGATGAGTTTATATATGTCAGTGAGAAAAGAATCGAAAAACAAGTATGCTTGTTTTACATTAGAGATATACAGACCTGAAAGACTATGCATGTAAATCCATGAAATCTTTTTTGAAGGTATGGAAGAAAGCAGTGAAAGGTTGTTTAGAAGCAATACTGTCCAGCATAAAAAGTGGATGATTGTTCTTTTTGTTCAGTCTAAACCAGGGTACTCATAGTACGGCCCGCAGGCCTGGGGCGGCCCGGCAAGCCTTTCCTGGCGGGCCGCGGACCCCCGAAACATCATACCTGTGTTTTACGTTTTTTTTTTTTAGTGTCTGCAGCAGCGTGAGAGCCTCTGCTGCTCTGTGGGAGCTGCCGGGCGGGCGATCCTAGCACTAGCCAGAGCAGAGTAAAGCTGCAAGAGCTTTAGAAGAGGTGAAATACAAAGGCCACTTTAACATGCAAATGGTCTTTTAAACACCTGTTAAGTGCTCGGGTGCGGCTGTGAGTGTGTGTGCGCCCCGGCTGGCACACAGGCAGGGTGAGATGACAGAGGGTGACAGAGGGAGTGGGAGGGAAAGGGAGGGGGGTGGAGAGGGAGTGAGTGGGAGTGAGAGTGAGAGGGAGTGAGTGAGTGAGTGAGAGGGAGTGAGTAAGTGAGAGGGAGTGAGTGAGTGAGTGAGTGGGAGGGAGGGAGTGATTGAGAGGGAGGGAGTGAGTGAGTGGGAGGGAGGGAGAGAGTGAGAGGGAGGGAGTGAAAGGGAGGGAGTGAGAGGGAGTGAGTGAGTGAGTGGGAGGGAGTAAGTGAGAGGGAGTGAGTGAGTGAGTGAGTGAGAGTGAGTGAGTGAGTGAGTGAGTAAATGGGAGGGAGGGAGGGAGAGGGAGGAGTGAGTGAGTGGGAGGGAGTGAGTGAGTGAGTGAGAGTGAGTGAGTGAGTGAGTAAATGGGAGGGAGGGAGGGAGAGGGAGGAGTGAGTGAGTGGGAGGGAGGGAGTGAGAAGGAGGGAGTGAGTGAGGGGGAGTGAGGGAGTGAGTGAGAGGGAGTGAGTGAGTGAGAGGGAGTGAGTGAGTGGGAGGGAGTGAGAGGGAGGAGTGAGTGGGAGGGAGGGAGTGAGTGAGAGGGAGGGAGTGGGAGGGAGTGAGAGGGAGGGAGTGGGAGGGAGGGAGTGAGAAGGAGGGATGGAGTGAGGGAGAGTGAGGGAGTGAGTGAGCGGGAGGGAGGGAGGGAGTGAGTGAGAGGGAGTGAGAGGGAGGGAGTGAGAGGGATGGAGTGAGTGGGACGGAGTGAGTGGGAGTGAGGGAGTGAGTGAGAGTGTCGGGCGAACAACAACTTCCAGGCAGAAACCAGCTTCCTCAGAAGTGTAGACAGTGTCTCCCTCTGTTACAAACGACACCACACACCCAGCGAAAATAGAAACGCACACAGGTCTGAGTGGTCGTTAGAAAAGAGAGAGACCAAAACCCATAGGTCTCCTGAATAGAAGAGAGGGCACTCGGGAATGTTAAGCGATGAGGACGCAGCAACCTGCAGAGGAGAAAGAAAACAACACATACAACAGGGCCTTAGTGGATTCTAAAGGACACCAACAAAGAGATAAATATATTGCTGTACCAAGTGTGCTGCAATGCTCTTACCTGCCCATTGAGTGCAGAAAACCCAAAAGGTATCCAAGAAATAAAAGGTATATACGAACCAAAAGATGGTTGTATACTTTGGTCTCTCCAAAATAAAGATAAGTAGTTCCTTGGAAGCGATAATAGTCTCGAATCAATTTCCAATAGGTAGAATCCAACAAAAGATATTGTAGGGAAAAGTTAATCCTCTCTGCGTAGGCAAAAAAACACAACGTTCTCAAATGCGTGCGAAATGTTCACCTAGAATCCTTCAAACCGGCTACATTTAACCGGCGTCTTAGTGCACAAAATAACTACGTGGAGAATTGTCCACGAACAAAAAAAAGGCAGAGAGTTCCCAGCAGAATTTCGCAGAGAGTAGGTGCGGAGGCACATGGAAGCCGAAGAGAGACTGACGGAACCAGGCAGCGCCTCCAAGCGTCACACCTGTGAACCGTTAGGGAGGAGGCAGGGAAAATCCAATCCCAAGGTCGGCGAAGGAAAAGGCAGGAGACACGAACCAAAACTCCTTAGTGGTTCTTGAAATGGACCGCGTGAGCCCACGCGGTCTCGCGGAGCGCTATCTCCGGGAGGGGAAAGTAAGGAGGAACACGAACACAGTTCACGGGGATACAGGAACAGTATCAGCGATACTCTGGTCGGGCACCAGGCAGGAATCCAAGCATGAAAACCAAGCACCGCCAAGAAGAGGGAGGAGGCATATGAACCTCCCAGACAGCAGCTGATTGGTGCAAAAGGAAGCAAGGTTTCCAGATCACGCCTCAAGGCATTCTGGGACATGTAGTCCCTGGTAGGTGGAAAAACACATTACAACACACTCTGCACAGACTCGAAAGGCCTTGATTCCCCCTAAGAGCTACGGGTCCTAACAGAGAGGGAGTGAGTGAGTGAGAGGAACAGAGCGAGTGAGAGGGATGGAGTGAGTGGGAGGGAAGGAAGGAGTGAGTGGGAGTGAGTGAGTGGGAGGTATGGAGTGAGTGAGAGGGATGGAGTGTGTGAGAGGGATGGAGTGAGTGGGAGGGAGTGAGTGGGAGGGAGGGAGAGGAGTCAGTGAGTGAGAGGGAGTGAGTGAGTGAGAGTGAGTGAGTGAGTGAGAGGGAGTGAGTGAGTGAGTGGGAGGGAGTGAGAGGGAGGAGTGAGTGAGTGAGTGAGTGAGTGAGTGAGTGAGTG